>NC_090832.1:108787182-110284682 GCF_028021215.1 Eschrichtius robustus | reverse complement strand
TATTTGAAAAAAAAGATTCCAGTAAGTTCCAAAAAGCAAAATTTGAATTTGCTGCATTCCAACAATAATTTACATAGCATTTACATTGTATTAGATATTATAGGTAATCTACAGATGATTTGAAGTGTATTGGAGGATGTGTGTAAGTTATATGCAAATCCTACACTCTTTTATATGAGAAACTTGAACATCTGAGGATTTTTGTATCCTTGGGGGTCCTGGAACCAATGCCGCATGGATCTTGAGGGCTAGAAAGATGACACACTCTTTCTCTCTCTCTCTAAATATAAATATTTTTACATATACATATATATTCATAAAAATATATAAAGGGATTTATTATGAGAATTGGCTCAGTGATTGTGGGGACTGAGGTGTCCCATGATTTGTTATCTGCAAGCTGGAGACCCAGGAAAACTGGTGTGTAGTTTAGTCTGAGTCCCGAGGTCTGAGAGTCAGGGAGCATATACTATAATTTTCAGTCCAAAGCAGGAAAGGACCAGTGTCCCAACATATTCAGGCACACAGCCGTCCTCTGCCTGCTCTTTTCAGGCCCCATCAGAGTAGATGAGCCCCACCCAGTGCACTACTCCCAGGCCAACCTCTCCCAGACACACTCACAGTCAATAGATACATTAAATTAACGATCATAAATCAAATCTTTAATTATTTTAAAGAAAGTATGACAGCAGCATAGAGTGTTTGAACTGAAAGGTGTATGAAAGTTTGTTAAGTCTAAACTTTTTTTTCCCCAGTGAGGGAATAAGTTCTCTGACTAGTAAGTGAAGTGTCTGGACTGGAATCTTGTTCTACTGTTTCCTCATGAACTATTCTTCTTTTATACTATATTGCCTCTAAGAAAATTATTTTTGATGCAGAGAATTTTAAGGGAATTTATGATGAAAAAGCAATTAGTAACAACATGTATCCTTGTACATTTTCATACTGTTATATAGAAAATGAAGGTAAATAGTTGTACTAATTCCAAAGGTTGAAGATTAAAAGAGTACTTTTCAATAAAATAACTCTTGTTCTGACATCTTTAAGAAATTGTTTCACTCTATACTAGAATTTCCATTTCAATATTTCTTCACATTTTCTCCTGCAACATAAATTACCATTCATGCTTCCAGTACATTTCATCTGTCCTAACCCTAAATGAGGCTCCTGAGAGTTACTTACTCCTTTCCTTGCTAAGGTCTCATTTCTAGGGACCTTAAATTCACCATTTTTAAAAGTGCCTTCATGGCTGCAGGGATTAGAAATGACCTTTGTCTAACTACAGGCCTAATTGCTTAGAAGTAGATACATCTACATGAGAAGTATGTACTTTCACGTATAGAATGGGTACATCTATATGTAGAAAAGTCCTCATATTTGTAGGCAGGTTATGGAGTCGATCGATCACATCTTACAAAGTTTAACTGAAACTTAGTTTGTGTCAGAATTGTGCTAGGGATTTTAATATATCTCATCTCATTTAATGGTTCCAACATCCTTATGCCTTAATCCTTCCTTCTTTATTAGTTCCTTCCTTCCTTCCTTCATTCTGTCTGCCTTCCTTCCTTTTCTTTTATTCTTTCCTTCCTTCTCTTCCTGTAGCCTTTCTATAAATATTTTTCAGATTTAATATGCAAGGGAATGCATCATATAGTTTTAGATTATTGCCTAAAGATTCCTACAATTAAAATTAATCTGCAATATATTTATTTTCTCATTTTGTATCTGTAGAAGTACTTGTAAGTCAGGATGGATAACTAGAGGTAGAATTGTCTAAAAGTGCCAGGGGAAGTAGGAAAAAATTTCACAGAAATGGTGACCTGAAGGTGACCAGTGTGTCAGAGTGATTTTGAATCCTCAGTTTATCACCACAAAGTGTATCATCTTGGATGAGTTATTTGATCTTTCTGACATCAGTTTGGTTCATCTTTAGACTGGAAAAAATAATATCCACCTGGATGACTAAGTAATAATTGAAAACAATTTGTTTGATTTAGCTTCAGGCATGTGGTTTTCACTATGTAGCAAATTATGAGAACTCTGCCTATTAGATTGTGTGATAAGGCATATGGAGAAACATGTAGATGGAAGATGAAACAATCAAACAGAAGGTTAGGCTGTTAATTCCAGGCCACAGAAGGGTGAATATCTAAGTCTGATTTTCTGTACTGAGAGTAATACTCTTTCCACACCAGCACAGCAATCTTAATTGTAAGGAGCACTGGTCAGCTCTTGTCTTACTAAAGTCTCCTGAATATAGGATTGAACTGCAACACTCTCTTCTCATACACACACTCACAAACACATGCAATAAGCATACTTTAAAAAGCTAATTTTAATTAAATTTTTTCTCTGGCTTAAAATGGAATTATTTACATAATAGAGGAAGATTTCTCTCTAGAAGATAAAAATATCATATACCATTAGTAGGAAAATAAGCAGGTGTGTTATTTTCTTAAAGCTCTTTTAAGTAATGTCAGGCATAATATATTATTATAGCAAACAATAAAAATAAAAGAAGCAGAGTCTAGTTACTGTTTGTCAATTTCATTGCCTGACTGTCAAAATGCAATTGTGATCTTTGTAGGTAAGAAGTTAAAAACATATCCTTAAGGAATTGGTAAGAAAATGTCTCCTAATCACAAATAAAAACATTAGCTTTAAAGTATTTTAAGTATAGTCAGAGACTGTTCTGAAGTTCAACTTCAAAGAAAGGGTGAGGTAAATGGAGACTTTGTGGATCATTAAACATTGCTTGCACCATAATTCTCAATGGAATAAAGAAACAATTAAATTGAAATAATTACCTTGAGTAATATTATTTTACAATTAAAGGATATAAGTTTCTAAATTGATAACACCAATGTGCACACACACACACACACCTTGCTTTGGTAAGTATGATAAATGACACACTTCAAATCTTATCATTGAGAAATATAGAATATCAGGACAAAGGTTTGTGAGAGAAAAATAAACCAAGAAAAATCATAAACAAAGGATTAGAAATAAGAATCTTATTGTACTTTTTATCCAAAAAAATGAAGGAAATTAAATAATGTCTTTCCTGCAAGAAAATGATCTTCAGTCCACCACAGTCAAAAAATATATATCAAAAAAGTAAATCTAATAATATTTTCTGATATTTGAGTTTTTACAAATGTGTCTCTCATTCACCATTGCTGAAAGGACTATTGGAAAATAATCACCACCAAAATAAGGGATCACATTGAGAAATATATGTGTTGTCCAACAACTAAGCATCCAACAGAGAAGTAAGGTAAGAGGAATAGGCAGCATAATTTTGATAGGAAGTTCCAGAAAGACAGCTGGGCTTCCATCTGGAAAGAAGTCAGTTCAGATTCCTGAGATCCCAGATGGAAGTTTACAGGGGAGAAACAAACAAGCAAACAAAAATGGAATGACTTGCTAGACGTCATCATATTGACAAGGGTTTTATATTAAGTTCCAGAACTTTGAGGAAAAGTAAGACCTGCTTTTAAAAAATCCCCTTAAGAGAATAAAAATTTAAGCCACAGGCTGGGAGAAAATATTTGCACATCATATATCCAGTAGAGGATTTGTATCTAGAAAATGTAAAGTGCTGTCAAATTTCAATAAGAAGAAAGCAAACAACTCTATTAAGGGGAGGAAAAAGATTTGAACACATACTTTGCCAAAGAACATATGTAAATAGAAAATAAGTATTGAAAAGATGCTCAAGATTATTAGTAATTAAATCACAATGAGACATGTGTTAGAACGACTAAAATGATAAAGACTGCCCATACCAAGTGTTGGAGATGATGTGGAATAACTGAAACCTCAAAAACTGTTGATGAAAATGTATAATGGTAAAACAACTTCAGAGAACATTTAGCAGTTTTTTAAAAAAGTAAACGTGCACTAATCATATGACTCATTCATCTCTTAGGCATTCATATATGACCAATAAAAATGCATGTCCACAAAAGCCTTGTAGTTGAATGTTTATAGCAGCTTCATTTGTAATAGACAATACCTGGAAACACCAATGTTCAACAACAGAAGGATGGATAAACTAATTGTGGTATATCCATATAATGGGTTATATATGTAGTAGTAGCTCTACTACTCAGTAGAGCTACTCATGGTGAAAGTATACAACATCCTTTTCTTGCCTAGTAGACAGATACTAATACATCTGAAAGTTCGGGGGAAAAAATTAGTAAAATTCAATGTATACGTTGTGTTACAACTCTGATATATTGTAATTTCCAAACTTATAGCAAGATAAAGCTGAACAAAATGAAAATTAGTGAGTTTTCTTAGACCACCAGAAAACTGAGGCTGCAGGGCAAAGTGCCACCCTGAAAACTGAAGAGGTAAGTGAATAGAGAGAGTCATAGCAGAGATCTCTTATTTAGAGCAGAAACCACTGGAGGCATAAACTGGTAAGAACACTAAAATGGGAATTTCAGTGAATTGCTGAAGGCTGAGTATGGACTCATTTGAGAAGGAGAAACTCCTAGGAGCTGCAGTCTCAGGTGTGTCCCCATGCTTTCATGAGTTGTACCTTTAGGAGATCCACCATGTTCTTACTATAAAAATTTGAGAATAATCCACTGGGGACACAGGCAGGGGGATGGGAAGAGTAATCGTTTTGAAATAAGCCCAGACCTTCTTTATAATAAAAGCTTACTCTCCAGGGAATAATTTTATCAGGGTCTTGTCCCAGAAGTACAGGGAAAGACATTCCTCACATTCAGGGCCCCTCTTGCCTTCCTTTCTCACATAAGAGGGGAAAATTATATAAGAAGAATCTTTTGTAAAAGCCAAAGACTCAAGACACAGACTTACTAAAAGACTGAGATTTAATTGGAAGATGATAGAATTCTTGTCCTCCCTTAAACCTTGCCACTAAACCAATGGGGTCCAATTAAATAACAGTAGATTACAGCTAAAGGATGTGCCAGATACTAACGTTCCCTGTAGAGAGAGACTTAGAAAAAAATCAAAGTAAAAAGAGAAGATAAAAACAAAGACACTAAAATAATTTTAGGTCTTTGACACCTATAGGTACAGCAACCACTAAATAAAGCCAAAGTTCCAGTCAGATTAACATAGATTCTCACACTAAAGGCCTATTTACCTCAGTTCCTGTAACTCAACACAATATGTTTGGGTTTCAACAAAAAGTTGCAAGACATTCTGAATGGCAAGAATGAACACAGTCTGAAAAGACAAAGCAAGCATCCAGAACCAAACTCAGATATGACAAAGATGTTGTAATTGTCATACAGAGAATTTATAATATTTATGAATAATATGTGAAGAGCTCTAAATAGAAAAGAAGAAAGAATTCAAGAACAGATGGATAATGGAAGCAGAGAAGGAAACTCTAAGAAAGAATCAGAAAGAAATGCTAGAAGTCAAAAACACTGTAACACAAATAAAGAATGCTTTGATGGGTTCATTAGTAGACTGGAAACAACTGAAAAGTTGAGGAAAGATCAGTGAGCTTAATAATATATCAACAGAAACTTCCCAGATTAAAATACAAAGAGAAAAAAATGAACAAGAAAAATAGCAGAGTATCAAATGACCATAGGACAATTTCAAAAGCTGTGACGTGTTTTGGAATATCAGAAGGAAAAGAGAGCAAAGAACTGAAGAAATGGTTGAGGAAATAATGGCTGAGAACTTTCCAAAATTAGTGACAAATGACAAGCCACATATCTAGTAAGCTCAGAGGACACCAAACAAAATAAATACTATAAACAAAAACAAAACACCTCTATCTAGCCATTGCCATACACAAACTGCAGAAAATGATAGGGAAAATTTTGAATAAAGCAAGAGGGGTTAAAACACCTTACGTATACAGGAACAGGGATAAGAACTAGTTTCTAAACAGAAACCAAACAAACAAGAAGAGAGTGCTGTTATAAATTTGAAGAGTTAAAAGAAAAAAAAGTATTATAACCTAGAATTCTATACCCAGTAAAATTATACTTTAAAGGTGAAAGACAAAGACCTTTTCAGACCAACAATAATGAAAGACTCAATGCAGGCCGACTTGCTGGGTGAGAATGTTATAAGGAAGTCTGTTAGGGAGAGTGAAATGATGTAGGTCAGAAACTCAGATCTACATAAGGAAAGGAAGAGAGTAGAAGAAGAAATAAATAAAGATAAAACTTAAACTTCTTATTTTTCTTATTCTTTCTTGATCTAAAAATAGCTATTCAAAATAATAATGGTAACAGTACACTTGGTGATATGGATGAGTGAAGTGAATGATAGCAATGTTGCAAGGGGCAGGAAGGATACATTAAGACTACTCTGTTATAAGGTACAGTAGCTACCCATGAAGATGAATACTGCTATTTAAAGGTGGAATTGGATTTGTTGAAAAAGTATATTGCAAATTCTGGGACAAGCAATAAAATTTATTACAAAAGTATAACTGATACTCTAAAAAGGAGACAAAAAAGAATTATATAAAATATCCAATTAAAATCAGAACATATCAAAAAGAGACCTCTGAAAATGAGTGAAAAAAAAAAGCCATTTTATCAGAATGGAAAAAAAAATTAGCATCATCTATATGGTGTCTACAAGAAGCTCAGTATAAATATAAAGACAAAGATAAGTTAAAAGTAAAGAGATGGGAAAAGGTATACTGCACTACCGCTAATCAAAAGAAAGCTGGAGTAGCTATATTAATTACAGAACAAGCAGTTTTTAAAAACAAAGGAAATTATCAGAGACAAACGTATTAGATAATAACAAAGGGATACTAGATAAAAAAGGAGTCAATTCTCCCAGAAGACATAAGAATCCTTAACATATGTATCTAATAACAGTGTGTCAAATATTTTAGGCAATAACTGATGAAACTGAAAGGAGAAAGAGTAAATCCACTATTACAGTTGGACACATCCAATACCCCTGTCAATAACTGATTAGTCAAGCAGGCAGAAACCTAATAAAGATATTATTGACCATTTCAGCACTACCAATCAGCTTGATCTAATTATCATTGACAGAATGTCCCATCTGTCAACAGGAGAAAACACATTCTTTTTGAGTACACATGGAACATTCAATAAAATAGACCACATTCTAGGCCCTAAAACACACCTGAACAAATTTTTAAAAATGAAATCATGCAAAGTATGCTCTTGAATTACAATGGAATAGAACTAGGATTCAGTATCACAAAGTTAGCTGGAAAATGTCCAAATATTTAAAAATTTAACAATTCATTTTTCATCAAAGAGGAATTCTTAAGAAAAAATTTAAAAATGATTTTGAACTAAATGAAAATGAAAATAGAACTTATCAAACTTTTGGGGATGCAGCAAAAGCAGTGCACAGAGGAAAACTCATAGCATTAAATGTATATATTGGAAAAGAGAAAAATCTATGATCAGTAACTTAATCTTTTATCTTAGAACACTCGAGAAAGAAGAACAATTTCAGCCTAAATGAGCAAAAGAAATGAAATAAAAATTAAAACAGACATCAATAAAATTAAAAACAAAGAAAATCAACAGAAGTAAAAGCTCATTCTTTGAAAGACCAATAAAATTGATAAAGACTTTAGCCAGGCATGTAGAGAAAAAGAGAATAAACAAACTGTTAAAATCATAAATGAAATAGATGTCAACATTATTGTTATTATGAACATTAAAAGGATAATAAAGGGACACTAAAAACCATTTTATGACCCAATATCTGATAAGTTAGAGGAAATTGACCAAGTCCTTGAAAGATATAAACTCTCTAAACTCATGTATGAAGATAGGTATAATCTGAATAGGCCTATATCTATTAAATTTATTCAGTAATTAATGTCCTTCCACAAAATAAATCACCAGGCCCAGATGATTTCACTGTTGAATTCTATCAGCTCTTCAATAAAAAAATGATGCCTATTCTACAAGATCTCTTCCAGACAATAAAAGCAGAGGGAACACTTCCTAGCTCGTTCTCTGACTGGCATTAACCTAATTCCCAAACTAGACAAGGACATTAAAATAAAGGAAAACTACATAATAATAGCTCTCATGAATATAGAAGCAAAGTGCTCAACAAAATATTAGCAACTTGAATCAAACAATAAATAAAAATAATTATAAACCATGAAAAATTGGCATTTATTCCACATATGCAAAGCTGCCTCTAGATTTTAAAATTAAATAAATAAAACTCAACAGTCAGACAATAGAACCCAGTTAAAAATGTACATAAGATCAGAAATCTGACCAAAGAAGATATACAGATGAAAAATATTAAAAAGTACTCAACATCATTCATCATTATTGATTTCAAAATTAAAGCAACAGTGAGATACCACTATACACCTACCTGAATGATTAAAATCCAAAGAATTTACAATACTAACTGTTGGCAAGGATGCAGAGTAATGGAGACTTTCATTCATTGTTGGTAGGAATGAAAAATTTTACCACCACTTTGGAAAATTGTTTGGCAGTTTTTTATGAAACTAAACACAGTCTTACCCCATTCCAGACAACACAGTATGGAAATAAAAGGCAGGGGAAGGTGTGTGGGGGGTGTAAAACAGAGTAATTTTCAGCAGAGAAACCTGACAAACACTACCTCAAGCCAGGTGGCCAAGATTAACCTAAACAGTGATTAGTCATATTGACACTATGTACCTTCAACAAGATGTGATGAAAATGGCACTTTACTTCTGTAGTCCTTCTCCCAAAAACATGTTACTCCAGTCTAAACATGAAATAAACATCACACAAACCCCATTTGAGGGACAGTCTACAAAATACTTGATCAGCTCTCCTGAAAAATGCCAGTGCCATCAAAAATAAGGCAAATAGTTGCTACAACTAAGAAGAGCTTAAGGAAATGTGACAACCTTATGTAATGTGGGAGCCTGAATAGGATCGTGGGGAAAAAAAGAACATGAGGTGAAAACTGAGGATATCAGAGTAAAGTATGGACTTACTAACTAAAGTTAGTTAATTAAATAATGAGACACTAGAAATAGTGGAAACTGGATGCTTTTTTGTATACAAGAGCACTGCACTCTTCCTGTAATTCTGTATACCTGAAACTTCTATAAAAAACCTCTCTGTTAAAAATTAAACACATTTGTAAATAATGTGGCAACATAGAAGTAATTTCTTGACAAAAAAAGATTAAAGAATTGAATGTACAGTCTATGGAGTGTTGGACAGGCAAGTATTGATTCTGAGAGTGGAGGACTGCTTTCACTTCATTAAGTGCCTCATGAAATATCATTCTAATAATTTAAATTATTCATTATTATTCATTATTCATTATTCATTATTATTCATTATTATTTTTTAACTTAGTGATAATAAAATACAATTTGAGAATGTTCAAAAAACAATTTATTCTACACTTTCGTCACTTTAATAGAAGGCACTTTATTTTGGCTATGTTAGGGTCACATACAATAGTCTGCTGTCTATATCATTTTTCACTGTCTTTGTGTTTTAATTCCTCTTTTTTTTTCACTTTCACAATATCTATTTTAGTTCACTTTCTTTTTGTCCAGCAGTTTTGTTATGGCTCCTACTTTTCCCTTTTCTTGACTGGAGTTTACTCTCCCTTTAACTTCCTTAAAACATTTAATAAGAAAGAATTGTCTTGAGTTTGTTTCTATGACAGTATTTTTTGTTTTATTTTCACATAAATTACATTGCAAATAGAACCACTTTTTCAGTTTAAGAGTGAACATCCGAAATTCTGTACTCCTGTTTTGGTTTTCAAAGAGTAATTTATAAGCTTTATTTTAACATATAAGGTAAAACAGGATTTTCTTGATTTTATATATTTTGGTCTATATCTGAAATGACTCAAAGGAGGCCTTCTGTGGCCCTGTCCAGGCCAGTGTCATTGTCCACTATAGCCCTAATTTTTTTCTTTACACGTCTAGACATTCAGATCCTCAATGAATAGGGGTCTCCAGCAGATTTCACTAGATTTAAAAATCATGTATTCAACTTCAACAAGGGGTAATTATATCTCTAGTAGATACTAAAAGATTTAGGAAAGTCCAAAACGTCTATGGCATTTAACATTGCCAAGAAATAGCTTTTAGAAAACAAGGATTGGAAAGGTAGTTTCAACTCTCAAAACATTTTTGACTATAAGTCACATATAGCTTCTGTTTTTTCATATAGTTTAGCTATATATTTCAATGAAAGGTCACTATTTTTAATTTTTATGGAAAATAAAATGTATAGACAATGGAAAGAAAGTTTCATTTTATTAAAAAGAGATTGAAAAATAAGATAATATTCTTAGTTAAATGTGAGGAGAAAGGAAGTCTATAATAAAGCATAATTTAACTGATTTTTAATTTCACAAAAAACTTTTCTGTTTCCTAAAAGCAAATAATTACATCGGTTCAATGTATGGTGCTACTGTGTCATCATTTTCTGTTTAACTTTAATATTTCAACCTTCAGGAAATGGCAATCTTGCTGAGGTAGTATTTTAAAATTAGGTTTAAATAATTTCTAACTCCTTAGGAGATATTCTGATGTGTCAACAATAATCTCTATAACTTTTTACAATATCTTATATGAAATGGAATTGTTTATACAGTTTAACCAATACAAGACATAGAAAAGTTAATATAAAATTCATAATAGTAAATAAAATGATAGTCCTTAGGATGGTGACACCTTTATACTTTATATTCAGTTAGTTACCAAGCATCATGAATTCTTCATTAGAAGTAAAACACATTGATTTTTCTTTCCATTTCCATTCCCATTTTGGGCCCAGGTATTATATATTAACCAGATTATGGCAAGTATAATTTACATGGTTTCATTAATTGTAGCTTTTCCTCATTGAAATTTCCTCATTTCTAAAATGAAATTTTAATTCCACCTTGGTGACTTCTTTATTCACTCTCCTTTCTTCTTAAACAATTTGTTTTTCAAAGAGTTTTCTACATTGATTTTTTTCTCTTAACTTTTATAAACCCACCATCTAACTCTAACTTTCTTGTTCTTGTTACACCAATTAAGCTGCATGTAATCATCAAATTTAGTAAACTCACTACACCAGTTATATAAATACTCACTCCATAAAAAATTGGAAATGTTTTCCTCCAAAAAGTGCAGCTATCTTGAAATATCTTCTTTCACCAATCTCTTGAACATTATTGTTATATTATCTATCATCTTTCACCTGAGCCCCTTTGTTCACTCTCATCTCCTATTCGTAACCAGGTTTTGAATAATCTTCTTCCTATGGTGGTTGTCTCTTCTCCATTGCTTCTATCTCAACTTTAATTTTAAAATTTACCATTCTTGACCTTTTCTGGACTCCTTGCTAGGATTTTCATCCTCCATGCTGCTGGTAGCTATATTGGCATTTCCAAAACACACGAATTTTTCCCCACCCACAGTTTTAGTCCAATCTGTGGTATCCCAAATGTGCCCTGGACTCTCTAAATGTCAGGTACAGAACATTAGAAATTTTATATCTGTTCACTTATTTTCTACACTTCTAATTTTCATTTCTGTATATGTTTTATCAAGTATAACATATAATTTATAAAGAGAAAAAGCTATTTATTATGGAGATTGTACTTCATAATGGGGTGAAAAAAGAAAAAAAAATCACTGGTTATAGAATCAACTACAAACTCATTAAAAGCTTCCACAGTTCATGATATTATGTATTAAGCACAATGCAAATGTTACACACATTATTTCTAATCCTCACTCAGTTATCTTTTATTGAATGCCATCATAATCTGAACACTATAATAGGCATTTTATACTTAAATCACTCTTTTCTTATATAAAATTTATTTGTTTGAATCAATTTCCTTATTTTTTAAAGGAGGTGATTTAAGATGATTTGTATATTGGAATGGGAGAAATATTATCTATGTTTCTTTAACTATTGAATCTAAGCTGGGCTTTTTTTGTTAGAGTAACCTAACTACTAAGCTACCGTAAATGTGATACATCTCACATTATCTAAAATTCCTCAGTAGTTTTTCCTGTGAAATATTATCCTGGTAACATCGCTGCCCAGTGATGTTAAGGTTGTTATTATGTACAATGGCTCCATCATAGTCCCTGGATTTCTAGGCTTCTTGGCTCAAGAATTTATAAGATGACAATATCACATGGGATGAAAATAATTCCTGAATTGAACTCTTATGTACACTGTGAACATCTGTATGTGTCTAGAAATGAGCAGAATGTCACTAGGCTTCTACTTTGGATGGGATTTGAAGAATGTCTTTATAAATGAAGAACAGAGTCACCCATCCTTATACCTAACTTTTTAATCCAAATCACAACTTCTTATTCAAATACATCCATATGTGACGTTCATATTAAGTTTGATCCTAATAAAATCCAAAGCATTTTGTTCTCAGCATATAGATGCAAATTGACCTCATAGAGGTTTTTCTGTTTTGTTGTTTTTTTTTTTTTTCTTGGCTTGCTGTTTTATTTATTTTTCTTGAGATGGAAATGCAATATATCAAGTCACTTTCTCTTAGAAAATATAAATGCACAATAATTAGGGATGCAGAGAATTCTGAGAAGCACAGGATTAGCCACGCAGTAATGTGAGCTCACATCTGCAGCTAGTCTAAAAATATCACACAGATCTAATTCTGCTTCAATGCAAATGTAATTTGCTGGTGACTGTGTTTGTTTAAAACCATCGACTACCTAATTTTTTATTGTATTTTTTTAACTTAACTAGGCTACTGGGAAAATAATGCACCTGTGCAGGCTGATACTACTGTAAAATTGTGATTTACAGTCACAAAAATATTTCAATATTGCCTAGTGATTCTTCTATTTTTTCTTAATTAACATTCACTCACATTTTCTTCCCTGTTTATTTCAAATCTTGTCCATTCCCCTCTTTCCTCCAAAAACACTATTTCCACCAATCAATCACCTCTTATCTCACAGAGAAAATAGAAGATCCCACAAGATAAATTCCTCAACTTCCTGCCACCAAAGTCACAAGCTGAATAATCTACAATAATCTTTCCTCTTTCCTCCTACCCTGCACTGTGTTCATTGCCACTTGCCTTCTTTCATCTGTTTTATTATTTCTGTAGCCATCCCTTCTTCATGATTTTAACAAGATCAAGGATTTCCAATCTTGAAACAACCTTCCAAAAATTTTACATACATACCAAAATACAAAAATATATGATAAAAATGATAAGATTTAGAATCCTAGTCCAGATTCTCTGCTGTGCTCATATCTGTATATACCATTGATATCTGGATAGTTCTACAAAAAAGTCATTCAGGCACACTTCGAATTCAGTATATGCTTAAGCGATTCTGACATTCCCTCTTCCTTACCATCTTGTTTTTGCACCTGTTATTCCTGGGTTTCCTTCTCTCTCCTTAGGTCAACAGCCTTCAAGACCTTATAATTCTAGCATTTACATATTTTTTGAGTCCACCAGTGTTGTTATATTTCTACTGTCACTGTATTAATCATGCCATCCCTATTATTTCAATAGATTAGTGTTACTGACCCCTCCCAAAATTTTCAACTCTCCCAGGTGTACCCACAGATACATTCCTCACACTCCTACTAAACTGACATCCTTAAAATAAAATTTACTATTTTTAATCTCCTACATAAAATCTACCAGAGACTCCCATTTTCCTTAGATAAAAAGTGTGCTCCTTTACTAACAATACTCGCCCCTTCTTGATATAATCTCTATCTAAATTCAGAGCTTATGTTTTATCATAAATTCTCTGCCCTTTACACTTAAAAGCTCAACTTCTCTCACTTCTTGGAAGGTATACAGTGCCACACTCATTTCAAAATCTTTAGACTGGTTTTTTTTCTCTTGGAATTCTCTTCCCTTGGCAATTTTCCTAGATGATTACATTTCATTGTCCAAATTTATCCTTTCCTATTAAATGCCCCTGCTACATGTTCTTATAGTGCTCTAGACTATTCTTTTGATAGTAACTTGATGATGTTGCTTGCCTAACCATCTATCTCCTTCATTAAGTTCTTAGTTCTTTACACTGATACCTAATTTCACTTCGTGATTGATGATTTCCTAGTACTTAACATATTGCCTTGCACATTGATTGGGATCAAATATATTTGTTTAAAGTATTCTTTTAACCTTAGCAATATTATCAATTGAAATCCAAAAGTTATGGTTAACATATTTTAAATGAACATGACTATACATAACTTTTAGTCGTAAGAAATTTATTATTTAACACTTTCCACATGCATATTAAGGTAGTGCTAGTATATTACTTATGTGAATTTGTATTTTATAGATTTATAATAAATATCCGCAACTGAATTTGCAAAGCGGTAATTTATGACTCAAATTTAATTTCTACATGATTTACAATAGTCATCAAGATATTAGAGTTACCATAAATATCTGGTATTAACTAACAAATTAATAACATAATATAATGGCATAAAATCATTTATTTTAACAATTTTTAATTCATAGTCAAGGTATACTAGAGAATATTGGGATTTTGAATCTGACAAATGTGGATGTTGATTACTGAGTGAAATTGGACAATAATAAAAGCCACCATTTGATGAACGACTTGTATAGGTTTACATAGTCTAATTCTATCTTTAATTCTACTTTGTTAATTCAATACTACTATATTAATTTCTTTAAATTAGTCTTTTTAATATATTCTTACCTATATAACAGTGGAGGGAATGAAAACTCATGTGACCTAAGAACATAGAAAAAATGAATAACATTGATTCAAAAATCCAAAGATTATGCTTTTACATTTATCTTTCTATAGAGAATTTGAATTTTGTGTGAGGATTACAGCTTATTTCTTAAGTAGTAAAGTGATTTGCCAGAGAAAACCCTCAATGAGTGTTAGTTACTATTTTTTTAAATTGTTTTAATATATTAAATCTCAAAATCCCTGTTTGTTTTCTTGCCCTCTGGCAGTAATGGTACCTTCCAACAGAATTGACCCCTGACCCCTCCTTCCACATCAGTGTTGAGTGGTGAAGGAGAACTTTACTGCCACACAATTTCTATTTATCATCCTTCCATTAAACCATTTTATGTTTCCTTTTCCATCTTTACCTACCACCCTCCCACCATTCCTGCAGAAGTTGGGTGAAGATTCATTCTGAGTTTAGTCATTTGTATAACAGAATGTTCCATGAGTATTTTACATATGTGGGAGCTCCCTCCTCTTGGATTACAAGAACATGTTTTGTCACCAACAGGCACCTTAAGCCTCATGTTTGTAAGAAAATATTACACAAACATTATATTTGAACCATTTTTATTCTTAGTTGTTTTTAAGATTTTTTTTTTCTAAAACTAATCAGAGAGGGATACTTGTATCTGAAAAAAATTTAAACCATCCATAAAAAAAGGATCTTGACTATTGCTGTGTTTCAGTTATGCTGAAACTTGGCATAAAAGGCTGTAGTAAGTTGCTGGTTTACTAATGTAATGATACCAACACTTTTCAGAAGCAGGTGAGTATATATGGCAGGCTGAGATACAACGTACCTTGACCACATTTTTCCTGGCCTTGTTTCACAAAGAAGGTGCCTAGTTGTTGGTGACACAGTCCTTGCAGAAAACAGGTAAGAATTTTCTATATCATTAAGTTAGGAAAAACTTCACTAACAATGTATTATTTTTCTGTTTAAAGGTATATTTTAAACAATTGAACTCTACTGTTTCTTGATCAAAATCCAGTCATCAAATCTACTTGCACTTTGGGAATAGAGAAAGAAAGCCAGTCCCCAGGAGTCCCTGAACAAAATCTCTGCTTAGAATTTTCCAGCAATACTGAAAGCCCATTTTGCAGCAATTCTTTATGACACTTTCATGATAGATTGTAAAACACAGTTTCCCAAAATGACTGACAAATTAATTATGCTTGTGAGCCTGGTGGTTCTTCACAGCATGTTTATAAATGGAAGAACAACATGTAAACGTCACCTGGTGGAAGAATGGCGTACACAGCCCTCAACATATGTGGTGAATTGGACAGTGACAGAAAACATCTGCCTGGAGTTCTATGGGGATTGTTGGTTTGGAGATGTAAATACTAAAATTAATACTTCTGGCAATCAAGTTGTTCCCCAGATTTGCCCTTTGCAAATTCAATTAGGAGACATCCTTGTAATTTCTTCTGAACCATCTCTTCAATATCCAGAAATAAATGTGATGAATGTTTCTGAAGCATCATTCATTGACTGTCTGCAAAATACCACAACTGAAGATCAGTTACTTTTTGGTTGCAATCTAAAAGGAATGCACGCTGTTAATTCTCAGTGGCTGAGTGTTGGGACACATTATTTCATCACAGTAATGCCAAGTGGTCCATCCCTTTGTCAACTGGGACTTCGACTAAATGTGACGGTGAAAGAGCAGTTCTGCCAGGAATATCTGAGTTCGGAGCTTTGCTCTGGGCATGGTACATGTCTTACTGAAGTTTGGAGCAAGATATACAGCTGCCATTGCCAGCCTCCATTCTCTGGGAAATACTGCCAGGAGCTGGATTCATGTTCCTGTAAGCCATGTAAAAATAATGGCAGTGGCATTAATAAAAAAGAAAAATGGAATAAGCAAGGATATGAATGTATCTGTCACCCACAAATTACAGGTAAGATTATTTTTTAAACTAACATAATTCTATTAAAATAGTAAAATAGACTGAATTCATAAATGGTTAGTTACCAAAAAATAGGCTACGTTTTTAAGAATTTGGTAGATTTTTTAGAATGGGCTAAATTTGAATTCCGGGCATATAAAAATTCTATCAGACATTCTTTAAAATAAAAATTGTGTTTATTTAAAGAGGATATCTTAAAAACATATATGCTTTATCCTGAAATACCTATTTTTACATCTTTCCCCAAATCCACTCTTAATGTCTCATTAAAAAAAAAGATTATCAGAATAATATGTTTTAGTCATTAAATGAAATTCCCAAGGTTATGGTATTTGGGGCAAGCAGTTCTGGGTGATAAGTAGAAATGAAGTGTGGATCTGAGTCGAGGATGATAAGGATACACATTATTGGGCCGAAGGTTTGAAGTTACTTGGGAGAGTTGGAGAAGAAAGGATGATTGTGAACCCAAAGTAATGTTCTCAATGGTGCTGGTGTGGCACCTATAAAGTAATTGATAAATCAGACAAACAAGGAGGGAAAGAGCGTGATATAATTATCAACTGTTTTGTTTTGTTTTTTCAATTATTAACCGGTTTTTATAAGGTAAATGAGAGGCAATGATGAGAAACGTTTGCAAAGGAAGACATTTGGTGAGTGGATGAAGCAAGAAGAAGGGCAACCTAAAAACAGTGTAAATAAACTAGGTTACCTGAGGCTGAAGTGAGGATTTAAGGGAAATAGACTATACCTATTTGAAAGTTTATTAAGGAATTTGGGTCATCAGAGGAAAATGAAGAGAAACATTGAGAAATGTAGTGAATATTTGACATTTGGGAATGTGTGAAAGAATTTCTTTCAATTACAGTTTCAGAGACCTGGCATGGAGAGTTACAAAAGTAAAAGGAAGATGATCTAACAAAGGGAAATGCTTGGCATTGGCAATGATGGGATGAGAAAACACACAACAGACTAACAGCACATTTTGGTCAGGAGAGGGGAAGGGGGGTGAGAAGCAGATGTGACTGGAGCCAACTGGGCTCAGGGATATAACTGTAATTTTGTGGGGCAGGCTTTAGGAGGATTCAATAGGGTTGTTCTTCTGTGTGCCTGGGAAGACTCCCTTGAAGCTAGATTTGAGGAGACTGTGTGATAAAGTGTAATGGAAGAACTCTATAAGCCATTTTAAGTTCCAAAATTCACCTAAGCCAATCATTTAAAATGTAATTTTAGACTCTTTAGGGAAGAAGTACTGAGGCTATTTCAGAAGTTAATCCCAGCATTACCCACTGGACATCCTCTCTGTATAACTGGGATCAAATTCTCATTTGACTCTACTGGCAAGGGTGATAAAAGATGTAAGTTACCCTGACTCATAGTATATCAGGTAATTAAAATTAAGACAGGTCAGTAAAAAAAAAAAAATAAAAGCACTCAAATTTCTGATTTAGGGTGAATGGAAACATAATTTAATCGAGAGCTTCTAAAGTATACGTTTTAACCTGTCCAAAGAATTTTAGAAAATATTTGACCAGAAAATTTCTACTACCTACATAATATTAACTGGCATAGATGTAATCATAGATCATGGAATATTATTTCAATGTTTTTATCATAACTGCATAGAATGGTTTTATCCCAATCTTTATTTCTTTGTTTATTAGAAACACAGCAGTAGATAATATAAATAATCAAATTTTAAACTCTATAAAATTATCTAATATTATTTATTTTTTAAGACATTGGGCATATACCATGACGCCACTCTAATTATGCACAATTACTTCAATTTTAAATCTTAAAAGATACAGGAATATGTAGGATTACCAAGAAACTGAGAATGTTCACTGTACTAGTTTGTTAGTGCTGCCGTAGCAAAGAAACACATTGTGAGTGGTTTCAACATTAGAAGTTTATTTTCTCTAAGTTCTAGAGACTAAGTGGTCCCAATCAAGGTGTCAGGAGGATTGGTTTCTCTGAGGCCTCTCTCCTTGGTCCATGACCAGCCATTTCTCTCTGTGTTTTCACATCCTTTTTCTCTGTAGTGCCTGTGCATCCTCTCCTTATAAGGACATAAGTCATTTTTGATTAGGACCCAAACTAGTGACCTCATTTAACATTTATTACCTCTTTAAAGACCCTGTCTCCAAGTAAGTCACACTATGAGGTCCTGGGGGTTAGGATTTCAACATAAGAATGTTTTTTGGGGGGGTGGTCACAATTTAGCTATTACACCCACTAGGACTGAAAGAGAACATGACCTACTGAACATACTACTGATACTTTAGCTTTTGTGTATGGAAATATTTTGGCACACAATTACTTATTGTAATTACTTATTACTTATATTTTCATTGTGTTGGGGATTGTTTGGAGGTAAGTGAAGGAAGAAGAGTTCTGCATTAGTGAGGTAGAGATATCAGTCTATAAAGAATCTGAAAAGCATCAACTGGCCAAAACTGCTCACAAATTACATTAAGAATTCAATTAGAATGGGGGAAGTGGCAGGCTTATTGCCAAATCATGTGCAACTGTTTTGTAGTGACATTTGTCCATGTGTCACGCCCTGGAATTTTGTTGGCACATTACTCTAAGAAGGATATTATGAGATGATCAACTACATAGAAATATATGTTATGCAAGGTTGTGTTTTTTTGTTTAGTAGGACCATGATAGATTGTACAAGTGGGATTTGGAAAACTTGATATAGCAGCAAAGAAAGTGTGGAATTTAGAAGCTTGTGCATGGTTTCTGAGAATCCAAGCAGTCTTCCCTTTTTTCTTCCAAATAATTTTAGATTAGATTAGATTAGATTTGAATTGATTTGTTTTGATTTTACTGTGGAGAGAATGATTAATATGAGGAATTAATACGAGGTCTACCCTCAAACAAAATTTTAAGCGTATAATATATTATTGTTGACAACAGGTGCAATGTTGCACAGCAGGTCTCTAGATCTTATTTTTCTTGCCTTGACTGAAACTTTATGCCCTGGTTCCTCTTCAGATGGTATAATACTTTCACATTTTCCTTGTTTGAATCATTACCTTGGCTAGGTAGTAGGGCTAAGATATAATATACATTTGAGTGTGTCACTTTGTATATTACCACAGCAATGCTCCAGCATGTGTTGAAGAATTGATACTTACATATATTAATATTATCTACATGATTAACACATTCAAATTACCATAAAAAATTAACTAGAGCTCAAATATCACCAATCAGAAAAATATTGTAATATTATATTATTCAGTGAAAGGATGGAAAAACTGATGTCAAATTTATTAAAATTGAGTTTTGTTTCCATTTAAATCCATCATCATGAAGCACTATGTCTTAGTTAGAATTACACTATTCAAAATTTTTATATTATTCATTATTAAAAATTTGGGAGAAACCTATGACCTTAATTAACTATATAAATATAATATACATATTTTAATCTAGTTGAAACATTGTCTTTTATTTTTATAGACATGAATTGTTTAGAAATAATTAGGCAGTGTCAACCACATATCTGTTTCCATGGGAACTGCAGAAATATTACTGCAAATAGTTTCATTTGTGATTGTGAGGAACCATTTTCAGGTAAAAATACACATATATGTATGTATGCATACATACACACAAATAATTTTAATTTTGTCATTTATTTCAAATTAGACTTGAAATGTTTCATTTATTACTGAAAAATACAAGATTAGTAGTTCTATACTCTGACTTTTTTGAAGAATAAATTTAAGAGATCAATTTGTTTAACAATTAAATGATTATTCTGCTAAATCTTGATATTTCATAATATATGAAGAGTTTAGACACCAATTGAACATTTTTTTTTTTTACTATGATAAAATATATTTTGTTCTTAGGTACTAAAATATGTTTACAAAGAGTGTATATTTTGCACATAATTTGCAGAATTATAACTCTATTATTTCCTTAGGTAACAGGTCAGTACAGACAAATCCCCTTTCATGAAGCACAAAAATGTTTTATTCCTTCTCAAATAAACTTAAAGATGTCAATAAAATCACTGTTTAAACCAACAGTTTCTTAACTTTTGCTTAAATACTTAACAATGAAATTGTGTTTAAATCACTCTGATCTCATCTTTGAACCCTCCCACAGTTTCCCATTTTCTGGGAAATATAACTCACCATCAGTGTTTGTCCCTCTTCAAAATGTCTTTGGGTAGTGGTGTTTCCGGCCACAATTAGGTACCTAAAGACTCCTTTCTTGGGAGTGAAACAGAAGTTGTGTCTCCCAAACTGCAGAGTGGTAACTCTGTTTCTCTTGCAGATCCTTCCATGTAACCTAATTGAGAGAGATTTGAACGTTTGGTAGAGTGTATCATCAGCCACTGCCAATGGTAGGAGGGGTTGGTAGCAGTGCAGGTGGTAAGAACTCCAACAACTGTCTTCAAAGAAATGTTTTCAGGGCTTTTCCCTTCAGGTCATTTATTTCCTGAGATAGGTTATGAGTTGTTAGGTGTTTTATAATAGCTTACCATATCCTGTAGGTGTATGAAGAATATATAATTTATCTTCCAAACCATGGCATTTTTGAACAAAAGAAGTAGCTAAAAGGAGTTACAAATACATAATATTTGAAATATTTATTTATTCTTTGGCAAATTGCTTTCATTAAATAGGCAGACAAATAATGTAGCTCTATTCAAAAAATTAATTTCTAAAATTCCTTCCAAAGAAAATAATTGTAACTTGGTCTCTGCAAATCAGAAGGACATTTTTAAACATACTTTATATTGATTATCTGAAATATTAAAAATAATATAAGCAGAAACTATATTTACACCTATTTTTCTGAGGAATGAGTATTTTTTCAATATTGTCTTATAATTGTAATTTTTTATAAAGCTATCTATACCCTCTTCAAAGTTGCATTTATGATTAATAAATATGAAGTCATTTAATGCCTTCAGTTGACTCTTCTCCTAACTGTGCCATCTTAACTGAAGACATTTTCACCGAACATATTTTGAGGTTCTTGCTAATCTCAAAGGAAAATCTGCTAAATGTTAAGTATTCCCAATTATATTTTTTTGTATAAAATACATCAATAAAGTATGTCCATAGGAGCTGTATTTTATTCTATTCAAAATTATTTTTTGACAAACATTTTCAAAGAGAATCTTCATGAAATAAATGGTCTCTATGCATGATTCCTTTGAATGTTTGGCAAAATTTAGGTGCTTCAATTGATTTCCACTATGTCCTAGCACAAAAAAATAATCTGTGAAATATAGGATTTCTGTCAAATGTTGTTCCCCATAAGTCCAGCTATTCCAAAGCCTAGTTATAACACTTATGATCTCGAGCACTTTTGAATTCATTGAGCTTAAGTTTTTCATTGTATTGTGTAGGAATAAGTTTTAATGTCTTTTTAAAAATAAGTACATTTCACTAAAACTTTCAAAAACCAGTCTTTTGTTCTTGATTTATTGTTTTTTTTGATTAAATGTTTGTAACTGATTTTGAATGAGATGCAACCAAAACTTACAATATTTTCACTAAAATGCCAAAACCTCCCTGAAATACTGGATTTATTTTCAAAGTCATTCTTCACATGTTTAAACATTTCTAAAATTTGAATGTTAATGGACAGCAGCAAAAGAAAGCACATTTTGCTATGTTACATTATTTTCAATATCACCTTTACTCCAAAAATTTTAGTCTGTTGTCCTGTGAATATTTTAAATTATTTGTACATTTTGCAACTATAGATTCTATTCCACTTGTGTGAGCATCACAACTGGTTTGCTTTTAAACTATGAATTATGTATGAACCACAATAAATTCCAAGTACATTTTTTTCATCCTTTTCTCAACTTGATCAAATAATGTATATATCATTATAAACTTAACAAAATTTATACTTATAATTTTAGCACAAGTGCACATAACTTCATCTTTGAACATTTTTAGCGAATTTTCAATAGCATTCCTAATATTGTCAGATACCTTGCCTTCAACAGAACAAAACTATTATTGAAATAAACTGATTATGTATTTGAAACCTCTGATTTTACTAGTATAGGCTGGTATCTTTTATCTTTGTGTCAATTTATTCTGCTAACTGAGCCAACACATTTATAACAATCGCTTTACTTTTAGTATGTACAGAGAAACTTGCAATAGAAAATTAGGAAAATAATTTTGCTACAGTCGTGTGATCTAAGTGAAAATACATGCTTCAGAGAGTTATATGTAAGAATACCTTCTTTACCTGAACTTAACTCATCAATGTGAGGGAGTCTTTTAAAATAATTACTAACATTTAAATAGATGCTGATGGTTTTTGAACTAAAACGTATCTTCTGGTTTCATGTAGTCAGTGATGTCAACATACTCAGAGGTGGATCATTAAAGTGACATAGTTTAGGAGTAAACTCCATATTCATTACCAACTTTCTAGGGAAACAAATTTGAAACATACTTTTTATTAAAATTTTAATATTTTGATATCATTGCATTTAAAGTATTTATTGTAAAATAAGAAATAAATATCAGAAAACAATAAAATACAGTAGTTGTATATTTATACCAGAAGATTGCAAACTTTTTTCTGAAAAGGATCAGATAGTAAATATTTTATACTTTCTGAGCCATATGGTATCTGTCAAGGTAACTCAACTCTGCTATTGAGTTAGTAGTGTGAAAGCATCCATAGACAGTACATAAATGTATGAATTTTGTTATGTTCCAATAAAACTTTATTTACAAAATCAGGTGGAAGGTCATATTTGGCTCACAGTTGTAATTTACTAACCCCTGATTTATAACATACAACGAACGATCAACTCTACAGCAAGGACATATAGACTTTCTACAAACTCCATGACAGGAATGTTTGTCCTCAGTTTGTCTCTCATATAAAACATAGACATAATCCATAATTTCCTGTGGTCCCACTGACTCAGCTTACTTGCAGTGAGCAGCTTTAGATCTTTCTCCTCCAAGCTAAGAAGGAGGCGACTGTTTGTGGCAGCTTGGTTTTCAAAATCCACAAGCGGCCCTATATGAGAGATATAATACCCCTTGTATCTGAAAAAGACTGAGAAAAGAGAGGTAGTTATCACTGGTTAACTTGCAAGTTTGTCCTCATGTTAAAATAAAATACTGCTTATGTATCCTAGAAAAGACCATGGCTGAATCTAAAGTACAAAGTAGAGATACATCAAACCCATTTGCTTACTTTAATGCAACTGTGAATAATATTACTTGGTTAGAAAATGCAGGACAAAAGTTCATTTGATAATTGGGGAGAATTTATATGTCCAAAATCGTGTCCTACACTCCATGAGCATAAACTCGTGTTATTGTGGACAAAATAGGATGATGACTCTATTAGAAGACCTAGTAACTATAATAGATTGAGTTTTTTTTTGGTATGTATTGTATTATTCTGTGACCTAAAGCCTTAGCCAAAAATGTGCAGGAAGTATCACATTTTTAAAACTTATAAAGTATGTATGTATGCATGCATGTACGTATATATGTATCTATCAAACATCTATCTATGTATCTATCCTTCTATCTATGCAATTATCTTATACATACTTTCTAATTAATTTCTTCAAAAACCTTTAGGAACTAATATATGTATAATCTTTTTGCTCAGTGTGATGATCTGTGCATATTACTACATATTATCTGATATATGAAGCAGGATTCACAAATAAATTGAGATTATAGTTTTCCAAAGAGTCATATTAAAAGTCATAAACTTTGTATTTCCAATGTCTTATTAATCAGTTATTATTACATAAATTAGCTTTTATGTTAAAGTCCCACTGCTCTTGAATTTTACTCCAGACTGGGAATTTTGGAACTCATGTCTTTTGGAAAGGTATAGCTATCATGCTAGAAGCAGTTTAATAATCTATATCTAATGCAAATTTAAATCAAGATGGCAAAGAAATAATGTGGAATACATCAATTGTATTTTAAAACTAGTGATACTTTAGGAAAAACAGATTCCTGATTTTTAAGACACCTCAAATATTGTGTTAAAGTATACACTACCAAATGTAAAACCGATAGCTAGTGGGAAGCAGCCGCATAGCACTAGGAGATCAGCTCGTGCTTTGTGACCACCTACAGGGATGGGATAGGGAGGGTGGGAGGGAGGGAGTCGCAAGAGGGAAGAGATATGGGGATATATGTATATGTATAGCTGATTCACTTTGTTATAAAGCAGAAACTAACACACCATTGTAAAGCAATTATACCCCAATAAAGGTGTTTAAAAAAAAAAAAGAATAATTATCCATGAGGTAAAACTACAATCACAAACCTTATAAAAGTAAAATTAAGGAGTAAAGATCTAATCTAAAACTGTATGAAAATGTATTCTTCATTGTAATTCCAAACTTGAAAATGTTATACAAGATTTATGTATCTATTATAAAATGATCTTCTCTAATTTTATAACTTCATAAGGTTTATTGCAAAAAAAATTTCATGTATTTTTGGAGCAATTCAAGGAACTATTAAAATTCTCCTGGTCAGTTCCATATTTTCAAAACTTTTCAAATATGATTTTGATATAGGAACAAGTGATTGTCAGAAAATAAGCTCACAGTCTTAGTTTAAGAATAAGTTACAGCTGCAAAAAAATAATTTTAGTTTCAAGATTCAAGAAAGTTTATTTGCAAGGCATGCTGTGATCTCTATTCCCAAGATGAATGATTTTTGGAAAACACGGCATTGCATTGGAGGAATAAGTATTTTTCAGGATGTGATAACCCCAGGTATCATTCTGACTGATAAGAGGTCTAATCTGATGACTGAAGATTACTGTAAGACATTTCATTAGCAGTTTAAAGCAGAAAGAAGGCAGAAAAGCTTTCAAGGTAAAGTAAATTCCCCCATTTTCAAAATCCCTACCAGTGGGTAGAATTTATGGAGAATAGTATTTTGTCCATGGAAAGGAAGTCTAGCAGGAGCTAAATCAGATATATATATATTTTTCATTTTTAATAATTGAACTTTAATCCTATTTGAAACTCAGTTCTGGTAGAGGCTAGAAAACGAATCTCAGTCCACTCCACGCTAGCTCTAACCCCCTGCCGGGTAGAGAACTGAACTAGTCCTGCTCTCATAAGTGTAATTTTTTAAGTATTGTGGAGAATTAATCATGTCACACGAGCCAATAGGCACACTACAGGTACAATCAACTCTATGGCTTAGCATTCATACAACTTAGAGTTAAAATTATGGCAAATAGTTACACAAGCTACACATTTAACAATGCACATAATGTTCTTAGGTGTTGACTAGGAAGGCTTTTATGTACTTTGGATTGTTATTTACATCATCACACCTTACTTTGTTGTATTTTTCTTCTTGATTCTCTGGTCACTGAGATCACTATCAGCACTGATAGTGACCCATACTTCTAAGCACAGCATAATCCACAGTAACATAACACCAGAAAAGCAAAGGCTCTGTATCCAATTACTAACAGGAAGGATTTCCTTTGCTACCCTACTCCAGCCTGATGGACTGAAGCTTCCTTTGTGCCTTCTGTTTTTTTGTGTGCCCTTCCATTGTGATAAATTCTCCTTTGACTGATTGGCAAAGCAATGCATCCAACTGCTCCCCATCCCACTGTAAATTGTCTCAAGACAATTTGTGTGTCAACTAAGTATCTGGTATACATTATTCATTTAATAAGTGGTAATTATTGATAACTATGAGATCTCAGGATGATCTTTTTTTTTTATATCTTGTATTAATGAATGAGAGTATAAATAGATTACAAACAAAAAGTCTTGAATGCTCAATAAAGCATATAATTTAGCTAAATTAATGAAACATATATGTTGTACCAATTTGAATGCCCTCTCATTATTATTCAATAAATAGAACATTTATTAACTACTATTTATTATGTGCCGGTTTTTTTTGTCTTTTTTTTTTATGTGCCTTTCTTTTTATCAGAAAACAAGTCCATGAAATAATCTCATCTCTATTTTACTTTTTGAGGAAATGTTACAAATAGAGTCAAAACTTGGATTATTTTACTGTAGTGATACTGATCTTAAACCAATGTTATGCTGTATCGCTAGTTTATTCAGTGAAAAGATAACTAAATAATAATGGTGCAGTGTCAGTGTAATTTGTGTAGTATCCTATAGACCTTGAGAACGAATATGACTTACTTATTTTGTCATCTTTAAGTTGTCTCTCTTTATTGATGTGTAGAAAACTTCTATATATCCTGATAGAAGTAATTAGTATACAGGTATTACAAATACTTTCAGCCTGTGCCTTGTCTTTTCATCTTTTAATCCATGTATTTTGATGAGCAGATGTTTTATAAGTCGATGAAGTCCAATTTATAATTTTTTTTTTAATTTTTATGTTTAGTGGGTGTTATGTTTCTTTAGGAAAAAATTGCATATCCCAAAGACATAAAGATATTCTCCTATGTTTCTCCTAGAAGTTTTACAGTTTTAGCCTCTCTGTTTAGGTTGATGATTTATTCAAAGTTAAGTTTTGTGATTCAGATAGAATCAACGTTCTTTTTCTTTCTCACATAAAGAGATCTAGTTATTCAGCAAAATTGAGGAAAACTCTCTTTACCCATGGATTTGTTTGGCATCATTGTCAAAAACCAATGAAGCATATATGTGTGTGTCCATTTCTACATTCTCTATTCTATTCCATCAATCTGTCTGTCCTCCTTTTAGCCAATAACACCCTCTCTTGATTTGTATAGATATATAATGAAACTTGAGGTCATGTAGTATGAGTTTTTCAGCTTCTTTTTTTTTATCAGGATTGTTTTGGTTATTCTATATCCTGTGCTTTTCCATATAAATCTTAGAATAACTTGAAATTTTATCTAAAAATTTCTGCTAGTGTTTTAATTTGGGCTGTTTTGAATCTATTGTTCAATTTTGGGAGGACAACAACTTACCAATATTCAATTTTCTAATCTATGAGCATGATATATGGCTCTAATTATTTAGGACTTTACTAATCTCTCAGGAACATGCTATATTTTTCAGAGGAAGGGAATTGCACATTAAAATGATTTGGTTAAATTTTAAAGTATTTTAATATTTTTGGTGATAGTATAATTGTTTTAAATTTTTTCTAATTATTTGCTATTATATATAGACATATAATTACCATGTACCCTAAGTCCATGCTAAATGCCTTTATTAGTTCCAATTATTCCCTGAGATTCCTTAGGATTTTCTGTCTAAACAATTTTATTGTTAGTAAATAAAGTTATTTTTATATATTCCTTTCTAACATAATACTTATGATTTTATTTGATTATCTTCTTGTCCTGGCTAGGTCCTCAGATACAATGTTTAATAACAAAGGGGACATCCTTCACTTTTTCTTTTTTCTTTTTAATTTTTATTGGAATATAGTTGATTTACAATGTTGTGCTAGTTTCAGGTGTACAGCAAAGTGAATCTGTTATACATGTACATATATCCACTCTTTTTTAGATTATTTTCCCATATAAGCTATTACAGAGTATTGAGTAGAATTCCCTGTGCTATACAGTAGGTCCTTATTAGTTATCTATTTTATATATAGTAGTGTGTTTATGTCAATCTCAATCTTCCAATTGATCCCTCCCCCACCCTTACCCCTGGTAACCATAAGTTTGTTTTCTACTTCTGTAACTCTATTTCTATTTTGTAGATAAGTTCATTTGTACGCTTTTTTAAAGATTCCACATATAAGCGATATCATATGATATTTATCATTCTCTGTCTTACTTACTTCACTCAATATGAGAATCTCTAGGTCCATCCATGTTGCTGCAAATGGCTTAATTTCATTCTTTTTTATGGCTGAGTAATATGCGATTATATATATGTACCACATCTTCTTTATCCATTCCTGTGTTGATGGACATTTAGGGTGCTTCCATGTTCTGGCTATTGTAAATAGTGTTGGAATGAACATTGGGGTGCATGTATCTTTTCGAATTATGGTTTTCTCCAGATATATGACCGGGAGTGGGATTGCTGGATCATATGGTAGCTCTATTTTTAGCTTTTTAAGGATCCTTCACACTGTTCTCCAAAGTGTCTGTCCCAGTTTACATTCCCACCAACAGTGTAGGAGGGCTCCGTTTTCTCCACCCCCTCTCCAGTATTTATTGTTCACAGATATTTTGATGATGGCCATTCTGACTGGTGTGAAGTGATACCTCATTGTAGTTTTGATTTGTATTTCTCTAATAATTAGTGACGTCAAGCACCTTTTCATACGCTTTTTACATTTTTCTTGATGTTAAGTATTCGGTATTTCATCAAGTCTAATGTTAGCTGTATGTTTTACATAGACATTGTTGTCAAATAAAGAGAGTCTCTTTCTAATTATAGTCTGTTGATAATTTTTATGAAGATTGGACAATGAATTTTGACAGTGTTTTCACTGCATCTATTGAGATGATTTTATGATGTCTCAAGTTAATTTTATGGTTTTCTAATGTCTTCAGTTAATTCATGAATTACAGATTTTCATATCTAAACCAATCTTGAATTTCTGAGCTATAACTCAATTGAACATAATATATTATTATTTTTACATGCTCTGTGTTTAGTTGGTAATATTTCATTAATTTTTTTTTCAGTTATATTCATGTAGGATGTTGATCTTCCATTTTCTAGAATTATTTCTTTATGTTGATACTTAATGGTTAACCTGGACTCTACATTTTGAAAAGATGTATAAATTTGGTATTAATTTCTTCCCTAAATGTTTGATATTACTCATTAGTGAAATCACTTAAACTGAAATATATTTATTGTAAAATTTTGGATAAAATTGAATTATTTTAACAAAGGCAGATACATTAATATTTTCCAATTCTTGTCAGATTTCAGAAGTTGTTCTATTCAAGGAAGGTTTTTGTAACATATTAGTTGTTGGACTTTTGGCATAATGTTCATAATATTATCTTATTGCTCTTTTAATATCTGTGGGATCAGAAGTAATGCCCATTATTTCATTCATGATAGTCCTTTTTCTTTTATCAGCATCTTAGGATTTTCTTAATATTGTTGATCTTTTCAATGTACCAAACATTAACTTAGCTAATTTCCTCTATTGTTTTCTATTTCACTCATTTCATCTTCTTCTTCTCTCTACTGACTTTGGATTTAATGTACTCATGTTTTCTGGTTTTAATACAGAGGCAATTCATTGACTTGATACTCCTGTCCTCTGGCCTTCAATGCTTCTCATAAAAAGTCAATTATTGGGCTTCCCTGGTGGCTCAGTGGTTGAGAATCTGCCTGCCAATGCAGGGGACACAGGTTCGAGCCCTGGTCTGGGAAGATCCCACATGCCACGGAGCAACTGGGCCCGTGAGCCACAATTACTGACCCTGCGCGTCTGGAGCCTGTGCTCCGCAACAAGAGAGGCCGCGATGGTGAGAGGCCCGCGCACCGCGATGAAGAGTGGTCCCCACTTGCCGCAACTAGAGAAAGCCCTCACACAGAAACGAAGACTCAACACAGTCATAAATAAATAAATAAAAGAACGTGAATTTCTTTAAAAAAAAAAAAAAGCAAACTGGGCTATTCATTTCAGTAACAGTCAAGTGGTCTTAGTTTGCATTCAATTTCCAATCAGTTTCTCAATCTATAAAAAAAAAAAAAAGTCAATTATCAATTGCATTATTTTTCCCTCAGGTATGTCATTTTTTCTCTAGCTGATTTAATGATATTATATTTTGAATACTGACTATACTTTGCCTAACAGTGATTTTTGTTGTATTTGTTCTACATGGAGACTGCCAAGGTTTTTTGTATTTGTAAGGTAATTTTTTGACCAATATTTCCATGCCACTCTCTCAGTTTGTTCCAGCTTACCCTTCCCTGCCCCCGTATCCTCAAGTCCATTCTCTAGTAGGTCTGCATCTTTATTCCCGTCTTGCCCCTACGTTCTTCATGACCATATTTTTTTTTTTTTTTTTTTTTTTTAGGTTTCATATATATGTGTTAGCATACGGTATTTGTTTTTCTCTTTCTGACTTACTGCGCTCTGTATGACAGTCTCAAGGTCCGTCCACCTCACTATCATTATGGCCATTCTGACTGGTGTGAGATGATATCTCATTGTAGTTTTGATTTGCATTTCTCTAATGATTAATGACGTTGAGCATCCTTTCACGTGCTTGTTGGCAATCTGTATATCTTCTTTGAAGAAATGTCTATTTAGGTCTTCTGCCCATTTTTGGATTGGTTTGTTTGTTTTTTTAATATTGAGCTGCATGAGCTGCTTGTACATTTTGGAGATTAATCCTTTGTCAGTTGTTTCATTTGCAAATATTTTCTCCCATACTGAGGGTTGTCTTTCCATCTTGTTTGCAGTTTCCTTTCCTTTGCAAAAGCTTTTAAGTTTCATTAGATCCCATTTGTTTATTTTTGTTTTTATTTCCATTTCTCTAGGAGGTGGGTCAAAAAGGATCTTGCTGTGACTTATGTCATAGAGTGTTCTGCCTATGTTTTCCTCTAAGAGTTTGATGGTGTCTGAACTTACATTTAAGTCTTTAATCCATTTTGAGTTTATTTTTGTGTATGGTGTTAGGGAGTGTTCTAATTTCATTCTTTTACATGTAGCTGTCCAGTTTTCCTAGCCCCACTTTTTGAAGTGGCTGTCTTTTCTCCACTGTATATGCTTGCCTCCTTTATCAAAGATAAGGTGACATATGTGCGTGGGTTTATCTCCAGGCTTTCTATCCTGTTCCATTGATCTATATTTCTGTTTTTGTGTCAGTACCATGGTGTCTTGATTACTGTAGCTTTGTAGTATAGTCTGAAGTCAAGGAGCCTGATTCCTCCAGCTCCTTTTTTCTTTTTCAAGATTGCTTTGGCTATTCTGGGTCTTTTTTGTTTCCATACAAATTGTGAAATTTTTTGCTCTAGTTCTGTGAAAAATTCCAGGGGTAGTTTGAGAGGGATTGCATTGAATCTGTAGATTGCTTTGGGTAGTAGAGTCATTTTCACAATATTGATTGTTCCAATCCAAGAACATGGTATATCTCTCCTTCTATTTGTATGATCTTTAATTTCTTTCATCAGTGTCTTATAATTTTCTGCATACAGATCTTTTGTCTCCTTAGGTAGCTTTATTCCTAGATATTTTATTTTTTTTTGTTGCAATGGTAAACGGGAGTGTTTTCTTAATTTCACTTTCAGATTTTTCATCATAAGTGTATAGGAATGCAAGAGATGTCTGTGCATTAATTTTGTATCTTACTACTTTACCAAATTCATTGATTAGCTCTAGTAGTTTTCTGGTAGCATCATTAGAATTCTCTATCTATACAATCATGTCATCTGCAAACAGTGACAGCATTACTTCTTCTTTTCCGATTTGGATTCATTTTATTTCTTTTTCTTCTTCTTCTCTGATTGCTGTGGCTAAAACTTCCAAAACTATGTTGAATAATAGTGGTGAGAGTAGGCAACCTTGTCTTGTTCCTGATCTTAGTGGAAATGGTTTCAGTTTTTCACCATTGAGGATGATGTTGGCTGTGGGTTTGTCATATATGGTCTTTATTATGTTGAGTAAAGTTCCCTCTATGCCTACGTGCTGCAGGATTTTTATCATAAATGGGTGTTGAATTTTGTTGAACGCTTTCTCTGCATCTATTGAGATGATCATATGGTTTTTCTCCTTCAATTTGTTAGTATGGTATATCACGTTGATTGATTTGCATATATTGAAGAATCCTTGCATTCCTGGGATAAACCCCACATTATCATAGTGTATGATCCTTTTAATGGTGCTTTTGGATTCTGTTTGCTAGTATTTTGTTGAGGATTTTTGCATCTACGTCCATCAGTGATACTGGCCTGTAGTTTTCTTTCTTTATGACATCTTTGTCTGGTTTTGGTATCATAGTGATGGTGGCCTTGTAGAATGAGTTTGGGAGTGTTCTTCCCTCTGCTATATTTTGGAAGAGTTTGAGAAGGATAGGTGTTAGCTCTTCTCTAAATGTTTGGTAGAATTTGCCTGTGAAGCCATCTGGTCCTGGGCTATGGTTGTTGGAAATTTTTTAATCACAGTTTTAATTTCAGTGCTTGTGATTGTTCTGTTCATATTTTCTATTTCTTCCTGTTTCAGTCTCAGAAGGTTGTGCATTTCTAAGAATTTGTCCATTTCTTCCAGGTTGTCCATTTTATTGGCATATAGTTGCTTGTAGTAATCTCTCATGATACGTTGTATTTCTGCAGTGTCAGTTGTTATTTCTCCTTTTTTATTTCTAGTTCTGTTGATATGAGTCTTCTTCCTTATTTTCTTGAGAAGTCTGGCTAATGGTTTATCAATTTTTTTTTTTTATTTTCTGAAGAACCAGCTTTCAGTTTTTTTGAGCTTTGCTATCATTTCCTTCATTTCTTTTTCATTTATTTTTGATCTGCTCTTTATGATTTCTTTCCTTCTGCTAACTTTGGGGTTTTTTTGTTCTTCTTTCTCTAATTGCTTTAGGTGTAAGGTTAGGTTGTTTGTTTGAGATGTTTCTTGTTTCTTAAGGTAGGATTTTATTGCTATATAATTCCCTCTTAGAACTGCTTTTGCTGCATTCCATAGGTTTTAGGTCGTCATCTTTTCATTGTCATTTGTTTCCAGGTATTTTTTGATTTCCTCTTTGGTTTCTTCAGTGATCTCTTGGTTATTAAGTAGTGTGTTGTTTAGACTCTATGTGTTTGTATTTCTTACAGATTTTTTCCTGTAATTGATATCAAGTCTCATAGAGTTGTAGTTGGAAAAGTTACTTGATACGATTTCAATTTTCTTAAATTTACCAAGGCTTGATTTGTGACCCAAGATATGATCTATCCTGGAGAATGTTCCATGAGCACTTGAGAAGAATGTGTATTCTGTTGTTTTTGGATGGAATGTCCTATAAATATCAATTAAGTACATCTTGTTTAATGTATCATTTAAAGCTTGTGTTTCCTTATTTTTTTTCGTTTTGGATGCTCTGTCCATTGGTGAAAGTGGGGTGTTTAAGTCCCCTACAATGATTGTGCTACTGTCGATTACCTCTTTTATTGCTGTTAGTATTCGCCTTATGTATTGAGGTGCTCCTATTTTGGGTGGATAAATATTTACAATTGTTATATTTTCTTCTTGGTTTGATCCCTTGATCATTATGTAGTGTCCTTCTTTGTCTCTTCTAATAGTCTTTGTTTTAAAATCTTTTTTTTCTGATATGAGAATTGCTACTCCAGCTTTCTTTTGATTTCCATTTCCATGGAATATCTTTTTCCATCCCCTTTCAGTCTGTATGTCTCCCTAGTTCTGAAGTGGGTCTCTTGTAGACAGCATATATATGGGTCTTGTTTTTGTAACCATTCAGCCAATCTATGTTTTTGTTTGGATCATTTAATCCATTTACATTTAAGGTAATTATCGATATGTATGTTCCTATTACCATTTTCTTAATTCTTTTGGGTTTATTATTGTAGGTCTTTTCCTTCTTCTGTGTTTTGGGCCTAGTGAAATTCCTTTAGCATTTCTTGTAGAGCTGGTTTGGTGGTGTTGAATTCTCTTAGTTTTTGCTTGTCTGTAAAGGTTTTAATTTCTCCATCAAATCTGAATGAGATCCTTTCTGGGTAGAGTAATCTTGGTTGTAGATTTTTCTCCTTCATCGCTTTAAGTATGTCCTGCCACTCCCTTCTGGCTTGCAGAGTTTCTGCTGAAAGATCAGCTGTTAACCTTATGGGGATTTCCTTATGTGTTATTGGTTGTTTTTCCCTTGCTGCTTTTAATATTTGTTCTTTGTATTTAATTTTTGATAGTTTGATTAATATGTCTTGGCATGTTTCTCCTTGGATTTATCCTGTATGGGACTCTCTATGCTTCCTGGACTTGATTAACTGTTCCCTTTCCCATATTAGGGAAATTTTCAACTATAATCTCTTCAAATATTTTCTCAGTCCCTTTCTTTTCCTCTTCTTCTTCTGGGACCCCTGTAATTTGAATGTTGGTACGTTTAATGTTTTCCCAGACGTCTCTGAGACTGTCCTCAATTCTTTTCATTCTTTTTTCTTTATTCTACTCTGCAGTAGTTATTTCCACTATTTTATCTTCCAGGTCACTTATCCATTCTTCTGCCTCAGTTATTCTGCTATTGATTCCTTCTAGAGAATTTTTAAGTTCATTTATTGTGTTGTTCATCACTGTTTGTTTGCTCTTTGGATCCTCTAGGTCCTTGTTAAATGTTTCTTGTATTTTCTCCATTCTATTTCCAAGATTTTAGATCATCTTTACTATCATTATTCTGAATTCTTTTTCAGATAGACCCCCTATTTCCTCTTCATTTGTTAGGTCTGGTGGGTTTTGCCTTGCTCCTTCATCTGCTGTGTGTTTCTCTGTCTTCTCATTTTGCTTAACTTACTGTGATTGGGTTCTTCTTTTAGCAGGCTGCAGGTTTGTAGTTCCTATTGTTTTTGGTGTCTGTCCCCAGTGGCTAAGGTTGGTTCAGTGGGTTGTGTTGGCTTCCTGGTGGAGGGGACTAGTGCCTGTGTTCTGGTGGATGAGGCTGAATCTTGTCTTTCTGGTGGGCAGGTCCACATCTGGTGGTGTGTTTTGGGGTGTCTTTGACCTTATGATTTTAGGCAGCCTCTGTGCTAATGGACGGGGTTGTGTTCCTGTCTTGCTAGTTGTTTGGCTTAGGGTGTGCAGTACTGTAGCTTGCTGGTTGTTGAGTGGAGCTGGGTCTTGGCTTTGAGATGGAGATCTCTGGGAGATTTTCGCTGTTTGATATTATGTGGAGCTGGGAGGTCTCTTCTGGACCAGTGTCCTGTACTTGGCTCTCCCACCTCAGAGGCACAGCCCTGATGCCTGGCTGGAGCACCAAGAGCCTGTCCTCCACATGGCTCAGAATAAAAGGGAGGATAAAAAGAAAGAAAGAAAGAAGAAGGTAAAATAAAGTAAAATTAAATAAAGTTATTAAAATAAAAAATAATTATTAATTAAAAAAAAATTTTAAGTAATAAAAAAAACTCCAAAACAATGGACAGACAGAACCCTAGGACAAATGGTAAAAGCAAAGCTATACAGACAAAAATCACACATAGAAGCATATACATACACACTCACAAAAAGAGAAAAAGGAGAAAAAAAAAATATATATATATATATATATCGTTGCTCTCAAAGTCCACCTCCTCAATTTGGGATGACTCGTTGTCTATTCAGGTATTTCACAGATGCAAGGTACATCAAGTTGATTGTGGAGATTTAATACGCTGCTCCTGAGGCTGCTGGGAGAGATTTCCCTTTCTTTTCTTTGTTCGCACAGCTTCCGGGGTTCAGCTTTGGATTTGGACCCGCCTCTGTGTGTAGGTCACCTGAGGGCGTCTGTTCTTTGCTCAGACACGACGGGGTTAAAGGAGCAGCTGATTCGGGGGCTCTGGCTCACTCAGGCCGGGGGGGAGGGAGAGGTATGGATGCGGGGCGAGCCTGCGGCAGCAGAGGCCAGCATCACATTGCACCAGCCTGAGGCATACCGTGTGTTCTCCCGGGGAAGTTGTCCCTGGATCACAGGACCCTGGCAGTGGCGGGCTGAACAGGCTCCCGGGAGGGGCAGTGTGGATAGTGACCTGTGCTTGCACACAGGCTTCTTGGTGGCGGCAGAAGCAGCCTTAGCATCTCATGCCCGTCTCTGGCGTCCGCGCTGATAGCGGCAGCTCGTGCCCGTCTCTGGAGCTCATTTAGGCGGCGCTCTGAATCCCCTTTCCTCGTGCACCAGGAAACAAAGAGGCAAGAACAAGTCTCTTGTCTCTTTGGCAGCTCCAGACCTTTTCCCGGAGAATATATTTCCCGGTTCCCTCCCCGCTAGCCACGGCGCACTAGCCCCTTCAGGCTCTGTTCACACAGCCAAACCCAGTCCTCTCCCTGGGATCCCACTGAAGCCCGAGCCTCAGCTCCCAGCCCCCGCCCGCCCTGGCAGGGGAGCAGACAAGCCTCTCGGGCTGGTGAGTGCTGCTCGGCACCGATCCTCCGTGTGGGAATCTCTCCGCTTTGCCCTCCGCACCCCTGTGGCTGCGCTCTCCTCCATGGCTCCGAAGCTTCCCCCCTCTGCCACTCGCAGTCTCCGCCCGCGAAGGGGCTTCCTAGTGTGCGGAAACCTTTCCTCCTTCTCAGCTCCCTCCCACTGGTGCAGGTCCCATCCCTATTCTTTTGTCTCTGTTTTTTCTTTTCTCTTTTGCCCTACCCAGGTACGTGGGGAGTTTCTTGCCTTTTGGGAGGTCTGAGGTCTTCTGCCAGCATTCAGTGGGTGCTCTGTAGGAGTTTTTCCACTTGTAGATGTATTTCTGATGTATCTGTGGGGAGGAAGGTGATCTCTGCGTCTTACTCTTCCATCATCTTGCAGCTCCTCCCCTAAGCCACTATTTTAAATTATTTTTTTTAACTGCCAAAATCTCTCTCCTTTCCTTCTACAATTGAAAATATGATAGACACCTTATTATTGTCCTATTTGTCACTCTGGCTCTGTTCCCTTTATTTCAGTCCTTCTTCTTCTATCTGTTCCTCAGATTAATTCTTGTTTATATATGTATGTTTATATATATATATATATATATATATTTATATATATATTTATATATATATATATATACACATTATATATATACATATATACACGTATATATGTATATATATGAATTATATAGATATATGTCAAGGACTTTTTGTAGTTTTTGCTTGGGTGTTTTTATGCAGTTTTACATTTTTTTCTGTGAGTTCAATCCATAAAAAGCTCTTCCACCACTACCACAATCACAACTGTCAGTATATCTCTTGTGTGCTCTTCCATTTTGTTTTGTTTTTTGATCTCCAAGATTTTTCTTTCTTTATGGTGAATCAGGTACCTTTTCAGAGACCCTAAACAAGGATCTTCAGGTAAATACATCTCATTTTAAGCATCAAGTGTGTATAATTAGGCATAAACTTCAATTTCCGGCAAAGTGATCCTAACTCCACTCTACATAATATGTTAATTATTTTTAAATGAAATTTACAATTTTAAATGAGACAGCTTTGGTAAGTGGAGCACTGTCAAGAAGCTGAACTTTTGGGGAAAAAGAATGGAGTAGATATGACAAATATGTCATGTCCTGCCCAAATAATTGTATCTAGTACAACCAATTCAATTTTCTAAATATACCTTTGTAAATGCTACTTTCTTTCTCAAAAGACTCTAATTACCTTATTTTTGTTTATGTTACATAGCAGAGAGATGAACTTGAGAGTTAGATAAATTTGGTCATTAGATTCTATAAGAGTGAAATACATATTTTAGCCATATAATCTTTGGTTACTTCATCTACAGAATGAAGGAAATATAGTACACCTTCCCTCTTGCTGTGTAGAATGAATGAGATAGGAAATACATCCCATGTTTGGTTAGTAGAACATGGCTATTAGACTTGAGCAGACTTGTTTTCCAAGACCATCTTTAGAACTCCCTGCCTCTCTGACTTTTAGAATATTATTTAAGCTTTCCATATTTTAATTTCTGATCTGTAAAATTTTGATAATTATAAATACTAATTTCATGGGTCTTTCTGTGAATTAAATGAAATACTCCATGCTAAATACTTAGTAAAATGACAGACAGATAATAAATATTCAATTAATTTTAGCTGTTGTTACTTTTGCTATTGTTTGACATAGCAAATCTTCATCCAATGTTTATTTTTTTTCTATTTTACTAATGCAGTTAAACACAGTCTCCTTTTTTTCTAACATTTGAGTATTTATACAATTGTCTTTGACCTACTTTTATAAACTTATTTTTCAGTATTCCTCTAAACCAGTCATCTGCTCTAATCTAATAGCTCTAGTGGTTGTATTATGAAAAAGTCATAAACGTTCACATATTCTCTGCAGTGGCTAGTATTTTTTACCTTCTCTAGAATGAAGTCTTTCTTCCTTTCCCTTACTTCTCCATAAATTACTTCCTTTACTCCTTCTGATTTACAAAGGTCTTGGCAGCAAGGCCTATGGTCTAGCCAAATTTACAGGGCTATTTTATAGCAAATATAAGGTATTGAATAAATGTTTCATAATTGAGAATGTGAAAGATAGGTGGTTGCTCTTAATCTTAAAGAAATTTCAAACTATTATGATTTTCTTCAGACAGATATACTTCAGAATAAGTATGAGGCAAACTTTTTTTTTTTTTTTTCTATTTGGATCTGGAGTCAAGGTTTATATTTGAGTATTGTACACTTTTGTTGCCATATATAGAATGGAAAGGATCACAGTTTTCACTACATGTTTTATTAGGGCACTGAAAGGAACATTGGAAGAAATACACCATTTCTTAAAAATGAAAGGTATGGTCTTGCTACAAACAGCCATGTAGATAATATGAATACCTGCTTATCTTTGACTCAGAATGTCTTCAGTTTACATACCAACTATGAAAATTGCATGATTGCTTTCTTTCTAAAGTGAAAAAAGTAAAATAACTACTTTTATCCTTGTAATATTGAATGCACCGATGCCTCCTCCTGTAGAATGTTGAATTGGCTATCATTAGTAACAGATGTTCTATACATTGCAGTAACACTGCCTATATAATTGTGATAATTTTCCACTTCTGATTTGTCAGTTTCAGTGATTTAAAAATCACTTGATGACTGCCTGGAAATGACTGATGTTTTTCCTCTCTTAAGTAATTTCTGCTGGTACAGTGTAAGTCTTTTTTAATGAGTTCTTGAATTCTGTTGAAGTCTGTATGTCTTAATTCTTTGTTCAACTAAACAGGTGTGACAATTTACAGAAGTCCATGCAGAAACTCTCTAATTGCTCAATCTTGGGACTTCAAAATGTGTTTTATGGAGAAAAGCCATAAACTTATTTTTTAGATACAGAAACATTTTTGAACATATGGCTTCAACTTTTAGCTAGTGAAAAAACTTGAAAATGAAAATCTAGAAAGTTACACTTACCAAATGATTTAACTTTAATCTATAGATAAGTTTGTTATCCTATTTTCTCTTTTATACTCAATGATATTACAGTTTCAGATACCGTCTATAAATCCCAATGCAAGAATTACTAAAGTATCTTTATAAACATCCCTTTCAATATATATGATCATAATTGATACATTTAATATGCTGACTTTATTACAGTTATCAAAAATTCCACTTTTTGCACAGTCTTCAACATTATAGCCAGGCTGACCCCAAAACTATCAGCTTCATGTTTCCTAGGTTCAGGAGCAGTTTTAGAAATGGCCTGCAATAGATTGAAGAGAAATATTTGCAAATAATTAATACATTTTGATACCAAATTGTGCCTCCATTCAGTGGAATTCTTCTTCAAGCTAAAGAGCAACCTTAAAAACAATGAGACAATAAATTAAGATGTACATTTTATTATGATATCAATTGAATAATTTTGGAAAAAACGGAATTTATTTTCTATCACCTGTACATTAGATTTGATTCTAGCAGTGTCTCTCTCCCTATCTATGGCAGATTGATTGTAATGGCTATACCTGATATACTGGATATACTAAAGCTTAGATACCTTAAGCAGCACTTTTCACAGAGTTTATTTTGTTTTCTAATAGACTGCAAATAGCATGCATTAAGGCAGATAAGCCCATCATTTGGTGTTTAAGGACCAAGGTTTCACGTCAGGTGAAGGTTTGCAAGGAACTGAAGCTTTTCTAATCCCATCACCTCTACTTCTTGGAAAGCAACAGCTCCTACAAGAGAACAATCCTAATACTCCTGCCCTGAGAAATTGTCTCTTAACTCATTATTGTTAATATATATTATACTTGTAAAATGAAGAATTTCATTCGATATGTGGGAACTACAGAGCAAACATCACTCTTAGCCTTCTGAATTCAGTTCAGAAGGTCAGTTCAACAATATTCTTTAGTTATTATTTTCTGAGCCTAGGGCACAATACTTGAATAAATTAAATTGCTTCACAAAGATATGATAATGCAGAGGGGTGTGTGTGTGTGTAGGTGGGGACTAAAATTTATAAAATGAGTCTGAACTTTAGGTGAGGTATAATATATGTCATGTAAATCTTTTCAAAAGCCAGTAAAATTCTGATTAAATCTGAGATGTTAACTTTAAAATATTGCTGTATTCTTTTCAGCATTTACTCATAGAAAATTCACTCTCTGGCTACATGTCATTAATTAAATATAAATGTATTTCCAAAGGAACATCTTTTACCCCTTACAGAATTTTGACAGTGTAGAAATATGTATAAATTTAGCCGTATAATCTTGAGTTTTCGAGAGTTTATTTTAGGCTTTGAAATATCTTCAGTGAGTGAACTCACTGCTCCACCAGGTATATACAAGGAAGACCAATGGCAGAAATATGGAAGTTGACAAGTATTGATTAACTGAAGGGAAGTAGCTTTGGTAGCTAACTGTATCGGTCTAGTGTCTTGAAGTTTGTAAAATGTTTTCCTGTGCAGATGGCACTCAGTGCTCACAGCTACCCTTTGAGGAAAGAAATACAATAATCATTAGATATGTAATATATATTAGACAGTTAGGTAAACAGATCCTGACTGGCAGGTGGTTACTTCTTCTAAGACAGACTTTTAATTTCTCAGCAACATTTGTTTTGAATGTTGATAAAATATTCTGAAAAAACAAACCAAACAAACACGCACAAGCATATTTCCTTCCCCCACCTTTGATCTATATCTTTTCATCCTCAGACAAAAGAGAAGTCTCTTTTAACCTTTTTTTTTTTTTTTTTTTTTTTTGAATGACTCAGACCAGTGATGAGTCTGAGTTCTCTAATTGGTTCTTTTTTTTTTTTTTTTAACGTTATTTATTTAGTTATGGCTGTGTTGGGTCTTCGTTTCTGTGGGAGGGCTTTCTCTAGTTGTGGTGAGCGGGGGCCACTCTTCATCGCGGTGCGCGGGTCTCTCACTATCGCGGCCTCTCTTGTTGGGACCACAGGCTCCAGACGCGCAGTCTCAGTAGTTGTGGCTCACGGGTCTAGTTGCTCCGCGGCATGTGGGATCTTCCCAGACCAGGGCCTGAACCCGTGTGCCCTGCATTGGCAGGCAGACTCTCAACCACTGTGCCACCAGGGAAGCCCTTAACCTGTTTTTTAATATTCTCAAGAGCTCTCATTCTTTTAAAAATTTTCTTCCTCTACTGTTCTCTTCAGACATTTCTGCTCTTTTAATTCTTATGCTCTTAACATCTTCAACTACCTCATGGGGCTTTTACTGCTTATCTATTGCTGTTTAACAAAAGAACCCTAAAGTTAGTGGCTTACACCAATGACCACATTTATTTCTGTTCATGAGTCAGCAATTTGATTTTGTCTTTTCTCTGATAATTGTCATTGGGGGTGGCTCCTAGGCTGGGTGCTAGAATCATCTGAAGATTGCTTATAGTCTTTAGCTAGAACTTCACAGTAGTTGCTTGCTCTCAACTGAGAACTTACCTGTGCTGTTGTATGGAACACTTCCACGGACCCTCTTACCATCTCCACATGGCATTAGGTTCCACACTATGGTACCAGGATTCCACAACAAGCTTCCAGAGAAAAGAATGAACTCTATCACCTCTTATGACCTAACCTCAGAAGTGACAAAATAATTCTCTCTACATTCCATGTGCTGGGGATGTTATAAAAGCTCAATCGTGTTAAAGGGAGGGGGAAGGTTCTCGAAGACCATGTTCAGTTGGAAATATTGCTGCAGCCACTTTTGATAAGTCACAGAACACTTTTTTTTCTCTTTTATCCTGTGAAACCTAAGTGATTTTCTGGCTTCCTCTTCTGCAGCTTGGTATAGAAAAAGACACTCACTCTACCATAGAATGTGCACCATGAGACCATTATTTCTTCCTCTCAGCCAACAATTGCATTTAGCAGACTACTGCTTTAGCCATATCTCTCAAAGTCTTTCTTTGAGCTCCATTCCACCTCACATTAGACTTGCTAATGATTTTGGCATTGTTATTTACTGTCTTCTTGGCTATTCATCATAAATTGATGGATCCATCACCTAGTTTATAATGTTTCTTTCCATTGTAAATCCTATTTTCCCTGTTAAGATCTTACTGCAAATTCTTTGACTTCCTCAACTCCAAGGAATATCGCAATCATTTACTGTAGCAACTCACACCCACAAAGATGCCAAGGACTTGTCATCATCTTCCAATATTAAGTTATTCCTCTAATTCTTTCAGTTTTTGAATTCTTCTGCATTTCTGTTTTGGAGCCTAAGTTATTTTTTTTTCCGAAGGCACTACATTATTGTTAGTTTCCTCTTGTGTAATTTTTTTCTTCTATAATAATCAAAACCTAGGTGTCACACTTCTAGTATATCCTGTGATGCATACTGTTATATTTGGATTATTCAGATCATGTGTTTTCTCTGCTCCTTTTCAAGGCTACCGACCACTGGTGGAGGAGATGTCAACCTTTTGTACGGATTTACAAATATGTGTGTAGTCTTCAGACTCAGTAATACCCTCAATACTGATTTGCTTTCTTTGTTAAGTGCTTAAAAGTGTACGCCTCTGATCGCCTTTTCCAAAATATCAAAGTTATTTTTGTTGTTCAACTTCCCTAAAGTTTTCCTCACCCCATCTCCAGGCACCAGATAAATTTTATCTTCCTCACAGAAAGGACACAGCAAGTATGATATCCATTAACTTTTATCTATAAAGATAATTTATGTTCCCATTTATGTGTTATATATATGAGTGGTATACTGTAGTGAATTTTAAATAATTTGTAATTCATGATCAATGAAGAGTTCTTCAAAAAAATTCAAGGTATATTATTCAAAAGCTCATTAAAATTTGTAAGAGCTTGTAGGAATTTTTTTAAGTCAAAATATGTTTTTCAAACTTTCCCTTAAGAACGTAAAAGTTTCTGAATTTATAATGATATAGAAAATATAATTTGTAAAATATTTATAAAACTTCTCTCCATTTGTTATCACCATAGCACACTGCCTTTCAAGAGAACATGAGGATCTTCCAAATAAGTCTATATTCTTCCAGGGTGGTTATGGTTACTAGACCTAGATTACATCCAGACTTTTTAAAAAAATAATAACATTGTATTCCATGTCCACATTTGTATACCACTTCTTATAAGTATCTTCCAACTCTGAGATTTTGTTTTTGAGCAAAAATTAACCAAAAATACATTACAGTGTATCTCATGATTACCTTCAAAGGGCATAGAATTTGGCAACATAATGTTAGATTGCATATGAAGAATGAGCTATTTGCTTAGTAATTAGATAATGTGAATCAAGACCAGGTATATGGTAACTAAATGCATTCATCTACTTTAAAAAAAAAAAAAATTCTCCTTGTGATGAGATCCCTTAGGATTTACTCTCTCAACAACTTTCTATATAACATGCAGCAGTGATAATTATATTTATCACATGGTACATTTCATCCCTAGTGCTTATTTGTCTTACAACTGGAAGTTTGTACCTTTCAACCACCTTCATCCAATCCCCCCTCCCCCACCCTCCTCAGATAATCTCGAGTCTGATCTCTTTTTCTATGAGTTTGCTTGTTTCTTTTTGAAGTATATTTGACCTTCAACAATATGTTAGTTCCTGTCACACAACAGCGATTCGATATTTCTATAGCTTTCAAAATTATCACCAGGATAATTGTGGTAACCATCTGTTGCCATACAGAGATACTGCATAGTTATTGACTACGTTCCCCACACTGTACATTTCATACCCTTCACTCATTTCTTATGAAAATGGAATTTGTTATCTCTTAATCTCCCTCACCTATTTCTTTCCTCCTTCCATCCCCCTCCCCTCTGGTAACCACGAATTTGTTCTCTGTATCTATAACGGTGTTTCTGTTTTGTTATGTTTGTTGATTTGTTTTTTTAGATTCCACATATAATTAAAATCATACAGTATTTTCCTTTCTCTGCCTGGCTTATTTCATTTAGCATAATACCCTCTAGGTCCATCTATGCTATCCCAAATGTCAAGATTTCATTCTTCTTATGGCTGAGTAATATTCCATTGTACATATGTATCTGCGTGTGTGTCTTTATCCATTCATCTGCTGATGGACACTTAGGTTGCTTCCATATCTTGGGCTATTGTAAATAGCTGCAATGAACATAGGGGTGCCTTTATGTTTTCTAATCAGTGTTTTCTCTTTCTTCAGATAAATACCCAGGAGTAGAATTGCTGGATCATATGGTAGTTCTATTTTTAATATTTTGAGGAATCTCAATACTGTTTTCCATAGTGGCTACACCAATTTACATTCCCACCAACAGTGCACAAGGGTTCCCTTTTCTCCATATCCTCAACAACACTTGTTATTTGTTGCCTTTTTGATAATAGCCATTCTGACAGGTGTGAGGTGATATCTCATTTTGGTTTTAATTTGCAAATCCCTGTTGATTAGTGATATTGAGCATTTTTTCATATGCTTGTTGGCCATCTATATATCTTCTTTGGAAAAAATGTTTGTTCAGATCCTCTGCCCATTCTTTAAATTTTTTTTTTTTTTTTATGTTGAGTTGTATGAATTCTTTGTATATGTTGGATATTAATCCCTTATCAGATAAATCATTTGCACATATCTTCTTCCATTCAGTAAGTGGCCTTTTCACTTTGTTAATAGTTTCCTTCACTGTGCAAAAGCTTTTTAGTTTTATGTAGTCCCATTTGTTTATGTTTGCTTTTGTTTCCCATGCCTGAGACAGATCAAAAAATAAATAAATACTGTTAAGACTGATATCAAAGCGTTTATTGCCTGTGTTTTTTCTAGAATTCTTATAGTTTAAGGTCTTACATTTAAGTCTGTAATCCATCTTGAATTTATCTCTGTGCATGATGTAGGAGAGTAATCGAGTTTGATTGTTTGAATGTAGCTGACCAGGTTTCCTAATACCACTTATTGAAGAGGCTGTTTCTTTTCCCTATTGTATATTCTTGCCTCCTTTATCATAGATTAATTGTCCATTTAAGTGTGAGTTCATTTCTGTTCCATTGATCAATGTGTCTGTTTTGCTGCCAGTAGCATACTTTTTTTTTTTTTAAATTGGAGTATAGTTTCTTTACAATGTTGTGTTAGTTTCTGCTGTACAGCAAAGTGAATCAGTTATACATATACATATATCCACTCTTTTTAAGATTTCCTTCCCATTTAGGTCACCACAGATAGTACCATACTGTTTTGATTGCTGCAGCTTTTTTTTTTTTTTTTGGGAATAGTGCTACCTTCAGCTTTGTTCTTCTTTCTTAACATTGTTTTGGTTATTCAGGGTCTTTTTTGTCTTCATATAAAATTTAGAATTATTTACTCTAATTCTGTGAAATATGCCATTCTCTATACAGAGAAGATATTAATAGCATAAACCAACCAAATATCTAATGCAAATTTGGTCTTATATTTAGTTTCTGATTAAGTTTTATTCAAAGCTAAAATAATGAGAAAATTTTATGAAATATAGAGATTAAAGTAGATCTTCTACGATGTTTACATGACACGGTACTATTTCCCTATTTTGAGGTTAAAAATGTCCTAAAATGTTTTATTAGAAATAGAATAGTTATTTGTATAACCACATGGTTTCCGTTGAGAGCAAATACAAAAAACTGTGGTCCAAAGTAGAGAAAAAAAAAAAATAAGTAAACTTCTATTTTCCATAACATTTTATTTTATACTCAGGAATATTTTTTCTTTCCAATTTCTCTGGCTTCAGTGATACTGGGACCATACCACTGTGAATTTTTAAATTTTTGAGTAAATGTTCTTTCTGAATCATAGTAGATTTCAGTGTCAATTACCCTGATCTCAAAGCAGGAGTTAGAGAAGAGCTGGTGGTGACAAGCTGAGCAAGTTGTCCAAGACATGAAAACCACTAATTTTTCCCCTCTTCCCAATTCAATTTACAGACCTGTTTCTAGCATTCATCCACATTCATCTTCATTTTACTTTCAGCTCCTACAAGCTTTCTATGCTGTCTTTTTCATATCTCCACCTTTACCTTCAGAACTGCATAATATATCCACATCCATCTTCCTACAGGGATTTAGCATCTAGGCAACAATTTCCCTTTTTGACAGCACACTTAATAACTTTTTCATTCATGTGGATGACACTTCAAATACTAGAGGTTTATGATTCACTCAATCTCTTTTTTTATGCTAACTCTTTACACCAGTGTTTTTATCAGCTCAGTTGCTTTCTAATTTCAAATTGTTTTTGTGTCTTTGGATTAGCTAACAGGATTTTAATCAAATATTGAGGTCTAATACTTAAATGAATATTGTTTTTAATGCAAAGAAGTATTGGAATACATATGGAGATTGAACAGGTTGTAACAAGGATATCAAGATTTTCAACTTTAAAGCCAATCTGATATTTTAAACTCATGTAGATTAAATAATAATTAAAATTGCTGGTCATTAATTTTTATTTGCTATATGCTGGATGTTGTGTTAATCATATTTTATGCGTGTTTACAGGTAATTTTCAAAATGATACTCTATAATAACTCCCAGTATACTTCCCTTTATACCTATTAGAGAAAAGTAAGCTCAGAAAGCTTTTATGAGTTTGAAAATTTCTCAGAACCATAGCTAATTATTGGTAGAAGTAAAGTTTTTAAAGATTAATGATACTAGGGATTTTTCTTCTTAATGCTCAGTTGGAGATAGCATTTAAGTCTCTGGCATAGACCTTTCTGTTGCTTGTCAATATTCCTTTAAAGCAGGTACTTTTAAAGGAAGATGGTGTCACCACAAAGTCTTCTAGAAACACCCATTTGTTGAGAAAGTGTTATTATATATCCAATCTATAATATATATCATTTTTTAAAATTCATAAGTAAATTTTTAAATGCCATATGGAAGATGCTTGTGCATTTTCCTTTGATATAATTTTAAGTCACAGTGAAATCTGGCAATTTCTAAACTTAGGCTAAAGCTAGGGATTTAAAATCTTTCAAAATTTACTTACATCATTTCCTTAACAGATGCTTGGCAAAAGAGATGGCTATGTATAGCTAAGGAAGAAAGTTCTTTATGGATAATGAGAGATTTGTTGAAGTTTGAATTTCTCAGGATTATTTCAACTAACTGTTTATCTTCTTATGCTGAATTGTATTCACAAGTATTAATGAAAAATTGTTCCCCCTTTGAGAAATACAAAATCAATATTTTAAAGAAATAAACAATACGAATGATTTTAAAAGGAAAAATAATATTCTTATTTCCCAGGAAGTTCATGTGACTCTAATAAATTTGACAAAGTGAACATATTTTTCATACTTTGATTTTTTTATCCTGTCTTTAGATTTATTGAGCTGAAATATTTAATGACAACATACACAGGGATATTATGTTCTTGAAAAATTCAATGGAGAATAAATGTATCTATTTATATTTATCATATTAGAAATATTTTAATATGTTATGAAGAATTAAATGCGTAAGTGAAAGGATTACACTGAAATAAAACTAATCTGTTATAAATTAAAATAAATTTATATTTATTACAAATATAAAATAAAAGTAATAGTAATTTCTTAGATTTTCTATGTCTAAACAACCTACAACATTATTATCATTTTATTGTAATTTACTTAAAGGATCAAAAGATTGTTGGTGCCCTACTGCTTGCAATATAATGGTTAATGGAGTCATGGGCTTATAGCATTTAGCAAATAAAAATACAAAAATCCAGTTAAATTTGAATTCCAAATAAACAATGGATTTTCCTATATAGAATGGTGCATTCTTATTCTGAAAAAAATTATCTGAAATTAAAATCTAGTGGCATGTTATATATATTATCTGGCACCCTAGAAGGGAATTTGAATTTTGATTTTGCTTCTTTTTTGCTTCAAGTGAAAAATAAATTTGATGAAAGAAGTAAAGAGAGGTATCCAAGATCAATCAGGTAGCTTTGTTTCTACAAATAAATCACATATATATTAAATATTAAATATATTAAATACTAAAATAGTCCTGATGCCATGTCAAATAGAATCTTAGTGTTTCAACAGTTGTGAAAGACATTAAAGATGAATTTCAGGGACCTGGATGAGACATTTTTGTGGAGAAGAATTTTGGTTTGTATTTCTTGAAACCTGGCAATCACAGAGAACTGAAATTGCTCCTTTGGAAATCTCCTTCTCCAGTGTTCCATTGGGGCTTACTCTACATTGTAATCATGTGTATATGGACATGTATGTTTCCTCTTGTTCCTTTATGAATTTAAGGGGAACTGGAATATAAGGGAGTCAAACAGAGAAAGGTGGTTATATTCAGCTTCTCTCAGGCAAAATAGGATTATGCATCAAGAAAATAAATGACCTTAAAAACCTGGAAATAGGCTATAAGTCAGTCCTAGACTTCTTCCTTGGTGCACAGAATATTTTTTAACTAAATCCGTCAGCTAGCCTAACTGGGTGGTAACATAAGGAAAGACCTAGGATAAGTAATAGAACACCTCCCTCTTCCTTGCCCAAGAAAGCATGAGGAGGCTTTGGAAATGGAGATAAAATATAAAATAAGTCAGATGCATATGTCGATTTCTCTTTTCCTGGCTTTGGCTCTGCAAGGGAAGGAACTGGTCCCTTAGACAAGAGAGGAAGTACAGAAGGTGTAACCGAGCAAGGGCTCGCTTGCTTCTGCAGAAAACCAGGCTCTGACAGCAGCAAAGTAAGAGTTTATTGCAGGACGCCAAGCTAGGGAGTGGGGACAAGCCTCAGATCCACTCCCTCTCATCTTCTGAGTTCGGGGGTTCTCAACGGGGAAGAACAAAGAGGATGGGATTAACCATGGTCTTGTGACATTTCTTGATCGTAGTCTCAGGAGTCAGGATGTCTCTGGTTTAGGATTCTCTGGAAAGGTGGTCCATGCTCAGGGTCTGGGAGTTCATCTTGCCCTGGGGAAACAACCTGAGTTTGAAAGTTAATCATGATATCTGTAGTAGCAATTTTAGTCACCTGACACTAGTTAGAATTAGTGTTCAGTTAGCACAGGAATGAGGCCAGAGGGAACAAGAAAGGGAATAAAATTTTGAATAAAGAGATTAATCATAAACTTGGTAAGGTAACTGGGTTTTAGGGGGACTCGGTTTCAGGAGAGGCGATCTCTTGCCAAGACTTCCTGCTTAAGGTTTTGAAAATAGCACGTCAAAAAACTGGCTGTCCCTTATAAGGGTAAAATGTCACAAGAAGACTCAAGGTTTTATTTTCCTTATCCATCCTCCTTTCCTCTATGGTGTAAATTCAACAGAAAAGTCACTGAGGTTCTGGCTGGAGACTAGAGTGGAGAGACCTGGGCAGGTACGTGGTCCCATAGTGCCAGTAATCTGACTTATTTTCAAGAGTAACATTTACAATATAGCTATTAACCCCTTCTAACTTTTAGATATTGTAAATATATTCCTCAATCTATTAACATTACCCAATGCACATTTCACTGAAAAATAATCTATACTCCAGCAATTTTTACTAATACACTTTGTGTAGTATGTTTTAATTCTGTCTGGACAATTACCCCTACACATTATTATTATTTTCTAATGCTAATTTACCCATTTGTGGCTTTTTATATTTAACCATATATTTTCAAATAGCTTAAAGAATTTCAAAATATACAATTTTATGTGACCCAAATTAGCAGAGTAATTTGGAGAGAATGGACATTGTGTTAATTCATGGCACCTGATAAAGTGGAATAGTTCTTCATTTATTCAAAGTTCTTAATGCCCTTTATTATAGTTTTTCTCATAGGGATCTTGTATGTGTACGTGTGTGTGTGCATATTTATATGAGTCGTGTATCAGATAGTTTTTGTTACTCTAGTGAATAGCTCATTTATGAATATATTTTATAATTGTTAGCATTTTTGTAAGGAAATGGCATTGAGTGTTGTGCATTAATTTTGTATCCTGCTACCTTGTGCAACTCATATTAATTGAGTATTTTATCTGTTCATTCTATGCATTTTCTTTTGGTAAATAATTTAATTTTTCTATAAATAGTTATAATACTAACATTTCCCTTACTATTCTTATATCAAATATATCTGTGTGTACTTGTTCCTAATTCATTTATTTCTTTACTACAGGCTAAGACCTGTTTACTCAAAAGCCTGCTGGTGTCAATCTAAAGTTTTCACATATCCAATTATTTTAAAAATAGTTGAAACGAACTGATTATTAGCCATTTAAAACTTGCCTGCTCTGTATAACCTGGGAAACTATATCCAGCATCTGCAGGCCATTGAGATGTTAGGGCCTTACAGTGATAAAACCCCAAGCCACTACATCCTTCAGAGCTCTCTGACTCCCAAGACTCCCCACAATGCTGCTGAGTGGCATCACTTAAGAAAACAAGCGCCCTCTCTCACTCCTCTCTTCCCCAGGATTTTCCTCACCTTCCATCTCTTCTGGACCTTGGCCACTTTCCTTAAGCCCCTGGGTTCTCTCCTGCTGTGAGGGACTTGCCCCTGCAGGCAACCCTTCCAAGCACCATCTAATAAAGTTTGGTGTGTACTACTGCTTCTTGGCGTTTCTTTTTCTTTGTTTAGTCCCCAGTTTTCTCAAACCCCTACATAATTCTTATTTCCTTTTTATTATTTTTTCTTATTGAATTGACCAAGACCTCCAGGTCTGTAATAAATAGTTGTGGTAATAGTGTTATGGAACTCAGGTTTTGCTGCTTGCCACTCAAAGGCAATAATCAAGAGGCAAGTGTTGGTAGAAAGGAAAGTTGCTTTAATCAGAGGAGCAGGAAATCTGGGGAGAAGGTGGACTCATGTCCTGAGACCAACATCTAAGATTCTGCTCAGCCATGACAATTTTTAAAGGGAAAAAGGGGAAACAATCTCAGTTAATCATTATGGTAAGAGGTCAGATTCTTCATCATTTTTCCACGGTGGGCAGACCTGCTGACTTCTCCTGATCTTCCTCTGGATGCAATCTTGACCGCATGGTCCACCTTCAAATTTGCTAAGGGGGAAGTTAGGGGTAGAGAGTCAGTCATTCTTTAACTACTTACTTTTTCATTATTATGCTATCCAGGAAAGGAATCAACAGGTTAGTCAAGGCATTGTGTACCGTCAATAGAGCAGAAGTCAGGAGTTAGGTTAAATGTTACCTAGTGATCTTATTTTTATGATAAAGGTCTAAGGGGAACAGAAATAGGTGAGCAAGAAAGGAGCAAAGTGCTGCTTACAATAGTGTTTTTTTTTTTTTTTTTAACATCTTTATTGAAGTATAATTGCCTTACAATGGTGTGTTAGCTTCTGCTTTATAACAAAGTGAATCAGTTATACATATACAATATGTTCCCATTTCTCTTCCCTCTTGCATCTCCCTCCCTCCCACCCTCCCCATCCCACCCCTCTAGGTGGTCATAAAGCACCGAGCTGATCTCCCTGTGCTATGCGGCTGCTTCCCACTAGTTATCTATTTTACATTTGGTAGTGTATATATGTCCATGACACTCTCTTACCCTGTCACATCTCATCCCACCCCCTCCCCCTATCCTCAAATCCATTCTCTAGTAGGTCTGTGTCTTTATTCCCGTCTTGCCACTAGGTTCTTCATGGCCTTTTTTGTTTTTTCCTTAGATTCCGTATATATGTGTTAGCATACTGTATTTGTTTTTCTCTTTCTGACTTACTTCACTCTGTATGACAGACTCTAACTCCATCCACCTCATTACAAATACCTCCATTTCATTTCTTTTTATGGCTGAGTAATAATCCATTCTATATATGTGCCACATCTTCTTTATCCATTCATCTGTCGATGGACATTTAGGTTGCTTCCATGTCCTGGCTATCGTAAATAGAGCTGCAATGAACATTTTGGTACATGACTCTTTTTGAACTATAGTTTTCTCAGGGTATATGCCCAGTAGTGGGATTGCTGGGTTGTATGGTAGTTCTAGTGGTAGTTTTTTCAGGAACTTGAATACTGTTCTCCATAGTGGCTGTATCAATTTACATTCCCACAAACAGTGCAAGAGTGTTCCCTTTTCTCCACACCCTCTCCAGCACTTATTGTTTCTAGATTTTTTGATGATGGCCATTCTGACCGGTGTGAAATGATATCTCATTGTAGTTTTGATTTGCATTTCTCTAATGATTAATGATGTTGAGCATTCTTTCATGTGTCTGTAGGCCATCTGTATATCTTCTTTGGAGAAATGTCTATTTAGGTCTTCTGCCCATTTTTGGATTGGGTTGTTGGTTTTTTTGTTATTGAGCTGCATGAGCTGCTTGTAAATCTTGGAGATTAATCCTTTGTCAGTTGCTTCATTTGCAAATATTTTCTCCCATTCTGATGGTTGTCTTTTGGTCTTGTTTATGGTTTCCTTTGCTGTGCAAAAGCTTTTAAGTTTCATTAGGTCCCATTTGTTTATGTGTGTTCTTATTTCCATTTCTCTGGGAGCTGGGTCAAAAAGAATCTTGCTGTGATGTATGTCATAGAGTGTTCTGCCTATGTTTTCCTCTAAGAGTTTGATAGTGTCTGCCCTTACACTTAGGTCTTTAATCCATTTTGAGTTTATTTTTGTGCATGGTGTCAGGGAGTGTTCTAAATTCATACTTTTACATGTACCTGTCCAATTTTACCAGCACCACTTATTGAAGAGGCTGTCTTTTCTCCACTGTATATGCTTCCCTCCTTTATCAAAGACAAGAGGACCATATGTGTGTGGGTTTATCTCTGGGCTTTCTATCCTGTTCCATTGATCTATATTTCTCTTTTTGTGCCAGTACCAAACTGTCTTGATTACTGAAGCTTTGTAATAGAGTCTGAAGTCAGGGAGCCTGATTCCCCCAGCTCCATTTTTCGTTCTCAAGATTGCTTGGGCTATTCGGGGTCTTTTGTGTTTCCATACAGATTGTGAAATTTTTTGTTCTAGTTCTGTGAAAAATGCCAGTGGTAGTTTGATAGGGATTGCATTGAATCTGTAGATTGCTTTGGGTAGTAGAGTCATTTTCACAATGTTGATTCTTCCAATCCAGGAACATGGTATATCTCTCCATCTATTTGTATCATCTTTAATTTCTTTCATCAGTGCCTTATAATTTTCTGCATACAGGTCTTTTGTCTCCTTAGGTAGGTTTATTCCTAGATATTTTATTCTTTTTGTTGCAATGGTAAACGGGTGTGTTTTCTTAATTTCACTTTCAGATTTTTCGTCATTAGTGTATAGAAATGCAAGAGATTTCTGTGCATTAATTTTGTATCCTGCTACTTTACCAAATTCATTGATTAGCTCAAGGAGGTTTCTGGTAGCATCTTTAGGATTCTCTATGTATAGTATCATGTCATCTGCAAATAGTGACAGCTTTAATTCTTCTTTTCCGATTTGGATTCCTTTTATTTCTTTGTCTTCTCTGATTGCTTTGGCTAACACTTCCAAAACTATGTTGAATAATAGTGGTGAGAGTGGGCAACCTTGTCTTGTTCCTGATCTTAGTGGAAATGGTTTCAGTTTTTCACCATTGAGGACAATGTTGGCTGTGGGTTTGTCATATATGGCCTTTATTATGTTGAGGAAAGTTCCCTCTATGCCTACTTTCTGCAGGGCTTTTATCATAAATGGGTGTTGAATTTTGTCGAAAGCTTTCTCTGCATCTATTGAGATGATCATATGGTTTTTCTCCTTCAATTTGTTAATATGGTGTATCACATTGATTGATTTGCGTATATTGAAGAATCCTTGCATTCCTGGGATAAACCCCACTTGATCATGGTGTATGATCCTCTTAATGTGCTGTTGGATTCTGTTTGCTAGTATTTTGTGGAGGATTTTTGCATCTATGTTCATCAGTGATATTGGCCTGTAGTTTTCTTTCTTTGTGACATCTTTGTCTGGTTTTGGTATCAGGGTGATGGTGGCCTCGTAGAATGAGTTTGGGAGTGTTCCTCCCTCTGCAATATTTTGGAAGAGTTTGAGAAGGATAGGTGTTAGCTCTTCCCTAAATGTTTGATAGAATTCACCTTTGAAGCCATCTGGTCCTGGGCTTTTGTTTGTTGGAAGGTTTTTAATCACAGTTTCAATTTCAGAGCTTGTGATTGGTCTGTTCATATTTTCTATTTCTTCCTGGTTCAGTCTTGGCAGTTTGTGCATTTCTAAGAATCTGTCCATTTCTTCCAGGTTGTCCATTTTATTGGCATAGAGTTGCTTGTAGTAATCTCTCATGATCTTTTGTATTTCTGCAGTGTCAGTGGTTACTTCTCCTTTTTCATTTCTAATTCTATTGATTTGAGTCTTCTCCCTTTTTCTCTTGATGAGTCTGGCTAATGGTTTATCAATTTTGTTTATATTCTCAAAGAACCAGCTTTTAGTTTCATTGATTTTTGCTACTGTTTCCTTCATTTCTGTTTCATTTATTTCTGACCTGATCTTTATAATTTCTTTCCTTCTGCTGGCTTTGGGGTTTTTTGTTCTTCTTTCTCTAATTGCTTTAGGTGCAAGTTTAGGTTGTTTATTCGCGATGTTTCCTGTTTCTTGAGGTAGGCTTGTATTGCTATAAACTTCCCTCTTAGCACTGCTTTTGCTGCGTCCCATAGGTTTTGGGTCGTCGTATCTCCATTGTCATTTGTTTCTAGGTATTTTTTGATTTCCCCTTCGATTTCTAAAGTGATCACTTCGTTATTAAGCAGTGTATTGTGTATCCTCCATGTGTTTGTATTTTTTACAGATCTTTTCCTGTAATTGATATCTAGTCTCATAGCGTTGTGGTCGGAAAAGATACTTGATACCATTTCAATTTTCTTAAATTTACCAAGGCTTGATTTGTGACCCAAGATATGATCTATCCTGGAGAATGTTCCATGAGCACTTGAGAAAAATGTGTATTCTGTTGTTTTTGGGTGGAATGTCCTATAAATATCAATTAAGTCCATCTGGTTTAATGTATCTTTTAAAGCTTGTGTTTCCTTATTTATTTTCATTTTGGATGATCTGTCCATTGGTGAAAGTGGGGTGTTAAAGTCCCCTACTATGATTGTGTTGCTGTCGATTTCCCCTTTTATGGCTGTTAGTGTTTGCCTTATGTATTGAGGTGCTCCTCTGTTGGGTGCATAAATATTTACAATTGTTATACCTTCCTGTTGGATCGATCCCTTAATCATTATATAGTGTCCTTCTTTGTCTCTTGTAATAGTCTTTATTTTAAAGTCTATTTTGTCTGATATGAGAATTGCTACTCCAGCTTTCTTTTGATTTCCAGTTGCATGGAATATCTTTTTCCATCCCCTCACTTTCAGTCTGTATGTGTCTGTAGGTCTGAAGTGGGTCTCTTGTAGACAGCATATATATGGGTCTTGTTTTTGTATCCATTCAGCCAGCCTGTGTCTTTTGGTGGGAGCATTTAATCCATTTACATTCAAGGTAATTATCGATATGTATGTTCCTATTCCCATTATCTTAAATGTTTTGGGTTTGTTATTGTAGGTGTTTTCCTTCTCTTGTGTTTCTTGCCTAGAGAAGTTCCTTTAGCATTTGTTGTAAAGCTGGTTTGGTGGTGCTGAACTCTCTCAGCTTTTGCTTGTCTGTAAAGGTTTTAATTTCTCCATCACATCTGAATGAGATCCTTGCTGGGTAGAGTAATCTTGGCTGTAGGTTTTTCTCCTTCATCACTTTAAGTATATCCTTCCACTCCCTTCTGGCTTGCAGAGTTTCTGCTGAAAGATCAGATGTTAACCTTATGGGGATTGCCTTGTGTGTTATTTGTTTTTTTTTCCCTTGCTGCCTTTAATATGTTTTCCTTATATTTAATTTTTCACAGTTTGATTAATAAGTGTCTTGGCATGTTTCTCCTTGGGTTTATCCTGTATGGGACTCTCTGTGCTTCCAGGACTTGATTAACTATTTCCTTTCCCATATTAGGGAAGTTTTCAACTATAATCTCTTCAAATATTTTCTCAGTCCCTTTCTTTTTCTCTTCTTCTTCTGGGACCCCTATAATTCGAATGTTGGTGCGTTTAATGTTGTCCCAGAGGTCTCTGAGACTGTCCTCAGTTCTTTTCATTCTTTTTTCTTTATCCTGCTCTGCAGTAGTTATTTCCACCATTTTATCTTCCAGGTCACTTATCCTTTCTTCTGCCTCAGTTATTCTGCTATTGATCCCATCTAGAGTATTTTTAATTTCATTTATTGTGTTTTTCATCATTGCTTGGTTCCTCTTTAGTTCTTCTACGTCCTTGTTAAATGTTTCTTGCATTTTGTCTATTCTGTTTCCAAGATTTTGTATCATCCTTACTATCATTATTCTGAATTTTTTTTCAGGTAGACTACCTATTTCCTCTTCATTTGTTAAGTCTGGTGTGCTTTGACCCTGCTCCTTCATCTGCTGTGTGTTTTTCTGTCGTCTCATTTTGCTTATCTTACTGTGTTTGGGGTCTGCTTTTCACAGGCTGCAGCTTCGTAGTTCCTGTTGTTTTTGGTATCTGTCCCCAGTGGCTAAGGTTGGTTCAGTGGGTTGTGTAGGCTTCCTGGTGGAGGGAACTAGTGCCTGCGCTCTGGTGGATGAGGCTGGATCTTGTCTTTCTGGTGGGCACGTCCACGTCTGGTGGTGTATTTTGGGGTGTCTGTGGCCTTATTATGATTTTAGGCAGCCTCTCTGCTAATGGATGGGGCTGTGTTCCTGTCTTGCTAGTTGTTTGGCATAGGGTGTTCAGCACTGTAGCTTGCTGGTCATTGAGTGATGCTGGGTCTTGATGTTGAGACGGAGATCTCTGAGAGATTTTTGCCGTTTGGTATTACGTGGAGCTGGGAGGTCTCTTGTGGACCAGTGTCCTGAAGTTGGCCCTCCCACCTCAGAGGTACGGCCCTGATGCCTGGCTGGAGCACCAAGAGCCTTTCGTCCACACGGCTCAGAGTAAAAGGGAGAAAAAATAGAAAGAAAGAAAGAAAGAAGCTATAATATAGTGAAGTAAAATAAAGCTATTATAAAGCAAAGCTATACAGACAAAATCTCACCCAGAAGCATATACATATACACTCACAAAAAAAGGAAAAGGGGAAAAATTAATATATCCTGCTCCCAAAGTCCACCTCCTGAATTTGGGATGATTCGTTGTCTATTCAGGTATTCAACAGATGCAGGCACATCAAGTTGTTTGTGGACTTTTAATCCGCTGCTTCTGAGGCTGCTGGGAGAGATTTCCCCTTCTCTTCTCTGTTCGCACAGCTCCTGGGCATCAGCTTTGGATTTGGACCCACCTCTGCCTGTAGGTCGCCTGAGGGCGTCTGTTCCCCGCCCAGACAGGATGGGGTTAAAGGAGCAGCTGCTTCGGGGGCTCTGGCTCACCCAGGCCGCGGGGAGGGAGGGGGGTACAGAGGAGGCGGGGCGAGCCTGCGGCGGCCGAGGGCGGCGTGACGTTGCAGCAGCCTGAGGTGCACAGTGCGTTCTCCCGGGGAAGTTGTCCCTGGATTACGGGACCCTGGCAGTGGCGGGCTGCACAGGCTCCTTGGAGGGGCGGTGTGGAGAGTGACCTGTGCTCGCACACAGGCTTTTTGGAGGCAGCAGCAGCAGCCCCAGCGTCTCACGCCCGTCTCTGGGGTCCGCGCTGATAGCCGCGGCTCGCGCCAGTCTGTGGAGCTCGTTTAGGCGGCGCTCTGAATCCCCTCTCCTCGCGCACCAGGAAACAAAGAGGCAAGAAAAAGTCTCTTGCCTCTTCGGCAGCTGCAGACTTTTCCCCTGTCTCCCTCCCAGCCAGCTGTGGTGCGCTAACCCCTTCAGGCTGTGTTCACGCCGCCAACCCCAGTCCTCTCCCTGCGATCCGACCAAAGCCCGAGCCTCAGCTCCCAGCCCCGCCCGCCCCAGCGGGGGAGCAGACAAGCCTCTCGGGCTGGTGAGTGCTAGTCGGCACTGATCCTCCATGCGGGAATCTCTCCGCTTTGCCCTCCACACCCCTGTGGCTGCGCTCTCCTCCGTGGCTCCGAAGCTTCCCCCTCCGCCACCCGCAGTCTCTGCCCGCGAAGGGGCTTCCTAGTGCATGGAAACCTTTCCTCCTTCACGGCTCCTTCCCACTGGTGCAGGTTCCATCCCTATTCTTTTGTCTCTGTTATTTCTTTTTTCTTTTGCCCTACCCAAGTACGGGGGGAGTTTCTTGCCTTTTTGGAGGTCGGACGTTTTCTGCCAGCGTTCAGTGGGTGTTCTGTAGGAGCAGTTCCACGTGTAAATGTATTTCTCCTGTATCTGTGGGAAGTAAGGTGATCTCCGCGTCTTACTCTTCCGCTATCTTCCCACCTCCCTCCAATAGTGGGGTTTTTAGCTGTGTTCCTGATATTAAAGGGAACTAATCTAAAATTCTCCATTTTATATAATATTTGCATTGGCCAACATATTTTCCGTGTTTTTAGTTTCAAGTGTCCTGAGTGGATTTCTTCCTCATAGTGGTATATATTATATATATATTTTTTATGGGTTCCCTTTCTTTCAACTCATTTGTATTATTGTCATAATTTATGCTTTTGGTTTCAACTTTTTCTTTTTTTTTCCTATTTAAGTTCAGTTTGTTTTATTTGGTATTTTTTTGTCTTTCTTTCACGTCACATTTTGGAAAATGATTCATCCCATACTTAATATTACCACTAATTTCTTTGTTTTTTAATACACTCTTTTCTTTTGGCTGTGTTGGGTCTTTGTTACTGTGCACAGGCTTTCTCTAGTTGTGGTGAGCAGGGGTTATTCTTCATTGTAGTGTGCAGGCTTCTCACTGCGGTGACTTCTCTTGTTGCAGAGCACAGGCTCTATGTGCATGGGCTTCAGTAGCTGTAGCACGTGGGCTCAATAGTTGTGGCTCATGGGCTCTAGAGCACAGGTTCAGTAGTTGTGGCACACAGGTTTAGTTGTTCTGCCGCATGTGGGATCTTCCCGGACCAGGGATAGAACCCGTGTCCCCTGCATTGGTAGGTGGATTCTTAACCACTGCGCCACCAGGGAAGTCCCTTAATACACTTTTTAAACTATATGTATTTCTAAATGTCAATAATGAAACATCTTTTTTAATGCATCTGCAATAAAAACAGTATATACAAAGTTCTTCAATAAAATATTTAACTCATATTTATTGTCTCCATTACCTCAATTCTCTTTCTTATGCCCAATTCTTATTCTTATTATTATTTGGAATCATATAATAAGTAAATAATCATATATGACAAGATAATAATGGGCTGGGACAATTGTTTAAATTTGTTTTGTCTATCATACATCCCACTTTGCCTAGGACACTAAATGTAATTTAAAATTATTTTGCTAATTCTCCATTCTATTACATATCTTCTTTCTCAAATTTTATGATTTTCTTTTGATATTCGAAGAATTTCCTCTAGTTCATCTTTTAAAAATTGATTTTTTTGCAATGTTAATTTTGTTGTTTCTGACTCTGTTGCCAATTTAATTCTATTTTTATTTGTCCATGAATTCTAACATGTTCATCTCCTCCTTTTCCATTTCATTCTATCTTATAATTTTTTTTCCTATTGATATTTTTCTCTTTCCATTTTATAGATAGCATATGTTCTTGGATAGCAAGAAGTTTTATTTATTCATACAGTACATTGCTTTCTCATTTATGTGTTTAAGTAGTCAAGTAAATAGTAATTTTCTCTATTTTTGGATCACATAGTCATAAATTATTGCTGCTAATTTTTCAACATTACCTAGAGAAATAAAAGCAACACCAATTCAGGAATTTTTAATTAACAGTTCATGAGATTGCTTTAGCCATGCTCTCTCTTCATATGGGTGATGGCTAAATAACTTTCTCAGTCCCACACACCTGGAGCAAAAGTTAAGTTCCCAGCTTAGTCAGTGGTTTTTGTTAGACCTCCACAGGGACTCTGCACTACTATGGTCAGTTTTGCTCTTGTCACCAACTGATCTTACTTTCATACTCCAAACCTACAGAGTGCATGAAAAACTAAGTTTCAACACTATACCCTTGCATACTCACATAAAGTATTTTAGGGAGTTGCTGTTTCTGAATAGATGGAACAAGATTGGGGAAAAGGAGGGATTGAGTAGAGATAGGGCTCTGATCTATTAAGAGGCAATTTGTAAGTATAGACTTAAGTTGACAAATTAGGGATCAAAAACTAGAAAATGTGTGACTCCCTATCTTCTTTTAGGTGATATAAAGACAAATTGTTTTTATCCTGGTTCCATTAGCCTTGCTGTAGAAATTCAGCTTTGGGATTCAGTTGTACTACAAACACTAGTCTTATTTTCAATTTTCACAGGTATATTTGACAGGCTTTGGGGAATATTTTATCAGTGATTACAACTAAGACATCATTTAAGCCAGACAATATAATTTCCTATTTTGTGGTCCATAAAATTTAACACTAAATAAATGATACAGTCAAGGGAAACATTTTAAAACATCTATCCTTTGTAGCTTTTCATCTAATCCCAACAAGTTGTATCAAAAGCTCTTCTTGGCTTCAGCTCTCCATGCCTCCATGTTCTTGGTTGAATGCCTAAAAGTTCAATTAAAATGCATGCATATGTGCACTTTTGAATGAGCTGTGCACTAAAGGGAGCTGACTTATTGTGTAGAGTTATGCTACATGACAATTTATATCCATTTATGAGAATCTAATAAGCTGTAAAAAATTGAAAATATCACTGAAATCTGAAAAAAAATTGATTTTCTCTAGGATAAAGATGAAAGAAACAAATCACATGTTTGCATAGAGTCAAAGTTTTTAAAAGTATATATTATACACTTAAGAGGTAATTTGAAGTATATCCCCAATGTTTCAGACTCAGTGATCCTTTAGATTTTTTTTTGTATTTTTAACTTTATTTTATTCTTTGTATTTTTGTATATTTAATCACAACATTTTTGGAATATTTTGGCTCATGTTGTAAGAAAGCAAACTCTTTTCATAAACATTTTACCCAATATATGATCATAACCTATTGTATTTTATATGCAATAGAAAATATTTTATGCACAAATGAATTCATCCATTCTCCTCCTTCACTGGACAAATATTTACTGATCACCTGTATGTTAAGCATAATACCAGGCACTTGGATACATCAGTGAATACAACAGACCAATATTTCTGCTCTCATAGATATTACATTCTATTGGACACAGATAGAAAAATAACTAAAAATAAATAAAGGAAATAACTTTATGTTAATAAATGATAAGTGAATAAAAATAGAAAATAACAAAGCAGCATGAGACGGTCAGCAAATGCTGAGTGACAGAGGGTACCAATTTTATACAAGGTGGTCAAGAGAGACATCATGTAAAAAGTGACATTTGAGCACAGATTTGAAGGATGTAAGGCATTTAACAATGGCAGATGATGGGGAAGAAAGTTCTGGACAAAAGAAACAGCTAGTGCAATATCCCTAAGAGTGTGTATGGGGTGTAATTAGAAAAGTGGGAGTACGATGAAATAAAGTCAGAAAAATAAATGAGTCAGATTCTCAGAGCACATCTGAAGGACTTTCATTCCGACCCTGATATAGGGAGCCCCTGAAGGATTTTGAGCAGAGAAGCAAAATGGCCTGACATTTCAGAAGGATGATTCTTGCTGCTGAGATGAGAGTGGAACGCAGCAGGGCTGAGGCAGAAGTAGGGAATCCTGCAGCAATAATCCAGAGCTGGGAAATAAAATTCTTCGTGAAAGAATATCATTTTGAATATTTGCAAATCAAAAATAATTTAATTATTGAATCATAAAATAGAAACTTTCAGCAAAATTAACTGCAACTAATGAGATTGGAAAGTGTGTATATGCTAAAAATTCGACATACTGACAACATATAATAATGATAATTAAAAGTACACATAGTTTAAAATGTAAACCATATAACTCATAATTTAAAGTATCTCTTGTGAGGTAATAAAGAGTTTTAAATTCAGTGAGAGATTACATTAAATTATAAACTTAGAAGCTCTTGTGAAACTTAAGAATCATGGTGTGAAATCAAAGTACAGTGATGATAATCATGGGATATTTCAGCAGTTGACTTATGTAGAAGTTGTTTCTGTATGGGAATAGGCAAATACACAATTCAAGGATAAATGATATTATAAATATGATTTTAATAATGCTACTTTCTATCCTCATTCATTGAAATATTTTTTTAGTTTTTATTTTTAAAGTAGCATACAGTAAAATTGGCTGTGTGTGTTTTGCAGTTCTATGAATTTTAACACATACATAGATTTCTATAATCACCATTACAATTAGGATGCAAAACTGTTTTGTCACCCCCAAAACTTCCTTGGTGCTATTCCTTTTTAGTCACATTCTCCCCCATCCAGAACCCTGGCAACCACGGTTCAATTCTTTGTCATTATAGTTTGTCTTTTCAAGAGCATCATATAGAGGAATCATGCATTACATAAGTTTAGAGACTGGGTTCTTTCCCCCATCATATCTTAGAGATCTATCCAAGGATTGCATGAAGGCATAGTTCATTCCTTTTTACTGCTGAGTAGTATCCAATTATGTAGCTGTACCAAAGTTTATGTATCCACTCATTTAAGGACATTTGAGTTATTTGCATTTTTTTATGATTATAGATAAAGCTGCTATAAGCATTCATGTATAGGACATATGTTTCATTCTCTAGGGTAATAAGATTTAATTTTCTATGGTAAATACTTGAGAATAGCATTACTAGGTCATATGGCAGTGAATGTTTAACTTTATGAGAAACTGCCAAACCATTTACCAAAGTGGCTGCCCTATATTCTCACTTCCCACCAGTAATGTATGAGTCCTTGTTAGCTGGCATTTCCAGTAACACTGTTGTTGTAATGTTTCTTTATTTTTTTATTTTTTTTTCCTTTTAGCCATTCTAATAAGGGAGCATTGGTAACTCATTGTGGTGCAAGATATTTTAAAAGTCAGATTTAATTTTTTTTCAATAACCTTGAAACTTGAGAAGGGGTAATGAGTTTAAACATTTCAGGGCTGATCAAGGGAAAACCCAGGATCACTAGGTGGCCGGAACACACAGAGAGCTTCATTTGGATTTGGTTAGTATTACAAGTGAGAAGACCTTTATCTCACATCAGGAGACTTTTCAGAGACAGGAGCTCAGAGTCACAACCCAGAAGGCAAAGAGGGTCAAGAAACTCCTGGGGAAGACGGGTGCGGAGAGGGGCCTCACGTGTCTGGATGGTGTCCCTCAGCAGCGCAGCTGGGATTCTCCAGGGCAGGGAACTCGGGGTCTTTTGTAGTCCCAGGTTATGTCTTATCTATGGTTAGCAAATGCCAGTGCACTTTTGCTGTGTATATAATGCAGGGAGGCTCTAATTTGCTAAAATAATGCTTATTGGGGGCTATATGCAAAGCAATTGTATGTGCAAAAATTTGAGTCTGGCACTGGTGGGCTTTTGAGGTAATGGTCTCAGCTTGCTGTCAAGAAGTAAATAATATAGGGGCCAACATAGAGGAACCACTTTTGGCTGACAGAGGAAACAGAGCTATAGAGTCCTATAGATGATATGATTCAATCAATCGTATGAATCATGTAACACTTTCTGTAGAAAATCATAACATTTTACTAATGTTTGAGAAAGTAAAATTGTAAGGTAAGAAAATGAAACATTTTTCGGTAACTTCTTTCTTAATGTTTGATATAGAAACAAAATTTGATCCTCATATTTGAAGATAGTATTATTGACCATTTAGTAAACTTTCTTACCTAAAAGTAGAGCTATTCCAAGTCTTTTGAAGGGATGCACTGTGTAAATGGAAGAGTTTCTCAATTTAATATTATAGTTTAAGGCTGTGGAAGTCTGTGTGTGTGTGTCTGTGTGTGTCTGTGTGTAGCTATTGATACATATTACAAATTAATTTGACAACCTTTGTGTCCTTTGAGAAACCCATTGATTATTCAGACCAAAATATCACTAAGTATCACCAAAACACATTTTTGTCTACTTGACAGGGGAAGTGGCCAAGGGAAGATCTGGGTACACTGAAACCGGCTTTTGGCTCTGGATCAGCATCAATCTGAATAGATTCAGCTAACAGTTATTTAATCTCCTTTTTCTTATTGTTAACACTGTAATTATTTCCAAATGGCCTGGTGATAGTGCACACATATCCAGGGCTGGGGAGATGAGATACACAGTTCACAAACGTGGAGCGTTTCCCTTGCTTTCTGAAACATATAGAGAGCAAACACAGAAAAAAATAATAAAGATGGAAGACCTCGAGACTTTAATATGGTATGATGACATAAGCCACATTTTCATTCTGCATTTTAAAAAATGTAACTATTTGTATTATGGCAAGTATACATGTATATTTTGTACATAGAAGTCTTTGTCTTTCCTTTGTGGATTTATTAAGTTAGATGTTAATTTACAAAGATGTGATTATCTCTAGGGGGATAACATTTGATGAGAATAAAATTTAGGAGACACAATAATCCATGGATATTTTCTTCTCTCTTTCCCACTAGTTGTCTGGATATTTTCTTTCTTCTTCCTTTCCTCCTCCCTCCCTCTCTCTCTCCCTCCCTCCCTCCCTCTCTCCCTCCTTTCTTTCTTTCTTTCTTTCTTTCTTTCTTTCTTTCTTTCTTTCTTTCTTTCTTTCTTTCTTTCTTTCTTTCTTCCTTTCTCTTTCTTTCCTTCTTTCTATCCCCATTCCTTTTTTCCTCTTTGGACCATCACTGAGAAGAATTTAAGGGAGAATTAACTATAATACAGTGACCACTCCCCAGAAATGAGAAATTTATTATACTATTGACACCTTCTAACTATAAGATTATTTTCCACTATTTTAGTTACTTTGAATATTTCACAGTTTTCTTTTTTTTTTTTTTTAATCAAGCTCTATGTGTACAGATGTTTGAGATATTTGGAAGAGTATAATATGAGGGCCTTTTATTCACTCATTCATTTAACAACTATTTATTAAGCATCTACTATGTGTCAGGCACTTCTCGCCTTATCACCTTTGAAAAAACTGTGCAAGAATATTTCATTTTCTTCTTCCTTTACATTAAATTTGAAGATTTAGTATATTTGATTATCTCCAATATTATATACATCCTTATCTTACTAATTTGCATTATTCTCAATATTGATGTTGAAAGCTAAAATAATTGGTTCTTTAGTCATTTTGTTTCACGTTTAAATTATTAAGGTCTCTAAATTCAACTTGCCCATCTATGCAAGATAATGTAAAGATAATGAGAACAATTATTTTGAATTAATATCACTGGCATTTAAACATCACTTGAAAATGTTAATTGAATATACCTCATCTCTGTGACATATGCACTCAGCACATCTATCTCACTCTTTCATATACTGTTACAGATGGCTTTTCAAACAAGTAGGTGTAGTTTTGATCAATTAATTTTGACAAATTTCACTTAGCAGGAATCATCTTATCAGCTCTTGACAACTGTGTATATAATTCTATCATAGCAGAAAGTTATTCCCTCTGATTTTTTTAAATGGTAAAATTATGAAGGCAATTTTTAGGAACATATCTTCTCAAATATCAACCCTATTAAAATTCTATAAATTTCTTTATTTTTAAATCTTTTTGGTGTGATTATTTTGCAAATACATTTTTCTCATTACAGAGATATGACTTGGCAAATCTCTCTATTATTGCAGTTTGAATTTATATACATATTTAAACAAATGCAAATAAGTGCACATTTTTAGAAGATATTTAGATTTAAAATAGCTCTGGCAATGGTCTTTAACGTGAAACTTTGCAATTTTACCTCAGTGCCTGGCAAACTACAATATTTCTAATGGGTAATAAAAATAATATTATTTATCTACCCAAACTATTTTCAACAATCACGTAAGATAAGTGCATGTGTGCTTTGTGGACAAATATAAAAATATAGTTTATACTGGGGATACCTCAAATTTATGCAAAGCCTGAATTTAATGGAAACCTCATTTTTGAGCAGTTCTTTTAACAAACACACGTGACTTCTTTTCAGCTTTGAAGTGATACATGGAAATTGGAAGATTAATCAAAAAGATCTGGAATCATTTGTGAGGGAGTTTTATTCAGATCAGCATCAATTATGCTGTTTTTAAGGATTTTTACCTTGTTGCCTTCATTTGCCAGCCAGGATTCCCATGAATATTCCTTGTATTTGAGCTGGGTACCAAGTAGGGGACAAGCGTAGAAGGTGGGGGTGGAAGGGAAGGGCAAGGTAAAAACTGAGATAAAAACATAAATCCATGTTCTCTACCCTAGAACAAGTCACAGGTTGGTGGATAAAGTAGACAGAAGACACGTGATAGGGAAGTTCATGGGTGCCATAACTGGTATTGATTACGTAATTTCTGCATAATCAGATTTGAATTTTAGAACACTATCTTAATTAAGAAGGGTAGAGGATAATTAAAAGTTTGAGAGGTTGCAATAAACCTGGTTATTACAATCCAAAGATACAAGCCTGAGCTAGCGTTGCCAGTAGGAAAGTGACAACGCTTCAGGTACATGCTAAGAGTCAACGTGATTTGCTGTCTAGTTTGTTATCAAAGTGAGAGGTGCAGGAGGGTTATGGAGCAGAATTGCTCCCGGGTTCCCCACTGAGGTGACTGGTGAGTAACTTGAGTTTGAGAGTAGAGTGAAGTGATGAGCTCACTTTGAACTTGCTGAGATGAGATGCTATGACTATCCCCACAAATGTCTTGACTGATATTTGAGAATATTTCCCAAACTTGCGCAAGCCTAGTTCGGTTATAAATACGTAAGTATGTTTAAGTTGAATTTGTAGGTGAAAATGTTAATTTTCTACAATAACTTTCAGCTTGTTTCACCGACATTGTAACATACTGGAGTAAGCTTGAATTTGTTTTCATTCATCAGAATATTATGTTATGCAAGCATAACCAAACAACATCAATGACTTAGGAAAAGAAAAAAAACTTTTCCACTCATACAAGCACAACTGCAAGCGTAGCTGACATTCCAAGGCAACAATCAAGTAAAGATAGTTCAGCATTGCATTTCCACATCAACCAAGATTGCTGTTACATTGAAAGAGTGCCCTGGAGGCTTCTACCCGCAATTAAGTGCTTTCATCCTTATGGAACATATGTGCCATATGCACACATTTCTTTGGCTAAAACCAATCACAAGCCATATCTAACTAATCTCAAGGAGGTAAAATCTTCAATATCTATCTTCATGTGCTCAGGAGAACCAGAAATATTGGTAAAATGCACTAATGTCACAATAGTTTTGAAGTCAGAAACCCTTGAGTTTCAAGACCAGCTCTGCCTAAGTTTCTGTATTCACAAAATGAGAATATTGATATTCTTCATAGATTTGAGGATAAAATGCAAAAGTTTGTGTAAACTTCTTGGTCTCTCTACAAATGGTGCAATTGGTAGGTGTAGTGTGCTAGAATATTTAAATGCACACTATGTGTGAATGTGAACTTTGAACATGGATCTTGTCCCCACACACAAAACACATCTTTGAAAATGTGTTCTTCACCTTTTTAGTTTATATTAAAGCAGACTGTAATTATACTATGTGATTGGAAATAAATATAAATGAGCATATAATCAATCTCAATTTGTGTATCTATAAAAATTTCCCTGGGCTTCATAGCTTAATTTGTTTTTGAAGACCTGTGGATCTTATCTGTGACTTGATACCCTTCAAATTTTTCTTTAAAAGAAGGTCTCCTGTTAGATTGCCTTTGTTAAAGTTTGTTGATGTTTCATGGATCGTTACTCATTTTTGGATCCAACAGATTTAGATATTCTCTGATTAATGATTTGGATCTAAGGACCTGACACATGCAAGCATAATGATTTACCGCATGGACAGGTCTGCATATCTTAGACCTGAATGCTATTTCTTTTTGCTAACACGTAATTCCCTGAGGCTGGATGATGCACAGAAATCTCCTAAATGCAGCACTTCATCTCAGTGCTTACCCTGGGCCATTTTCCACTGGTTCCACTAGCATCGTGCTCATCTTCCAAATGACATTTTGACTGTAGACAGATGCCCGTTTCAATTATGCAATATTTCTAAAATTAGGAATACAGATTGAAAATGCCCAGTGAATTCAACTAATTACAGATTACTATCTTGAGTGAGGTAATACATTACAAGCTATAATGTAATTAATCTTACCTTAGTGGCTTCTATAAACAAGTCTGATATACACCAACAAGCTTAATTATTTCAAGCAGATAAATCTGGTTCGATATTAGAACATCTCATTTAATTTAGAATAATTTAATTTAGTAAAAAGTCATTTATGTTCATATTTCTGTTCTTAAAAGTGTTTTTCATTTCTTACAATCAAAAAAGATTTTTTTAATCAAAATGATAAACACATTTCTTAAATTTTAGAACGCGACAGACTTATTTTTGGAAAGGCTTATCATACTCTGCTATTTGTTTACTTAGTTGCTGTTAATGAATTAACATTCATTTTACACTTACTAAATATCAGGAATTGTTATAAATTTGTGACATATATTACCTTATTTAATTAAATTATTATTACTACATTTTATTAAGGATTGCATATAGATACATTGAAAACTCATATTAGTAAAACTTCTCTAATTTTCTTAACTTTTTCAAATTAAGAAAATATTTAAATTCCTTTTAAACACTTAACAGGGCAAAAGATGTAAAATTATTTTAAATGTATAGTTATAAATAAAACTTTCATTTATAATAAACCTTTGAGTGAATTTTAACTAACATAAAAATTAACCTGCAATCATTGCTCTTTATGAAGGTAAAAATGTTAAAATATGCATTTAAATTAAAGAAGGAAAAGATAGAGATCAGTACCTATATTTAAGAAGCAGTGCTCATTAGGAGAACTTTCTCACTGTGGAGGCAGCAAGTGAAAAACTCACAGCAGCTTTAACTCTCAAACAATTATATGTTTGCTACCCTTTGTTTATTGTACATGAACAAGTTCTTCAAGCTAATGACAAAAGTAGGATCTCTGAGGTTAAAAATATGACAAAATTATATATTTCTATAATCCTAAAGACTGTGATAAATTATCATGCAAATATTTATTTATTAAGCATTTACAGTGGAAGGAAAATTATTAAGTACTGCTGAAGAGACATCTGAGTTATTACTGGGGTGCCAATTAATGCATTTTGGTTGAGGTAATAAGTTTATAAATTATTTAAATTGAAGTGTTATGAAAATGTTGTCAAAATGTGTGTGTGGTGTGTATATAAACAAAGTAAAGGTATTCTATGATTCATCCTCAAATGTTTAAATTGTGCTGCTAATAAACACCATAGGCATGAGTTTTTATTATCTTTCTTTACTTTGCACCAGAATTAAAAGCCTTCTTGTTCCCCATGCTTAGAGTTGAGTATGCCAACTCAAAGGAAAAGGAAGCTTCCTTTTTTCAAATTAATGTAGAAAATACCCAAGAAATTAAAGAATGAAAAATAGCAGCACTTTTACTAGTAGTTATATATACAGGTACTTCCAAAGAGGGAAAAAAAGGCAAAAGCATTTAAAAAAAATTGTCAATAAAAATCAGGTTTATACAGTGGTACCTGACGCAGGGATAAAATTTATAGTGAAGCTCAAATATATTTTGAATAAAACAAAACAAAAAAATACCATAGAATTGTGAGTTTTGAGTATATCAACAATTTCCATAACAACTATGAGCTAAGACAACGTCTTGTTTTACAACAAAAGTCATCAGCAGAAGTCCAGAGATGGGAGATATTTCTTGGGTGCTGGGTGTGTAGATGCAGTGCTCACATTCCTCACGGAGGGTCTTATTGCCCTAGCTGGGAGTTGCCTACCCAAGGTCACACCCTTCCCAGGGCAGGACCCAGCCATTCCCACTCCAAACAGGACCACTCTGATGGGGCATCTTTAGCTGCAGACATCCCTGGGTCAGCAGAGGCTCTGTCCACTGGGTGGCGCTCCACCTCTACTTCTGTCCAGGGCGAGCCCTCCCCGCCCCTCCTCTCTTCCACACACTCACTCTGCTTCTATCCCATTTCATAAAGACAATTTCACTGGAAAAAATAATGGCCTATGAAATCCGACTTCCTAAGAATGATCTCTTATTTCCTTAGATTTAAGGTTGTTATATTTACTCATATTTGGTTTTCTGTAAACAACTATGGAGCATAGACACAGAGGAATCTGGAATGAAAATTGTAAAATCTGTGACATCTGTGGTGCCTTTCAAGGAACTAATAGGCCAGGATTCTGATGGCAGTAACCTCACTAGTCAGCAACCAATAAAAGCCAGGTTTGTTTTCAAACTGTGTAAGAATGGCAGAATTAGACATTCACTCTGAAAATAAGTGTAAAATTTAGACACATATTCTGTTTTTCACACTTCCCTCAAAAGACAGCAGTCTTTAGCATCTTCTATTTTACACACTAAACTAGTTTGAAATCTGCCTATGATCACAGAATTCTGTGATGTGGTAAAGTTCTTATAATACACAGCTTTTAAAATTTCAATTAGCAAGTGCCAATTAGCATCAAAAATGAGGAAAAGGTCCCAGAGAGGTTGTAAGAAAACAAGGAGGATAAAAAACTGAGATGCCAAAGTAAGAAAGAAAATTACTTCAAAGCAGAAAAGGGAAGAATAGAAGGACAGGAAGTGGGAGATGAGAGAATTGAAGGAGGAAAGGACTTGTTCTGAGGAGAGGACGGGAAGGAATATGGAAAATCTGTTCTTTGAAAGGCTTGTTTTTCTTGCCTTTACTTTCAAACAAGACTCTGAAACTTTTTTCTGTTTGTTTGATTTAATCAAGTTTTATTTCTTGTCATTTTACCTCACAGTTGAATGTGAACAGAGTGAAATTCAAATCAGCTACTAGTAGTTTTCTATTTTCAGTTAATAATTATAGACAACAACATATACCAACTTTATTCTCAGTTTCCTTCTTGTATTAAATTGTACACATTACAATACAAAAGTATAGACTTTGAGAAAGTTGCTAAAATGCAATGCTTTTTTTTTGTTTATAAACATTTCAGAAAAATCCCAAATGAAATTATTTTCTTTTATGAGTTAACAACTCAAAGACTTTAATTAAAAAAATCCTTCACAGATCCCATATGCACCCAATGAGGCTAAAGTCACATAATTGGCTATCTAAGCTATAGGCAGCTGGAGACAATTCTCAAATTCCTTATAGGAAGAAAGCCAGAATAGACAGCAGGAAGACAATACGTCATGGAGAACATAGCTGGAGCCATGATTTAGTAAAAGGAAACAACGGAAGTCTCATAAGGCAAAGTGGAGCAGATGGTCCTAAGATCTCTTGGATGAGGTTATTTTTTTTCTTAGGCCATAGCTTATGATGGAAAGCAAATGCACTGGGAACAAATTAACCGGTGCATATGGATGTGGGTGTTAGTTTCCTAAGGTGAGAATCAAATTCACAAACCTAACATTTAATCAGAACCGCTGTTTCTAACTCACAAGTTATGCACTATTGCTTCCAGATAATACGCCATATGATTTCCAGTCAAATGCTGATGAGGAATAGAAACAACAGAATGGAGTGAACAGCATTGAGTCAGACTTGCTTTTCTCCACGTAGTCAGGGAAATAACCCTTTTAACCAAGACATTAAAGAAAAAAGGCGTGCAAATCTTCTAACCTGCTTATGTGATGCAGTCATACTCCACTGCTGATAACACACCTTAAAAATCGCACGCAAATTAATGTCACAATATGGAAGATACAAACATGATGAACACCAAGGCAGATTATGTAACGATGCTGCAGGAAATCATATGTTGTGGACACAGCTTCATTGCATGAAATAATTTGGCTGAAATACAGACAAGTTTGTTTTGACCATTATTTTCATCAGGGCTTAAGCTGTTATTTGTTGTCATAATGTAGTTACTAAAAACATTGCATTTGCAATTGCCAAATTGCTAAGAAAACTTACAAAAATCATTGCAAGAATTAAAATTATACTTTCCAAAGCTGTATTTGTGTGTCTGTGTGAGTACGTGCGTAGGTATGTACATATGTGTATAGATAAATAAAATAACCCGTCACATTTATCTTTGAAGACCATGAAGAAGTGTTAATACAGTAAAGATGTGCCCTGACACAGTGTCATGTCGATGAGGCATGATGGGCTAGTGCTGGGCTGTCACAGCCTGAAAACCAGCACATTCCAGGACTGAATTCTCAGTGAATATTAATAAAACGTTTCACACTTTAAGGATGATTTCTGTTTTCTCTTACAATTTAAACTACTTATCACATAAATGAATTATGCTTTCAATAGTATACAGTACAGCCATGTGTTACGATGTCATATGTGGTCATTTTAGCCACCTACCATCTTTATCCTCATTTTCCTTTGAATATTGTCCAAATTCCTCAGTGACAGGGGGTGTGTATGTATGTGGGACTACAATTCTCATAAAGTGCATCTGGAAAAGTGTGGGCAGGGTGGGGGAGGGGTTTGGTTTGCCCTGTTGCAAGGGCTAGGGTTTGCTACTGGAATTTAATTGATGGGGACCAGTGACGTTAAACCTCGTGCTCCAAAATTGTCATCAACAACAAAGAAGTGTCCAGTATGCCAGTAGTGCCTCTGCTAAAGGAAATTTCATCAGACTCTCAGCTTAGATCTGCCATCTATTCACAAACTCTACACCGAGGCAAGCCGAACATGCTGTTTTCTTTAACTTGGGTCTTGGTATGCCATTTCATCTTCCTGAATTGTTTTTCTCTTCTCCCACTCCCTGTCATAACGAAGCTAGACAACTAACTCATTTTTTTTTCCAATTTCAATCCACATGTCTTTTTCTTAGTAAAATGTCCCATAAGTCCATTACGTTTCATTACAAGCATACCTTGTTTTATTGTGTTTTGTTTATTGCAATTCATAGATACTGTATTTTTTTTTTTTTTTTTTTTTAAGAAAGTGAAGGCTTATGGCAACCCTGGGTCAAGCAAGTCCATCGGCATAATTTGCTCACTTTGTGTCTCTGTGTCACATTTTGGTAATTCTCACCATGTTTCAGACTTTTCAATTATTATTAAATTTGTTATGGTGATCTGTGATCAGTGATCTTTGATATTACTACTGTAATTGTTTTGGGGCACCACAAACAACACCCATGAAAGAGGGCAAACTTAATAGATAAATGATGTGTGTTCTGACTGCTCCGCCCACCGGCCATTCCCCATCTCTCTCCCTCTCTCTCCCTGGGCCTCCCTGTTCCCTGAGACACAACAATGTTGAAATTAGGCCAATTAATAACCCTACTACTGATGTTAGCTGTGATGAAACATTTACTTTTGTGCAACCTTAAGAAGATTTAATGTTTCTGAATTTCAATTTACAAAGTTTATAAAATGTTTACAAAATGAAGCAAATACCTACCTAGTGAGTATTCTGTGAGGATCAGATTTGGTTATATAATGGCTTAAGACAATTTCAGGAGCATGGGGGTTCTCAATAACTAGTAACCAATATTATACGAGAGCCATACACAGCATTTTTAGCATGTCTTTGTTCTGTCTGGCCTTTTCCCCTAAAGTTTAAACTTTGAAACCTTTAAATCTTGCAAGAACTAAAATTTCTTCCATTTTTCTGTATTCAAAAATATATAAAACTCGTCTACTATGTTTCATATATTATCTTTTGTTTTTGCTGTAATGACATGTTTGTTTCTTGTTCTGTTTCATGAGCAATTTTAGATTTAGACCACATGAACACTACTTTAAAATATCTTTTGACGATTTAGCATGGATTCAGGAATATATCAAAATGCAATCAAGAGCAACGTCTTGCTTTTTCATTGCCTTTTGTTAGTGTGACTTATTATTTCCCTCTGGCTTTTTCAGCTTTCTCCGAAGTTAATAGTTTTTCAACTCTTCGATGCCTGATATCTTGTCTTGCCATTAATCACTGCGAAGTTAACAGCTAACATACCTCTCAGTATTATCTTGAGTTTAACTCTGTCTACACAGCAATGAATCAAAGTCATGAAAACAGAGGACGGTACCTCTTCAAATCAAAGCATTTTAAAGAAATATATATTGTTCAAACTTTCAGACCTAGAAAATCCTTTTGATTCTAACAATTTTCTCTTTGAAGTAAGTGTACTTTAATGATACTATCGAGTGAAATTTTACTTGATGAAACGGTATTAATTAGGCATAATTTTTGAAAGATATTTTGCAAAAGAAAAATGCATATCTTGACTAGGTTCATTAGATGCTTATTGTTTTTCTAGTGTGCTGCTATAAGTGTTTATCTCTCAATATTGATATATCATATCTTAACACATTTTTAATGAAAGAGGAGCTATAAAACTGATATACATGTGATAAATTGGGTTATCAATTGGTCAGTTAACTGCTTAGAGCAACAAGAAAAATAGCTTCATAATTGTTTCAAAACTGTTGGGGGTTAAAACTGTGTTTTTACTCTGTGTGAAAAATTTCAAACTCTATAGCTTTGGGGTCAAACTTTTATTTCCCGTAAATTATGGGTAGTAATCATAAATCTTATTGATACTATAAGTTAACTGGGAGATATTTATGTGAAAAGTTTTGTTCAATTATATCATGAAATTGTGCTAGCAAATAGTTTAGGCTTCAAACAGTCAGTAGCTAGGTTAACTTGTTAAAAAATTACCTTTAAAAAATAAATTTCACAGAATATGGGTAGAACAGATGGAGCGGAATATAAGGATTCTGGAGACGGTCAAATATGAAACGGTGAAATGATATTCCTACATTAAGGCAAATATTTTAAAAGAATAGTTTTTTTCAGTTTATTGCTGTTCTCAAGACTGTGTCTTAGGGCAGCATTCATATTAATAACCCATAATTTTGTAATTTTCGGTATTTTTAACACGTCTTTATTGTCAGATAAACTTTTTCTAATCAAAAATAACTTTAAGTGAATCTAAACTCATACCAAGGAGAAAAGCATTAAATGTAGAAAGGATTTAAAACTTCACAAGTTAAAAAATAAAATTAACAGACAAATTGAATTTTATGGTGTTAAAAAAATTGAATGATGTAATTACATTTATAATATCTTTTTCTCTCTCTTCTTTATACAATTATTGGAACTCTAGAATTAGATATAATAGAAGAATATTATTATATATCTATAATAAATTTACTTAAACTATGGGCTAGTGGAAAGCAGGCCTTAGACATTTTTCATGTGATTAGTACATAGAATTAATAAAAGTGATCATTTTCCACCTTCCAAAAAGTTATGAGAAAAGTTTAAACATGGTGGATAGCTGAAAATAGACCCATGGATTCTCAAATTAGGAAAAGCCAAATAAACTTGAACACAAATAATTATCAAAACATTAACAACAAAAATTAACCAAGGTGTTTGAAAGACACTTTTAAACTATGGACTTGGCAGGAATTCAATTCATTTTTAATTGCTAAAGCATCATTTATTCTTGAGGTCCTTTGTCCGATTAATAGAGAGAAAATTGATATACACAACCTATGTGAATATTTGAATGTTAAGAGTAGAAACTATGTGTGTATATATATATATATATATATTCTGGCATCTCAGTGTAAATGGGATCAAATAGTTTATATCCTTTAATATTTTATAGATGTTACTTTGTTATGCAGTAAAGGGATTGGAAAAAATGGTCTAATAGGCTCAGTAGCTGAACACTTTATAATTGCAACTAACAATATTTACACTAAAATATTAATCTTGGCTAGAGTAAAAATTCCCAATATAGAAGACCTCAGGTAGATGGCGTACCAGAATACTTTCCTCAATAGGCAGGGAAGCATAGAGGATATTTTGTGAGATTTTCTTTATACCATGTAAATATATTAACATTAGGTAATACTAGAAGCAGTTAGATGTGTGTTTCTTAAAGTATCTCCTTCAAACCTTACTATGATGCTACTGTCGTTCTCTTTTTTATAGATAAAAAAAAAAAAAAAAGAAGAATCAGAAATACTCAATAATGTGTTCAAAGTCAGGTAGCTTTTGGGTTTTTTTGTTTGTTTTTTGTTTTGGGGCCACGCCACACAGCATGCAGGTCTTAGTTCCCAGACCAGGCATCGAACTGCGTGCGCCCTGCAGTGGAGGTGCTGAGCCTTAACAACTGGACCACCAGGGCAGTCCCCTGGTAGCTTTCTGTGTCTGTGAGGGGTTGAAATACAGCCTCTCTGCAAACTGCCTATTTCGCTAAACGGCACAGTACCCTGCTCTCTTCATGTGAGTGGCTGCGGTGAAATAAACCCCACTTGTGTGTGCGCCCTTTTTACATAGCACCCCTTCTTGTGAAGGAGGGGGAATAAAAATATCCATTAAATCACCCCTAAACTAGGTGACTTGATTCTGAGACCCATCCTATACCTGTTTTACATCAAAACTAGGTAATGCATTTTAAATGTGCAAAGCAAAATTTTACTACAGAAAGATTTATGCAAAATAAACTTTAAAAGTAGGAACTGAAATTAACAAAAGAGCTATCTGGAGAACATACTGAAGAATAGTGACTCTGGTGTATGATGGGAATATACATGCCTAAAGAAAAGAGCTTGAACAGCAATTTTCAGTAATATGCATAGAATTAGTGGCTTTCTAAAAAAGGTTTATTCATTAAGTTTTAGACCCAGGCATAGAAACTCTTTAACCATTGAACCTTCCTTTAATGAATATTATTAAAGTCTATAATTGCTATTGCTATTGCTACTTATTCCCTGTACCTTAATTACTAAAAATGTCTCTTATCCTATGAATATGAGGAAAAACTTTCAGAAACTAACTTGAAGATTAACTTCAGATTTGGTCATTTAACTTAAGACTTATATTTAATATTGTTGATAGTAAGAAACATAAGTATTAATTAATTTTCAGAATTAAAGCAAAACAGTAATTTATATCAGCATGAAGTCATAAATAGCTCTATCACGGGCGGGTTAGGAAAAAAAAAAACTTAGGTTCTTAAAGTTTAGAATGCATCAGAATTTTTTCAGAATTTAGAATTCTGAGTCCATATAATCCCAACCTAGTAATCAAAATCAGTAGGCCTGCTGTGTAATCTGAGTAATCAGACTATGGACAGAAAGGTATAGATATTTCTTTTTTTTTTTTTTTAAACTTATAGTTATTTCGATACAGACTAGAGCCCCAGGTGTTTCATAATTCACCCTGAGAAATGCTGAGTTAGCTGGTCCTGTAAACAGCAGACTCTAACAATTGGGCAAATTAAAGTTTTGTAGGATTAAGAAGAAAACACAAGGTTGTTAATAGTTTTAAGAAAAAAAAATGTACGCCTGCTTCAATTACATTTTAATTATTAACATTATGAAAAATCAAATTATCACCGTGGGTATAGAAAGTCTCAGTCATCCATTCTTTCATTTAGTTAATATGCATTGAGTTTCTATCATGTTTATCCCAGGCACTGGTAACAGAGACACAGTGGAGAACAGGAGAGATAGGGTCCCTGTATTGATGTAGCTGTCAGTCTCAAGAGAAAGATTGCCATCTCACTGTCAAAAAGCAAGCAAAAATGAAATAAAATAATTAAAAATTCTTGTTGGGTTTATAGCAAAAAGAAACTAGGTTTTCAGTTACAAAAGAGTAGTATTTGAAAGGGAACTCTGCTCAATACTCTCTAATAACCTAAATGGGAAAATAATTTGAAAAAGAATAGATACATGTGTATGTATAACTGAATCATTTTGCTGTACACCTGAAAGTAACACAACATTGTTAATCAACTATACTCCAGTATAAAATTTAAAAAAAATTAAAAATTAAAAATTTTAAATCTACATAATACCTGATAAGCTCAGAGCAAAGTGAAAGAGTTTCAAAAAAAAAAAAAAAGAAAAAAGAAAAAGAAGGAAAGAAAGTTAACCATATCATAGAAAACAAAAAGTTCTCAGGGCCTCTCTGAGGAAATTCTAGTCAGTTCCTCAAGCAAGCAAATTTAGCAGCTTTGTGTGTAACCTCTGCGTGGCCTTGAGAGGCTGCACCCAGCTATGCTTGCACAGGAGTCAGGAAATAGTATTCCTGAGCGTCCTAGCAAAGATCCACTCATTTCTCCAGGTCTCTGTCACTTCTCTCTACAAACGCAAGCATTTTGGCTAGATGCATATTTATTTCCTTTCAGTTTTACAGTTATTTTTTATGTTAATTTTACTCATTTTAGCTTATTTCACAGACTCCACGTTTAAATGGTGTTAAGGAAATGAAACAGTTTTTCTCAGAATATTATGCATTATAATTATAGCAACGTAATCTTTCAAAAGATGTAAAGCGTACCAGAATGTACACAGTTGTGATCTGCAGTTGTCTGCCAGCACAGAGAACAGTTGAAGCATTGAACTACTTTAGCTCATTTTTGTAAATCCTAGAAAGGTTTTGTGATGCCATCTCATGGCACTCATGGCTTCTAAAATAGGGTTCTATCAGAATGTATTTTCAAATAAAAATTTGAGACACTTGGAGAATGTTGTTCATGGACTTTCTTAAACAGAATGGATATACATATACATATAGTGTCAAAATATAGTGTAAAATGTATAAAAATTAAAAGTTCCTTACAAAAATATAAATGCTGAAAGTGATATAAAATTTTTTAAAAATGCTAAAACTATTTTCAATAGCCAAGACATGGAAGCAAACTAAGTGTCTATGAATACTACTCAGCCATTAAAAATAATGAAATAGTGCAGCAACAAGGATGGACATAGAGATTATCATATTTACTAAGTGAAGTAAGTCAGACAAAGACAAATATCATATGATATCACATATTTACAAAACAGGAAAAAACTCACAGATGTAGAAAACAAAGGATAATTTAGGAGTTTGAGATTAGCAGATATAAACTATTATATATAAAACAGATAAACAACAAGGTCCTACTGTATAGCACAGGGAACTATATTCAATATATTGAAATATGCTATAATGGAAAAGAATATAAATCTGAATCATTTTGCTATCACCAGAAAATAACACAACATTGAAAATCAACTATATATATTTCAATTTAAAAAAAATCAGAAACAAAAACAAAAGAAAAAAATGCTAAAGAAAAATAGTGGGCATTGTATAAATCACGTTATGCTATGTGAGCCTTAAACATTGACACTAATAAATACAAACAAAAATAGTATTCTGCAAAAAATATGATCAACAAAGGATACATTTATTATTGCTCCTTGGCTCAGAAAACTTGAGAAACCAAGTTGTTAGTGAGTTTATCAAATGAATATTATCATTCCTCCAAAAGCTTGTATTTAGTTCCTATGATATGTTAGATTCTTTGTTGGGCTACATAGAAGAATGCAAAATGTTCCTCAGACACTTGTCTTCCTGGTGAAGTAAAGAAATATAAAATAATGTCACTAGTCCTAAAGAAGACATTTTTCAAAGATATTTTATGACATACCTCAAACTGCTTTCAGTGCACAAGGATATACTATGAGAACAAGCAGAGTTTTCAGTTTTATGAATAAGCTTAATGAGAATGCTTTTGGAGATGTGGGAAAGGCCCATTAGAAAATTACATGTGAGCCATAAAGTAGAAGGCATCATGAGAATGTACATCCTATAAGTCATATGTCCCAAACTTTATAACCTGGAATTTTTTCTTGATATTATAGTAAGTATTCAAAATTGGGGAAATTTTCATTTCCCAAAGTTTAGAAACTGTATTCAGTAAAAGTCAAAAGGTTTCTTTTACTGAAGGACTTCCAGGTTGTTTATCTACTGGCATGTGTTGTAAACTCCAAGATGGGCTACAGTAGCAATATGGTATTGAATCTAGCAAAACTTATCTCAACCTTATTTCACCTTGGAAACCTATTTCCATAGAACACTCTGTTCCACTCAGGACTGTTTAGAAGTCACCTATATAGAGTAAAATTGCTTAAAAGACCACTGGAACTGCAGTTTTACCCTTATTTTTTTTTTTTTTAATTATTTATTTATTTATTTATTTATGGCTGTGTTGGGTCTTCGTTTCTGTACGAGGGCTTTCTCCAGTTGCGGCGAGCGGGGGCCACTCTTCATCGCCATGCGCGGGCCTCTCACTATCGCGGCCTCTCTTGTTGCGGAGCACAGGCTCCAGACGCGCAGGCTCAGCAATTGTGGCTCACGAGCCTAGTTGCTCCGCGGCATGTGGGATCTTCCCAGACCAGGGCTCGCACCCGTGTTCCCTGCATTAGCAGGCAGATTCTCAACCACTGCGCCACCAGGGAAGCCCTACCCTTATTTTAAGCTTTTCTGTAATCATGTGTTCTTTCCTTTGACTTTTACAAGCAATTATGTGCTTTATTCACATTGAACCACTTATCATTATTCTAAAAATTCTATCACCCTTTAATCTTCGTAATGCTGTTCCTGGTGTCTGAAATACCTTTTTTTCTGCTTAACAAGCTCCTGTTAACTGCAATATCATCTTTTCTCTTTGTATTTTTCTGGCTTCTACCAATAGTTTCCTTATTTGTAGTTTCTTAGCACTTTAGAGGTAGATCCATTACAGCACTTCTAATCTCATACTATTCTATGTCTATGAATGCTTGTTGAATTTAATTTTATTAAGATGCAGAAATGAGAACTGGGTAAGCCTAGGATTGAAATTGTGAGTACATAGCTGAGTCAGAAAAAGTATAAATATACCCCAAAAGAAGAATGCTTTAATTAGAAGGCAAACTTGGAATTGACAGAAAGCATAATGTCAGAGAGTCTTTTATCACATGTTCGCATAAAGGAGACACTGGTACCATTGAGTTATAACACTAAAACAAGAATAATTCTTCCCCAATTGTACGCTGCTGTTGAGAATGCAAAATCATGCAGCAGGTGAGGAAAACAGTGTGGAGGTTCTTCAAAAAATTAAAAATAGAACTACCATTGAGGTCAGGATCCCAAAGAAGATATTTTGACCCCTGTGTTCATTGCATAATTATTCACAATAGCCAAGATATGGAAACAAGCTAAATGCCCATCGATAGATGAGTGGATAAAGAAAATGTGATGAACACATAAAATAGCATATAGTTCAGCATTTAAAAAGGAAGAAATCTTACAATGTACAATAACACAAATGAACCTGGAGGATATTATGCTAAGGGAAATAAGCTAGTCACAGAAGGACAAATACTGCATGATTCAAGTAATACGATGATTCTAAAATAGTCAAACTTATAGAAGCAGAAAGTAGAACGGTGGTTGCCAGGGGTTTGGAGAGGGGAATAAGCATTGTTTAAAGGGTATAAAGTTTCAGTTATTCAAGATAAATAACTTCTAGAGATCTACTGTAAAACATAGTAACTATAGCTAATAATACTGTATTAAATTTTAAGATGTAAATCTCATATTAACTGATCTTATAAAAGCATACATTGTGATCTCTAATCTTTCAACTACAGTAATATGTGAATACACTATTATGTGGGTAAAATAAATTTCATACTTAAATGTCATATGATAATCAATTTAAATTGGTCACTTTTCTTCTCAGTTTCCGATCCTATCTGTGGTAATCAAGATCAAAGAGACTATCCATGTAAAAACTACATGCTGAAGAAAGTATAATATTTCCTCTTACGCCCTTCAACTATCATCTGAGTTTAATGTTTATGCATGCATTGGGAAATGTCCTAACACAAAAACAGCTTAAAGCCCATATCACCATTACATAACACTATTTAATATTTTCCTACTTTATCCCTGTAAATAATTTCTGACACTCAGAACATTCATAATTGCAGTTGTTAGGACATTAATTTATTATTTTGAAACAAATTTTCTCTTAAATACTACTTTAGTGAAACAGCAGGGTTGTATAAATTGAGTAAAATCATCCTCAAAATGTTCAAATGTAGTATAGACAAAGAAAACAAAAAGGAAAACACAAGTGTTAAATTTTCTCCTTATAAATAGGCTTTCTATTCTGCCATTGACCTTTTAACCATCCCACCCCCAATACCATACTCTCTTAATTACTATAGATTTATAAAGTATATACCTCTAAATATCTGATAATATCTGTCTCCCTTCTTGCTTGATAAAAGTTTTCTTGGCTATTCTTGATTCTGCCTTTGAGTACCAGGATGTAGGGTTTTTATTAGAACTTCCTTAAATTTGTAGATTGATTTTAGGGAGAATGGTTTCTATAAGAGATTAAGTATTATATCCATATCTATTTCTACATTTATTTAAATAACATTTTTGACTTGTAAGAAAGATTTTGTAATTATCACAGATGTCTTGAATATCTTTTTCTCAAATTGTTTGTTAAAATTTCATAAGAAATGTATCTGTTTTATATTGACAATTTATTCAGCAAACTCGATGTACACTTTCTTCCAAAAGACTGTCTTTTTCAATGTGGATTTATGATATGCTACAGAGTTTCCCACCATTTGCAGTGGAACACTGCTGTGTCACAAATAGGTTACAATTGTGCAAGATATTGACCTGAATCTTTTAGCAATTTTTGGGTATCCCCTGAGATGAATACTGCTGGGAAGGACTGAATAGACAATCATAACATCATTTGTTCTTTTCTTTTTTTTCACATCACATTGTTCAGTCTGAGTCCCTCAGGACAACATTGAATTGATGCAGTGATTGCAGTCTTCCTTCTCTTGCTCTGGATTTTTAAAGAAAATGTTTATAATGTTTCACCATTAAACATGAAGTGTGTTGTTGTTGTTAGTAAATACGTTATCAGATTTAGGAATTCTCCTTTCATTCCTAATGTTCTGGCATTTTACATTCAGAGTTTGTGGAATTTTATTAAGTATCTTTTTTTCCTGCATTGAATAAGATAATTCTGTGATTTTGTTTCCTTATGCTGCTAATGTGACCAATTACATCAGTAACTGTGTTTGCTGCTAGACTCTTCTTGTATTCTTAGACATAATGCATTTTTTAAATAAAATGCTATAGTCAGTGTGAAAATTTTATTTAATCTTTTTACTTATAGATAATTGTAGAATCACATGCAGTTGTAAGAAATAGTATATAATGACCCAATGTACCCTTCATCCAGTTTTCCACTTGTTAAGAATTTAATCTCTCCTTCCCTTTACACTTCTTAGCCATTCTATCAATGACTGTAAAAATGTTTACATAATTATTTACTTAAAATTTTTCCTGATTTTTGTCTTCTTTTAAATAATATACACTTTGTACTCAGATATGTATAAAAAAACCTCAATCAGGAAAGCAGTGGAAATAGAACTAAGAAATGGCAAATACTAAAATGTGAAGCATTACAATCTTTGACTTACAATACTATCTTTAAGTCTCATTAAACCTTTACTTTCATAAATAAGTAAGATTACATCGGTATTTTCATTTACTGTAACACAAGTGTAACATTTCATTGTATAGGTAACATTCAAAAATATTGATAACTTTTTGTTTTATAGCTCTGTAACCTAACCAGTTAATGAAACACATTCATATAGAATTTGTCTTCAAATTTTTTCTCCTTAAATTAGTGAGAAAACCTCAGTTCATTAAACATAAAATTTAGGGACTTTAGGTTCAGACGTGATGTTAATGCATTCATTTATTCATTATTCAAACTGACCCAGCAACAATGCACAATAGAAACCTTGCAGAATATTAGCCTTTTAGCCCCTAAGAGCTTGTGTATAATAAGTATTAAGCATGCCTTGAATGCTAGAGATAATTGAGTTATAAAATTTCAGAAAATAAAGAGAAGATTTTGACTGAAATAAGAAAAGTAGGTCTTCACAGAGAAGTAAGAATATAAATAAAGCCTTAAAATATTGACATAGTTTTCACTTAAAGGGGACATTTCAGATGATTTAAGGAGTAGCACACATCAGTGTTTCTAGTAGTATGTGCTTTGTCCAGCAAAGGAAGGAGGAAGGGTAGAGATTCAGGGCTCCATCATGCAGCCTCTCAAAAGTGATACAGTTTAAAGACAGCTTGCTTCTTTAGGTAAAACGTATGCAAATTTTGGAAAGCACCCATTATAATTTTTTTTGTTTTGCTTTTTAATATTGCCCTTTCTATCTGCAACATATTATGTTCCCTGCCATCTGTGGGTAATGGTTCATTCCTCATCAAGACCCAGCAACATTTAGCAAAGCTTGGCTCCCAAGGACCCTTGCCACCAAACCCCATTGCTCCCCAACCACTTGGCCCTATTTCATTTTTACTGAAGTGTTATTCACTCAAAAGGGCAGGTTTATAGGGGAAGATGATGAGATCATCTGGGGTTACATTGAAACTCTGACTCTCAAGAGGACATGTGCCTAACAGTAGGAAATAGAGCTCTGTGATATCACTGTGTAAACTACCAGTGTGATTTGAAGAGGAGCTGTAATTCAAATTTCAAATCTCATGGTCAAATTAAAACAAAGCATGTTACTTCAACTCATTAATTTTTCCTCTGGGCCAAAACAAGGATTAAAAGTAAATGAAATAAATTGAAGAGACAAAACCAAATCTATTTAAAGTAGAAAATAAGTGCATATTCAAATTTTAAAAGTCATTTCAAAGTTCCTTCTGGTACTAGTTTTTATTAGAAAATATCCTTATAAAGTCATCATCTCATTAACAACTCCTGAAATAGTTCTATTTTCTTGCCTTTAGGAAATTTAATAAATCTATCCCTAAGAGCCTCTAGGCTGACCCAAATTTTTATGTTTTACAGTCACTGACCCTGACTGGATGTTATTACTTTCATCTCTAATATAATGAGTTTGGACATGATTTAATTATTTCTGGGATTTTTCCAACCTCAAACACTCTCTAAGTCACAATTTCATAGCACTCAATAGAATTGCCTATGAAGAAAATGTTAATATCCAGATTTTCCGATATACTCCAAACTTTTGTATCTCATTGCCAACTTGATATGTTTCTTTGAATGCCCATTAGTGTGCCATGTCCTAAATTCAACAGGCCCCAAAACAAACATCATGTAGTCCTTCACCTATTCCTACCTTAATTATTATCAGTCTCCTCTTCTAGTTGGTCAAGGCAAAAAACTTGCACATATCCTTGACTTCTCTCTTCTCTTACTTCTAAACTGAATCCCTCAGAAAATCCTGTTACCCCTGCCAACAAAATGTAATTAAATCTGTCTGCTTTTCACTACTTCGTTTGCTACCATCTCAGTGCCGTCATCTTTACTGACTTATTCTCTTAATGAATCACTCTTCCTCTGCCTTATACTCTAATAGCAGCAAGAATGATTCTGTTTAAATATGAATCAGATCATGTCACTCTGCTAAAAACTTCCGCTTAATAGCTGTCTTCATGACTATAACTGGAGCCCTTAAGATGTCACCTACATGGTCTGACCTCCATCTCTGACCCCACCTCCCATCTCACCACTCCTTCTCTTACTCTTTTGTAATCTTACTCACCTTGTTGATCTGTAGAGTGGGCATTTCCTGACCACATTATTTTAAAATAAACTGTATGTCCACACTTGAACACTCCTCATCCTCTCTTTTGCTTTTTTTTTCTCACTGTCACCAATTAACTTGCTATAGGTTGTAATAATAATAATAATAAGTATGTATATATGTATGTATTTACTGTTCTCTTCAACCCATGGAAAACTCATGGAAGGGATACTTTTTATCTGTTTTCTTCATTTTTCTATCTCCAGTGCCTTAGAAAAACACCTGACACAAAATAACACCATGATTTTTATACCAATGACTAACTCAGGGGGAAAAAAGCCTGTTCATGAAATTGTTATTTCAATATTATCTTATGAAGAGCTTAATATTTACTCTGAAAATACTGCAATATTCCTTTAATGTTCCCTTTACAAATTTGAGTAACACTCATCTGCTTAGATCCATAGAACCAAAGATTTTAATTAAGTGGATTTGGAGTATGCTATTATTACTGGATGTTTTATTATTTTCCAGAAGGAATCTGGTGAGGGATTTTTCTTTATTGTATTCCACATTTAAAAAAAAAAACACAATAAAACAACTCACCAGAGATATTAGCTTGATACTGTTGACAAACAGCAAAAAGAAAGTCTATGAAAGTATAAAATTTACTGATAAAGGTAAATATATAGACAAATAGAGAATACTGTAATACTGTAATATTGGTTTTTTGTTTTTGTTTTGTTTTTTTTTTTTTTTTGTAATTTTATTTATTTATTTATTTATGGCTGTGTTGGGTCTTCCTTTCTGTGCGAGGGCTTTCTCTATTTGTGGCAAGTGGGGGCCACTCTTCATCACAGTGCACAGGCCTCTCACTATCGCAGCCTCTCTTGTTGCGGAGCACAGGCTCCAGATGCGCAGGCTCAGTAATTGTGGCTCACGGGCCCAGCTGCTCCGTGGCATGTGGGATCTTCCGGGACCAGGGCTCGAACCCGTGACCCCTGCATTGGCAGGCGGATTCTTAACCACTGCGCCACCAGGGAAGCCCCAATATTGGTTTTTTTTTAACCCCTTTTTAATTTTACTATAGAAGTTAAAAGACAAGCATATAGACTCATAACTATAACTTATGAAAGCTTTGTGATAACCACAAAGAAAAGATACAAAAAGACATATAAATTGAACTCCCTAATCAAATAAATAAAGTGGCTGAATGGATAAAAATATAACAAATAGCTATATGCTATTTACAAGAGACTTATTTTATATATAAGTAAACACACAGGCTGAAAGCAAAGGGATGGAAACGGATATTCCATGCAAAAAGTAAACAAAAGAGCAAGAATGGCATTACTTATATCAGGAAAACTAGACTTTGAGTGAAAAACTGTCACAAGAGACAGAGAAGGACATTATATAATGATAGAAGAGTCAATTTAGGAGGGCAATCAGACATCAGAGCAACTAAATATGTAAGGCAAACAATGCTAGAATTGAAGGGAGAAGTGAACAGGAATATAATAGTATGAGACTTCAAGACCCCACTTTCAATAATGCATAGAACAACCAGACAGAAAATCAATAAAGAAACAATGCACTTGAACAATGCCATATACAAATGGCCTTATGAGATATATACAGAGTATTCCACTCCAAAACAGTAGAATACATATTCTTCTCAAGAACAAACAGATCTTTCTCCAGAAGAGATCACATTTTAGGTCACAAAACAAGTCTTAACAAATTTATAAATATTGAAATCTTATTATTTCAAATATATTTACTGACCACAATTAAATGAAACTAGAAATCCATAGCAGAAAGAAAATTGGAAAATTCACAAATACATGGATAGTAAGCAACATGCTTCTGACCAACCAATAGATCAAAGAAAAAAATTAAAAGGTAAAAGAAATCAGAAAATGTCCTGAGATAAATGAAAATGAAAACACAATATACCAAAACTTATGGGAGACATAAGAGGCATTATTAAGAGGGAAGATTATATTGGAAACACCTACATCAAAAATGAAGAAAGATCTCAAATAAACAACCTAACTTTAGACCTCATTGAACTAGAAGAATAAATTAAGCCAAAAATTATGAAAGGAAGGAAATAATAAAAATTAGAGCAAAATAAACAAAATAAATAACAGAAAAATAGTAAAAAATGTCAAAATAAGGGTTGGTTTTCTGAAAGATAAACAGAACTGACAGGTCTTAGTCAGACCAAGAAAAAATAGAGAAGACTCAAATAAATGAAATCAGAAATGAAAGAGAACTTACAGCTGATATCACAGAAATAAAAAGGCTCATAAGAGGCTACTATGAACAATTTCATGCCAACATACTGGATAACCTTGAAATAATGGCTTAATTCCTAGAAACATACAACCTAAAAAGACTAAATCTTGAAGAAATAGAAAATCTAAAGAGACTAGTAACTAGTAGAGATTTAATCAGTAATCAAAAACTTCCAAACAAAGAAAATCCTAGGACCACATGGCTTCACTGGTTATTCTACCAAATATTTAAAGAATTACTACCAAGCTTTCTCAAACTCCTTCAAAAATTGAAGAGGAAGGAACACTTCCAAAGCCATTTTATAAGGGCAAGATTACCCACTTAACAAAGCCAAGCATAGGTACTACAAATAAAGAATATTACAGGTCAATATCCCTGATGAACATACATGCAGAATTTTTCAACAAAACACTAGTCAATCAAATTCAACAGGATAATACACCATAATCAAGTGGGATTTATCCTTTGGATGCAGGTATGATTCAACAAATACAAATCAATTAACTTGATACACCATATTAATATAATGAAGGATAAAAATCACATGATTATCTCAATAGATGCAGAAAAAAAACATTTGCCATAATTCAACACTCTTGTATTGTAAAAACTCTTAACCATGTAGGTATACAAGGAATATAACTCAATATGATAATGAACATATATGACAAGCCCAAAGCTAACATCATGTTCAATTAAGAACAATAAAAACAATCTCAAAGATCAATAGTAAGTCAGAAATGCTCCCTCTCAGCACTTCTATGCAACACAGTAGTGGAAGTGCTAACCAAAACAACTAGGGAAGAAAAAGAAATAGAATTCCAAATTGGAAAGGAGTAAATACATCCCCTTTTGCAGACAACATGATCTTATATGTAGTAAATCCTAAGGCCCCATAAAAAAGTATTAGAACTAATAAACAAATTCAGGAAAGTTACAAGATATGAAATAAATATGCAAAAATTTGTTTCTATACACAGACAATTAACTATCTGAGGGGCTTCCCTGGTGGTGCAGTGGTTGGGAATCTGCCTGCCAATGCAGGGGACATGGGTTCGAGCACTTGTCTGGGAAGATCCCACATGCTGTGTAGCAACAAAGACCGTGCACCACAACTACTGAGCCTGCACTCTAGAGCCCATGAACCACAACTACTGATCCCATGCGGCTACAGCCTGTGCTCTGCAAAAAGCCACTGCAATGAGAAGTCTGCGCACCACAATGAAGAGTAGCACCCGCTTGCTGCAACTAGAGAAACCCTGCATGCAGCAACAAAGACCCAATGCAGCTGAAAATAAATAAATAAATGTATTAAAAAAAAACTATCTGAGAAGGAAATTAAAGAAATAATCCTGTTTACAGTAACATCAAAAAGAATAATGTACTTAGAAATAAACTTAAAAAAGGAGGTGAAAGATGTACCCTGAAAACTGAAGAAAGCAATTAAAGAATACAGAAATAAGTGGAAATACGTATTTATGTACTGGAAGACTTAAAGTGTTAAAATGTCCATACTAGCCAAAGCAATCTACAGATTCAATGTAATCCTCACCAAAATCACACTGCTATTTTTTATAGATATAGACAGCCAAAAATACACATAGAACCACAAAAATCCTGAAAAGCCAGAGAAATATTAAGAGAGAACAAAACTGGAGGCACCCCACTACTTGATTTCCAAATGTATTGCAAAACTACAGTAATCAAAACTACAGTACTAGCTTAAAATAGATGTATAGATAAATGGAACAAATAGAGAGACTGGAAATAAACACACATATATGCAGTCAACTGATCTTCAACAAGGGAGCAAGAATACACAACGGGGTGAGCATAGTCTCTTCAACAATGGGTGTTGGGAAAACTGGATATCCACATTCAAAAGAATGAAACTGGACCCTTACCTTACACCATATGCAAAAATCAGCTTAAAATGGATTAAAGACTTAAACATAAGACTTGAAACTATAAGCCTCTGGAAGAAAACATAGAGGAAACATTTTTGACATTGCTCTTGGCAAATATTCCCTGGATATAACACCAAAAAGACAGGCAATGAACCCAATAATAGACAAGTGGAACTATATCAAACTAAAAACTTCTGCACAAAGAATCAATAAAATTAAAAATCAACCTATGGAATGGGAGAATATATTTGCAAACCATATATCTGATAAGGTGTTTATATACAGAATATATAAGGAACCCATACAACTCAATAGCAAAATATAAATAAATAACCCAATTTAAAAATGGGCAAAAGTCTTTTTTTTTTTTTAACTTTTTATTTTATATTGGAGTATAGTTGATTAACAATATTGTGTTAGTTTCTGGTGTACAATGAGCAAAACTCTTAAATAGACATTTTTCCAAAGAGGACATACAAATTGCCAACAGGTATATGAAAAGGTGTTCAGCATTACTAATCATCAAGGAAATGTAGATCAAAACAATGAGATATCACTTTACAGTTATTAGGATGGCTATTATCAAAAGAACAGAAGATAAGTGTTGGAGCGGGTACGGAGAAATTGGAAATCTTGTACACTGTTGATGAGAATATAAAATGGTGCAACTGTTATGGAAAACAGTATGAAGGGTCCTCAAAATATTAAAAATAGAACTACTATATGATCTAGTAATTCCACTTCTCAGTACATAGCCAAAATAATTGACATCAGGATCCTAAAGAGGAGATTTTTACTCTCGTGTTCACTGCATAATTATTCACAATAGCCTAGATATGGAAACCACCTAAATGCCCAGTGACAGATGAATAAAGAAAATATGGTATACAATTTCAATTGAATATTATTCAGCCTTTAAACAGACGGAAATCCTGACATATACAGCAACATGGATGAACCTGGAGGACATTATACTAAGTAAACCAAGCCAGTCACAGAATGACAAATACTGCATAATTCCACTTATACAAGATATTTAAAATAGTCAAATTCACAGAAACAGAGTGTAGAAAGGTCATTTCCAAAAGCTGAAGGAGATGAAAATAGGAGTTTTTTTTTTTTTTGTTTTGTTTTTTCCCAAAGACTATAAAATTTCAGTTTTGCAAGATGAATAAATTTTAGTGGTCTGTTGTAAAACACAGTGTCCATACTTAATAATACTGTACTGTACACTTAAAACTTTTAAGATAGTACAGCTCATGTTAAGTGTTCACAATTTAAAAAAATGTAGGGAACAATCCACAATTTAATTGCTGCTCTGCTGGCAGGTAAATTACAAAAACCCTGAAAGTGTCATTGGATTCTGCAGTATGATGATTGTTAGTGATCTTGTCCACACCTGAAATCACGGAAAGAAAATCTAGAGTTGAAGCAGTGGACATAGAAAATTCAAGAAATTTGACTCTGAGTTAAGGCAGTAACTTGGGGAAGTGCAAGACAAAAGTAGTATGGTGGATCCCAGGGCCCAACACAAGGCTTTTACCATTTATAGCTGTGCCAATTTAAGCAAATGACTCAACTTCCTTATACTTCATTTTCCTAAACTATAATGGTAGTAATACTACCACCTGATTGAGCGGAGGATTAAAGCAGCTATCCATGTAAAGATGATAGAACTCTGCCAAAATGTTATTATAAAATATTAAGTAATACCGTCATCACAATAATTAAAAATGACCTTTCTCTGCCTAACAAGTGGTATTTTCTTCATGTGTTTTACAGGATGTTTTCCTCAGCTACAAATTATTTTTACTTATTTCCTGGGAATTCATTCTAAGTAAGAAAGAATTCTTTACCCTTGGTATTTCTCACGACAATGCCTATTATTCTCTTCCCCTTCCCTTACTCAAGTGCCCAAATTGTCTTCTTAGGTTGTAAACTGGAGGGTCGTTTCTTCCAAAGTAAATTAGCAGACTGAGGAGTGAGTCTGCGGTCAGAGAAGTGAGCAACTTAGAAAGTGTATTTTATTACCTAACACTTCTCTTTATGGACATCGGAGCAATTTACTATTTGTACTTTTATTTCTTAAATTTTGCTATTATAAATAATGTTATCATATAAATATAAATCTTTGTATATATCACTGATTATTTTTGTGGTCAAATTTAGAATAAATTTTTAGATATAAAACTATTAGGTCAAAATATGAACATTTTAAAGATTCTTGAAAGTGATTCTTGAAATATGCATACTAAGAAATTTCCTTCAAGATTTGGCAAACAAATTTATAATCTTACTACTGGTATATGAAACAGGTCATCAATACTACCCTCACTACAGTGCTTAATATCATTACAAAAATTAGAATAAATTTGCTAACTTGAGTTTTTCTCATTTGATATGCATAATATCTTATTTTAATTTACATTTTATTACTAAGGAAAGAAAAATCACTTTATTTTTATTTTCTGATCATAAAATGTAATATGCATGTTTTGTTTTAATTATATATCCTATTCTTTACATGGACTACCTAAGTGAAAGCACACCTAAGTGAAATATATAATTTTGAATCTCCTGTTTTCATTAACTACAATTTCTTAAATAATATTCTGAGTATGATAAACCACATACTATATTTCCATGGCATTAATTTTTTTCAAATATGAAAGACTATCTTCTGTAATTTCCATTATAAAGTGATTCACATCCAATATTGACCAGGATACTACTACATCAAAATGTAGTCTCTCTTATTATTGCATGTTTCTAATCATTGAGTGTATTTTATGTTGACTCAAATATGCCACCTATCCTAACAAACAATTCTAGTTCTACCCCTGTAGTGAAACAGGATAATTATATTTTTCATGCATATGTCTATTTTTATATTTTAAAATAATGTACCTCTAGTCTTATACCTTCAATGTTAAAAATTTTAGTTCCTTAAATTGTCTTATGTGATTTTCTGAAATTAAAACTTTTTAGTATACTACATTCTTACACTTAATGTTTCAGAACAAAGTACTGTTATGAGTTTTAATCTTGGTTATATCCATGTACACAATTAAATATTGCATTCAAAATATATTTTCATGGTGGTTAAGTACAAGGTTAAGTACCAGAGACTTTGGTTCCACACCAGGGTCCTGCACTACTAGCCTTGTTACTATTAGGAATATACTGATGAGGAATCACTAATCTGACCACTAGATTAGCTAGGAGCTTAGATTAGATTAGCTAGGCGCTTCCACTAGAAAAAAGACCTATATGTTTCTTCTTCCCTGAGCTTCCATAAGGATCAAATAATTAAGATTGTATATGTAAAATAGTTACTACAATATTTTCTTCATAAAATAACCTAGTTATTGCAGGGCCTTATGGAATCCAAGTATGATTACTTTAACACTTTCTTTCCTATTCTGTACAAGTTTGAACAGTTCCAAGACTATGTTAGATTACCAGAGCAATTACATTTACATGATCAAATTTGGGTCAAGTTCCTAGTATAAAGAACAAAGTCCCTGTTCTTTAAAACATGAAGCTAAGTATCAAATGCAACAGATTTCTCAGTAGAGAACATAAAACATTTCTGAATGAGGAATTGTTAGAGACTTGAACATGGGTGCAAAGAGAGTTGACGTTACATCCTGCTAATGGTTTTTAGTTGAGTATAACTACCTCGATTCTTGAGAGTCCATCATTCACTTCACTTCCTTGGACTTTCCACTTGCCCTCCCCTTAGAGTATCTGTCACTGGCTCCTAACACCTTTCTCCAACTTTACTCTCTCTTTTCTTTCACCTTTTCCTTGTCCTCCTTTACCAGGGCCAAAAACAAATGTCTCAGCTGACCAGTTTTTTTTTTACCTTCATTATTGCCTTGGCTCATGCTGACATATGTACACTCAAGGAGAATATTCTACAACAAGTAGCTTTTAAACAAGATAGTTTCCCATGGAAAATTTTGTTTCTAAGAAGAATCTGCAGGAAGCTATATATATAATTTTTACTCCAGTGAAATAGTAAGCTATAAACTTATAGCAGCTGCTACTGCTGGTGCTACCTTAACGTATTGGTACTCATATCAACATTTTAACCACATTGCACTTCTCTTCTACAAAGAGATTGGGTTTCTCACAAAAACTATTGTCAGTCTGTATTTGTTCGATCCATTGGTTATATACATATTTAACCTGAAATCTATGAATCTTTATTTTTATTTATTTATTTATTTTTTTAATGTCTGAAACATTTATATTAACATATTTCCATACAAATAACCCAATGAAAGTTTAGTATTAGTTGTTTTGTTTGTTTGGGTTTTTTTTATACTGCAGGTTCTTATTAGTCATCAATTTTATACACATCAGTGTATACATGTCAATCCCAATTGCCCAATTCAGCACACCACCATCCCCACCCCACCGCAGTTTTCCCCACTTGGTGTCCATATGTCTGTTCTCTACATCTGTGTCTCAACTTCTGCCCTGCAAACCGGCTCATCTGCACCACTTTTCTAGGTTCCACATGCATGCGTTAATATATGATATTTGTTTTTCTCTTTCTGACTTACTTCACTCTGTATGGCAGTCTCTAGATCCATCCACGTCACAGCAAACGACTCAATTTCGTTCCTTTTTATGGCTGAGTAACATTCCATTGTATATATGTACCACAACTTCTTTAACCATTCGTCTGTCGATGAGCATTTAGGTTGCTTCCATGACCTGGCAATTGTAAATAGTGCTGCAATGAACATTGGGGTGCATGTGTCTTTTTGAATTACGGTTTTCTCTGGGTATACGCCCAGTAGTGGGATTGCTGGATCATATGGTAAATCTATTTTTAGTTTTCTAAGGAACCTCCATACTGTTCTCCATAGTGGCTGTATCAATTTACATTCCCACCAACAGTGCAAGAGGGTTCCCTTTTCTCCACATCCTCTCCAGCATTTGTTGTTTGTAGATTTTCTGATGATGCCCATTCTAACTGGTGTGAGGTGATACCTCATTGTAGTTTTGATTTGCATTTCTCTCATAATTAGTGATGTTGAGCATCTTTTCATGTGCTACGTGGCCATCTGTATGTCTTCTTTGGAGAAATGTCTATTTAGGTCTTCTGCCCATTTTTGGATTGGGTTGTTTGTTTCTTTAATATTGAGCCGAATGAGCTGTTTATATAATTTGGAGATTAATCCTTTGTCCGTTGATTCATTTGCAAATATTTTCTCCCATTCTGAGGGTTGTCTTTTCGTCTTGTTTATGGTTTCCTTTGCTGTGCAAAAGCTTTGAAGTTTCATTAGTTCCCATTTGTTTATTTTTGTTTTTATTTCCATTACTCTAGGAGGTGGATCAAAAAAGATCTTGCTGTGATTGATGTCAAAGAGCATTCTTCCTATGTTTTCCTCTAAGAGTTTTATAGTGCCTGGTCTTACATTTAGGTATCGAATCCATTTTGAGTTTATTTTTGTGTATGGTGTTAGGGAGTGTTCTAATTTCATTCTTTTACATGTAGCTGTCCAGTTTTCCCAGCACCACTTATTGAAGGGACTGTCTTTTCTCCACTGTATATCTTTGCCTCCTTTGTCATAGATTAGTTGACCATAGGTGCATGGGTTTATCTCTGGGCTTTCTATCTTGTTCCATTGATCTATGTTTCTGTTTTTGTGCCAGGACCATATTGTCTTGATTACTGTAGCTTTGTAGTATAGTGTTAAGTCAGGGAGTCTGATTCCTCCAGCTCCTTTTTTTTTCCCTCAAAAATGCTTTGTATATTTGGGGTCTTTTGTGTCTCCATACAAACTTTAAGATGATTTATTCTAGTTCCGTAAAAAATGTCATTGGTAATTTGATAGGGATTGCATTGAATCTGTAGATTGCTTTGGGTAGTATAGTCATTTTCACAATATTGATTCTTCCAATCCAAGAACATGGTATATCTCTCCACCTGTTGGTATCATCTTTAATTTCTTTCATCAGTGTCTTATAGTTTTCTGCATACAGGTCTTTTGTCTCCTTGGGTAGGTTTATTCCTAGATATTTTATTCTTTTTGTTGCAATGGTAAATGGGAGTGTTTCCACAATTTCTCTTTCAGATTTTTCATCATTGGTGTATAGGAATGCAAGAGATTTCTGTGCATTAATTTTGTATCCTGCAACTTTACCAAATTCATTGATTAGCTCTAGTAGTTTTCTGGTGGCATTTTTAGGATTCTGTATGTATAGTATCATGTCACCTGCAAACAGTGACAGTTTTACTTCTTCTTTTCCAATTTGTATTCCTTTTTTTTTCTTTTTCTTCTCTGATTGCTGTGGCTAGGACTTCCAAAACTATGCTGAATAATAGTAGTGAGAGTGGACATCCTTGTCTCATTCCTGATCTTAGGGGAAATGTTTCCAGTTTTTCACCATTGAGAATGATGGTTGCTGTGGGTTTGTCGTATATGGCCTTTATTATGTTGAGGTAGGTTCCCTCTCTGCCCACTTTCTGGAGAGTTTTTATCATAAATGAGTGTTGAATTTTGTCAAAAGCTTTTTCTGCATCCACTGAGATGATCATATGGTTTTTATTTTTCAATTTGTTAATATGGTGTATCACATTGATTGATTTGCGTATATTGAAGAATCCTTGCATCCCTGGGATAAATCCCACTTGATCGTGGTGTATGATCCTTTTAATGTGCTGTTGGATTCTGTTTGCCAGTATTTTCTTGAGGATTTTTGCATCTATATTCATCAGTGATATTGGTCTGTAATTTTTTTTTTTTGTAGTATCTTTGTCTGGTTTTGGTATCAGGGTGATGGTGGCCTCATAGAATGAGTTTGAGAGTGTTCCTTCCTCTGCAATTTTTTGGAAGAGTTTGAGAAGGATGGGTGTTAGCTCCTCTCTAAATGTTTGATAGAATTCACCTGTGAAGCCATCTGGTCCTGGACTTTTGTTTGTTGGAAGATTTTTTAATCACAATTTCAATTTCATTACTTGTGATTGGTCTGTTCGTATTTTCTGTTTCTTCCTGGTTCAGTCTTGGAAGGTTATACCTTTCTAAGAATTTGTCCATTTCTTCCAGGTTGTCCATTTTATTGGCATAGAGTTGCTTGTAATAGTCTCTTAGGATGTTTCGTATTTCTGCAGTGCCTGTTGTAACTTCCCCTTTTTAATTTCTAATTTTATTGATTTGAGTCCTCTCCCTCTTTTTCTTGATGAGTCTGGCTAATGGCTTATCAATTTTGTTTATCTTCTCAAAGAACCAGCTTTTAGTTTTATTGATCTTTGTTATTGTTTTCTTTGTTTCTATTTCATTTATTTCCACTCTGATCTTTATGATTTCCTTCCTTCTGCTAACTTTGGGTTTTGTTTGTTCTTCTTTCTCTAGTTCCTTTAGGTGTAAGGTTAGATTGTTTACTTGATATTTTTCTTGTTTCTTTAGTAGGCTTGTATAGCTACAAACTTCCCTCTTAGAACTGCTTTTGCTGCATCCCATAGGTTTTGGATCGTTGTGTGTTCATTGTCATTTGTCTCTAGGTATTTTTTGATTTCCTCTTTGATTTCTTCAGTGATCTCTTGGTTATTTAGTAATGTATTGTTTAGCCTCCATGTGTTTGTGTTTTTTTACGTTTTTCTCCCTGTAATTGATTTCTAATCTCATAGCGTTGTGGTCAGAAAAGATGCTTGATATGATTTCAATTTTCTTAAATTTACTGAGGCTTGATTTGTGACCGAAGATGTGATCTATCCTGGATAATGTTCCATGCACACTTGAGAAGAAAGTGTAATCTGCTGTTTTTGGATGGAATGTCCTATAAATATCAATTAAATCTATCTGGTCTCTTGTGTCATTTAAAGCTTCTGTTTCCTTATTTATTTTCATTTTGGATGATCTGTCCATTGGTGTAAGTGAGGTGTTAAAGTCCCCCACTATTATTATGTTACTGTCAATTTCCTCTTTTATAGCTGTTAGCAGTTGCCTTAAGTATTGAGGCGCTCCTATGTTGGGTGCATATATATTTATAATTGTTATATCTTCTTCTTGGATTGAACCCTTGATCATTATGTAGTGTCCTTCCTTGTCTCTTGTAATATTCTTTATTTTAAAGTCTATTTTATCTGATATGAGTATAGCTACTCCAGCTTTCTTTTGATTTCCATTTGCATGGAATATCTTTTTCCATCCCCTGACTTTCAGTCTGCTTGTGTCCCTAGGTCTGAAGTGGGTCTCTTGTAGACAGCATATATATGGGTCTTGTCTTTGTATCCATTCAGCATGCCTGTGTCTTTTGGTTGGAGCATTTAATCCATTCACATTTAAGGTAATTATCGATATGTATGTTCCTATGACCATTTTCTTAATTGTTTTGGGTTTGATTTTGTAGGTCCTTTTCTTCTCTTGTGTTTCCCACTTAGAGAAGTTCCTTTAGCATTTGTTGTAGAGCTGGTTTGGTGGTGCTGAATTCTCTTAGCTTTTGCTTGTCTGTAAAGTTTTTGATTTCTCCATCAAATCTGAATGAGATCCTTGTTGGGTAGAGTAATCTTGGTTGTAGGTTCTTCCCTTTCATCACTTTAAGTATATCATGCCACTCCCTTCTGGCTTGTAGAGTTTCTGCTGAGAAATCAGCTGTTAACCTTATGGGAGTTCCCTTGTATGTTATTTGTCATTTTTCCCTTGCTGCTTTCAATAATTTTTCTTTTGTCTTTAATTTTTGCCAATTTGATTACTATGTGTCTCGGCGTGTTTCTCCTTGGGTTTATCCTGTATGGGACTCGCTGCACTTCCTGGACTTGGGTGGCTATTTCCTTTCCCATGTTAGGGAAGTTTTCGATTATAATCTCTTCAAGTATTTTCTCAGGTCCTTCCTCTCTCTCTTCTCCTTCTGGGACCCTTATAATGTGAATGTTGTTGTGTTTAAGGTTGTTCCAGAGGTCTCTTAGGCTGTCTTTATTTCTTTTCATTCTTTTTTCTTTAGTCTGTTCCACTGCAGTGAATTCCACCATTCTGTCTTCCAGGTCACTTATCCGTTCTTCTGCCTCAGTTATTCTGCTATTGATTCCTTCTAGTGTAGTTTTCATTTCAGTTATTGTATTGTTCATCTCTGTTTGTTTGTTCTTTAATTCTTCTAGGTCTTCGTTAAACATTTTTTGCATCTTCTTGATCTTTGCCTCCATTCTTATTTCAAGGTCCTGGATCATCTTCACTATCATTATTCTGAATTCTTTTTCTGGAAGGTTGCCTATCTCCACTTCATTTAGCTGTTTTTCTGGGGTTTTATCTTATTCCTTCATCTGGTATGTAGCCCTCTGCCTTTTCATCTTGTCTATCTTTCTGTCAATGTGGTTTTTGTTCCACAGGCTGCAGGATTATAGTTTTTCTTGCTTCTGCTGTCTGCCCTCTGGTGGTTGAGGCTATCTAAGAGGCTTGATGGGAGGCTCTGGTTGTGGGTAGAGCTGACTGTTGCTGTGGTGGTCAGAGCTCAGTAAACCTTTAATCCACTGCTGATGGGTGGGGCTGGGTTCCCCCCCTGTTGGTTGTTTTGTCTGAGGCAACCCAACACTGGAGCCTACCTGGGCTCTTTGGTGGGGCTAATGATAGACTCTGGGAGGGCTCACGCCAAGGAGTACTTCCCAGAACTTCTGCTGCCAATGTCATTGTCCCCACGGTGAAACAGAGCCACCCCCCACCTCTGCCGGAGACCTTCCAAGACTAGCAGGTAGGTCTGGTTCAGTGTCCCCCGGGGTCACTGATCCTTCCCCTGGGTCCTGATGCACACACTATTTTGTGTGCACCTTCCAAGAGTGGGGTCTCTGTTTCCCCCAGTCCTGTTGAAGTTCTGCAATCAATTCTCGGTAGGCTTCAAAGTCTGATTCTCTATGAATTCCTCCTCCCGTTGCCAGACCCCCAGGTTGGGAAGCCTGACGTGGGGCTCAGAACATTCACTCCAGTGGGCGGACTTCTGTGGTATAAGTGTTCACCAGTCTGTGAGTCACCCACCCACCAGTTATGGGATTTGATTTTACTCTGATTGTGCCCCTCCTACCATCTCATTGTGGCTTCTCCTTTGTCTTTCAATGTGGGGTAACTTTTTTGGTGAGTTCCAGTGTCTTCCTGTCGATGATTGTCCAGCAGCTAGTTGTGATTCTGGTGTTCTTGCAAGAGGGAGTGAGAGCACGTTCTTCTACTCCGCCACCTTGGTTCCTCCCTAACGAATCTTTATTCTTTTTTTGTTATATTTTATCCTGTTGGTTTTAGTCTAAAAATCTGAAGAGTAAGTCAAGTCTTGATCCTGGCATGACCACATTGCCAATCATTTTGTCCCTTCTTGTTCAAAAATAATTTTAGATTATAAGTCACTTTATCTTCGGGGAATTGGAATTACTATTAAGGAAAAATAGGACTCTTTCAGGGCCTTGCTTTTGTGGAGGTATCTGAATTTAGACAAGTCCCTCAGCAATCTTTTATCTTGACACTAGGACAACATGTAAATCTGTATTAGGAAAATCTTATTTATCTTTCCTTTCTTCTAGGAGGTCTATAGTAAACTTCTACAATTAAACTGCTTTTGCTTGTTTGGTTAATACCTTTATGAGATATAATTGACACACAATATTATATTAGTTTTAGCTGTACAACATAATGATCAATATATGCATTTATTGTGAAATGATCACCACAAAAAGTCTAGTAAAACTACTTTCTATTTCTTTGCAGTAATTAGCAATAAATTTGAGATTGGTATATTTTCCATGCTCAGTTTAATGGAATTACAGTTCTTCAAATTTGATGTAGTTTGAGAATAGTGAATTACATAGACTTTGGGGGGACAGCCAAAGAGACCTAATTATACATTTAACAGTGTTTCTAAAAGAAAAATATAATGTTTGTTGTATGGAGAATGGAGAGGGAAGAATATGGAAAAAGTACAAATGCCCTCTGTTAGTATCACTCCCTTACCAGATAAATGTTAAGAAAACGTAGACTCAGAGTTGGAGTTTTTACTAATTCAAGTTAATTAACTCACTTACGGTATGCACAATGATATGGTATGGTATTGCAGTAATGCCTGCAATATCCTGATAATAGAGGAAGTTCAATATTGGTTTTATTTATTGTTCCCATGAAGGGAATTATCCAGGATCAACAATAAATGACATAACTAGGATATATCCAAGTTTGATCAAGATCTTAGTGTCTTTTTCAAACACAAAAGAAGTACAGCAGATCATTCCAAAAATAAGGGAAAGAAAGAGGAGCTAGAAATGATAGAAGACTTATAAAGAAATTCAAATGACAGCTGTCATTTCAGCTGTAATAGTGAAAGCTAGAAGATTGTGGAATAGCATTATCATTGTGCTAAAAGAAAATTACTCCTAATTTAGAATTGTTTACTTAGAAAATCTATCTTTCATAAAAAAGTGAATAAGAGGGTGAGGAGATTATCAGAAAAATGAAAAAAATGAAAGATCATACCACATTTAAATTAGGACTTCTAAAATATACACTCAGGAAGAAAGGCCAAGACCCCAGAAGAAATATATAAGAATTAAGAAGTCAGATTTTTACATGAAAAATTCAAACGAATCTAAAAACATATATTGGATAAAGTAGTTTACTCTGTAAGATGGATCAAGCAAGCGAAGTGGATATAATCTTATTATATAACAGTCAATGTTATTCTATACACTTTTAATGGGCTGTTAGAACACACAATTTAAAAAGAAATGTTTTCTAGTATGAATACAAATATATAGGCTGACTATAGGACAAATCTAATATGAGATAGGCAAGCATATCTAGATCTTAAAACATTTAAACATGTATAAATATATTAAGAGATATAACATCTTCATGCACAAGAAGACTATCTTAATTATGTCAATTAACTTTCAATTTGATCTATAATTTCAGTGTAATTTGAATCAATATCCTAAAAGGAATTTACCAAGAAATTTGATAAGATGATTGCAAACTTTGATTGGTTGGCCAGGTGATGGTTGTTATGTTCCCCAGCAAGAAATGGACTGACTTGACCTCACAGATGTCAAGACCCATTACAAAGGTAGAAACAGGACACAGGTTATCCCCACACCAATTAAAGGAGAAAAAGGAGGTCAAACTTAAAAAATAGAGCAGAAGGGCTTCCCTGGTGGTGCAGTGGTTAAGAATCCACCTGCCAATGCAGAGCACACAGGTTTGAGCCCTGGTCCTGGAAGATCCCACATGCTGTGGAGCAACTGGGCCCATGAGCCACAACTGCTGAGCCCGTGCTCTAGAGCCCATGAGCCACAACTATTGAGCCTGTGCACCTAGAGCCCATGCTCTGCAACAAGAGAAGCCAATGCAGTGGGAAGCCCGTGCACCAAAACGAAGAGTAGCCCCCCACTCGCCACAACTAGAGAAAAGCCCGCGCACAGCAACAAAGACCCAACACAGCCAAGAATAAATAAATAAATAAATAAATAATTTAAAAAAAAATAGAGCAGAAGGTTGAGACTACCCTATGGTTAATACTTTTTTATAAACACACACAAACAAAAATGCAAGTGCATATACACAAATAACATTCACATTCAAAATATTAAAGCTAAAAGAAAATATTGATATATTTGATATCTTAATATTAAGAACTTCTAATAATTAAAACACAAAAAAGTTTAAACAGAGTCACAAAATAGAACTTTCAATACGTGTAAACAATAAAAGATTAGTACTTAGGTTGTATATTAAATCACATAAATTATTAAGAAAAGACTTGCAACTCATTAACTTCCGTTTAAATCTTATAACAAAATTCTTACATTATAATACATACTCTAATTTTTTTGCATATGTTTTAAAAGAGAATATTATAGAAGTATATACAGCAAAAGAAAAACACAATCTAATTTATTCATTTGTATTTTCTTTGTTCCCCACAATTAACTTTCATAAAATCAGCTTTGATAGAGAGAAACAGGACAATTTAAAAAGTGGAGACAACAAAAGAAAAAACAAAAAGAAGTGGACTACATTGACTAAAAATCTTCTGCACAGCAAAAGAAGCCATCAAAGAAATGAAAAGGCAAGATAAGGAATCAGAGAAAATTTGCAAACCCTGTATCTGATAAAGGGTTAATAGTAAAAAATATATAACACACCTCTACAACTCTTAGCAACAACAACAACAACAAAATAACCCAATTTAAACAATGAGCAAAATACCTGAATAGACATTTCTCCAAAGAAGACAAACAAATGACCAATACATAAATGAAAAAGTGCTCAACATCACTAATTATCAGGGGAATGCAAATGAAAACCTCAGTGAGATATCACCTCACACCTGTTAAGATGGCTATCATTTAAAAAAAAAAGATAAAAAGTTGGGGCTTCCCTGGTGGTGCAGTGGTTGAGAATCTGCCTGCTAATGCAGGGGACACGGGTTCGAGCCCTGGTCTGTGAAGATCCCGCATGCCACAGAGCAACTAAGCCCATGAGTCACAACTACTGAGCCTGCGCGTCTGGAGCCTGTGCTCCGCAGCAAGAGAGGCCGTGATAGTGAGAGGCCCGGGCACCGCGATGAAGAGTGGCCCCCGCTTGCCGCAACTGGAGAAGGCCCTCGAGCAGAAACGAAGACCCAACACAGCCATAAATAAATAAATAAATAAATTTTTTTTAAAAAAAAAGATAAAAAGAGATGACAGCAGACCAGTGCCCTCAGGAAAACGTGCTTCAGTGAGTATGGAATGGGAGAATTGATCTGTTCAATCTACAGGCATTTTATCACATTGCCTGTGATCCAGAGTAGGGCAATCACTTTTTCCACGTTATTTTAACATTTAGAAGAATGTAATTTATTTAACTATTAATTTACTTCCATATGTAATAGCCACTAAATACAAGGTTACTGCTGTATTTTATCTAATAACCAGCCAAAGAAATAGCAATTTGTTTTAACACAAGGAGGAAAAAGTTAAAATAGTAATAATAATGTTAAAAATAAAATAGAACTTCTGTTTATTCTGATTTATTTAGAAGTCTTTGTATTATAATCACTAGTTTGTTTTATGCACTTGAGTTTGGTAGGTAAATATAGTCATAAAAAATATTACGTCTCTGCCATTAGTATTCCAGAAAGAAAATTGTATTGTCATAAAGCCTCAAGTGTTCCAAAACTTGCTGGGACCAGTCATATCCATAAGCAGGCTTTGGTGAAGGCTGAAAAAGTAGTATAAGTACTGTCCCTAACCATCAACTATAAACATTTGCCCATCAAAGCCAGCATTTTATGAAACTTTAAAGGCCATCATTTTACAAAAGAGTCTTTTGGCCTCTGTTCATTTTTCAAACTTTTTATGGAAGAGGGAAAGTCACATGAGAAGAAATCAAAGCATACCAAATTTGGTTTAGACACTTTAGTCATTGTTTCTGCCTCTAATAAAACACATAGACTACTAGTGAAGCTTATCATCTGTTAAAAGGCAGAATTATTCCCCTCAACAATTATAGAAAAACAAAAAGACTTCAATTACCTACTCGGTCTCTTTGCTCTCATGGTTCTATTGGTTTTTGGTATTCCTTAATATGAGTAAATTATTGCTACTGTTTTAATATGCTCCCAAAATACAAAGAAAAATATCTATGGAGGACAAAGTTTTGAACCAGAAATCACATTTCAAAATTTTACTTGTTTTACTTAGGTACATTTACTAAGTATATTTAAAATTAGCTATGCAATTGTCCTCACTGGTTACAGAGAACATATATATGGCAGAATTAGTTTGCAATTCAAGGTTTTTTAAATGTAAAATTTTCAGTCATTATTCATATATAAAAAGAATGTTTCCCCACCATTTTGAAAGAATAAGTAACCACAGTATTAAACAGTACCTTTGTAATCAAACATATATTTATACAACTAAAGGCTTTGCAACTGACCAAGACAACTGGTCAAAGCAGAGCTTTGTAACTGAAATGCACATTAAATGACATTAGCCATTCGATTTTCTGTGTTTATAAATGTTTAGAACAACACTCTTAGATATAGAGACACCAAAGAAGAAAAACAATCTATAAGTTTATTTATGGTTTACCTTCCTGGCATGAATTACATTTTAGCAGAAAATGTAGAGGATTTTTTTAACATATTTATTGAAGTATAATTGCTTTACAATGGTGTGTTAGTTTCTGCTTTATAACAAAGTGAAACAGCTATACATATACTTATATCCCCATACCTCCTCCCTCTTGTGTCTCCCTCCCATAATGTAGAGGAATTTATATGCATTTAAAGTTGAAAAGGCAGAGAGCAGTTGAAGACATAATATTTCTGCAATGTTCAGACAGATGTGATGGATCCATTATCTATACACACCTAAATTAATACATAACACATCATCTGAATACCAAAGTACTTGAATATTTCTGTGATAGAAACAAAATTCCAAAGCATTTATAGAATTGAGATATATTCCCTAAGGCGTCTCCTCTAAAACATGTAATTGTGTACTGATTCATAAAAAGAGATGGATATGATGAAATATAAAACAGAGACTTTTGATTAAAACATAGAAACATTGTTTTCAAGTACAACAGGATGAATGTGTTTATTTAATACTGTATATTGAAAACAGGTTTTGGTGGCCCAAAAAGAAGATAGGAAAGGACATGGCAAGGGAAGTTTTGGTTCTGAAAGCATAGGGTGAAGAGCACTGGAGAAGTATTTATTTTCTGTGAAAGTGTTTTTGTGGAAAGTAAAGCTAGAATAAAGAAAAACTGAGATAATTCATAGATAATTAGATAAATCTTAAGAACAAGGTTAGATGAGAAAAAGGGAGAAGGAAAATAAAAATAAAATCATTGTGGGGCACAATGAATGGAAAGCAATGGATTGTTAATTTTCTGGCAATTTACTGAGAGGACTGGTGCCCCCAGTCAGTAAGGAGGGAAGTAAGATTTTAAATATAGGAAAAACCTTTGTAATCTCGGTTTGAGTTAGTAGGGCAGGAAGCTGCCAGGGCACAATTTCATCAGTTCATTACATATTAGGTATACAGGAGGAAGGGTGCCCTAAGAAATCTGGGCTTAAATTTGACTGAAATAGGGAGAACTGAAGGAAAGAAGCACAGGAACCCAAAAGAAAAATTTGAAACCATGCAGGAAATTGAGAAATTGATGGGATTTATTTATCCAACGGACAAAAGAAAAATAATTCTAGGGATTAAAATAAACCCCAAGGAATAGTGGAGAAATTAAAAACCTAGACAGAGAGATAAAATGGATAGGCCAGTTTCTAAGGAAAGTACTATGGAAGCACAGAAGGTGGGGGTCATGGTTGGGGACAGGGAAACCTATTTCGTGACTCGGCTGGGCCTGGATGAATGGAAGGGTGAGTCAGTTGGGTGACTGTAAGGATGGAGGGAAGTCTAGTTCAAAGAGAAAGCAAAAGTCGATGCTTTACAATGTGGGGTCCAGCATCAATAGCAGCAGCACAACCTGGGAAGTAATTGGAAATGAGAATTCTCAACTTTGGGTATCAAACGCAGGTCCACTGAATCACGAGCTTTGGAAACGAGGTCCAGCAATCTGTACTCACAAACCCTCCAGTGATTTTGAGCTTGGCTAACATTTGATTACCAATAACACAAGCAAACACCTAGAAACAAAAAAGAACATCTTCCTGTCACATATAATAGAAGTTATTTTTTAATCAGTTATTTTCCTTTCAATTTTGTGCATGTACTTTTTTTTTAACATCTTTATTGGAGTATAATTGCTTTACAATGGTGTGTTAGTTTCTGCTTTATGTGCATGTACTTTTAATTATATATTTTTTAAAAGTGTATGTAATGTTATGAAGACAAAGTTCTCACAAAGTAAAATCCCACATAACTAGGACATAGACCGAGAACTAAAATATTCCCAACAATCCAGGAGCTCTCTTCACACCCCTTCCCACTAATAATCTCCCACCCTAGACTCCCAAAGATAAAGACTCTCCTGAATGTTTATAATTTAGTTTTCTTTTCCTTCATTTGGTCTTTATACAGATGGGATTTTTCACAATGTTCTCTATTCTGTCTAACTTTTTATTTTCATGTGGTTTGTGAGAGTTTACATTTAGCTAAATGCATGATTGTATGCTTTTTAATTGTATATGGTCATTATTTAGACAATTTCTGGCTTGAGACGCTTATGAATGATTCCAGTATAAGCGTTCCTGCACTAGTCTCTTGTGGCTTCTTTATAAGAATATATATATATATATATATATATATATATATATATATATATATGTATACCTATGTATATATATATGTGTATATATGTATACCTACTACATATATGTATACACTATATATAGTGTGTATATACTCTATATAGTTTGCAGTCATGGTTTATATATTTGTTAAATGTTGGTAATTAATAACACATCGTTTCCAAAGGGATTGTGCTAACTTACACTCCTATTAGCATGTATGAAATTTCCCTTTTCTATACAAGCACACAGCACTCTGCAGCTCACCTATTTTTATTACAGCCTCTCTTGCAAATACATAACAGTGTTTTATTTTGGTTTAATTTTTATATCTATATTAACTAATAAGAGTGGGTGTTTTGAATCTTTATTGGTAATTTGATTTTTTGTGTGAAGAACCTATTTAAGTTCTTTTTTGATTGTTTTATGTATATACATATATGTATGTGTATCTAGAGAGTTTTTGTAATATATAATCATAATATATACACATATGTATAATTTACATAGTTTTATTCATTTGTAGGCATTTCTAATATACTCTGCATTTGCTAATTATCAGTGTTAAAAGTGTTTTGTCCCATTCTCTTCCTCAGGTTTCAATTTTAAATGATGTCTTTGAATTAATAGATGTTCTTATTTTTGATGAAATTTTAATGAATTCCACTGTGTCTAAGAAATCTTACTTTCTATATTTTTTATTGTTTTACCTTTCACATTTAAATATACAATCTGAGGGTTCCCTGGTGGTCTAGTGGTTAGGATTTGGCACTTTCACTGCCGGGGTCCGGTTTCAATCCCTGGTCAGGGTACTGAGATCCCACACGCCGCATGGCGTGGACAAAATAAAAAAATAAATAAATAAATCTGATTGGATTGATGGCTATTTTTATGAGATGCGGGGATGGGGGTTAGGAGGTTGTGTGTGTGTGTGTGTGTGTGTGTGTGAGAATATATAATTATTTCCACAAAATTTATTGAAATGACCATTCATAGAACCATTTAACTTCAATGTCCCTCAGATTTATAGAATCTTATTTCTATTGATGTGATATTATATTCATAGATTTTCTAAACATTTTCAATCTTAAAAAAGGCCTAACTCGATTGTATTTTATTACTACTACTCTTCAATAATAATGAAGTTTAATTGTTCATATTTCACTTAAGATTCTTCCATCTTTAGGCACGTGACTGAAATTTAACGTTGTGCTCCATACGGTATTTGCCTTCAAGTTCAGAATAGCTTTCTGAGATGAGATTGGGAGATTCACATTTTTTCTGTGCTTTAGAAATGTGCTATCTAAACAGAGCCACAAGCCACCTATGGCAATAAGTGCAAAAGACACACTTTCCCACTTTAGTTTTCAAAGGCGCAGTATAAAAAATGTAAAATATGATGTTGATAATATCTTATTTGGATGATGGTTGAAATAACTGTATTTAGGATTTATTGGGGTAAATTAAGTGTATTATTAAAATTAATTTCACTTGCTTTGTTATATTTTTAAGTGTGGCTACTAGAAAATTTCAAATTTCATTTGATATTTCTTTGAACAGGGCTGTTCTAGAACATAATGAGTCTAATTCTACAATTTTGACAGACTTTAAAAATTCAGAAAATTCAGGCTAGGTGTCCTTTTAGATAATTCTCTGATTATTTTCTTTACAGATTATATACTATGCTATCGGTATATTCAGCCATTCTATATCCATCTGTGATGATTTTGGTACATTGGTTTTTCAGTTTTCAGGTTTTCCTAGCATAGAATTGTTAACTATTTTATTATACTTTATTATCCTTTCACTACATATAATCAAATATACATATATAACCATTTTAATATTCTTAATGTCAAGTAGACATATTCTCTCACTTTTTTTAAGAATTACTAAAAGGTTGGCTTTAATTTTTCTTTTTTAAAAAATCTCATTTTATGAATCATGATTTGTAGACTTCTATTGTATTTTCCTTCTAGCAGTATCTCTGCTCCACAGACTGGTGATTGCCCTATTTTTTAACTCTCCTTTTGAAATACTGACTCTTCACATGTGTAATTTCATTTCTCTGCTTTCTCAGTTTATCAGAGAAACGTCTAAGTTTGTTTGTTATTTGCGTGTTGAGGTGCATTCATTCAGAGATTAAACAGATCTCTGTTCAAATCTTTAAGGCTTTGATTAAACATGAAAATGAAATTAGATTTATAAAGGCTTTACTCTCCTACCTAATTGGAGGTACACTAATTGTGATCTTGAGGTAGACACTTTTAGAATTAGTGACAGATATTCTTTCCTTTACTTTTTATTAATATCAATTTTTTGTTGCTCAAAAGCAGTTCTCTAATTGGAAAGGTAGTTTCTCTATAGAAAATGAATTAAATGAATTAATTAAAATTTAATTTAAGTTAATTTAAATTAAAATGAATTAAATGGATTAATCAATTAAAATGAATTACATTAATGAATTAATTAATTTAATTAATGTGTTTCAACATATAACTTTGGGGGGCATAAACATTCAGTGTACAATAATGAGATAATGACCAAGTCTACAATATAAAATTGCTAAATTAATACTAATAAAGTGCTTTAAAGAACTGTCCATTTTTATCAAAGAAATTAAAGCAAAAGAACACAGTCATTCTCAGGCATTTGCATATAGTCTATAGCTGCTTCCATGATACAACAGCAGAATTCAGTGGTTCAAGAGATGTTATGACCCTCAAAGTCTAAAATAATTACTGTCTGGCTTTTTAGTCAAAAATAATGCAGATATTTGCTGTAAAGGAAAATATTAAGTATTCAGCTCCTTGCAATAGGTTGTGGGTTCAATCCTGGGAATCTGAGTAGAACAGAGTAGTGAGAGCCACACTTTAGGAACTTAAAATTAATATGTTTAACTGTTAAAATTTCATGCCATGCATGGCTGAAACTGAATTAATAACATGAGAGTAAGAGTACTTAAATGGTATTTGTTAAAGCATGCATAAAATTAATAACTTAAATAGTTCCTTTCATTTATCTGAAACAGCTAAATATCAACCTTTTACACAATGACTTTTAACATGGATGAATATTAAATATTTGCATCAAATATCCTTTCTTATTTTGAAGCAGTTCTTCATCTTGACAAAGTCTTAAAGCTGTAATAAACAGGAGTCAGCAAATTAGCTGTCGTTCTTCAGTTTTCTTACCTATCCTTAGAGTATAATAGCTTCGTTCTTACATGAAAGTAGACTAAAATGAATTTATATGACTAAAATGTTCAACTAACTGCTGTGCATTATTTTATACAGAATTGCTTTAGAAACTTTTGACACTTCATAAGAGGACTGACCAAAAGAACTTACTGAAATCATGATAAAACATTGCAATCTAAAATGATCTTCCATTTATTGTGATTTTTATGGATATATGCACCTTATTAGGATAGTGGAGATAGTTTGCTTTATAGAAACCCCATTATGATCTCTATTAAAGTAAAATTTACTTAGATTGATTTAATAAGATTGCTGCTTAATGTCTTAGTTTAAATTATTTGTGTTATGTGTGTTATATGTGCATGGCTGTATAAGTATTTTGCTAAGTCTAAAATGAAAAGATGCATCACCCACTTTTGCATTTACCCTCCAGTAATTATTTTTACATTGAACAGGCTTTTTTTAATGCTCCATATTTTGCTATAAAGGGGGTTATTTTCACATAGGGACTCATGCAAACACTTTAATACATTGAAGAAATAGAAAGAGAACAAATATATTCTAGGCTGTACCAAACCATGCTCACAAATAGTCATAGTTCATTTTTATTCTTAATATTGCTCCCCAATATTTTCATTCTTTTATTTGCATGCAGATAGTCTCTAGTGTATTTATTTCATTTATTATCTTATCAAAAGCAGTTAATAGCAACTGAATCATTCTACTAAGTTTGTGTTTTCCAACTTCTTCTGCTATAGCTGTTGAATAAGCAGGCATTTCAAGTCCTCTCAAATTATGTCAGGTGATACTTCGTAACGTTGGTCATCACCTTTTCAGCCTTCACATTTCCTTGCTGCCCACCACTCATTAAACCAATACCACAAGTTTTAAGTTCCCATAATGGCAAAATCTTAGTTTTGGTAAAATATTCTGTAGTTGTCATGTTAGGCTAGATTACATTAACTCAACAAATACACCTTAACCCAATGATTTTCTCACGCAAAGTCATCGGAAATCCGTTGCCTCTGCACGGTAGACCTTTCCCAAGTAGTGACTCAGGAATCCAAGCTTCTGGAATATTTTAGAGTCACCAAATGGAACATGTGGCTTCCAAGTGGCTAGAGCAAAAAGGATGAGAGATGGAAAGGCTTTGACCTGGACCGAACACCCAGAATTTCTATTAGGATTTCATTGGCTAGAACATGTATGACATATAAAGATGGCTTCGAAGCCTTTGGAATAACAGATGAGCTTTACTGTCTCCACCACATAGTTCCAAAAATCATGGCTGTCTTTAGCGAGATGTCAGCTGGCAATCTGACTGCTGACTACTTCCTCAGTATCTCGTGGGTCACTTCTGCCCACTTTGGTTCTGTGCCCTCATCCTCTGCTACTTCACACCAACTTTGTATAAGTGTTTGTTTTAAATTTCCAATGGGAAAGCTAAGTCCATAGAACTAAGAGCCTCTGAAGGGCATTATAAGTGGAAAAATAAAAGCCAATTTCAAAAAGCCACATGTTGTATGACTCTACTTATGTAATATGATTGAAATGACAAAACTATAGAGATGGAGAAAAAATTAATGGTTGCCAGTAGCTAAAAATAGCAGGGAAAATAGGGGCAAGTGAGACTATGAAGGAGCAGCATAAGGGAAATCTTTGTGGTGATGAAATAGTTCTGTATGTTGAAGGTGGTGGTGGTTACCTGAATCTACACATGTGATAAATGACATAGAACCATAACCACACATTGTACTAATGTTGATTTGCTGGTTTTGATACTATATTATAGTTCTATAAGATGTATCTGTACCCAAGACTTCTTGGTACTATCTTTGCAACTTTATGTGAATTATTTCAAAATAAGTGCTGAAAAATGAACATTTCACTGTTAACTACTTTATCCTGTGGATTACATTGGAAACTGCCACTACAGATATCCACAGAGATATATTTATAAATTGGGAAAATTTTGTTTGTTTGTACAAGAAGCCAAAGTAATGTTTTATTATTTTTATGTCTTTTTATATTTTACATATGATGTATCCTAGATTGGGGATATTGGACTAATGCTAATAATGAAGTAATATATGAGTCTTCTACCCTTTTTTACAGAACTAATCTAGTGGGCATGTGTTGTGGTGAATTATAATAGGGTTAGGTGGAATTCACATATTTTTATTATTAATCTGACATTAATTAACCAACTGTGTGACATGTTGCAAGTTGCTCAACCTCTAGCAAAATTAGTTTTATACTTAAAAAAATTCAACTATAAAACTGGATAGTAATGGCCTTTTATAAATTCCAAGTTTGTCTTTAAGGATTTTATCAAATTGTATGCATATAAGTGCTATGGAAATGCCAAGCATTACATAAATATGAGGTAGGGTCATTCAACCAGTTTCTTACTATGTAGCCAATTAACACTGATGTCTTAAATATAATTAAATGTTATTTCTTACAAATATTTAATAGGATAATATGTTAATATATCACAGCACTGAGAAATGCTTGTTCTTTCTTCTTCATGTGCTCAAAATAGAAGTTGAGTTATTTTAATATAATAATGCCAGTGGTGTGGTCACTCAACATTTTATACTGCTATTATGCCTTTATATTTTAGAATTTGGCACACAATTCAAACTTCAAATCAATTAACAGCATATCTTCTTCTAAGTGTGTGTTGTTTTTTTCTTGTTTTTTTTGTTTTTGGTTTGTATGCTCTTGCTAAGTAACTTAATTCTCTGTAGCTAAATGTTTCTTGATTCTCTTGTTCACATAATAATGAATGTGTTTTATATGAAGATTTTTTAATGAACCTGTTGTATACTGTTGGTCTTTGGTTATATAGTGATTGGTTGACAAGGTTTGTGAACTTGAAGTACAAATATGTTTTTTATTAAACTTCAGTAGATAATTTCTGGAGGCCAGGTGTGCCATTTTTAGTAGGAAGTCAAATATTTCCCTTTTCAGCTCTCCCCAGCAAGTATGAATTGTCCAAAGACCTATTCATTACCCAAAAAGGAGTAAAAGAGTAAATTGTGCTTTTGAAATCCAGGATTTAACAGATACGGCAAGGATGTCAGGCCAGTACCGTGGGTACTTTTTATTACCAGTAGCAGGTGCCTAATGGCAACGTGCTAAACAGAATCCGACAAACACCTCAGCTCAGCAACGAAACAGACGTTGATTCCGGTCTCATGGAAGCTGCAGTGGAACTACCAGCCTTGGACCTTAACATCAGTACTTTATTTGTTCTTTTTGCATGATCTCAGGGTGGGGACTAGAGGCAGGCAAGTGCCTTTCTTAGGGCACAGACTTTCAGGAAGTGCCCACTCTCACGTTGCATCCAGTGCCAAACATTCGAGTACTCAGCTCTGCTGTTGATAGGCATTATATAAACAAATGATCATGGCCACAGAACCAGCCTCAATAAATCTGAAGGAATTAAAATTATATGATAACACACTCTCCAAATGTAACAGAATTAAATGAGAAATTGACAGCAGAAAAATTCTGAGAAAACTTCAAATATCTGGAAATTAAACAAATTTCTAAAATAACCCGAGTCAAAGAAAAAATTACAATTGAATACAAACATACACAGTATATCAAAATTTATGAAACATAGTTAAAACAAGGTTTACAGGTAATTTTAACATTCTAAATTCCTACATTAAAAAAGAAAAAGGTCTTAAATCAATATTCTAAGCTTCTACCTTAACTAGAGAAAGAAGAGAAACTGAACCCAAAACACACAAAAGAAAGGAAGTGGTAATATTAGGGAAAAATTGTTAAAACCGATAAGAAAAACTGATGAAACAAAACATTGGTTTTTGAGAAAAAGAAAACTGACATCTCTTTAGTCGGACTGACCAAGAAATAAACAAGGAAGACACAAATTAACAAAACCAGAATTTAAAGTGGGGACATAGATAATGATCATTCAAAATTAAAAGGATTATAAGGAAATACCATGGACTCCATTATGCCAAGAAATTAGACTATTTAAATGAAATGGACACATTTCTGGAAAGACACAAATTACAAAAATTGTCTCAAGAAGAAATAGAAAATTGATACAGACTTGCTAAATATTTAATCATAATCCTTATGAAATGTTCAAAAAATTGAAGGAAAGGGGAGACTTTCGAACACATCTTATGAGACCAATATTACCTTTATACCAAAACTAGGCAAAAAACAAGTAAGAGAACCACTTATGAATATACATTGAAAATCCCCAACAAAATATGAGCACAACAAATCCAGAAACACAAAAAGCATGTTTTTGTACTCTAAAAAAGTAGAATTTTCTCCAAGAATGCAAGACTGTTTTAACATCTAAAAATAAATTAATGTTACTAGAATGAAGGACAAAACCACATAAAACCAGGACAAAAACCATTTGACAAAATCCAACACACATTCATTATAAAAACTCTAAAACAGCTTAGAAAAAGAACAAAACTCTCTCGGCCTGATAAAAAGCATCTATGACAATTGTCCAGTTAATATCATCCTAATGAAGTGGTGGTGGCAGATTTTCCCCTAAGAACGAGAACAGCACAGAGATATCCACTTTCACTATCTAGGCAATGTTGTACAGGATGTTGCAGACTTGGGTAGGGAGAAAAAAGGTAGAAAAACATTCAGATTAAAAAGGAAGAAGTAAAACTACCTTTATTAACAGAAGTCATAATCTCTTATGTAGAAAATACTAAGAAATGCAAAAAAAGAACTACCAGACTTGTGACTGAGTTTATAAAGCTTGCAGGATACAAGATAAAATGCAAAAGTTAATTGTATTTTGATATACTAGCAACAAAATTTCAAAAATTAAATTAAAAAACATTTCCCTTTATAATAGTATCAAAAGAATAAAATGCTTAGGTATAAATTTAATTAATTAAATACAAGACTTTAACTGAAAACTACACAATATTGGGAGAGAGATGAAAGAATATCTAAACAAATGGAGAGATATTGCATATTCATTGACTGGAACGCCATATTTTTGAGATGTTAATTCTTCCCAGTTTAACCTATTGATTCATTGAAATCCCTGTCAATATCCCAGGAGGCTTTTCTGAAGAAATTGACTAGCTTATACAAAACTTTATATGGACTGAAAATTTTAAAAAAAAGGAAAAAGTTTGATGATGGCCAAATTTCAAAACTTACTATCAATCTGCATTGATCCAGGCAGTGTGTTATTGCATATGGACAAGTATATAGGCTTATGAGAAGGAATTGAGAGTCCAGAAGTGAACTCATGTTTATGATCACTTGTTTTTCCACAATAGTGAAAAAGGTAATTAAATGGAAAAAGAACAGTCTTCTCAAAAAAATGTTGCCTGGACAATTATATATCAACATGTAAAAAATCATATATATATAAAATAACATGTTATTCATATATATGAAATAAAATATCCTTATCTCACATCATGCAAAAAATCAAATGGATCAGAGATCTAAATGAACTAAATTGATAATAATGTCTAATAAATCATAAGAGAAAATCTTTATACTATTGGTTAGACAGACTTTTTAGATATTATAAAAAAACCATGATATATAAAAGTTACAAGTTGGACTTAATAAAGTGAAAGACAAATTTGATAATTTAGACTTAATTAAATAAATAAAAACTTTTCCTATCCAAAAGTCACTAACTGAGAAAATGAAAGGTCAAGGCAACACAAGGAGAAAATATTTGCAAGTCACATATATCAAACAGAATTGTATTCAGAATATGAAAAGAACACTCACTACTCAATAATAAGAAAACAAATAACACAATTTAAAATATTCTCTATATATGAAGGTAAATTTCATTAAGGAAGACATACAAATGGTTAATAAACATATGAGAAGATACTCAAAATCTTTATTCTTATGAAAATGCAAATTGAATTGAGATACTATTTCACAACCACTAGAAGAACTATAATAAAGAAAATGGACAATATCAAAATGTTGGCAAGAATGTGAGAAACAGGAACTCTCACAGATTGATGGTGTGACTGAAAAATGACACAGCTACCTTGCAAAACAGTTTGGCAGTTTCTTAAAAAGTTACACATAAATTTACACCTCAGCAATTTGACTGTCAGGAATCTGTGCAAGAGCTACTAAAGTATATATCCACTCAAATACTTGTGAGTGAATTAATTGCTCATAAAAGTTAGTTGCTAAGAGAGTAGATCTTAAAAGTTCTCATCACGAGAAAAAAAAACAAACAAACCAGTAACTGTGTGGGGTGATGAATGTTAACTAGACCTATTGTGATGATGATCTCACAATATATAGATACATTTAATCATTATGCTGTACACCTGAGACTAACAATGTTATGAGTCAATTATATCTCAATAAAAATGTTAAAAAGTAGAAACAACTGAAATGTTTACCAACTTGTGAATGAATAAACAAAATATTATATATATTTTGAATTGCTCTTTGGCAATAAAGAGTAAAAGTAGTGATGCATGCATGAAAAATCCTCAAATATTTTATTCTAAGGAAAGAAGCCAATCACAAAAGACAATGTATTGTACCACTCTATTTATATGAAATGCCCAGAAAAAGCAAATCTGTAGAGACAGAAAGATTAATGGCTGCCTGGGGCTGGATTTGGGGACAAAGAGTGACCATAAAAAAGCTCTTTTCTGGTAATGGAGATGTGCTGAAACGGGGTAGTGCTGACGGTCCAATAGCTATATACATTTGCAAAAATTATTGATTTATAGATTTGCACTGGGTGAATTCTATGATATGTAAATTATACCATGATAAACGTGTTTAAGAAGATTTCATGAACTCTAGAGACTTTTTCTATACCAAGTTTTTGTACATGCCTATGTTCATATTTTCTTTCTGTGTGTGTGTCATCTTTTAAGGTCCATTCTGTGAGGAGTCAATGGAACATTGTGTTTCTCAATCTTGTTGGAAAGGAGAAATTAGTCAAAATAAAAGCTCAGCTTACATTTTGGAATGCACAGAAGGATTTCTCAATCAAAACTGTGAAACCAATGTCAATGAGTGTTCACCAAAACCATGTCAGAATGGTACTGACTGCATTGATATTCCAAAGGTAAGTCTGAATCTAACATATAAGGGAGTGGCTTTAAAATATATTTTACCAGTACTAAGCTGTTTGAAAAGTACAAATAATTAAACTTCTAATTAACATATTGCAATTTTCAAACTCAGGAACATCAGAAAATGTATTTAACTTGCTGATTTTCATTGTTCCCATTTTAAATAGAAACCCCAATCTCAAATATACTCTTCAATTTTATTTTTTGTTATTCTGACAGAACTCTCCTTTATGAACGATGTAATTTTGTAAACTTTTCATTTTTAGTTATTTAAAAATATTTTCTTTATTATTTGATTATTTTATATTATTGTATTTTAACATTTCATTTAATATTTAAATAAATAAGACTAGGAAATAATTTAGTAGTTCCCACAAATGACAATCTTTCATTTTGGTAAGATTCATATTTGAATTCATAATATGAATTAATATTCATACCTTAAAGATTTCCCCACTTACATGTCCAGGGGTCAATGCTGGTTGTCAACCACATCCTCAGCTGGAACTATCAGCCATAATCCTAAATAAAACTCCTCTGTGTGGCTTGTGCGTCCTCACAGCATGGTGGCTGGGTTCCCAGTATTCCCAGATAACCAGACTCTGTATGGCCTTTTTAAACCTAGCCTTGAAAGTCACAGAGCATCCTTTCCCTATAGTCACAGCTTGCTTACACTCAAGGGGGTAAATATAGCCCCAATTCTCAATTAGGGGAAAGTTGAAATAAAGTAGTAGGAAGAGTGTGTGAAATGGGAAACAATGTTGGGACGTTTTGGAAAATAGAATCTTCCACATTGTTGCACTGAGTGAGAACTTCTACTACCTGCTTATGAAAATAATTTCCATCTCTCCCCATGTAAGAATCCTTTCATTATCTTTGAAATATACGGATTTTTTTTTTTATAAAAAATACTTTTTAATCTTTTCTAGGATATCATGTGCATGTTTTCACCAATATGTACAGTCAAGTTTTGTAAGCAACTTCAAACACCACTGGAGTCTTGTCCTTGCAAGATTAATGCCACAAGTATGAAATATGAGAAAGATTATCATTGCAGGTATAATTAACTTCCTATTTTTAAACAAAAATATATAAATTTTAAATCCTGTGGACAAAAATAAAACAATGTTCTGTTTTAAGCTTAAAAAATTTTAATGGCTTATTATATTTTATTTCCAGTTAAAGTAGAAAAATCTTAATGTGTTTTTTTATGAAATGTTTAAATGTTCTGGCATTGGTTTTAAATAAATATTGGAGCAATTCTTAATCATAATTTGGGCATACCATCCTAAAACATCTATTCTGTTTTGTAATGAAGATGTTTAGGATAGCTGGATAATATTTGAAGATCTAGAAGGAAGAAATAATGTAAGTGCCCACAGTATTATTTATACTGTACACACACAACTTTGCTATTATTGTTTGAAAGTATAGACCCATTGTCTCTTCCTGCAATTCACAGACCTCAGCTGAGAGCTTTCCTTTAGGATCTTTAGGCAAAGTTTTAGCAAACAGTGCCTTATTTAAATAAAGACTTGCTAAAAATTACCGATTTGTAAATGACAGAAGTGACTTAGTTATCTGGGCCTATCACTTTAGACCATTTTAAATAGCTTTATAGTTACTTTCTCGCACCATCAAGAAGTGCAATTTGTACTCTTCACACTTGCTTGACTTTTATCTTGCTAGACTTTTATTTGCTTAAAGAAAGTTCTGTTAGGCATTACTGAAGGGCAGTAAACAAGCTCAGAACTTTTAGAATAGCCATAAAAACAGAAAATTAAAAGCTGTGGTACGGACTGAGTGAACTGATGAGGATGATTATGATTTTTGTGACTTTCTGTTTGAATAAAAAAATAAATAAATAAAATAAAAAAATAAAAGCTGTGGTACAGGAAAACCTTAAAAGCACACTGAAAAAAAACCCTGCACGTATATCACAGATGCATGTGCATTGTAGATGTAAAGTGGACACTATTTTCATCAATTTCAAAAAAAAAAATCTAAATGCAAATTTAAAAAACATATTAAGCTTTTAAAATTTGACATTTTCAAAAGCAAATGAAGAAAAACCTCCTCAATATATCAAGATCTTAGAACATCCAACCCATCAAGTCAAATCTGTGGATGCATTCAATCTTATATTAACTACCTATAAATCCAGCTATTATCCTTTTAACAATATTGGCTTTTTAATTTATAATTTCTAGTTCTGAGCCTTATAGGACTCGTATATTTGTGAGTCTACTTAGAAAAGTGATCAACTTTAAAAATATGGATACCATTATATAAATGTAGGTAAATATGCATTCATATATGTTTATTTTTTTATCAAGTATGATGCTTTTATTGGTTTTTATTATTAGCATTACTCTAGTTGTCTAGAAGGCTTTGTTTTAAACTTTATCATCAAAGGGAAAACTAGATAACTAGAGGCATTGTTGTCATCCCTCAGTTTACTGTTATATTATTAATTAATATATTTAATTTTAAAATGATGGAGTTTGATCTTGAATGCTTTGTAAAGCATATTTTAGATAGGATGAAAGTTATAGAAATTCAAGTTAGGTTTCCCTAGGATAGATGAAATATGTCAAATAGGTAATTAGTTGCAACAACTTTGAAGTAAACTTACTCATTATATTAATATGAGCCACTGTATGCATTCTAATTGTTGAGATCGCCCACGTTCTTTAAAAATTTACATTGAGCACAATATACATTGTGCTCGCTCCTCTTGAATCTACTTAATTAAAAACATTGTTCCCTCTATTGATTAAATTAGACTACCGATTAAAAGAGTCTGAAAGATAAGAAAAGTGACAGGAGAGTAAAAATAAAACTTCTTCACAGGGCAGAAATAACACAGACTAATCTCAATGATGAGTGAAAACCCAAGCCTCAGAAATCAGTAAGAATGTGGGGAACACAAAACAGTTTCCAGCCCCCAGTTTCTCCCACCCCCAAACTCACCAAAGATAGTGCAAAAAAGTTGCTAACTCTGACTCACATGAAGTAAAGGTCATATGATCAATATAAACTAATAAAACATGAAGTTGAAACAATGAAAAAAATAGTCTTGAAAACGATTTTTCTTTTCTCAAAGGAGATTAAGGGAATCACTGAAAATAATGAGAAAATCAAACACCCTTTGACTTAAATGCCTTTAGTTAAAAATTTATCTGCGCATTGTTATCTTAGAAGGTATGTGTTTCTGGAACAGTGATTCTCACAGTAGCTGTACCAGACTTTAGCTGCATTAGAAACTCCTGAAGGGCTGTTTAAAACACAGATCGTTTTTCCCTGCCCCTAGAGTTTCCAATTCAGTCAGTCTGGGGTGGGGAATGCAAATGTGCATTTCTACAAAATTCTCCAGAGATGCTGAGCTGAGTTCAAACAGCATCAATGCAGAAAATCCTCCTACACCTTTTCCCCTACTTCATCCACACATCTCAACCCAAGCTTTTACTTTTTTATTATGAATCTGGGGGAAAAAAGTGTGGAGTTGGAAAGGAGTAAAATGAAGAGAGGAGAACAGAAAGGTGATGATGCTATCAATTTCTCTACTTGAACGTATGGACTAGGTCTAAATTACTATGATCAGATGAGAGAGGAAATAAAATTACTTCCTGAGAATCCTCTGGCTTCTTGAGATGTCCATGGTAAATGGTGATAAGAGGTTCACCTTGATGGCCTTGAAGTTAGATCCTAGTGGGGCAAATGCGAGCGTTGGCAAGGAGTTAGGGGTGTGAGGGCTTGTCAGGAGCTCAGTGGACAGCCCGGAAGCTCCTCCAAAGGCGGTGTTGAAGCTGCAGTCTCTGGGGCCCCCTTTCCCTATGTGAGAGGTGATGTCCAGGGCACTGCCCAGCACAGCTCCAGTGAGGCCTTCCAGGTCCTGATTAGCTCTCTGCTGGAGGCTGGGGGCTGAAGGTGCAGGGCAGTGGAGGGCAGGGCATCACAACTGGAGAGAGCAGTACTCTGCATTCTCTGCTACACACCAGGGATGGGAGTGCTTGTACCACCAGACCACACGAGGGCTTTGAAGAGTGTCAGGACCCACCTTTCCGATACTGCCATCACAAACAATCACACAATCACACACAAACACGAGTACACACGCAGAGATACACACACGTACCTATTTTAATATTTACTGAATGCAGTGACTCTAATATTGTCTAATGTAAAGGTGATTGCGTTCTGAATATTCAGAATAAAATGAAGAAACACGAATCAGGAAATAGAGAGTAATGCAACCAGCTGGTGTCTTTCTCTTACATCAATTTTTTTTTTTCCAACCTGAAAATCAATTGTTTAAAAAATACTTATTGAGAGTTATCTTTGTAAAAGACACCATAAACTAGATAATAATAAGTACTATGTCTTTAAAAAAATCAGAAATTATGCTATATATACATATTTTTGCTTTCTAAACTTTTTATTTTCTCCACTCAAATTCTAAGATATTTCATGGGATAATAATGTTCTATTTTATTCTCTCAGCTTGTTTTTTGTTTTGTTTTGTTTTGTTTTTTTCCTGTTTCCTATTCAGAGTTGCATTTATAGCTTGCACTGCTTAAGTGTCAATTCAGTGTATTAACATACTTTCTTTTTTTCTCACATCAGTTTCAGCATTTCATTTGTCTGTATGATGTCTCTCCACATCAACCGTGGGTGGGGTTAGGGTTTTCAGTGTCTGTCACAAGTAAACCTAATTAAGCATGCACTGTGACTTTGAAATAGAACATTGTAACACAGAAATATATAGGTCAACATGTTTCCTTTCAACAAATAATAAAGTTATATTTTCACATTAATTTTGAAAAATCCTTTTAAAAATAGCAATCACACATTTGGATGAGGAACTTGGTCACCCAATAATTCCGAACTAACAGGGAACCTCAATCTCTTGGAGTTAATTATCTTGAAAACTAGGTTGCTACATTTTTCTTTCCTTGAAATCAATAGCCATATTTATAAGGCTAACCTTCCCTTTTGAATAAATCATTCTGAAATTTAACATGGTAAAAATGTTTGTTAAAGTTTAACCACAGTATTCAAATTTCAGATTATGGTTATGAACTCTATTCCAACTGAAGATATCTGGGACATTGTTGACATTTCTTCGTCAAGAGGACCTTCTGCTCTATTCATATAATTTTATATTTTCAGGGACTGTTATAGTTGACAGAAGTCATCCTTAAATCTGGCCCCCTATGTGCTTCATTTTGAGAATATATGTATAATTTCTTCTCTTAGTCCTGAACCTATTAATTTTCCTGTGAATAATAACTAATAAAACATAATGACAGAAGTTAGTACAGAACTATGTACATAAAGGTTGAATTAGTATCCTGTAACCTCCAAGTCTTCCAGCTCATACCTGATCAAATCAATCTTAGCCCCACACTGCTCTGTACAGCCTCTAACACTTCAATATCCAATATTCTCTGCTGTGCCCTCGGGATCTCATTTGTCAGCAGCAAATTCTCCAACACCACACTCTCTTTATATACCTTCCTTTCTTTTTCTGGTTGAAACCTGGAGTCTTCTTTGGTGGCTCTATCCATTCACCCACAACCTGCATACATCTGTTGAGGAACTGGGTATGTATCCAGACCAGTTTTCTTTCCCCTCAAAAGCCTGTCTATTTTTAGCACATAGCTATTCTGTAGATCATTCTCTCCCTGTTTCTCTGTCCCCAGGCTCCTTTCAAGCATCTCCTCTTCTCTGAGGTCCTGTCCATCCCCCACTATGGCTCTAGCATCTGGCTTGTGTCCTTCTCTCTACAACTATTGTCATCTTTCTTGATGACTTCAGCATCCATCTTGGGAATCCACCCACCTGGTTGCTTAAATCCTTTGACGATTATTTTATAATTTTTTTCCTCCTCCATCTAATCTTAACCCATTTCCCATGGTCATGTCTTATGATTCATTGTGAACTGTTAACTGCACACCCTACAAGACTTGATTTAAATGTTTGCACTCTCTGATCATCGTATCATGTATTTAAGAATGCTATTTAAGTCCTTCATTTCCCTGACATCAGGTTGAGTTATGAGGATGTCATTTTCCTTGTGAATGAGATTCTGGAGTTTCTCTTAGATTTCAAGCCATGGGGGTGGGAAGGGTAGGGGGAGTGGAGGCATATGATGATTGATTACCTGAAACTCAACAGGAAGACTTTCTCATTGTGGGTTTCCTCTGCCTTTGGGGTAAACTTCCCTGGACCAAGGGTCACAGATGGTGTTTTGGGGCTTCCTTCTTGGTTTGTAATGATAGTGCTAACATTTTGGGCCAATTTTTCATGATCAGTAAGCCCTGGATTGTTTAGAAACATCTTTCTCAGAGATTCTGTTGCCTAATCTTCATCTAGCAGTCTGTCAACCCGGTCTCATTAATGACTGAATATTAGTTCTTCATTTAATTCATAACCCTGACTCTCATCTTTTAAAACCATACTCCAAAATAATACAAATACAAGTGAGTGTATTGATAGCTAGTCTTGGCCAATTTAATTCATTCCCACTCAAAAGGAAAATTAAAACATGATAGCCATAACTCATCACAATTTTAGGATATTTTGTTGCTTCCCTCTTTCTGCCATCCACATCCCGATTAGTAAAAGGTGAACATGATACCTTTCATAACAAAGTGGTACTTGGAATGATTTCTGGATCTCTGGTTAGTTCCTCAGGATAAAAGAAGCAAGGTAAGCATATCTTCACAGGTTTCATCAGTGGAATAGAAGAGTACAAAACATTTAAAGTTAAATAATACTTTAATAACAGCTCTAAAACTAGTCATATGACCAAAGCAACTGACTTAACTTTTTTGAATATGTTTCCTCATTTATATCATGGTGGTAATAATTAATATCACACAATAATTATGAAAATTGAATTAGAAAATAATAAATTTGTGAAAATAATTAACCTAGTGGCTGGCACATTATAGATGTTAAAAAAAATGCATGGTTATTCCTGATGGATGAAGGTATGATTTAATTCTCAAGGTGAGAGTGCAAAACTGAGCCTCAAACAGCAGGAAAGGTGAACTACTGAAGTGTTTTACTGATGCTATTTTGGTTGGACTCTGCCAATATGGCCTTTGGTTCTTTTATGAAATTATACAGTGTACTTAATAAATGTAAAATAATGACTATATGGTACAATTCATTTTATTATTAACTCAGCTTGTAACAACTTCGTTTTAACAAGTATAATTTTTGGTCATAATTCTCTAGTGTGTACTTTAGAGAGACACATTATCATTTGATTTGGTGCCCAATTCACTTGGTAACAGAAGTTTACTAAATGTGATTTAAAAGACTGGAATATTTCTCATGAATTAATGAGAGTGAAGTCAAAGAAAGCCTGAACACCACTGGGTGTTCTTTAGCACCTTATTGATTGCAGCTAATGCACTGCAGTGGACTGGAATCCAGATTTATTTCCTGTCTGTCTCAGTCTTTAGATTGTGATGCCATTGGCTAGGAATGCCCAGGGCCCTCGGTCTGCACTACCTGTGGCAGCCCCCAAGGACATTTCCCCAATGAGAACCAACGTTCTGGCTGGGGTGGCCCTTGTGGGTCTTGTTATGACTGCAAGATGCATCTCAGCAGCAACCATCAGGGAACTTAAAAGAAAAGTCCTGATAATACTCACAGTGCCTGGAGGGTAAAGGTCACCAGCACCGACAGCCCTGTGACAAGGGGGAAGAGAGAAAGACACAGAGAGAGAGAGAGGCGCTCCTGGGGCTCTACCTTACTGGGGTTGAGGGTGGGGTCGCTCGTTATTGGTGAATTTAAACCCTAACAGTGAGAATCAGGGAGCAGGAAGGGTAAGGTGGGAAGGTGGGGTCACTCAAGAGGTCAGTTACCTGGGTCACTCAGGGGTCTCTAAAAGGGGAGCTCCAGGGTACGTGAGGCTGGGCTTCTCGTCTAGGCCCGAGTAGGCATCACACAGCTGGCAATATGCTTATTCCATATGGATGTGTGACATGGATGCCATGGCAGTCCAAAGCTTGATGTCAGGCACTTAGATTACACTCAAAAAACCTTGTTGTCAGGCATTGACACTACAAGATTGCTTTATTAAAAAGGTAACTATGACAACTAACAAAGAAACAAACAAAACCTTATAATTGGCCCAACTATGACCATACACTGTCCACTGTAATTCTTTACACTATGTCTAAAATTCCTGTGCATCATCGTTAACTCCTGAGAGCATATCATCAGTATAGAATGGCTCTACTAAACTTTAGAAACCCCATTTGCCATTTTTTTTTCACATTTCAATAATGCCTTCATTTATTCCAATAGTTTTCTAAAACCTATATTTTATTGTTAAATATCCATTTAGGCCAAAGTTGATTTTACTCTTACATCTCCAAAAGGTAATATTAAGACCATTCAATGAAGATGTAGTTTATTCAAATTACCTCTAAACAAATAAAACTTCTTCTTTGTAAAAACACAAGTATGCATGGGCAAAATCAATGATGGAAAACATAATGTGATAATAAATGTTGCATGTAATTTAAACAAAGCATTATTATTTTGGGCAGCCTGTTAATAGACTTCTGTGAAAATATTTAAATTGCAAGTTTTTTTACTTACACTGATGCATTTACAGTTGTATTCCAGGATTTACTGGAAAAAAATGTGAGAAAGTAATTGACTACTGCAGACTTTTCACCATCAACTGTCTGAATGAAGGATGGTGTTTCAATATAATCGGAAAATTCAGAGTAAGTAATTTAGTACGTGGCAAAGTAACTTAGCACCTCAAAATGCAACAGCTTCTGTCAGTCCCTATTTCAAATGCTTCTATTAATATAAGCCAGAGAAATATATCCTTTTCTGTATATTTAAATATGAGTTATATAAAGTTTAGTACTAGAGGTTTTTAACTTATAATAATTATGTTGGGAGGGCATTATTAAGTGTTTTAGTCAGGGTATTTTTTATAAAATAAGTATATAACTAATTGAGTACTGGTGATACGTGTCTGTATATATAAAACCATAGTTACTAATGCCTTCAGCTCTTGAGGCAGGTGGGAAATACAATTTGTCTGGTAGTTATTAGGGCATAAAATATATTATTAGTGGGAGTAGTTTTCGAAATGACTTTACAGAGTGTGTGTTCTACACATGGTAAGGCATATCCCACAACTCAGAAATTCCATTTTTAGGTAGGTCTATTGGAGAAAAAATTACGTTTGTACTGAAAGGGATGTGTACAAAAATTTTCACTCCAAATCTGAATCAAACTAAAGCCTATGGATAGGAAAATGGATCAATTTATCCTGGCACGGTCATACCATGGGATTATAAAGAATAATTAAAATAGTGAACATGTATTAATATTTATAAATATCAAAGTATAATGTTGAATTTTAAAATATTATTGAAAAATATATGTACATTATGATAATGATTAATTAAAATTTTGAAATACAAACAAATCCATATTTACTATGATTGCATAGTCTATAGCAAAAGTGTAAACACTTACATGAGAGTTATTTACACACACTGGCTTTACTAGAAAGACACTTATAGGGATATAGGTTGGGGAGTGAAATGGGGCAGACGGGACTTCCAATGTATCTGTAATGCTTTATTTTTTTTAAATTAACTTTTAGCGAATAAGGATGGTAAGATCATGCTGTTAATTTTACTATTTTCTCTACTTTTCTGGGTTATAAAATATTTTAATAAAATATTTTGAAAAAAATGTGAATCCAGCTTATGGAATGGACCATGGAAAAATATATATGTGTACTTTTGCAAACATCCTAAAATATAATAATGTTACTATACAAGAATACATAGTATAAGAACATAACATTTAGCACCTATAATACGTTTGGCATTATAGTGTATCATAATGGTTATTACCTCATTTGATCTTCACGTAAATCTCATTGCATTTTATAGAAAAATAAAATGTCTACTGAGCTTTTGAATATGTCCTCAAGTTCACATATGTCGATGGGGATGGATGAGGCATATTGGAAAGTACTCCGACTCCAGAACACATACTTGCAAGCACTACACATATCTATGTTCAATATAAGGGATGTATTACCATTTCTTCTTCCTTTACAATGTACCTACCCTTTCCTGAGTAGCAAAATGTCTAGTTGAAATGCCTCTCCCATTTCAGTTTTAATTTATTTTATATTATCCTGTTTATGTTTTGGATTTTGGTTCCTGTTTTGTTTCAGGATAGTCTCTGAGTATTTATCTCTGACATTTATGTTTATGTTTTTCTTCCTCCACCACCGATTTTCCCTGGGAGGTCTCACCTTTGATAGGGCTTCAACAATTATCTGTATGTTATTGACTCTAACTCCAATTTGAATTTTTCTTTTAAGAAATTTAACTAAACTTTTCATCACCTTGCAGACTCTGCTTTCTTTCTTTCTTTTTTTTTTTTTTTTGGGTAATTCTAATTTAAGTTTAATGACTTCCATTAGATAAAATATTAGCAAAAAAGGAATGCTATTGGCCTGGTTAGTTCTATTTTCTTTTAACTTATAGATTTTTAATGAATAGCCATGAGATATGTATATCAAACCCCTTACTGCTATTTTTCCTATCTTTATATTTTATTTCTTTTACATACTTTATTAGGTTGATAAGAATTTCTAATAACAGGTGAAGAGAACTGTGCATACATTTGACAATTTTAGGGGGAAAGCAATCAGACTTTGACTTGTACCTTTAGATATTTGGAGATAGCCTCTATCAGATTGAAGAAGTTCCCTTTGATTCCTAATTTACTTAGTTTGTATCATGAATGGTTGGTGAGTTTTGTCAATTGCTTATTCTGAATGTCTGAATGTAGTTAGAAGATCATACCATTTTTCTTTTGTAGTGTGTTAATATGGTAAAATATAGTAACTGATTTAGAATTCTGAGTAAATATTGCATCCTTAAGAAAACTCTTTCTTGGTCTTGAGACATTTTATCTATTTCTGTATTCAACTTATTACTAAAATACTTGTATTCATATATTAATAAAGAATGCTTAAATTTTAAATAATAAATAGTATAATAATATATAACTATTAAAATAATAAGACTGTACTTTTATTTTCTCATAGTGTCTTTATCAGATTTTAGCATCAGGGTTAATGTAGCCTCATAAAATGAGTGGAGATTTGTTCCCTCCCCCTGTATTACTTGTAACATTTTGTGTATAATGGACTATTTCTTCTTCAAATATTTGATGGATGTCACCACTGAAGCATCTGGCCTGGGAGTTTTCTTAGGGGGAGAGTTTGTGATTATAAGTTTAATTAATTTGACATAGGACTAGATTACTCAGATTTTTTTCCTTCTCTTCCTTACCAGTCTAAAAAAGTAAGTAAATGAAATAAAATATAAAGACAGAAAAAATAGCAGTAAGAGGGTTCGATATACATATCTCATGACTGTTTATTAAAAATCTAAAAATTAAAAAATATAGAATTAACCAGTGAGTTTATCTAAGAATAAACAATAAAATTATGAAGCTCCTAGGGAAGAAAAACAAGCAGAAAAACAAAGGCTACTCCTCATGGCCTTTCACTGAGCAAAGGACACAAAACCAATTGATTGGACAAGTTTAAAGCTTCTGCTCTTCAAAACATAGAAAAATGGCAACTATATGCCAAGATTATCAAACTGAATTTTCATTAAAAGTAAACATAATCCAGGTGTTTATTGTTTACATGAGACAATCAAAATATAATGTCTTTACTGAAATAAAATGATGGGAAAAGATATATCAGTGTAATACCAATAAAAAAAATTGGTGATGCCTATATTAATTTAATGTAAACTAGACTTTCAGGCATAAAATAAGAAATTTATGATGATTTTTAATAGCATAATTTCAATTCATGAAGAAAATACAAAACTTATAATGCTGTATATACTTAAAAATATCTTGTGTATAAATATTAACATATGTATGAAAAATATATAGGGGAATATTGACGGACCTTAAGGAGACATGCAGAGTCTCGCTCTAGGCCAAAATCTTATGTGTGACCTTTCACCCTCAACCCTAGACAATTAGGAGGCATTGCCCAGGCAGGCCTCGTGGGGGAAGTGGCCCACCTTGGACTGGGTGCCCAGCCAGTGCTCCACAGTTGCCTGGAAAGAGTTACAGTCAACACTCAGCCATGCTCCAACCCCCCTCAGCCAGGCTCACATACATTTTATTCTCAGTCCAAGCCCATTTCTTTGTGGGGCACGAAGGCCTCAGCTGGGACAGTCCCAGGAGCCTCCAGGGAGACCTCCTCATGGAGGGGCCTTGGCTGAGAGTTCTTCTGCACACCAACTTACTACTTCTCCACCCCTAGCCCTGCTTTCTCTCTCCAAGTCCAAGAAAAGTCAAAAGACTTTTGTTCAGGATCCTTGGTATCCTTCCCATACCACATGGAAGAATGAGACAGCGTTCTCACACGTATACAGGGAAAATAGGACTTGATATAAACCCAATGCATGGCAATTTAGTAGAATGTACCCAAGGTTTTCAATCCATAATCAGTCAAAATCTAGAAATACCTGAAGAAAACAAGATTACATCAAACATGTAGGAAATATTCACTATATTGTTACTTATTTTAGAATAAAAATAATCAAATTAAGCAAAAAATAGCTAAAAATTATAATGTACCCATATAATAGAATATACATCCAATTTAGTCTATACTTTTGAAGTGTATCGTGATTTTTGGAAAATAAATCAGAATGTTTAGTAAAAATTGGCTGTATTAGTCTAACTACAATTTGGTTATGTATAATATGATATTAACTGCTGCTCATAACAAAATAAGATGTTGTTTATGAACTTTCTGGGTTGTGGGAAAGGTCAACAGTCATGGCAGTTCTGCTCCTACAGCAATCATCCTCCCAGAGTGCTCAGACATCTGAAGAGGTTGTATATCAGGCAGGATAGCATTCAGGGGAGGAAGCGAGTCAGATGGTACAAAGTGATGTAGCGTCTGATGTCTTCCATCTCCATAATCATTTAGGACTTTATAAATTTTAATAAACATGAGATTTCCCTGGTATATTTGAATTACTTTTATGGAAACATGAAGTTTCTGAGGTCTGTGACCTGCGTGGTCCAGGGACAATTAATACACACGGAGACAGAGAAACAAGGAACCAGAGAGAAGTGTGGAGAAGAGGGTTTGAGGATTCACAGAGAGGCTCCGAGTTAATCCCGGATGTAAGGAAAGACCAAGATTGATCGGAGTTTTGATGCCAGTGGGGTCTGGATGATATTTGTATTATACAGATGTGTATATAGGATAAAAGGAAATAAACCAATAATTTGACAGTGGCTTACTCCAATTAATGAGATTAGACTAAAATTATAATCAGAAAATTATTTATTTTGATTATTCATTTAATTGAAGTAATATGAAGAATAAGGCATATCTGTAATGACTTTAAGATTAGGAAGTTTATATTAAATGCAACATGCTGGACAATATTAGGGGTAAAAAAGCCCATAGGTCGGAACATTATTCATTCTAAGCCATGCTCTTCATCATGGGTTAAATGTCTCTATTTTCAATTCAATTTCTTTCTAATTGAAGTGGCATAAAGATTGTAAACTTTCTCATTGAAATTGTAATGAAGAATTTCTAATCAAGCACTTTCACAATGTCAATTGCATTCTCAATATTAATAATATAAATGCCCTCATGATAAACAATTGTTACTTTACAATTGATAGTCAGATTTCTAATAATCACTATGTATGAATAAATCATTGAAAAAATTGAGTTCATAGCAAAATAACTTACTGTAATTTTCATGTTTATAAAAATGAATAAATGACAGCCACTAAATTAAAAAATCTGATTGGCATTATGCACATTATAAAGTAAAAATATAGGCGCTATGCAATTACATACTATTTACACTGCCTCAGAGCAATGACTCAGAATTTCTTTTCCTTAGACTTTCAGTGATTTACTAGTAAATTTTATTTTATTTTTAATAGTTAATACACATAGTTAGAACCACAATTTCTGGTTTGTGTCTATCCAAATACTTTATAGCTTCCTGATGTTATGACAGAATTGTTGGTTGCTGCTTGTTATACCATTAAAGAAAATGCCCCAAGAGGTTTGTACACAGTCTTTTGTTTCTCTTCTTTTACAACCGGTTCAGGAATACAGATAGAAGGATGCAGTTTATGTTTTATCTCTTCTTTGTGTAAGTCCTTATAAGGCTTCATTGGCGAACCAACAAAGAACAAATTTTAAAGCTTATCTAGTTTAACATTACCATCTGTTTTATTTCTCTCTTCTATTTCCCCTCTCTAGTTAAATCTTTTTTTTAACAATTAGTTTCCACAAGCGTGACTTATGCAAACTCACACTGAAAAAAGTAAATCTCCAATTAGAATTCAATATGAGTACAACTTGCATGTGTTGTAGAATTTAAAATTCTAAAATTTAGTTTCAACAACAGAAGGTCTAAACAGAATCTCTCTCTTTCTCTCTCCCTCTCTGTCTCTCTCTCTGACTCTTCTCTGCCTGCCTGTGCCTGTGTCTGTCTGTCTGTCTCTCTCTCATACACACACACACACACACACACACACACACACACACACACAGAGATGAATTTGAAGGCTCACATAGTTAGACTTTCCAGCGCTAGATTAAGTAAGTGTTTAACCAGAGGCTTAATTAATCCTATTTCTTCTAGTTCCCTCTAAAACACCAATAGTGGCCTTTTTGAATTTCCTAGAAGAACCCAGGTGTGCTCTTGCCTCAGGGCCTTTGAATTGAATATTTTGACCCAAATGTCTGATTTGTGGGGTTCTCCATTCTGTTAGGCCTTTTCTCAAATGTTTACCTTCAGGGAGTCCTTCCCTAGATGCCCAATCTAACATGTTGAAGTTTTCCAGGCCCATACATGTCACTTCCTTTTTCTGTGGTTCTTCTTAATAGCTGTCACCATCCAGCTTCCCAGATAACAATAGAGTTCTTCACGTCGCTCTTTTATTATCTGTCAGACTAGAGTAAACTGAACTATAAGCTCTATGAAGGTAGATCTCCTTGTTTCTTTGCATATGACTAACCTTCTTCCAGAAAAGGCAGCAAAATTTCAGCAAAGGCAAGTCAGGCCAACTGGAGTGGATAGGAACCTTGAAATGTGTCTTCTATGTAGGAAAAGCCCAGATTCCATAAACTAACAGGAGACCTTTCTCTTAATAATGCAGTAGTCAATGCCAGCCCAACATAGGGTTGGGAAAGAGATGCATTTGGTGAAAGGTGGGAAGAATTATGTGATAAATAAAACAACTCTCAATAATTTGTATGTAAAATATCTTAAAAGTCAACAAATCAAAGAAAGAGGTGTTAGATAAGCTAAGTATGATATGAACACTCAAAATATTAGTTTTGAGCACATACAAAATATGACAAAATCTAAAATTCACACTATGATCTGCTACAAACTCCAAAACGACCAAAAAAGCTGACATCATTTCCTATTGGCCCAAGAACCACATTCCAAGTTTCCAGCCAGATGAACACACCAATATTTTCATTCCTTATCAGTCCTCAGAGATACTCTCTTCAGGTTTAGGGACTGGATTGGTAGTTGTCATCATTTGTACCAAGACATCCAGACATCTGTGGAAAAGAGTAGTTAAGGTCAAAAACAAGAGATCACCAGAGGAACCAAGTGCAATTTTGCCCACTAGGGGATACTCGGCAACATCTAGGAACATTTTTGTTTGTCACAAATAGGGGTCTTCTACTGATGTCTGGTGTAGAGGCCAGGTTTGCTGCTAAGCATTCTACAATGCACAAGAGAGTCCTCTGCAATAAAGAAATATCAGATCTAAAATATCTATTTTAAAGGAATGTATATATATATTCCTTTCCATTGTGGTTTATCATATGGTATTGGATGTAGTTCCCTGTGTTATACAGTAGGACCTTATTGTTTATCCATTCTATATATAATTGTTTGCATCCGCTAACCCCAAACCTCAATCCAACCCTCCCCCACCCCCTCCCCTTGGCAACCACAAGTCTGTTCTCTATATCTGAGTCTGTTTCTGTTTCATAGATAAGTTCATTTGTGTCATATTTTAGATTCCACATATAAGTGATATCATATGGTATTTTTCTTTTTCTGACTTACTTCACTTAGTATGATAATCTCGAGGTTAGACAGATTTCTCGATGGCTTCTGAGTGTCCTTCGTTAGTTGTGTAATTATTCCTGCTCTTGTTCAGATTCTTGCCAGGGAAGTTGGCTCCTGCCTAAAATAGTTTTTGACAGAGAATAGCATCCTCACACTAGGTTTTAGTTATTAAGTACTTTTCATCAGTGTATGTTACTTCTTTATTCTAGTTCTTCAGTATATTTTAATCATTTGAATCACTGTCATTTTAAATAAGTAAACAAAAACTATATACTTTGACTTGAAAGAAATTTTTCAAAGAACACAAGAAAATAATCTTTCCTAGGTTTCATGTTTAAGCAATTTTGAAATGGTTTTATTGCCCTAAGGTTGTTAGTTACAAAAAGTGTTAGAAACTTTTTGATGATTAGACTCACATAGTATTATCTGGGTAGTCTTGACTTTGCCTTCCTAGGCAGCAAGCAGTAATAAAGCAACGAAAGTTTCCAACTTAGAAGGATTAATAGAAATTAAAGTTACCACACAGCTTTTATTATTTGTCAAGAACTTTGTGTACAGGAAATTTACAGGTGTCTTAATAGTAGTTCTAGGACAAAAATAGAAATACTCAGGAATTAGTGTTTATGTCCATGTCACATCTATGTGCAGTTGTAAATTAATTGGTTTACAATGAGTAGTACTTTTTAATTCCACATGATTTTATTCATTAATTATAATAATTAACACTAGCTATATAGTAGGAAGAAATTTAAGAAGGATTTAAGTAATGAATATATTCAAAAACTTCTCTCACACTTTTAAAATTTGACTTGATTCATTTCATACCCTTATCCATTTATAAGAGCAAGAATGGAGAAGTTATAAGCATATATTTTATCACTTCTCTTGTTTATTTTCAGCAGAATTTTTATATCAAGTGAAAAAGTAAATGAAAACACCTTTAGAAGAAGTGACAGCTTAATTCATCTAAATTAGTGCAATTTCTGTGAATGGTTGAAACGCTCACATTTAAAAGAAACAAATGTAAATACTTTAAATGCCTCAGAGAAACTAAAGATGCCAATATGTCTTCATTAATTATGAAACAGAAAAACGAATAGAAAAAAATCATGCTTGAAGACATCTTTACAATTTAAAAGTCACCGCTTAAAATTAAGAAGAAATCACTGGTGAAATTACTTTTTAAGGTGTAGTTGGTTACATGAATCTCATTCGTATCGTGTTTTGGACCTTTAGGATGGTTACTTTCCTCCCTAAATGCTCATGGTCAGGAGTTTGTGCCATAATATCTGTAAACAGGTGCATCAGAAGTATATGTTAAATAAACCAAAGGCATAACTTTCATAAACAGTTTCTGGGAATCCAGCGTATGGTTGGCTGAATAATGGCACCCCAAATAAGCCCTTGTGTACTCCCAAGAACCGACGAATGTTATCTTATATGGAAAGAGAGACTTTGAAAATGTGATTGAGACAAGGATCTTGATATGAGGAGAGTATTCTAGATTATCCAGATGGGCCTGATTTAATCACAAAGATTCTTATAAGAGGGCTACAGAAGAAGTAAGGGACAGAGAAAGTGATGTGATGACAGACACAGAAATTTGAGTGATTTTCTTTGAAGATGCAGGAAGAGTCCACAGGCCAAGGAATATAGGTGACCACTAGATGCTGAAAAAGTCATGGAAACAGAGTCTTCCCTTCTTGCTGAAACTCTACCTCTGTTCACCGGTGCCAAGTAGAAATGCAGAGACAGAGTTTTGGGTGAAGTAGAAAACAGCAGTTTTATTGCTTTGCCAGGCAAAGGGGGCCACAGTGGGCTAATGCCCTCAAAGCTCTGTACCCCACCCTGGAGGGGGTAGTGAGGAGTCTTACAGTGTTCAAGGAGCAGGGCGTGGTCAGCTCGTGGACATTCCTCTGATTGGTTGGTGGTGAGGTAATCAGGAGTCGGCATCATCAACCTTCTGGTTCCAATCAGTCTGGGGTCTACATGCTTGTGGGCAGCAGACAGTTAACTTCTTCCACCTGGTGGGTGTTTAGGTAACTGCAAAACAGCTCAAAGGACATGGCTCAGAATATTACCTATAGTCCTTGAGGAAGAACTAAAGGTCCTTGACTTTGTTTAATGGCTAAAATATTATTTTGTTTTGCTTGACTGTTTTCCTTTCTTTCTGCGTTATCTCAATTCCCTGATTAAATTTATTCTTTGACTAAAGATTTTCTACAGGCAAAAGACAGGTGGAGGACACGGATTGGGGTCTATTCTGGGAAGGCCTCATAGGTCCTGCTCAGTTACACCCTCAGAGCCCTCCTAAACCTTGACTTGATCCCTGTAGGACAGATTTCAGATATCTGACCTCCAGAAATACAAAGGAGTAAATATTTTAAACTACTAAGGTTATAGTAATTTACTACAGCAGCAAAAAGAGATAAATACACAGAGATTTCAAGAAAATTTATTTTTAACACACAAATAAATATGCTAACTGAAAATGATTAGAGAAGGTCTCTGAGTCATAGTCACTCAAAGTTCAGGTTTATTAATTAGTGTCCACCAATGATGAAGAAGGATTGTTTTCTCAGAGTGCAGAGAGAGACAGATCCACATATACTTAAGCATATTTAAGTAGACTAAAATATATGAAGTCTTTTTCCTATCTCCTTTCCTCAGCTCTTCGTAATCTTTTTTGACCTAAATCTGTGATTGGGCAGAAAAGGGAGTAAGAATTGAAGGCGGACGGATGACCACTATAGAAATGTTGTTGGTAAAAATAGGTGTGACAGTATTTTGTTGGTTGTTCCCATTATATTTTGAATAGGTTTACTATTAGCAAATCTGAGTCAGTCTCTAATTATTCTTGCATCTGTTATGAGAACCAAGAAAGGAATTTACTTCACTGATTCTTTGTCAATAATCAAATTCCTCAGCCATGTAGTCACCTGAATCTTAACTCGTTTTATCTTTCTAGCTGCCCTTCACAAAGTTAGTATGTCTTTTGGCAAGCAGTTTGTCTCAACTCACAAAAATTCCTCTGACAATATGCTGATGACTGGAACTCTTAAAATCAGGTGCAAATTTTAATTACATAATTGTACCCAAAAGGCGTGATATCACCTAGTTAAATTTTCATGCAAAGAAAATTAAAATTGCTCATTCCATTTGAACTGTGAATCAGGAAATATAAAACAAATTTCAGTTTTAAAAAATTAGGTGCCTCCCTTCTTCTTACTCCACAGCATTCTAATAGGCCAATCATGTACTTTTAATACACGTTTTCTGTCTCTTCAGTAATGATGTTAAGAGCTCACTGGTGTCACCCAGGATGAATGAGCTAAACTTTAAATGACCCTAGTTGACCCAGAGGAGCACATTGTCCTTGAATTCCTCATTAAAGCTCCTGATATAAAAAGTAGATAAAAGAACACCTGAAGGAAATGTAAAGTTACCTAGAATCACCCCCAAAGAGAAGGTTGCCATGTTGAATTTTGGGATTTTTAATTTGGTTCAACTTGGTCTCCTTCATGATGGCCAAGAGTTAAAAAATGTCTTAAACTCATGTCCAGCAGTGAAGTGAGCTATTTCAACTCATGCCAAATTATCGTAGTTTAACATTTTATTCATTTTGTATTTCAGTATTATTAATCTAGCACATCTATAATTGTTTTCTACTTAATGATTAATCAAATACATAGATTGATTTTTAAATATTTCTCATGCAATAAAATTTTCTAATCATTTAAAAAATTATTTATAGACAAAATCATTTAACCAGGTTTCTAAGGGTAGAAGTTTTGCTTTTGAAAGATTGCCTCAATATGTCTGAAATAAAATAAGTAAAAACATTTAGTAGATTATGTTTTGAGTCAAAGTCTGAGGAAATCCTATGTTACTAGTTATTACCATAGCATTAATTAGCAGGAATACCCAACTGTTGCAGACGTGTATGTAGACAAAATCAGTATTCATATATTATAAGAAATCATTTTAAAACTTGACTTATAAAGTAAATTTTAAAATTTAAGAGTTAGTTTGCGAAAACAAGTTTAACATTTAAGTTTCTGGTTGTAAAAATTGAAATCAGTAAGGTAAAGACTGAGTATTCATATATATTACTGGTCTTTTAGGGAAATATATTCAGTTAGATATACACTTTTACAGGTGGAAAAGATATTTGACACAAATACTACATTTACATATTTATGTAAATAGCAAAGTGCAACCACAGATGAGTTGAAATAATAAAACAAAATGCTGAAAAACTTGATTTTGTATTAAAGCAGATGAATGATTAAATATTAACTAAGTTTTTAACTACTTAAGCAAGTAAAACATGATATTTGAGTCACTCTCAGCTTGTTAAGTATGTACTCTCCCTGGGATGGCAATCTTATCAGAAATGTTTGACTTTGCCATGAAAAACAGTGTCAGTTAGAAAACTGAAAATGCTGTGGAAACAAAGGATATATTTTTAAAGGAGTTGACAAGATTGTTCTTTCTCCGGAAGAGGTGAAATTTAACTACAGCTAAAGAAAAAGCATAGAGTAAATATGTTACCTTGAAAAAGAAAACTGAAGCTATTTAATAAAATAATTGTTTGATTTAATGTATACCACTATTGCAAGAAGTTTACACTGCAAAGTTTAATAAGGATGTTGGATTTCTACACTCATTTATTAGGTCACAAATAAGACAAATGAATGTTATCTAGCCTAAGGGAAAAAGAAATGAAGATATCCACTGAAAAAGGGGAAAGAGTTTTAAGATTATTGTAAATGGTAGAGGTAATCATTTCTCCACTCTCTAATACTATCGAATACATTTCTGAAATTGAATGATATTTGGCATTCAAAGACATAAAATGTATGAGACACAACCACTGTGTTTAGTATCATGGCAAAGACATTTTTAGGCTGGCAGCTGGAAGTTGATTTAGATTGAAGACAGTCAGACCTATCTGATACTTTTTTGAGACTGATTCACTGTTTGGATATTAAAGAATGATTCTATTCTCTGAAGATTTTCCATGCCTTTTCTAATTTTCTTCATTTAATTTAAAGCTATGGTAGGAGTTTAATAATGGACACAATACTTAAGAGATTTAGTAACAAAAGTCTTTCAGAAGGATAAATACATTAGAGTACAGGATAGCCTTGGGCAGTTGGGCAATATTACCCTTTATCCATACTCATTTATAATACTGATATGGAATAATTTTAACAAAATTTATACATTTAAGAAGGGGAAGGAAATGTCTCCTACTAAGTAAACATTTGTAAAGTGAAATTTTATTATATATTTGCACATATGTTTATATTAAATTTATATTTATATACTTAATAAATATATATTTATGTAATTTATTTATATTATATGTACTTATATACTATTTATAAGTTAAATTTTTCTTCACTCCCAAACAGTAAAATATGTGTAAGCATACTTTTTTCATGGCTTTATTGACTTATAATTGACATATAACATTGTGCATGTTTAACATGTACAGCATAATGACCTGATACACGTATATACAGGCATACCTCAGAGCTATTATGGGTTTGTTTCCAGACCACTGCCATAAAGCTGAATATTGCAATAAAACAAGTCACACAAATTTTTGGTTTCTCAGTACATATAAAAGTTATGTTGACACTATACTGAGGTCAATTAATTGTGCAATAGTGTTATTTCTAAAAAACAATGTATATACCTTAATTATAAAATACTTTATTGCTAAAATAAACGGTAACCATCATCTGACCCTTCAGCGAGATGTAATCTTTTTGCAATAGTAACACTCAGATCACTGATCTGAGTTCATCATAACAAATATAATAATGATGAAAAAGTTAGAAATATTGTGAGAATTACCAAAATGTGACACAAAGATGTGAAGTATGTGAATGCTGTTGGAAAAATGGCGCTAGTAAACTTGATCAATGCAGGGTTGCCACAAACCCTCAATTTGTGAAAAACATATATCTGTAAAAACATAGTAAAGTGAAATAAAACAAGGAATACCTGTATTGTGAAATAATTTCCATGATAAGGTTAGTTAATACATCCATCAACTCACATATCCACCATTCCTGGGTGGTAAGAACTTTGAAGATCAACTCACTTAGCAACTTTCAATACACAATAGAATATTGGTAACTATAGTCACCATAGAGTGCATTACATCATTACATCTCCAGAACATAGTCATCTTATAATTTGAAGTTTGTGCATCTTGACCACCTTCACCCATTTTCCTCTCTCCTCCCCACCAGGCAATCACCATTCACCTCTATATCTCTGAGTAGCTTGTTGATATTTTTTCATTTATATTCCACATATAAGTGAGCTCATACAGTATTTATCATTCCCCATCTGATTTATTTGAGTTAGAAAAATGTCTTCAAATTTCACCCATGTTGGTGCATATAGCAGAATTTCCTTCTTTTTAATGGTTGAATAATATATATGTATTGTTATATTAATATATATTATTATTAATATAAAATTATAAAAATAAAACTAATTAATATAATAATTATATAATTAATCAATTAATATATTATTAATAATAATACACATAAATTATCAATATTACACTATATATTGTATATCATACAATTATTTACACTATATTATATTTTAATATATTACATTATAAAATAATATATTATATTATAACAATGGCATATATGATAATACATATAATTATGTATAATTATATATAATTTTTTACATATTATATATGATACACGATATATAATATGTAATTATATGATACATTATATATAATATATAATTATATGATACATGATATTTAATATGTGATTATATAATACATCATATACATTACATATATTGTATGTTTATATAATATTGTATTATATCATTAATAATAATTTATATGCTATTTATAATATTTATCATATAATATGATTTATATGGTAATTAATACAAAAATATAACATAGTATGATAATGTATATTATAAAATATATGTATATGTGTATAATAAATTATTATATTTTTATGTGTATAGTATATTACACATTATATAATATATATTGTATAATATATTATATATTATAATAGTAATATGATATTATTTGATATATAATAACATCTATGATATGTATATGTGATATATATGGTATATATGATATATGTTATATAATAATATAATATGATATGTATTAATATAATTATATTAAGTATATAATAATATATTATGTAGAATTTTATATTATTTATAATTACATTATATATGTTATATATATTGTTATATTATATTATATATTATACTATAATTATATATTATTATACATTACAGTTGTATATTATAATATAAAATAATATCAGATACATAATTACATAAGATATATACTATATCATATATAAAATATAATATTATATTTAATAATACTATTATACATGAATTATTAATTATTATTTAATTATTTATTATTATTTAAGTAATTATTAATATTATATAATTTTTATATATCTTCTATTATATAATATATAATAAATCAATGATATATATAATTTATATAATTTATATAAATATAATTATATATAGTATATATTATATATAATTAGATTAATTATATAAAGTTATGTATAATTTTATATAGATTATTAAAATATATATAATTATATATAATACTTATTTCATAATTAAAATAATTAACATATACTATATGTTATTATATAATATATTATACATATAATAATTACATATTTTTATTATATAACAATATATGATATGCAATCATATTATACATATAATATTATGAGGTTATATATTATAAATATAGATATTAAATGATAATATAAATAATATATATGCTGCATGATATTATATATAAAATCATATAGTATTCATTATATATTATTTATTATTAATGTACAATATATACTATATATATTATATATATTCTTTTAATGGTTGAATAATATATATGTATATATATTATTCCACATCATCTTTGTCCATTCATCCATCAATGGACACTTTGGTTGCTTCCATGTTTTCACTGTTGTGAATAATGCTGCAAAGGACATGGGTGTGTACATATCTCTTTGAGATAGTTATTTCATTTCCTTTTTATATATACAAAGAAATGAGTTGCATGATGGTATGGCAGTTCTATTTTTAAGTTTTTTAGGAAACTTTATTTTGTTTTCCATAGTTGCTGTACAAATTTACATTCCCACCAACAGTGTACAAGGTATCCCTTTTCTTCACATCCTCACAGATGTGTAATCCTATTGAGGATTTGCATTTTCCTGGTGATTAGTGATGCTGAGAACATTTTCATGTACCTAATAGCTATTTGAATATCTTCTTTGTAAAAATGCCTATTCAGGTAACATATCTATTTTTAAATTTGATTTGTTTTTTAGGTATTGTGTTGTATGAGTTCTTGATATATTTTAGATATTAGCCTCTTATCAAATACATGGTTTACAAACATTTTCTCCCATTCCAAAGGTTGTCTTTTCTTTTTGTCTAATGTTTCCTTTGCTGTGCAGAAACTTTTTCGTTTGATGTAGTCTCACTTGTTTATTTTTGCTTTTTTTACTGTTCACTTGGGATCATATATATGAAATCATTGCCAAGACCAATATCAAGCAGATTTTTACCTATATTTTCTTCTAGGAGTTTTTGTTTGCTTGTTTGTTGCTTTAAGCCATATTTAAATATTTAACTTATTTCAAGTTAAGTTTTATGAATGGTAAATATTGGGGTCCGATTTCATTCTTTTGCTTATAAATATCCAGTTTTCCCAGCATGATTTATTGAAGAGACTATCATTTCCCCCCGAATATTCTTGGATCCTTTTTCAATTCTTAGTTGACCATATATACATGGGTTTATTTCTGGGCTCTCAATTTTTTTCTATTGGTCTATCTGTCTGTTTTTAAACCATTGCCATACTGTTTTGAGTACTATAATTTTGTAGTATAGTTTGAAATTACGAACTGTTATGCTTCCAGATTAATTCTTCTCTTAGAATTGCTTTGTCTGTTTGGGGTCTTTTGTTGTTGCACACAAATTTTAGGACTATTTTTCTATTTCTGGAAAAAATTTAAAAAAGAAGGCACTTGAAATCTTCATAGAGATTGCATTGACTCCACAGATGGCTTTGGGTAGTTCTGGCGTTTTAATAATGTTAATTCTCCAACCCATGAGCACAGGATATATTTCCACTTACTTGTGTCTTTTTAAATTTCTCTCATCAATGTCTCATAGTTTGCAGCATACAGGTATTGATCTCCTTGGTTAAACTTATTCCTAAGTATTTAATTACTTTTGATGCTATTGTAAATGGGATCTTCTTTATTAGTTATGATAATTTATTGTTAGTGTATAGAAACACAACAGATTTTTGTATGCTGATTTTGTGTCCTGCAACTTTATTAAATTTGGTTATTATTTCTAACGATATTTTGGTGGAGTCTTTAGAATTTTCCTTATATAACATGTCATATGCAGACAGATACAGTTTTACTTCTTCCTTTCCAATTTGGATGAATCTAATTTCTTTTTCTTTTGTAATTGCTCTGGCTAGAACTTCCAGTAGTATGTTGAATAAGAGTATTGGAAATGGGAACCCTTGTCTTGCTTCTGATCTTAGAGAAAATCTTTCAACTTTTCACCATTGTGTTTGATGTAAGCTGTGTGCTTGTCATATATGGCCTTTATTATGTTGAGGTACATTTCTTCTGTACACAATTTATTGGGAGTTTTTATCACAAATTAATGTTGAATTTTGACAAATACATTTTTTATGTATCTATTGAGATGGCCATGTGATTTTTATCTCTCATTCTGCTAATGTGGTATATTACATTTGTTGATTGGCATACATTAAACTATCCTTATATCCCAGGGATGAATCCCACTGGATTATGGTGTATGATCTTCTAATGTGTTTTTGAATTTGGTTTGCTAATACTGTGTTGATAATTTTTGCATCTATGTAGCATCCTTGTTTAGTTTTGGTATCAGAGTAATGCTGGCCTCATAAAATTATGTTGAGAGTGTTCCCTTCTCTTCTATTTTTTGTGAGAGTTTGATAAGTATTGGTATTAGTTCTTCTTTTTGTTTGGTAGAATGTGAAACCATCTAGTTTGGGAAATTTCTTTTTGGGGAAGTTTTTGATTGCTAACTCAATCTCTTTACTCTTTATTTTTCTGTTCAGATTTTCTATTTATTCATGATTCATTCTTGGTCAATTTTACATTTCTAAGAATTTATCCATTTCTTCTGGTCTCTTCAATTTGTTCAATTATGAATGATCTCCTATGATTGTTTTTAATTTGCATCCAATTTATTTACAGTCGTAGTGTCACCTTTTTCATTCATAATTTAATTTATTTGAGTCCTCTTTTTTTTTTTTTTTATTGGTTGGTCTACCTAAAATTTGTGAATTTTGTTTATCCTTTCAAAGAATGAAATCTTAGTTTTGTTAATCTTTTATATTGTTTCTTGATTCTCTATTTTATTTATATATGCTGCAATCTTTATTATTTATTTTCTTCTGCTACTCTTGTTCTTATTTCACTCTATAGTTCCTTGAGGCATAAAGTTAAGCTGTTTATTTAATATCTTTCTTTTTCTTGACTTGTGCGTTTATTGCTATACACTTCTCACTTAGACCTGCTTAGACCTGCTTTTGCTGCATCCCATAAGTTTTGGTATCTTGTGTTTCTATTTTCATTTATTTCAGGATTTAAAAATTTTACCTTTTGATTTCTTCTTATGAACCATTGGTTGTTCATGAGTGTGTTGTTTAGCTTCCATATATTTGTGGAAAACAGTTTTTATACTGTTATTGATTCTAGTTTCATACTTTGATGGTCAAAAGATACTTTATATAATTTCATTCTTTTTTAATTTGGTGAAATTTGTTTTGCAACCTAACATATGATCTATCATAGAAAATGTTTCATGTGCACTTTGAAGAGTGTTCCTGTTATCGTATGGAATATTCTGTATATGTCTGGTAGATCCATTTGAAGTATAATGTTGTTCAAATCTACAGTTTCCTTATTGATTTTTCTGTCTGGATCTATCCATTGTTGACAGTGGGGTGTTAAAGTCTCCAAGCATTATTGTATTGCTATTTATTTCTCCTTTTAGTTCTTTTTATATTTGCTGTATATATTTACTCCAGTGTTGGGTGTATAAATATTTATAAATGGTATATCTTCTTGATGGATTGACAGTATTTTACAATAACTGTCTTTGTCTCTTTTGACCAATTTTTGCTTAAAGTCTATTTTGTTTAAGTGTAGCTACCCCTGCTTTCTTTTGGTTACTGTTTGCTTGAAATATTTTTCCCCATCTCTTCACTCTCACTGTGTGTATGTCCTAAAAGCTAAATTGAGCCTTTTGTAGGCAGCATATCATTGGATGTTTTTGAACTTTTTCTGTGTGAATTCATCATTGCTTTTTCAAAATCACTAAATTTCTTTAAACTAGGTAGAATATGATATTTTACAAATAAATAAAATGTCAGTGATATTTTAGTACTAATTCAAGAAGAATGAGTGAGAAAAAAATGGTACTGCAAGGAGGGGTTGTGACAAAAACAATACAATTTCAGATTCATAACATTTTTACACTTCAGATTTCTAGTGATTATATATCTTTAGTGTTAACTGATTAAGAGTTGTACCAATAACATTTCTATTGCAGAATAAAGAGGAGATAAAAAATAAAATAAAATGATTTTAAACCAAATATATATGTTTATGTCCTGGCGTTGTGAGAACTGAGGTGTATGATCTTTTAAAAAATCTCATAATTGTTGTCTTTTTATCTGAAGTTTAGAACAAAATATAAAAGGACTTTCTTTATCAAGGCTGTTGAAAATTCACAAATGAATTAGACAATGCTTTTGAACTCATTTGAACATATATATGGCAAAATGGTCTCTCTCTCTCTTTCTCTCTCACACACATGCACACAAACACAGAGAGAGAGAGCGACAGCACTGAGGCAAAGGGAGAGAGATGTGGTATCCTTATTATTAGTATCTTCATTATGTAAAGAAAAATTTCTATATTTTTAACACAGTTTCTAAACCCTGGCATAAATGCTTACATAGAACCATCAGGGAATACAGATGTTGTAAGATAGGTATGAGCCATGATTTGGGGATACAATTTCTTTGAAAGAGAGAAGTTTAAGATGCTTGTACAGCACAGGAAGCAGAATATCTAAAAGAAATCATTATCTTGCCTAAGAAATATAGCTGTTAAAATAACTCAACATCTAGAGCTGTTTTTAAATCCTCTTCATACTATCAATCAAAAATTTTTCCCTTTATAAAAAACAAAAGCCTTAAGAAAGCATCATCAAATGCTTTCAGCACATGATATGTTAAATCAGTTAGTTAGGGTTATAAAAGTACTATGAATATGTATTTTTTGTCAATCAAGTAAAAGTCACAAAACTTTGGTATTGCAAAATATGCTTTTACTGATGTAATATATACTGACATGTGATATAAGAAACAGATTGCTTTCCTTTTTATGGACAATTTCTTGATTCTCCTGCTTCTTTTTACTGTCATTGTGAAACTACTTCATCATTGTCTTAATTTCACTGCTTGCTTACCAAAATTATGCTTTCACAAGCTTATGAAAGTTCAAAGTTAATTCAAGTTTAGTTTTCTAATATGTGGCAGTTAATTAGTTCACTGTCAACAATAAGATATGTGTTCACTTTCAAATGAATGTTTGTATATCCCCACCACTGGCACCCCACTTAATTCCAAAAGAAATAGTACAAATGCTGAATTGTTTGCTGTTTCTAATTTTTATATATAAACTTGGAAGTTACCTACAAGATAGACTGAAACACTGCTTTTCCATGTATATTTTATTAGCAATTTATAAACACCTATAGTTTACTGTAATAAATGTAATATTAATGTTCTTACAGATATGTGAGCTATATACTTTATAAGATTATAACCAACTTAATACACTTATAGATATTTCATATTTGAAACAAACATCAGCAAATGAGTTTAGTCTCACCTCTAGATAGAGAAAACTTTTGATAAGTGTGTTAGATAGGTTATGCTGTGATAATCCCCTACAAACATGCATATTCATGCACACACAAACACACACACTTCAGAGGCTTAGAACAACAGAATACCATTTTTCTCTCTCTCATGACATGTCTGCTGCAGCTCTGTTCTTCATCTGCCTTCATTTCAGGAATAATACTTTGAGTATATAATCCATTTAGGGCAGCCAACCATCCCAGTTTGCCTAGGACCGAGTGCCTTCACTGGACATAGGGATTTCAATGCTAAAAAAATTAAGTCCCAGACAAACAAGTGAATTGTTCACCTTAAATCCACTCTGTCAATGCAAGTGAACCCCTTTTATTTCAGGGGAGTCATATTTCTATTTCATGGATGAAGGTTGAAACTTATGAATGTTGAAAAAGTAGATCTGGGATGTCTGGAAATAGATCTTCTAGACAAGCACAGATTTTCTAACAAATATTTGTTACTTAATCCATGAATTAAATGGGAAATATATAATAGTATTAAAAATAAGGTAAAGTATTAATTCCAACTATTTGTATTAATTTTTTAAAGTATTAATTCCAGCTATTAATTTGGGGAGGATTAAAACATCAAATAGCTAAATGATTATTTTCTTGTAAATCTTTGAATCCCCTTTGGTCCAAATAAAATTGATAGAGAAAAATTCGTATTACCTTGGCACCTGGGGTCACTGTGGAACTTCAGGTAAGTTAATGACAGAGAGGACTATTAATTCTATTGGAAATTAATGTCAATGTAAAAAAGAGGTCACTTTAGAGTAACTGAATTCACAAAGACGCTGATCTTGTCATACAGATGCTTCTGAATTGTTAAATTGTCTGTCTATTTAAGTTTATGAGAATTAATAAAATAGTGTTTTAATGGGCAATAAGTATTATGTGAGTCATCATGTCCATGTGAATTCAGAATGACTGATTTCCTCCATTAATGGCGTTTTCAAAATTCATACTCAAAAAGAAAAGAATCAATTTATTGAAAACCATCTTACTTGAACAAAGTAGCACTATGCAGAAAAATGTTTATGAATTCATGGTCAAATTGTTAAATGATTTTCCACAAAAATATCGCATTATTAAAGTGTTAACACTTGTTTAACATCCTCCTCCATATGACAACTATTCCTAAGGAGTATCATCTGGAAATATGGTTTTTCCAATAAACTAAAATGAATCCACCAAAATGCAAATCCACCTCTTCTAATAAACAAGAAGACCTACACTATATTTTCATGTTTTATATTTTTACTTGGCTGCTAGAACACTCAGAGCTATTCAGAGTTGAAGTTTTAGTTTACTTGCCTAAAAGCCTCCACTCTTCAGTCTCACTATTTTACTTTACTTCTGTTCTATTCATGTGTTTTCATTTATTTTCTTGTTGTTGCTGTGGAGTGTGTGTGTTAGTATGAATTCTTACATGAACACACAAGTCATTGACTGAGGTCACCTTTAGAATAGACCTATATCATGATACTTCCTAACCTTTACATATGGTCTAAGGAAATAAATTGCTAACACTCAGGTTGCTGCCAGACACAATTTTCTGTGTTGCAATAATCTATATATAGTAATAAAAGCTCCAATTTCCCATCCCAAATAAGTTCTTGTAAACCCTAACTTTGTTTAGAGACAGGAAACCTTCACAGTGTCCTTGTTCAGGATAGAAGGGTCTAAAGATGGATAAATTGTTCCGACTTTCCTTGAAAACTATCATAGGGAGCTTTGGTTTTTTATTCAGATAAATCCTGAGTCCTATTTTGTCTCCAAGTAACATTCAAACTAGCAGGATGAGCACCATAGCAGCACTGTGAGCAAGGATCCATGTTATGCCTATGATTTTGCCTGGCATCTGTCATCATTAGCTGACCCCTATTTTTTACTTGTCCAACTCCCCTAGAGTTATTACAGAAGATGTAAAGTCTTATTTCTAAATGGACCCATCAATCTTGAGTTTGCCAGACAGAAATGAGGATTATACACATATATTTGGTGCAGCTGCCTCTGATATTCTTAGTTTAAAACACGCACACACACATATACAAATAAAACTAAAAAATCTAAGAGATGGCTTAGTTTAAGCTGAGATTTTTGTTTTTTTGCTTTGTTTTAAGTAAAGAGATGACTCTACTGGTTCTTAATACAAACCATATACTACTATGCTAAGTTTATTTTGTACAGTCATTAATTCAAATTTATTAGGTCTTCATATTTCTTATCACAAGGAAGATCACAAATCCACTGACAGTGAAGATTGGCTAATACCATTTGGAGAGTTTAAATTCTGTGTCTTAGTATAAAAATTATGGGTTAAAACTTTCCGTGATCTCAAGTCTTAGAAATTTATCATACAATGGTGTTCTCTTGGTAGCCACTCAATATAATGAAATGATAATTTTTTTCAGATTGTTTCTAGTCTTTAGTGTTGATTTCAGTTAGGTATATGGTCTTGTACTAATTTATATAAAGATTCATACTTTGTGTAGCCATTAGGAATTCTATTGTGAATCCAGGTAGAAGACCACCATGACCTGAAACAATTAGAACAAAGCTTGCTTAGTACAGTAATTTCATTAAAGGAAATGTTAGATGCTAGTGAGTCCTTGTGCCTCATGACTCAGCTGTGCTTCCTTCTGCCAAATTCGGGGGGGGGGGTTGTTCATTGGAAACGAGGAGAATTAGAAATGGCTTAAGATATGCCCTAAACAGGATATATGGCCATTGTCTGTCTCCAGGGTTTAAATTTATCTTATTGACTTATGTCATCCTAAGACCTCAGTAAAGTGGGATGCATTAAAACTTAATGATGGCTTGAATGTGACTTAAAATTGTTTAAATTTAATTAATTTCATTGTGGATATAACCAGATATGAATTCTGTCTTTGAAGATACTAGAGATTACTGCAGATAAATCATATTATTAGAAAATACGTCCTGATTATATTAAAATATTTTCAAATAATATATCTTTAAAAAACCAACAAACTTAAACAGTACCTTGGCATTTCATTGTGTTAATCCAAGTGAGCCACTGATGTTTTAGATGATGCATCTCATAATTTATACCATGATTATTTTTCATTTGTGAAAGAAATTATAACCCAGTAGACGGAACGTAAGGAAACATTGTAGGTTAAGGAGTGAGTCAAAGCCAAAAGAATATCACATAGGCAGTATGAACATGAACATGAGGCAAGATGCTACAGAAAGAGAAGAGAAAGGAATAGAAGGAATAAGAAGAGTGGTATATTATGTGTCTTCTATAGACTTTTTTTAAATTGGTGGTTGTAGAAATTAGCTGTGTGTTTGTATAAGCAAAAGTTTATATACCAAAACGTATTTCAGTTTTTAATCAATTTTATTACTTCCTTTTTTAGTATATATGCACTCCAGGGTGCACAAGAAATTCATGTCGATTTGTGAAGAATGCTTGCTTAATTCATCTGTACGCCTGCTACTGTGGAGCCATCAGCCATGATATTTGTCAAGCTGAATTTGCAAGTCCTCCTCAATTTAAATATGTGTGGCAAATGAAATTTACAGGTAATTCAATTAAAGTGTCTTTTTCTTTTTTTAATTTGCTTAAATCAGTTCAAAATTTACCAGGTAAGTATTCATTTTCCAATCACACAAAAGACTTTATATCTCAAAACACAAAATAAAATAAAAATGAATTTAATACTCTTCTTCTCTGATGTGTTCCTTTAAAAGATATACATATGCTTATCATCTACTACATCCCAGGAATTCTGCTTGGTGCAAGATATATAATTGTGAAAAAAACTAGAATTATCCTCTACTCTCACAGATCTAACTATTTTTTGGAGGGATTTATTGGGCAAATACTCACGATGATAAATATATAATTATAAATTGAAGTAAAATGCTCCTACAGAAAGAAACATCCTCCTATGCAAACTTATAACCAAAGAACCTGTTTAAAAAAAAAAAAAAAAGAAAAAAAAAAGGGCAATTGGGAGAGTAGGTTGGGAGGTCAGATAAAGTTTCTATGATAAAATGTAACAGAGATAGGGACTTCCTTGGTGGCACAGTGGTTAAGAATCTGCCTGCCAATGCAGGGGACACGGGTTCGAGCCCTGGTCCAGAAAGATCCCACATGCCGCAGAGCAACTAAGCCTGTGCACCACAACAACTGAAGCCTGCGTGCCTTAGAGCCTGTGCTCCGCAACAAGAGAAGCCATCGCTATGAGAAGCCTGCACACCACAAGGAAGAGTAGCCCGCGCGCAGCAACGAAGACCCGACGAAGACAAAAAAAAAAAGTAACAGAAATAAATACAGTGAGGCCATGGTAGAGAAGTTGGAGAAAGACAGCATTCTAGATTGAGGGAATTTTATTTAAAAAATAACGATGTTTCAAAATGTACAAATGTTCACAGTTATACAAGACATAAGTTTTGGAAATATGTACAATATAGGGCCTATGATTAGCAATAATATATTGTATATTTAAAATTGTTCTAAGAGGACAGATATTATGTTGAATAGTCTCACCACAAAAGGGAAAAAAAAAAAAAAAAAGCCAGAAACAGAGCAGGTGGGAGGAAATTTTTGGAGGTGATGGATAAATTGACAACATTGATTGCGTTTATGGCTTCACGGGTGTATACTTATTCTAAACACATCAGGTTGTACACATTAAATATCTCCAACTTTTTGTATGTCAATCAGACTCCAGTAAAGCACATTAGAAAAAAACAAAACAAAAAAACGCTAAGAAGTGATGATCCTTTGAAGTCCTGGCTGAAACTCTGAGAACAAGAGTAAAAATAAGATTTGGGAAAGAAAGTAATGTCCAAACTAAAATGCGGGGTTAAAATCCTTGTAGAGTTTGACACATTAAAAAAATTTAAAAAAGATCAGGCGGAGAAATAGACTGGAGAGGGGAAAAATGATAGAGTTAGTTGTAGTCATATTGTGAGGTGATGGAAAGTTCTGTTTATGAATTGTATACAAAGAGCAAGTGATAGAGGTGTCAAGAGAAAGCCTAGTTTTCTGGCTTTAACACTTGAAATAAAATAATTCCAACACACATTTGATTAAATATATTACTAATTGTTTTATACAATGGCAGCTCCTATTCAAAATCTATTTTGATGAGCATAATTTCCTGTTTGATTAATCTTTGAATGCTATTTGACTTAGCTCAAGCAAACTGATCCACATTCTTGAAATTGAACAGTACTTCAATTAATTATTTTAAAGAATATTTCCTCTGTCAATGATATTTTGGCATTATAGTTTATCAACAATCAGCAAATTAGTAAATTTGACATATCTGTTCTCAACCAATGGCTAATTTTATTCAATTGACAACAGCTGCACTTATAAGAGTACTATTACATTAAAACAGTCTTGAAGTAAACTAACAAATTAGCCTTTTAAACAGGAGACATGGTAATTTATTTCAACATGATCATAAGATGGTGTGCTGGAGAGTTAACAACACTTAATGACAGAAATAGTGATTCATTAAGCAAATCACACTCAAGACCAGAAGTGATAGAAGAGAGCAGTAACTTGTTGATTATATCATGTTAGTGCAGAAAGGAACTTCAGAGGCTCTGGTATGAATACCTACTATTTCACAAATTACACAATCAAACCAAACAAACAAGAACAACTGAGGCTAGAGAAGTTACCTGAAATATCCGGGCTCAGAACAATTTAGGGATTGTGTTAGCTCAGTCGTTTTTAAACCTTGGCCACATAGTATAAGCACCCAAGGCACTTTTAAAACATACTACTGCTAGAATTCCACTACAAAACAATCAAACTGGAATTTTGTAGTGAGGTGGACACAGATCTTTAAGGTTCCATTAAAATACATTTAATGTGCAGAGTGAGAAACATAGTCTTCTATTACCAGCCAAATCAGTTCATGGACTCCAGTGCCTGCATCATTTTTATATTTGATTTCCCTTCGTCTCAAAGTAGGAATAATGGAATATATACATTCACTTAATTTTAAACATTAAACTTATTTGAAAACTAAAAATGAGTAAAGGGAGCATATTCACAACAATAAAACACCAAATAGTGTTTTTAGGAAAAATAGGGGGAGTAATAGGAAATCAAATTGCTAGTGGATAAATCATCTCTGAGCAAATGTAGTTATTTTATGAATGACAGTGGTATAACATATATTTTCTAGGACATGAGGGGTAATATGAAGTCAAAATTGCTCATGGATAAATCAGCTCTGAGCAATTATCATCAAAGTAATGAAAGCGTACTTAGTCATTATCCCTTCATGAATCTAGGTTCAGAAATTAATGAATATATCTAATTATCACAAAAATACGAATTATGTGACCTCCACACGTGAGAATTTAAATGACCTGGACTGTCCCAAGTGAAAGAAGCCAGTGTGATAAAGCTCAACAGTCAAAAAAATATTTAAGCAGAGCCGCCTAAATTATTTTTAATGTCAGTACAGGATTCAGCAGTGCAACTTTTCTCAGTAAAGTTTAAAAAAAAACAGAATATAGGATAGATTTAAGTATGTAAATAGAATTACACATTTTATGTAATTCCTATTTTTTCTTGTTGCTGTTAAGATCTTACTTTCTTTTTTTCTCATAAAATATAATTGAAGAGGAACATTACAATCAAGCTGGTACATTGGCATGGGGTGCATTAATTTTACCAGCAGTAAAATTATTTTAATTAAGAGATTTTTCTACCAACTAAATGAAGTGTCTTACACGCCCAATCAATTCTTGCCAATATGATTGCTCTACAAAGAAGGGAAGGTAATTAATTAGAAGAAGCCCCTTCAAGGACAATTGGTCTATGGTGCACAACTTGAGAAAGAGCTGACATGCACTGTTTCTTTTCAATGTCATCATCTATGTTCATTATATGTATTATTAAGTTTGAGAAAAGGACATACTGACAGAGTGGATAATGAGTTGTGAAATGAAATAAGATAATATGAATCATGGTTAAGAAAAGATGAAATCACAGCAAAAAAGGAGATAAGTTTGCTTTGAATGTCTTTATTTTTTTAAAGCTTATGATCATTTCTGTTTAGTTAACTACATTAAACATATACATTTAAAACATTTAATATGTACCAGTGAACTTTTTTTGTAAATGAATAGTGATTCATGTATTTGTGAACTGTTATTGCAAACCAATATTTACTTTTAATTCTCTTTTTTTTCCTTCAAGAAGTAGTAGATTATATTTTTGACAGAAGATGTTTCAATATATTAATTACAATCAATTCATTATTAGTTATTGGTGTAATTTTACAATGATTACTGTGAGAATAGAAAATCCTGTATCTCTAAGGAAATCTTTATCAAAAGTATTTTTCTTACCATACTGCTCCACTTTCAAGTCTGCTTTTGTTAAATACCTACTGTTGTTTCTATATCCATTGAGGATGTTAGGACCTTATTTCAAGATTTACATAGCAAATCTGAGTTTTAAAAACCAAATGTGGTTTAATGATTTTTACTTATATTACATATAATAATGTTTTCAAAACAGTTTTCAGTAACAGAATTGTGTTAATTGATTAATATGCTAAAAAGAAATAAATGATACAATGAAAGAAAAGATGTTATGTAAACAGCAGTTAAAATATTAAAATTCCTAGGACTAAAATTAGCAAAAGCATTAAAGTTCTAAGTTGAGAAAACTTTAAGTATTGCCACAGTATATTTACAAACACAATATCTAGAAAGAAATTTCTAAAAATATACCATGTTGATGGAGAGGAGACCTAACATATTAAAGATTTCAAATCACCATATTATTTTATATATTTATTAAGATTTCAGTGAAATAAGAACAAAGCTTTTATATTCATTTTAAGTTCCACATAGAAAACTCAATAGACAAATAAAGCCAGGTGTACTCTACAAAAAGCACATGGTGCAGGTTGGTGGGGTAGAGACTTAGCTCTGTCAGATATTAAAGCATATTATAGAGCTTCAATAATGAAAACATGGTATTGTTGCATTGATAGTCAAAATATATGCAAAATACAAAGTCCAAAAATAAATCCAAATGTGCAGAGAATTTAGCATATAATAGAATTTGCCATCTCAATCTTTAGGATAAATAGGGACTATTCAATATTTGATGCTGAACAACAGAATCGTCATCTGGAAAAAAGTCTGATTTGTGTCTTAGTACATACTCTGGGTTAAATTCATATCAATAAAAATTTTATATATAAAAATTGAGATGATAAAAACATCAGAAAAATGTTGGAGAATTACTTTATAAACTTGGATGAGAGAGGTCTTTATAGTTACCAACAAAATGTAGAAGCCACAAAGAAAAGACTGGTAATTTGACTGCATGAAAAGCAAAAATATCTACCTGTGAAGACTTCATAGAAGCAAACGACAAAAGAAAATTGTACATGAGGCATAGAAAGTATTGCTAAATATTTGAGAAAATGCTTAGCTTTACTTATTATGAGAGCAAAGCACATTTTTAAAAGCATCATAAATATATAATTTTTCTCCTATAAGACTGGCAAAACTTTGAGAGTTTGACAACTTGTTGATTTTATCTATTGATGGTGAAATGGAAAATCACTATAATATCTGAGCAGAGCAATTTTGCAATATTTATCAATACTATAAATGTATATACTTCTTGACCTAGCTTTCCCACCACATGCGTCTCATCCATATGATGAGTAATATAGGTGCAAGATTAAACATGACATCATTGGCTCTTTGTTCAAAAGAGTAAACACAGATGTAGAAAGGACTGTGGAATACTCCCAGTACTGATTTGACAATCTATGAGATATATGATAAAGGAAAAAGAAAGGAAGGCATGCAATAATGTAGAATTGTATATGTAATAGGCTACCTTTTGATTCTTTATATTCTACTTGGGATCCTCTTTCTTGAAGCCTTTTTTTTATGTTCTTTGTCTCGGTGTACTGAAATTTCACTATATTGAAACTTCTGAGGATTATTTTCTTCTTAAAAAAATGAAATATCATTGAAATATTATATTTGTTTCAGGTGTACAACATAATGGTTCTATATTTGTATATATTGTGAAATGATCACCACAGAAAGTTTAGTTAACATCACGAAACATAGTTACATTTTTTTCTTGTGATGAGATATTTTAAGATTTACTCTCTTAACAATTTTCAAATGTACAGTACAGTACCATAAATTATAGTAACCATGTACATTACATCCCCAGGACTTACTTATTTTACAGCTGGAAATTTGTACCTTTTGACCACTATGCCCCATTTCACCCATCCTCCACCCCCCATTTCTGGCAATCACCAATCTGGATTCTTTATTTTTTTTTTTTTTAGATTTTTTTCTTTTAGATTCCACATATAAGTGAGATTATACTGTATTTGTCTTTCTCTGTCTGACCTATTTTACTTAGCATAATGCCCTTGAGGTCCATTCATGTTGTTGCAAATGGCAAGATTCCATTTTTTTATGGCTGAACAATATTTTTATATATTTATATATATATATATATATATATATACAGAATCCCATTTTATTTATATATATATGTATATATACATATATGTGTGTGTGTGTGTGTATATATATATATATATATATATATATATATATCTGCCACACCTTCTTTATCCATTCATCCACTGATGGACACTTAGGTAGCTTCCATGTCTTGGCTGTTGTAAATAATGCTGCAGTGAACATGGGGTGCAGATATCTTTCTGAGTTAGTGTTTTTGTTTCCTTTGAATAAAAACCCAGAAGTAGAATTGCTAGATCATATGGTAATTCTATTTTTGATTTTCTTTGAGGAAACTCCATACTGTTTTTCATAGTGGCTGCACTAATTTACATTCCCATGATTGTATTCTTGTTCATATCTTGTTCATATCTCTTGATAAACCCTCTTATTTGGAAGCATGTCTTTCAATTTTTAGGTAGTCTCTGTATTATGTCACTAAGAATTTTTTTTCTATTTTTCTGTACCCCTAAGTCCAAAATTTTGATATTGCATCTCCTAAATTGATTCTTTCATTTTCTCATAATCTCTTATTTATTTTCCATTATTTTATTTTGTTTATTTTCTACTCTATTCCCATTTAAATATCTCAAAACTAGTGTTGAATTTTTGTTTTATTATATTTGTAATTGTCTAGAGAATTTTCAGTTGTCTAAATTGTACGTTTTCATGATATTCTGTTGTTTTATATAAATAAAATAATTTTCTTATGTCTATAAGACTATTAGAGCTTTGATTTGTTTTAATTTTCTTCTGTTCCATTCAGTACCTCAATTTTCTGTAAGTTGAACGATGTTTTGTTCTTTCTCACTTGGAGTCTTTCTGCCAACTTCAGGTGACTCTATTTAGAGGCGAAGACTTAAAAAGATTCCCTTTCTCCAAAGAATAAACCTTGAAAATTATTTATTTGTGGGCCTGGGGGAGGTGAGTGAAGAGTCAGTATAATATCCGAATTTGTGATTTGGTAGAGAAGCTGTGTTACTAATCTCGCTGTTTCCAGAACCCACCTCAGTACCACATTCTCGGATGTCTTTAAGTTCTGAGAATCTCAAGATTGTCTAGGTAAATGACTTTGTTTTTCATAAACATGTCTTCTAATTAGACTTTTATGTTTTTTCTGTTCCCATTCTGCTAATTTAGTCCCCATGCCTCCACCATCTTTTCAGCTTCTCAAAATTTGTTTTCTCCCCTCTAGCTCTCTTACTGCATTAAAGTTTTGTTTTATTTTATTAATTAATTAATTTATTTTGTTACCTCCTTTTAGAAGTCTGGGGAGGAGGAGGCAAAAATATCTCAGTTAAATCCAAATGTTTAATCAGATATATCATTATGGAAAACTTTGTAAATTGGACAATTTACATGAAATAGATGCATTCCTAGAAAAATACTAGTTGGTAAACTGATTCAATAATAAGTATAAAATCTGAATAATCCTACAAGCTCTAAAGTAATTGAATAAAATAGTTTAAAAAAAATCTTTTCACAATGAAGAATACTCAAAAAATAGGGTCTTATATCCAAGTTCTCCCAAGTATTGAATAGACAGTTAAACGTAATACTATTTCCTTCAGAAAATAAACGAATTCATTGTACCAGGCTGAAATAACCATATTATAGTTATTTTCTCTCAGCACGCTGAAGATATGATTTTTATTGACATCATGAATTTACTTCTCTTTCTTGTGCCTGATCTGCTGATAATCCTATCCATTGATTATTTTATTACTAATATAGTAATAATATTTTATAATCTTAAGAATACAAGCAGTCAAGTTACACTGGTAAGGCTGAAAATAGTTTGAAACATTCTGCATGGTTTCTTCCTTTTTTTCCCAGAGTGACAGGTGAGATTTCTAAATGAGGTCTTCACACAGCAGGGAGATTTCAGCTTGGGAACCCTCTCTATTTATAATTCAGCTGTACTTTGCATAATTTAGATGATATTTTGCAAGAAGTCATGTCTCACGAATCGTAGGTTTGTAAATTACAAACAATTCTAAAATAGAGATATCAGCTAGAGGGTTTTGTGGATAAATACTATCTCCCTAAGAAATATTATAGTCCCCTTTATAGGAGGTTTAGTTACATGCACAAGGAGATTGTATCAGGCCCCCCATGTTCTTTCATTACCTGGAAATGTTACATCAACTAACGAAAGATAAGAAGTGCTCAGTTCGACTAAATTAACTCCTTTCTCCCCACAATTCTAGTATTTCCATTTGGGTTTTTGCTTTTTTTCACAGTTTCCAAATCTCTCATTCCATAATTCCCTATCTGTTTACCAGTTATATTCATCTTTTCCTATAGAAATTTCAACACATTTACGACAGATATTGTACAGTCTTAGTATAATCCTAAGCCTGGGTTATCTGTGTGTCTGCTTTTATATGTCACATTATTTTGCTTTTTAGCAATTTCATTCTTTATTGTGTCACAGATATTATATTTAACATCAGAGCATGAAGTAGCTGCATTATATATGTATATGTATAAATGTGTTTACATATGTCTATACCTACATATACACACACACACACTCACATTCCCTGACTTTCTTCCTTCTCGTCAGGAACCTAGGATGAGGTACTGACCATTTTTCTATTATAAATATTTTAAGGAATTTTTACAAATTTCTTTTGAAATTGTTCCCTATACAACTACAATAGATAAAGAGCAAATATTTTTTGTGTAAAATGTATTGTTTATCATTATTACATTATTTTTATAAATATTAATTGGAAGTTTATTTGGCATTTGATTGTTTTTTAAAATGTATGGCCTGAAAACTGTGTCTTATTCTGTTGCTGTATTTCTTAGTCCATTTTTTAAATGAGAGGGTTGGGCCTTATTCTGCTTTAGGTCTCTTTCAAATCTAATATTCTACAAACGTAGAAGCTTATTTTGTGTAGGTGTTGTCAAATTGCATTTATCAAGTAATATGACAACTGCCTTTAATAATTCAGTGTGAATTCAAGTGTGTGAAAGGTTATTTAATGTTTCATCTCTTTGTTTGTAAGGATCTGAAGGTGAAAATCGTGAAGTGGTTACTGGTGGCTACTTCTTTCTCGCTTGCAGCTGGACGGAAGGTGCTGTCAGTCTGAACCGATCCGAAGACCTTGGCCACGTGTGTTGGTTCCTACGTGAAGGAACAAGGAAGGTGAGGTACATTTCTGTAGTAGCTTCTTATTGCCTCTTTAACTCATAATTGTCTGATATAATTTGAAAAATGCTAGAAATGTGAAGATTGCAAATTCAATGTTCGAGATGTCCATAGCTTAAATATAACTTCATAAACAAATTCTCAACAATGTACTTGGAAATATTTTTACTTCTTATATTTATAATATAGAGAGGTAGTAAAGAGTTTTAAGAATCACTTTATTCCTAGTCTTCTGTCTTCTATTTATGTTATAACTTACAGACTGATTTAAAGCCAGTCAAACACAGATGTGATAATGCCACTTTTTTGTTTAAAGATCGTAAAGAACTACCTTTGTCTTTGGAATGTAGTTAAATCTCTGGAAGATTTCTAGTCTCTGGTCAGTCTTACCACTAACAACTGTGGGACCTAAGGCAAAGATACAAAGAATGGCCCTCTTTTTCCCCATCTTACCTCTACCGTGTACAAAATAGATATTTCCAAAGAACACAACAAGAAACAAAAATTTTAGAATTTTAATTTTAAGTAGATAAGGAACTTGTCAAAATGATTAAGGAGTTTTCCAAAAAGTTTAGAGAGTTAACCTAATATTTGTAACCTCTCTTGTCTGGACACAACCTAATTTGGTCATTTTATAGAAACAAAAAACAAATTTTAATTTTCTGTTTGGTGTATCGTTCATACAAAATTTTCAATAAAGATTTGTAAGCTCTTTTCATTATGCATGAATACATTAATATTGAGCCAACTTTATAAAAAATAATGCAAATCTTTTTGTACATAAAATACAACCATCTAGAGAGGCATTACAAATACAGGCAAACAGACTTCAAATTCTTCAGAACTTTTAATTTCACGTATGCTCTCAAATATATCTTTCATTATGTTTTTAAAATTCATGAACATATGTATTAAGCTTAATATACTTTTTCACATATGTATTTAGCTAAGTACAGATACACAACTATGCACATAGATGATTTAAGTTTTTTTCTTTAAGAAACATTTGAATTTATCAGCATATTAAAAAACAATATATATTATATTAATTTAAATAATTAAGTAACTGTTTTAGGAAACAAGCAAATCACATATTATCTTATATACATATTTCTATTTCTCTGTATTCTTTTAAAATAATTACCAACTTTAAATAAAGTAATTAACGTTTGCTTTTTTAGACTTAATAGAAAACACAGAGAGAGCAATCCAATAACTTTTAGCTATTTTATTTTTTCATGAGAACACATTTTATATCACTTTATCAACTTTTTTGTTAGGCAAAATAAACATAAATATACCTATATACACATAAATATACATCACTTAATGACGTGCACATTTTAATTTCCATTCTATAAGAAACACGGTAATTTAAAACTCTATTTAGAGATCAATATTTGTTTATTTTTCTTACTTAAAAATTATTAAGGTATCCAAAGATAATTTATTAATTCAATTTAGTATCAGTGTAAGGTCTTCCAAAGATTTGGAAATTGCAATTTACAATATCGTGTTAAGTTCTTATAATTTGCAGTATCATCAATAAAACACTCCAGTACATCAGAGTGGTAGAGTCAGTGAAAATGAATTAGATTTAACAGTTTAAATTATATTCATTATTAAAATTTCAAAAAATAAATACAATTTCAATTATGTCAACTTCATATTTTTATAATTATAAACAATCTGAGGAAACAATAATAGACCACTTTTTTAAAAAGTTAAATTAAATTGTTCTAATTTGCCTGAGGAGTCTTTTAGTTATTGGGAAATTACATAAGATTTTTTTTTTAATATAAATAAACCTCTGTGTTCACATATTTAAAAAAATCAAGACTTCTGAGTTCATGTCAGAACTCTATGGGCCTAGTGCTCTTTTCATCTAAAAAACTAATTAAATTACCTGCACACACAGGTACACTTTTTCTGCTTTGTTAAATTTTTGGCAAAGGGAAAACACAAATATAACACAGTTAAACATTTTCTTCTCCTTGTATTTTTGACTGTGTGAACAATAGTCCTAGAATGTACATATAATTATAGAAAATTATTTATGATCAATTAATTTAAATTTTTCCTAAGGAAAAAAAAGGAAGAAACAGCAAAAAAGAAGAAGTGAAGGAAAGCTAGTTTCAGAGAGATATACAATCATGATGGTTAAAAGTTACCTATCTTCAGGACTTCCCTGGTGGTCAAGTGATAAAGAATCTACCTTCCAATGCAGGGGGCCTGGGTTCAATCCCTGGTCAGGGAACTAAAATCCCACATTCCATGGGGCAAATAATCCCACACACCACAACTACTGAGCTCACGCACCTCAACAAGAGAGCCCACGTGCCGCAAACTACAGAGCCCATGCGCCCTGGAACCCACATGCCACAACTAGAGAGAAGTCCACATGCTGCAATGAAGAGCCCACACCACAACTAAAGATCTTGCATGCCTCAATGAAGATCCTGCATGCTGCAACTAAGACCTGACACATTCTTGTGCATTAAACAGTAATCTCTCTATTAGACATGGGAGACACAGCTCCCGAGACCTTTTCTCTTTTTGTTCTAATGCATCTGTCAAGTGAACAATGTTGTCCATGGCAAAATTCCCCCAGAGTGGTCATTGCAATTGCAGGTTGTCATTGAGAAATTATAACAATTAGAGAGATTCCCATGACTTACAACAGGAAGGGGGGATTGTTTGTGTTAAGGCCAGAGACACCAGGAGGACCCCAGAAAACCTATCAGGCATCTGTGCAGTGTCACATCTCTAGAACCTGCCAGAGAAGCTGGTCCCAGCTCAGGGCCAACAAAAGTGTTCACAAGACTTTGAAAAGTGACTCAAGTAATATTCTGTTCATGGAATGCAGACTGATGTGATCATCTGAAATCATCACTCATTTACGTCATCTGGATGATGATGTTACAGGACCTAAACATACTCTTACAGATTCCCCAGAGGAAGTGATGTTGACAGAGAGAGATTTCGTCTCTTTAGATCCAATTGGAATACATAATCAAAAAATTCCTAAAATGTACCTGTATGTACTTATGTTACTGTCATAGTAGGAGAGAAGAAAATCCAGTGGTCTCAGAGCAGGGTACTGTTTGCAGTCTAGGGTCCTGAGCTTTGATAATGAGGTTATTTTAATTGGATCCTTGCAGAATGTTGTGTTTGTTCACTGTTGACCCTCCAAAAGATCACCAAACAATTCTGTTAAGGGCACAATTAGCAAACACAGAAGGCCTATCCTACTCACAGAGCAAACCACTTGCAAACTCAGGAATAACTCAGTGTACACCACACATCTCGTTGGTCAGTCTCTTACCTAATTTTCTCCAGTACTGTTCCACTAGCTCATGCCAGAACTTAAAAACACACATGTGTATTGTCTCAGCAGAGTTGAGTTCCATCTCTCTCCTATTGCAATGGTCATGAATAAAGTCTTTCTTGCCTGTTTAACTTTTTTTTTTTTTAACATCTTCATTGAAGTATAATTGCTTTACAATGCTGTGTTAGTTTCTGCTTTAAAACAAAGTGAATCAGTTATACATATACATATGTTCCCATATCTCTTCCCTCTTGCATCTCCCTCCCTCCCACCCTCCCTATCCCACCCCTCTAGGTGGTCACAAAGCACCGAGCTGATCTCCCTGTGCTATGCGGCTGCTTCCCACTAGCTATCTATTTTACATTTGGTAGTGGATAAATGTCCATGACACTCTCTCACCCTGTCACATCTCACCCCTCCCCCTCCCCATATCCTCAAGTCCATTCTTTAGTAGGTCTGTGTCTTTATTCCCATCTTGCCACTAGGTGCTTCATGAACTGTTTGTTTTGTTTTTTTTTTTTTTTCCTTAGATGCCATATATATGTGTTAACATACTGTATTTGTTTTTCTCTTTCTGACTTACTTCACTCTGTATGACAGACTCTAACTCCATCCACCTCATTACAAATACCTCCATTTCACTTCTTTTTATGGCTGAGTAATATTCCATTGTATATATGTGCCACATCTTCTTTATCCATTCATCCGATGATGGACACTTAGGTTGCTTCCATGTCCTGGCTATTGTAAATAGAGCTGCAATGAACATTTTGGTACATGACTCTTTTCGAATTATGGTTTTCTCAGGGTATATGCCCAGTAGTGGGATTACTGGGTCGTATGGTAGTTCTATTTTTAGTTTTTTAAGGAACCTCCATACTGTTATCCAGAGTGGCTGTATCAATTTACATTTCCACCAATAGTGCAAGAGTGTTCTCTTTTCTCCACACCCTCTCCAGCATTTATTGTTTGTAGATTTTTTGATGATGGCCATTCTGACCGGTGTGAGATGATACCTCATTGTAGTTTTGATTTGCATTTCTCTAATGATTGGTACTGGCACAAAAACAGAAATATAGATCAATGGAACAGGATAGAAAGCCCAGAGATAAACCCACGCACATATGGTCACCTTATCTTTGATAAAGGAGGCAAGCATATACAGTGGAGAAAAGACAGTCTCTTCAATAAGTGGTGCTGGGAAAATTGGACAGGTACATGTAAAAGTATGAAATTAGAACACTCCCTGACACCATGTACAAACATAAACTCAAAATGGATTAAAGACCTAAGTGTAAGGGCAGACACTATCAAACTCTTAGAGGAAAACATAGGCAGAACACTCTATGATATAAATCGCAGCAAGATCCTTTCTGACCCAGCTCCTAGAGAAATGGAAATAAAAACACAAATAAACAAATGGGACCTAATGAAACTTAAAAGTTTTTGCACAACAAAGGAAACCATAAACAAGACCAAATGAGAACCCTCAGAATGGGAGAAAATATTTGCAAATGAAGCAACTGACAAAGGATAAATCTCCAAGATTTACAAGCAGCTCATGCAGCTCAATAACAAAAAAACAAACAACCCAATCCAAAAATGGGCAGAAGACCTAAATAGACATTTCTCCAAAGAAGATATACAGATGGCCTGTTTAACTTTGTCCAGTGCAATTTTTACTTGATTAATACTTTTCTAAGAATCCAGGTTTCTGCATATTATGATAAAGAAAAGTCACTCACTCCTATCCCTGAACTCTCTTTGCATATCTATTTAGTTACCAAGGGCCAAAAAATGGTAAAATATTTGTCACATATTAGGCCTTAGAGTTTCTCCCCATTAGATCCCTTTGCTGAGTGACTTTACTAATATAATGTGGAAATGACAAAATAATTTATAGAAACATACAAGATATTCCATGAAATGATAGCAAATTTAAATAAAGTTGTTTACTTGCATATGCAAAACATTTTTCAAAAGTATGTTGTAAATATTATACACGTAGCTTCTATCCAGCAGAAGTTAATTTTTTGTAGTAATATTCTGTAATATATATGCATCAGTAGTAATGAATTTCCAGAAAAAGAAGTTCTGGAAGTTTTGTTTTCCCTCTATTCTCCTTGTAAAGGAAAGATCATCCACAGCCTAGATTTAAAATTTTATTACATTTCTGCCTCAAATAAACATTTTTAATATTAAGAATAAAATAAAATATCATTCCATTTTTGTGTATTTTTTAATGATGGCATTTTGTACAATGACACAAGTTAATAATTCATTATAATATAATTATTAATTACAAATATCATAATATAATTATAATTGCTAATGTAACTTTTATTATATGTAGTATTATGTATAACCACTGAGTTTTCCAGGGTAATTTATATTTGTAGTTATAGGTTTTACTCTAATCATAGGCATACATGAGTAGATCTCAACCTTTTTTTGCTCAAAATGCTCATTGAAAATCTGATGAAAGCTGGAAATAGTTCCCTCACGATAGCTTACGCACACACAAGCACACTGTTTTTCATAAAATTTCAGAGGGTTAATGGACTCCTTTTAAGTAGATTCCTTGATTTACTATATTGAAAAACCAAAAAATATTTCCCTTAGATGTGCAAGGTTGATTCAACTCAGTAAGTATCCACTGATATAATTTACTGTCTTATAAGTTTTTCTGAGAGATCTCTTCTTATCTCTAAATTTAATTATAGAAAACTAAAACTCTAGTAGAAGACTAGACTATGAATAGATAAGAAACTCCGCTGAAATATCAAGTTGAATATTTCTTAGTGCCAGCAACTACTTAATGGTTTTTAGATACAGTATATAATTGCAGTAAAGAGTTCACCACCATCAGCATATGATGAAAGCATTTAACAAAGCTTTAAATGCAATTTAAGTGTTCATATCACAATTTTTAGACAAAGGATAGTGTGGTTTTTGGTGCATAGTTTAAGGAAAACCCATTAGACACGTATTCATTTGGTTCTTTCAGTTTTTCTTAAATCCTAGTAATAAATTATTTTGAAAATAAACCAAAAAGGAAGGCATATAATTATAGGAAATACTAATTTGCCATAGTCTGAATACTGCACTATTATTCTTTGTTGTTAAAACATTGTTTTGTCATGATTTTTTTGTGTATTAGTGACCTAGATTTCTAATAACTAAAAATACAATGATTCTTTAGTGTATGACATTTTTCTCTCCAGCATAAAATAGCAAATTATGCAGTTTTTTGTGTTTTTCAGTAGAAATCAAAAATTAAGCATACATGAAGCCTCACAGATTCTAAGCTCTGAGTGTGATTAGCTGGTAATATCTAATTTTTTTCCTTGTGTTTATTGAATCATCCCAGACTATATTGAAAACATGCAAACAAACAAACAAAATATCTGTATTTACCCAGTACCTGGGAAGCATTGCTCTTTTACACAGTTTTCATGGGCCAAATGGATCGATCTGTATACTCTTGACAAGACCAGGAAACAAGAAAAACAACCAAACAGGAAAGATGGGGCAGCTGCTACAGGTGGGGCAGTGAGTGTCAGAGCTGCAGTAACAGACACAGGGTTAGAGTCTGAGTGACAGGAAGCAGATAACCACACAAAGTGGCTATCTTCTGAGGGGCCACACTGGACAGTGCAGCCTGTGTCTCATCTACTTATTTGAAAACCCATATAATTTCCTCTCTACAAGCAGACTGCACATACTGTTTAACAGGACTGTGCATGCTAAAGTACAATAATACTAATACCTCACAAATTAAAAAAACTTATACCAAGAAATCAAGAAGACATATTGTGTGTATGTGTACAGAACACAAGCCGAATTAGATTTTAGAATAAGACTAATTAAATTATATTGCTTTTAGAATTAAAGCAAATCAACTAAGAGGACTTCCAAGGTAAATGGGATAATGGAAGGAGATAATGGAAAATTTAAATATAAATCCAAATTTTCCAATACAATCTCTACAAGACAGTACAGACAAACAAGGAGAAAAAACACAACCATTAATTACTGGTGTTTATGTATATGTTACTTATGAGTGATTGAAGTTTTAGTGCGTTGTATTTGCTAGTTGTGTTGAAAGTGAAGAATTTACGTATTGTATTTTTATATAGTATATTAGAAGAATTGGCAAAATTTGAATAAAGTTTACTGGTTATAAAATATAGTATTAAAATCAAAGTTAATTTCTTAACTTTGATAATATTACTGAAGTAATGAAAGAGTATATCCTCGTTTTTATAAGAATACACATTAAAGTAATTGAGGATAAAATGCAACACAATCACAAATTTCAGAAAATAAAATTAATAATATGAATATATATGTATGTACAGATGTATATAAACATATATTACATATATACATACATACATATAATGTACACATAGATATATACGGAGAGAGAGAATAATAAAATAGTGTCATTAAATGCTAATATCTGGTGTTTTATATGTAAGAGCTTATTTAACTTTGTAAGCCAATTATAACAATTTTCCTTTAATTTAAGAAACTTTACAGCAAATATACTCTGTATGTAGGAATGATTAGGCACTCAGTGAGGGATAAGGATTTTCTGAAGTACAAACACATAGAAAAAACATGTAAATTCACTTATAATACTTTAGTCATTGATTAAGAGTAAATAGCATTTGAAAAAAAAACTCATCTGTCCACGTCAAAGACCTGTTCTCCTTCCTAGTGGATTTAGAATTCTTAATTGACTTGAGCTCCAAATAGAAAAATGGAAAAACAGATTCTCATCTAATGTTTACCCAACAGAGACTAGATCTCTATAAATAATTAATTTGTCATTAAAGGATCACACTGCAAAACCAAATTCCTCATTGTGTTGCTACTGATAGGAAATAAGTTAATGGAGTTAAAAAAGGCAAAAAAAAAAAAAAAAAAAAACCATAAAGAAAACATGGAAATATTCAGAGGAAAATTATTTTAAAGTTATCAAAGTTCTATTGTGTTTTGAATTCTCTTCTGAGAGCTAGGAAAAGATATGCCTGAGTTTAAGCTTTCCATAAGACGTGCACTTCTCTGATGGCAAAGTTTGCCTAATTCTTTCAGGTAAATCTATTGGGCATATCTGTGTAAGATCTCTAAAAATAGTTAAAGTGATAATTTTTTTTAAGAATAGGTATAATTATGACTTCCATGCAAATATAAAATAAAGTGTTAGAATTTTACTTAATTAATTTTTCATAGGGATGCAATAAAATGTTACAGTCAGTTCAAAGGCAGATCCAAATACCTCACTCAAGGAGAAAAAGCTATTTAGTGATAAAGGAAACAGGTTTTCCATGGATCTGGTTCTCAATATAATGCTATTTCCACTATAACAGTTAACATTTTAGCAATGTGTATAAAAATTTGACTTAAATAAAAGCTTAAAAAAATTCAACAATTTTATAGTGGATATCAATCTATTTAACTTTTTACAATTTATGTATTACTGTTATAATTTGAGAATGAAATGAATTTGACTCTTGGGAACAATTTTAATATAAATCAAAAGTGAATTTTTTTCATCCTTGCTAAAAAAACACATGAATTTAATACATAGGGAAAATAAGAAATTCAAACAGAAATAATTGTAATATTTTAGTATATAATGGACATTTACAAAAGTCTTATTTCTTATTTTTTATAGATATGTGCAAATGGATGTAGTTGGTTGATTAAAGAAGATGATAAGGGATATTGGTGCCTATGTACTTCCACATGGTTTTGCAAAATGTGTCTGGAAAGCGCAACTGACTATGAAGAAAATAGGTGTCAACAAGAAGCTATTTATGAAGAGGAAATTAATATATCCAGGTATTTTATTCATCATTTCAACAAAAAATATCACCTATTTATCAAAATATTATAATTGTACTGATAAGCCATGATTGAAATATTTAATAATATTTAATAATATTTATTTTTGTTTAAAATGGTATTCATGCATCAGACATATACATATATAGTTATTATATGTTATGATATGTCTATTATATATTATAAATAACAATATAACAAAAATGAGGCTGATAAAGAATAGGCTTATATAGAAATAATTTTATCACATTAAAATTAAGTTAGTATCTGTGGGAAATTAAATTTGTGACAGATTCTGATATGTTAAGATGTATACGGTAATCTGCAGAGCAACTATTAAGAAAATAACTAAAACAGTACAGTAAAATAGCATTACAGGTATTAAAATTTTGCCCTCAAAAATATTGTCTTAATACAAAAGAAAGTGGTATCAGAAGAATAGAGGTTTAAAAAAAGACACAAAATGTCTGCAAAACAAAAGGAAATGGCAGACATAATTCCAACTATATCAATAATAACATTACAATCAAGTGGATTAAAAATCCAATAAAAAGGAGAGATTTTTCAGGCAAGATAATTTCTAGATATATACAAGTGTATACTGTCTATAGGAGACATACTCTACATTTAAATGCACAAACAGATTGAAAGTAAAATGTTGAGAAATGATATATTGTTCAAACAACAACCATAGAAAGCTGGAATTTCTATATTAATATCAAAACAATAGACTCTAAAAGAAAAGAAGTTCACTGGAGAAAAGGAACAATATTTTATAATGATAAAAGAGTCAAACCATCAGAATATGTAGCAATTATAAACATATGCACCTAACAACAGAGACCAAAAATGCATGAAATAAAAACTGACTGAATTGAAGGGAGAAATAGCCAGTTCAATAAGGATAGCTGGAGACTCCATTTCTGCACTTTCAGTGGTGGACACAATAGTTGGCAGGAGAACATCAAGTCTACAGAACATTGGAATGACATTATAAATCAAGTAGAATGAGTAGATAAACACTCCAGTCAACAGCAGCAGAATAGCATTATGCTCAAATAGACATGGAACATTTTCCAAGATAGATCATATATTAATACAGGCTGCAATATATTTAAAAATATTGAAATTTTTAAAAAGTATGTTTTCTGACCACCCTGAAATGAGATTAGAAATCAAAAACAATAAGCAATTTGATAAATTCACAAAAACATGGAAATTAACACAATCCATATAAGTCAATTAATCAAAAATAAATCATAATGGAAATAAGAAAATCAATTGAGATTAATTAAAATGAAGACACAACATGTCAAAACCCATGTGATGCAGGTGATGCAGTGGTTAGAATAAAAATTATAGCTGTAATAAACAAGGACAATCTCAATCAATATCCTAAACTTCTAATTTAACATGATGGAAAATGTAGAAAGGAAGGAAATAATAAACTGTAGAGTGAAATGAATTAAATAGAGTATAGATAAAGAAGAGAGAATATCAACAAAACCAACGTCTATCCATTGAAATGATTAACAAAATGAATAATCCTTATCTATACTAAGACAGAGAGAAGAATCAAATTACTAAAATTAATAATGATAAAGAGAGCATTATTACTGAAATTACAGAAAGAAAAAAGATTATAAGGAAACATAATGAACAGCTGTATATCCAAAAATCTCGGTAACTATGAAGAAATGGAGACATTCCTAGAAAAACATAAACTACTGAAACTGACTCCAGAAGAAACAGAAAATCTAAATAGCTGGTTTTTTTAAGTGAAAAGTTTCAATTATTAATTCAATGAGCAAACAAAAGATGCACACTATAAAATATCCAGGACTAAATAGCTTCACTGGGGAATACTTGAAACATGTAAAGCAGAAATAATAGAAATTATTAACTCTTCTAAAAATAAATGAGGGAGCATTTCTCAACTCATTCTATGAGGCCAGTGTTACATTGATAACAAAACCAAAAACATCACAAGAAAGTAAAGCTACAGACCAATATGTCTAATTAATCTGAACTCAAAAACCCTCAACACAATTGTACGCAGCAGATCCAGTAACATATAACAAAGATTATACACCATGACCACGTGGGATTCATCACAGAAGTGCAAAGTTGGTTTAACTTTCTAAAATCAATTAATGTAATATGTCATGTCGATTTAATAAAGGTGAAAAAGAAGACACATGATATTTCAATAGATGCAGAGGAAAAAAAGCATTTGACAGAATCCAACACCCTTTCATGATAAAAACAATCAAAAACAAAAAGAAAAAAAGAAGATACAATGTAACTTCTTCAAACTAGTAAGAAATTAAAAAAGAGAGAGGCAAACATAACTAACTTATTTAATGACAAAATAATGGAAATGAAAATTAAAATACAGATAATACTTTATACCCCCTATTATCAATAACATGATCAAAAAGAAAGATTAATAGAAAATTCTGGTGTTGGTGAGGATTTGGAGAAATTGGAACCCTCATATGCTGCTGGTGGTATATAAAATGGTGCATGCGGGTACTTTGAAAAGGGGAGTTATAGATTTCCATAAAACCCAGCAATTCCATTTCTAGTAGATACTCAAAAAAATGAAAATATATTTCTATACAAAAACTTCTACATTAAAGTTTGTAAAGTTTTATTCATAATAGTCAAAAAGTTAAAACAACCCAAATGTTTATCAAGTGATGATAAATTGAAAATAACATGCATTACATTCATGAAATGGAATATTACCCAGCAATAAAAAGTAATGAATTACTAATACATGCCACAACATGAACGAACCTTGAAAACATTATGCTATGGTAAAGAAGTCAGTCACAAATGACAGATCAGTAAATATTTGTTTAATAAAACAATTATTTTTCAGGATCTTTTATTTATAAAAAAAATCCTTTATTCTGTAATATAAATGCATTTTTTCTGACTGTGTTTCACTCTGTTTATGGTAATTTTTCTTTTATTTGCAAAATGTCTTGCAATTTTTGCAGTTAAAATTACCAATAATTTTATGACTTCTTAACATTGTCCCATAAATTAATACTAAACTAGCACCTAGCAAAGATGACAAGTGTAAATACTTCATATAGCAGTACTTCATATAAAATTCATATTAAATTAAAATTAATATATAATTCATATAATGTTAATTCCTATATATCAGTCATAATATCTAGAAATTATTGTATATCACTTACTATAATAGCAAAAGATATACAAAATTGTAGATTTAACTTGCAAAAGATGCTCAAGTTATCTATAAAAAACTCTATTACTCTATTAACTTCAGTTAAAAAAAGAAAATAATAGATGTTCTGAACACATTGAAATATAACCCTTTGACTTAGATATTAAGCCGTAAACTGGCCAAGATACCAATTCTTCCCAAGTTAATTCACACATTCAGTGCTATATCAAAGCACTGTATGTTATTTTAGAAACTAATGAACATGTTTTAAAAGCTGTATACAAAAATAATATTTTATAAATAGCTTAATCATCTTTGCAAAGGAAGAGTAATGGGGTGGGATTTCATATACCCAGACTACAAACCCCATGTGGTGTCATTTTAAAAACCAACAGTGGGCCAACAGAGACCTCTGAGAACAAGGATGTACGTATGGGATCCTTATATATAAGAAGTTTAGCCATAATTTAATGAGAATACACAGGGTTCTTTAGTAGAGCATAATGGGGAAATGGCTTACTATTAGATGAAACTGAATTGCAACCTTATACTTTATTTGGGATCAGATTCTGAATGTGTTCAGAGACCTAAAGTTAAAAGGAAAATAAAAATTATGATGTAACTGAAAGAAATGTAGAAAAATATCTCCATGATTTTGAAATGGAGAACTTTTAAAACTACACTATTGATACAATGAAGTATCACCTCACACTGGTCAGAATGGCTATAATCAAAAAATCTGCAAACAATAAATGCTGGAGAGGGTGTGGAGGAAAGGGAACCCTCCTACACTGTTGGTGGGAATGTAAATTGGTACAGCCACTATGGAGAACAGTATGGAAGTTCCTTAAAAAACAAAAAAAAACTACCATATGACCCAGCAATATCACTCCTAGGCATATACCCAGAGAAAACCATAATTCAAAAAGATACATGCACCCCAGTGTTCATTTCAGCACTGTTTACAATAACCAGGACATGAAAGCAACCTAAATGTCCATCAACAGAGGAATGGATAAAGAAGATGTGGAACATATATACAGCGGAATATTACTCAGCCATTAAAAAGAACAAAATAATGCCATTTGCAGCAACATGGATGGACTTAAAGATTGTCATACTGAGTGAAGTAAGTCAGAAACAGAAAGACAAATATCATATGCTATCACTTATATGTGGAATCTAAAAAAAGGGTACAAGTGAACTTATTTACAAAACAGAAGTAGAGTCATGGATGTAGAAAACAAACTTATGGTTATGAGGGGATGGTAGGGGAGGGATAAATTGGGAGGTTGGGATTGACATATACACACTACTATATATAAATAGATAACTAATAAGAACCTGCTGTATAGCACAGAGAACCCTATATGGGAAAAGAATCTAAAAAAAAAAAAAAAAAATGAGTGGATATATGTATATGTACAACTGATTCACTTTGCTGTACACCTGAAACTAACACAACATTATAAATCAACATTATAAATCAACTATATGCCAATAAAAATTTTAAAAAATAAAATAAATAAAACTAAACTCACAAGGTACAACTTATAAAGCCAAACAATTACAGTACTGTAATAGAAATTAAGGATTTCTTTCAAACGAATGACACTAGCAAAACAACAAAATAACAACAATAATAATAATGTTAACAGATGGTTGCTCATTCATGCAAAAATATTTTTCTATTGATATATACTTCATAATAGTACAGCTTAAAGTGTATAATGTAAATGAAGTATTTAACTCAGGTTTGAGCCTGACCACAGTTTTGCCCTAAAATGTTCAAAAATATTTTCTGGGAATTTGGAAAAACTTAATGGGGACAAAAAAAAATCCCATCAAAGTTTTGTCCCTCAGGACTTCCAGATAGTTTTTGCCAAGTATGGGATCATAATTTCAGAAAACCAGGAAAGACTGTGAAGTGTTCATGGCTCCAACGCATGTATGAAGCTTCAAGTTTATGCGCAAGTCACCAATCCCTACTTGCTACCAGACATATAACAAAATGAAATCAATTCATTCATACACTCATCAAACATTTATTGAGCACTCCCTAATTAGAAAACATTGTGCAAAATGTTGTGGAAATGAGATCAGATAATGCACCATCCATAGGTAAATTAATATTCTCCTCAGAACACATCTCATGGTCATTTCATTTCATTTAGAAAGCAAATATCTTTTTAAACTACTAAAATAACTATTATTTTCACTTTCTAAAGACACAAGCAGTTTGTTTTATAGCACTGAATTTTATGGCTTTCTTTCTGGAAACTTAAATTAAACCTGTTTCTCTACAGTCTATTTTAGGAGTTTCACATTGTCCATGTAATGCTAAGTATAACCAAAACCACTATTTTTCAGTCATAAGCAAGAGTCCTATTTCAAAGTGTAAAATCTAAAGGTCCATGATAAAAGCAGATACAGTTTCAAGACCTATGTCTGTAGAGTCAGGAGGCTTGTATAAACATATATTTATGTGAATTTGCCACAGAAATATATTTTACTCGTGTTTTAAAAAGTTATTTCTGAAACAAGAAGTCTTATGATTATTAATTTCTAAGACTATTGTAATTTTTGCCGTGATATCAGTGCCTTTTTATTAAGATATGAATTTCTTGTTTTCTGTTTATTTTTAATTTTTGGTTTAACCTGCAAACTTTGCAAAAGTTTTTGTGTTACATTTTACTTTTGGAAAAAGAAAAATAAACTGGACTATATATAAAAGTGGCTTATTGCTTGTGTGTATGTGTGTGTGTATGTATGTATGTATGTATGTATGTATGTAATTTTGGTTTTGATTAGTCTTGGTAGCACTAAACCAGGGGTCCCCTGGCAGGAACTGGACTGCACAGCAGGAGGTGAGTGGCAGGACAGTGGGCAGAGCTTCATCTGCCGCTCCCCATTGCTCACATTACTGCCCCAATCATTGCTCGCATTACCGCCTGGTACAGGCCTGAAGCATTCCCCCCACCACCACCCCATCCGTGGAAAAACTGTCTTCCATGAAATTGTTCCCTGGTGCCAAAATGTCGGGGACCACTGCAGTAAACCACCTTTTCTCTAGTGGCTGGATCCTTTTGACTATTGCATTTACATGCACTGATATATTTTTTCCTCTTTCTTGTCCACTGGAAAATGAGATCACCTTGCTTCCTTAAGCTTTATAGTAAAATGATATAGAGGTCATTACTTAATTCATTTAAGCAACTCCAAAATAGATATTATTATACTGTCCATATGCATGCCAAAATTAATTATAATAAACTTAAAGGAAGCATTTTTGTATAATTAAGTTTCAACTATAGTATGGGTTGAAACTTAGCTAATGTATACACAATTCTCTCTCATGTATCTTTTTTTTTTTTCTCTTTTGGGAGCAAACCAATATGGTGTTAAGCATATACAGTCAAAGTCTGACTATATTATAGCTTCAGGCTCTATGACTTTTCATGCTTTTTTCATATGTCAAATAATAAAAATGTTTTTATGCATATTAGATGATTCTGTGCTACCTGGGCCATATTTTTATTTTAGTCCATAATATCTAGATAGCTTTTTATATGTCTAACTTTTTTTGCATTGCTTTTCAAATTATCTTCAAAGACTATGAATTTTTTGAAGCTATTTATTCAAAGCTTTTAAGATGAGCTTTCTCTTGGGCTTCACCCAATTTTAAGATACGTTTTATGATTACATAGTAAAACAATATTAATGGAGCATCTGCTGTATATAAGACATATGGACCATAATCTTAGGACTCAGAGCAATACGTAGAGTAATATATTTAATGTCTTCTATTTCTAGAATATTTTTCTATTAAAAATCTAAATGGTGAATAAAACTATTAAATCACAATATTTAATACTGAGACCATATTTTCAACATAGAAACTTTCACCTAATGTGTTTCTTTGTCCTTTCATGCATATTATTCACTTCTTTCAAATTTAAATATAAATCAACTTAATTTATTTAATAATAGAGTTATTCCATTAGCTTATTCATGAAGTTTTCCATTAGCTCAATTTATTTTCTCAAAGTAAAAATTCTATGAAATTATAAGAATATTTTAAAATTATAAAAAATATATGTGGAGCACTGTAATTTTCTTGACAGTTTTTACAAAACTGATATACTTGTAACTGAATAGCTTTCAACTTAATAGCCATTTATTTTAGCACTGTGTATCCATGTACACATATATGAGCATATATATGCATATTATTAATAATGTTAACAAAATGCTTGGCACACTAGTACATGATTAGGTGAAAATGGTGAATGCTTTAGTAAACTGGAGAAATTTATTTTATGTCAATGATCATTCAAAGAAATGATCTTGTGTTCTGGGGACATTTTGGAAATTTCTAGGGTCATTCTAATATTTAGTATAATTGGCTGCAACAACTGGCATTTAGCAGGTGATTGGTGAACACCTGAACAAAAAAAGGTGTTCCATGTTTTTTACAATTTCCAAGAGTCTCATCATACATTATGTATGTATATAAAACCTTGCAATAAATATCTGAGTCAAGATCTTAACTTCATTTTACTTACTGACACAAAATATTCCTACAAAATGTTAATAATCATTGGATTTTCCAAGAATGAAACTTTTATGTTTACCAAGAAAATATTATGTTCTATTCAGGAATTTGTTAAAATTTATTAACCACTTTGGAACATTATATCATCCTGCTTTGAATTTCTAATACCAAACTACAATTCTCAGTCTCCAATTATAATTGCCTCACCCATAGTAATTCTGCCTTTGGGTGCAAACAGCTAACCACTTCAATATATCTTCTACTTCAGTCATTTCTACTAAAGATGTATTTTTTATACATAAATGCATTCAATTACAAATTAGTGTCCTTTTGTATCATCTTATATCAGACTTAGAGCATCATCTTGATTTTTTACATTATTAGATGTGTAGATAGGTTATACCTATAAATTCTATTATATGAAGTAAAAAGGGTGCCATAAAGACAAGAAATATGAGTCAGACAGAAATATATTATAAAAAGAAAATATTGCTCTAAGTTGGTTTAGACTATCAATTTGGAAAGGTAGTAACTAAATACTGAAGGGTATAAGGGCTGTATTTACAGTCCAGAAATAAGAGATCCAGTTTCCTCAAGCATGGGAAGATAAGCAAATTGAAGGGGACAGTTGGCTGTTGCCAACTGTAGCAAAAACTCTTATGTTGAAATAGGGAAGAACTTTGGAAGAATTACCACTCTGTGCAATTTACATATAGATACATGGGTTTACGTGAAATCACCTTCATGTATAGTATGTTATGATTAAAGTCATTTTTACTGATATTTTTTAGTTATTTTCCTTTGCTTTTATATTTTTATCAATATAATTTTTTGTTAAATCAGTTTAAATTAGACTATATAAAAAAGGTGATCTCATAATAAAAATCTAAGAAAAAGATTTATATAATTTAAAAAAATTACTATAGACACACCTCAGAGATATGCTGAGTTCAGTTTCAGACCACTGCAATAAAGTGAATATCGCAATATAGGGAGTCACAGGAAGTTTTTGGTTTCCAAGTACATACAAAAGTTATGTTTACACTATACTGTAAATCTAAGTGTACAATAGCATTATATCTGAAAACCATGTACACACCTTATTTTAAATACATTTTATTGCTAAAAACTGCTTACCATCATCTGAGACTAGTGAATCTGAATCTTTTTGCTGGTGGAGAGTCATCCATGCTGATGGCTGCTGACTGAGCAGTGTGGTTCCTGAAGGCTGGGGTGTCTGTGGCAATTTCTAAAAATGAGACAACAATAAATTTTGCATCATCAATTGACTTTTCCTTTCAGTACTGATTTCTTCATAGCATGCAATGCAGTTCGATAACATTTTACCCACAATAGAAGTTCTTTCAAAATTGGAGTCTATCCTCTTAAACTCTGACCATGCTTTATCAACTACGTTTATGTAATATTCTAAATCTTTTGCTGTAATATCAACAATCTTTACAGCATCTTCATCAGGAGTAATTTCCATATCAAGAAACCACTTTCTCTTCCCATCCATAAGAAACAACTCTTCATCGTCTCAAGTTTTATCATGAGATTGCAGCAATTCAGTCACATTTCAGGCTCCACTCCTAATTCCAGTTTTCTTGCTGTTTCTACAACATCTGCAATTCCTTCCTTCACTGAAGTCTTGAACCCGTCAAAGTCATCCATGAGGCTTGGAATCAACTTCTTCCAGTCTCCTCTTAATATTTTGACCTCTTCCCATGAAGGAAGAGTTATTGTTCAGCACAAGAATCCTACCAATGATGGAGGGAAAAGCTCCAGAAGTGAATTAAAGATGAGTGTAGAGTGTATTTAAATGTGGATATAAAGTTAAACAATCCCAAAATCATGACTACATTCATAATACCAAAAAACAAACAAACAAATTTAGAAACAGGGCACATTAGGATGAACTGTAGGTGTATCAATCTTCTTATTTTTTAAAGAGGAATACAGCAAATGGAGATTTGAGTGTTTAATTTGAAATTTTAAACAAAAGCAAAATAAATAATAAAACAAGATATAATGAACTAAAGTTAAATGGAAAAATATATAAATATTCTAATTTTCTAATCTTTATAACAATATTTCAGTAGATAATCTCTGAAGTTGTTCAACCAAGAAATAGAAGGCCAAGTAGATTAAATAAATTTAAAAGAAAATCAGAATCTGACAAATATTACAAATTATAAGATATAAATCACACCAGAAGCTAATAAAACAAAGAAACAAAATGTAATTCACAGAGTAAAACAGGAAATAAAAGGATTTTATAGACACAGACATTTGCACACACACACACACACACACACACACACACACACAGTAACTGTAACATCTATTAAAATAGCTGAAATATAGAACTAAAACAAACCTAATTCTGTATTGTTTAAAAGAGACAACAATTTGACTCTGAAAGGTTAAGAGAAATAGACTAGGAAGAAAAGAATACAAATTATTATTAATTTGATTAAATTAAAACAAGGTGGAAACTATATGATGAAGACCTCATGTAATTTACCATCCCAACCCAAATACTTTTCAAAGTGAATGAGCGTTATTAATAATTAATCTATAAAATGTGATTAAAACAGGCATAATATAGACAGACTTATATGCCATGTGACAGTTGTTTAGAGTTTACCTAGTTTTTTTTTTTTTTTTTTTGCAAAGTCATAGGGGGTGGCAAGTGAGAAGGCATTGAAGGGGAGTAATTGTGTTCTATAACTGTATTTCAGGTAAACATAAGCACATTTGATATAGCTGGTGACATAGTAACCTGCCCAGTAATTAATATACTTAGTCCTCCTCTATGAAGTAGATCTAGTACTGATGATTTTACAGATAAGAAAATTATTTATAAATAAAAATTATTTATAAAGAGATATATATATATAATTTATATATTTATTATAATTATATATAAAAAGAGAAAATCATTTATAAAATAAGTTAGAGAAGAAAAATTAGAGCCAAGCCTGGTGCTTTGAATATATCAAAGCATTCACTATATTGCCTGCCATTAACAATCTCAGTGATCCTTGGCAAACTGCATTAAATGGCCAACTTTTTTACAGTGACAATAAGAAAGGTTTGAATTAACTGAACTTTGACACTCTTGCTGGCTCCAAACACCTACCATCATATACTTTTATGAGTGTAATGACTTAGGTTCAGTAGGTTAATTTTCATGAATAATAACAGAGTGATTTGACATTGCTCTTCTCAACTCATTATCATGTTTATATGATTATTTTAAGTGTCCTTTGAATAGTTGGCAATGGATATTTGAAAATCAAAACAACTTAGACCAAAAATTTTCACTATATTTTAGGTATCTTTCTCACCTTATGCTTTCTTTTACTTATGACTTATATGTACATATATGCAATATCCAAAAGAATAAATGTGGTATATTATATAAGTTATAATCATTAAAATGATATCTCATAATCCACATTACCTAAGGTGATACCTAGCATATAAAGAAGACCCAAGAATATTTGTTCAATACACTTAATAAATAACTGAAGTACTCAAAAGATGTGTGTATATGAAATGAAGAAAATACAAGTTAAAAACCAGTATCTCTCTAACTTCAGGAAAACATTCCTCTTTTGTTGATAGCTAATCTGGCTCTCACCATTAAACCTACAGATATTTTCAATAATTTACAAGAAACAGACTATATTTCACAATTATCTTGAAATAGAGAAAACCACATTAAAAACTACTAGAAAATATTGGCTAAATTGAAATTACCGTAGGAATTAATTTTGTGTGCATGCTATTAAAGTCTCATCAGGATTTTCAAAATCATTGAAATCTATACTTAAAAAATTTAAAATGGCTCAATGAATTGCATTCATGTACTCAAGAAATATAGATATTTAAAAATTCCAATATAGCTTTTAAAGAATTATCTGAAAAATACTTGGCATTGCCCTTCATCTATATCTTTAATGAATAATTGCACTCAGTGAAAAATTGAGTTTGAATAATCCATTATGTGTAATGGTATTCACACACACACACACACACACACAAAATATACCATAACTTTCCACCTGCCTCATCATCCCATCGTGTAAGATAGGTTAATTTCCTCTAATTCCCAGAATATTTGTACTTAATCTAACCTCAGAGATATTGTAATAATCTATTTATCACCTTCCCCACCCCCTGCAAATTCTGAGTGTCTTTCCAGCACCTCATTTATTTACTCAATCATTACACATTGAACAAGTTTTCTTGGGTTCTCTCTCTGTGCTAGGAACTGGCATATACTAGCATATATACTGGTGATAAGAATTCAGAGGGAATAAGACAGCTATTGTTCCTGTCTTCAGAGAATTTACACTACAGGCAACTAAAGAACTGAGATACTCAAGCATTTGCAATAAAACCTATTAGAGTCATAAATATTAGGGTAAGCAGAGGATGCCTTCCTTGAGATAAAGCCAGAAATTTGTTCACATCAGCATTAACTCATTTAGGTCAATGACAATCACATAGACGATGCAAACATATACTTACGGAATGAATATAGGAGTGAATGAATGAATACTATCAATAGAACCTAGTATTAATTAAAATCCTATTAGTTTTAGGCATGAGATGAAATATTTCAAACTTGTTTTATGATGGAGCAACCTATCAATAATGATGCCATTGTCCAGGAATGCCCAGGGCCCTCACCTGGCCTGCACTACCTGTGGCAGCCCTCACTGACATTTCCCCAACTGGAGCCCATGTGGCCACCGGACTGGCCCTTGTGGGTCTTATCATGATTGTAAGACCCACCTCAGCAATAACCATCAGAGAACTTTGACAAAACAAGTTTTATTACCATAGTTTGTGGAGGAGGGTACATGGCACTCCTGGGCCACAGAGCAAGGTCGCAGCTCAGGTAAAGAGACAGAGAAGACCTGGGGTTCTGCCTTTATTGGGGTCCGTGGTGGGGTGCCTAGTGGTTTCAATGTTCATTCTATTAGTGAATTTAAAACATGAAAGTGGGAATTAAAGAGCAGGGAGGGAAAAGCAGGGTCCCCACAAAAGGTTATTTATCAAGGTCAAACAGGGCTTTCTAAAACGGGAAAGTTCATGGGGGGTGGGGGCTTGGCTTGGCTTTTTATGTACTTGTGTAGCTGGCAGTGTGTTTATTTCAGATGAATGTCTTTGAAATGAATGCCTTGGTAATCAAAAGCTTAATGTCGGGCACTTATACTACTATCAAAAATTGTCATAATTTTCAGGCACTCACGCTAGAGAACTTTCCAGCACATTTTCTCAAATATCCTGACACACACGCACCGTCATTTCACCTCAGCAGGTCACAGAGCAGTTAAGTGGCAGGACCCATATTTGAGTCTAGATCTGTTTGTTGCCAAAGTTCTTTTCAATCATCATTCTGCACGATAACCAAAATTAAATTTTGCCAAGAATGGACACCTTCTACAAGAATATTTTAAAAGTACACCACACAACCTTCTTTAATATGTTCTCATCCTGTGGATTTAAGTAAATATGTGATAAACATTTAAACCTGTTAAATTATATGACTAATTGGGTTTTTTGCTTTTCAGATGCAGCTGTTTCCTTGGTCACGTGTTTAGAGTCGGTATGCTCAATGATGATGACTGCTTAGGAAACCAGAGCACATCAGTGCAAGGCCTCTGCCTGGCCCACTTGCACACCTGCAGTTGTAGCTCTCTGCAAAGATGTGAAAGACACATGTGTGAAATAGAAACTGAAGATTGTAAATCTGCGCCCTGCAGAAATGGAGCAACAGGTACACATTTAAGTGGCTATTTCTTTGGCAAATGTGTCCCAGGATTTACAGGCAAGTATTTCTTGAAATCAAATTGTCTAGTGGATAAGGTGCTTAATGCATTTATTTAACGTATCTCAGATGTGTCTAATGATCAGTATTGTAGCTTGCTTTCTCATTTGGCAAAGTAAAAATATCTTCCCTTGGAATAAGAGGATTGCTTCTTCGGGCAATTACATGGCTGACTACACAGCTTTGGCTCATGCAAATGAGGCTGCTAAGGCCAGACTGCACCACTAAGAATATAATGTACATGTCAAAGGTCTGAAGAGAAAACAGGCAACCATAACCTCACAATAATAGTGCCTAAACAGCTTCAGTACCCCCTTCAACCTACTGTTTGGCTGCCTAAGCAAACTGAGTGCCAAGTTTTTCCTAGTTTAAAAACAAAATTTTGTTTCAGTATTTCTGAGGTCAGTTTAATGCCCTCACATTAATAAGATTAAAAAAAAAAAAAACCATAAAATCACAACCATATTATATTCTTTGTAAAATCATAGAGGACAAAATTCACAGTGGCTACATAGTAAAAAGGCAGCTTTTGATACAAAAATATCAGAGATTAAGCATTCAAATTTATGCTATTTGAGATTTTATGCTTGGTCTTACATTGAAGTGATGTTCATAATAATTTCAAAACTTATTTATTATAATTGCCTTATAAAAATCAGTACAAAGACAATACAGGAAGAAAACATAACTGTCACTTTTAAATCACACCTAACTTTAGGTAAAATAATGAAAAAATGTTTCATGCGGTATGATATCCCATTTTATTTAGCAGACCCAACTCCAGAAGCTATTTGGACTTCCATCTTAAAGTGAAAAAAATATTATTCCTATTCTATATTTAAAGTAATATGCTGAAGCTTTTGGCAGAAACTTAAAAAGATAAGTTCTAAAAATGGAAGTGATGATATCATTGGAATAAACGTATGGCCATCCAGATTAGCTTTTTAAGGATGAAAATATATTTCAGTGTACAAATTCTGGTAAGCTTGCTAAAAAGTTTTTCCCATTACTTCACATTTCACATTTCAAACTTGTTTTTAGTAAAAATAAGATAGCATAAAATGTGCTAGTGCTGTTGAAATAGTTGTATCTGACTTAGAAAAGACATATACATATATTCATCTGTTTTTATCACATAGGGTATCTTCGAGAATTCAGTGAAAATACAATGTTAATCAGCAATTATACATAAAATAGAATAAAGGATGAAACTTAACTCTTCTAATACCATTACTAAGATAAAATGTAATTTGGTATTTTAATTATTTGTGTATATATGTATATATACATATGTATATGTATACACATTATCAATGAGCAATCTATTATTTTATATTTCAAGACTGACTTGTAATAGTCAGTTATCCATTATATGATCATTCAATATATATTATATACACGTTTTTCAATAGTTAAGCCACACATTGCATAGTACTTACCATTAGTATATACTAAAAATAATTCATATGACTTACTTCTCAGCTGGGAATAAAAACATTCCATACCCATCTGATAGTTTTTCCAATCTGAAACACAAAGTTGTATCTGATTTTGATTTTCATTTTGTGGCGTAATCAAAAAAATTAAGTATTTACAATTTGAAATTATATTTGGAATACTTTTTACAGGCTTTTCATCTTTTTTTTTTTTTTTTTTTTCCCTTCTGGGAAATGTGTCTTTACTTAATCACAGTTCTTATGAAGACATTTTCACTTATCTCTTTCCAGGGAGATAATAGTATTATCTGCAAATAATGGTAGATTTAAAAAATTTACTTAATTGGGTATATAGTATTGTTTGGTCAAATTTCTAGGATCAAGTACAATGCTAGTGATAAAAGTGGCTGTCTTCTTGCTCCTGAATTTCATGGGACTTTGTGTCACCATGCTACATGGTGTTGGCTTGGTATTAAGCAGATAATAAATAAGGTGGAATCTTTCCATTTCCAATTTAAAACATTTTAAATAGAAATAAATGGGGAAGTAATAATATGGCACAATAGCCATTTGATAGAGTAACATTTGCTTTTATTTACTTTTATAATTTTTAAATACTTTTGTATAGACATACAATAATGGACTTTTATGTGTGTTTATATTTATTTATTTTTAAAATATTTATTTAAAAACTTTTGTCAGTTGCTTGTGCTTTACTTACGAAGGACACTTCAAGATCATGGTTACTCTTTTGCTTTGTGCTTCATTTCCCATGAACCAGTCGTTTTTGTCCCATTTCCACCATCATCCCCTAAAAGTTTATGTGTGTTTTTAGAAAATTTGTTTTCAGTGTTACAGTTTTGTGCTTATTTTACACAAAGATGTGGAAAACTCTTCTTATTCTGTACTCTGAAATATTTAAAATAAACTGGTTTGAAAGGATGAAAAAATTCCTTAGGGTTTACTAACCAATCAACAAAATAAATATTCCTGCTTATTACTCTTAGGAAGGTTAGTTATTCTCTAAACTTCTTACACTTTCCAGGGCTTTATTGAGTCAATTTACTAATTTACATGACTTGAGATAATTATTAAAATCATTGGCTTTTAAATAATAATTTTATCTGAATTAATGTTTTTCTTAATTTTATTGTGATTTATATATATGTTTGTTTTCTTTCTAATTAGAATAGAGTTTATACAATTATTGTTATTTTCAAGGAACTTATTCATATATTTAACAATTCTCAAGTTTTTTCTGCTTTTTTATTTAATACTATATAAATTTAATTATAGAATTCCTTTCTCTAGCTTTATTAAACTTTCCAATGTCTTGCTCTTTGCTTTCTTTACTTTTTATTTATTTGTTAACCCTTAGGTAATTTACAAATTAACACATTTTCTTTGTTATTTGGTAATGCAAAATTGGAGGCTAGAGATTTTACTCGGGGTATTGTTTGCTTGTAGTCTAGAAATTTGATATGCAATTTTTTTGCAGTGTTTTCTAAGTAGACTGCTATTTCAGGTTTGATTTCCAATTTCATCCATCAGTCAATATGGCATTTTAAGTTATGCTTTCTGAGTAACTTGACAATTTTGTTTATTCTTTGGTTATTAATTTCCAGTCACTGCATCATTAACACAGAACAAGGTCATCGATAATTGCTATTTGGTATATTTTTTTCTTTTATTTTGAAAGTATATAGAGAAGTGAAATCATCTTTTTACAATTTTTCCAACTGTAGGGGATTACAAGTAGCTACTGGGGGTCTGAAGGGAAAGGGGCTAAGAAAAATCCCTACAGTCAAGCAGAAACAGTGTTGTAGTTTGTTAGTAGTCTATGTATTCAGGACAAGAGTAAGGAGTGTTGGATTCATATGACTTATTTGCTATTATTGGCTTAGCATATCACAGTTCTTATAAGAATAATACTTGGACATTTGGACATAATATATATTGTCTGTGAATATTCTTTAAAACTTCTTTTTCTGTGATTTAAGTTTAGGATAAGACTAATCCTAGGAGTTTTTTCAGAAAATGATTTTTAGGTGCCATTTCAGATGTAACAAATCCAAATATTTGGAAGTAGTATTCAAGAACAAAAATGTTTCAGTTTGTATATCGGACTCCCGTGGGTCTTTGATGGAATGATTCCCCTATATTTCTTCATAGATGTAAACTTACACATAAATATAGATGGGTTTACGTACTTTGTCATTCCATTTCCCCATATTAATTGATATTTACACACACCTTCACTACTCTTTACATGCTTACCTTATGGGTTATAACATTTTTAATTAGCTTACCATATTTTAATAAAACTCAGTACTTGTACCACATTCCAGACCATACACAGACCTTAAACATTTGAACCACATCTAACCCTCTCTAGATATGTACATATTTTGTATATGTTTTTCTGCATATATTTAAAACTATTCAAGACATTATTATCATTTTATACACTCAATACTTATCTATACTTATCCATATTGTGCCATTTTATTTCTTTTATTTCTTTCCTATATCTCCAAACTTCTAACAGATTTCTTTTACCAAACGTATGATAATCACTATTTAGAATATCATTTTCAGCTTTTCTGCTTGGATGAATTCTCCATTTTCTATTTGTCTGAATGTATTTTTAGTTCACCTTTATATTTAAAAGATGTTTTATGGTAAAGGATCAGCAAATGACTTAAATGAAGGAAGGAACTGAAACTACAAGTTAAATATCTTTACAGTAATGTATTTAAAGATGTATGTTTTTGTATGTCTATATTGCATATATATATATATATATATATATATATACATATACAAACACATATATGTATATGTATGTATCTATCATCTTTAGGTCTATTTATCTATCTATCCTTCCTATGATATTGCTAGCCCTATAATATCTTTGACTCCTGTTTATCAGTTCCTATGTTCCTATTTTTTTATTTTATAAAGCATATAGTGTCACAGAGAATTTAGCAAAAGGCTCAGACAGCTGAGATATCAAATGATTCACACAATTTATCCCACAATTTGAGCCATTCATTCCAGGTCTCTACTTATAGAATTCCATCATATTTTAAGTTTGAGGCTTCTGTATACTGATAATATTTTAAAAAGCAGAAAATGGGGATGGGGTCAAAATATTTAACAAATCAAAAACTTCAAATATTTTAAGATAATTATTCTCCCATAACAATTTATTTTCATATAGCAATTAATACATATTTAGTCCTATTAATAATAGGGAAATAATAGTGGGAATAATAGTTCTGCTTACATTGATCCTTGGACTTTTGCTTCCTGAAGCCTGATCTAACGAAATAGGAGCAATAGAAACATATTTGAGAGGTAATAATAAAGAAAATGCTATGGAAAAAAGACAGATGTTCTTCACTCTGGAAGATTCTTATCTGTCCTTTGTGGATTTATATTGAAACGTCTTCCAAAAAAGACAAAAAAACATAATTAAACAGAAAATATGTGACTTTTAAAATGACAAAGGAATTGCAGCCTCAGTGAAAGTAGCCTGTGTTATGACTGGATGGCAGCTCTTTAGCTCCAGAATTTTCCTTCAAGTTCTGATTTCATTTTAAATTGTGATTTTCCCTAACTCATTAAAATGCAAAATCTATACAAAACAATGTTTGCATAATTATAAAATAATTTACTAAATGTTGCATTTGAGGAAGAAAAAGGTTATGTTCAGGAATTTAATTAGTGATCTGGCAACACAAAATATTCAACATTGGTTCTAATTGTATGCACATCTGGGATTTCCTCCAAAAGAACTAGATTCCTAAAGGTCAAACATTTATATCAAAGTGTTTTAAAATAACCATCTTGTAATAAGGAGGATGAACAGCTTTTCATCAGAAGCAATGGAAATTAACTTCCCAAGAGAAATGACCCAATATATTCATCTTACACATGAGATATTTGTATTGGTATATATACCATTTATGTTGACTTCGTTTGTATACCATGGAGTATTCCAAAGAAAATGGCATAAAAATATAAGCATGAACATCACCCACTCTGGGCCAAAGCAGCTGAAGGAAAAGTAGTTTTTGGTCCTGTTTCAACCGAGACAGTAATTTCTATAAAGCACCTTACTTATTTTTCAATTTTTCCATTATATAGGTTGGCATTCTATTTCCCTTTTGTCTACTTGCCCACATTACTGTTATGAGATATTGAAGGGGTCTTGAGCTTCCTAAGAGAAATCCAGCACATTAACAGGATGCAGTAATATTACTAGAATATAAGACTCCTTTAACTCTTCCAGGCTTTATTTAATTTCATTATCTTTCATTTTCTCAGTGAAGTTAAAAAACAGCAATAAACCAGTTAACAAAGCAGCAGCCATTCAAACAAACAAAGATAACGCAAAACTACAAACCCTATTTAAATATCAAAAAGCCCAAGATCACAAAGAATTTAAAACTGTTTCCCAATTTCAATATGAAACTACCCAACATAAATAGGTAACATGTTACTGATAACTTATTTTGGTATTTTTCTTTTCTCTTCATTCAAAGCATGTTTAGTTCTTTCAAAGAAAGAATTATTACTACTTGTTAGGTAGGATTTTTTTTTTTTTTGGTTTTCATTTCAATGAATCTTAAGTACATGGATAACATAGTTTTATCAATACTGAAGGAAATCCAAAAAAGAGGGTATATATGTACATGTATAGCTGATTCATTTTGCTGTTCAATAGACACTAACACAACATTGTAAAGCAACTATACTCCAATAAAAATCAATTTTAAACAATTTGAAAATATATGTATATTTCCATGGGTTTCTGTGTCCTAATTTTTAATTTAAAATAAATAGAAACTTTATTTTTTAATTCAGTGAAGACTCTGTCTTGGGGGGTAGTCAATAATTTTGCCTGTGGGATTAGAGAACATATTATCTGAGCTGAGCCTTGAAGGATGAATGGGGTGAAACCGAGATTTAAAAGGCCCTGTGAAAGGCGAGGTACCCATAAATAAGAAACAACAAGTGACAACAAGAAGTCTATAATCGGCAGAGATTGGGATAATACACAGGTCCTCATTGTTAATATGAAAGTGTGATACATGCCTAGAGTACAATAATTTCCATTATTTAGCAACTGAGCAATCACCAAATGAGAGTAAATGAGAACAGAGGTTGAGATAAACATGTATTTTATTTTATACAGATTTAGGTATCAAAATGACATAGTTCCAGTTAGAAAAATGATATTTTCTGTGTTTATAATACTTTGATATTTTCTAACTTGATATTTTCTGTGTTTATAATATCAACAGGCATAGTGAGGAAGTGGTGAGGAAGAATATTTGAGGTGGTTCAGAATTTCGATTTCACTACCTGGTTGCTTTGCTATCCCAGGAAGCATTTGTTTTTATCCAGGCAGCCTCAGGATGGGTAGAGGCCAAAGCTGCCAGTGACGACAATTTGGTCACCATCCAAAATATTGATAAATAATGTGTAAATTCCAGCCATACCTGGGGAGTTTTTGCTCCTGTTTTTGTTTTTTTTTTTTTTCCTGCATATCATTATACATTAAATGATGTAGTTCTCAAATTACATTATCTTTCCATCAAGTACCGAGTTACTTCTGCACTCATATCCAACTTGATTATCCAGTAATATTCTGAATATGTGTATTTAGGGAATTTCCTTTTATTTATTAATTTCCATATGGGTAGACACTGCATAATTTCTTTATATTTTTGTAGCGTTCTAATTTCTCTGAAAATCGTATTCTGTTGGTACATTATATAAACAAGCTTCCAAAGCTACTGAAGAAAAGTGCCTCTCCAAAATAATCATTTTTATGAATAGAAGATAACAGGGCTTTTCTTGCTGTCAGGGCAGTTCTTAAGAGATTTCTAATCTGCGCAAGCTTCAAAAATGCTGACTAAATCTAAGAAGTATTATAAAACAGCAGCCAGAAATTTAACAGAGGAAAAACTATTTTGTTTTTGTATTCCTCAGAAAATGATGTGACTTCTCTATATTCTGTTATTTGGCTACAACTTAAAGGTAATCCTGGGCTGGTCTCATGAATAAAAAACTGATGTTTTTATAATTTAAATTCTATTTTAAAAAATGGACAACTATTCAGTAAAAATAACAATGAAATGATTGCAGAGTCATATTTCAGAGATTCAGGCCCAAAACTAATGTATTAGAAAATGACACAGACAGTATATCCAATCTTCCAATGTGTCCTTTTGTTGTTTTAAATTTAATATATATTTTATATTTATCAAAGATACCGGAAGGTCTATAATAACTTTTCAAACTACCATTCTTTTTAGTGTTTATATAGGAATGTTGAGTTTCAAAAATTATTTTGAAATACTTTTCTTTTAAAGGAGTACATTAATGTTAGTGAGATCTTTAAACAGAAAAATAAAGGTTGACATATCTTCTGTGTCACATCAGAAGATATGGCATAGAGAAGTTATTCCCATTTGCCCAAACCTAAGACACACCCAGAAAACATCAAATGCTGACAGTGAGTACACACATGTTAAAAAGAGGGAGAGAAAATAAAAGTTTAACCTGCTTTTCAAAGTAATATTTGACTGCATTTTCCTTTAATTAGGAATAGAACACCTCCAGTATGAATGCTACACAAAGAAAGGTGAATTATTAAAATATATTATGATAAACTACAGAATAATCCACACTTATTGCTTCATAAACAATCTGTCAATGTTAGGCATTTTTTAAAATAAATGTATTTATTTATTTATTTTTGGCTGCGTTGGGTCTTCATTGCTGCACACAGGCTTTCTCTAGTTGTGGCAAGCGGGGACTATTCGTTGCGGTTGTGCAGGCTTCTCATTGCGGTGGCTTCTCTTGTTGCGGAGCACGGGCTCTGGGCACGTGGGCTTCAGTAGTTGAGGCTCACGGGCTTAGCTGCTCCGTGGCATGTGGGATCTTCCCAGACCAGGGCTCGAGCCCGTGTCCCCTGCATTGGCAGGCGGATTCTTAACCACTGCACCATCAGGGAAGCCCTGTTAGGCATTTTTAAATGTGCCCTAACAAAATAATGCATTATCTATTTATCATCCATCCATCCACCTACCAACCTATCAATTTATGCTTCCATAAATGTACTTGTTACTGAGTCCACACTTGTCCTGCTCACCGCACAACAAGCCAATAAATTGAGAGATGAGTTGTTTGGGGCAAAGAATAGAGACTTTATTCAGAAAGCCAGCAGACTGAGAAGATGGTGGACTAGTGTCCCAAAGTTAGAATTAGAATTCAATTAGAATTAGAATCTTCCCTGAGTTAGAATTCAGGCTTCTTATATAATAAAAGGAGAGGGGTGTGGCTGGCTGTTGCCAACTTCTTGGTGCCAGCCAGACCTCCAGGGGATGTGATAATCCTTTGTTCTTGCAGCTGTCCATGTAGGTCTGGTAATGATGTTCTTGTAAACCTCCAACCAGAAAAATGTTATTCTCTGTTCTGCAATTTTTTATCTGTATATGAATTGAAAATTTTATACCTTTAAAAATCAATCCTGGCACAGCAACAAAGACCCAAAGCAGCCAAAAATAAGTAAGTAAAATAAATTTTAAAAAGTAAACAAATAAGTTTTTTTTAAATGTAAAAATATCAATCCTGGGACACAGTAGCCCTTGAGAATGGGCTACTTTATATTTTAGGCTAAAGGCAACATTCTTTTACAAAGGTTCAGAGCCAGCATGACTAAGCAGAGGCAACAGAGCACAAAGGTTAGAGCCAAAGGAATAGATCCAGTATGAAGTCAGGTTTGTTCTTCTCTTACATATTTATTTAGCTTGGCACAAGGTATCAAATAAAATAAGGTCACAGAGATTAATTATATATGTAAAACCATTGAGTAGTTATGGCTTTCTTATTCGTACACCGAATATAAATGATGAATGAAGTTATATTGGCATAATTAAAGCTAGCTATATTTGTAAGTCTAGGTATCTTCAAAGAAGCATAGATGGGCTCTCATCATATCATTGATGATGCTAATTATAAGAGACTCTAACTTTATCAATTTTAATAGAGTTATGAGCACACATGATAAAAATTTAGTTTTCAATATGTTATTCCCTATTGAAGTCTACTTAATAGACAGCTGCTGGCTTTTTAAATCAACTCCAAGAGAAGTATAGTATCTTCATTAATGTAAGAGAAAACAGAGCATATTACTGAAAATGAAATGGCAGAAGCCAGGATTTCCGTAAGCTATATTTAGCAGATTGAAAAACATGAAATTTGGCTCAATTTCTCTTTGAGAACATGCATTTTATCTAGCAGTCATTATCCTTCATGAAGTGTATGGCTGCATGAGGCACAGCCCACAATATGAACTTTGCCTGAGGCACAGACAGAACTCACATCCACATAGGAAACATGCTGTGTATTATTTGGGGGCAGAGAATATCAATGACTCCAGGTATGTCTCCATTCTTCTTGGAGTATTGGTGCACTAAATGGGCACAAAACGTTGTATTATTCAGTCTATCAGGTAAAAACCTTCAGGTAAGTTCCAATAGTGACCAAGGAAATGGCAAGAAGATAAAAAATAGAATTAACCTACTATTTTGTAAGCAACTATTAAGATTGTTTAGGATTTTTCTTATATTAATTCACATAAAGGTCAATATGAGGCCCATAAAATTTTGCAACATAGAGGAAGAAAACTTCATAATATTGCAGTAGGAAAGTATACTTTTGTACAAGATCTGCTAGAAATTAAAGAAGCTAGCTTGACACAATTGTTTTCTTCTCTTAAAAAAAGAATATACAGTACACTATGCAAAAAGTTATGAAGACTGAGAGCAAAGTAAGAATAGTCATCTGAATAACATATGAGAATAATACAGCTAAAGATTAATACAGGAGAATAAATAAAATCTCCATTAGAAGCAGTTAGTAGAATGAGTATAAAAGTCAAAATTGTGATGTGAAGAATAAATATGGAAGATTTTTACTAAACATAAAGGCAATAGTAAAAATGAGAGGTTATTAACAAAAAGGAGAGTCAATGAACTGCTAACATGGATTACTAAATAAGACCAAAACAACTGCTAAAGAATAATAATGCAAGTTAAAATATATATAAGCCAATTTTTAAGTTGTATAAGACATTTAAAATTATAATTTGAAATTGTGAGACCAATATTAATGTATTTAATTCACTATCTTGGGCTTAAAATATTTTTTTAAAAATAAAAATAAAGATTACTATAGAATAAGACTTGTTCTCTTCAAAGTTTAATGCCCAAAAGAGCAAGAAGTACATCTATTGACTTTTGACAGAAAAATAAAATAGATTAACAAATAATGCTGAGGTTATACTTTTCATAGGCAAAGACAAGAAAAATTGTAATATATATTACAATTTAATTTTTAATATTTTTGAGAATAGAGGAGAAAGAAAAGTCAGTATCACTTTGGGTACTTGAAAGTGTAATATATTAACAGACATGAATTATTTTGAAACCATGCATTTTATAATAGACCATGTCCAGTAATACACAAAATCATTAAGATGACAAAACTTAGTGTGTGTGTTTGTGTATTTAAATATTTCTGCCTTATCGGCATATACCAACCTTGTATTCTTTGGGTTTTTGTTACATAACCTGAAAAATGAGCAGTTAAAACCAAGTACTGGGACAAACCACCACGTCAAAATGGAAGTTTATGTGAAGAATGTATCAATGAGTCTACATGCAACTGCTCTGGGGGTCAGTATCACATTTAAGAGTATAACTTTTAAATGTACAATTTGAATTTTCCCAAGGAATACTTATCCATTATTTTTTCTGGAAACAACTTTTATTTGCTTTACATTTTTGGTGCAGTTAATAGCAAATTAGTCGTTATTATAGAAAATATGCTATCAATTATATAAAAAGAGAAATATTTATGCTCAAAAGTAACAATTTCAAGACTGTCTTCACAGGCTAAATGTACTCATGTCAGGAATGATTTTCTTCACAGACTGGTGGAATTGACTAGATTGCCATATTTTTGAAGTGAATAAATAAAACATATTCATTATTAAAACAATCACGTTTATTAAATAAATTAGATTTTTGATAGAAAACATTTATGTTACATTTATATGTGTAAATGTAAGCAGATGTGTGTGTCCAGATCTATCTGTACACAACAGTTAAATGAGTGACATGTAGTTATTGTATTTAACAGAGTTTGATACTTGCTTCCTGGGTGAATTTGCAGGCTCTAGTAATGAGGCATATTGCTCTGAATACTTAGTGTCAATGAGAAATAGTGATTATCTCCATTTTCTTGGGTATTTTAAAATTTTTCCATGAAAAAAGGTAGCATTCTTTCACTGAAAACGATAATATATATCTTAAGCTTATTTATGTCAATGTGTATACTTTAAACTTCACTATGTGGAGGCCAAGTAAAATGCTTTATGCTTCTGGCATCTGGATTTTCACTTAATTTGTGGCTGTCTTCTCCATATATTTCTGATTGACGTGATAATAGCAGGAAGAGCACTTACGTTTTCCATCTTTTATCTCATTGAGTATCTGAATAAATGCATTTTACTATTCCCCCACCCCCAATGGGATATATCATTACCAGTTGTATTTGATATTTCAACAGGTTACAAAAGTCATAAAATTGTTCAAAAGCAAGATATCCATTTGTGTCAAGTATTGACTCCATAGCTAGTTCCTGTATAGATGGATAAAGCACTATAATTTTAAACATAACAATTGTAACAAATTTGTAAGAAAAAAGATACAGCACATTTATTATAATTTATTCTTTTAAATTATAAATAATAGTTACAAATTTTAGATATTACTTAGGAATAGATTTAAGATAAAATATACTATTAATCTATGCATCATTGAGTATATGCCTTTTTATACTAAAGCAAAAATAACACAGCAAAATTTATATATTTATATGACACATTCTTAGCTTTTCTAAAATAATTTATATTTTAAAATTCAGTTTATACATCACTTCTTAGAGAAAGTCATTATCATTTTACTGATTTTTCTTCATTCTGTCACTTGTAGGCAGCTACTAAATATCGTAGTATACCTAAGACCTAATTGTATAAACTTAGAATTTTCTGTAAAGAATAGCAGGGATTCATAGCAGGCTACTTCATTTTCTTGAGTAGCTCAAATTTTAAAAGTTGTAAGAGACCAAAATTATCAGTATTAAGGGGTCAAAATGTGGACAATGCCAAATAACACACTGCTGAGTTTAAACACACTTTACTTGTAAAATGAATGACATTTTGAGAAAATAAGCTAAACTTCATGAAAACTCTGAGAAATGCAATAGTTTGAGAAAGTCTCCATTCCAAGCCATTTAACTATACAAATAAGGCCAATAATCAGAAATTTGCGTTATCTCATTCAGCTCCAGAAATTACAGGATGTTTATAAAATGAAAATTAACTAATTCCTGATACAAATTTTCCCATTTTCTAATCAATTGATCAAAATAAAATGTTAAAGTTACACATAGAAATACTTATAAATTTTATCACATGTGATATATATCTTATTTTTGTTTTATTGAAAAAATATGATTTTTCTTCCTTTAGACATATCAAAATGATTATTCAATTTGATACATTTAATTTTACTTAACTTTATTTCACTTTGCTATTGATAAAATGACTTATTGGAAAATTTTACATAGACATGTAGTTTAAGTATTTTTTAAGTTACCTGAATACCATGAATACCATGATATTAGAAATACTAAATTATAGGACAAACCAAGCAGTATTATTTATCTATGACTGGATTTCTCTCAGTTTCCCTGCTGTGGGCATTCAAAGGAAGACACTGCCCAGTGCCATTTGCTCTCAATCCACACATTCTATGATAGGGTGCCTGGGAGAATATATTATTTTCTCTCTGATACTATACATGAATCATGAGGACCAGGTTCTCTCTCAGTTGAGATTTTAAATAAAATACTACCATAGCAAGAATGATTATCCTTTCAAATGTATATTTATGTGATCTTAAAAAAAATATTCAGCAGCAAGTAGTCGTAGAATTATACTGAGATTGATCTTTCTGAAATACAAGGAAATAACATAATGCACATGCTCAGGACACTATTTCCAACTTTTACAACTTTGTTTCCAAGTCTAACCTCCAGTGACTAGGCAAAGACTTTAATTATTTCACAAGTAGAACGACACACATGGTGAGTTAGAAAAGGAAGTTATCTTGCTGCTAATTATAATAAAAATGCATCTGAAATATTCTGTTGAATGTTAACATTTATCTTAAATTTTCCTACTTTTGCTTACAGATACTACTTCTAATGAGAGTGGTTGAATATGAAATAAATTTACTCAAAATATTAAATAAACATTTAAATAATGTTATTCAATTTTTTTAATGTAAAAAGATGGTGTAAATATCATTCCAAATTTTCCAAGCTTTGCTGTAGTAATTTTTTTAATATAAAACAACTTGTATTAATGAAATACTGCAAAATATTTAAAAATAACACAAGGGATTATAATTTCATAACACAGGTATATAAATATTACATCTCCCAAGTATCTAATTTTAAGAATAAATAATAAACCTATTAATGATATTATGCAAAGTAACTTACAAACTTAATCAGAAATAAATGCATAGGAAAAGCATGCCATTATAGATATTTATCATATAAATTGGTTAAGATTTTTTTTAGAATAGCTTGGAACTAGCATTCTGTTTTGGAATATCAGTTTACCCAAAAGAAGCAACTTCAGTATCATTAAGTGCCTGAAGTTCTATTTACTTAATATATATATAAAATATAAGTTCTTCATAAAAAGTGGAGTTAAAATGCCCCCAACGTGTCTGCTATGTACATATATCTGTTTTTGAGCACAAACAAACAGGTTTCCTAATGAGAACGTTCAACCGTAGCTGCACAGAGGTGTGGGTGGTAGGACAGAGGGAGGGGCTGATTGAAAGACATTTTGGTGATTGATGGGATATTTGTGGATTTGAAGAGAAACTAACTACTGGGAAGTTACTACCATTCCCTAGAGGCTGGCTGTATAATTGGTAGGAAGATCAGACTTAAGTCTGTATAAAATATGATGCTCTAAGAACAGCAGAAATGGACCCAAATCAGGTTTACTCAGTACTTTATTAAGTGATGTTAATGAAGGATTCCACAGAAGAGTGATTAGTTACTCTTCTGGGTCTATTTCCAAATCATATTGAAAATGCTCTAGGATCTGAAAAAGAACAGATATATGTGTATGTATAACTGAATCACTTTGCTGTGTACCTGAAATTAACACAACATTGTAAATAAACTATACTCCAATATAAAATAAAAATTAAATAAAATTAAAAAAAAATTCTCTAGGAAAGCCTCTTTGCCTCAGATAATCATTGTTTTAGAGCTTTCCATCTAAGAAAATGAAATGGTCTGAAGAATCCTCCTCTACTCCTCAGGTTACTGAACACCAAAATCACAAAATTGAATTCATAGTAAGAGAATAAACATTCTCTTTTTATAAAACCTATGCTAAATTGTAAATAATCAAAATGTCACATAAATGGAGAAATGTAAATTATTTCTGCATTTAAAAAAATAATTTATTTTGATTTTAACATTGATACAGGAACCATTTAAAGCGTTATTGATGAGTACTTAAATACTTCATTCATTCATTTATTCACTCACTCATCCAATAGATAATTATTAGTAGACAATCGATTATTATGCATACTATTTTTCAGACATGGTAGTATTTTGGGGAAAGTGATTAGGGGAATCACAGATAAAGAGAGAATCTGCCTTCAGGGAGCTAAACTTTTACTGGGGGAGACTGCAAGAAACAAAAATCAAAGGAAGGTCTAGTATAATGCCTGTGTCACTGTGTGCTGTGAAGGAAAACAGTACAATGGCGGGAGGAGAGTGACGGGGTGGGTGGGAGCTATTTAGATTAATTGATAAGGGAGAACTCTAAGGAGCGACAGGTAAGCAGAGATCTAGAAACAGTGATGGAGGTAACTATGTGAAGAGTAAGAGGAAGAAACTTTTAGGCAGAGAGAGTCTCAAGAACAAAAATCTTGAGGTAAGCAGGGACCATGTCTCGTAAGCTCTATAGGTCCCAGTTACAACCATGATTTACCAAATGCTAATTAGGACACTTAGACTTTTGCCCACTTGACCTAGAACATTTTGTTTATACAGATCAAGCAAGAATCTATTAGGCTTCCCCTCTATTTCACTTCCAGGAACACCATGATCAACTAGCCAGTGCCATAGGTCTGTGGGAATCAGACTATTCTGATTGCTGCTTTGACTTCTTGCCATCATGACAATCATGACCACCTTGTCTTTGGTGATTGAGTTTCACCACTTGACCCCTATCACCCTGAAATCTAATTACTTTCATTGCATTTAGATTTCTCACTTTAGTAACTACAATTCCCCCACTTAGGTCTAGCTTGCAGAGAAGGCCTTCAAGGATGCCAGGAACCCCATCACAAATTTACTTCTCACAATCATGGCAAAAGTGTGTCCTCTGGACCCTCTCATGGTAAATAAGCAGGTCTTAAATGACAAATCCTCTTTCACATTCCAATCTCCCTAAGCCTTCATATACTTCCCTCTACATTAAACCAAAGCAGGTGAGGCATTTCCAACTCACTTACTGTGGGCCCCTGTTTTGGGGTCCATGTTCCAGCAGACAGCCAAACACACTGTTGGAACCCTTTCTAACTCCCCAGCTGTAACATGAAATGCAGAATTTCTGCCTAGTGAGCCCATATCAATAAATTTGGCCTGATCCCATGTAATATTTCTTCTGCCATTATCCCACAACCTCAATGTCCCTCCCACGTATATTCCCCGGATTTCTGTCTGTGTAAATTAGAAAACTCAAGTACTTCTTTTGGAGTATAGTAGGTCACCCTTGCCATCTCACCTACCTTTAGGGCCTGCTGCGACTAGATTCTAGTTATAGGCCCAGAAGTGAAGAGGGGTGGAGCGGGTGGGTTCTGAGAAGAATAAGCATTGTCATCGGTGACAACTCTCTCAGGAAACCATTACTATTTCCTCAGACAATGCAGAGCTAATTCCCTCAGAAGGAGTGGAGAGTCCCCACACTGAGGGGAAAGAAGCCTCTCCTACTTGAGGTGGAGAAATCTCTTCCCCTGGGAAGAGAAGAGTCATTAGGATTTAGGGACTCTGTGTTCCCAGCTTCATCAGGGTCTTCCCACACATCCTCATCCCCCTTTCAGCATCCCATTCCTTCCCATCATCGCCTTCATGTTCACACTGGGAGTTCAACTTGTACGGTAATTCTGCTGGTCGCAGGACGAGATTCTGTATTTGATTTTCAGCAGTCTTAACCCTGTGGCGACAGGACAAAAGGGTCTCCTTCAATGCACATGTAGATGTTTTCAGGTCATTTATGTAGCACTTGATCTGAGAATTTGAATCCTGAATCTCATCCTCTTCTTTCCCCACTTTGTCCAGCAACAATTAGGAGCAACCAGTCAATCTCATGATATTCATTAATTTGAGCAAAATGTTTGGAAGTACTGTATACACAGACCCCCATATCCTTGCTTCTTATACATGATTGATTAGGAATATCCAAGTGATAGTTTGCTTATCTTCGGTGCCAGATCCCATCATGGACTCTCTGTGCTCTCTTTACTACTGAAAATAAAGTCATTGACATCTTTAAATCTTAGAGAGATTAGAGAGACAATTTCAGATACACCAGAACAAATTTTTTAAAATTCATCTTTAAAATTCTGTTCCTCTAGAACCACTTTCAGTACCAAAATGCATTAGGATTCCCCGGAGAAACAAAACCAATGGGAGAGGTATAGACATGGATATAAATATATAAAGATATTAATTGTAAGGATTAAGGAGGCTGACAAGTCTGGAGAGCTGCAGTGAGTATGAACCTGTGAGGAGAATACATTAATATATTGTGCCTTCATGTCATATTGAACAAACCTGAAATTAACCTTCGTTGATAAAAAAGTGGAGTCAGTATCCAAGCCATCTTGACATGAAAGAGTATAACTATACAAGAAGAACTAATTTTATGGATAAATAAATGTTGCATATTGATGTGAGCTGCCCAAATCTCCAGCATATGCGTTAGATTGAGGTTTATGCAGCCCAACATAAACACTTGCACTTAAGCTGGGGGATTTAGTTTTATTTTAAATTTTTGTTTTATTTATTTATTTATTTATTTATTTATTTATTTATTTACTTTTGGCTGCGTTGGGTTTTCATTGCTGCACACGGGCTTTCTCTAGTTGCAGCGAGTGGGGGCTACTCTTCGTTGCAGTGCATAGGCTTCTCATTGAGGTGGCTTCTCTTGTTGCGGAGCATGGGCTCTAGGCGTGAGGGCTCAGTAGTTGTGGCTCACGGGCTTAGTTGCTCCACGGCATGTGGGATCTTTCCAGACCAGGGATCGAACCTGTGTCCCCTGGATTGGCAGACGGATTCTTAATCACTGTGTTACCTGGGACGCCACGGGGGTTGGGGGAGAATTTAGTTTTTAGCAGAGCATTCTGATCATGGCTGGTAATCATTGTATTGTAATCTGATAGGAACATATGCCCATCAGGAAGCTTGGATGCAGGAAAGGAGATTTTATTAAACAATAATAAGGTATAGCACATAGTCTCATGAAGGCCAGAAGTCTGCTGGCTGATCTAGGAGAAACTCAAAAAACACCAAACCTGTAATAAATAATCAGGCCTGCATGCCATGAGTTCTGTCAGTGCTTGTTGAAAATTATAGAAACACACGTCTGCCTGGCGCTTGCTTGGAGATTGCATCCATCTCATTCATTTTCCTCCTCAGGTTACTGACTTCTGAATCCAGGTCTCATTGGGACACCTACCTTGTAGAGCTGAGTCATGTGCAAATACTTAAACAGCAAGGTACTCTGGGAAGTGGAACACATCATGTGGTGAATTATAAAATACAGGAAGAATGTTCAAAGGTTGACTAGAGACTCTATCTGGATTTTTGATTAGAATCTGGTTGCCTTCTTTCAGAGCTGATGCTGACACACAGCTTATGGAGTCAGGGCAGGATGAGCAGGGTGATGAGAGTCTGAAAAATGACCAACAGGTTTACTTGGAGATATTATTTGCCTTCACATTTTTTAATTGTTAAACTTTTTAAACTGTTAAAATATTTGTAATATGAAGAATAAGGTGAGTGATTATAAATCCTGAAGCGAGAACTGTAATAAAGTTATCAATTTGATTCAGTTTTTTTAAGTTTCATAAGAAATAAATCTGACCATTAATAGAATGTTATAAATATAAAATAAAATTTTATAAAGAGATTTTAAAATCTTTTTAAAAACTGACTTTGAAAATTCTACATGCTATGCTATAGAAATTTCTAGCAACTACCTTCTCTCTCTCCAGATAAAATGATGTTCTACCTCTTTCTAAATAATGAGCATGATATAACGCCCACATAATCACAGTTTGATTTAGTTCCAGGAAGTTGAGTGTGAGATGTTTTGTTTCCAGTGTCAAAAACTGTCCTAACTCAGGTTCTGTGCTTTTATAACTTTCCAAACTTCTCCTTATCTTCAGGTCTTTGCTTCTGTGATTACCTCCTATCCTTTGTCGTGACTATTTTTTTTTTTAACATCTTAATTGGACTATAATTGCTTTACAATGGTGTGTTAGTTTCTGCTTTATAACAAAGTGAATCAGCTATACATATACACATGATCCCATATCTCTTCCATCTTGCGTCTCCCTCCCTCTCTTCCACCCTCCCTATTCCACCCCTCTAGGTGGTCACAAGGCACTCAGCTGATCTCCCTGTGCTATGCGGCTGCTTCCCACTAGCTAGCTATTTTACATTTGGTAGTGTATATATGTCCATGCCACTCTCTCACCCTGTCACATCTTACCCTTCCCCCTCCCCATATCCTCAAGTCCATTCTCTAGTAGGTCTGTGTCTCTATTCCCATCTTGCCACTAGGTTCTTCATGACCTTTTTTTTTTTTTTCCCCTTAGATTCCATATATATGGGTTAGCATACTGTATTTGCCTTTCTCTTTCTGACTTACTTCACTCTGTATGACAGACTCTAACTCCATCCACCTCACTACAAATACCTCCATTTCGTTTCTTTTTATGGCTGAGTAATATTCCATTGTATATATGTACCACATCTTCTTTATCCATTCATCTGATGATGGACACTTAGGTTGCTTCCATGTCCTGACTATTGCAAATAGAGCTGCAACGAACATTTTGGTACATGATCCTTTTTGAATTATGGTTTTCTCAGGGTATATGCCCAGAAGTGGGATTGCTGGGTCGTATGGTAGTTCTACTTTTAGTTTTTTAAGGAAACTCCATACTGTTCTCCATAGTGGCTGTATCAATTTACATTCCCACCAACAGTGCAAGACTGTTCCCTTTTCTCCACATCCTCTCCAGCATTTATTGTTTGTAGATTTTTTGATGATGGCCATTCTGACCGGTGTTGAGATGATATCTCATTGTAGTTTTGATTTGCATTTCTCTAATGATTAATGATGTTGAGCATTCTTTCATGTGTCTGTAGGCCATCTGTATATCTTCTTTGGAGAAATGTCTATTTAGGTCTTCTGCCCATTTTTGGATTGGGTTGTTTGTTTTTTTGTTATTGAGCTGCATGGGCTGCTTGTAAATCTTGGACATTAATCCTTTGTCAGTTGCTTCATTTGCAAATATTTTCTCCCATTCTGAGGGTTGTCTTTTGATCTTGTTTATGGTTTCCTTTGCCGTGCAAAAGCTCTTAAGTTTCATTAGGTCCCATATGTTTATTTGTGTTTTTATTTCCATTTCTCTAGGAGCTGGATCAAAAAGGATCTTGCTGTGATTTATGTCATAGAGTGTTCTGCCTATGTTTTCCTCTAAGAGATTGATAGATTGATAGACCTTACATTTAGGTCTTTAATCTATTTTGAGTTTATTTTTGTTTATGGTGTTAGGGAGTATTCTAATTTCATACTTGTACATGTACCTGTCCAATTTTCCCAGCACCACTTATTGAACAGGCTGTCTTTTCTCCACTGAATATGCTTGACTCCTTTATCAAAGATAAGGTGACCATATGTGCGTGGGTATATCAATGGGCTTTCTATCCTGTTCCATTGATCTATATTTCTGTTTTTGTGCCAGTACCAAACTGTCTTGATTACTGTAGCTTTGTGATATAGTCTGAAGTCAGGGAACCTGATTCCTTCAGCTCCATTTTTCGTTCTCAAGATTGCTTTGGCTATTCGGGGTCTTTTGTGTTTCCATACAAATTGTGAAATTTTTTGTTCTAGTTCTGTGAAAAATGCCAGTGGTAGTTTGATAGGGATTGCACTGAATCTGTAGATTGCTTTGGGTAGTAGAGTCATTTTCACAATGTTGATTCTTCCAATCTAAGAAGATGGTATATCTCTCCATCTATTTGTATCATCTTTAATTTCTTTCATCAGTGTCTTATAATTTTCTGCATACAGGTCTTTGGTCTCCTTAGGTAGGTTTATTCCTAGATATTTTATTCTTTTTGTTGCAATGGTAAATGGGAGTGTTTTCTTAATTTTGCTGTCATATTTTTCATCATTAGTGTATAGGAATGCAAGAGATTTCTGTGCATTAATTTTGTATCCTGCTATTTTACCAAATTCATTTATTAGCTCTAGTAGTTTTCTGGTAGCATCTTTAGGATTCTCTATATATAGTATCATGTCATCTGCAAACAGTGACAGCTTTACTTGTTCTTTTCCGATATGGATTCCTTTTATTTCTTTTTCTTCTCTGATTGCCGTGGCTAAGACTTCTAAAATTATGTTGAATAATAGTGGTGAGAGTGGGCAACCTTGTCTTGTTCCTGATCTTAGTGGAAATGGTCTCAGTTTTTCACCATTGAGGCCAAGGTTGGCTGTGGGTTTGTCATATATGGCCTTTATTATGTTGAGGAAACTTCCCTCTATGCCTACTTTCTGCAGGGCTTTTATCATAAATGGGTGTTGAATTTTGTCAAAAGCTTTCTCTTCATCTATTGAGATGATCATATTGGTTTTATCCTTCAATTTGTTAATATGGTGTATCATGTTGATTGATTTGTGTATATTGAAGAATCCTTGCATTCCTGGGATAAACCCCACTTGATCATGGTGTATGATCCTTTTAATGTGCTGTTGGATTCTGTTTGCTAGTATTTTGTTGAGGATTTTTGCATCTATGTTCATCAGTGATATTGGCCTGTAGTTTTCTTTCTTTGTGACATCTTTGTCTGGTTTTGGTATCAGGGTGATGGTGGCCTTGTAGAATGAGTTGGAGAGTGTTCCTCCCTCTGAAATATTTTGGAAGAGTTTGAGAAGCATAGGTGTTTGCTCTTCTCTAAATGTTTGACAGAATTTGCCTGTGAAGCCATCTGGTCCTGGGCTTTTGTTTGTTGGATGATTTTTAATCACAATTTCAATTTCAGAGCTTGTGTTTGTTCTGTTCATATTTTCTATTTCTTCCTGGTTCAGTCTCGGCTGGTTGTGCATTTCTAAGAATCTGTCCATTTCTTCCAGGTTGTCCATTTTATTGGCATAGAGTTGCTTGTAGTAATCTCTCATGATCGCTTGCATTTCTGTAGTGTCAGTCATTACTTCTCCTTTTTCATTTCTAATTCTATTGGTTTGAGTCTTCTCCCTTTTTCTCTTGATGAGTCTGGCTAATGGTTTATCAATTTTGTTTATCTTCTCAAAGAACCAGCTTTTAGTTTTATTGATCTTTGCTATTGTTTCCTTCATTTCTTTTTCATTTATTTCTGATCTGATCTTTATGATTTCTTTCCTTCTGCTAGCTTTGGGTGTTTTTTGTTCTTCTTTTTCTAATTGCTTTAGGTGCAAGGTTAGGTTGTTTATTCGAGATGTTTCCTGTTTCTTGATGTAGGCTTGTATTGCTATAAACTTCCCTCTTAGAACTGCTTTTGCTGCATCCCATAGGTTTTCGGTCATCGTTTCTCCATTGTCATTTGTTTCTAGGTATTTTTTTTATTTCCCCTTTGATTTCCTCAGTGATCACTTCGTTATTAAGTAGTGTATTGTGTAGCCTCCATGTGTTTGTATTTTTTACAGATCTTTTCCTGTAATTGATATTTATTCTCATAGCGTTGTGGTCGGAAAAGATACTTGATATGATTTCAATTTTCATAAATTTACCAAGGTTTGATTTTTGACCCAAGATATGATCTATCCTGGAGAATGTTCCATGAACACTTGAGAAAAATGCATATTCTGTTGTTTTTGGGTGGAATGTCCTATAAATATCAATTAAGTCCGTCTTGTTTAATGTGTCATTTAAAGCTTGTGTTTCCTTATTTATTTTCATTTTGGATGATCTGTCCATTGGTGAAAGTGGGGTGTTAAAGTCCCCTACTATGATTGTGTTACTGTCGATTTCCCCTTTTATGGCTGTTAGTATATGCCTTATGTATTGAGGTGCTCCTATGTTGGGTGCATAAATATTTACAATTGTTATTCCTTCTTTTTGGACGGATCCCTTGATCATTATATAGTGTCCTTCTTTGTCTCTTGTAATAGTCTTTATTTTAAAGTCTATATTGTCTGATATGAGAATTGCTACTCCAGCTTTCTTTTGATTTCAATTTGCATGGAATATCTTTTTCCATGCCCTTACTTTCAGTCTGTTTGTGTCCCTAGCTCTGAAGTCATCTCTTCAGAGACAGCATATATATGGGTCTTGTTTTTGTATCCATTCAGCCAGTCTGTGTCTTTTGGTGGGAGCATTTAATTCGTTTACATTTAAGGTAATTATCGATATGTATGTTCCTATTCCCATTTTCTTAAATGTTTTGGGTTTGTTATTGTAGGTGTTTTCCTTCTCTTGTATTTCTTGCCTAGAGAAGTTCCTTTAACATTTGTTGTAAAGCTGGTTTGGTGGTGCTGAACTCTCTCAACTTTTGCTTTTCTGTAAAGGTTTTAATTTCTCCATCAAATCTGAATGAGATCCTTGCTGGGTAGAGTAATCTTGGTTGTAGGTTTTTCTCCTTCATCACTTTAAGTATATCCTGCCACTCTCTTCTGGCTTGCAGAGTTTCTGCTGAAAGATCAGCTCTTAACCTTATGGGGATTCCCTTGTGTGTTATTTGTTGTTTTTCCCTTGCTGCTTTTAATATGTTTTCTTTATATTTAATTTTTGATAGTTTGATTAATATGTGTCTTGGCCTGTTTCTCCTTTGATTTATCCTGTATGGGACTCTTTGTGCTTCCAGGACTTGATTAACTATTTCCTTTCCCATATTTGGGAAGTTTTCAACTATAATCTCTTCAAATATTTTCTCAGTCCCTTTCGTTTTTTCTTCTTCTTCTGGGACCCTTATAATTCGAATGTTGGTGTGTTTAATGTTGTCCCAGAGGTCTCTGAGACTGTCCTCAGTTCTTTTCATTCTTTTTTCTTTATTCTGCTCTGCAGTAGTTATTTCCTCTATTTTATCTTCCAGGTCATTTACCCATTCTTTTGCCTCAGTTATTCTGCTATTGATCCCTTCTAGAGTATTTTTAATTTCATTTATTTTGTTTTTCATCTTAGCTTGCTTCCTCTTTAGTTCTTCTACGTCCTTCTTAAATGTTTCTTGCATTTTGTCTGTTCTATTTCCAAGATTTTGGATCATCTTTACTATCATTATTCTGAATTCTTTTTCAGGTAGACTGCCTATTTCCTCCTCATTTGTTAGGTCTGGTGTGTTTTTACCCTGCTTCTTCATCTGCTGTGTGTTTCTCTGTCTTCTCATTTTGCTTATCTTACTGTGTTTGGGATCTCCTTTTCGCAGACTGCAGGTTCGTAGTTCCCGTTGTTTTTGGTATCTGTCCCCAGTGGCTAAGGTTGGTTCAGTGGGTTGTGTAGGCTTCCTGGTGGAGGGGACTAGTGCCTGTGTTCTGGTGGATGAGGCTGGATCTTGTCTTTCTGGTGGGCAGGTCCACGTCTGGTGGTGTGTTTTGGGGTGTCTGTGGCCTTATTATGATTTTAGGCAGCCTCTCTGCTAATGGATGGGACTGTGTTCCTGTCTTGCTAGTTGTTTGGCATAGGGTGTCCAGCACTGTAGCTTGCTGGTCGTTGAGTGAAGCTGGGTCTTGGTGTTGAGATGGAGATCTCTGAGAGATTTTCGCTGTTTGATATTACTTGGACCTGGGAGGTCTCTTGTGGACCAGTGTCCTGAAGTTGGCTCTCCCACCTCAGAGCAACAGGCCTGATGCCTAGCTGGAGCAGCAAGAGCCTTTCATCCACATGGCTCAGAATAAAAGGGAGAAAAAATAGAAAGAAAGAAAGAAAGAAAGAGGATAAAATAAAATAAAATAAAATAAAGCTTTTATAATAAAAAAAATAAGAAAAAATTATTAAGAAAAAAATTTTACAAGAAAAAAATATTTTTAAGTTTTTAAAATAAAAAATAAGAAAAAATTAAGGAAAATTTATTAAGAGAGAAAATGTTTTTAATTTTTTAAAATAAAAAATAAAAAAAATATTAAGACAACTTTTTTTAATTTTTTTAAAATAAAAAATAAGGAAAAATATTAAGAAAAAATTATTAAGAAAATTTTTTTTTAAGTTAAAAAAAAAAAAAAAGGACGGACCGAACCCTAGGACAAATGGTGAAAGCAAAGCTATACAGACAAAATCCCACCCAGGAGCATACGCATATACACTCACAAAAAGAGGAAAAGGGGACAATTTAATATATCCTGCTCCCAAAGTCCACCTCCTGAATTTGGGATAATTCGTTGTCTATTCAGGTATTCGACAGATGCAGGTACATCAAGTTGTTTGTGGAGCTTTAATCCGCTGCTTCTTAGGCTGCTGGGAGAAATTTCCCTTTCTCTTCTTTGTTCGTACAGCTCCCAGGTTTCAGCTTTGGATTTGGACCCGCCTCTGCGTGTAGGTCGCCTGAGGGTGTCTGTTCTTTGCTCACACAGGACGGGGTTAAAGGAGCAGCTGCTTCGGGGGCTCTGGCTCACTCAGGCCAGGGGGAGGGAAGAGTACGGATGCGGGGCGAGCCTGTGGCGGCAGAGGCTGGAGTGACATTGCACCAGCCTGAGGCGCACCTTGCGTTCTCCCGGGGAAGTTGTCCCCGGATCACGGGAGCCTGGCGGTGGCAGGCTGCACCGGCTCCCGGGAGGGGTGGTGTGGATAGTGACCTGTGCTCGCACACAGGCTTCTTGGTGGTGGCAGCAGCAGTCTTAGCGTCTCATGCCCGTCTCTGGGGTCCGCGCTGATACCCGCGGCTCGCCCCTGTCTCTGGAGCTCGTTTAGGCGGCGCTCTGAATCCCCTCTCCTCGCGCACCAGGAAACAAAGAGGCAAGAAAAAGTCTCTTGCCTCTTCAGCAGCTCCAGACCTTTTCCCTGGACTCCCTCCTGGCTAGCCGTGGTGCGCTAACCCCTTCAGGCTGTGTTCACACCGCCAACCCCAGTCCTCTCCCTGTGACCAAAGCCCAAACCTCAGCTCCCAGCCCCGCCTGCCCCGGCGGGTGAGAAGACAAGCCTCTCTGGCTGGTGAGTGCTGCTCGGCACCACTCCTCTGTGCGGGAATCTCTCCGCTTTGCCCTCCGCACCCCTGTGGCTGCGCTCTCCTCCGTGGCTCCAAAGCTTCCCCAGTCTGCCACCCGCAGTTTCCACCTGCGAAGGGGCTTCCTAGTGTGTGGAAACTTTTCCTCCTTCACTGCTCCCTCCCATTGGTGCAAGTCCCGTCCCTATTCTTTTGTCTCTGTTATTTCTTTTTTCTTTTGCGCTACCCAAGTACGTGGGGGAATTTCTTGCTTTTTGGGAGGTCTGGACGTCTTCTGCAAGCGTTCAGTGGGTGTTCTGTAGGAGCAGTTCCACGTGTAGATGTATTTCTAATGTATCTGTGGGAAGGAAGGTGATCTCCGCGTCTTACTCTTGTGCCATCTTGCCCAGACCCCCTGCCATGACTATTTTGTATTAATCTTTTAGTATAAGCTTTCTCAAATAAATTTTAGACAAGTAGGGGAAATCAGAGGTTATAAATTATACATAAATAGCATAAATGTTAGATGTTTTCCTACCCTAAGAAGAATATTTACATACATAATATTCACAATCTTTTCCAAATCTGAGAATAATCCATTATTTTTATTATGCAATCTAATCCAAAACCACGATTTACCTAGAAAAAGTTATTTATTTGATAATTTGGTAGGTAACAGACTCAAATATGTTAAGGAATCAATGTCAGTTACCTATTTTCAATCTATTTCACACATATATTTGCAAATATTCTTTCATAATTATTCCTAACACCAGTAGGTACTTTCATAGGTATTTGTTTCAAAAATTATAATTTATTAACTATCCTTTAAACTTACATGTTATAGACAAGACTTTCAGTTTATGAAATATGCAAGGTATCATTCCTGGATGTAAGATCTTATTATATTAGCCAATATCCTGTGTATAATAAGGCATAATGATGTATTCTGTGTGTGTGTGTGAGTGTGTGTGTGTGTGTGGTAGGGAGTGCTTTTTCTATTAGGTTAATTTCAATGTCATGGTCTTCTTTTGAAGGGTTAAGGATTTGACAGAGAAGCCATTCCTTCTTTCATGAAGAGTTTGGATAACACAATTAAAAATATTCCATAATTTGTAGAAAGTGTCTTTTTGTTTTATTGTTTTGATCTTAGGGTTTGTGTATTTAGATTCTCAAATACTTATCCTGGATCAGAATTCAGCTGGATACATGATAGGTACCAAAGGGGATTGTTAGAAATGTATCCTGTGCTGTATCCAGATAAATTATGACTTATTCTGTCTGGGATGAAGCCTCATTGGTAAACACTACTTTGATGGCTGCATACCTCTCCTATAGATGTTGTACTATGGTTATGGCTTATCAATTATTTTGCCAAGTTTGGGCAAGGATGCTCTCATAGCATCCTTTCATTTTTATCTGATTGGCCATTTTCCCCACCTATAATTATTATCTTTCTTTGGAAAATTACTATAATGTAGAAAATTTAGATATAATACTATAAGGTTAAATATTTATGATAAATATTTATTTAATAATAATTAAAAATTGGAGCTTTTATAGTCTCACATAAAGCACAAGTAGGCCATGCTTCCAAATCTGCACTTCAAGATCGTAAGTGCTCCCAAAAACCCAAGCTTGGTGTAATGCCTGCTGAGGCATGTGCAGAAAATTTCCGGAAGAATCAAGACTTGCTGAAAAAAAAATAGGTCTTAGTTCCACGTTGTTACGTGTATGATCTATGTATCTGTGATTATATCAAGGTAAATAGATATACAATTATAAAACGTAATGTCAAAAACTTTGTATTTTAAGCTAATATCATACGTAGCTTAAATAGGAAATAATTTACTGGGTAATTTTTCACATGTTTACTTCTTTCTTTGAATGCATGCTACTACTAACATAGATTTATATAGTTTATGCAATCTGTTAGTATAAATAAAGTAAAATTATTTTATTCTTATTTTATTTCTGTAGTTTTAAAATGTGAATGAAGCAAGCTACTTAATTTTTCAGTCCTTTATGAATCCTTAGAGTATAAAATGCAATGCAATCTGTATTGCTTTGAATATTAAGGGAGTGATATATTGTTGCTTATAAATAATAATAAGATAATAAATATATTATTTCAGAAATAAAAGAAATTTATATGGATATCTATGCTAATGTAGTAATTTTTTTAATCCCAAAGTCTTTTGTTTTAGAATGCTAATGTGAGAATATTATGAATTCTCTTTACATTAACATTAATGGGCAAAATTATGGCAAAGAGTCTATTGGATAGCTTCCCTGTGCTAACAGAATGATATCTTCAAATACAATGAAAGACATTATGTATGAGTGAAGGAAAAATAAACACTTTAATGACATAAATAAAGGAACTCTATAAAGTTTATAAAGTACACTGATCATAATTGGAATAAACTATAACTTATAAACAAATTATGGACTAGATATTTCTAAAACTTAGGTCACTTTAAGTATCTGCTATTTTTCATTGATTTCACTAATAAAAGTGAAATATTCTTCAAAATAAAATAACCGAAAGCTGTCATCAAATTTGCAATTTTAAAATGTTTAAGGAGACAATGAAGTATTTATATGTTGAGGTCCATTTATTTTCTAAACTTTGGGGGTTATTTACTTTTAAGAGAATGTCTATGTACACCAAGAGTCTGGTTAGTTTTTAAAAAATGTTTATTCTTTACCTGTTTAAAAGTAGTGAAAACAATTTGCATTCAAATATAGCTGTGGATTTGGAGACATGAGGTAACTTCAGTGTTTGATAGGAGAAGCATTTATTAATTAAAACTTATTCATATCTTTGCCTTATGAAGGAGTTTTGTTTTTTATCAGATATTTTCATGCATATGAGCAACACTCTCCATACTTGATTTCTTAATCCTTACAATGTTTAAAATTTGTTTTCTCACCCATTACAAAACTAAATTATCTACTTTGTATGTGCTTTCATTATTTACCATTCCTTTTCGTTTTATAATAGACCCTAGAGTTATAAAATGGATTTAGAATAATATAATATTGATGAAGGAGGAAATGGATTCATGAGTATGCTATGATTATGGACAGTTACTCAGTAGGTACAACCACCTAATTATCCTCTTTATATGGGAGTCTCTTTAAAATTTTAAAGGTATTATTTAAATTTAAAAATAGCCTGCATGTTCTGATAGCCTATGTTAAGGATAGGAATGTAAATCATTGAAAGACGAAAATAAGGAATTGATCTAAACATATTTGTTCAAAAAAGATTCCTTTGTCTACAAGTACAAGGAATGCATTAGTGAGTGGCAAGATTGGAAGGTGAGGAACAAGTCAGGGACTATTCTAATAGTTCAAACGAGATACCAAATATCTTGGATTAATGTGGTAGAAATGAACACATTAAAGAGATAGTTAAGGGGTCATGTCAGTAAGACTGATGATTGAGGAGACAGTGGTGTTAATTAGTATGGTTAAATATGCATCAGTTCCATAACTTCCTATTTGGTCTCCATATTCGTAGACTTGCCCCATTCTAATGCCCTCTTCAGTGAGTAGACAGATTGATGTTTTAATGAAAATGATGTTGAAAGCATGTTAAATATATTCCTTTAAAACAATCCCCTCTGTTTTAATAAAATAAACTTAAAAACCTAAAAATATATAGCTACATTTACTTTAATGAATCTAAATAGTGTTTCTCCAACATGCATTGTATACCCTTAAATAGATTTGGAGTTTGGCATTTTCTCTAACTCTGAAAAAGTAACACATAGACATTTGTATGCAGTATAGAACTATCTATAGAATTCAAAACCACTCTTGCCTTTCCCAAATGGTAATTACATCTTGTGCATTTGAGCTTTCATTAACAAGTAACAACATGTCATTTTCTAAGTGAATGACTTAATGCATTTTTGGTTTGAGATAGATCACTGAATGTTATGTATGACCCCACTTTTAAGTGGAGAATACATTATATTCAATAGTACATTCATTATTCAATAATTCAGTAATTCGTTTTCTAATCATTACATTTGATTATTAAGTATGTGCTTGACATTGTCTGATATGTAATGTATTAGCAAAAATAATTATGAATAAGTTGATGATGATCAATAATACTAGAATTCTTCAGTTGCAAGTAATACAAATCCCCCTGGAGAATTTAAGAACAGGTAAGTTACGGGAAAGATATAATAAGCTATCAGAACTTACAGAAAGGCTTGGGAAAAACTCCTGAACACTATTTAGAACTGAGTCAGATGCAGAGATCCAGGTACTGGACACAAGATAGGTTTCAGGAAAGGGGCAGTCTACCCTTTCTTTGCACCTTATCAGAATCACACTCTTGGGAGGGAACCTCTGATAGAAGAGCTTAATCCACTGGCCATGGGAGGACATGTCTCTGATGTGGTCTCAAAAAATCATGTCCTATTGGAAGAGATAATTCCTCAAAATAATGTTCTTCAGAAGGGGCTATGGAGTGCTTCACAGCCAGGAAACAGTAAACATTTTGTATACTGCTAAAACAACTTTATTAAATTAGTGTGTCAGATTAACTATTTAACAGAGCTAAAGAAATAAAGGCATTAAAATTTTGCAAATGGAAAAATTTTGACATTACACTTATTGGAGAAAGAATGTGGTATATACAGATTAGAATAAAAAAATCTTAGACTCAAATCATGCCTTTAAAACTTATAACAGTTTGATTTGGGGCAAATAACCTTCTCTCCATATTTCTTTACAGATAACTATTTTAGGTAAATAATATGTGTTTTTATCTATTTCATTATCATATGAGTATTAAATATAACAGTCTGCAAGAAAAACCTATTGTTAAGCACCATGAAAACCATAATTGACTTGATATTACTTTAAAGTTAACATGTCAGACTTTTATTATACATAAAATATCATTTTAGAGTATTCTGGATATTTGCTACCTAAGCATTCAGTTACAGAGGAATGGTGAACACAGGCACACACATGGATATGGTCTCTCTTTTTGTGTTATTTTTGTGCTCAGCTAGTAAATATTTTGATTACATATAAAAATTATATCTATATCTATCTATAGCTTTTCAAAATGCAGAAACTTTAAAAATAACAAATATATATCTCTTATCAAAATACAGAAACTGAAAATAACCATTAGCTGAACTTTATTTTTTTGATTCCACAATATAGCAAAAGACAATGTACAATATAATCTAACAGAATCTGAATGATATAGATAAGATTTTCTGTTCTTAAAAGGTTCTTAATGCATTTTGAAATGTAGTTCTACATTTTTTAAGGCTCAGTGAAGTGCAAAGGTCTCCAAGTAAAGTAACTCCCAAGAATGACTATAGTATTAACTCGAAAACCTAGATTAAGTAAAACCTCTCAGATGTTACATAAGAGAAAGTAAATAGAAATATAATATTTGGAAAGATGAATTAATAGAGTAAAAGAACAAATAACTCGACTTGATGGAGTAAAGGTAGCGACCATTTTCTAATGGTCCTTACAGGAAAATATTTTGACAGAAGTCCTGCTTCGACTTTTTCGTTCCTTACTTTTTGTCCTTGGCTCCTTTTGGGCATTTTTAATTTATTGTTCTAAAAGTATACTTAGAGCATATATTACATTAAGGAAACCATAGTGAGTATTGTGTGGCATAATGCTCTTAAGCATGTATTGTGCACTTTAGAAAAACTATAATAAATCAAACAGGCAAAATATGAAAATAAATAATCAACAAATTAATATATTATCACTGCCATGAGAGGCAGTGATACTATAAAATGGAGTTTAAGCAGAGACGATTTTTAATGAGAGAGAGGAATGAAAGCATTATGGAGGAAGTGACATTTTGGTGAGGTCTTGAAATGTCGATAAGCCTTAGAAACAATGAAATAGGAAGGAAGAGATGGATCAGAGAGATGAAAGAACAGACACACAGGCCTCTGTGTGGTAAAGTAGAACAAATATTCAGGGATCTGCAGGTAGATCTTTGGAATTGATTAATCAGTAGAAATCTGCTATCCACCCCCTTAACTATATCTATGATCAACAGTCACAGAGAGGTGATGTGAGCAGCCCAAATTCACTCTTTACATGAGGCAGAGCTGGAGTGCTGCCCACGTATCCCAGTTCTAAACCACCATTAATTTTTCTGCACTTTTGATCAAATTTTAAACCATTTGAAGATTACTGGGAGAGCATTCCCACTAATAGTAGCAAAAATGGAAAGGTATGTTGTGTTGAGCCTTAATTCCTTGCAAAGTTTGGTCATTTTTACTGATCAGTCATAGGGAGTCAAGGAGATTTTGGGTAATTGACAATTTTGACTTTGCATGTGTTTGGAGTTGGCTTTGTTTTGTTTTCATTTTTTGACATTAAAAATGAATTTTTCATTTTTCCTTAGTACTATTTGATGTTTTAATTCCTACATGGCCACTTTACTATCTAAATTAACATTCAAGTAGAAAAACACATCAACCATTTTAAAATAATTTATTGAATCTCTCTCTCTCAGGATAGGATATTTTATGCTGTGGTACACAAAGACAACATCTCGGAAGATTAACACCACAGACATTTAGTTCTCGCTGTAAATCAGTGGGAAGCTCTCAGGCAGCTTTCTCCTACTTAATGGCTTGATATTCCCAGCCGCCGCACTGTATTACACCTCCGTTTGTTACCGGCGAGGAAGAAGAAGACAGGGACCAGGCAGTGACTCTTAAATGCTTCTATCCTGAAATGAGGCACAACATTTCCCCTCATTTTTTTGTTGACCAAAGAAAATCTCAAGTGACCTCATCTTATTTCAAGGGGGCATATGCATAAAAGGAAAGAAACATGTAAGGTAGTAATAATGTCTACCACCTATGAGTTATTGTTTTTAATTTTTATTTATGGACATATTTAAATTATTCTAATTCCCCTTTATTGTCTTACATAGATGTGTGATATCAGTTATCAGGTACCTAGAACACCATAAAAGTTAATTATTTATATCTTCTTCCCCAGTTTGCATTTCTTACATGCAGAATTTTCCTACTTCTATCAATTTCTGTTGTTTTTTTTTTTTTTTTAAGATTTCTTTACAGGAGATCTTCAAAATTATATCATTTCATAAATGATTTACCAATTTTAGTTAATTTCAAGTGGTTAAAAAAAAAGCAGAGAAAGTGTTTCTTAACTTTTGGCCTTAAGTATATGGTAGATTCACGTTTTGAGAAACTCAGTATACATTTTGTTATATCTCCTACGTGGTCACACTTATATTAACACTCATTTATCATATTCTGCCAAAAACTTCTTTGTTAAGTACCAGGAGATCCAGACCATTGCTTTAATAATACCTGGTAGGAGTTTTATTAGTTTTTGACCTACGCAAGCAAGACATTTTTCACAATCTTCAAAATTACTTATTGGTCAGAATACATATCTCCCTCCCTGCCACCAACACCTGGGTCATATACTGCACCAACATTTACAGGGAAACATTTTTTTCTCTTTTGAGATTAAAATAAAACTAACATACACATTAGACAATGCAAATATTCACTGTGCTAGAAATCAAAATTCCACATGAAACACGTTTCCACAAAAAGCAATGCAAATTTTCAGAAGAGGTTCACCTACATCCCAGGCAAACTTAAAATTGGGAAAACTGTGGACTAAATGACTTTGAAAGTGCAACTTTTTCCTCCAATGCATCAACCCTTCTTCCTTGCTTTCAGTCCATTTTAAATTATTTTTTCCACTGCTAAATTACAACCATGTTTTTTTCTATAACTGACTTCAAAATGATATCCATATAAATGACAGCACTCATCTTTAACTTGAAGGTAATTTTGCCAAAGTAATTCAAGTGATATACTCGCTCACTAATGTTTGAACATTATGGGCATGGTTTACTTAAAAATGTGCACATTAGTATGTTTTCCTTTTCAAAAGTGAAGTTGAAATGAAACCATATTAATATCTTTACTAAAATGTTACTTCGTGCTGTAAAAATGTGTAACTTCTCTTTTTGTACCATTTCAAATGACCAGGGTCTTTGATTTCAGAAGGAAAATGATACTATAATAAACAAACAGGTTATTCTGCATGACACTAAATATCACTTATATGAACAGCTCTACATAACTTCCAACTATTTTCAGCAGTAATAAATTGGGAGGGTCTTTAAAATATTAAAATTCTGTACTATATTCTACCTTTTACACAGTCTTGTTTTCAAGGATATTACAGATTTAACAATTCCTTCTGTAACTTGAAAATCTAACACTATAGTTCCACTTCTATCAATTTCTCGTTATAACAAACTTTAAAAAAGATTTCTCTATCAGATACTCAAAAGGTAGGCATTTTGATACTTATAATTAACAATCCATCCCGTTCAACCAGCAGCCTTGCTACATAACCAGATGCCAGATGTCATTAGAACTGTTTCCACTCCATCCTGCATAAACTGAATTCTTTGCTTCTTCTTATACCTTAACTTGGGGCTTCTTTACTTTATTAAAAAAGAGGTGAAGGTGGAATGTTTATGTTCTGATTAAAGGTGTTTAATCACAAATGTTTTATTCCCCCCGAAAAACTCATCTTTAAATCAACAGGCAGACTAGGGTGTGTGTGTGTGTATGTGTGTGTGTGTGTTATAGAGGATTGAATAGGAGGAGCAATGCTTAATTGCCCAAATAATTTGAAAAATGTTCTAAGAGATCAAAGTAAATCTGTCTATCAAAAGAAATGCTACCTTTGTATATGTTTTAAAGGCTTCTTTTCAGCAACACTTCTTAGAACTTGTGATATTCTCATGTGACTTTATAGATATAAAGAACTTTTAAGTTTCCTACCTTAAGATTTCTTTTAAATCCTCTTAATCTTTTCAGTGAGATTAAGTTTTACTGAGAATGGATTCTGAGAGAATAGCATTTATTTTGTGGTGCAGGGCATACCTGGAAAATCAGAGAAAAAAATAGGATGTTAGAAATTTTGATAATAACTAACAAACAAAAGGGTTTCTATTTACATTTTTATACCCATATATACCTACTTGTTTGAAGTACCATTATATTAACCAGAATTCTCTATTGCTTATACTTTCATGAATCTACTTCACAAACATAATTGTGGCCCAAAATGGTTTCTCTTCTGAAGACTCTTCTAAATTGTAGCAAATTAATATACGGTTTTTAGAATAATTTTAATGATAGGAGTCATTCACAGAAAAGAATAAATTATACACAGTAATGTACTTTTATGTGATACATCAGAACATTGCATTTTAAAAACACTTCAAATGCATAGAAAATTACAATATATTAGCATTTTTCTACTACGTCATAAAATTAATAAAGAAATAACCTTGAATCACTAATGCCAAAATGATGTTAGGGGACATTTTATGCTTTTTGTACATGTTTTAGTGTAACAAAAAGGCAGATACTGCAATGTTATATTCTTTTAGAATGAAGAAATAGATACAGCATATATAATCTGAAATAAATAAGACAGGATAAGAAAATTTGTTCAAAGCCCTGTGCCAGATCAAAAAAATTATAGATTTTTTATATGGAATTCAATAGCAAGAGATTCAGTACAAATATACCCAAGCTATATTCAATCTTTGTCTTTAGTTTCCAGTGGTTTCTTTTTTATATGTCTGGCATGGTTATTGTTGGTTTTCATTTTGTTTAATTTTTTTATTATTTGGAGTTCCCTGTGTTTATTGAATTTGTAGGTTTACATCTTTCAGCATAGTGGGGACTTTTCAGCCATTCTTTTTCTTTCTTTTTTTTTTTTTTCTTTTTTTTTTAGTACTGTATTCTTTGTCTTCTTTTTCTGGGACTCTGATGGCACAAATGTTAATACTTTTGTCACTGTCCCATAAGACTCTGATGCTCTACTCATCTTTTTTTCACTACTTTTTCTCTCTTTATTCAGATGTACAATTTCTACTAATCTATGTTCCAGTTCACTGACTCTTTTCTTTGTCATCCTCGTTCTGAATTAAGCCCACTCAGTGAAAATTTTTATTTCAGTTATTTCATTTTTCAGTTGTAAAATTTCTATTTGATTCATCTTTATAACTTTCATTTCTCTGCTTAGATTTTATTTTTCCATTAGTTTCAGTAGTTTTCATTACTACTTAGTAGAGCATTTTTTAATGGCTGCTTTAAAGTCTTTGTCAGATATATCCAACATCTCAACATTGGTATCTGTTGATTGGATTTTCCAGTGTGAGTTGAGATTTTTCTTATTCTCCATGTGTTAATTGTAGACTGTATTCTGACCTTTTAAAATACTATGTATGAGATGCTGATCGTATTTAAATACTGTTGAGAATATTGGTATTTTGTTTGTTTTAGCAAGCAGTTAATCTGGTTAAGTCTGGCCACAAGTTCCAACCTGCTTTCTGTGGGTTGTGTTTTTAATGTTCCTTCAGTTTTCAAAGGTTTGGTTGTATGATTCACACCAGTCATGGATGAGAGCCACCTGTGGCCAAGCTGGGAGATAAGTGGTGCTCTGTCTATTATTTCAATTTTTTTGCCTTTGGTATGCTGAATAGGACCAGATACACATCTGTGCAGCCCAGGAATGCACTGAATATTTGATGAGGTCACCTTACTGACCTCCTCCTTCTCTGTCATCTCTCCTGTGCATTCTACTTTCCTGAAATCCCCCTTTTCATCCCTCTTGCTAGAAAGCTGAGGTTTAGTTACTGTGCTCTGCAGTGGGCAGTTGCACTCGCACCTGGGACCAAGCAGCAAAAAGACAAAGAAGGAAAAATAACAACAATGGGAGTTGGTCCCACCCTCTTGGAATCGCTATTCTAGCAAACAGAAAGTAACCCTCCCTCAGAGTTTTGGCTAATGCCAGCTACCCTTGCCATCAGCTTCCACCACCACCATGGAATTATTTAGGGGCCAGGGTGCACACTAAGGAAGAAAAGACAAAAAAAAAAAAAAAAAAAAAACAGGAACAAGGGTTTCTGTATTCTCTCTGAGCATTAGCAATCTCCATCTCCAGTCTGAGTTGGAACTAGATTTCTTCTGTAGCTCTCTTGTTTCCACACCAGTGGCCAATTCGCACAAATTGCTCTCAGGCTGTGGACACCAGAGGGAAAATAATGGCATACCAGAGGGGGAAAAAAAAACTCAGTTATTTTGGTGTTATTTTGAGTTGTGATCTTCTACCCTTCCTCTTTTGTGTGGTGTCAGACAGCTTCTGCATGCTTTTTGTCTAGGTTTTATAGCTGTACTCAGTGGGAAAGACTGGATGGAATGTGATTATTCCTGTTGCTTGGAGTCAGAGCTGGTTTCTTGTCATCTTCTTGAGAACAGTGTCTCTATCTTTATTTTTATATTCCCTACAAGCAATTAAACTCCATTTTTGTTGTTTTGAAATCCTAGGAATTTATAGAATTTTCAAAAGATATGAAAATAATTTTGATCCTTTAGAATAGAATTTTTATCATTTGTGAGGATTTGCTCATTTCAAACAATATTTCATTGTTTGTTTTATATAATCTGATTGCACATCAATAATTTTTCTTTCTGGTGCAATATTTTCTTTGGAATGTATTTTCAATTAATTTTATTTTATTAGATACCTATTTTGTCTTTTTAATTTATTAAATATTTCATTTTTTTCCATTTAATAAGCCTAAATATATCTGGATTTGCAATGCTATAACAGTATATGTTTGTCTATTTATACATATATTTTGCTTGCTTACATATATGTCAAGTCTAATTCTCTCTCCACTTTTTCTATTATTGTTCATACTCTTGTCTATTCAATAATTTTTTCATATGCATTTAAAATCATATTAACCAACCATCTTCCCCCCCACATAAAAAAACAAAAAAAACTATTGGCATTATAACTTGAATTACATGAAACTACATTAATATGTGAGGCCTGAAATTATTACAATATTGAGTCTTTCCATACAGAAGCATAATCTGACATGGTCTGGTAGACTCTAATTCCTTTGGATGTTGATTTCTTCCTTGGTCTTTAATATGAAAAAAGATTTATTTATTGGGCTAAGATATCTATCAATAATTTTGATAATGTGCATGAGTTTATACTCAAATTTGCCCATCTATATTGTTGACATTTGCATTATAAGAGTATTTGTATGATGCCACTTTACCTGCTTGAGATTCCTTCTTATGCCAGTTTGAAAATATGTTTGAAAATAAGTTGGGATAAAAAATAGGACAGTACATTTTCAGCCTTGGGTTCATTGTTACCTTGGAATCACTTTTATTAAGACATTATTACATTTCTTCCAAAAACTTTTAGTGAACAAAATCCATGCTGCTCACTAGTGACCCCAGGGAGATCCATAAAGGATGGTGTGTTTTGGATGACAGTAGGTGTCTTATAAACGTGGAAGCAATACAAACTGATGGTGTTTCTTCTCTTCAGCTGACAAGGAGATACACTTGATGTGTTTGTTCTAGGCTTAAATTTTAAGTCAAATTTGTTAGGAAAATAAAAATACAGGAACTGAGAAGGAGGCATTTCTATTGTGCTGGATTTTCCGGAACACTCTCTGGTGTCCATCATGCTGGCGATGGATTGTAGTTTCCATGTGCTTGATCCCCCTTAACAGAAAGCTTTAGTGGCTTCACCATCCAGTCATTTGCTCAGGACAAAACTTCAGTCTGTGTCATCTGCAACTGCAATATTTTACACACAATCCAGTGTACAATCCACAAGCATGTCTTTGAGCATTGCATCTCTAACATCTCAGAAAGCTGACATCTTCTGTTGCCTCCGTTACACTTTGACCCAACACTAGGACTTCTGTGTGGATTCCTGTGTGATTCTCCTAAGGGGTCTCTCCACCAACAATACAAATAGTAAAACTGTGGTATGTCACCAGTGATGCCCTCCAGTTATCACCTCCTTTGCTGGTAACCTGCTTAGCTACTTACTACTGATGCAAGAAATGCCTTTAACATATGGGCTACCTCAGTGACCTAATCTTTTCTTTCCACTACAGTCAAAGCAAACACTATTTGTGGCCAACTTTTTCTATATAGAAGTTATTTTCATGCTTCTCCAGTTCATCTTTCATTCAGTGGTTTTCTATATATTATGCCAGAAGTGGAACATATTACAAGTAGCTGTACTTTAAATTCAAATTAAAAAAAAAAAAAGTCTTTCACATTGAAAATTTTTTCTAATGCTTGTTTTAATTTTTTTTAATGTTTTCTATGCATACTCTTTGTCAGTGTTTACAGACAACAGACTTTTACTTGTTGCCCTATTGTTTTCTTAATAGTATTTAAACCATTTTTGCCATAACAAGAAAAATAGAAATTTCTTTAATTTTTTGTGGACTTTGGTCTTTTGTTATTAAGTAAGAAATTTCAAAATAGAATTCTAAATATTTAGGATTGTTGGATGAAATTGTATAAAATAATGAATTAACAGTTGCATGATTTTAAATATTGCTGAAAATGCTCTCATTTCTGTCTTCATATTTAAGATGCTTAGTTTTTGTATGTCTTCTGATTTTTATGGCTTTATAAAATCATTAGTCAAGTACCCATATTTTAAATTGCTGTGATTTTAAATTTTGGGATTCTCATCATATTAGACTATTATTCTTATGCCATAATGTGGCTGAGGTAGTCATACTGTGAGAAATACTAGCAATGCCATTTTTTTTTTCACTTGCATTCTCATTGTTTCTAATTTCATTCTACAGTTGTTGGAGTTCTCTTGTTTTGTTTTGTGTTTTTACTTTGTCAGTTTTGAAGGGCAAATGTTATTAAATTTATAAAATATTCTAAAATCAACTTATTTGAACACACTCAACAGTAGAAGTCATCACAATATACTGAAATATGACAAGTAGTTTGGGAGCCACAAAGGTGTCCTTCAGCCACTGTGGATCTCCTCCTTTTCCCTCAGGGTACCTTGGGCACAGTATGTGCCATATGTATGCCCTATGGAGTGAATGAGCACACCTACAACAATTTGGATATTAAACATTTTAGGGCATGATTCTATTTTTTATTATATTTAGATAAATATGCATGTAAGGTGAGGTTCTGATATTTCTTTCTGCATATTGGAATTTTTTTCTGCCCTGAGTATGTATTACCATAATTTTTGAAATCCTTATAGATTGTTGGGTGATATGATTTGCAGGGCAATATGATTACTACTTTTTTCACATTCCTTTTATTTTTCTTCCAGATGATATATGTCCTATAAGATTTGACTGCTGTTTTAATGACTCTTTTTTTTTTTTTTCTATTCTTTTTCAAATTCTTTCTCATTTAGATTGTTACATAATATTGAGCAGAGTTCCCTGTGCTATACAGTAGGTCCTTGTTTGGTATCCATTTTAAATAAAGCATTGTGTGCATGTCAGTCTCAAACTCCCTGACTATCCCTCCCCCCACCCTTCCCTCCTGGTAACCATATGTTCATTCTATGAGTCTGTGAGTCTGTTTCTGTTTTGTAAATAAGTTCAGTTGTATCATTATCAGATTCCTCATATAAGCCATATTATGCAATATTTGTCTTTCTCTGTTTGACTTACTTCACTCGATATGACAATCTCTAGGCACATTTATGTTGCTGCAAATGGCATTATTTCACTCTTTTTTATGGCTGAGTGATATTCCATTGTATATATGTACCACATCTTCTTTATCCATTCATCCGTTGATGAACATTTAGGTTGCTCCCATGTCTTGGCTTTTGTAAATAGTACTTCTATGAACATTGGGGTGCATGTAACTTTTTGAATTAGAGCTTTCACCTCTTCCGAATATGCCCAGGAGTGGGATTGCTGGATCATATGGTAGCTCTATTTTTAGTTTTTTTAAGGAAACTCCATACTGTTCTCCATAGTGGTTGTACCAATTTGCATTACCACCAACAGTGTAAAAGGTGTAAAAAGTGCATTCCCTTTTCTCCACACCATCTCCAGCATTTATTATTTTTGAATTTTGGATGATAGTCATGCTGACTGGTGTGAAGTGATATCTGATTTTAGTTTTGATTTGTATTTCTCTAATAATTAGTGAGGCTGAGCATTTTTTCATGTGCCTCTTGGCCATCTGTATGTCTTCTTTGAAGAAATTTATTTAGGTCTTCTGCCCATTTTTTGATTGGGTTGTTTGTTTCTATTACTATTTTGTTCCATAGGCTAACCAGAAACACAACCAGAGATTCCAGTCGCACAAAACTTGCACATGTTGCTGACACTAGGCCATCCCTATGTCCCCCGTCTTCTCATTGTGGGACAATATGACACATGTCATTTCTCCTGTGCTGAACGGTCTCTCAACAAGCTCAATTTCCAGACACCTTCAACCCCATCCCCCCACCACCCACAGTTCTGCCAGAATGTTTGATGACTTATTATTGTTATAATTGCATTTATCATGCATCAATAAACAAGTCATAAGAAAGAGATATAGAGTCACTGAAAGATACATTGATACATCTCAGTGATATTGCCTATTATTCAAATGTTAATGCAATAGTTATGGCAATCACAACATAAAATAAAAATCTCTCTGGCTTAATAATAGCAGGCCATTAAATCACATAAATGTCTGAGGGCTCTCTGGGGAATGGTGAAACTGAGATGCCAAACCAGCTGGGGGGAAAAAAAAAAAACAATCTGAGGTGTCTTTTTCTTCTTTTTTCTTTTTAAGAGTACATCACAAGGAGAAACTGTAAGCAATCTAGAATCACTAATGTATGGCCTTTCATGTTTTATACAGACTTTATAATACATGTAACCTTCTTCTTTTCAAAATAAACATGATTAAGAAAATTTCTCCAAACAATATAGTCCTAAAACATAAAAATGATTTTATTAATATTTTATTCTGATTTATTTTAAAAATATTTTCTTTCCACTGTAGCAAAATATTAGTGATTGGATAGCTGATTATAAAGAAAACTTGATATATGGGCTATGGACAAAAATAATCTGGAGTATAATTTTCCAGTTGCTACGATGTATTATCTAAAATACCCAGTTAGCAACAACAAAAAAAGATGTACAAAGAAACAGAACTTACAGGGAAATGCAAGCAACAGAAGCTGACTCTGAGGAGGCCCAGATTGGGAAAACTTTTTGCTGAGAAGGTAGCCACAAAACTCACATGTGGTTGGGTTCTATATCTGACATACCCAGAAGACACAAATCTACGGTGACAGAAAACTAGTCACAGTGCTTAGATCTGAGGTGGGGACCTGGGGACTGAATGCTAATAGGTTCTTTTGTGATGACAAATTGTTCTAAAATTAATTTTGTAATGATGGGTGCACAAATCTCTCAATATACTAAAACACCAAATTACATACTTTAGTGTCATATGAATAACACTGTTTAAAATGATACACAGTAATTTTGCACACAAGGCTATTTTTAATAATGGAATGGAGCCATCGTACAGAAAATCCACTTAAAAATTTATTTTAAAGTTATCTGTAGGAAATCTGCCAATTAGTACATTATTTTCTCTAAATCACTTTCTATATTAACTCAAAAATCACTTTATATCTGATTCTATAACTTTGCTATTGCATGCACTTCTTTTTAACAAAGAGTACTGGAGAAGCAAGAGTCAATATTCTGCACAAGACAATCCCTAAAATACAAGCTGACACCTGATTTAGTCTTCCTTTTTCCAAACAAGATTACATGATCAAAGACAGAACTTTAAGAAATACCTTCTGTCTATGTTGAAATAATGAATCAACTGTAAAACCATAAATAAGGCACAGAAGAACAAGAGAGTGATTCTAGAATTCCTTTAGTTGTTAAGTAGAAATACAATATATTGTAGATGGAAACTCCTAAAACAGTTTTATACAAAAATGCAGAAATTGCAGATGTGAATTGTTATTATAAAGAACAGCAAAATTAAATTATGTTAAAAATTAGACCAAAGGAAAACAGAAAATGAGGTGATTCTTGGCAAAAAGCAGTGAGATCTGGATCAGATTATGGGTTTTGAAATACAGCCAACTCTGAAATGTTTATAAATGTCCATTTGTTACCGACCCTCTCATGGAGACTAGGTATAGACTACAAGCATCTAGTAAACATAGGAGTATGATAGGAAATACCACTAAGAATGTAAAACAATCGTAACTCGGTCATATATGTAACATGCATGAAGGGAGAAGAATGGCAAGGGAGTCTTGCACAAATGAAACAGCCACTTTAATTCAAATAACTACACTGAGGGTATGTATTTTATAATTTTAATTTCAATAACTTCCCTTTACAATGTCATTAAATAAAGCAGAATAAATCAGTAAAAAGTAACTAACGTATAGATAAGAAATCATTCAGTTTCATGTAAGTCTAACTAAATTTCAAAATCCTTAAATACAATTAAAAAAATCATATTCTACAATTTAATGTGAAATCTAGCAAAGAATTTTCCTCATAATTAAAAAGTCAATCATTATTTGAGGAAATTTTTTTTATATACTTACTCATTTTCAAATGTTCTAGGAAACTACTACCAAGAATTTCAAGTAGATGTTCCAGTGAGAAAGCCTGTTATACAAATTTTAGGAAAGTGCAATTTTAATAAGGCCTCTGTTATCCTCAGTTTTTCTTTTTTGAGCCATTATAATGTTGAGCTAGAAAGAATAGACTGCCAGTTATTTTTCCAGCAAATGTGGGTTTATCTGGGATCAGCAAATAATTGCAATTCAGGGTCTTCAGTCATGGTGAGACCCATGCAAGTCCCCAGCAAAAATGGAAAGGAGAACTCTTTTATAGAGGGGGAAAAGGAGTTGGGAGAGCTAAAAAAAGGTCCATGGCTTTTGGTTGGCTGAGTTGTGACCAGGAAAGAAGAGGGAGTCTTTCTTCTTCCTGTTGGGCTCTGCTACCCTAATCGGGCATGAGGGCTCCCCTTTCTGATCTCCAGACTTTAAGTGACGTTTCCCTTTATTAAATTTTACAGTAAGAAAAACATAGCAGCGGTTTGCTGTTCTTCTAAGAAATTTGGTCAAGAATATCAATATAATTACTGCACTTTTATTTCCATTAAATCATGTAACTGATCTCCCACAGTAGGGAGGTACACCTGTTCTTCTCAGTTATGCTCCTATTACTTAAACATTAACAACCTGCATAAAGTAAACTTTGGTATAAAATTAATGTTTTTAAATATGTAGAAAAATAACTAAAGCCTATATTATGCTATATTATGAACTAATAATCTTGAAAACTGAAAGGAAACTGAATCTCCAGAGTTTTACATGAATCTTTTTGTGACTGTTGGAGATATTTCAGTAATTTTTACTATCTTAACCTGCCATGTTGTGACTCTTGCCAAAATAGGTTTTTACTCACTGTAGCTAGTTACAAGTGGTGGTTTCTTCTTTCATCAAATATTGTATATAATGTCCGTTTCTTTCATAAGCATATATCGTTCCATGTATGATTACTAGTTCAAAAAATGAAGAATTTGTATGACAGTTTTCCACTGTTAACAATGGGTCCTTAGCAGAAGATATTGTGTATTGTTTATAAACACTTTGCAAGCATTTCCTTATTTAAACTCCATAGTCTTAGATGAACACACCATCATTATCATGATTGTACAAATGAGGACATTTTGACAGGGAGAATGCAAATCTTTGCCCAATATCACACATGTATATAAATGTGGTACATTACTTCTTTAAAATTCTTCCTACTAAAGTTCTCAATTCTCCTCTTTGCTAAGTGGCACAAATGCCACTCCCTTTAGGTACCTGAAACTAGTATGAAACGTCTACTAGGAAATTGTGTTCAATTATAATTATATAAGCCTATACTATTCCAGCTTCCATGGTACATTCTCAAATGTAGTGATACTTTTCATACTTTTTATATATTGGAATTTCAAGTAGTCCCATAACTTTCCATGACAAAAGATTTTATTAGAATTTTTTATACTTTAGTTGTATCTTGTTAGCTACCAATAGTGATATAGGGAGCAAAGTGTAAAGCTAGTTATCAAAAAGTCCAGTTTTTTTTTTCTCAGAAAGGAATCTTCAGACTCTTGGAAACCTATAGGTATATATTCCAGGCTTAACTAGTTCTGTATTATGTCCTTTATATTGAAGGGTTTCATTTATAACTAATATAAGTATGAAAATGTGTTTGAGTGTATTTGAGAGAAAGAAAGAGATTGAGATTGAAAAAGAAAGAATAAAAATAACTAGATCTTCAGGGTATCCACCTTTTATACCCAATTTATTCAATTTTAATATATTCATTTGAATTTGTGTTTGTGACTACTCAATTTAGCAGAAAAACAATTGTATTAATTGTATCATCTATGAGAAAAGATAAAGGGAGATTTAAAATACATATGATTAGCTTATGTCAGGCAACAATCAAAAGTTGTCCAGCTTGCTCTGTGAAGAAAGGTTTCACTTTGAGAAAAGCGGTGAAACCACTGAGACATAATCAAACTACATGAAACTTAAAGAAACTCTGCTAAAATTCAAAGAAGCTCTCCCACTGAAGTCAACGCCCATACAAGAGTTGAAAGCACACACTTGGTGACTACAAACCATAATCTGCTAAAATAACACTGTTACCATAATTTTCATTTTATTAGCTCTGTATATACTTTGTAATTTTATTTAAGTTTATGGTTGAATTGAGTATGCAAGCCTATGATATGTATGATAAATTTTATTTTTATGCGTTTTAAGTAACATCATAGAAATTTTGGTAACATTATGAAAATTTAAATCAATAATTGGGGTCTCCACTTCAGACCTAGAGACACATACAGACTGAAAGTGAGGGGATGGAAAAAGATATTCCATGCAAATGGAAATCAAAAGAAAGCTGGAGTAGCAATTCTCATATCAGACAAAATAGTCTTTAAAATAAAGACTATTACAAGAGACAAAGAAGGACACTATATAATGATTAAGGGATCGATATAAGAGGAAGGTATTACAATTGTAAATATTTATGCACCCAACATAGGAGCACCTCAATACATAAGGCAAATACTAACAGCCATAAAAGGGGAAATCGACAGCAACACAATCATAGTAGGGGAATTTAACATCCCACTTTCACCAATGGACAAATCATCCAAAATGAAAAAAAATAAGGAAACACAAGCTTTAAATGATACATTAAACAAGATGGACTTAATTGATATTTATAGGACATTCCACCCAAAAGCAACAGAATACACATTTTTCTCAAGTGCTCATGGAACATTCTCCAGGATAGATCATATCTTGGGTCACAAATCAAGCCTTGGTAAATTTAAGAAAATTGAAATCGTATCAAGTATCTTTTCTGACCACAACACTATGAGACTAGATATCAATTACAGGAAAAGATCTGTAAAAAATACAAACACATGGAGGCTACACAATACACTACTTAATAACGAAGTGATCATTGAAGAAATCAAAGGGGAAATAAAAAAATACCTAGAAACAAATGACAATGGAGATACGACGACCCAAAACCTATGGGACGCAGCAAAAGCAGTGCTAAGAGGGAAGTGTATAGCAATACAAGCCTACCTCAAGAAACAGGAAACATCTCAAATAAACAACCTAACCTTGCACCTAAAGCAATTAGAGAAAGAAGAACAAAAAACCCCCAAGGCCAGCAGAAGGAAAGAAATCATAAAGATTAGGTCAGAAATAAATGAAAAAGAAATGAAGGAAACAATAGCAAAAATCAATGAAACTAAAAGCTGGTTCTTTGAGAAGATAAACAAAATTGATAAACCATTAGCCAGACTCATCAAGAGAAAAAGGGAGAAGACTCAAGTCAGTAGAATTAGAAATGAAAAAGGAGAAGTAACCACTGACCCTGCAGAAATACAAACGATCATGAGAGATTACTACAAGCAACTCTATGCCAATAAAATGGACAACCTGGAAGAAATGGACAGATTCTTAGAAATGCACAAACTGCCGAGACTGAACCAGGAAGAAATAGAAAATATGAACAGACCAATCACAAGCACTGAAATTGAAACTGTGATTAAAAACCTTCCAACAAACAAAAGCCCAGGACCAGATGGCTTCACAGGTGAATTCTATCAAACATTTAGGGAAGAGCTAACACCTATCCTTCTCAAACTCTTCTAAAATATTGCAGAGGGAGGAACACTCCCAAACTCATTCTACGAGGCCACCATCACCCTGATACCAAAACCAGACAAAGATGTCACAAAGAAAGAAAACTACAGGCCAATATCACTGATGAACATAGATGCAAAAATCCTCAACAAAATACTAGCAAACAGAATCCAACAGCACATTAAAAGGATCATACACCATGATCAAGTGGGGTTTATCCCAGGAATGCAAGGATTCTTCAATATACGCAAATCAATCAATGTGATACACCATATTAACAAATTGAAGGAGAAAAACCATATGATCATCTCAATAGATGCAGAGAAAGCTTTCGACAAAATTCAACACCCATTTATGATAAAAGCCCTGCAGAAAGTAGGCATAGAGGGAACTTTCCTCAACATAATAAAGGCCATATATGACAAACCCACAGCCAACATTGTCCTCAATGGTGAAAAACTGAAACCATTTCCACTAAGATCAGGAACAAGACAAGGTTGCCCACTCTCACCACTATTATTCAACATAGTTTTGGAAGTGTTAGCCACAGCAATCAGAGAAGACAAAGAAATAAAAGAATCCAAATCAGAAAAGAAGAAGTAAAGCTGTCACTATTTGCAGATGACATGATACTATACATAGAGAATCCTAAAGATGCTACCAGAAACCTCCTTGAGCTAATCAATGAATTTGGTAAAGTAGCAGGATACAAAATTAATGCACAGAAATTTCTTGCATTTCTATACACTAATGACGAAAAATCTGAAAGTGAAATTAAGAAAACACACCCGTTTACCATTGCAACAAAAAGAATAAAATATCTAGGAATAAACCTACCTAAGGAGACAAAAGACCTGTATGCAGAAAATTATAAGACACTGATGAAAGAAATTAAAGATGATACAATAGATGGAGAGATATACCATGTTCCTGGATTGGAAGAATCAACATTGTGAAAATGACTCTACTACCCAAAGCAATCTACAGATTCAATGCAATCCCTATCAAACTACCACTGGCATTTTTCACAGAACTAGAACAAAAAATTTCACAATTTGTATGGAATCACAAAAGACCCCGAATAGCCAAAGCAATCTTGAGAACGAAAAATGGAGCTGGGGGAATCAGGCTCCCTGACTTCAGACTATATTACAAAGCTTCAGTAATCAAGACAGTTTGGTACTGGCACAAAAACAGAAATATAGATCAATGGAACAGGATAGAAAGCCCAGAGATAAACCCACACACATATGGTCACCTTATCTTTGATAAAGGAGGCAAGCATATACAGTGGAGAAAAGACAGCCTGTTCAATAAGTGGTGCTGGGAAAATTGGACAGCTACATGTAAAAGTATGAAATTAGAACACTCCCTGACACCATGTACAAACATAAACTCAAAATGGATTAAAGACCTAAGTGTAAGGGCAGACACTATCAAACTCTTAGAGGAAAACATAGGCAGAACACTCTATGACATACATCACAGCAAGATTCTTTTTGACCCAGCTCCCAGAGAAATGGAAATAAGAACACACATAAACAAATGGGACCTAATGAAACTTAAAAGCTTTTGCACAGCAAAGGAAACCATAAACAAGACCAAAAGACAACCATCAGAATGGGAGAAAATATTTGCAAATGAAGCAACTGACAAAGGATTAATCTCCAAGATTTACAAGCAGCTCATGCAGCTCAATAACAAAAAAACCAACAACCCAATCCAAAAATGGGCAGAAGACCTAAATAGACATTTCTCCAAAGAAGATATACAGATGGCCTACAGACACATGAAAGAATGCTCAACATCATTAATCATTAGAGAAATGCAAATCAAAACTACAATGAGATATCATCTGACACCGGTCAGAATGGCCATCATCAAAAAATCTATAATAAATGCTAGAGAGGGTGTGGAGGAAAGGGAACACTCTTGCACTGTTGGTGGGAATGTAAATTGATACAGCCACTATGGAGAACAGTATGGAGGTTCCTTAAAAAACTACAAATAGAACTACCATACGACCCAGCAATCCCACTACTGGGCATATACCCTGAGAAAACCATAGGTCAAAAAGAGTCATGTACCAAAATGTTCATTGCAGCTCTATTTACAATAGCCAGGACATGGAAGCAACCTAAATGTCCATCGACAGATGAATGGATAAAGAAGATGTGGCACATATATACAATGGAATATTACTCAGCCATAAAAAGAAATGAAATGGAGGTATTTGTAATGAGGTGGATGGAGTTAAGAGTCTGTCATACAGAGTGAAGTAAGTCAGAAATAGAAAAACAAATACAGTATGCTAACACATATATACGGAATCTAAGGAAAAAAAAAAGCCATGAAGAACCTAGTGGCAAGACGGGAATAAAGACACAGACCTACTAGAGAATAGACTTGAGGATATGGGGAGGGGGTGGGGTGAGATGTGACAGGGTAAGAGAGTGTCATGGACATATATACACTACCAAATATAAAATAGATAACTAGTGGGAAGCAGCCGCATAGCACAGGGAGATCAGCTCGGTGCTTTGTGACCACCTAGAGGGGTGGGATGGGGAGGGTGGGAGGGAGGGAGATGCAAGAGGGAAGAGAAATGGGAACATATTGTATATGTATAACTGATTCACTTTGTTATAAAGCAGAAGCTAACACACCATTGTAAGGCAATTATACTTCAATAAAGATGGTTAAAAAAAATAATAATAATATTTGGGGTCTCTAAGAATTTTCCCATTAATAGTTTTTAATCATATTAAAGAAATATTGATATAGTCTAAATTAACAAATTAATAATATTTATTGTAAAATACTATGTTACATATCTTGCTTTATTCACTTAGTACATATACATGTATTTCAAATATCAACAAGTAAATTTTTACTAAATTATCTATAATGTAAATTAATCAGAGTCACACAATCTCTCCATCTTACAATATTTAAGCTTAAACTCTTAAGATTAGGGACTTGTCTGAAGTGAAAAAATTGTTATGAAAGAGTTGGGACTGGAACCCATATCTCCTAATTCATAATTCAATATGCTGCTATCACTGTCAGCTTGTACCTCTTAGCATTATTAATTTCATAAAAAATACATGTAATGTATGAAATATAGTACAAAAATTGCCAAACCTTCATGCTAAATACTCTTCTTATGACTTCTTCCCTCATGGTGTCTTACTATGCAGTTTAACCATATATTTTCATTGCACATTTATGCATTCCACTCTTCAGAGTGTTATATATATTCCATTTATTTCATTTTACTTCCAGCAGATTAAATGTGGCTCAGTCACAGTGTGGCTGTGGATGACAATCCCGCTGCATATTCAAGAGAAACTTGAACAATGTAAATCAATTATACTATTTTCCATGTTAAAGAATGAAATCTTGACATCCTGTGTAATAACCATGACAAAATTCCCCACCGATATGTTAAAGCAAAACTGGCTCAAACTCATATTCTGAATATTTGTTTGCAATGCCAGCTGATACATCGTGGTTTCTATGACAATTTGAGTGCTACAAAGATGGGGTTTTAAGCACACTAAAATACCCTTTACCCACCCTAAATGTTTGCTCTAGCCATACTGAACTACTTTTATTTTTTTATTTATTTTTAAATTTTTATTGAAGTATAATTGATTTACAGTGTCATGTTAGTCTCAGGTGTACAGTACAGTAATTCAGTTATACATATATATATGCATTATACATAGCCTTTTAATATTCTTTTCCTTTAAAGGTTATTACAAAATATTGAGGATAGTTCCTTGTGCTCTACAGTAGGTCATTGTTGTTTATTTTATATATAGTATTGTGTGTATGTTAATCCCAACTGAACTACTTTTAGTTACTTAAAATGCCATGCTCCAAATTCCTCTATGACTTTATTAATTTTACATGTTAATGGCATCAATTTCTGCTCATTCCACTTCCAATTTCCTGATAAACATCTGCATAAATTGTTAAACATATCAGATGTCACCAGCTATAATATGTCTTTAATTCATGGAAGTCCAAAATATGGGCTTGTTCTTCTTTGATGCCAAAACATTTCATACAGTCATCACCATATTACACCAATATTTGTACCTATCTATCAGTATTAACTGGCCAAATAAATCATGTAGTTTATCTGTTTTACTTCTATCTGCTGTATCAGAGTATAAACCTTTCAGACTCAGATACTGTGCCTTATTCATCTTGGCATTTCCAGTGCCTAGTCTAATGCTTGGTAGAAAGGAAAGGTTAAAATTTCCATAAATTAATCAATATGACTCAAACTGGAAATTTTGCTTTAATCCTGTAAAAATGATGGCAATTTGAACCTATAGCTCTAAAGGTTACATCACTTCTCATATGTAGAAACTAACAATATCTAAAACAATGTCTTAATTATGAATTTATATAAAGGTGCTAGATAAAGCCAACAAGTTATTTTTATTTGATATTTCCTTGTTTCTTAAAAATCCTCTTGTTGTTAATTTCAAAATTACAAAAGAAGGAGCAATGCTTAGATGAAGTAGATAAGGTGAAATTCACCATTGTAAACAAAAGGTTTACCATAACTGAAGATGTCCTAAGATTTGAGGACAAGATATCTAATACACCTAAATTAATTTAATAAATATATCAATGTCCTATTATACCACAGTAAGTTTGACCCAAAAATATAATTCTTTAAAATGCAGCGTATATAATTGTGAGATCCACAGACAGACCTGAGCCACAAATCAGTGAGAGACTGAGGTTCTGGTCCACCTGGCTGTTCATCAAGCTTCAATCCCAGTAGGGAAGATTCTGGTTCCTAGGTTGGTGCAAGCTTTCAGGTCAGTGGTAATAATCCTAATAACCTTCTGGTTGGTTGTCCCCATTTTAGGGCGATTAAACTAGAGACACTCAAAATGGAAACCCACTCTCTACCTCCACTCTAGAGGAAAGATTCTGTTATTTGCCCCCATGATAAGATGATAAGGATCTTATGATAAGATCCTTCAGCTCAACCCTTCTAAGAACAAGGGCTGGATGGAGAACGGGAGACAGTTGTGGATCTCATTATACAAGATTTTTGTAATGGTGGCTCACATTAGCTCAGCTAGCCACTGCCACTGCCACTGCATTGATTATGTACCTACTACATTTTGGAAATTAATAAAACTCGGATCATGGGAATTCAGTAGGAAGCAAGAAAAAAAAAATGTTCTTACCTTACAGGAGCTTTCAATCTTCCCAAAAGACAGGAGTAAATATACTAACACAAATAATGAATTAAGGCTGCCATTCAAATTTGCAAATGTGAAGTATTGTCTATGAACACAGTGATTTACCTAGCCTGAGCCAGAGAATGTTGTTTAAGCAACCATCTGAAGGCTGAGTAGAAGTTAATAAGGTGAAGCACAGAGGAAGTGCATTATGAAAACCATAAAGAAGGAAGGAACTAAACATAGGAAGTTTAGTGTGTCTGGAGCAAAAATACCAAGAGAAAGAATAATGCAAAATGAGGCTGGGATGAGCAATGCATGATTGGTATTTGAAATTAAAAACAAAAATATGTGGACTTTCTGGAATTCAGGGTATTCTCAGTGGAGCATCTTCCAGCAAAACAACAATTAAACTGGTAAAAATCATTTCAAGTCTGTGGACATTGTCCTAAGAAGATACAACAAATAAAGAATTACTCTACTAAATCTTGACTGAAGCAGCAAGAATTTGTGGAATCTGAGCCACACCTTGTCCCCCATCACCACCATTACCACCCAGTTCTGCATTATAGAAGCCCAACCCTAGGTGCTCTATTCTAGGCAGGTGTAGCCAAGAACACCTGGGGTCACTCTCTCCCTAGTTCCCAGAGAAGGGCTATGCTTTCACCTCTGGAAAGAGAGTCTGCCCTTGTTTCTCATCACACCATCGAGCCCCCTGCTACCAAAGCTCTATTCCAGGTAGGTGAGGCAGAGTGGAACAGATCCCCCTTCCTTTATGTCACTGCTGATAAGAAGGCAACTCTTCCCTAGGGATTGCATCCTGACAGATGCCAGAAAGCTTGGGTCTTGATTGCCCATGCCCCAGCCTAAGCATAGGATGGAGGTTTCATGCCAGAAGGGGCAATGTAGAAAAATCAGGGGCTACACCCCCACAACCAGTACCCACTCTTAGAGCAGGAGTATCACTGAGAAAAGAGTGTCCCCACCTGCAGCTCTGGTGCAATAACAAGTGGTTCTGCCCATGGGAGAGGCAGACCATAGCACAAAGTGTTCTGCAGCTTTGTCTGAGGGCACTGACTTTATTGGGACAGAGAATGGACAGTTCCATGCTTAAGGCTATTATCAAAAATAATGGGGATCTGGGTGAATAGCAATTACAAAGAGGCTAGTAGGTTCATAATCCAAGCAAACAACAGAGCAGCCGGAAGTTTAATAGAATTTTCTAGGAGAGACAGCTTAGAAGACCCCTCCTGGAATCCTGAGCAGCTCTGGGGCTTGGGAAGGCTGTGTGCATGTGCTGGGTTGCACCCACTCAGAGCACTTAGAGCAGGACATGGGGTGAAATGGTAGACATTCTCCAAACCACAAGAAGACACATAAGACAGGGCGGAAGCCTCACTGGCACAAGGGGCTTAAATACAACTGCTAAGGAGACACTGACTGAATAATTAGCTACTTTAGCCCAGAGGTGATGTGTAGAGTAGTCAAGTTTTAAAATAAAATAACTCTTATCCCCAGCAGTCTGGAAGACTGGCACCCTCCCTCCAAGGAGCGACCAGAGAGGGGAATCTCTGAGCTATATAACAGTCTCTGGTCAGATGTCAGCCAAGAGTATTTCACCTCCCTGAACGCTGTTTACATCCTCCAAGCCACAAACACATCCAACAGCAAAGGGTAAAAATCTAACTTGCTAAGGGGACTTAAGCAAAACTTCTCCCCAAAAAATGACACATACCTCATCCCCACCCCCCAGGAACAATCTCTACGTAGCTCAGCTAAAAGATAAAAAAAGGGGGAAAATCATATGAGCAGGGACATCACTGTGGGGAAAATATACTTCACAGAATTAATTTAGGCAAGTCACTAAACAAATAAATCAACAGGCAAACAGCAATAATAAGCACCACCAGGTGGAGGAGTGGGGTCTGTATTGAGGTGCTACAACATATTATCTGAAATGTCCAATTTGCAGCGAAAAAATATGAGCGATGCAAAGAAACAGAAAAAGGTTACCCATATACAGGAAAAAGCAAACAATAGAAGCAGATGGTGGATTACACCAACAAAGCCTTCAAAGCAACTATTATAAATCTGTTCAAAGACTAAAGGAACTAAGATTAAATAATTCAAAGAAGGCATGATGACAATTTTCATCAAATAGAGAATATCAATAAGAGATAGATACTATAAAAAAGACACAATGGGAATTCTGTAGCTGTAAAGTTTAATAATTGAAATGAAAAATTCACTAGAGGGGCTGAACAGTACTGACACAGGTGCCACATGGCTCAGTCCTGAAAAAAGTACACTAAGTGTGAGAGAAAAGTCACAACACCACATATGGTGTGATTCCATTTATGTGAAGTGTCCAGAATAGGCAGATGCATAGAGGCAGGAAGTAGGTTAGTGGTTGCCCAGGACTTTGGGGTGTATAATCGGAATTTTTTCCTCCCCCAAATTCATATTTTGAAATCCCAACCCCCAGTACCTGAGAATGTGCCCTTATTTGGAAATAGAGTATAGTGTTATCCTTGCTGGGATACTAGAAAGGACATTAGGTAAAAACTAAGTAAAACTGAATAAGGTATGGATTTTAATAATAATATATCAATATTTTTTCATTAGCTGAGACATGTAATATACTAATGTACAATAGGAGCAAGAGAGAAGGGATTCCCTGGTGGCACAGTGGTTAAGAATCCACCTGCCAGTGCAGGGGACACAGGTTTGAGCCCTGGTCTGGGAAGATCCCACATGCTGCGGGGCAACTAAGCCCGTGAGCCACAACTACTGAGCCTGCACTCTAGAGCCCATGAGCCACAACTACTGAGCCCACATGCCACAACTACTAAAGCACACACACCTAGAGCCTGTGCTCCACAAGAGAAGCCACCGCAATGAGAAGCCCATGCACTGCCACGAAGAGTAGTGTCTGCTTGCCTCAACTAGAGAAAGCCTGCACACAGCAATGAAGACCCAACACAGCCATAAATAAATAAATAAATAAATAAAAATTGTTTAAAAAATAGAGGAAACTAGGTGTGGGGTACAAGGGAACTCTCTGTACTACTTTTACAACTTTTCTGTAAATCTAAAATTATTCTGAAATTAAAAGTTTATTTTAAAAATGAGTCTAGGGATGGAATGGGGGGTAGATAATCTTGAACATTTTGGGGAATGTTAAGGAATTTGAACTTTAAGAATTTTGGGAAATAGCTGAAAGATTTAAACTATAAGAAAACAACATAATCATTTTTGAGTTCACTCATCCAGAGAGGAGATATCTGTTGTACCTGGGGGAATAAATAAATAAATAAATATTTTTCCAGAATTTATTTTTTAAAATATTATATTTGTTAACTTTAAGGAAAGTTAAAAAGTAATTTGGCACCACAATTCAAGAAATAGTAAATTAAAATGAACAGCAATACCTAACTCACAGGATAGAAAAGAAGAAAGAAAGAAAAAGAAAAAGAAAGAAAGAAAGAAAAAAGAAAAGAAAAGAAAGGAAGAAAGGAAGAAGGGAAGGGGCAGTACGTGTTATTGGTAAAAAGTCCTGGGATAGAATTAGAAAACCTGGTTCTAATTCTTGATTGGAGGTTAAGTTTTGTGACTAAAGTAATGGACACATCTGGATTCAAAGCACAACAGGGGTGTTTTCTATGAAAATGTAGGCTCTCACTTCATCCGTTAAAGTTTCAGTTTCTCCCAGACCACATGTGGCTTGTAGATTCAGTTCCCTCCCTTTGTTCAAACATGTGTATTTGGTTCTGAATGTCTTGAACTCTGATTCCCACTCTTGGTCTGAATGCTAGTCTTGAGTTCACAAGCCATGCGGTATCTGACTAAAAATCAACAACCATAAATCCAAACAAGATTAGTATGAAAAAATCATGAGAGTATATGTATCTGAATCTAGCTTACAGAACTATTTAACTTCTCTCTTTCCATCATGGCCCCAGCAGGACTTTTCAATGAATAAACATAGAAAAAATTCAAAGGATTTGAGTAGAGAAAAAAATATTTAAAAAGAAAAAGAGAAAAGATATGTTGCTTTTTCTACCTTCACTTCCAAAAGTGTTTCTCTCATTTGAGTACAGATATGAAATCCTGAGCAGTTTCTACAAGAAGAGGTTAACCAATCCACCCACAAGGAGTTTAATCAGTCACCTAGCTAGAGATTATATAGGATGACTCTTCATTGTATTGACACTGCTAGCAGGAGATGCTTAATGGGATCTTCCTGTGAGTGGGGCGATTTATTTTTTAATGGAGAATTTATTAGAAGAAATTGAGAAAATATTTAAATCCAGCTAGGCCTAAATTAACTTCACCTTTTATCAACTACCCCCTTTTTTTGACACTATTTCAGTGATAATGTAACTCACCCAAGTGTCATGCTGGACCCAACAACTCGTGGTCATTCTGGGATGACCCCCTCTCACCCACAGTCAGTCATTTATCGAATGTGCTCTAACAAACATTTAAATCACTCTCATATTCATTCTCTCCAGACATACTGGTGTTTCTTATGTATAGGCCTACATATATCAGTTTTCATTTTGAGAATTGAAACAGCCTCCAAAGAGATTTTCCTGTCCAGAATCGAACATACTTCCAATCCAATTCCACAGTGTTGCCAAAGGAATCTTCCTAAAATGCAAATCTGTCTTTTTCACTCTGTCGTTTAATATCACTCTTTGATTCTTCTTAACCCAGAATTACATTTCATCCTTTCAGAAGAGCATGTAGAGTCTCTGTGTGTGAAGATGGTCAGTGTCTACCTCTCTTGGCTTATCTACCCATATAAAAATTGTAGTTTGTAGGACAGAAAATGCAGTTTTATTTTTATGACTTCTGTGACTTTTTTTCTCTAGTCTATGATGCTTTTATATACATTTTGAATTTAGCTCAAGTAATCCCTTACCTCTAAAGCCTGTATACACTGTTTCTCCTACGAATCAATGTAGTTTATTATATGTAACTGATTTATGTTTTTAAGGAATTGGATAAAAGCAAAACAAATAAATGAGACACATTTTAAAATATTCATATGTAACAATTTTAACAGTCCCTGTAGGAAGTGCAAGATATTCCAAGGTATCTTAACCCACTCAAGCTGCCATAACAAAATACTACAGACTGGGTGCCTTAAACAAAGAGTTTATATGTTCCAAGTTCAGGAAGCTGAAAGTCTGAGATCCAGGAGCCATCACAGCTTGGTTCCGGTGAGAACTCTCTTCCTGTCCTGCAGGGCTTTGTCTTCCTGTGTGTCCTCACCTGGGTTTACCTGGTGGGTGCCTACGAGGAGGGGGAAAGAGAGAGATCGCTCCCTTTTCCCTCTTTATATAAGCTCACCAGTCCTGTTGGATTAGGGATCCACTTTATGATCTATTTTTATCTTAATTACTTCCTAGAAGCCCTGTCTCCAAATACTGCCACATGGGAGTTAGGGCTTCAACATACGGATCTGGGGAGGAACAAAATTCCATCTTCAACTCAAGGTAAACACATTGGATATGTCAGATTTTGTGGTTTCTGTATCCCTCCCTGTTTCTAAATTGACAGCATCCTGTGATTACTTTTGTACCTGGGCTAATATCTCTTCTCCAGCTGATTGTTACTTGCTTTGCCTGCCTTGTGACTCAAGTTGGGGACATTATAACATGTGATTTCATCGGTCTAGGCTTCCTCAGAGGCCAGGTGACACTCTAAGTGACTCAACTTCTCCTAGCCACTGATCTGTAATGTATTCTTCTGTGAGACTCTCCTGAATAATTTGTCCACCCTTAGCTCTGCAGAAGGGTCACCTTGCCCTGGAATAGAAGACCCTAGGACAAGCCTTCTGGTTCTCAATCACAGATGACTCAGAAGAATAAAACAGACCTTCTCTCCTCACTGTACTGCAAACAGCCTCCCAGTTTCTCTGTCTTTCCTTATTGTCCTGAGGAGTTCTATCAATATATATTGGCCTGCTTAAAATACCATATTTAATTTCTCTGATATTGTGATTGCTGCTTAGTTTTTATTCATTCGAGGTTTATGACCATCCTTCTTTGGTTTTGGCTGAAATTTGCTATGTTAGAGGCACTTGTTTTAAACTTAATATCGATAGAGTTTTGTGGGTTTTTTTTTTTTTTTTTAAGATTATGAGACCACTTCCATTCTGTTAGTGATATTTAAACAAATTTTATAATTTATATAATGGAAGATACTTAGCCATTTTTTACATGTCTGGTGTTTGTTAATTCACAAGCTATAACATCTTCTTACTATATTTTGAACTATCATCTATTTTCTCTTAGAAGTATTTTTCAATCATGAATCCAACTTAGATTTCCTATACTAGAAGCCATCTCTTCTCATCTAGCGACTTTGTATCCAACTTTTTATCAAAGGGATTATAATAAAGGTTAATACTTTCATTTAGAGTAAATTTATAGTTTACTTTTAGTTCTAGATTTGTATTTTATTTCATATTTGTTATGATAGTTAATTTTACATGTCAAGTTGGCTGGGCCATAGTGACCAGATATTTGATCAAACATTATTTTGGATGTTTCTGTTTGGATATTTTTGGATGAGAAGTTTTTCTTTGAACGAATGATCATTGATGTGTCTTTCTGATGGAATAAACAATTATTAGGTATAACTATGCATAAACTGCATAGTCTTTCAATAATACTTATGATTGTTAATTATTAGCCCTATGTATTTTTTATCATAAAAATACTTCCACACATAATTATAAATGTATAAATGATACATATTTATTTTAAGCTATCATTATTATAGAAATCCATACATAAATAATAATACTTTAAAATACAGCAGTATATTATATACTATATTAAAGGGTCTTCACCAAGTATTATAGATCTCTCAAATAATGTTAGATAAATATTTTAGCATTATTATACTATATAATAAATGCCAATATACTTTATATGTAATACATGCAAAGGATATAATATTTTCATGATTTTACTCCCAGATTTTAGTATAGTAACTGGTATGTAAATAGTGAATTAGATTTAGTTAAAGACTAACTGAATGAAAAAGTAAATACACAGATTGGAATAAAAGTTTAAACATTTAACAAAAGCCAGTAAGATATTTACTAGCTCATCAGCTTTTCCCCAAACTCACAAAAAATTTGGTGTTTTAACTGTAAATATTACCTCAATTATGAGAAATCAAAGAATTTTGTCTTATGTTTTATGATCTGTAGTAATTTAATAAAGATGAACATTTTCTTTTTGGTGAGTATATTCACATCCACAGTTCTGATAGTTTAAACCATGCATTGATGTGCACACAGACACACACACACAGATTTAACTCTGATTGTTCGGGAATATTTCTCTTAGAACTTCTGAAAAGAAAAAGCTTGAGAAACTGTATAATATAATTTCCCATATTTTCTACTGGCCTTGTTTATTTACATAGTGTATTTTATAGGTAAAGTGGAAGTGAATACAGTGCATTTTTGTAAGAAATGTAAACATCTAAATATTGTCTTTCAGCTTTACCACATAGATTAGACTTACCAACTGCTGCATGAGTTTTCCAGCTTACTGTCAGGAGAACCTTTTCTATTCTTTCACCCACAGCATTTTGGAACCATTCAGATTTTTGACTTGTAATTTATGATGTCTCCTCATGATTTAAAATTGATTTTTGTCTTTAAATCAAATAACTAGCTGCAGGTTCTTTGGTAACTAAGGATTTTAAGAAATCATAAATATATTCTATGATTGGAGTCTTTCAAAGGAGGCAATATCTTTTCACTAAGAAGATATTAACCAATGTTTTATTGTTAAATCTATTTACAGAGCAACACTCCAGAAAAAAAAAATGGACCTATGCATATAATTTTCTGACAGCTTAAAAGCAAATTCATTCTTTGTCGTTCATCCTTTTGCATATTCAGTGTCAAGGCAAAAAACAAAATGAAATCTACAACACTCATAGACTTCATTGGGTTTGAGCCCACCTCATGATCTTCTCTGCCAACACAAGAAAATATTACCCTATGAACCTCTCCTTTGAGAGGATGGAATTTACCTTACACATACTGCTTTCAGAATTTAACTCTTTTAGTCATTGGACTTCATTAGAATGAGCTGGTTTTGTTTGATTTCTTCATTTTGTCTGCTTTCTTGGTTTTGTCTTGTTTATTTTTAAGGATCTCTACTTTTTTAATCTTCTGAATATATAACATATATAAATATATATTATGTAAGTATGTGCCTGTGGTATTAAATATGTATGTATGTGTATGCATACACATATACATGTATGCAGTTTTCAAGTTGAAATTTTTAAAAAATTTCCCTATGAAATATATATTTAATTTGTGCTTTTCTTAAATATTTCCAGTACCAGTGAAATACCACTTAGCATGAGTTAAGTCACTGACCTATATAATAATAAAAATTTTTTTTTCAAAAACAATGATAGCTTGGACACACATATCACTACGGCAAAGTTTTACTTACATAAATAATACATAAATAATGTATAGTCAAATTCCAGCACTTACTCTCTAAGAAAGATATGACTCAAAGGAACATAATTGTGTATCAACATTGTAACTCTGAGGTGTGCGAAAAGGTCCTCCACATGTGAGGTAGGCCAGTCATTCATATCTAAGGAAATCCAGGAAATAGATCCATGGAAATAAATTTTGTTTTTTTGATAATTACATTTTAACTAAAGTAGTTTATTTTGCTACCTTAAAAATGTTTTTTAAGAGTTGGAGATTCATAACTAATATCTAATTTTAAAAGAGGTATTAAAACTTATGATGCTCTATTGCAATAGTCTTTTGGAAGGAAACATGACTAATTGCATCAATACATTTATCTTATTACATGATTGCTAAATCCATGTAGTAGACGACTCAATGCTTTGTTATTCACTAATTATTTGTATTATTTTTTTCTATTTTGGTTTTAAAATCTTTCCAGATATGGAACAAGACACAGGAACACAATGTAATTAATCTAGGAGAAAATTATATGATAGTAAAGCAAAGGCAAGAACTGTGACTCATTCTGTTAAGAACTTGATCATTTAATTTATCTTCAGATTGCTTCTATTGTGTTATGAGAGGAACAGATGTTTAAACAGCAAGTAGCCTCTGATGCATTCTACACTTTGTTACTCAAGTGGCTATTGTACAAATATTCTCTTTTCATAGTTCATTGACCCCCATTCTTCCTACCAACTCGTCAATCTTCCCTTTATTCTCATTTCTCCTTATGACTTAGATTACATGGTTGATGATTTTAATAACACTCCGCTAAGATTCCTTGATGATGTATGTAGGTGTCACAGATCTCTGGAAAAATCTGGCTGACACTTTCTGTGCCTTCAGTTGGGCAGTTACGTAAAACTATATTATTTCATAGTAAAGTAGAATTCTCTTAGAATAAATCCATGATTCTCAATCTAAAATGGACCGACAAACTACTCGGATATCATACTAGGCTTCTGAGTTTAATAGTCATTTTCCTAAATAATTTTGTTCACTTTTCTTTACCTTCCTCTAATTTCTGCTATTTGCCACCCAGCACCAATCTTAGAAAGAAAGGACGATCATCGTCCATGAATTGCTTCCTCTTCTTCCCATCAGGCTGTAGAATAGAATGGCTACATCTACACCCTCCTGCACCCTGCCTTCTGTTCAAATTCAAGAGTCTTCTTTTCTTATCTTCAATCCAATCTCCCTGAGGGCTCTGGAGACTGCTGCTTTTCCTCTGCATCTTTGTTTATTAATAATACATTTTCTCATCTATATATTGATTTTTCTCCAATAATTTTATCCTTTCTAACAGCTTTTAGTCATGCTCAAATCGCTAACATTATATAACACAAGCTCACAAAGAACAATCCCTTTTGCCACATTATCTCTCTATAAATCTTTTCTTGCTCATGGAAAAAATGTATTCAAATTCCTGTCTACAATTTCTGTCTTCTTCCTTTGCCTCTTATTCTTCAGACCACTTAAATATGACTTCCTCCACCATCACTGCGCTCAAATGGTCTATATCTTGCCAAATAAAATGGACATTTTTCAGCTTTCTTCTTACGAGACATTTCAGTAGCATCTTTTTATTGTTATGCATGAAATAAACCAGACAGAGGAAGTTATGGAGATCAAATGTACTATATAGTGACTATAGTACATTACAGTACAGTACATAAAATACTGTACTGTATTGTATATTTGAATTTTCTAAGAGAGTGGAACCTTAGTGTTCTCACACGCACACACATATACACACACACACAATGGAAAAGAAAATAGTAAGTATATAAGGTTATGGATATGTTAATTATGTTTATTGTGGTGATCACTTTACAACTTATACATACATCAAAACATCAAGTGTCCATCTGAAATATACACAATTCCTATTTATCAATTATAACTCAATCTGAAAAACAAACAAAAGACACCCTTTTATTCAGTTATCTCCCTTTAGTTTCAAAGAAACAATGTTGTTGCATTTTTGTTTGTTTGTGAGTTGTAGGAGTTATTAACATATTCTAGATATGAAGTCCTCATCAAGGATATGAACTGCAAATGTTTCTTCCAATTCTGAGTTGCCTTTTCACTCTCTGAACCTTTGAAACATCAGTTTTTAATGTTTTAAAGCAACATTAATTAACTTGTTTTGTTCTCTTTTTTTTCACCTCCTTCATTGACTTTTAAACACTATGACAGGTTTTTTATTCTTCTTAGGAATTTACCAAAATATTTGAGTAGTATCTAACATTTTGGGGAGTGATAACTATGTGCTGGCATTTGTTTAAGGTCTCTTTGTCTGAATTAACTCTTTTTATTCTTATAACAAGGATGTGAAGTAAGTACTACAATTACTCTCATTTTATGTAAAGTTACTCATCATCTTATATGGTGAGGAAGAGAGGATCATAATTATTTCTCCAAAATCACATACCTAATTAATGGCAAAGTCAGGATTTGAACACAGAAATTGTGATTCATGAGTCTACACCATTGTGTGTGTAGGTGTGTTAAAATTACATAGTATATACCATTTTAACAAATGTAGTGTGTACAGTTCTTTGCATTTAGTAAATTCACAATGTTGTACAGCCATCACCACTAGATCCAGATAATTCCATAATCCTAAATGGAGAACTCTTACCTATTAAGCTCCTCATTTCCTCCGCCCCAGCACCTTACAACAATTAAACTGCTTTCTCTCTATGAATGTGCCTGTTCTGGACATGCCTATATTCTAGAACATTTCATAAATATGTGGCCTTTTGTGTCTGGCTTCATTCACTTAGCATAAAGTTTTCAGGATGCATCCGTCTTGCAGTATGTGTTAGTACTTCATTCATTTTATGGCTGACTAATATTCTATTATTTGGTATACCATGTTGTGTTTATCCATTTATCAGTTGGCGGACATTTGGACTACAGTGTCCTAACCTTTAACTACTGTGTGTAACGCTGCTGAATTTTGTGTAAAACGTTTTGTTTGAACAACTTATCAATTCTTTTGGGTATACAACTAGAAGTGGAATTTCTGGGTCGTATTATTTCTCTTAGCACTATATAGCCATCTTAGTTATACTTGCACAGTTATATTTTCATTTTATTATTATTTTAGATTGATTAATTGGTGCCAAATGTTGCATTCATTTATGTTAAGAGTTTTACCCCCTCTACCTAGCTGAGTACCTAGTACGTGGTAGGTGCAGGATAAATGTGCTGAGTGAATGATGGGGGAAAGTTTTGTCAATATTTCTATTCCTGGATTTGTGAGACACTTTTAAAATAAAACACCTCATTCCACAATGCACTGGAAATCTCATGGAAATTTTTAAAATATCCGTTAAAAGAAAGATTTCTTATTTTAAAAAAACTCATTTCTCTAAACTTAGTAGAAGAAAGTATAATGCTCAATTTTCTTTCAGCTGCTAACTCTCCAGCGCTCTGCTATGCAGACCTGCAAACCCTCTACTGTGTTCTACTCAGATACAGCTTAAGCTGTGGAATATTCTGCATGACATCTTTGTCCTCTACTAACAACTGAAATCCCATTTTATTTTGGATCTTCATCAAATCTGGTGGATTCTCAAATCCCATTTTATTTTGCATCTTCATCAAATCTGGTGGATTCACATTTCCTATATCAGTGATTCCATATGTGTATATACTCCATGAAGCTTTATTTTTTTCTTGATAAAGATCATATAAATCTACTTGAAGATTATGAGCCCCCTAGTATATTTTTATATGCTTCAATTTGTGCAAACTTGGATTATATGTCGGTTAAGATATGTTGAGATAATAATTAAGAGATGAACACTTCTCTGTCCTCATACTTCTCTACTGCTAATTGGCATTCTATACAATTGTCCTATTTGACATTTTTGAAAAAAGTTATCTTGATTTCCAGCAATGCTTGCTTTTACATTCCTGACATGTAAAAAAAAAAAAAAAAAAAAAAAAATTCTGCTAGTTCCTTCTCTTCTACCAGGCCTCAGAAAGATGGATTGCCCTAGTCCTGATTCCTCTTCTCTTTTCCTTCTAAATCTAATCTAGAAGATCTTAGTTTGAATTTCCAGTTTATATGCCATCTGTTTTAACAATATTTCTGGTGAGATATTTCTGTAAAACAACAATCCTTGAAGCTCTATTACTTAGATCTATAACCATTTATTTGTCTTGCTCATAGACGTCCAGGGTGACTGGGGTGGTTATGCTTCAGGCTGAGGATTGGTTTCAGTGTTATCCCATCTATCTTTCATTTCAGAACCAACAGATACTCAGAATCTTCTCATGGCAGATGGTACAAAACACAAAAAAGATGAGCGGAAGTACTTGACGTATCTTAAGACCTAAGCTCAGAACTGGCACAGTGTCAACTCCAATTGTATTTTGTTTGGTAAAGCAAGTCATATGTCCAAACCCAAAATCATACATTTCAAAGCTAAACGCTTACCTCAGTGAAGTATCACAAAATCAGGGAAAGAGAGGATAATTGTGAGCATCAAAAATATATCATATCATCTACATGTCAATAATAAAAAAATTAATTTTCTCCCATTGATTTCTTTAAGGGTCAGTGTCACACATCTCATTTGACACCTCTATCAGTATAAATATATCAGATCAAATAAACACTCGATGCCAGAATTAAAACACTAATGCTTCACCACTATCCTTCATACTTGTGCTCACATTCCTCCTGTTAGTACAGTAAATTTATATTGATCCACCCAAAAACTGAAGGAAAAAAATAAAGGACTTTTCTTGATGCATTCCTCTCACTCAGTCCCCATAAACCTAATTTATTCTATTTTAAAATTTACACTCATCGTATTCATTTTCTCCAATTTAGCTGTTCCTTCCCCTGTGAAGGTTACTAACATCTCTCAACTGAGACCTCTCATCTCTCAAAAATATCTCATAGTTGATCTCCATGCTTCCAATCTTTCCCCTACTATCCATCTTCCACATAAGTCAAGTATTTTTAGTGTGTATTTATATCAGATAATGCTATTAACCTAGTAGCCCCTCAGTATCCTTAGCATGGCACCTAAACGTCCTACCATGACCCAGGAAACTCTATGTGTTCTTTCCTTAGCTTATTCTCCAGCTCAGGTTTATTTTCCTGCCTGCCCTTCACCTCCTTGGTCATAAAGATCATTTGCATTCTTTATTTTTCTGGCGTAGAAGGCTTTTCGCGTGACCATTCCCATACCTTTTCTTGCTCATCAACCACAAGTCAACCGAACTATCTCATTCTCAGACTTTCCTTACTAAAGAAGCTCCCTCCCTTTGCTACTGCTACTGTTCATTACATCACCTGTTTCCAAGTCTGCTTTGATTACCACTAAAAATGAGCAATTAGAAGAGGGTACCGTAAATAATTATTTGTATTTAAAAAATAATTCCCTTAATAATAATTTCATAATATTTAAACACATGAAGAAAAATACATATGTATACACTCTGATATTATGTTTGGCAATTTTTACAGTGAGATATTTAATACATTTTTATAAGTGATAATACAATTTTCAGCATTTTAGATTTACCTCTTTTCTTTGAAAGAGGCATTGCTATCCATGATACACCTGTCTTCATGGAATAAAATGACCATAGATATTAGATTTAAATAAGTGTTTAAAATTGATACAACCTTAATTTATACATGTAAAAAAATCAAGAAATTAAGTGGTCTGCTTAAAATGATACATCTAATTTGGATTCTAGCTGACAATCACAAGAGCACAAATATTGTAAAGATGGACCCCAGATCACTTAGCGTTCTTCTATTTCTCCTAATCAGATGCAATATTAACTCATTTTGATTGCCTTGCTCATTGGTCCTGCTTAATGGACCGTAAGTGTTAAGCAGCATTGCCAAGGGTCATTCACTCAATAAATCCTAGATTGATTGGTTGATTAATGTGATTCAGCATTCACATTTAAATGTAGCTTTAATTCAGATAAGGATTTCACTAATTTTGAGATATATATGTTGCATCTTAAACAAACTGGAAAATGATTTTGACCTTTATTTGCCATAACATATAGGCTGTAAAACTGTCACCAAAAATAAATTCTCAAAAATACATTTTGATGTTTATAATTAATATGCATTAGGATGATAGAATATTTTATAGCCCAGTAAATATTACAGTTTAAGAAAATATGTTTTTGTATTATCTATACACCAGGTACTATTGAGTATTGATCATGAAATAGTTTTAACATTCTTTGTTATGTGTTTATATTGAATTTTATAAAGCTAGTTCATACCATCTACTTATTCCACTTTTCACACTCTGTATTATTCTTCACTCAAAATATTCTAATATGAAAAATCGCCTTCACCACTATAACAAAGTGGTACCAATATTACAATGTTTTGAAATTTACACAAATATTATTTATTTTTGACCTATATTTTTTGGTAAATTTACTGTATTTGTCCATATTAATTTTATATAATGGTAAGACAATTTATAATATAAAAATAATATTTTATTTTTAAAATACATTTTTAAATGCATTTTATTTTAAATACATTTTAGCATTTTTATACATTATGCAAATTATTATTTTGTGATACAGTGTTTATACTGATACTAAGAAATTGTACATATGAGTGGACATTCACATATTTTGACCTTTTGATGTATAGATATATGTGAAGAGATACACACACTCCATTTGTATAAACTTGTTTTACTAATTTAAGACAGATCTCTCAATAAATTACTGTATAATCTAAAAAATGAATATGTAAACATAAACTAAAAAGTAGTTTAAACATATCATCTTTGCCTTTTAACCCTAATTTAAGAGCTGTGATTATTTTACTACATATTTTAATATATATGTATATATATAAATTACAATATTTTACATGTAATTCTATCTTAGATCACCACGCAGACAAAGGAATACTGGTTATAGTGATTTGAATTCAAATTATTTTAAAAGCAAAAGAATATTTTTCTCAGAACTCTTAGAAAAGAGCCCTGAAGGCCACTGTGGTGCATGAGCAGAAAGCTTCCATCAGAGCAGCAACAAGTGTGCAGGGGGAGAGACCAGGGACAGCAGTCTCTCCCTTTTCAAATACTATTTTAATATAGTAAATAATTTCAAATTTTCTGTTCACTTTGCATTAATACATACGTATATTTATCTTATTTTAAAGGGGTATATTCTTAACTATAAAATAACGTGTTTAACTGTAAATAACACTTGTATATCAGGATAAATAAGGCAATTTTGAGCAGAGAAATACTAGATAATCTTACCACTCAGAGAAAACTAGCATTGACATTATACATTAAAACTACTTCAAATATGCATATAAATCCATGTTTACTTTTCAAAGTTGGAAGGATCCGAAATATTTAAATTTTACGTATAATTGTGGGAAAGTTTTCTAATATGCTGAAAGTTTCTTGTAATCATAGTTTTAAATTGTACATAATTTTATGGGTATGATTCATTTAAGCTGTATAATATGATTTTTTTAAATTTCCTTTTTGTATATTACTAAGATAATACTCCTTTTACATAAATCTTCAAGACCACCTCTTTTTGTTTCCTAACAGTGATTTTTCTGGAACAACACTGGCGAATAGAACTTTTTGTAATGATCAAAATACTCTATACCTACTCTATATCTCACTGTACAATACAGTATTCGCTAGCCGCATATGGCTATTGAGCACTTGAAATGTGGCTACCCAGACTGAGGAAGTTGATTTTTAACTTTATGTAATTATAGCTGATTAAAATTTAAATAGTCACATAGGGACTATCATATGAGAAAGTTCATAGACTACAAAACAGTAGGACAAAGGTATCAAGATTCTTTTAGCTGTAATTAAAATTTTGGATTGAGTTGTATAGATCCCAGGTGCCCTCTATTTTCTTCTTAAAGAAAAGTGTCATTTGGTTATTTCTTCCTTTTCAGTTCTTCTTACTTCTTCCTGGAAATAACCTGTGATTCTTGTTTTGTACCTCCATAGTTTTTCTTTTCCAATTATCTTATCACACATCATTTAAGCTGAATTTATGGATACTACTCAAATTTTCCACATACCTAATAAATGTCCCATCTCCATTTTAATGGCATCATAATGTAACATCATCCACAACCTTTCTTTCATTGTATCTTTCTGTTTCATTGCAAATATTTGTTGATATTTTATTCTTCATCTGTCACTGAAAAATTTTCCTCCATAAGCTTTAATGACTGGGTTACTTTTTCCTTGACTTTTAATAAACACACTGGTTGATTTACTATTCACTTGTCCATAAACTAGGTACCAGGACCCATCATGACTTGATCTTAGCTAAAGACTGCACATGTGAATCATATTTAAACCTATTCTAAGTTTCCACTGAGTGATAATTGAGCCTATTATCATATAGACTAGGGTAAATTAACATTCAGTGCTCCAGTCCAGTTTTCTGGTAAACCAAGCATTCACCTAAGTGTAGTTCTGTTATATTGCATAGGACTTAGCTCCTTCTAGGTCTATGGTTTTGTGCCTTAGGATCCAAAAAAAAAAAAAAAAAAATCATGACCCTGTGTTTGAGTTGCTACTGGGGCTATTCTTGCCTCTGCTTTTCTTACAGACATTCATGTCTATGTGTGTTTACCAGGACACATTTCTTAACAGCAAGCCATACTCTGTTTTCCTTTCCCTCTGATCCCTGGTAGTTTCCCTACCTAAATGGATATGGTTAAATACAAGAATATTTTGGTGAGAATTAAGCTTATAAAATCTATAAAGACAGCCTTGTCTGTTTATAAATGTCTTGTAACTTGGAGTAATGGGACAGTCAGGACATGTATTTTGTTGTTTTTATTCATAAAGTGAAACCTCAGTTTTCTAACAGTTTTGATTCATTAAAAATTCCCCTTAGATTATGCCAATAGGTTGTCTTCCAGTGTTTTGTCTGTTACTTCTCAGATCCAAAGTCAGCTTTCTAGACTTCTCTCTTTGGTAGTTGTTTTGGGGCTCTGCAAACTGCATTTTCCAGATTTCTTTACCAACTGACTTCCTATTAGTATCTAAAAATAAGAGGGATCCCCAAGAGTACCAGCAGCAGCTACAGGAGCCCTCGCCTAGGAGGTCTATTTACTCTGTGGGAACCGTCTATGCTTTAAGATTCTGGTAACCACGCCTCTTCCCCATGTTCCCCTGTCCTTAAGAGTGTAGTAACTACTCTTGAAGATGTTACCTTTGGTTACCTCAGGGTTCCATTATTATTCTTGGATCGCTCTAAAATCTGTGTAACTGATTCCCCATTTCAAATTCACTTGGGATGATCTAGTACAGAGTTTGTATTTCCAACTAGACACTAGCTATTATAGCTATGTCTCAGTCTTCAGGGATACTGTGTGTTTTGTCGTGTGTGTGTGTGTGTGTGTGTCTGTGCGTGTTTGTTTTTATAGGTAAATTAGTAGAATATGGGAGAGTCTACATGGAGGACTTATTAGGTAGATGGCATTGTAATCAAGAAGTAAAAACTATATGTCTGTAAATTTGTACTTAAATCATTCCTTTGATAAATACAAAATCCCTTTGAAATATGTTAGAAATTATCTAGCAAAATGTATATTTTTCATGCTACAAGTCATTTTCTATTTTCGCAACTGTCAGAGTTACATTTAAATTTGTATCCACTGTTATCTTTTTATTCACTGTTCGTCTCACATGTTTTTTCTTCTATCAAATGCTATTATTTATTTTCTCTTTGCTGCCATACATTTACAAAGCTGCCTTCTTCTTCTTGTGTTCCTACATTTGAGATCATGCCAATTGATTTTATAACATGAGACTCTTCTCCAGGGTACTCAGTAACTGCAGTTTCTCTTTATTCTATATTATTTGAAAATTATCCTCTAGATTTTAAGTGGAATTATTAAATGGGATCATTAAACAGAATCAATTACACCAGATATTAGGTCTGCGTACGTAAGTAGGAAGATAATTTAGCCACTATGCAGTCTTTCCCGTATTCTCTCATTATTTAAAAATCCGTAAAGGAGAAGAGACAAATATTCCAATGGGAAAGTTCACATATAATCACTCCAAACAAGCACTCTGTTCCACAAGGACCCAGACTGAAACAGTATGCCAATAAACTATCATGAGAGGAGGCATGAGATTATGAATATAATTATTATATGATTTGTCAATTCTAAAGCATTTGCAAAATATAAGAACCCAACCCTGTGCTTGTGTTTATGTTCCCCTGTTTGGGACGTTTATTTTTTCATAGCATATCTTCCTCTCTCTTTTCTTTTTAGTTGTCATTACTTTCATTCCTACCTCGATTTGTTCAGTGTTTGGTCTCTCAAATCCAAAGTCCATACCAAGGTTTATAATGGTCCATGTGCTTTGATCACTCCTCTTCTACTATTCCTGTTTGCTCATTTTGCTCAAATCTTACAGGCTTTCTTGCTTTCCCTACGTCTTCCCGTGGCTGCTTCCTTCAACTTTATTCAGGTCTCTGCTCACTTACTACCTCTCTAGAGAGGTGACACCTGACGGCACTATATACGCTCCTCCAAGCGTTTCCTTGCACATATCTCCACCAGAATGTAGTGTATGTTATATTTTTTTGTATTCCTTGTCATCCCCACTAACATGTACACTCCATCAGGCAGGATCAGAACTTTTTCTATCCAATCGCCACTGCAACCCCAGTGCCGATAATAATGCTTGACATGCAATGGAAATTAAGTAAATCAATATCGATGGGAAAATAAATACATAGCATTTAATAGGGCTAGGAAATCAAGCTGAGGACTCAGGGTTATAAATAAAGGAGATTTTTCCTGTACTCTCCCATACCACTCTCTTATGTTAGAAAAGCAGTAATCATTGGAAGGGGCAGGGTGGGGTGGGGTCGTGGCTGTTATGAGGAAGGGGAGAAGGATGGCATGAACAAAACCTAAATGATAGAGAAAGCATCAATGTCTGTTTCACTTTCACATATTCCGTCTTTTCAGATACAGTGAAATTTGGGGATATTTTTGAGTATCGTGCTTAGCTCAATTTACTGAGAATAAAGTAATAAATAGGACTGAGGAAGTCAAAATTAAGAAAAAAATTTTCTACACATTGTGCTTTGCATTTATGACACTCTTCATATTACTCTCTGATTTATTTATCATAAGCCCCTTGTGAAAATATCAAAATTATTATTCTTACTTTGCAGATTAAAAACCAATCTTACATTAAAAAGCTGCCCATGGAAATAAAAGCAAGGCTTCATTTCAGAAGCCCTGATGCCCTTTAGTAAGACATTGAAATTACACCAACTTAATTGTGGATCATTATCTTATTTGTAAATATTTCCAACCTGTTAGGGCTCATGGAAGTCCTACTTTTCTGGGATATTATGAATAATTTATCTGACACCATAGGAGGGTACAAAAATTCATGATTACAGAGTCATTTTTTTGTTTGTTTCTCACTGCGGAATGATTGCTAATTACTCATCTGGGTGCCCAAGGAACAGCATGAATCAGTTATTTAAAATTTACCAACCTAATCCACAGAGTCGCTTATTTCTTTCACTTACTCTGTTTCAACATACTAACACAATAATTTAATGCCTTTAAACTTAAATGTTACGTATTCTTTCCTGTAGCCTAATTTATATTTTTTTCAGAAAACTCCAGATCTTTAGCTGTAACTCTCTTAGCATTAGATCACCTAGTCATGTACTATAATTAGCTGAGTCCCAGTAAATTGAGGATTTTCTCTAGGCTCAGGTTGTCTTACTACCAGTACAGTAAACCATCCCTGATCAATAAATATTTGGAAATGATGGAATTACCATACACAAAATGCTTCTTTCCAAATAAATCATCACTCTATTCTAATCTCTAGCTTATATGTAGAGCCCCCAGAGAAGGTTAAAAAAGTGTCATTGGGACATAAAAATCATGAAATAAAGCCTTTGGGATATGTATTTTTCTCAGTTCCAGGAAAAAAAAATGAATTATAAGAGTTTTTATTCTATTCTACTTTCAGTCCTATTTTTCCTTCTTTTATGTGGTTTCATTGATTTTATAACCATTTAAGTTTTATTTTAAATGCAATAAGAATAGGAAGTAAGGAGATTCATTTTTCTCAGGATTTTGAAAAATACACATGGAGTTATAGCAATAGAAAGAACACAGGGCTAGATGGAAATTCTCAAATAAAAATGAGAAAAGAAAAACAGACCTTTTAAATACACACTTACACACAGTAGCTTTCCTTTGTGGTCACTTCTTACCCTTTCTTATCTTAACCCTTCTCCTCTGGGCTGACCTTGTCTTTTCTCCATGGTGTCTCTGTCAAGCTGTTCTCTTTGGTTCATTCTAGCTACCTCTACCCAGCCCTAGAAAGTCCAGGCTCCCCAGAGTTTTACGCTTGGGTCCCTTCTCAATGTATTATATTCTCATGACTTCTTTGAGTCCAGCAATTGCCACTTTTTGGAATTTGCTAATGACTTTCAGTTCTCTGATGTAAGATTTGATTTTTCACTTCATCAACGCATAGTGTTCCCATCTGCTTACTGGTTTTCCAAATAGTGAACACTCACTGTAATACCACTGCTCCCCCATCAAACTGGTGTTCCTTTCTCAGTTAAGAAACACCACTGTTCTCTCAGCCACACAAGAGAAGAGCCTCAGAATCATCTTCGACACTTTTTTTCTCCCACCTAAAACATTCATTTAGTGGCTTGGTTGTGATAATTCTAGTTTCATGGACTTTCTAGCAATTCTATCCTATTCTGTTCAGACTCACTGTCTTAGTTCATTTGGGCTATTATAAAAATAAAAAAAATAAAAAAATAAAAACACAGACTCGGTGGCTTATAAACAACAGAAATTTATTTTTCACAGTTCTGGTGACTAGGAAGTCCAAGATCAAGGTACCAGCAGATTTGGCGTCTGCAAGAGCCTGTTTTCTAGTTCATAGCCAGTGCCTCCAGCTGTGTCCCCACGTGAGGGAAGGGCCCTAATCTCTATAGGGGTTATATTATAATGGAATTAATCTCATTTATGAGGGATCCACCCTCATCACCTAATCACCACCCAAAGGCTCCGCTCCCTAACACCACCTCCTAGTGTGTTAGGATTTCAAGAGATGAATTTTAGGAGGAGACAAACATTCAGTCCACGGCATGTACAGTTACTGTCTTGAGACATTTCATTCAACTCTTTTTGAAATCTTGCCCTTTCCTCTATTTTATTGCAGTGTAAATAAAGTAACAAAGTTTCCACTGTAAAACCCAAATATTATCAAGCTACTCACGTATCATTTTTATTATCCACAATCCAAACTCTTTGTACGAGACTCCAGCATCTTTCACAGTTTAGCCTACTCGGTGTTTCACTTTCATCTCCATTCACTCTCTTTGTGCACCTTATTGTGCCTTTCAAATAATGACTAGCTATAATGCAAAAGTCGATTTATTTTCATTTGCCTGTGCTCATACTTTGTTCTTGTTACTCATCTTACCATTCCTCTGCTTTTCCTTTCTTAGAAACTCCTATTCTCAGTCTGAGATATAGTTCAGATGCTTCATCTTTTATTGTCTAATTCTCTTGAACAGAATGAATCCTCCCATATCTGTGCTTGCATTTATGTAATAAATAATGTTTGCTGTGGCTAGACGGCTTTAAAGCCTAACATCTTCTTCAGTTTTTAATAGAGTGGGTACATTGCTGCATTGGGAAAACATGAGTTAAATATTGGAAGCTTCAAAAAATATGTTCTTCATAACTGAGAGGGAAAACTTTGCTTTCTTCTTAGAGAAGAAATTCTTAAACTTTTAAAAATTCTGTCAGAGAGTGGTCACTGGGGAATGGCCACTTTGGGTCAGGCCAATGTCTTGAAGTATAAGGTAGGGGTCTGAATATGACAGTAGAACACACTCAAGTCAAATAAGCCACATTGAAACCTTAACTGTCAAAGCCATAGTCAGCCCCTTAATCTCCAATCCTGTTCTTATCTATACTGAAATATTTTAGATTAATGCTAACAGTAGAAATTGATAGAAACTAGGGATTATGATAAAGCCAATATGTTTTTTTTTTTTCATTTGTTTGTTTTAGCAGCAATAAATGAAAGTATTTTACTGAAGTAGACTTTAAATGTTCCTTTAGACTAAGTTAGAATAGGAAAGCTGCCTACTTGACATAACTGTTTGGATGTCTAGCTCATAGACTAATTTACCATGCCCAAAAGAGAAATAATATTTCCTTCACATCATCTCTCAGTCGATCCCACTAAAATCTGTGTCTGCCACATTTTAATTAATAGGTTTGCCTATTCATACATTTACTCAAGCTGAACACATAGGAGACATCTTTCATGCCTCTGACCTCATCCCCCGCCATATTCATGAAGCAACCTGTCCAGTCATATCTACTTCCAAGACACGTCTCACATCCATTCACTTCTTTTTGTCTTCACAGCTAACATCTACTTTAAACCACTGGATCCCCCTCCTGATTCATGAAACAGCTTTCCAGAAGGGTATTCTTGCTTCCATTCTTGTCACTCCTCTCCACCAAAATCAATTTTCTGAAGCACTGTCCATCCCTAAATATTTATCAGATTATGTTACTTCCTTTACATAAAAGTCCCCAGGGGCTCCTTAGTTTCCCTAGAGTTAAATCTGAACTCTCCCCATGGTCTGTAAGAACTGATGTCATCTTGTCTCTGCTGTTCAGCTCACTTAATATCAACACCACTCTACCCACCTGTACTCTAAAAACACTGGCCTCTTCCTGTTCCTACATAAGTGTTATTTCACATGCTGTTCCTCTTTCAAGAATTCTTACCCTTATGGTCTCTCTATGGCTGTCTCCTTCTGGTCTTATATACACTATAATTCTATGTTAGACCTTTGATTTTACATGCAGAAGTAATACCCTCTACCTGCCCTCTCACTATACATATCTGTTTAATTTCATCCTGGTATTTATTCCTACCTTGTATATCATTTTAATGTATTTATTTTAGCTCTCTTTTACATGTCCCCACACTAGAGTGCAAATTCCATGAAAGTGTGGTTTTGGTCAGACTCCTGGGCTCTGCTGTTCCTGCAGCTCCCAAGCACACCAGACATAAACACCTGATCACTACCTGCTTCATTTGGGTGCTTGCTTCAGGGTAACCTTAACAGAGAGATGGCTTGTGATGGATCTATTTCAAAAATAACACTAACACTGTTGTTACCAACATGCCCTTCACTCACCTTCCCCTTTCTGCTTTAATTCTCAGCAATCAAATATATTGATGTGTTTGGTTTCTCTCTGTCCACACTAGAATTTAAGTGCCATAGGGATAAGGAATTTGCTTTATTCACTGTTGTATCCTCAGCACCTAAAATAGCGTTTGGTACAAGGTAGTTGCTCAAGAATGTTGATTGAATAAATGAATGAAGATTAGGAGCTTAATCACTGATTAAAATATATATTAAAAAACTATATATATATATATATATATATATATATATATATATATATATATATATATATATCCCCACACTAGAATGCATATATAAACTATATACATATATATATATATTTGAAAAGAAAATTAAATATATATTTTTTATTTTGACATTTTAAATAATAGAAGCTTACTGGAAGAATAGATGAGAAACAATAGGGATAGTAAAACTTATTTTACTTGAATACATGAAAAGTTTAATGCATTTCTTAAGTATGGTGCATCTCTCTCATAAGTGAAGTTCAGTCAGTTGTGATTCAAATGGTTTTACTTGTTTAGAAAACATCTCAAGGTCCAGTGGCACTCTTTTGGGAAATAATAGCATTGTGAGGGACCAAAATCATAGTAAACTGACAAAGAAAAATAGCAAAAATATATTAGTGGAATGACATGTCTAGTTTTATTGACTTGCATATAGTCTGTTTAGACAATTGTGTATCTAATTATCTTTCAAAATAGATCGTATCAAAGCATTCAGTATCCACTGTAGGTTGAAAATGATGTCCTTTTCATGCTAAGTGGATGATTGGCTAGTTGATGTTCCTTGGAGCTAGTACCTGAGATTGGTCTTTTTTATTCCAGAATTCTGTGTCTTGGAGATATTCATGTTGCATGATTTATTATTTCACAATCATTTTTGACACAGAAACAAAATTTTATTCTGTATAAAGTACTATTTTTCCACTTATATTTTAAAAAATGATCTCCATGCCTGTATGGGCATGGATAACAGGGGCTTTTGCACAGCACCTTTGTGATACATGGATGTGATGTGCTCACACTCTGTTCACATGTAAAGACTGCTTGGCTACTCTCAGCAAAGTGCTAGGAAAAGAGTGATATACTTGCTCAGCTCCCTTTCCTTCAATATATCTAATAAAAATGGCATTTTGAGGTTTGAGTACCTCAGAATTTCTCAATCTAATTTCAATTTAACACTTTCAGCAAAGAACTACAGTGTCATCCGTGAGTCTTCTCAAAAGGAAAATGAAGCATGAATTATGCCAATGAAATAGCATGATCGCTTGATTACTAGTTTTTAATTTAAAACATTATCTAAATTATCAAGAAACATTCACATTTAGCTATAAAAATGAAACTCTTGTGTTAATAATAAAAAAATGCAGGCAAATGTGTCTTACAAATAGAGGTAAATGATTCTTATGTCAAATATTTTAACAAGTAGTATCCAGCAGAATAACTTGCATGTTGAAATAAAAATGATTCTATTAGTTAACGCATCATGCCAATAGGTCAAATGAAGAAAAAACACAAATAGTAATTTGAAACATATTTAAAAGTTAACTGATAAAATTCATTCCAATTTTTTAAAAAAGCAAACAAGAGGTAGAAAGACACATCCTTAATATAACAAAATACATTCAAACTTAAAACCAACATAAAGTCAAACTTACAGCTAGTATCATATTGCAATGTGAGTAACTAGAGGCACTTCCTATGTAATTAGGAATATGACAGATTTTTCACAATCACTAATATTAATTAACTAATTTATGGTCATTGGTTTAAAATAAAACAGGAAGAGGAAACACAGGAAACCTAGACCACTCAGGAGAATACAAGATGCACTGGTTTTAATATTGCACAGAGTTCCCTTGGCAACCCAAGTGTAAAGGAAGCAATAGGCAGCTTGAGATGCTCATTTATTTTGTAGTTGTACCAACTCCCTCGGCAGGGGTCTCTCCTGTCTCTTGGTTCCAAGGGTCTGGATCCTTTCTCCAGGGTCAAGAAATCTTCCCTAATTACTACACTGTTCTCAGAGGAGTTCCCTTCCTCACCCTCTAAGACACAGGGACATTAAAGGACAAAGGCTTTATCAGAAGGTGAGAAAATGTGTACATAAAGATGATTTCTACTTGAGGCCCTGGCACAACTTCCCTGTTTTGCAAAGGAGAATGGAGACTTGCTTCCAGCAGAATTGGAGGAAGTGTTTGGTGGGGGGATAGCAAACAAGCATGAATTATTATCTAAAAGTATTATATCATGGGAGACCTTCAAGATGGCATAAGAGTAAGACTTGGAGATCACATTTCTCCCCACAAATACATCAGAAATACATCTACATGTGGAACAACTCCTAGAGAACACCTACTGAAAGCTGGCCAAAGACCTCAGACTTCCCAAAAGGCAAGAAACTCCCCACATATTTGGGTAGGGCAAAAGAAAAAACGGAGGCAAAAGAATAGGGATGGGACCTGCACCACTGGGAGGGAGATGTGAAGGAGGAAAAGTTTCCACACACTAGGAAGCCCTTTCACTGGAGGAGACAGGGTGTGGAGGCGGGGAAGCTTCAGAGCCATGGAGGAGAGAGCGGCAACAGGGGTGCAGAGGGCAAAGCAGAGATATTCCCCCACAGAGGATCGGTGCCTACCAATACTCACCAGGCTGAGAGGCTTGTTGGCTCACCCACTGGGGCAGGAGGGGGCTGGGATCTGAGGCTCTGGTTTTGGAGGTCAGATCCAGGGAGAGGACTCGGGTTGGCTGTGTGAAGATAGCCTAAAGGGAGGTAGGGCACCACAGGTAGCCGGGAGGAAGTCCGTGAAAAAGTCTGGACCTGCCAAAGACGCAAGAGACCATTGTCTCGGGGTGCACAAGGAGAGGGGATTCAGAGCACTGCCTAAACGAGCTCCAGAGACAGGCGTGAGCCACAGCTATCAGTGCAGACACCAGAGATGGGCATGAAATGCTAAGGCTACTGCTGCAGCCACCTAGAAGCCTGTATGCAAGCACAGGTCACTATCCACACCACCCTTCCCAGGAAACTGTGCAGCCTGCCACTGCCAGGGTCCCATGATCCAGGGACAACTTCCCCGGGAGAACACACAGCACACCTCAGACTGTTGCAACCTCATGCCAGCCTCTGCCACTGCAGGCTCGCCCCGAATTCCATACCCACCCCTCCCTCCCCCCACGCTGAGTGAGCCAGAGCCCCTTAATCAGCCACTCCTTTAACCCGGTCTTGTCTGAGCAAAGAACAGATGCCCTCAGGCAACCAACAGGCAGCGGTGGGGCCAAATCCAAAGCTGAACCCCAAGAGCTGTGTGAACAAAGAAGAGGAAGGGAAATCTCTCCTAGCAGCCTCAGGAGCAGTGGATTAAATCTCCACAATCAACTTGATGTACCCTGCATCTCTGGAATACCTGAATAGACAACGAATCATCCCAAAATTGAGGTGGTGGACGTTGAGAGCAATGATATATATATATATATATTTTTTTTTTTTTTTCCCTTTTTCCCTTTCTGTGAGTGTGTACATGTATGCTTCTTTGTGTGATTTTGTCTATATAGCTCTGCTTTTACCAATTGTCCTAGGGCTCTGTCTGCCCATTTTTGTTTTTTTGTTTTGTTTTGTTTTGTTTTAGTATAATTTTTAATGCTTGTTATCATTAGTGGAGTTGTTTTTGGTTTGGTTGCTTTCTTGTTTCTTTCTTTTTTTTTTTCTTTTTTTATTACTATTTATTTTTTTATATTTAACAATTATTTTTTATTTTACTTTATTTTTTCCTTTCTTTCTTTCTTTTTCTCCCTTTTCTTCTGAGCTGTGTGACTGATAGCATCTTGGTGTTCCGTCCAGGAGTCAAGCCTGTGTCTCTTGGGGGATGGGAGAGCCCAGTTCAGGACATTGGTCCACCAGAGACCTCCCAGCTCCATGTGATAGCAAATGGTGAAAGCTCACTCAGAAATCTCCATCTCAATGCTAAGACCCAGCTCTACTCAACAACCAGCAAGCTACAGTGCTTGATACCCTATGACAAACAAATAACAATACAGGAGGCTGCCTAAAATCATAATAAGGTCACAGACACCCCAAAACCCACCAACGGCTATGGTCCTGCCCACCAGAATGACAAGATCCAGCATCATCCACCAGAACACGGGCACTAGTCCCCTCCACCAAGAAGCCTACACAACCCACTGAACAAACCTTAGCCACTGGGGACAGACAACAAAAACAATGATAACTACCAACATGCAGCCTGTGAAAAGGAGACCCCAGGCACAGTAAGTTAAGCAAAATGAGGAGACAGAAAAACACACAGCACATGAAGGAGCAAGGTAAAAACGCACCACACCCAACAAATGAAGAGGAAATAGGCAGTCTACCTGAAAAAGACTTCAAAGTAATGATAGTAAAGATGATCCAAAATCTTGAAAATAGAAGGGAGAAAATACAAGAAACGTTTAACAAGGAAATAGAAGAACTAAAGAGAAAACAAACAATGATGAACAACACAATAAATGAAATTAAAAACTCTCTAGAAGGAATCAAGAGCAGAATAATTGAGGCAGAATAACGGATAAGTGACCTGGAAGATAAAAAGTGGAAATAACTACCGCAGAGCAGGATAAAGAAGAAATAATGAAAAGAATTGAGGACAGTCTCTGAGACCTCTGGGTCAACACTAAATGCACCAACATTTGAATTATAGGGGTCCCAGAACAAGAAGAGAAAAAGAAAGGGACTGAGAAATATTTGAAGTGATTATAGTTGAAAACTTCCCTAATATGGGAAAGGAAATAGTCAATCAAGTCCAGGAAGTGCAGAGAGTCCGATACAGGATAAATCTAAGGAGAAACACGCCAAGACAAATATTAATCAAACTATCAAAAACTAAATACAAAGAAAAAATATTAAAGCAGCAAGGGGAAAACAACAAATAACATACCAGGGAATCCCCATAAGGCTAACAGCTGATCTTTCAGCAGAAAATGTGCAAGCCAAGAGGGAGTGGCAGGACATATTTAAAGTTATGAAAGGTAAAAACCTACAACCAAGATTACTCTACCCAGCAAGGATCTCATTCAGATTCGACAGAGAAATTAAAACCTTTATAGACAAGCAAAAGCTAAGAGAATTCAGCACCACCAAACTAGCTTTACAACAAATGCTAAAGGAACTTCTCTAGGCAGGAAACACAAGAGAAGGAAAAGACCTACAATAACAAACCCAAAACAATTAAGAAAATGGTAATAGGAATATACATATTGATAATTACCTTAAATGTAAATGGATAAAATGCTCCAACCAAAAGACATAATCTGGCTGAATGGATACAAAAACAAGAGCTGTATATATGCTGTCTACAAGAGACACACTTCAGACCTAGGGACAAATACAGACTGAAAGGGAGGGGATGGAAAAAGATTTTCCATGCAAATGGAAATCAAAAGAAAGCTGGAGTAGCAATTCTCATATCAGACAAAACAGACTTTAAAATAAAGACTATTACAAGAGACAAAGAAGGCACTACATAATGATCAAGGGATCAATCCAGGAAGATATAACAATTGTAAATATTTATGAACCCAACATAGGAGCACCTCAATACATAAGGCAAATACTAACAGCCAAAAAAGGGGAAATTGACAGTAACACAATCATAGTAGGAGACTTTAACACCCCACTTTCACCAATGGACAGATCATCCAAAATGAAAATAAATGAGGAAACACAAGTTTTAAATGACACAATAGACCAGACAGATTTAATTGATATTTATAGGAATTCATCCCGAAAAAACAGAATACACCTTATTCTCAAGTGCTGATGGAACACTCTCCAGGATAGATCATATCTTGGATCAGAAATCAAGCCTTGGTAAATTTAACAGTATTGGAATCGTATCAAGTGTCTTTTCCGACCACAACGCTATGAGACTAGATATCAATTACAGGAAAAGATCTGTAAAAAATACAAACAACATGGAGGCTACACAATATACTACTTAATAACAAAGTGATCACTGAAGACATCATAGAGGAAATCAAAAAATACCTAGAAATGAATGACAATGAAAACACGACAACCCAAAACCTATAGGATGCAGCAAACGTAGTTCTAAGAGGAAAGTTTATAGCAATACAATCCTACCTCAAGAAACAAGAAACATCTCAAATAAACAACCTAACCTTAACCTAAAGCAATTAGAGAAAGAAGAACAAAATACCCCCCAAAGTTAGCAGAAGGAAAAAAATCATAAAGATCAGATCAGAAATAAATGAAAAAGAAATGAAGAAAACAATAGCAAAGATCAATAAAACTAAAAGCTGGTTCTTTGAGAAGATAAAAAAAAATTGATAAACCATCAGCCAAACTCATCAAGAAAAAAGACTCAAATCAATAGAATTAGAAATGAAAAAGGAGAAGTAACAACTGACACTGGAGAAATACAAAGGATCATGAGAGATTACTACAAGCAACTATATGCCAATAATATGGACAACCTGGAAGAAATGGAGACATCCTCAGAAAAGCACAACCTTCCATGATTGAACCAGGTAGAAATAGAAAATATAAACACACCAATCAGAAGCACTGAAATTGAGACCATAATTAAAAATCTTCCAGCAACTAAAGCCCAGGACCAGATGGCTTCACAGGCGAATTCTATCAAACATTTAGAGAAGAGCTAACACCTATTCTTCTCAAACTCTTCCAAAATATTGCAGAGGGAGGAACACTCCCCAATGCATTCTACGAGGCCACCATCACCCTGATACCAAAACCAGACAAAGATGTCACAAAGAAAGAAAACCACAGGCCAATATCACTGATGAACATGGATGCAAAATCCTCAACAAAATACTAGGAAACAGAATACAACTGCACATTAAAATGATCATACACCATGATCAAGTGGGGTTTATCCCAAGAATGCAAAGATTCTTCAGTATACCCAAAGCAATCAATGTGATACATCATATTAACAAATTGAAGGATAAAAACAATATGATCATCTCAGTAGATGCAGAAAAAGCTTTAGACAAAATTTAACACCCACTTATGATAAAAACCCTCCAGAAAGTAGGCATAGAGGGATCTTGCCTCAACATAATAAAGGCCATATATGACAAACCCACAGCCAACGTCGTCCTCAATGGTGAAAAATTGAAAGTATTCTAAAATCAGGAGCAAGAAAAGATTGCCCACTCTCACCACTATTATTCAACATAGTTTTGGAAGTTTTAGCCAGAGCAGTCAGAGAAGAAAAAGAAAGAATAGGATCCTAGATCAGAAAAGAAGAAGTAGAGCTGTCACTGCTTGCAGATGACATGATACTACACATAGAGAATGCTAAAGACTCTACCAGAAAAATGCTAGAGCTAATCAATGAATGTGGTAAAGTAGCAGGATACAGAATTAATGCACAGAAATCTCTTTCATTCCTATACACTACTGATGAAAAATCTGAAAGAGAAATTAAGGAAACACTCCCATTTACCATTGCAACAAAAAGAATAAAATACGTAAAATAAACCTACCTAAGGAGACAAAAGACCTGTATGCAGGAAACTCTAAGACACTGATGAAAGAAATGAAAGATGTTACTAACAGTTGGAGAGATATACCATGTTCTTGGGTTGGAAGAATCAACATTGTGAAAATGACTATACTACCCAAAGCAATCTACAGATTCAAGGCAATCCCTATCAAACTACCAATGTCATTTTTCACAGAGCTAGAGCAAAAAATTTCACAATTTGTATGGAAACACAAAAGACCCTGAATATCCAAGGCAATCTTCAAAATGAAAAACAGATCCGGAGGAATCAGGCTCCCAGACATCAGACTATAATACAAAGCTACAGTAATCAAGACAGTAGGGTACTGTCACAAAAACAGAAATATAGATCAATGGAAGAGTATAGAAAGTTCAGAGGTAACCCCACACACCTATGGTCAACTAATCTATGGCAAAGGAAGAAAGGATATACAATGGAGAAAAAAACATCTCTTCAATAAGTGGTGCTGGGAAAACTGTACAGCTACATGTAGAAGAAGGAAATTAGAACACTCCCCAACACCATACACAAAAATAAACTCAAAATGGATTAAAGACCTTAATGTAAGGCCAGACACTATAAAAGTCTTAGAGGAAAACTTAGTCAGTAAACTCTGTGGCATAAATCACAACAAGACCCTTTTCGACCCACCTGCTAGAGAAATGGAAATAAAAACAAGAATAAAAAAATGTGACCTAATGAAACTTAAAAGCTTTCACACAGCAAAGGAAACCATAAACGAGACAAAAAGACAACCCTTAGAATGGGAGAAAATATTTGCAAATGAAGCAACTGACAAAGGATTAATCTCCAAAATTTACAAGCAGCTCATGTAGCTCAATACCAAAAAAACAAACAACCCAATCCAAAAATGGGCAGAAGATCTAAATAGACATTTCTCCAAAGAAGATATACAGATTGTCAACAAACACATGAAAGAATGTTGAACATCACTAATCATTAGAGAAATACAAAACAAAACTACAATGAGGTATATCCTCACACCAGTCAGAATGGCCATCATCAAAAAATCTACAAACAATAAATGCTGCAGAGGGTGTGGAGAAAAGGGAAAACTCTTGCACTCTTGATGAGAATGTTAATTGATACTGCCACTATGGAGAACAGTATGGAAATTCCTTAAAATACCATAAATAGAACTACCATATGACTCAGTGATCCCACTACTGGGCATATACACTAAGAAAACCATAGCTCAAAAATAGTCATGTACCACAATGTTCCTTGCAGCTCTATTTCCAATAACCAGGACATGGAAGCAACCTAAGTGTCCATCGACAGATGAATGGATAAAGAAGATATGGCACATATATACAATGGAATATTACTCCACCATAAAAAGAAACGAAATTGAGTTATTTGTAGTGAGTTGGATGGACCGAGAGTCTGTCATACAGAGTGAAGTAAGTCAGAAAGAGAAAAACAAATTCATATGCTAACACATATATATGGAATCTAAAAAAAAAAAAAAAAAAAATGGTTCTGAAGAATGTAGGTGCAGGACAGGAATAAAGACGGAGACATAGAGAATGGACTTGAGGACACAGGGAGGGGGAAGGGTAAGCTGGGACAAAATGAGAGAGTGGCATGGACTTATATATACTACCAAATGTAAAATAGATAGCTAGTGGGAAGCAGCCACATAGCACAGGGAGATCAGCTCAATGCTTTGTGACCACTTTGAGGGGTGGGATAGGGAGTTTAGGAGGGAGACGCAAGAGGGAGGAGATATGGGAATATATGTATATGTATAGCTGATACACTTTTTTATAAAGTAGAAACTAACACACCATTGTAAAGCAATTATACTCTAATAAAGATGTTAAATTTTTTTTTTAAATAAAAGTATTATATATTTATAAATGTAAATAAAATATTCTAAATATTATCACAAATATTAATATTTTGAACTTTAAAGCTCAAAACTGACATGGAATAAATGTGACTATGAGTATTCTGTTATTCTTTTAAATATATGGCTCTAAGTTGCTCTAACAGATTGTTTTCCTAACCCTTGGATCACCAGAAATATCAGAATTTAGCAATAGAGTAAAATAAAAAGAAAAAATAAGTGTTTTTGTTGTTTCCTGGGTTAATTTATTTGTTTTATGTTTTTTATTACTCAACAAAGCTCAATTTACTGATTAAATCATGGGGTAATGTGTTACTATAAAAGCCGAGAAAAATGTAGAACTGCACTTCAGAAGGGGAAAGTAAATTTTAATTTATGAAAGGTTTGCATATGTATAAAATATATGTTTTTAAGTGATTTTTTTTTTGCCTTTTTGTACTCTTTTCCTATGATGCATTCTTCCCTGAAAGTGTTTTTAAATAAGATAACGAGCCCACCAATGTGTACTAATTGAAGATTCATCTGCTGGAAATCAGAGAATTAGACCTAATAAATCTCTGGGTGGCCCCTCCAGCAACAACTCCAAAGCACAGATAATAACCTAAATGCTTTGTAAAGGATCTACATTGACAGGATGTACTACAGTGTTCTTTATTCTTTATGCATATTATTGCTGAATTGTCCTCACCAATAACTAGACAAATGGGATTGCTTAGTGATGAGAGTCCTACAGGGTCGTGCCCTGATTTTTTGTTTGTTTGCTTGTTTTGTTTTTCTATTGGAGTACAGTTGATTAAAAATGTTGTGTTAGTTTCAGGTGTACAGCAAAGTGATTCAGTTATACATATATTCATTCTTCTTCAGATTTTTTCTCATATAGGTTATCACAGAATATTGAGTAGGGTTCCCTGTAATATACCATGGGTTGATTTGTTTTAAAAGTCTTCTCTTAAACTGAAAAGGTAAATTGACAAATAAACTGTCTCAGAAATTTTCAAGTTAAAGAACACATTTCAACATGTTCTGAACTTACCATGACAAGGGTTTGTTTTGATTTAGGGGTGAGGCCTAAACAATCTTTATTTCAAAATTTGGCAGGGAGCCGGGAAACACCTTAGCTCATCAGGTGAAAAATGTAAATGTATTCAAAGTAAGTCAACTTGAATTATTTACAAAGAAAAAGCAAAAATTTCTTCTAAAACAACCTTTAATTGAAAATTTTGCTTTCGCAGGGAGCTCAAAACATAGCATTACTGCCTGCATCTCAATCTGGTCCCCACTGGTGCACTGAGACTTCATCCCCGTGACCCGTAGGTGCTGGTGTGGGTGCACCTGTGGACTCAGGTGCTCAGGTTGTCAGCAGCCCCAATTCCTATCTCAGGGCACCAACTATTATTATTTGCTGCACTATTAGCCCTTTATATACCAAACGATGTACTCTACTCTCTCTTCTGCTAGTATGTAATTCAGATAAGGGCAGAAATTTTGTTTGGTTCCTTGATATTCTTTAGGTTTCCAGAAGAGTGCCTGGCATAGAGCAGGCACTCAATAAAAACATGTTGAATAAAAGAATGAATGGATGAAAATGTTGAGAAGCATTCACTTCATTTCTAGGTGTAAACTTTTATTTTCTGCTTAGTGAAGTCGTAACATTTCTTGTAAAACGTTTTGTGGTGTTGAACTTCTTTACCTTTTGCTTATTTGTAAAACTTTTTATGCTTCAAATTTGAATGATAACCTTGCCAGGTAGAGTATTCTTGTTTGTAGGTTTTTTTTTTTTTTTCTTTTTATCACTTTAAATATACCGTTCCACTCACTTCTGTCCAACAGTTTCTGCTGAAAATTCAGCTGATAGTACTCTTGATGTTATTCCAGATGTCTTTTAAACTGTCCTCATCTTTTTTTTTTTTTTTTTCCTTTTTATACTCAACTTAAGTGATTTCCACACTATATATTCCAGTTCACTGATCTGTTCTTCTTTGTCTTCTACTCTGCTGTTGATTCCTTCCAGTTTAATTTTTTATTTACTCATTGCTCTTCAGTTCTGTTTGGTTCTTCTTTATGTTTTCTGTTTGTTGAACTTCTCACTGTGTTCATCCATTCTTTTCCTGAACCTGTTAAGCACCTTTATGATCATTACCTTGAACCCTTCGAGTAGATTATTTAATGCCACTTTGCCTAACTCTTCTTCTGAGTTTCATCTTGTCCCCTTCTTTTGGAACATATTCATCTGTTGTCTACTTCTCTATGTTTATTTGTATTAGGTAATTTGGTTATTTCTCCCAGTTTTGGAGAAGTGGTGTTATGTAGGAGGCATCCTATGGGGCCCGGCAGCACACTCTCCTCTGGTCACAAGACCTATGTGATCTAGGGGTGCCCCTTATGTAGGTTGAGTGGCCCCTTCTTCTGTGGTGGGGCCTACTGAGGTGAGCACAGTGGTAGGTGGGGCTGGGCATCCCACACCCGCTAGGTGCTGTCTCGTTCTGATGCTGCCAGTCTGTTGGTGGGTGGGGCTGCAGAGCAGCATGACAGGCAGCAATCCCAGGGATTCCAGGGCTGGTGCCGGCCCTTAGTGGGTGCAAGTGTGTCCTGGGGCAGTTGGCAGCAAGGCTTAGGGCTGGTGCTGCTCTGCTGGTGGCCAGGTCCAAGTTCTGGGGTAGCTGGCTATGGGCCCTGGGGGGGGTCCCATGGCAGGTCCCAGCCTGCTGGTGGGAGATGCTCGTTTCTGCCTTGGCTGGCAGTGCGTTCTTAGGGTCCTGAGGTCAGTCCCACTCTGCTTCTTGGCAATTCTGAGTCCCCAAGGGGTTTCCTGGGAGTCCTGGGGAGCCTAGGACTGGTGTCGGCCTGCTGGTTGGTGGGTAGGTCCCCACATGTCTGGCTGCTTGGCCTGGGTGGTAGAGACTGGTGCCAACAGGGTGGTGGGTAAGAAAGTCCCCAGCAGTAATGGGCTACAGGGAGGATCCCAAAATGGTGCTTACCAATACCAGTGTTCTCGTGGTAGAATAAGCTCTCAAGAATGGCTACTGCCGGCATCTGTGTCCCCAGGGGGAGTCCCGGTTGCCCCCTAGAGTCACTCCAAGATCAGCAAGTGTGTCTGACCCAGGCTTATTTCAAATGGAGTGTGCGAGGTTTTGTGTACACCCTTCGAGACCAAAGTCTCTTTTCTACAGCCGTCCAGCTCTCCTGTATGCAATCTCTGCAAATGTTTGGGAGTTAGCCTTCTCAAGCTCAGAAGCCAGATGTGAGGCTTGGATCCCTTGTTCCTTGGGGTGAACATCTGCAATAGTGATTATCTTCCTGTTTGTGGGTCGACTACCTGCAGGTGTACATCTTGACTATACCAAGTTTCCGTCCTTCTTACCTATCTTCTTATGGTTCCTTCTTTATGTCTTTAGGTGTGGAAGATCTTTCCTGCTAGCCTTCAGGTCCTTCTCATCGATAGTTGCTCTGTAAATAGTTATAATTTGGGTGTGCCTGTGGAAGGAAGTGAGCTCAGGGTCTTTCTACTCCACCCTCTTGGCCACTCACCTAAAGATATTTAGTCTTTTATTTTCGGTCCTTTAAATTGGTCATTTCATTTTAAACCTGAATGGCTGCTTGTTTAGATTTCAAAAGCAATAGATATTTTAGAAGTCTTTTACATTTGGGGAAAAAAAGATGTACAAAAGAATACAATTTATGTTGTCATTAAATAAATTGCTAAAAACAGGTCAAATTATTTCAAGTTAGCAGTTATGTATGATCTGGCACAGAGCAGCATGCAGGTGACCTATCCCACAGAGTCAGGACCTTTCTTTATAGCACTGCATCCCTGGGCACATTCATTTCCTATTGAAGGCTGAGTTAGCAAATCAGTCTACACTGCCATTTCCCTACAGATAGCTTTTTGCCTTTCAGGGCACCAGCCCCTTCAGCCAGAGTTATGCACAAACTGATTCTTTTTTGTCAAGTCACACTTTTATCCCTCTCCCAATGCTGTGATGCCTGTATAATTTTTATTGTGGATTAGTTGACTGCCTTGAAATTGTTTTCCATTTCATGTAAATTTACAAATGTCTCTGTGTGATTGGTGTTCACAGTTGAAAGAACATAAATTGTTCCCATTTTACACAGGTGATATGTGAACATATTTTCCTGAGTTCTTTGAAAGAAAGACAGTATGCTGGAAATCAAATAATCGTTATTTATCTATTTCTAGAAGCTGTGGCCTAAAATAACCATCCCATTTTGTGTACTCTTGCCACAACAAAACCAATCTTCATTAGGTCAAATGATATTTAACCTATTTAATATTCTTATCATATTTCACAATTTTCCTAGGAAGTAAGTGTTATTTTGTCAAACTTAAACGTATACATTTAATAGAAATTCACATATTCATTTTAATTCAGAAAAAGTAAGGTTGAACTTGTAAGAAGCCAAAATTACAGATCATTTTAAATAACCATTTCATAGTCTAGAAAAAATGCTGAGCTTACTGTGCTGTTTCAGCATAAAGACTAGATTCCAGGAGTTTCTAGATTAACTAACTTACCTATAGCATATCTCAGTGATGGAGAGTTTTACTAAGGCAGAAATGAAATAAGTTCAATGTTCTTAAGTCATTTCTATCAGTGCAATTGTGTCAGATCACATATGAGCTGTCATTTCCCATTCTTTCAACTCCTCATTTATACCTTACAGGGTGATGTGGGCAGTTTTGGAATTTTTCTATGAGTGATATCCTGCCCACATATGTTCTTGGGCATGTGGTGTCTTGACTAGTATAGTAATTTCCACTGTTCATTTATTTGGTTGAGAGATGATACATGTGGAGTGTAGAATATTTTCATAAAATACTTGTTATTTTTGACATATATTTGGACACTGTGGATAAAAAGAGGGAAGTAGATTTGATAGCTTTAATCATTATTTTAGTGCTTAAAACCATATACATAAGTAATTTATTCTGAGCCCATTCATACTATGAATTTTAATTAATCAGTTGACTATATTCTACTAAGGTTAATTTGATATATCAAAAATATAGAATTAGAGAAATCTGAATGAACACAGAATTGTTGATGTTATTAATGGTTATAAACACCAGGGACAACTTTCCCATCAGACACAGTAAGCATAGTTGCCTAAGGCTTACCCATGGTAATTTTACAAGCCCGTGAAAATGTTTTAATTTTAACTTATTTTTAAAACCAAAGGAAAAATATGTATGACAATAATGAATATTAGTATAATAATGCATACAACCTGGATTATATTTAATATATAATATGTAATTATACTATGTATAATGTATATTATCTATATGTATAGCTATCTATATGTATATCTATATCTATCGATCTATCTATATATAGAGAAAGAGAGTGAGAGAGAGACCCACAAAGGCAAAAGTATCTGGGGTAAACAAAAGTCGTAATGAGACCCTAAGAAACACATGAAGCTATATGACAAAGTCCACTATATTTGGTATATTATTACTCACTTCATTTACGTTCATTCTCATCTTTGCTGCTGCTTTGGATATTGTGGTCCCTCATTTACACTACGTACAAATGATCCTATTGGATCCATTTGCCATTTTCCCCTAAACTGGAACTTTAGTGAAAGATCATACAACATACTAAGGAATATCATTTAGCCAAGGTTGGCACCAATAATGCAATCCATCTATGTATGGGCATCCCACGCATAGCTCTTCTGTTATCATAGGCAGAATCACATTCACATTTGCTATGATGTTCTCTAGTAAATGTGCCACCATAGCAGAAAGACACTCGCATGATAACTATCACCACTTCTATGCACAAATACCGGGAACAGTCTTTATATGAAACCCCAAGTTCCCAAAGTCGTCCCATTAACTAGTACCTCCTTTGACTGCAGGAACTGTGGCCTCTGCTGGCAGGTGTCCTAGTGTGTCTGGTCCTTGTGTTTCAGCATAACAGGACCTGCTGTGTCTGGCCTGAATGGAGGTAGCACAAGAATTTGTTTCTTTTAAACTTGTCTGCAACTTACTTTGAACTTGTTCTTTTTCTGTTTTGTGTGTTTGTTGTTTTGCCTTGTTTAGTTTTTTTTTTCATGGTAAACATTTATTTTCCTTCAAAGACGCACAGAAAATAATAACATATGTTTGTCATCATTAGGTTTATTCAGGCGTGACCATCCTACTCAGCACCTTGGCAGTGATTTCAACTTCAGAGCACTTTACAAATATTAGGTAATGATAATGAACCAACTGTGATTCTGGAAGGAGCCTAGCCAGGGATAAGGGAGTACTCCATCATTTCCAGCATATGCACCTGCCATTTTTAAGCTTCTTTAACGTAAAAGAAAAGGTTCAGTAACTTAGACACGATGAATTTTATTTGTGCTGAATTTGCTCTATTTTATTCTCTTATGTGCTTTAATGAGGCAGTATTTTTTTTACTGATGTCATATTGCTGCTGCAGGGAAGCACTGAACAGCACTGGTCCTGAGAAACTTGTGAACGTGCTCCACAGAGCGAGGCGCCTGCCAGGGCCGCTCATTTCTTCTGATAAAGTAGAGGCACAAGTGACATACATCTATGAAATGACAGCCAAGAAATATCATGAGATTTTCTTTCAGAAGAATTAACAGTGTTAGTACACTTCTTTGACTTACAAAGGTCAAGTCTATCTTGAATCAGGAATATTTTTTATTGTGACAACTATTTAGACTGGTATATTTCAACTCCAATTCCAAATATATTATGTTATTACAATTACTATATATAAATGTATATCGAACCATATGTATAATATTCTAATAATACAGATATTATATATACATAATAATGCAATATATTCTCCCACAAAAAAGAGTTGGGCTGTTAAGCTGCTTAGTCTTGGTACATTGCCTTTTTGCATTTTCCTTAGGCACGTCTTGTCTCTAATTCTCACAACATTTTAAGAGGTGTGTATTGTAAATAAAATTTTGAAAATTTATTTCACTGCATAATTAAGATATTCGCATACACAGAAGCTATTAATTTTCTATGGTTGCTGTTGCAAATTGCCACAAACTTAGTGATTTAAAACAACACAAATTTATTATCTTACTGATCTCTACCTCAGAAGTAAGAATAGAGCCTCAGTGGGCTAATCAAAATGTTGGCAGGGCTTCATTCCTTCTGGAGACTCTAAGAGATAAACCCCTTTCTTCTTTCCCGTTTCGAGAGACCATCCACATTCTTTGTCTCCTGGTTCTCTTCTTTCATCCTTAAAGCCAAGAATGATGGGTTGAGTTTGTACATTGCATCACTCTGACCTCCTCTTCTGTCTCTTTCTTCTACTTTTAAGGGCCCTTGTGATTATATTGAATCCCCAGAAAATCAAGGATTTTACCTTTCTTTTAAGGTCATCCTATTAGAACTTTAATTTTATCTGCCACCTTAAATCCTCCTTGTTATGTATATTCATGTATATTTAATTTACAGTACTGAGGGATTAGTATGTAAACATATTTGGAGGCCACTATTCTGACTACCACAGAGATGTATTGTAAAGTGTTTTCCTTGGACAAACTAAGGATACTGAGAATCTCAATTAAGCATATATTTTGGATAATACCCTTGAATTTGTTTACAATACAAACCTGTTTTTACAGAAATAGAGGAGAGATGAACAAAGCAACTTTTAACTTTTTAAAGCTAATATTGTAAATATTGTATCCATAAAGAGTTTATGAATTGATATCATACTTCACTTCCATTAAATTATGTAGTTTATATGATGATGGACACACTATTAACATTTTTCCCAGTCAAGATTATTATCTTTCAATAGAACTGAGACCAGAATAAAAGAAATTCCTAGAACTAACTTCATGTGAATTGAGGAACCTGTGAAATATTTGATTGACCTTCTATAGTGTTTCAAATAAGATTGATACATATCTATTTAAATTTACTTTTTACTAGGATGAATTTTCAGAATTGTTAAAACATTTATTTCAAGAGTATCAAGTAGGGGGAGTGGGCAAGATGACACTTCTCAAAGGAAAGTTCTAGAAGAAAACATAGGCAATACACTCTTTGACATCTGTCTCAGCAATATTTTTTTAGAACTATCTCCTTAGGCAAGGGCAACCAAAACAAATAAACAAATGGGACTACATCAGACTAAAAAGCTTTTGCACAGTGAAGGAAGCTATCAACAAAACAAAATGTGCCTACTGAATTGGAAAACATATTTGTAAACAATATAGGGATTAATATTGTTACATTATAATAATAAGGGTTTAATTTCCAAAATATAAAAAGTACTCATACAACTCGATATCAAAAGAACAAATAACCTAATTAAAAAGTGGGCAGAGGATCTGAATAGACGTTTTTCCAGAGATGACATATAGATGGCCAACAGGCACATGAAAAGATGTTCATCATCACTGATCATCAGGGAATGCAAATCAAGATCAGAAAGTGATATCACCTCACACCCGTCAGAATTGCTATTATCAAAAAGACCACAAATAACAAATTTTAGAGAGAATGTGGATAAAGGGGAACACTCATACATTGTTGGTTGGAATGTAAATTGGTGAAGCAACTATGGAGAACAATATGGGGGATGCTCAAAAATTAAAAATAGAACTACTGTGTGATTCAGCAATTCCACTCCTGGGTATTTATCTGAAGAAAATGAAAACAGAAATTTGAAAAGATATACACAGCCCAATGTTCATTGTTGTACTATTTACAGCAGTCAAGATATGGAAGCCACCTAAGTGCCATCAACAGATGAATGGATAAAGACAATTTGTGTGTGTGTGTGTGTGTGTGTGTACACAATGGAATATTACTCAGCCATAAAAGGAGTAAAAATTTGCCACTTTCAACAACATGAGTGGACCTAGAGGGTACCGTGCTAGATAAAATAAGTCAAACAGAGAAAGACAAATACTGTATGAGTTCACATTTATGTGGATCTAAAAAACAAAACAAATGAATGCACGTAACAAAAAAGAAACAGAGTCATAGATGATACAGAGAATAAACAGGTGGTTGCCAGAAGGGTGATGGGCGGATGAGAGAAATTGATGAGGGAGATTGAGGAACAAACTTCTAGTAGAAAATAGATGAGCCACAGGTATGAAAATGTACATTGTGGAGAATATAGTCAATGACAATATAATATCTTTGTATGGTGACATATAGGAACTAGACTTATTGAGGTGATCATTTTGAAATGTACAGAAATATTGAATCACTATGCTATGTACCAGGAACTAACACAGTGTTGTAGACCAATTACACTTCAAAAAGAAACAAACAAACAAATTCATAGAAAAAGAGATCAAATTTGTGGTTACCAGAGATGAGAGGTTGGGGAAAGTGGATTGGATATAGGTGGTCAAAGGTACAAACTTCCAGTTATAAGATAAATGAGTACTAGGGATGTAATGCACAACATGATAAATATAATTAACAGTACTGTATGTTACATAAAAAAGTTAATAAGAGAGTCAATCCTAAGCTTTCTTTAAAAAAAATAAAAAGAAATCTTCTTAAAGTCTGAAAAGACAGAGTACGAAATTAAATTTGATTATGATTTTACATGAAGATATTTAAAATTATAAAATTCTAATTATAAAATTATAAAATTCTAATTATAAAATTAGAATTAATCCTGCAAATAAATACAAAAAGTCATTGTTACTATAAGGATAGTAAGATGAGAAGATAGAAAGTACGTAGTTTTATTTACTTTCAAATGACTTCAAATAAATATCAAAGCCAAAAATTAATTTGTGAAGAATAAAATTTGCAATATCTTTAAATGAATACATTCATTCCCAACAGGTTTTCAAAATAAATGGTAGCCATCAATATCAAATTGTTTCTTAAATCTACAAAAACTCTTCCTGACTAGACATATCTCTTGACTAAGGAAACCTTGTTCTTTCAAACTGAATGTTTCTTTTTTTTTTTTCTCTTTACTCAGGCTTCAAAGTATGGGGAGTTGCATTTATTTAACCTACTTAACTGACAATACTGTATAAAATACATAGCAAGCACAAAATAACAACTGAATAAGCCCTCACTCCCCAACAGAACTGAAAGTTGCATGAAAGAGTTGGAATTATTCCTATTTTGGCAAGAAATGTCTGTCACTCTGGCTATACTATTATTTTCTTTCCCATTCTATGTCTTTACAGTGACATGTTGACATGAGTTATTTTTACCAGTAACAATTGAAGCTACAATGTATTGAAAAACAATTTGTATGTTATTTTAATATTTGACATAAAAACTGTAAGTTGAAATCTAGAAATTGTTGTATTACCTTTATATTTTGATCCTACACTCTCCCCCATCCTTTTCTGATGGTTTCATCCCTTGTTTGAAGGTATTAAATTTAAATAAAATAGAAAAACAAAAAACTATCCCAAGCAATCATATGCATTATATTTGTAAATTGAGTATTGCATGGAATTTTGTGTTGCTCAGGATAAGTGTGATGCAATTCTAATGTATAAAGAATATATTTAAACGACATTTTAAAAGAATTTGAAAGTTTAATGTGGCCATACTGCTGCTCTCCAAACATTAGTATACCGTCCCAAATACTGACACTGTTTATTGCCTATTGATATCTGCTCAACCCTGAAGGTGAGATGTTCTTACTGTAAATGCTAAGGCACTTCTTCAGATGTGGAAAAAAAAAAAACAAAAGAGGACTACTTGCCTCAACATACTTTCAATATAAACAAACTTGGATTTGGGGGGAAAATATAGCTGATGGATCTGATATCATTAAAAAGTGCAAGACTATGTCAAAATTTAAAGTTTCATGAGACAAACCAACACTCCCATTACTAATTTTTTACCCATTTGGTAAAAAATGCCTTCAGGAACTCTAATGTTATGCTGTGCTCCCACAGTTGCCACCCTAACTTGGATTGTCTTAACAACACTCTTTTAGAAGATGTAAGTGATTTTCATGAAAAGCCATGTTTTAAGTAGAGAGTTATGTGTATGAATTTGTAATGATCCTTAATTTTTAGTGAATTCTACCACCTCACTTCCAAAGTACCTTTGCACCATTTCATCTATGTCATCATTTTATTCTGAATCCCTCCCTCCTGTGTCGTATCACTGTGCAGATTTCAGTCCCAAAAGTAATGGACTGGACTAAGTAGCCTTAGTTACAACTATGAAGCTGCTAGTAACCCACGTACAGTGTAAAATCACCAAGTCTCCTAAGGCATACCACATCCTCCCACTTATTATCCTAACATACCTTGCTCTGGATTTCTGCATGCTTGAAGAGTACTTCATTTTTCTCTAGAAATCCCACAACAAGGGAAAGTAGTGAATCCCCATATGAACTGTGTTTTTTCTTCTATTTTACTTTCACAAATTGCCAGAAATCCAACCCATATCTTTAAAGTATATCATAAATTTTTCCTATGATTTTTGTTGAAATAAAGTTCTCTCAAAAGAAGAATTTCAGGAAAGAAATTGATAGATAATAAGTTACCCACTGCATCTCTAATAATCAATTAACACATAGGGTATAACCAATATCTAAGGTAAAAAATGAATTTAATTACCTACTGTAATACCAGAAAGCAAGCTAATATTATACCTAAGTTTCTGTTATAGGAATTGTAGAGGATTAACACAGGAAGGGAAGTAATTTGTGAGGTGCTTTGAATCAACAAACTTAATCTTGACAAAAGCCTAAGATGCAGATGTAAAGTACACCATTTTCAAAAATGAGAATATTGGTGTTCAGAGTGGATATTGAAGGCATAGTAAAACTGAAATTTCTTTTAAATTCCTATTTCCTATGAAATATTTTTATAAGATTCTATATTAAAATCCAGAAGATGCATTCATTGGTAATGTTAAATGAACAACATTAAACTAGCCTTCAGTAAAATTCCCTTGCTTGGGACTACTATTTTGTCTAGATTAGCTGTACCCAAAATGCAGTGCCATTCACCTAAGAAAATACAAAATGAGCCAAAACAGAGCCTAACAATATAACAGAGCCTAGCACTCATGTGACAGTATCCATGCTTCTTTGAAATTAAAATTAAGGAGGGTATATACTAGAAACAGAGAAGAAAGACTTGGAGAACTTTATTTCTAGTGTTGATTCCATCAAGAGGATATTTTGTGAGCAGAACAAGTCAACTAAACTGCAATAATTTATGTTTTCAAATTTGTAGAACAAGTGTAATAAGATAGATATTTCTTAAATGTCTCTCAGCTCAGCTCTCTACAATTTGATGTTGCTCTGAAACTAGGATTTCAGAGCTGGTGGCGTGGCTCTCATAGAAATTCTGGAATACGCCAGGCTGACCACACTGACTGTGCTATCTACTTGCAGAAATCTCAGTCCAACGATTGTGTAGAGTCTCTGTTTGGCCTGAGGATGATGTCTCAAGAGTTGCTGTACTCTACTTTATCTTCAGCATAATTGTTTACTTCCCTGATATAATTTCTGTACTATTTTTAATAACTGAATCTGAAGAAATTGAATTATTCTAAGGAGGAAAAATAAGTTGTCTTGGTATAAGCTTTTCATTATGACAAGAGATTTTATGAAGCCAAGAGTAATTATTAGGGTTGCATCTTTATTGATAACTCCAGCCAATGAGAATTTTACTGGGCATTAAGTGCTTAAGAGTTTTTATTTGATGAGATTTGATAGATTGAAGCTGTTAAGTACATGTTTTTGTCAAACTATTTTGAAGTACCAAAAAAATAGAAGATTGGTAGTCAGGTGGTATCTAAAACAAGATGATTATGATGATGATGATGGTGATGATGATGATGTTTAATACAAATGCCTTAACTCAGTAAAGGATGCTCATGTGATTTCAATTATTTTAAATGACAATTACATTGTTACATGGTAATTTAAGAATGTGTGAAGATAAAATGAATATATCAAAATGATTTATAAATTGCCCACAATTTGAAAATCTGGCAACTGTTAATATTTTGCTAGATGTCTACTTTTATTCCCATATAAAATAAAGTGTTGCATTAACATAGATTTAACATTTGAAATTATAAATAGTTGAGATGATTCATATATATAGCTGTCTTCCTTCTTTTACTTAACGTGTCTAAGAATTTTTCAGTTACTTTACATTTATTTTTATTAGTTACTAGTAAAAAATATTTCACTGTAAATATGCATTTATTTGAAATAAATATTCTCAATTTTAGACATTTTCCTTTTCATTTGATATAACGTTGCAAATAATATCTGTTTCCCTACATCTTTTACAAACTTTTCATCATATTGCAATAACAGAGTATTTAGGACTTGGGGAGTTTTACTGATGGTTTAGAATATATAAACTCATTGGTGGCTTTTGATTTATCAAGTCAAGTCATTTTCCAGAATTTTTTTGCATATGTTCGTTTCCAGAGACTGAATGACCAAACTAACACCATCATTAAGTATTATTTTCCTTTGTTGTTTTCTAATTTGGTTTGAAAAATACATGTTATTATTTTACTTTTGATTCTATTTCTATTTATTGTTAAAATGGTTATTTTTATGACATATTAGATTTTGCTGATTTTTTAAACTTAAAATCAGGGTTTATGCATTTTTTAACAGGTTTTAATTGTTGTTGTTGTTACTTTGACTTGTAATATTTCATGTGGTCTTATTTTATCCACTTATTTACAGTCATTTATAACATGCTGTGCTGAAAGCATTTCAACTAAATCTGAAGGGCCATCCAGTCTACCAGAAGATTGTGGACTCTAGTCAAGTTATCTCAGTATTTTCAGTATATGAATCAGCTGAAGTATAATCATCACTTGAGCCTCAATAATAGACACATTGTATTTCAGCTTCTAAATATTTGTAGGGGGGGAAGGGTGAGTTATGGTGCAGCCATTGCTTGAGAAAATTTTGTTTTAGTTATTAGCTACAGCATAAAAGGCCAGCTACACTTTTTTGCAAATCTTCCTTTTTTTTTTTTTAGTGTTTTCAACCATATAACACATATTTCTCAAAAGTATGAAGAATATAAAATAGAAAATATAATAGATATGAAATAGAAAGTATAAGAAAAAGAAGCACATTTATAATAGTTTCAAATATATGAAATAAAAAAGAAAAAATCTAAACAAGAAATGTGACATAATTGGATTAAGTAGACACAAAAGTTTATAAAGTCTATTATGAAGAAGTATATGAATGGAGGAAAATACCATATTCCCCCAAATTACTTTGGTATAGCAAGGACTATACTTTCAAACATTTTTATTAATATGCTGAAGTTACAAATAATATCCTAAGAAAATACTTTGGAAATTGAAAAAAACTTCAAATCATATATGGAATTATAAACGAAATAAATAGTTAAGAAAATTTTGGAGACAAAGGATAATGCATCCTGAAAAGCTTATAATATTTAATGAGAATTTTTTAAACATAATAAATGCACAATCAAAATATAAAAATACTATAACAAACTTGAACCTACAGAACCTATATAGAACCTCTGTTCAGTAACCTCAGAAAGATGCTCAGAATAAGAAAACATGGTATTACAGTAAGGAGAAAAGACATAATTATTTAATACGTGCTCATGGAACAACTAATTATATAGAAAAATAGTACTGTTTATCTCCCAACATTTAACAATTAAATTCCAAAAAACTTAAATTTTAAGTGTAAGTGTAAAAGAATAAAGGACAGAAGAAAATATTGTTGAATAGTTATGTAATCTGAGACTTAAAATTGCTTACAAAGTATAGAAGCAGGAGAAGAAACTGGAAAAGATGGATATAACTCACTATATAAAATCACAATATATATCTACCACAAAAAAAAAAAGAACCATAAAAGACTGACACTAATAGATACTTAAGATGGCATTTAAAATATAAATGAGTGTGTATTTTCATAATGTACAGGGAAAATATTCTAAACATGTCATAAAATACAAAATCATAAAAGGAAAAATGTGCTAATGCAACTACACAAAAATACAAAATTATCTGTATGGAAACAGATTAAAAGTCAATAGTATATACTTTATTAATAGACAACTTAAAACAAATAATATCATTTGGACGAGGTTTCAATTTTTACAAAATAATTTCATAATCATATATTCCCTTAATTCTCAAAATAGGAATTACTTGTTCCCAATTTATAGATGAAAAACTGAGGCCCAAGTTGTTGAAATAATTTCCGTATTTTTCACATAGTGTGCAAGTGGTAGAGAAACTTAAATCCCATGGATTTTATCTGGACAAAAACTGGAAGCTAACATAGACAATTAAGACTCTTGTTGTAAGTGATAAATGCATGGGTTATTACTTCAATATATTTTAAATTTTATTTTAAATAAAATATTACATAAAAGAAAAAAAGTTTTCTTTTGAATCTTGGCACCCTTCAGTAAAACATTTTGCCATTTCTGCACCTATCTCTTATTTTTCACGTGGGTGGTCAACATAAATTGCCTATTCCATCTAATAAATTTTTCAGGAAAGCATTCTCAGGAAGCAGAGTCCCTCATCCAATCCTACATGACTCTACAGCTTTCCGGTTTAGAGATGAGGTGTACGGTGACCAGGACAACTGCCCTAAATTTCTATAGTAACCAGCACGAGTAGCTAAGTGTGCACATGCCCTGTGTGTAGGTTCATAAGTTCTATAGAGACTATGTTTTGCATCTGTTCATTGACTCAGCTAAGTTTGTCTATTTTATTAAATAAGGGTGGTCTCTCACACAAAACTTTCCCCTCCATGTCATCCTTCATTATTGATGCTGTTTCATCACACATAGATTATACTCAACTCTCCTTGTCAAAATCTCCACCTTCATATATAATCTCATTTTTATAATCTCAAATATGGATGCTCTGGTGCCTGATCATCCATATTTGCTCCTTATTTGTAATTCCAGTGAGAAATCGTTTACCAATTCACTGCCTAGCCAATCACACCCATAAACAATGTTCTTCTCATTTTTTTTATTTTTTTAAAATTTATTTATTTTTATTTATATATTTTTGGCTGCATTGGGTCTTCGTTGCTGCACGCGGGCTTTCTCTAGTTGCTGGGAGCAGGGGCTATTCCTCCTTGTGGGGCCCGGGCTTCTTATAGCAGTGGCTTCTCTTGTTGCAGAGCATGGGCTCTAGGCATGTGGGCTTTGGTAGCTGTGGCACGCGGGCTCAGTAGTTGTGGCGCACAGGCTTAGGTGCTCTGCGGCATGTGGGATCTTCCTGGAACAGGGCTCGAACCTGTGTCCCCTGCATTAGCAGGCAGATTCCTAACCACTGCGCCCCCAGGGAAGCCATTTTTTGTTCTTTATTTTTCTTCATTTTCGTTTTTTTCTTTTTATTCTTTTTGAGACCTCCATTGATTACAACGTTTTCCAACCTTTCTCTTCTTCCTCATACCAGTTAAATATATGTTCTGTTCAAATGTCTTTCATTGCTCTTCCTCTTTTTTTCCATTTTTATCTGGGATACCCTGTCTATTTTGTAACTTTAACTATGACCTGTATGGTGTGTAGTAGTTGATGCTATAGACTAAACCCATATCCTGCTCTTACTTTACTATTGCATTTCCAAAATCTTGATAATCCCTTTTAGCTGAATATTCTGTCAATGCTTCAAATTCAGGATATGCCAAATCAATCCATACCTGTTGAAAAAATCAAATCAATCAATATCTTACCTTAAACCAGCTCCTCATTTTTTACTTTAACATTTGGTTTGGAGTAAAACCATTCTTCTCATTCTCTCTTTCAAGATATCTCAATGTTACTTTTACAAAAAATAAAAGTGACTTACTTCATTAAAAGCCTTTTCATTGCACTGGCTGGCTTTTGTAAAACTAATGAATCTCTCCATGAAGATAAACTTTAGAAATGTTATTTATTTGGATTTATACCCATGGACAAAAAATAAACCTAGATTAAGAAAAAGTAGATGTCATATTGTTGATATTAACCAATGTTTGAACTTTTAAAATTCTGCAAAGTTAACAAAACATCTGTCACTGTTTGGTTGCTAAATAGGATTCAAATATGCTCTTTATTGAATATGTCATTTATTGTAATACTTATACTGTAGTTTCTTTTGAAAAGTTTCAGTGCTCACTTTTTATACATATTTAGTGCTCCACTTAGATGATCTGAAACAATTATACATATTAGCCGAGACTACAGAATATAGAAAAAAATGTTTGCTAAGAAGAAAATCAGTTCTTTTCTCTGCCTTTTAAATTCAACAGATGAAACTTTAGAAGACCAAATTATCATATAAACTGTCTTTTAAGAGATTTTGTTATTTGTATGATCCATGACCCTTTTCAAATTATGTTGACATATCAGTTAACTTTAAAAGATCATAAAGTGTCAATTGTTAAGTCTGACAAATGTGGGTGACTCTGTTCTGGTCATAAAGATTTCTGAAATCTGTAGAATGTAAAAAAAAATTCGGTGGCAATTTCATTTTTGAAGGTGAATAGAGGAACGACATTTATTTTTGAAATTTTACTGTTAGAATCATTTACAATCCATTTTTGTGCCTAGTATAATGGGACAAAAAGGGGATATATTTACAGACAGTGAGGGACAATGGAAAGTCTCCTATTTACAGCTGCATAAATCTAATGTAAGCATGTTTTACATAGAGTTATATCCTCTTTCTATATGGAAACAGATGTGGATTTACCATCTGTCTGTTGTGCGGTGGGTTTTAGCATTTAAAAATCACCCAAACTTTGTTCCTTTAATAGCATTTTCTGTTTTGCAGCTTTTATTCTTTTGTATTGTGTGTGGATATGTACTATTTCCCATATTATTATCCAATCTCTATGAAGTCAGGGTCCATATGTTATCCTTAAGAAGAGTGCTTTGTATACATTGTAATTGCTCAAGGGTATAGTTAAAGGTATGGATAAAATCTTAGTTAAAATCTTTTTTTCTGTCAACATAATTAAAACACATTGCTTTAAGTTTTGACCTTATTATGCAACTGAATTTCAAGCAACTTTTAACTATTATTTTAATTGCAAGATAATTAATTCAAGAGTGTAATACAAAACTTTTGTTGATGCAAACTTATTAATATAAATGTATCAATAGAAGATTAACCTTTATTTCATGTCTGCCAATGTTAAATCTGCAGGCAACATTCATTAATGTCTTTAATAAAATTTAAAAATGCTAACCTGAATTGTTTATTTTCTCATTTATATTTCTAATCATTGCATTTTTATAATTGCTTCAAATAGATTTTTTATATAAAATTTTATTTTAGAGGATATAATATTTTAATAAATATATAGATGTCAAGGAAGAATTATTGGTGTTCAATAGTACGTGGTATTTTTTGTAACACTTGATGAGTCTCTTGTTATATCTTGATTTATATTCTATTTTTCTGATTTATATTTTGGAGAGGGTAGTAGATATACAGTGAAGTAACTAGAAGTTCTCCCTGTTTCATTAACTGTTGCTAAATATTTTATAGTTCTACAGAACATGATCTATAAACCATCATCTTTTTCAGGAAGCGTGTTCCAAAAGAATCAAAGACATGAAAAAAAATCAATGAAATTTAATATTTTTTTATAACATAACAAGCAGTAAGACTATCACAGCATCAAAGTATTTTAAGATAGGATGAGATTATCTATTCTAGCCTATAAACTAACATGATAAAATCTGCAAGAATCCTGGCAAGCGAATTTCTCTCTTCTCCTTTATTATTCTCATCATAAAGCTGAAAATTATTGTGGGGGAAATTTCAATTCAAATTAATATCCCTTATATAAAAACATAAAGTTTTCTTTTTTTGGCTTTAGGACTTACACTGCTTTCTTAAACAAAACCACACACAAATTTGATCCTTTGACCACATTGTATTTTTTATGTTCTCATAACATATGTAATACATTCTGTGTCTTCTAAGTCATCATGGTGATATTAAAGACTTTATACTCTTTTTATATAATTCAGTATCAAAATATCTTCAATAAGTATTGTTTGGCATACATTATTTTGCTCTTTGGCCGCACCACAAGGCTTGCGGGATCTTAGTTCCCTGACCAGGGATCAAACGCGGGCCCCATCAGTGAAGTCCCAGAATCCTAACCACTGGTCCCCCAGGGAATTCCCTGTTTGGCCTACTTTTACGATAGACCTCTGAAGGTCACTATCACCTACCTCACTCATATGTCCTTTAATTTCTCCTAAATAAATTTTTAAAGACCAAAATTTGAAACAGTATTTTAGATGTGGTCTGATGTGCGTAGCTGATGACAGAAAATTAGTCTTCTTTATAATAAAGGGGTGGTCAGTGACAAACCTCTGAGATTCAACATATAAGGTATATTGTAAAATGCTGTGCATTTTGTAAAATGCTGTGACTGCTATTTAATCAATTATATTGCTCAATTGACTAAAGAAAGTATTGTTTTTGTCCTTATGATCTGTTCAACTATATCCTTCTCTACTTGATTGCCACATTAGAAATATAAAATAATGCATGTTTTAATAGACGTGGAATATTTTAAGGCTTAAGGAAAATGTAAGCATTATACATGTTATTTTAGCAACGCAAAGATAACTAGTATTAAAATGTAGGTGTGACTTTCTAGTTTATTTTCTCCTTTTCAAGTAGTAGAATGGTCAATAGTATAGGCTTTGGGAATCTCTAAATAATAGTTTGTTAGTTAAAATGTATGTATGTATGTATTCATTCATTCATTCATTTATTCGCTTACTTTTTAATTGAAGTATAGTTAGAATTCTTTTTAGCATCTGCCCCTTACATCTGCCCCTTTGTGTAAGTCTAGGACTGATAACTCAGAATTGCACTGGGAAAGAATTTCAGAGGGGTTAGTGAGTGCATCCTTTCTGTATCAGCTAATTTCAAGCAAGATTTCCAAGGCACTAACATTCTTATTTTTAAAAGGCTGAGGCTGGACAAAAATTTCCTATAACTCAATTTAGTTTCTATGAGTTAACAGACAGATTTACCTTAGGATTATTTTAGTAAAAACCACAACATTCCAACAAGTAAATTACCAACTCAGTTGTGGTATTTAATATAAAATTCCATGACTATTTGTGTTTTACGTGAGAGCAAGATAGTTCATTAAACGTCAGTTTGCCCTTTGCTTCATCTGTAAGATTTATGTCAAAAGGTAAACTGATCTTTGGAGATTATGACTGATTTCTATCAACATATAGCTTTCTGATACTGTATTATTACATTCCAAGTTGATACAATTCTGTTAGTGCACAATGTTCATAGTGTATAATACTTCTTTGTAAAGCAAATGTGAAGTAAATTAAAACAACTTTTTATCTGAATGATAATATTTTAAAAATCATTGAATAACTTTTCTCTAAATCTTTCTAAAACTACTTGCAGTCATGTATAAAATTACAGAGTCTCAAGAAATATTTTTAAAGGAAAATATTTTAATTTGATTTGGTGGAATTTTTCAGCTTTTAAACTTTCATGAACAATGCATCTATGAATGAGGGCAAATGATTTCTTTCAGTCTTGCCCTGGTGGGGTTGGTGGTGAGTTTTTTTTTTTTTGTTTTGTTTTGTTTTTTAACATGCATATGACACTGTTTCTTTTTTAGTACCAGAAATGTCCTCATGCAAAACTAAGGTAATATACTTCAGTGCTGGGCTTCACCAAATATATACAAATACACATCTAGCATTGTAGAGTTTTATATTTGGAATACTTTGTTTCTGCTTGACTCCATTATCATGGATAACATACCAGACTTTGTGATGAATAACTTGAAATTAAAGCATTAAAAATGTAAAAGTTAAGTTTTAGTCCCCAAAGAAGATCAGCTATTAATACAAGAATTAGTTTATATTGCATGGATATCATGAAGATTATTTAACGGGTTAGCTATGAATAATCCACAATTATATTTTATGTACTTTTCTGCAAAGAGGGAGGATATAAATTGTAAAGGCAATTAGAAAAGGGCTTAAGAGCCAATAACTATGAAATCAGTGATATCTCAGTAGTGTTTTTGAGAAACTGGTTTGGTCTGGATTGCTAATTCTACCCATACTTTCCTGAAGCTGTCTATAACTGTTTCAGACCACAGGTTGAAGTAACAAATAATTAGTGACATTGCCTTGTAAATTTCACAGGCTGCGGGGCTCCTACTCAGTTTTTAATTAGAATTATGACTAAATTATTCATTGTCTTTGGGAATTTCCCTGAGGAGGGAGCGTAGTTGAAACTTGCACAAGATAAGAGAGATTAGCTACTTAATATATTGAAATCATTGGAAAAATTATGGGGGGAGCTTTTATCATTTGGTGAATTTCATTGTGTCTTAAAATTCATTCCTCATTTCTGACACAATTATTAGCTACACAAAAGTTAAAAAATTTTAGAAATAAATGATAATAGAAAATCTATGAATATTTTTGTCTCTAGTTTCTTGTGATAAATGTCTTACAGATTTCTATAGCCTTGCTACTTTGTGGTAAGTCCTCTATTCTGTTGCCTTATTCTCTTGGTCACATGTATTAAAATGTAACTCTGTAGTTCCTCAGATTACCACTATTTTTATAGTGTTTAAATGAGAGGAAATAGGCCACTTTTAGCATACTGAAACTATTTTTGGTTTATACTGATATATTTTGGTAACATTGTAGCAATAAATCTGGTAGTTATTTTCTGATCTTTTTAATTGGTAGATTCCAGTTTATTAAACTGTCCTATTCATAGAAATTATAATAAATTCTTAGAACTTTCACTCACTACCTAAAGTCATAGAATTTAACATTGGGCAATTCTTTCACTGTATGATTAAGTCCCCTTTTGGTCCTATGCAGTTTAGTACTTTAAAAATTGGCTTCCTTTATTCTAGATGATAATAAGCCCCATGTAGCTTTCATTGTAGGGTTACAATTCGTTTCTACTTTACAACTGATTCTGGGAGTGTGAGTATGTATATGTGTGTGTTATAAGCTTATGAAAATCTAACCCTTTCACAGTGGGGTTCTTTGGTAATTGACTCATTTAGCTGTTCTCTAAACTGAGTCACTCATATTAGGAAAATGTCCCTGTAATTATTTTATAGCACCATCATTGCCTTGTTGCAAAAATAGTTCTTGCAGGTAAAAGGAGGTTTCTTATTTTTAGAAGGTTGCACTAAAATGATGTTTGCTTTTTCTCTTCCATTTTTCTGCATACAATTCAAGCCAATACACATTGTATTGGAATTTTTCTTTTCACAGCTAGGGCTTATTATGTTTCATTTAATCTTTTTTCAATATTAACAGTACCAAAGCTAGTTGTTCCAACTATTTGGTGAGACAATTTAGTGAATAATTCGTAAAAGTGTAACAGGAATCAGGAAATAGGAATAAATGTACTCAAAATCTGAGAAACGTTGTAGAGTGTGAAATACTTTGGCATAACTTTGAATATTGTAGTTAGGGGAAAGTCAGTATACATGGGTTTGTTATCTTTCTAAAGTCACAATTCCGTGAATGCTTATGTTATTTTTTGTTGCTATTAACTCAAAATAGTTGTTTTAATGATGGTAAGAAGTAGCCATAGTTGAAAAACACACCTCGTGATGGCTGATTTACTAGGACTCTGCAAAAGGGAATACTCAAGAGAAGTAACTTTATACTGTGTTTTCTGATTTTTCTCATGCTTTCTATTACAATTTAAACATTAGAAATGGAATATAATAAATACATTTATATTTATATTTGTAAACACTTTAAAAATAATAGTTAAATATTCACACAAAATATTTACCATCGCCATTAACTAAAACTATCATATTTGCTTATGCACTGTGTACAACATGGAGCTTATAAGTAATTAGGCACTTAATTAGACACTATGATGCAGATACAGTGTACTTGCCCAGTTCCTGAGCACTTCCAATCTGATTTCAGCAAGAATAAGATCATTGACTAGTCAAAACTATTAGACTATATTTCTTCTCTGTATAAGAACAGATTCATTATAGAAAATAATTGAAAGATCATATATGAATTAACCAAAAAGCCTTTCTTCTTAAACTCAATTGCATAACAATTGGATATACTCGGGCATAGATTTATTTATGTTCAGTGACGTTTATTTCAGGAATAATTGTAAAGACAAAAAAGGCACTGGAATATCTATCAAGAAGGCTATAGTTGAATAAACAGCGAGACATGCACATCATAGGCTACTATGCAGACATGTTAAAAATAAAGGTTTGGATCAGGATACGATCAACTCAGCAGGATAGGTTGTTATGTGAGAAAAGCAAGCTGCAGTAGGTAGCATGATCCTATTCTTATGAAACTGAAATTGGGATAGTTTCACTCCTACCAGAGAAGGTCACTTTTTAGGAATAAGGGGCTGCTTTTAGATCACATTTCTTTAGAACATCTCAAAAAGTTGAAAAAAAATTAAATATGTTTTAAAACAAAGAAGATTACCTCTTCACCGAAACAAAGTATGGAAGAGGACAGATATCCAGAGTGATAAGCCATGGTGTTCACTTGGTACATCTGCCAATTTTGAACAAGTTGCTCATAAGGTTAAGAAACTAAACAGCACTTCAGACAGCCTCAGAGGACTGAGGGAAAAACAGCCATCTGACACTGAATAAAGGAGGTTGCACAATAAACTCCCTTGTTTACATGGGCTGAAACCGCAAAGGGACCACGACTTAAGAGAAGGAATGACTTGGAAATAGATAAGACTATAGATAGACTATGATTATGGGCCCATTTTAAAATATCTCAATTCTTGAAATTAGATTCTGGTGATACTGGACTACTACTGAGTTGAATGGACTTGAAGAAGCAAACATATGAAATTGGAAGAAAGATAACTTCATCTCATGCCTCACATAATTTCTACAAACAATTTTAAAAATGTAATGTAACAGATTCATAAATAACCATAGACATAAAGAAAAAAGAAAACTTGAGAAAAGTATGCTTTCTCTGTTCAGGGGAATAATGGCAAGATGAATAAACTATAAGAAAATTGAGTAAAATTTCTAAAATTGAAAAAAGTAATAAGTGAAAAACTGAATATAGAACTATAACACTAAATGAAACACAGATGAAGGCAGAGGTGTGATGATTTGTAATATGTAATATAGAATGAAGCTCAAACAGTTGAATGAGTTGGGAAATACACACATATTGTGAGATATATAAGGATAAAATAATGTGTAACAAGCAGGTATTTGGATTCCCAAAAGGAAGAGTGCAGAAGCAATATTAGGAGAGATAATGAACAAAACTTGCGCCAAAAGGATACACAACCTCAAATCAGTTTCAAGAAGTCCTTAACACCAGAGGCAAGATTTAAAATATCCACATTTATCTCTTTTCTTCTATCTCTTTACCTATCTATGTATCTCTGTGTCTATGTATCTACAGCCTGTATCTACTGATTCCCCTATTTATATTCCCCTCGACATTTCACAGCAAAAGTACTGAAAACTAACAAGGAAATGAAATCTATGTAATTTTTTTTCTTAAGATATAATTCACATACCATAATATTCACTGTTCTAAAGTATACAATAAAATCGTTTACAGTAAATTCACAATGTCATGAATTCCTCATTACTATTTAATTCCAGAACATTTTCATTATTCCCAATTTTTCTTCCCCTCAACCTCTGGTAACCACTGATCTATTTTCTGTCTCTAACGATTTACCCGTTCTGGATATTTCATATAAATGAAACCATAAAATATGTGATCTTTTGTGCCGGACATTTTTCATTTAGAATAATGTTCTCAAGATTCATTCATGTTGTAGTATGTATCAATAGTTCAATTTATTTTATTCTTGAAGAATATTCCATTGCATGGATATACCACATTTGTTTATTCATTCCTCAATTGATTTGGGCTATGGACATTCATGTATAAGTTTTCGTGTAGATATGTCTTTATTTTCCTTCGATATATTCCTAGACATGAAATTGGAATGATAATGACATTTGAATTTTATGTAATTTCCATGTGTCAGAAATGGTATTCTATTTTTTTTATTTTTTCTTCAACCATTTAAAAATGTAAAAATAATTCTTAGCTCATGGACAGTAGTAAAATTGGCAGCAAGCAGACTTTGGCCCATGTGCCATAGTGTGCCAATCTTTACTCTGTCTTCCTGGAGAGAATAACTGCACTGCAACTCCTCTTAGGCAGCAAAACCATGCCTTCTACATTGGCTTCACCCCACTGTATACCTGCCTACATCTTCCTTCTTTAAGGGTAACAAAGATATTTCCAATTTTAAGTTTTTAAAATAGAAAAATTGAATTTTAATGTTTGCACATGGGAAACATATAAGTAATTTTAATTATCTGTTTAATTTCATTGTAGAGTCTTTAATTTTATGAAAAAATGGTAATTCAGCCTTGTTTTAGCTCTTTTTTATAGTTAAAGTATATTATGTTGATGGAAATATTTTAAACTACAAAACATATGTATTCAAAAGAAAAGAGTGTATTATCTGTTATAAAAATGAATTTTAAAATGGATAGGGAGAAATAAAAACTGATAAAAGCAGTTGAAATTAGCTAAAAATAAAATAAACACAGAAAAAATACACAAATAATGGAGACTCCAAGAAGTACAAAATGAGGTATGAAACTCAGAGTTGAGAAACAGGAATGAGAATTTTGGAATCAGAAATAACTGTAGCAGTGAACAGACTCCTGAACCTTAAATTCCAGCAATTCAGTTTGGAAAGGATTAGACTGTAGACAACATAATATGTTTTGGAAAAATTAGAGAGCATAAAGAAAAAATAAAATATGTATTCGATTAGGGAAAAAAAGGAAAACTGCCACAGGAGGAAGCTATATTGCAGTGAAGAGAGAAGAGATTTGAGGGTTTCAGTGCCGAGGCCAAGGATGATGGACATTGTCATCAGAATAAAACATTCCCACATGCTAGCTTGCCTTCAGAAAGAGACAACTCATTTAAAATTCAAATTCTCATTTGTATTTTTATCTCTAGGGCCCAGGACACCTCAGCACATATATGCCACCACTCTGTGACAATAGGACTATTTAAGAAAAGAAAAATATAAAGTAGTCATATAGTAGTCATAAAGTAGTATTAATAATCTACTAACTGAGAAAAGGAAATCTGAAACAGCACATCCTAATTTTGTGTGTGTGGTATATGTGTTTGTGTTTGTCGATGCTGAAATATCAATTCAAAATACAGACCTACATGAAGGTCTATATTTCACAGGTCTGAAGCCAAATAGAAATGGTCTTTCCATTGGAAAATAAGAACTTGAACCATTTATTGCTGGAGGGTTACTAGGGGTTTCCCTCTGTATCCCTCATATCCCATTTTTTTCTTGCATTTCAAACTCAAAACGATAAAACCTTACTCTTCAACTACATTGAGCTTCACTGACTTTAAAAGCTGTCACACAGATGATCTTATTTGTCCCATACAATCCTGAGAAACGTATAGCACCAGTATTACCATCTCTATTTATAAATGAAGACACAGAAATTTAAAGACAAAGTTAAAAAAAAAAAAAAAGACAAAGTGTTGTAGTCAAACACAGTTGGTAATTGGCTAAGACAGAATTCAGTTTGCTGGATTTGAAAACCCATGCTCTTTCCATTAAAAAATACTACTCTCTTCCGTGAATTTATAATCCTTGCAGTGTATAACATAGTTACTTGCATGTATAAGATGTTTAGTAGCTAACCAAGAACAGTGGTATGCATGTATCTTTTTGAATTAGAGTTTTTATGGGGTTTTTTTGATATATACCCAGGAGTGGAATTGCATACCAGCATTATTTACACTTGTCAAGGTATGGAAGCAACTTAAGTGTCCATCAACAGATGAAAGATAAAGAAGATGTGGTATATATACAGTGGAATATTACTCAGCCATAAAAAAGAATGAAATAATGTAATTTGCAACAACATGGATGGACTTGGAGTGTTTTATGCTAAGTGAAATATAATAACACTTATGCTGTGGTACAGAAAAAGAAACAATCAGAATACATTTAGGAACTAAGATAATGTCTTGAGACATATTAACAAGTATCTTGGGGATGAACTAGGAGGTGATCAAAAAGTTCAGCAGTAGTCAGAAAGTACAAGGTTTATATAATAATCTAAAGAATATAAAACATATCCTAAAATTTATGCCAAACCATTAAAATATTTTAAGTAGGTTATACCAGGGTAAAGTTTACAGTCTAGAAAAATTACTCATTGTAGAAGTTTGATTAGAAAAGATAGGATGCAGGGAGACAAGTTAGCATGTAATTGTAGCAACTGAGACCAGAAACTGTGAGACTTCAGATGGTGGCAACTAGAGAATGGGGAACCAGGAAAGGGAGGAGGTGGTTTGGGGTGGGTGATATAATAAATATAGAGACATTTAGATCAGAATTTCTAGAAATATTCACAGAAAGATGGAATTTAAATCTTGGGCATATCAGAGAATTCTGGGATATAATTATTAATCTGGGACATAGAGGCATATGAGACAGTTGAAGAAAAAGAGAATAAGTAATTCATGCAAGGGTCATATTTAATATAAGAACAGAAGGCTGAATAAACAACCTGGAAAATATTGACATTTAAGGATAAATATCAAAGACATCTACAAAGGATATTGAGAAGAAATAGCCATGAATTAAGTTCACTGAATCCAACGTGGTGATGGTCAACATTGTCAGGGGTCAATAAAACAGAAAGGGTAGGTTCCTGACTTTGAACCTTGGAAAGTGAACAGTCTAGTTGTCTGCAATTGTGCAGCTTTATGGCCTTGGACAAGTTTGGTCTCAGATTCTTAGGTAAAAATTAGGGAAAATAGCAATTACAACATAATGATTCAAATAAATTAATTTAAAAACAAAGTAAATTATCTGGAACAGTCAAAGTTTTAGAGAGGACACTTACAAATTATTTTCCAATGTGTTCCCTGTACCCAGAATCTGGAACTGAGATGAAAAGAAGACAGGTGATAAACCAAAGATAATATAACCTGAGACTTGGACCAGGTCTCCAAATTTTACATTTACTAATTCACAGTTAATTTTCCTACATGTTTTGAAAAATAGTTCTATTGGGTTTTTATGAATCTGTAACATAAAGAATGCATCTGTGGCAGAAATACTGAAAGGGGTGAGAAGGGTTTTGGACTTCTCGCTATCACACATTTCCTATGTCCAAGCAATCACCTTCAAGTGAAATCTTTTGACAGTGTTCGTTATTTTCATTTCTAATTGTTTGTTTCAAGATAATGAAGTGAAGACATTTATATTCCTTTCTTCTCTATCCCCAACTCTCTTTCCCAAATATTTCAAATTTCAGGTGAAGGAAAGATTTATATTCCTTTCTCTTTTTTTTTTAATTTTTTTTTAAATTTATTTTTTTTTAACACCCTTATTGGAGTATAATTGTTTTACAATGGTGTGTTAGTTTCTGCTGTATAACAAAGTGAATCAGCTATACATATGCATATATCCCCATATCTCCTCCCTCTTGCATATCCCTCCCACCCTCCATATCCTACCTCTCTAGGTGGACACAAAGCAGCAAGCTGATCTCCATGTACTATGCATCTGCTTACCACTAGCTATCTATTTTACATTTGGTAGTGTATATATGTTCATGCCACTCTCTCATTTCATCCCAGCTTACTCTTCCACATTCCCATGTCCTCAAGTCCATTCTCTACATGTGAGTCTTTATTCCTGACCTGCCCCTAGGTTCTACAAATTTTTTTTTTTTTTTTTTTTTAGATTCCATATATATGTGTTAGCATATGGTATTTGTTTTTCTCTTTCTGACTTACTTCACTCAGTATGACAGACTCTAGGTCCATCCACCTTACTACAAATAAGTCAATTTCATTTCTTTTTATGGCTGAGTGATATTCCATTTTATATATGTGCCACATACTCTTCATCCATTCATTTGTCGATGGACTCTTAGGTTGCTTCCATGTCCTGGCTATGGTAAATGGAGCTGCAATGAATGTTGTGGTACGTGACTCTTTTTCAATTATGCTCTTCTCAGGGTATATGCCCTATAGAGGGATGGCTGCGTCGTACGGTACTTCTATTTTTTGTTTTTTAAGGAACCTCCATACTGTTCTCCATAGTAGCTGTATCAATTTATATTCCCATCAACAGTGCAAGAGTGTTCCCTTTTCTCCACACCCTCTCCAGGATTTATTGTTTCTAGATTTTTTGATGATGGCCATTCTGACCAGTGTGAGATGATATCTCGTTGTAGTTTTGATTTGCATTTCTCTAATGGTTAATGATGTTGAGTATTCTTTCATGTGTTTGTTGGCATTCTGTATATCTTCTTTGGAGAAATGTCTATTTAGGTCTTCTGCCCACTTTTGGATTGGGTTGTTCGTTTTTTGTTATTGAGCTTCATGAGCTGCTTGTAAATTTTGGAGATTAATCCTTTGTCAGTTGCTTCTTTTGCAAATATTTTCTCTCATTCTGAGGGTTATCATTTCATCTTGTTTATGGTTTCCTTTGATGTAAAAAACCTTTTAAGTTTCATTATGTCCTGTTTGTTTATTTATCTTTTCACTTCCATTTCTCTAAGAGGTGGGTCAAAAAGGATCATGCTGTGATTTATGTCATAGAGTGTTCTGCCTATGTTTTCCTCTAAGAGTTTTATAGTGTCTGGCCTTACAGTTAGGTCTTTAATCCATTTTGAGTTTATTTTTGTGTATAGTGTTAGGGAGTGTTCTAATTTCATTCTTTTACATGTAGCTATCCAGTTTACCCAGCACCACTTACTGAAGAGGCTGTCATTTCTCCACTGTATATTATTGCCTCCTTTATCAAAGATAAGGTGACCATATGTGCGTGGGCTTATCTCTGGGCTTTCTATTCTGTTCCATTGATATATATTCTGTTTTTGTGCTAGTACCATACTGTCTTGATTACTGTAGCTTTGTAGTATAGTCTGAAGTCAGGGAACCTGATTCCTCCAGCTCCGTTTTTCTTTCTCAAGATTGCTTTGGGTATACAGAGTCTTTTGTGTCCATACAAATTGTGAATTTTTTTGCTCTAATTCTGTGAAAATGTCATTGGTAGTTTGATAAGGATTGCACTGAATCTGTAGATTGCTTTTGATAGTATAGTCATTTTCACAATGTTGAGTCTTCCAATCCAAGAACATGGTATATCTCTCCATCTGTTAGTATCATCTTTAATTTCTTTCATCAGTGTCTTATAGTTTTCTGCATTCATGGTTTCTTTTATTTTTTAAACATATTTATTGGAGTTTAATTGCTTTACAATAGTGTGTTAGTTTCTGCTTTATAACAAAGTGAATCAGCTATACATATACATATATCCCCATATCTCCTCCCTCTTGTGTCTCCCTCCCACCCTCCCTATCCCAACCCTCTAGGTGGTCAAAAAGCACCAAGCTAATCTCCCTGTGCTTTGCAGCTGCTTCCCACTAGCTGTCTATTTTACATTTGGTAGAATATATTAGTCCATGCCACTCTCTCACTTCATCCCAGCTTACCCTGCCCCCTCCCCGTGTCGTCAAGTCCATTCCCTACATCTGCATCATTATTCCTGTCCTGCCCCTAGATTCTTCATAACCATTTGTTTTCTTAGGTTCCATAAATATGTGTTAGCATACAGTATTTGTTTTTCTCTTTCTGACTTACTTCACTCTGTATGACAGACTCTAGGTCCATCCACCTCACTACAAATAACTCAATTTCGTTTCTTCTTATGGCTGAGAAATATTCCATTGTATATATGTGCCACATTTTCTTTATCCATTCATCTGTCAATGAACAGTTAGATTGGCTGAGAGATTGTCAGATATGGCCTTTAATATGTTGAGGTAAGTTCCCTCTATGCCTACTTTCTGGAGGGTTTTTATCATAAACTGGTTTTGAATTTAGTCAAAACCTTTTTCTGCATCTATTGAGATGATCATATGGTTTTTATCCTTCAATTTGTTAATATGGTTTATCACACTGATTGATTTGGTATATTGAAGAATCCTTGCATTCCTGGGATAAACCCCACTTGACCATGGTGTATGATCCTTTTAATGTGCTGTTGGATACTTTCTGCATTTTGTTGAGGATTTTTGCATCTATGTTCATCAGTGATATTTGCCTGTAGTTTTCTTTCTTTGTGACATCTTTGTCTGGTTTTGGTATCAGGGTGATCTTGGCCTCATAGAATGAGTTGAGGAGTGTTCCTCCCTCTGTAATATTTTGGAAGAGTTTGAGAAGGATAGGTGTTAGCTCTTCTCTAAATGTTTGATAGAATTCACCTCTGAAGCCATCTGGTCCTGGGCTTTTGTTTGTTGGAAGATTTTTAATCACAGGTTCAATTTCAGTGCTTGGGTTTGGTCTGTTAATATTTTCTATTTCTTCCTTGTTCAGTCTCAGAAGGTTGTGCTTTTCTAAGAATATGTCCATTTCTTCCAGGTTGTTCATTTTATTGGCATATAGTTGCTGGTAGTAATCTTTCATGATCCTTTGTATTTCTGCAGTGTCAGTTTTTACTTCTTCTTTTTCATTTCTAATTCTGTTGGTTTGAGTCTTTTCCCTTTTTTTCTTGATGAGTCTGGTTAATGGTTTATCAATTTATTTATCTTCTTAAAGAATCAGCTTTTAATTTTATTGATCTTTGCTATTGTTTCCTTCATTTCTTTTTCATTTATTTCTGATCTGATTTTTATGATCTCTTTCCTTCTGCTAACCTTGAGGTTTTTTTATTCTTCTTTCTCTAATTGCTTTAGGTGTAAGTTTAGGTGGTTTATTTGAGATGTTTCTTGAGGTAGGATTGTATTGCTATAAACCTCCCTCTTAAAACTGCTTTGGTTGCACCCATAGGTTTTGGGTTGTTGTGTTTTCATTGTCATTTGTTCCTAGGTATTTTTTTATTTGGTTTTTGATTTCTTTATTGATCTCTTGTTTATTTAGTACTGTATTGCTTAGTCTCCATATGTTTGTATTTTTTACAGTATTTTTTTTTCTGTTTTTATATCTAGTCTCATAGCTTTGTGATTGGAAAAGATACTTGGTACGATTTCAATATTCTTAAATTTAACAAGGCTTGATTTTTGACCCAAGATATTATCTAACATGCAGAATGTTCCATAACCACTTGAGAAGAAAGTGTATTCTGTTATTTTTGGATGGAATGTCCTATAAATATCAATTGAGTCCATCTTGTTTAATGTATCATTTAGATCTTGTGTTTCCTTATTTATTTTAATTTTGGTTGATCTGTCCACTGGTGAAAGTGGGGTGTGAAAGTCCTCTACTATTATTGTGTTACTGGCGATTTCCCCTTTTATGGCTGTTAGTATTTGCCTTATGTATTGAGGTGCTCCTATGTTGGGTGCATAAATATTTACAATTGTTATTTCTTCACCTCACCCAATAGCAGAGACACTGCCTAAAGTAATAATAAGTTCTCAGACACCTCAAAACACACAACTGGATGCTGTCCTGCCAACCAGAAATACAAGGTCCAGCCTCATCCACCAGAACACAGGCACTAGTCCCCTCCACCAGGAAGCCTACACAACCCACTCAACCAAACTTTCCCACTGGGTGCACACACCAAAAACAATGGGAACTACCAACGTGCAGACTGTGAAGTGAGAACCCAAACACAGTAAGTTAAGCAAAATGAGAAGACAGAGAGATACACAGCAGATGAAGGAGCAAGGTAAAAACCCACCAGACCAAAACAAGTGAAGAGGAAATAGTCAGTCTACCTGAAGAAGAATTCAGAGTAATGATAGTAAAGATGATCCAAAATCTTGGAAATAGAATGGAGAAAATACAGGAAACTTTCAACAAGGACCTAGAAGAACTAAAGAGCAAACAAACAGTGATGAACAACACAGTAAATGAAATTTACAATTCTCTAAAAGGAATAAATAGCAGAATAACTGAGGCAGAATAATAGATAAGTGACCTGGAAGACAAAATAGTGGAAATAACTACCGCAGAGCAGAATAATGAAAAAAGAATGAAAAGAATTGAGGACAGTCTCAGAGACCTCTGGGACATTAAACACACCAACATTTGAATTATAGGGGTCCCTGAAGTAGAAGAGGAAAAAAAGGGACTGAGAAAATATTTGAAGAGATTATAGTTGAAAGCTTCCCTAATATGGGAAGGGAAATAGTCCATCAAGTCCGGGAAGCACAGAGAGTCCCATACAGGATAAATCCAAGGAGAAATATGCCAAGACACATATTAATCAAACTATCAAAAATTAAATACAAAGAAAAAATATTAAAAGCAGCAAGGGAAAAGCAACAAATATCATACAAGGAAATCCCCATAAGTTTAACAGCTGATCTTTCAGCAGGAACTCTGCAAGCCAGAAGGGAGTGGCAATACATATTTAAAGTGATGAAAGGGAAAAACCTACAACCAAGATTGCTCTACCCAGCAAGTATGTCATTCAGTTTCTACAGAGGAATTTAAACCTTTACAGACAAGCAAAAGCTAAGAGAATACAGCACCACCAAAACAGCTTTAAAACAAATGCTAAAGGAATTTATCTAGACAGGAAACACAAGAGAAGGAAAAGACCTACAATAACAAACCCAAAACAATTAAGAAAATGGTAATAGGAACATACATCTCGATAACTACCTTAAATGTAAATGGATTGAATGCTCCAACCAAAAGGCATAAACTGGCTGAATGGATACAAAACAAGACCCATATATATGCTGTCTACAAGAGACCCACTTCAGACCTAGGGACACATACAGACTGAAAGGGAGGGGATGGAAAAAGATATTCCATGCAAATGGAAATCAAAAGAAAGCTGGGGTAGCAATTCTCATATCAGACAATATAGATTTTAAAATAAAGACTGTTACAAGAGGCAAAGAAGGCACTACATAATGATCAAGGGATCAATCCAGGAAGATATAACAATTGTAAATATTTATGAACCCAACATAGGAGCACCTCAATACATAAGACAAATCCTTTCTCTTTTAAAGTTTGAATGTAAGGAAAATAAATACAATTCCATATTTGACAAAACTAGGATATCTGCAATAACAAACCACAACACAAGTAAGCAGAGAATATAGAGAGTTTGTGAAAGCATAAGCCAAGAAAGGACCTACAAAAGCAGATACCAATGAGAAGCAATTGGACTTCCTTAGAAAAATTCAGGAAAGGCTTGGTAATAAATAGTGCTTATGCGTACTGAAAGCAAGGGGTGGTTTGAAAATGTGTTTACTTTTTTTAAAAAATTTCAAGTGCAAGTGCCACTGGAGTTGATTTAGTCAGAGGATGCCCCTTCCCCACACATAAAAGACTAGAGGTACAGGAATTTAGCCAAAATGACAATTTTTTTTTTTTAGTTTTTTTTTTAAATAAAATATTTTTTATCTTTATTGTGATATATTGACTTACAAGGATTCCACATATTTAATAAATATATTTTAATGAGTTTGGACATATGCATGCACTGTTGATACCATCACCAGAACCAAGGTACTAAACATCTATCACATCCAAAAATTTCGTTTCATTCTTTTGCATTTTTTTCTCTTTCATGTAAGAAGAATTAACATAAGCTTTATCTTCTTTACATATTTTACAGTGCACAACACTGTCTTGTTAACTAGAGGTATTATGTTGTACAGCAAATTTCTAGAACTTGTTTTTCAGGCTAACTGAAACTTTATACACATTGAAAAAAATTTACATTTCCACCTTCTCCCAGCCCCTGGAAACCACCCTTCCATTCTTTCTTACTATCCATTTAACTATTTTAGAACCTCACAGAAGTGATATCATATAGTATTTGTCCTTCTGTGACTGGCTTGTCTCACTTAACATAATCTCCTCTAGGTTCATTCATGTTTAGGCAAATGGCAGGACTTCCTTCTTTTGTAAGGCTGATAATATTCCATTGTATGTATATGCCATATTTTCTTCATCTATTCATCTGTAGATTGATGTTTGAGTTGTTTTCATATCATGGATATTATGAATAATGCTGCAATTAACAGAGGGGTGCAGATAATCTTTGAGACCCTGATTTCAATTCTCTTGGCTATATACCAAAGAGTGGAATTGCTCTGGTAGTTCTATTTTAAATTTTTGGTGGAAACTCTATACTGTTTTCTATAGTGGCTGCACCATACTATATTCCCCACAAACAGTATATAAGGTTTTCAATTTCTCCACATGCTCGCCAAGTCTTGTTATCCCCCCCTTTTTTTTTTTTGTTCAAATAAGTAACTACCATAACAACTGTGAGGTGATAACTCGCTGTGGGTTTGATCTGCATTTCCCTGATAATTAGCGATGTTGAGCAGCTTTTTATATGCTTGCCGGCCATTTGTATGGCTTTTTTGGAGTAATGTCTATTAAATTCCCTTACTCATTTTTAATTGGATTATTTTATATTCATTGATAGGTAATACTTACATATTTTGGATATCAGTCCCTTGTCTTATATATGGTTTACAAATATTTTCTCTCAAACTGTTGGTTGCCTGTTTGCTTTGTTGATTGTTTCCTTTGCTCCACATAGCTTTTTAGTTTGATGTAGTCCCACTTGTTTATTTTTGATATTGTTGCCTGTGCTTTTGGTGTCAAATTCAAGAAACCAATGTCAAGACCAACATCAAGAAGTTTCCTCTTAACGTTTTCTTTGAGAATTTTTATAGTTTTCAGTCTTACATTTAAATCATTAATAAATTTTGAATTGATTTTTTGTCTGTTAGGAGATAAAGATCCAATTTCATTCTTTTGCATGTGGATATACAGTTTGCTCAACACTATCTGTTGAAGAGACTATCCTTTCCCCATGTTGTATTCTTAGCGCCCTGTCAAAAATCAGTTGAGTATATAATAGTAAACATTTCTGAGCTCTCTGTTCAGTTCCATTGGTCAATATGTCTATTGCTATGCCAGGACCATACCATTTTAATTGCTATAGCTTTGTGATATATTTTGGAATCAAGAAGTATGCTGCCTCCAGCTTTGTTCTTATTCCTCAAAATTGCTTTGGTTATTTGGTGTATTTTATGCTTCCACACGAATGTTAGAAATTTATTCTCTTGTCTTCTATTTCTTCTATGTTTTCTTCTCTTCTATTTTTCTATTGCTTTTCTATTTCTGTAAAAATGCCATTGTGATTTTGATAGGGATTGCATTGAATCTGTAGATCACTTTGGGTAATATGGACATTTAAACTATATTAATTCTTCCAATCCATGAATAAAGACGTTTTCCCATGGATTTGTGTGTGCCTTTATTTCATTAGCATTTTCTAGTTTTCAGTATACAAGTCACTTAACTCCTTGCTGAAGTTTATTCTGAGAATTTTATTCTTTTGTTGCTATTGTAAATAGAATTTTTTTCTTAATTTCCTTTTGGATAATTCCTTGTTAGTATATAGAAACACAGCTGATTTGTGCATGTTGATTTTATATCCTGCAACTTTGTTGAATTTGTTTATTAGTTTTAACAGTTTGTTGTTTTTGTTGTTGGCTGTGAATCCTGTAGGGTTTTCGATATGTAAGATCATGTCATCTGCGATTTAACAAAGGAGCTGAAACGGGCATTAAGTATATGACACACCTAGAGCTCTCTCCATGTATCCATATCCAGAATACCCTGTCAAGGCATTAGATAACCCTTATCTAAAGAAACTGAAAAAGTTCAGAATAAAAAGGTCAGCAGATTTAGATAGTAGAGGTCCTCACATAAAAAGAAGTTTGGCTATTCTAGCTAGCTGTAATAAAGCTCAACAATTAATAAATTTTTCTCACTCACAGAGTTCTTTCAAAAGACTTTTTGTCCCTTATAATTCAATTAAAGAAAGAAGCAAGGGTCATGTGGCATGTGAGGAGGATTTCCAACATGAAGGGGGGAGTCCAAAATAGAAAGCTAAACAGAACTCAAGTTTTCCCGGAATATTCAGTGAGATCTCCCTACTCTTTAAAATACAAATGAAATAATAACAAATATTAACAACAACAATAGCTCTCCCCACGACATTTAAAAGTTTCCTGGTTGCAAGTTTGGTGGTTGGGATTCAGAATGCTCGATAGGTAAGCTCCTTCTATATCTAGTTTGTGAAGAGTTTTTATCATGAATTCATGTTGAATTTTGTCAGATGTTGTCTTTGCATCTACTGACATGATCATGTGATTTTTTTTTACCCTCCATTCTGTTAAAGTGATATATTAACAGATTGATTTATGTATGTTGAACCATTCTTGTATCTTAGGGATGAATCTCATTTGATCATTGTGTATGATTCTCCTAATGTTCTGTAGAATACAGTTTCATTTTGGATTTTTGCATCTATGTTCATTACGAATATTGGCCTGTAGTTTTTCTTTTCTTGTAGTGTCTTTTTCTGGCTTTGGTTTCAGGGTAATACTGGCTTCATAAAATGAGTTTGGAAGTGTTTTCTTCTCTTCTATTTTTTGGAAGCAGTTGAGGAGGATTGGCATTAATTCTTCTTAAAAAGTTTGATAGGAGCTATCTTGTCCTGAACTTTTCTTTATTCTGAAGTATTAATTACTGATTCAATCTCCTTACTCACTTTTGGTCTGCTCAGATTTTCTATTTCTTCATGAGTCAGTCTACATAGGTTGTGTATTTCCAAGAATGCATACATTTCTCCTAGGTTATCTAAATTGTTGGCTTATAATTGTTCCTAATAATCTCTTATGATGGTTTCTAAAAAATTATTTCTGCAGCATCAGTTCTCTGGGAGACACTACTAAGTGAAATAAGCTAGTCACAGAAGGACAAATACTTCATGACTCCACTTATACGAGGTATCTAAATTAGTCAGACTCATAGAAACAAAGAGTAGAATGGTGGTTGTCAAGGGCTGTAGGGAGGGGGAATGAAGAAGTTGCTGTTCAACAGCTATAAAGTTTCAGTTATGAAAGATGAGTAAGTTCTAGAGAGCTGTACAACGTTGTGCCTACAGTTAAAGTTACTGTACTGTGCCCTTAAAATTCTGTTAAGGAAGTAGATATCAAGTTAAGTGTTATTACCACAATAAAAAGTGCTTTATAGACCTTTCAGTGTTGGAATAAAATAATGATTCATTCTTCTAAATTAGAAATGTTTCCATGATGTAAATTCATAAAGGTAGAAAGAGAACATTGTATTATCTTTATAATACTTCTTTTTTGCAGAAATAAAATTAGAAATGTAAATAGAAATTGTAGTATAGCATACAGTTTCATTATTTTCACTGGAATAAAAATTTGAGACACATTTTTTTTTTTTTTTTTTCAAATCACAGCACACTCCTCTGGAAATATCCAGGTTGTGAACAACTTTCCAGAAATTTTTAAACCCCATCATTTTTCTGTTCAACCAAATAGAGCATATTTGAATTGAATTAAGACAATATTAGTTAACTATTTTTAAAAAAGAAAGTCACCTACAAATATTGACATTTTGTTATGAAAATCAATCTGCATTCCTATACAAAGGACAAAAACATCAGTGAGCCAAGACATGGCAGCTGAGTCTTGGTTGTCACATAAGATCTACATTTCTTTTATATTATGAAATAATATGACCGATGAAGACTTTTTCAATATTTAGATTTATTATTAATTAAATAATTTTTGAAATAAATCTTTGGCATCTATTGGCACATTTCTCAAATGTTCAGTGGAGCTAAGAAGACATAGTAAAGGCAAGAGCTTCTGACTGAGCCAGAGAGACATGTTCTGCTTCCAAACGTTTGTCTATTTTGCTTTATGCAGCTATCATATCAAGTTAGGGGTCTACAGATTAATCAATGTGTTCTTAAAGAGTGAAAATTCAGCTGAAGAAATATTCAGCAATGATGATACAGTTAAGTTTGTTAACTGTGGAATGAAATTTTGAGAGAGCAAAGTGGAAAACTTTGGGAGTGAAGGCAGCAGAAGGAGGTTGAAACTGGAAAGAGGAAATCCAGAAAATATGGGAACAGGAGTATATGAGAGAATATATGACTTACAGTCATGCATTAGGGGCGGAGATCTAGTATTATGAGAATGTGTGGTATAGTTAAATGAGACAAAATTTAGACAACTGAACCAATCCCAAGAAATAGTGGGTAAGAACTGAATGAGAAAATTTCTCTAATCTTTGATGATTTAATTGTTCTGGAATACAATATAATCAAAAGGAAAGATTAGCTTCTGGAGCAGTCCTATTATTATAATTATTATTATTCTTATTATAATTATTATTACTATTATTATTATCATTAAAACTCTTCTTCCTCTTCCACAACTAAATCTAATTAGGCATTAAGCCCTGTTAATTATGTCTCTTTACTATCTCTTAATCTCTCTCTTCCTCCTCTCACCATTTTCTATGGCACTGGCTTAGTTCGAAAAGAAGGTAAAACTTAGAATAACAACAAATCATCAGACTAAAGCTCAGTTGATTTTTCCAACACCCAACCCTTCCATGTTACTCTCTTACTGAAAATGTTTAAATGTCTTTTTATTGCCTATGAAATACCTAGACATTTCATACGAGAAATCTTCATGATCTTGAAACTTCCTAGTGTCATTTCTTGTTGTATTCATATTCATTAACGCAAAGCTTTAACTTTACCAAATTCTTGCAGTCCCCACAGTGCAGTGTAGTCCCCAAGTCTTAATGCTTTAGAGCAGCCCTTTGCCCAAAAGTCTTCTCTACTCAGTAGCCTTCCTGGTGTTATTCAAAACTTGGCTTAGTTATTACCTTCTTTGAACCTGCCAAGCAGAGTTAAGCTCACTCTTTATTGAAGGTGTATCACACTTTATTTTACCTATTTGTTTACTTATCAATCTCTCCTACTACATAAACTTCTAGACAAGATTTTTTTTTTCTTGCTTCATTTTTATCTACAATTCAGTGCCTGCCACATAGTTGACAAATAACTCCCTGTTGAATGAATAACTGAATAAATGGTCTTCATTGAATCTTGTCACTGAAATATCTGAAGACAATGCTTGTAAAAAATTTTTAAATGAACAGAGAAAATCAATTAACTTACAAAATAATCATTTTGTAGAGTTAATGACATATAAGACAGTGCCTACAAAGCTAGCCAAAAAGTAATCCATGAGTTTCAGTAAGTGTTTCTAATACCCGTTTAATCTCAAACTCCCCAGGTGGAAACAAAGAATTCAGGCCAACATTCTACTGATTCATTTGGCATGCTCAGTAATGGTAATCACTTCAGGATTGTACCTGGTGAAACCGCCTGTTCAATGTCAAATTTGAAAGCTCTGTGGGAATTAATGGCACATGTTGGGTGGCAGAGCTGTTGGTGTGGCAGGACAGCCATTCCATTGTCTTCTTTTGATCAGTTCCATTAGAATCAGTCACCTACATGTCAGGATAGTAGCTTTGATGAAAGAGTTATGTTAAGGCTTAATCTAGATAAAGCACAGATAATAGTGAACTGTCAGTGGAAACACTGAGAGAATGTGGACTGAAATAAAATGAACTTTTCCCTCAAAGACATAGTACCTTTCTACAATTCTAAAGAGGTGACATGATTTTGAATTCCTCAGACCATATAAGGTGTTATGGATAACACCTTATATACTTAGAAAATCCAGCACACCTGTGCTGGATTGTCCATGTTTCAATATGTAATATGTGCACTAATTTTGATTTCTAAACCCAGATATCAATTACTCATAGCACCTTCATTATTCCTGTCTTGAAATGGTATAACAAAATAGTATTTTATTTTTTAACTAATGTGACCTTTTTAACTCCTGGTGAACCATAATTTTGGTTGAGGGGTTTATTTCATTTAAATATGGAAAGAAATCACCCTGAAAATTGCTATTTTACTAATCAGTAGAATTATATACCATGATGCAAATCTCAGACTCTGATGTCCATTTTTTAACATTTCAGTTGGATAAAATAATCTGCTCTAGTTATCAAGCAGTGGGAATACTTAATGGGTATAATTAAACAGTACTTAGTCAAGGGACTATACAAAAATTATTCTGAGTATTAAAAATCCTCCTACTCTCCTCACTCCTCCTTTGCTCATATAGTACTATAATTTAGAAGAGATATGTTAATAATGACCCAATAACAGAGACTATAATATGATTTTTAAAATTATTAAACTCATCATTATAAAGCTTATCTATATATAATGTCATTGTAGTTATTCAGTAAAAACATTTCTTCAGAGATGATCTACTTCGGAATTAGCTATATTAAACCAGTCATTTCAATGTAGAAGATAAAACTATTAAGACACATTTTCTTTCCTTTCTTTCTATTTTTCCTTCTATCATTACTTCTCTCTTCTTTCCTTCCCTCCCTTCCTTCCTTTTTTTCCTTCCTGCCTCCTTTCCTTTGCATATTTTTCTTTTTTATTCCCTACATTTGTCAATCATTTAAAAACATTTTTCTTCCCTTTTACCTTCCATTACGTGGTTTTTTATTTTCTTTTTAAAAATGAAAATGCTTTAGGATTTCTGAAGATAATAAATTATTAAATGATTAATCATGTGATCATACAAGAAAAACATCTATTTAGGTGTATCTTTACAGTTGCTGGCACTATGAGGTTTGAAAGAAATACAGGGCTTAAACCTCATTTTCCATGAACTGTTAAGCAATTAAGACATACAAATGAATAGGTACATCTTAAAGCAATCTATGATGGACACCAGCTCAGTGGCACAAAGTACAGCTAATATTGAGGCAAGATAGATCTTTAGGCAATCATTCTGATGAGCTAAATGCAGAATAAATGGAAATACTCTGAATGACATCAGATGATAATAATGTCTTTTAAAGATGTAAAAGGTCATTTATGGGGTGAAGAAAAGACCATAATAGTTTCATCTATTTAACAGTGATATTTAAAAGCCAGAGGGTACAGCAGGTCATGTAATTAACACTCTAAAGAGATTTTTTGTATGAATACACTGTGCTTAAAAAATTACCCAAAGGTGTTCTTCTCAATCTGTTTATTGGATTTTAAACAGAAACGTCACTGATAATCACCCTCGTCATTTCACACTGCATTTAACAATTGAATGCAGAAGGCTGCTATAAGAAATCAAATCAATACTGTTGGTAAAAATATGGCAGCATCAAGCAGACTAAAGTAAGATAGAAAATTAACCATCTTCCTGGGCACCAGTGCAGATAGAGTTAAAAACAAGTACTCAAATAAAATACTTAGCAAGCAACCTTATATAATATTTGAAGATAGACACTGTATTTGCTATGTATTGGTACATAATGATGTTACCACATATTTAGTGGTTTAAAACGACACATATTCATTGTCTCACAATTTCTGCAGGTAAAAGATCCAGGTACAGCTCAAATGAGTCCTCAGTTTAGGGTCTCACTGGATCAAGATGTTGATTGGGCTGTGAGCTCATTCGAGGCTCAATTCAGGAAGGATCTGCGTCCAACCTCCCTTAGGTGGTTGGTAGCATTCAGTTACTTACAGGCTGCTCAACTAGGGGCATCAATTCTTTGCTGGCTGTACCTGTTCATGGCCCTCTCCATACAGTGGTTCACATGGCAGCTTGCTTCTCCAAAGCCAGCAGACAAGAGTCATATAACAAGAAGACTGTTACAACCTTACATGGTATCATAACATACATAATATATATAATCACTTGCATCTTCTCATCTTTGCCTGATCACTGGTTCAGAGCCAGTGACAGGTCCTGTCCATACTCAAGGTAAAATGGATCATACAAGGTTGTGAACACCAGGAGGCAGGGACCATAAAGACCACCTTAGAGTTTACCCACCACGGACATTATAAATCAGTTACAGCAAAAACAAAAGCAAAAAAAAAAAAATTGCTTGTGTATGAATATTATTAAGCCAGGTAAATCACAGGTCTTTATAACCTCTCAGAATTGTTGGGTAGTACATTATATATTAGTTCTACCAGTTGACTGATTGGTCAATGGTTTGCTTTAGAATTGCTTATGAATGATTCTCACAATTATCTCTAACATGGATAAAACAGCAAACATGAAGTAATAATAACATTCAACCTGGAGAACCCACAGAGAATGTCTTCAACTTTACAGTGTCACTTAGTATGGATATGTAAATTGATTAGATAGTACAATAGGTGGTTTGAAAATAGTTTTCAAAATGATTCCACTTCTACATTTATAAAGTTAATAATCTTGAACCCTAATTTTTCAGTGAGGTAATGCTGATAATTATTTGTAGTTCCATTTTTGAACTATTTTATACTTGGTAATATTAATGTAATTCTTGGGAGATAATTAAATATAGAAAAAAAGAAGCATATGGGCATCAAAGATACAAGATGATAAGAAAGGACCTTAAAAATTTTAACCATAGTTTATGTTTTGTTTGCTTTGCTTTCTTTTGTTTCATTTTTCAGGCTAATGTTAACTGTTAACGAATGATACATATGAAAAAGAAAAATACATTTCGACTGAAAAATTATGAATTTTGTCTTTAGATCTTTAAAAATACTTTTACTAAGGAATTTCAGTATTTTTCAGGAAAGGTTGGAGAATTATATAGCCATTTAAGTTAGAGAAAACTTACAGTGGTACTCCTCCTATTTCCTCTCCCTAAAGAAAGGATAATTTGTGTGATATACTGAATAAATTGTCATTCAGAATTTTCTTAAATATTTTTTCTTGTGATATGGAACACATAATTTTTCTTGGCAGATTGTCTACTTGAGAAAACACTAATTGTCAATAAGCATTCTTTTACATGTTCTCATTTTCATGTAAAACTTCCTTAGAATTCTCAGTCCTTTGTCATGTAACACTATTTCTAGACTTCTATTCAATTTGACTGGCCTCCCTGGAATTCCATCTAGATTTTCACAATTCCATGTACACTTGTAAGTAGACACCATATTCATTCTGCATGAGATCTGGAGCAAAAAAAAAAAAATCAGTTGACACTATCACTTTCTTTTTTATTAATATAGACTAATATTACATATGCTTTTAAGCAGCTATGCTGCATTTCATTTCATATTGTATTTTTGTCAACCAAAACTTTCTTTTATTTTTTTTCACATAAACTGTTACCAGTCCAGATATTCCCATTTTATGTAATTGGTATATGGATACTTCAAAGTCAAATTATTATTCACCTATAAACTTCAATCTGCTGGTTCATTATCCTGCCTTGCTTAGATTTTCCAGCTCAGCTGTTGTCTAGCACATTAGCTTCTCCAGGGTGACAAAAGACTCTAGCAGCTGTGTCCTGCTTCCTTTATTGCCCTGTATATTGCAGACAATTACTAAATACCTACTGGTTCAATGGAAACTGAAGGTCTATCTGGCCAATGACAAGTGAGGGGAAATTTGCAGAGTATAGAGTTAGAAAGAAAATTAATACTGATGACATTGTTGAACTACAAGATCCTTAAACCCTGAACTAACCTAACTTTGTAATTTCATTTTCATGAGGTGATTTATTTCTTTAATATTTATGCCAGTTAGCAATGAGTTTTATGTTACTTCCAGCTAAAGCAAAAAAAAAAAAAAAAAAAAAAAAAGTTATAAATGACTAAACCCACACTATATAATAAGAATTATACAGAATATACCATAGAAGTTATATTAATTTTCTATTCTTGTGTAACAAATTGTCACAATGTTATCAGCTTGAAACCACACAAACTTACTATGTCACAGTTTCTGTGACTCAGGAGTCCAGACATAGGTTAGCTAGGCTCTCTCTTCAGGGTCTCACAAACTGCACTCACAGGGTGTGAGCTGGGGATACAATCTCATCTGAGACTCAAGGTACTCTTTGAAGAATTCTCTTTCTTATGATTGTAGGACTAAAGTCCCCATTATCTTGCTGGCTGTCATGTAGAAACTACTCTCAGCTCTGAGAGCCTGCCTTCCTAACCACATGACCTCCTCCACAGTGCTTCCCACAACATGGAGGCTAACTTCCTCAAGGCCAGCAGAAAAATCTCTTCTGATATTGACACGTCCATCCAGGGTATGTCCTTAACTCAAAGTCAAATGATTACAGACCTTACTTATATCTTCAAAATTATTTCCTCATTGCCATATATAACCTAATAATGTGGTATTCTACATATTTATAGGTCCTCTTGGCTCTCAATGGAAGGGATTATACAGGGTGTGAATGCTTGGAGATGGATATCTTGGAGCCATTTTAGAATTCTACCTACCACAAGAGTTATTTTGAGCATACTTTTGTTAACCTTGTTCACAAAGGTGTGAAAATGAGTTGTTATAATTTTACTCCTAAGGAAATTTAGTCCTTATATGTTATGGTAAGGCATACAATTGGCTACCAAAAGAATGCTTTTCTTTATTTAATGATGAAGCAATATGAGATACTCTGAGTACTCTATTTTGTGATGATTCGTGTTCTACTAATTGTATCCTTTACTGCATGTGTTATATTTGGCATGTTTAGTTAAGCAGAGAAATTTCCCATATAAGGTCTTATCTGAAAGTGTCTTCTCACTGGGCAGAATGATAGATAAATTGTTACAGTCAATATTTCCTATTTATCACATCTCATGGATTAACTACTAATTGTGTACTGTCAATATTGAATAGGCTATACTAGTAATTTGTGTTCATTGTCTTTTGATTTTTTTCCTTGAACTCCATTCCAAAAGACTTAGGTAGATAGAAAGTAACCTAAAAAGGCACATGTCTTGGAATACTGACATTAACCACAGATCCCTCTTTTGAGCAAATTCACTGATTAAAAATTAACTTTTAAAGTGTTGGCTTTCAATGGATATCAAAAAGAGACTATGTAATCAACACAAAGAGGAAGTATATGTAGTTTGTTTTATAGTTGTTCTTCATGGTATAAGATTTAGTAATATGAACAAGTCATTACACTAAAATATATAATCCAGAGACTTTAGAAAAATGTTTAATATTTAAAGACTCTTCCTATCTTTGTTAGATTAATAGTATAAACTGGAGAAAAATCCTAAATTCTTATACTAACATACTGACCTAAAATCTTGCCATAGTTTATATAGGTTATTGCCTAAAACATGGCAATATTTTTCACAATGATTAAATAAGCTAGTAGACTCAGAACATTATAAATATGCTGTATACAAATTTGAAAGGAGGAATTTCATTTTCTTCCAAATTATAATGTGATCAATTCTTCAAACTTTCTTCCAAAATACTCTACCATGAACATGATGGGAAAAAATGTAACTACATCAAAATGTCTTTTTGAAACATGGAGTAAAATGGTTAGTATGTCTCCAGAATGGTAAAGAGGAGAATAATCTTTCTCAATAAAGTTGTTAGTGTAAACTACATCCTTCCTTTTGAATGGTCACATAAAGTAGACTGTTGCTTAATAATTGCTAAAGCAGCAGCAAAGTGTCTGTTACATGAAATCTAAAATCACAGTAAGATATTTATCAGTAGTTTAATGAATAGCATTAACAATTTCATAAAGACAATTTTTATTCTTTAATATTATGTAACTACTATTATAATATTTAGATATCTTATTTTATAGTTGAATCATTAAAGCAAAGGTAAAAATATTCAAAAGGACCTAAGTAAGTATACTATTCATTTTACTAGATATATTAGTCTACTCAGGCTGCCATAACAAAACCCTGTCGGCTGGGTAGCTTAAACAACTACCCAGTTTAGGTTCGCACAGTTCTGGAGGCTGGAAGTCCAAGATCAAGTTGCCAGCAGGTTGGTTTCCTCTGAGACCTCTCCCCTTGGTTTACAGATGGCCCCTCTCTTGCTGCCTCATCACATGGTCCTTCCCTCTGTGCATAGAGGCCTCCTCTCTTTTCTCTCTGTGTATGTCCTAATATCCTTTTCTTACAAGGACTCCAGACAAAATGGATTAGGGTCTGTCCCAATAGCCTCCTTTTAACTTAATTACCTCTTTAAAGGCCCTACTGCCAAATACAGTAGCATTCTGGCATGGCTGGCAGTTAGGGTTTCAACATATAATTTCAGAGGACACAACAGTAGGTGTGAAAAGTATGAAGACAACTGATAAACATTTTTTTTCTTATGTAGGCATTTATCAAACATGCTGTGTAGAGAGATACTCACCTATGTTTTCATGGAAAATTTAACTACAGTTTGTAAACTAAGAAACACACTGCTAGGTACACTTTAGAACTAAGAGGAAATCAATAAGAAAATAAGAAATATCTAGGAAGCAAAAAAAGGTAGAATACTTCATACTAACACTTATGGAACACAGTGAAAGAGGGTCTCACACGAACCTCTTAAATGATGACACCATTTTAGAACACAGAGAAAACACACCTCCAAACTTACCTTGAGAAATTAAACGATGACACCATTTTAGAACACAAAGGAAAAAAATCTCCAAACTTACACTGAGAAATTAAAAGAAAAAGTCATTACAGAGAATTAATAAAAATAAAATTTAAGTTAATAAATAGAATCCCTCAAATAATAGAAACAGTAAATATTTTCAGAACCTTTTTCTTTAAAAGACCTATCAGATAGACAAATCCCTTGGGAAATTGATTTTAAAAAGGAAAAAATGTAAAATTTGATCAGCATAGTAATATGAAGATACACTGGCACATAGAAACAGGAGATAAAAAGAACACTGCTTAGAACAAATTTGATAACCTAAAGAAATAGATGATTTCCTAGCAAAATATCATAATTGATGTACAAATTACTAGAAAAATTAGGGTAATAATTCAAGAACTTATACTATCTGATAGTCTCATAGCAAGTACTCATTGAGAAAATGTATAAAAAGCATTTAGCATTGTGCCCAGTGCATAAAATCACTCAATTAGTATTTACTATTATCTTTGGAAAATAGAAAAAATGACCAGCATATTTCCATGACTTATTCATATCATGCTATCGCGTATCTCTCATTTTCCCTTGTGACACTCTAAATATTATTTATTTCTAAATGTAAGAAATTAATTTTCAGTGGAGTAACTTTATTTTTGTCCTTTTGTTTTTTATGTCAATGGCTTTATTTTCCAAGGATAAGATGGTTTTGCACTTTGGATGCAGACACGTGCTTTTCTTATTAATAGTCCAAACATGGACTAAAGAGCTCTATCTTTTAAATGAAGTTCAGAAAGTATTTATTTTTCAAATGGTTACTTGTGTTATGTGCTGAACTCGACAAAATAGAGGCTTAACTGCTTTTTAGAAGTCCTAAAATAAGGAAACAGATATAGTTAAAACACTCAAAACTTTTCCTTTATCAACTTATAGGGTTAATTTGGGAAGTCAGGGAAAAGTTTAAATTGAATTCCAAATCATTAAATTATTATGATATTCTAGGATATAAAGAGAAAGAAATATGGAAAACAAATGTGAATCAAATTATACTTAATGGAAAAGAGTAACCAAATAGAAACAAAAACATTTAAACCTAGTAACACGGGAATTCAGTTGTATCTTCCTTTATGGAATAGGTGTGTTCCAGTTATTTTGGTTATAAATTTCTTAATTTCTTCTGACATCAGTTATGAAATCAGAGATGCTTTCCTGCAGAGAATAACTCCTATTAGACAAATTTGGGAAATCTGGCAAGAAAGACCAAGCAATGATGAATACTCAAGAGCAAGCTGTATTATGGAATACCAGTAGTGCAAACCTTCCTGGGAGGTGTTACTCACTTAATAGTTAGATTTTCATTTATGCAAGTTTGAATACTTTGCCATGACATACTGATGGTAAAATTTCCCTTTAGGCATCGTCTAATCCCTGAATTGTCACTTACACTAATTAGGTTATCTTACCAAATGCACAAAACCAGTATTTTCTAACATGGTTGTTTTTAACCACCACTTTCTTGAGACCAAGAAATTCCATAGCAGAGGTCACAAACTGTTTTCTCTCACACCAGAACTAGATAAAGGTTGTAATATGTATGATATAGATATTAATATAAGATGTAAAGTTGGAACTGGTAGTAAGTAAAAGCTGAAGGTCTCTGGATGTTCTGGAGCTTTGGAACGTTCAGTTCATGTTTCTAGATAACAACATTTAGCAGGCTTGGGGGGGGGCATAGGGTTCCTTTTAGACAGGACACAATCTTGCCAATTTGACACAGATTCACCAATTATTTGGCTCACCCCATTTCACTCATTTTTATTAACTGGGCACTATGGGCATTTGAAGTTGTGACCCCTACTTTAACCCAATGCTGAAGAACTCACTGCTGCACAATACTTTTAAAAGGATGTAAAGAACATTCTACTTAATCCCTGATAACTGTGTATTGCTTTGCTGATCATTTACTGACTGCTTGTTATGAGTAGATTTTGTGCCATGCATTAGCAATAAGGAAAATGATAAATGACACACTTCCTCTGGCCTAGAGGTGTTCGTAATGTGTGGTAAGAGATATACAAGGAGGAAATGTTGTGGAAAATGCACCCACAGGATGCATTTGGAACCCAGAGGAGAACTATCTAATGGAGATGGAAGGGGAGGCAATGTGGAGAGAAACTGTGTCTTAGAGGGTGACAAAACAGTAACATAAGAAAATTAAGGAATCTTTAAAAAGCACTTCGATCTCCAATATTTTCATCATGTTATCTAATTTCAATTCCCTGGTGCTAAAAATTTTTATACACAAATTTCAACCATGCATTTTAATTCCACAAAAATTACTATTTTATCATATAAATAAAATCATTTTTATTAGTTTTTGTATCAAGTGGATTACTATTGGATCATGATAAGTGCATATGCCTGTGTAACACAAAACACTATAAATATATAGAACATTACAGGTGTCCAGAAAATTCCTCTGGCCATTTTATAGGTTGACCAAAAAGTTCCTTCGGTTTTTAAATAAAAATAAAAGACACATTTTTCATTTTCACCAAGAACTTTATTGAACTACATATTCACTGTTTTGTTCCACTACCTTCTGCCATTTTTCAGACAACTTCATAATTCCATCTTCCCAACACTTTTTATCTTTTTAAGCAAAGAACTGTTCCAGGTGCGTTTTACAGCCTTCTAGGGAATTGAAATATTTTTCCATTGAGAGAATTTGTAAAGACCAAAATAAATGGAAATCTGAAGTTGCAATGTCTGGTGAATATGGCGGATGAATCAGAACTTCCCAGCCAAGCTGTAACTGTTTTTGTCTGGTCATCAAGGAAAATGTGGTCTTGCATTATCCTGATGGAAGATTATGCATTTTCTGTTGACTAATTCTGGGCACTTTTCATCAAGTGCCACTTACAGTTGGTCTAATTGGGAGCAGTACTTGTTGGAATTAATCGTTTGGTTTTCTGGAAGGAGCTCATAATAGAGGACTCCCTTCCAATCCCACCATGTAAACCACATCACCTTCTTTGGATGGAGACTGGCCTTTGGTGTGGTTGGTGGTGGTTCATTTCGCTTGCCCCACGATCTCTTCTGTTCCACATTATTGTACAGTATCCACTTTTCATTGCCCGTCACAATTTGTTTTAAAAACAAACATTTTTCTTAAGTTTCAGTAGAGAATCACATGCAGAAATACAGTCAGGAAGGTTTCTTTCGCTTGACTTATGCAGAACCCAAACATCAAAGTGATGAACGTAACCAAGCTGGTTTAAATGATTTTCAATGCTTGATTTGGATATTTTGAGTATGTCAGCTACCTCCCGCGTGGTATAACGCTGATTTTTCTCAATTAATGTCTTGATTTGATCCACTGGTCTACCCGACTGTGGATCAGCATCCAGGGAGAAATCTCCAGCATGAAACTTCACAAACCACTTTTGACACATTCAATCGGTCACAGCACCTTCTCCATACACTGCAAAAATCTTCTTTGTGTTTCAGTTGCGTTTTTACCTTTCTTGAAATAATAAAGCATAGTATGCTGAAAATGTTGCTTTTTTTCTTCCATCTTCAATATGAAAATGGCTACACAAAAATTCACCAATTTTGATTTTTTTTTTTTTTTTTTTTTTTTTTTAATGCATGCGGATATGACAGCTGTCACAATACAATCTAACAAAATTGTTTCGAATGAACTTAAAGACAAGTACACTTCTGGAGCTGCCTTATGGGAAAAAACAGAACGAACTTTTTGGCCAACCATACATTTGAACCCCTTCAATTATCTCCAGAGATGACCAATGTTTTGAAGTTCTTTTCCACCACTTGATTTATTTGCTCTAAAATTTCATATAAATGCAATAATACACTATACCTATTACATAAAAGATCTTTCAATCAGTATAATATTTCTTAGGAACATTCATGTTGCTGCATGTATCAATAGGCTATTCATTTTTATTATCATATACTATTCCAATGAATAAAGATATCACAGTATATATCTATTCTCCTATTAATAGACCATTACACTGTTTTTGTCTGTTATGAAAAAATAAAATGAACATTCAATACATGTCTTTTTGTGAATATATTTCATCCCCCTTGGACAAATATATAGGAGTAGATTTGCTAGAAAGATGTATGTTTATTTTATTTTATTTTTTTAACATCTTTATTGGAGTATAATTGCTTTACAATGGTGTGTTAGTTTCTGCTTTATAACAAAGTGAATCAGGTATACATATACGTATGTTCGCATATCCCTTCCCTCTTGCGTCTCCCTCCCTCCCACATTCCCTATCCCACCCCTCTAGGTGGTCACAAAGCACCGAGCTGATCTCCCTGTGCTATGCAGCTGCTTCCCACTAGCTATCTATTTTACATTTGGTAGTGTATATATGTCCATGCCATTCTCTCACCCTGTCACATCTTACCCCTCCCTCTCCCCATATCCTCAAGTCCATTCTCTAGTACGTCTGTGTCTCTATTCCCATCTTACCACTAGGTTCTTCATGAACTTTTTTTTTTTTTTCCCTTAGATTCCATATATATGTGTTAGCATACTGTATTCGCTTTACTCTTTCTGACTTACTTCACTCTGTATGACAAACTCTAACTCCATCCACCTCAGTACAAATACCTCCGTGTCGTTTCTTTTTATGGTTGAGTAATATTCAATTGCATATATGTGCCATATCTTCTTTATCCATTCATCCGACGATGGACACTTAGGTTGCTTCCATGTCCTGGCTATTGTAAATAGAGCTGCAATGAACATTTTGGTACATGACTCTTTTTGAATTATGGTTTTCTCAGGGTATATGCCCAGTAGTGGGATTACTGGGTCATATGGTAGTTCTATTTTTAGTTTTTTAAGGAACCTCCATACTGTTCTCCATAGTGGCTGTATCAATTTACATTCCCACCAACAGTGCAAGACGGTACCCTTTTCCCCACACCCTCTCCAGCATTTATTGTTTCTAGATTTTTTGATGATGGCCATTCTGACTGGTGTGAGATGATATCTTATTGTGGTTTTGATTTGCATTTCTCTAATGATTAATGATGTGGAACATTCTTTCATGTGTTTTTTGACAATCTGTATATCTTCTTTGGAGAAATGTCTATTTACATCTTCTGCCCATTTTTGGATTGGGTTGTTTGTTTTTTTGTTATTGAGCTGCATGAGCTGCTTGTAAATCTTCGACATTAAACCTTTCTCAGTTGCTTCATTTGCAAATATTTTCTCCCATTCTTGGGTTGTCTTTTGGTCTTGTTTATAGTTTCCTTTGCTGTGCAAAAGCTTTTAAGTTTCATTACGTCCCATTTGTTTATTTGTGTTTTTATTTCCATTTCTCTAGGAGTTGGGTCAAAAAGGATCTTGTTGTGATTTATGTCATAGAGTGTTCTGCCTATGTTTTGCTCTAAGAGTTTGATAGTGTCTGGCCTTACATATAGGTCTTTAATCCATTTAAAGTTTACTTTTGTGTACGGTGTTACGGAGTGTTCTAATTTCATACTTTTACATGTACCTTTCCAGTTTTCCCAGCATCACTTATTGAAGAGACTGTCTTTTCTCCACTGTTTATGCTTGCCTACTTTATCAAAGATAAGGTGACCATATGTGCGTGGGTTTATCTCTGGGCATTCTATCCTGTTCCATTGATCTATGTTTATGTTTTTGTGCCAGTACCAAACTGTCTTGATTACTGTAGCTTTGTAATATATTCTGAAGTCAGGGAGCCTGATTCCCCCTGCTCCCTTTCTCGTTCTCAAGATTGCTTTGGCTATTTGGGGTCTTTTGTGTTTCCATAAAAATTGTGAAATTTTTTGTTCTAGGTCTGTGAAAAATGCCAGTGGTAGTTTGATAGGGATTGCATTGAATCTGTAGATTGCTTTGGGTAGTAGAGTCATTTTCACAATGTTGTCTTCCAATCCAAGAACATGGTATATCTCTCCATCTGTTTGTATCATCTTTAATTTCTTTCATCAGTGTCTTATAATTTTCTGCATACAGGTCTTTTGTCTCCTTAGGTAGGTTTATTCCTAGATATTTTATTCTTTCTGTTGCAATGGTAAACGGGAGTGTTTTCTTAATTTCACTTTCAGATTTTTCATCATTAGTGTATAGGAATGCAAGGGATTTCTGTGCATTAATTTTGTATCCTGCTACTTTACGAAATTCATTGATTCGTTCTAGTAGTTTTCTGGTAGCATCTTTGGGATTCTCTATGTATAGTATCATGTCATCTGCAAATAGTGACAGCTTTACTTCTTCTTTTCCGATTTGGATTCCTTTTATTTCTTTGTCTTCTCTGATTGCTGTGGCTAACACCTCCAAAACGATGTTGAATAATAGTGATGAGAGTGGGCAACCTTGTCTTATTCCTGATCTTAGTAGAAATGGTTTCAGTTTTTCACCATTGAGGACAATGTTGGCTGTGGGTTTGTCATATATGGCCTTTATTATGTTGAGGAAAGTTCCCTCTATGCCTACTTTCTGCAGGGCTTTTATCAAAAATGCGTGCTGAATTTTGTCAAAAGCTTTCTCTGCATCTATTGAGATGATCATATGGTTTTTCTCCTTCAATTTGTTAATATGATGTATCACGTTGATTGATTTGCGTATATTGAAGAATCATTGCATTCCTGGAATAAACCCCACTTGATCATGGTGTATGATCCTTTTAATGTGCTGTTGGATTCTGTTTGCTAGTATTTGGCTGAGGATTTTTGCATCTATGTTCATCAGTGATATTGGCCTGTAGTTTTCTTTCTTTGTGACACCTTTTTTCGGTTTTGGTATCATGGTGATGGTGGCCTCATAGAATGAGTTGGGGAGTGTTCCTCCCTCTGCAATATTTTGGAGGAGTTTGAGAAGGATAGGTGTTAACTCTTCTCTAAATGTTTGATAGAATTCTCCTGTGAAGCCATCTGGTCCTGGGCTTTTGTTTGTTGGAAGATTTTTTTATCACAGCTACAATTTCAGTGCTTGTGATTGGTCTGTTCATATTTTCTATTTCTTCCTGGTTCAGTCTCGGGAGGTTGTGCATTTCTATGAATTTGTCCATTTCTTCCAGGTTGTCCATTTTATTGGCATAGAGTTGCTTGTAGTAATCTCTCATGGTCGTTTGTATTTCTGCAGTGTCAGTTGTTACTTCTGTTTTTCATTTCTAATTCTATTAATTTGAGTCTTCTCCCTTTTTCTCTTGATGAGTCTGGCTAATGGTTTATCAATTTTGTTTATCTTCTCAAAGAACCAGCTTTTAGTTTTATTGATCTTTGCTATTGTTTCCTTCATTTCTTTTTCGTTTATTTCTGATCTGATCTTTATGATTTCTTTCCTTCTGCTAGCTTTGGGGTTTTTTTGTTCTTCTTTCTGTAATTGCTTTAGGTGCAAGGTTAGGTTGTTTATTCGAGATGTTTCCTGTTTCTTGAGGTAGGCTTGTATTGCTATAAACTTCCCTCTTAAAACTGCTTTTGCTGCATCCCAAAGGTTTTGGGTCGTCGTGTCTCCATTGTCATTTGTTTCTAGGTATTTTTTGATTTCCCCTTTGATTTCTTCAGTGATCACTTCGTTATTAAGTAGCGTATTGTGTAGCCTCCATGTGTTTGTATTTTTTACAGATCTTTTCCTGTAATTGATATCTAGTCTCATAGCATTGTGGTCAGAAAAGATACTTGATACGATTTCAATTTTCTTAAATTTACCAAGGCTTGATTTTTGACCCAAGATATGATCTATCCTGGAGAATGTTCCATGAGCACTTGAGAAAAATGTGTATTCTGTTGTTTTTGGGTGGAATGTGCTATAAATATCAATTAAGTCCATCTTGTTTAATGTATCATTTAAAGCTTGTGTTTCCTTTTTTATTTTCATTTTGGATGCTCTGTGCATTGGTGAAAGTGGGGTGTTAAAGTCCCCTAGTATGAATGTGTTACTGTCGATTTCCCCTTTTAGGGCTATTCGTATTTGCCTTATGAATTGAGGTGCTCCTATGTTGGGTGCATAAATATTTACAATTGTTATACCTTCTTCAATTGATCCCTTGATCATTATATAGTATCCTTCTTTGTCACTTCCAATAGTCTTTGTTTTAAAGTCTATTTTGTCTGATATGAGAATTGCTACTCCAACTTTCTTTTGATTTCCATTTGCATGGAATATCTTTTTCCATCCCCTCCCTTTCAGTCTGTATGTGTCCCTAGGTCTGAAGTGGGTCTCTTGTAGACAGCATATATATGGGTCTTGTTTTTGTATCCATTCAGCCAGCCTGTGTCTTTTGGTGGGAGCATTTAATCCATTTACATTCAAGGTAATTATTGATATGTATGTTCCTATTCCCATTTTCTTAAATGTTTTGGGTTTGTTATTGTAGGTGTTTTCCTTCTCTTGTGGTTCTTGCCTAGAGAAGTTCCTTTAGCATTTGTTCTAAAGCTGGTTTGGTGGTGCTGAACTCTCTCAGCTTTTGCTTTTCTGTAAAGCTTTTAATTTCTCCATCAAATCCGAATGAGATCCTTGCTGGGTAGAGTAATCTTGGTTGTAGGTTTTTCTCCTTCATCATTTTAAGTATATCCTGCTACTCCCTTCTGGCTTGCAGAGTTTCTGCTGAAAGATCAGCTGTTAACCTTATGGGGATTCCCTTGTGTGTTATTTGTTGTTTTTCCCTTGCTGCTTTTAATGTTTTCTTTATATTTAATTTTTGATAGTTTGATTAATATGTGTGTTGGCGTGTTTCTCTTTGGATTTATCCTGTATGGGTCTCTTTGTGCTTCCAGGACTTGATTAACTATTTCCTTTCCCATATTAGGGAAGTTTTCAACTATAATCTCTTCAAATATTTTCTCAGTCCCTTTCTTTTTCTCTTCTTCTTCTGGGACCCCTATAATTCGAATGTTGGTGCATCTAATATTGTCCCAGAGGTCTCTGAGACTGTCCTCAGTTCTTTTCATTCTTTTTTCTTTATTCTACTCTGCAGTAGTTATTTCCACTCTTTTATCTTCCAGGTCACTTATCCTTTCTTCTGCCTCAGTTATTCTGCTATTGATCCCATCTAGAGTATTTTTAATTTCATTTATTGTGTTTTTCATCATTGCTTGGTTCCTCTTTAATTCTTCTACGTCCTTGTTAAATGTTTCTTGCATTTTGTCTATTCTATTTCCAAGATTTTGGATCAACTTTACTGTCATTATTCTGAATTCTTTTTCAAGTAGACTGCCTATTTCCTCTTCATTTGTTAGGTCTGGTGTGTTTTGACCCTTCTCCTTCGTCTGCTGTGTGTTTTTCTGTCTTCTCATTTTGCTTATCTTACTGTGTTTGGGGTCTGCTTTTCACAGGCTGCAGGTTCCTAGTTCCCGTTGTTTTTGGTATCTGTCCCCAGTGGCTAAGGTTGGTTCAGTTTGTTGTGTAAGCTTCCTGTTGGAGGGAACTAGTGCCTGAGTTCTTGTGGATGAGGCTGGATCTTGTATTTCTGGTGGGCACGTCCACATCTGATTGTGTGTTTTGGGGTGTCTGTGGCCTTATTATGATTTTAGGCAGCCTCTCTGCTAATGGATGGGGCTGTGTTTCTGTCTTGCTAGTTGTTTGGCATAGGGTGTCCAGCACTGTAACTTGCTGGTCGTTGAGTGAAGCTGGGTCTTGATGTTGAGACAGAGATCTCTGAGAGATTTTCACTGTTTGGTATTATGTGGAGCTGGGAGGTCTATTGTGGACCAGTGTCCTGAAGTTGGCTCTCCCACCTCAGAGGCACAGCCCTGATGCCTGGCTAGAGCCCCAAGAGCCTTTCATCCACACGGCTCAGAATAAAAGTGAGAAAAAATAGAAAGAGAGAAAGAAAGAGGATAAAATAAAATAAAGTTATTAGAATAAAAAATAAGAAAAAAATTAAGAAAAAATTTATTTAGAAAAAAAATTTTTTAAGTAAAAAAAACAAAACAAAACAAAAAAAAACGGACGGACCGAACCCTAGGACAAATGGTGAAAGGAAAGCTATACAGACAAAATCTCACCCAGATGCATACACATATACACTCACAAAAAAAGGAAAAGTGGAGAAATTAATATATCCTGCTCCCAAAATCTACCTCCTGAATTTGGGATGATTCCTTGTGTATTCAGGTATTCGACAGATGCAGGTACATCAAGTTGTTTGTGGAGCTTTAATCCACTGCTTCTGAGGCTGCTGGGAGAAATTTCCCTTTCTCTTCTATGTTCATACAGTTCCCGGTGTTCAGCTTTGTATTTGGACCTGCCTCTGCCTGTAGGTCGCCTGAGGGCGTCTGTTCTTCGCTCACACAGACGGGGTTAAAGGAGCAGCTGCTTCGGGGGCTCTGGCTCACTCAGATCACGGGGAGGGATGGGTACAGATGCGGGGCAAACCTGCAGCTGCAGAGGCCAGCATGATGTTGCACCTGCCTGAGGCGCGCCGTGCGTTCTCCCGGGGATGTTGTTCCTGGATCACGGGAGCCTGGCAGTGGCGGGCTGCACCGGCTCCCAGGAGGGACAGTGTGGAGAGTGACCTGTGCTCACACACAGGCTTTTTGGTGGCGGCATCAGCTGCCTTAGCGTCTCATGCCCGTCTCTGGGGTCTGCGCTGATAGCCGTGGCTCGTGCCCGTCTCTGGAGCTCCTTTATGTGGTGCTCTGAATCTCCTCTCCTTGGGCACTGCGAAACAAAGAGGCAAGAAAAAGTCTCTTGCCTCTTCGGCAGCTGCAGAATTTTTCCTGGACTCCCTCCCAGCTAGCTATGGTGCACTAGCCCCTTCAGGCTGTGTTCACGCCGCCAACCCCAGTCCTCTCCCTGGAATCCGACCGAAGCCCGAGTTTCAGCTCCCAGCCCCGCCCGCCCCAGTGGGGGAGCAGACAAGCCTCTCGGGCTGGTGAGTGCTGGTCGGCGCCGATCCTCTGTGCGGGAATCTCTCCGCTTTGCCCTCCGCACCCCTGTGACTGCGCTCTCCTCCGTGGCTCTGAAGCTTCTCCCCTCCGTCACCCGCAGTCTCCGCCTGCGCAGGGGCTTCCTAGTGTGTGGAAACCTTTCCTCCTTCACAGCTCCCTCCCACTGGTGCAGGTCCCGTCCCTATTCTTTTGTCTCTGTTATTTCTTTTTTCTTTTGCCCTACCCAAGTACAGGGGGAGTTTCTTGCCTTTTGGGAGGTCTGACGTCTTCTGCCAGCGTTCAGTGGGTGTTCTGTAGGAGCAGTTCCACGTGTAGATGTATTTCTAATGTATCTGTGGGAAGGAAGGTGATCTCCACGTCTTACTCTTCCACCATCTTGCCCAGACCCCCTCGTGTGTTTATTTTTGTAGCAAAGTGTCCTGTATTTTTCAAAAGTGGTTGCTGATAAAATATTATATTAGTTTATTTGAATGTCTTTATTTGCTTCACTATAAATAAAGGATATTTTGACCATATTCAGAGCTCAGGATTGACAGGTGTTTGTTTAATTCTTCAAGTGTTTTCACAGTTAAAAAAATTAGGTACTATCTTCTAGCCCCAGTAGTTTTGTGTAAGAAGTCAAGAAAATTACCATAAAACTTAACAACATTCTAAAATATTCAACATATTTTAGGCTTGGCCTCCAATGTGGAGACAATTCAACCAGGTCTAAGCCCCCTAACTAATACCCTTTTTAAAGCCTTTTATTTTACAGTAATTTTAAAGTAAGAAGAAGTTGCAAATATATACAGTGGTCATATGTACACCCATCACCCAAATTCCTCCAGCGGTTACATCCAAGGATAGTACTATAGCAAAATCAAGAAATTGATGTTGGAACAATGTATGTGTGAAGTTCTCTACCATTTAACATATGTGTAGATTTCCATAATCAAGTGCAGAACAATTGTATCACTAATAAGATATACTGCTGTATTTTACCAACTTGAGTGAAGTGTAGAAAACTTACCTTCCTTTAAATCATTTGCCTCCCCTGTTTATAAACAAATTGTCTTAAACATTTCCTGTATATACATTAAGATTCACATCAGACAATGTTGTACCATTTGCTTCAGACATAATTTAGCAAACGAAAGAGAAAGAAAGTCAGTTGAATTTACCCATATATTTGCAGTTTCCATTTTATGATCTTCCTTCTTCATATTCCAAGACTATTTAATTTATTATTTCCTTTCTGTTTCAAGAAGTTCCTTCAGCATTTTAAAAAGTAGATCTGCTATTGAAAAATACTCTTAGTTTTCCTTCAGCAGATGATGTCTTTATTTTCTCTTAAATCCTGAAAGATAATTTTGCTGGACATAAGTTTTGGGGTTAAAAGTTATTTTCTTTCAGCCCTTGAAGATTTTGCTCCACTTCATTCTGGCTCCATTATACTATCCTGATAAAAAAAAATCTACTGCTGTGTAAATATTTTTACGCCTGTAGAGAAGCTGTTTTATTCATTGATTTCAATATCTATTCTTTGTGTTTCTTTTATAAAGTATGACTAATTAAGTTTATGATGTGTCCTTGTATGGAATTGTTTGGAATTATCCTTTTTAGTGTTCATTCAGTTTCATGAATCCATTTAAATATTTTGCTAAATTTGGAAGATTTTCTGCCAGTTTTCTTCAAATACTTTTTTAACCCCATTGTCTTCCTTTTTTCCTGTGTGACTCCAACAATGCAAAAGTTAAATATTTGGTCATAGTCCCACAGGTCCCTGAGGTTCAGTTATTTTCTTTTTCAGTCTACTTTCTCCCTGTTTTTCAGTTTGGGCAATCTTTATTTTCCTGTCTGCAAATTCAGTGATTGTTTTCTCTATCCCTTTCAGTCTGCTCTTGAGTGTATCCTCTGAGTTTTTCATTTCACTTATGTTTTTTCCGTTTAGTTGTTCATAGTATATTCTTATGACTCTTTGTATTTCTGTGGTAACATTTGTAATGTCCCCTGTTTCATTTATAATTTTATTGATTTGGGACCTTTCTCTTTTTAACTCAGTTGGTCTAGCTAAAATTTATCAATTTTGTTTCTCATTCAAGGAACAAACTCCTAGCTTTTAAAATAGTTTCTACTGTTTTCCTGTTCTCTATTTCATTTATTTCTGCTCTAATCTTTATTATTTCCTTCCTTCTGCTAACTTTGGGCCTAGTTTGTTCTTATTTTTCTAGTTGCTTAAGGAATAGAATTAAGTTGTTAATTTGAGTTCTTTCTTGCTGCTTAATATAGGCCTTTATTTCTTGAACATACTTCTTAGAACTGATTTCACTGTGTCTCATTAGTTTTGGTATGTTGTATTTCTAATTTTGATTGTCTCAAGATACTTTTTATTTCTCCTTTAGTTTATTCTCTGATCCATTGGTAGTTCAGGAGAATGTTATTTAATTTCCATGTATTCATGAATTTTCCAATTTTCTTCTTCTTTCTAGTTTCATAGCAGCCAAAAGAAGACACTTGGTATGATTTCAGTCTTCTTGAATTTGCTAAGACTTGTTTTTTGGGCATATGGTCTATCCTAGAAAATGTCTTATATGTACTTGAGAAGAATGTGTATTCTGCTGTTGTCAGAATATTATTCAAATGTGTATTAAGTCCATTGGTCTATAGTGTTGTTCAACTCTGCTGTTGCCTTACTGATTCTCTGTCTGGATGATGTATCCATTGTTGAGAATGGGATATTCAAATCCCCAACTATTATTGTATTTCTCCTTTAGTTCTGTCAGTATTTGTTGTATTATTTAACTGCTCTGGTGTTGGGTGCATAAATATTTACAAATGTTATATCTTCTTGATGTATTGACACCTTTATAATTATATAATGACATTTATTATCTCTTTTTACTATTTTTAGTTTAAAGCCTGTTTTGTCTGATAGAACTACCCCTGAGTTTTTTGTGTTGCTTTTTTTTTTTGCTTTGTTTTGTTTTGTTTTTGTGTTACCACTTGCTTGAAATATTTTTTTTGTCCATCCCTTCACTCTCAGTCTATGTGTGTCTTTACGGATAAAATGGGTCTGTTGTAGGCAGAATATCATTGAATTTTTTTTTAATTTTTTTTTTAAGTACATATTTTTTTAAAATTAATTAATTTATTTATTTATTTTTGGTGGTGTTGGGTCTTCACCTCTGTGCGAGGGCTTTCTCTAGTTGTGGCAAGTGGGGGCCACGCTTCATCGCGGTGTGTGGGCCTCTCACTATCGCGGCCTCTCTTGTTGCGGAGCACAGGCTCCAGATGCGCAGGCTCAGTAGTTGTGGCTCACGGGCCCAGTCCCTCCACGGAATGTGGGATCTTCCCAGACCAGGGCTCGAACCCGTGTCCCCTGCATTGGCAGGTGGATTCTCAACCACTGCGCCACCAGGGAAGCCCAATTGAATATTTTTGTTGTTATCCATTCATTCATTCTATGTCATTTGGTTGAAGAATTTAATCCATTTACATTTAAAGTAATCATTAATAAATAACAACATATTATTCCATTTTGTTAATTGTTTTCTGGTTGTTTTGTAGATGCTTTGTTCCTTTTTTCTTATCCTCCTGTCTTTTTGTGTGTGTCTTGATGTCATGTTATCAGTATGTTTTACTTCTTTATCATGTTCTTTTGTGTAATTACTCAGGTTTTCCCTATGGTTACCATAAGGCTTACATAATATATCCTAAAATTATAACATTCCATTTAAAATTAATAACAATTTAACATCAATAGAATTTCTAAGCTTTATTTCTCCCCCTAACATTTTAGGGTATTGATGTTATAACTTACATATATTTTTATATTATGTGACTAATATCAGATTATTGTATTACTACATTTCTTAAACTTTTAAACTAGAGTTGTATGTGAATTATGTACTACATTCCCCTCTACAGAATGCAAATTTGACTATATGTTTGTCATTGCCAGTGAGTTTTACACTGCCTTCTCATTTTTTTATGAGGTTAATTGGCATCCTTTTATTTCCACTCAAAGAACTTCCTTTAGCATTTCTTCTAAGGCAGGTCTAGTGGTGATGAATTCCCTCAGCTTTTGTTTGTTTAGGAAAGTCTTTATCCTTCCCTTATTTCTGAGCTTCACCAGATATAGTATTCTTGATCAACAGGTTTTTTGTTTTGTTTTGTTTTGTTTTGTTTTGTTTTGTTTTTTCTTTCAGTATTTTGAATGTGCCATCCCATTCTCTTCTGGCCTGAAAATTTCTGTTGAGAAATTCACTGAGAGTCTTATGAGGGTTCCCTTGCATGTAACTTCTCCCTCTTCTCTTGCTGCTTTTTAAATTCTTTCTTTGTCTTTGACTTTTGACAATTTAATTTTAATGTGTCTCGTGGTCAAACTATTTGGAAGCTTTTGGGCCTTTTGGATCTGTATTGGGAAGTTTTCAGCTATTGTTGCTTTAGATATATTTTTTGTCCCTTTCTCTTTCACTTCTCCTTCTAGAATTCCCATGATGTGAATATTGTTTATTTTCACTGTGTCCCATAAGCCCATAGGCTTTCTTCACTCTTTTATTCTTTTTTCCTTTTCCTCCTCTGGCTGGGTAATTTCAAATATCCTATCTTCCAGGTCACTGATCTTTTCTCCTGAATGGTCAAGTGTGCTTTTAAAGTTATCTATTGACTATTTAAGTTCAGTTATTGTATTTTTCATCTCTAGGATTTTTTTTTAATCATTTCTATTTCTTTGTTGTTTTGTTTATGCACCATTTCCCTAATTTTGTTTAGCTGTATGTGTTCTTGTAGTTCACTAAACTTCTTTAAGAGAATTATTCTGATTATTTTTTTTTTTTTTTTTGGCTGACAGTTCATAGATCTCCATTTCTTTAGGAGCAATTATTTGAGCCTTATTTGATAGTGTCATATTTACCTGATTTTTTATGATCCTTGATTCATTATGTTGGTATTTATACATTTGAGTAAATGGTCTCCTCTTCCAGACTTTGTGAGTTTTCTTTGGCAGTGACAGTTCTTCACCAGTCAGCTCTACGTAGGTTTCTGGACATGTCTGCTGGTAACATACTTGGGCAGGTGGAGCCTGTTAATAGAGTCTATTTTTGGAAGAAGCAACCACTTGAGCTCTGAGTTGAGGGTGGGGGTGTGCCACTGTCTGAGAACAGCTGGATAAGACTTCTGACTTGGTTCCCTGGCCAAGTGAGGCAGTAGTATGGGCTTCACAGTTACCTGCATTCTCTGGTCAGGCTTGCTAGATGGTTGAGACTGGGTGCTGTACTTAGCAGTAGCTGGGGTTATGGATTAGATTCCCTGCCCTGGCAGGGCAGCAGAATGAGACCTAGGACTTGCATGACTTACTGTTTGTGGACCCAAATCAGGCAATGGTGTGCACTGAAAATCCTGGCTATGTGAAGTTTTGCTTTGCCAACAGGGGAAGCCACGGGCTGTGATCTCTGTTCAAGTGTCATTGTAATGGGGCTGTTGGATGGGCTATGCAGTTTCCTGTGTGCCCTGATAAGTTTCCTTGGTTGGGCAGGCTGAACTCATTTATTGCAGGACTGCCAATTAGTTTTCCTACCTGAGCTCAGCAGGAAAAGCAGCTTCAAGTCCATCTCTCTGTGGTCTTGACTCAAGTTCCCTGGCTGGACAGGGCCACTGGATTTGCTCTGGAGGCAAATAGCTCTGGTCACTTACCCCTCAGCTCAAGAGTTTCTAGGTCACACGGTTCCAGATGTCAGGCTGGGGACCATGCTCTGCAGCAAGTGGGGCTATGTCTCTGGCTTCTGCCAGGGCCGAGCTGAGAGGACCCACTTCAGGCAACTCCTAAATTCTCTCCAAGAGGCATTCTGGTTAGGAGGGGTCAGTAGCCATAATCTGTAGTGGGTGAGGCTATGACTCAGCTCTTTTGCCTGGGAGTGGACAGACCAGGCTCCAGGGCCAGCAGAACTCCTCCTTCGAGGACCCAAATTAGACCGACCCACATCTTGCCAAAACCCCTGGCCATACTGTGCCAGGGACATGGTTCTGCAAATGAGCAAAGCCTCTGATTGGGACTACTATTTGACCTCTGCTGGCAGGAGTTGGTTTATCAAGATCTGAGTGCTGGTTGATGGAAACTTCTGTCCCCTTCTCCTTCTCAATTATTGGATTCCCATTGGATGAGCCCCACAGATTCTCCTGCAAGTGACCCACTATTTTGAGTGGCTGGATATCACCCTAGGCTCTTTTTTCCCACTGGAATAACCACTGTGGCTTCAGGGGAGACCTCTCAGCAAGGTGCCACACCAGCCTGTGAGAGGGACAGTGCAGTCAGTGTGTCGGCCTTCCTCTTACCCTTCAAATGCAATCTGTCTTCGTCTCTGTGGTACAGGTGGGTGCTGTAACCTCACCCCTGAATTCTAGGATTCCCTTGGTGGTGCCTTGTCCATGAACAGTTGTTAGGTGTTTTGCTTGTGATGGGGTGGTAAGGTCAGGAATGACCTAAGTCACCATCTTGGTGACATCATTCTCCCTAATCCTCTTAAGATATCCCTTATATCTCTTTCTCTTTCTCACCTTTCAAATCCCACTGAATCCATCACTAATCCTATTTTACCTCCATATTTTCTTTTACTCTGTCCACCTCTCTTCCTTTCTTTTCACTTCCTTATGTTAAGCTGCCATTGTCATATACCTGAGCTAATCTAGGAGCTTCCTATTTCCCTTAGTTCTCCTCTGTCTTCAGACGTTTCCTTTTGTACACTGAAAATAGAATTTTCCAAAAGACAAATCTGATCTTTCACTGATTTTCCACTCCATCCCTGGCTTGAAACATTTCAATATCTTCTACTGACTTAACATAAAATGGTCATTGTAACATGGTCCCCAGTTTGGGCATGGCCTCACTTCTCCACCTCACCTCAAACAGCTGCTATGCTCTCTCTCATTTCCTTCAACATACTATGAACTTGAGGGCCTTTTAACATTGTTTTTTTCTGATTGTGCTGGCCTCTTCATACCACCCTTTCCCTAACTCTATACCTAACGGAGTAACTAGGATGCTTCATAACTACCTTCAGAGAGATTAATTAGAATAAGTTCCTTCATTATGGGTCTATGGAACCATATAGTTATTCTTCTTTCTTCTTAACCACAGTTATTCTGTTTATTCATTTGGGTCATTATTTGCTTGATGTTTATCTTCTTACCTGAACTTTTAATTCTATGAAGTCAGAGGTCAAAAGACATTTTTGATCTCCTTCATCCATGTATCCTGATGGCACATACATACCGTTCAATAAAATTGTGTTGAAGTAATGAAGAAATACATTATTGTTTTGATATTTGTGTGTCTGGTAACACACTGTGATGTTTGCTGTTTTGATATAGATATGTCTGTTTAGGATATTTATTTTCCATCTTGTATGTTAAAGGTATTCTTTGCCATTTGCCTTTAATTCTGCTTACCACATTTTTGTGTTAATACAGTAAGTCCATCTCCTGAAATATGGCAGATGTATGATAAATATTTTAGCATGCTAAAATACTACCTTTCTGAATATTTTCAGGGTAAACTACAAGTTTTGTTTTTTAAATTAACTCAGGTATTTCTATGGTTAGAGAAATAATTCTAACTATAATAAAATGCTTGCAATATAGAGGAAAATGCTTCATTAAATTAAATATTAAACATAAAGAGATATTTTTTAAATGCTTGAAACTTTTTTAAAGTAGATAATGATTGTAGCTTGCAGTCTGATTTGCACCATGTTAAAAATCTACTTCAATTAAAAATGTCAAATACAGTTGATTTACTACTACTTGCCAATTTATAATCTTTAAGAAAGTTCATTCTTATTTAATTATACATTACTGTAAATCTATATTACCTAATACTTTTATATGCATCTAATTTACATATTTCCCTGTGGCTAACTTACTTAATTCATGATGAATACTTTAGTGGTGCAATTTTTCTAGTAAGAGATAAAAATTTTTCAATGTACAGCATATATATACATACATGATTCAAGGAGAAGCCTGAATTAAAAGGAAATATTGACTTTATTTTATAGTTCTAGTGCTAATGAATGGTTTAGAACACATATCTATGTATTTATTTCTGCCATGAAATTTAATATTTACATTAAGTTCACATGTAAAAGATTCAAAGTATATTTGCGATAGATCATGTATTATGAAAGTGTTAAAACAAGTTCATGAGACTCTGTTGCTGGTCCACAATTTCCAAATAGTTAAAGCCGATTTTAGGGTAACTAAGAAATATAGGACAATTTGCATTTGCAAAGCTGTTTTCCAGCAAGCATCCCAGAGATCTGTGTATAATCAAATAAAATCACAATGAATGGTTAGCACTAAAATTCCAGATCAAACAAAATTACAAATAACAGTTAGTGCCGAAATACCAAATTAAACAGACAAACTCTGATTCTAGATTTTTTTAAAAATGAGTGAGATTTGCCACTTTAATTTTAACGAACATGCCATTTAAAAGTCTTGGAATCTTTCTGATGAAAAATTTTATGCTAAACTCTGCAATATTTTGGAATAGCTTGAGAAAAATAGACATTGACTCTTCTTTAAATGTTTTGTAGAATTCATCTGTGAAGGCATCTGGTCTTGGACTTTTGTTGGTTGGGAGTGTTTATATTGTTGCTTTAATTTCATTACTGGTAATTGATCACTTCATATTTTGTATTTCTTCCTGATTCAGTCTTGGGAGATTGTACATTTATAGGAATTTATCCATTTCTTCTACATTGTCTATATTATTGGCATATAATCATTCATAGTAATCTCTTAGGATTGTATTTCTGTGGTGTCAGTGGTAATGTCACCTTTTTCATTTCTGAATTTATTTACTTGAGACCTCTCTCTTTTTCCTTGATGAATCTGGCTGAAGGTTTATCAATTTTGTTTATCTTTTCAAAGAACCAGATCTTAGTTTTGCTGATCTTTTCTCTTATATTTTTTAGGCTCTATTTCATTTATTTCCACTATGATCTTTATTATTTCTTTCCTTTTTCTAACTTTCAGTTTTGTTTGTTCTTTTTTTCTAATTCCTTTTGATGTAAGGATAGGTTTTTTGTTTGTTTGTTTCGTTTTGTGTTTTTTTCTTTTGAGATTATTCTTGTTCCTTGAGGTAGGCTTGCATTGCTATAAACTTCCCTCTTAGAACTAGAACTGTTTTTTTTTTTTTTTTTTTTTTTTTCTCATCTCATAGGTTTTGGATCATTGTGCTTTGTTTTCATTTGTCTCCAAGTGTTTTTTAGTCTTTTCTTTCATTTCATCAGTGGTCCATTGGTTGTGTAGTAGCACATTGTTTAGCTATGCTAAACATGTGTTTGTTTTTTTGGCAGTTTTTTCTTATAGTTGATTTCTAATCTCATAGCATTGTGGCTGGAGAAGATACCTGATATGATTTCAATCTTCTTTAATTTACTGAGACTTGTTTTGTGGTGTAGCATGTGATCTATCCTGAAAAATGTTCCATGTTCACTTGAAAATAATGTGTATTCTATTGCTTCTGTATGGAATGTTCTACATATATTAATTCCATCTGAGGTACTGTGTCTTTTAAGGTCAATGTTTCCTTATTGATTTTCTGTCTGGATGATCTGTCCATGATGTAAGTGGGGTGTTAAAATCCTCTACTATTATTGTGTTACTGTCAATTTCTCCCTTTATGTCTGTTAATGCTTGCTTTATGTATTTACGTGCTCTTATTTTAGGTATATATATACTTACAATTGTTATATCTTCTTCTTGGATTTATCCTTTGATCATTATGTAGTTCCCTTTTTGTCTCTTGTTACAGTCTTTGTTTTAAAGTCTATTTTGTCTGATATAAGTATTGAAACCCTAGCTTTCTTTTCACTTCCATTTGCATAGAATACCTTTTTCCATTTCTTCACTTTCAGTCTGTGCGTGTCTTTAGATCTGAAGTAAGTCTCCTGTAGACAGCCTATAGATAGGTCTTATTTTTGTATCATTTAGCTACTCTATGTCTTTTGATTGGACCATTTAGTCCATTTACATTTAAAGTAAATTTGATAAGTATGTACATATTTCCATTTTAACTGTTTTTGCAGTTGTTTAAAAAAATTATTCTTATTAAGCTCTCTGCCTTTGCAATTTTATGGCTATCTTTAGGTTTGTTTTTTTTTTTCAATGTTTATTTATTTATTTATTTGGCTGTGATAGGTCTTAGTTGAAACACATGGGATCTTCATTGTGGTTTGTGGGATCTAGTTCCCTGGCCAGGGATCAAACTCAGACCCCTGTTTGGGCACATGGAGTCTTAGCCTCTGGACAAACAGGGAAGTCCCTGGCCATCTTTAGTTTTATGTTTATATTCCTTTATTTTGTGTGTGACTATGTGTATCTGTTATAGATTTTTTTGTTTGTGGTTACCATGGGATTTATATATAGTCAGCTAGCTAGCTAGCTAGATATACAAATGATTACTTTAAATTGTTGATTTCTTAAGTTTGAGCACATTTTAACAAAACTGCATTTTTACACCTCCACATCCATCCACTTTTAATGTTTTTGACATCATATTTACAATTTTTTGTTTTGTGTATCCCTTAACTACTAATTGTGGATATAGATGATTTTACTACTTTTGTCTTTTAACCTTCCTACTAGTTTTATAATTGGTGATCTACTTTACTGTATATTTCCCTTTAACTATGAGAATACTTCTTTCATAATTTTTATATTTCTATTTGTAAATTGTTTTTCCACATAGAAAATTCCTCTCAAGATTTCTTTTAGAGCTGATTTTGTAGTGCTGAACTATTTTAGTTTTTACTTATGTGTAAATCTCTTTATTTTTCCTTCAAATCTGAATAATAGTCTTGCTGGGTAGAGTATTCTTGGTTGTAGGGTTTATTTTTTTCCTTTCATCACTTTAAATGTATGTTACTACTCCCTCTGTCTTGCAGAAAATTTCTGCTGAAAGTCAGCTGACAGTCTATGGGAGTTTCTTGTACATACTTATCTGCTTTTCCCTTACTGCTTTCAAGATTCTCTATCTTTCAATTTGCCATTTTAGTTATCATGTGTCTTAGTGTCGAACTCTTTCGGTTGATCTTGTTTGGGACTCTGTTATTCCTGGACTTGGATGTCTGTTTCCTTTCCCAGGTTAGGAAAGCTTTCAGTTGTAATCCTTTCATACAAGTTTTCTGTCCCTTTTTCTCTCTCTTCTTCTTCTGGAGCCCTACAATGCAAATGGTTATAAGCTTGATATTGTCCCTCAGGTCTCTTAAACTGTCCTCATTTTAATGTTTTTTTAACATTTTTTCTGTTATGCTTGGTTGATTTCCACTACTCTGTTTTCCAGTTTGCTCACCTAGTCTATCTGTATGATCTAAGCCAGGCTGATTGGCTGTGGGACCTGTAGGGCCTGGGGCTGGTCCAGCATGCTGTTGGACAGGGCTGGGGTTCCTGGTGGAACACAAGACTGTGTCAATACCTTCTAGTGTATTTTTTATTTCAGTTATTGTATTCTTGAGCTTCATATGGTTCATCTTTATATTTTCTAAAACATGGTTAAACTTTTTACTCTGTACTTCTCCCAAGTTTTAACCATCTTTATACTCCTTATGTTGAAATCTTTTTTGGATGGATTCCTTATTTCCATTTCACTTTGTTCTTCTTCTGGGGTTTTATCTTGTTCCTACATTTGGAACACATTCATTTGTCACCTAGTTTTGCCTAATTCTCTGTGTTTATTTCATATATTATGTTACATTTCCCAAACTTGGAGAAGTGGACTTATGTAGGAGATATCCTACAGGTCCTGACAGCACACTCCCCTCTCATCATCAGAACCTCATGTTCTAGGGGAGCCCCCTATGTGGGCTGCATGGGCCCTACTGTGGGTTCATTTTTAAGCAGGGCTGCTTCCTGGCCCAGGTGTCTGTCTGGCCTGCCTAATGTAGATATTGCCAGGGCTGGATCCAGCAGGCTTGCTGCATGTCTCAGGTGGTCCTGCGTTGTTCCTGGCCCACTTGAATGACACTGGGTGTCTGCACAGCTGGCTGTGGGGTGTATGGGGCCTGGGACTTGTCCTGGTTGCTGGTGGGTGGTGCTGAGTCCTGGAGTGGCTGACTGTGGGGTCAGTGGTCTCTGTGTTGGTTTCAGCCCACTGATCAACAGTACTGTGGGAACTGGTAGACCTGGGGCTGGGGCCAGCTGGCTGGTGGATGGGGCTGGTTTCCAGCACTAATAGTCTAGAGGGAGGACTCCAAAATGATGCTTGCTAGCTCCAATGTCCTTATAGTAGGAGAAGCTCTCCAACATGGCTGCAGCTAGCATCTGTGTCCCAGTAGCCTCTTGCCTTTCCAGGCAGCTTCTCCAAGATCAGCAAGTGGATCTGATCCAGGCTACTTTCAACTTACTGCCTCTATACTGGCTCTTGTAGTGTGTGAGATTTTGCATGTGGCCTTTAAGAGCAGATTCTCTGTTTCTTCCAGCCTTCCAGGTCTTCAAAGCCAGATATTCTAAGGATTCTTCTTTCTGGTGCAGGACCCACAGGCTGGGGAAACCAGTGAGAGGCTCTGACCCCGTGTTCCTTGTTGAGGATCTCTATAATCGTGATTATCTTCTTGTTTGTGGTTGTGCCTACCCAGGGGTGTGGGTCCTGACTATACCATGTCTCTTCCCCTCCTACCCAACTTGTTGTGGTTCCTTCTTTGTATCTTTAGTTGTGGAAAAGTCTTTTCTGCTAGTCCTCAGGTTGTTCTCATCTACGGTGGTAAGATTTGTAATTTTGATGTACCCATGGGAAGTGGTGAGCTCAAGGTCTTCCTACTCCAACATTTTGGCCACTACCCCATAATTTTTTTTTAAATTTTGCTTTTAACATTTATTTTTCTCTAATTTGTTGTCTCTTGCTCTTCCTTTGGATAGTATTTCTGTGAACATATAAAATACATTATTTCATTATGTAAAACTCTTATAATATGATTTTATATATATGCACATATATATTTAAATAATATATATATACATAAATCGTATATAGTGGAGTTCTGAATGGAAAATATATTCTATATTTTCTTCTGATATACCTTCCTTGATTGGACTAGACACATTCTTTATGTATGACTTTATGGACCTTTCTTAGTGGAAGTAAACTTTATACATTGAAAAAAGTTTTACCTCACTAATTATTAGGAGTTTAACATGTGGTGCCTAATTTATAAATAATTATACAAGACATACCATTAATCATGCTGTTATATAATTAGCAAGACCAGTGCGTATTTTTAGATGGATAATGCTAAAATCATTTAGCGTTCTTCAATTTATAATTACATGTAGATTGAAAACGTTGCAAATGTTTACTCTACTGATTATCTGCTCTCTTGTGTGGTTTACTGATTGTAGTTTTGGATTACATTTAAAATTTAACAGATGTTAGAGGTTAGTTTTCTTTCATTTTTTTTTCTGAAAATGCACAAATGGAAGAAAATTTTATGTTGATTAAAGGAGGATATTTTGTGAAGTCTTAATTTTATTTGTACTATGTAAGTAAATACAAATATTATTTCTGGAAATTCAAATATTCTTCTACTTAGTGTACTATCTAGCTTATATAATCCCAATGTTGTTTTGTGAAAAATCTGTTAAATTACTGAAGATTCTTTTCTGCCGAATCACTTAAGTAGAACTATGTTGAGTAGCTTTTCACATTCTCATACACAACAGAATTTACTGATATTTTGATGGTTCTAGAATTAAGAATGATAATATAAAGCAACATTTGGGGAAATTTTCCATTGTGTGAGACTTCCCCTGTCACAATGTTCCTTCCATCAATTGCCAAGACCAGGTGCATAGCTAACAGCCTCAGATCAGGATTCTCCAGAGTGACAGATCATAATTCATCCTTGCTACAATCCAAAAGAGCCTCAATCCAAAAGAGCCTTTTAGCTAACAGGTGGCACCCTACTGACAGCTGCTGTCAGTAGGGTGCTACCTGTTAGCTAAAAGTTGTGGGTTGAGAGAACCCAATCCAGCTCCTGCAGGGGCTTCCTGAGCATCATCCCCCAGGCTTTTTGCAGTGGCAGCACCTTTTCATCAGTTGACATGTTGCGCTACACTGGTAGGAGAGAAAATTTGGCACAATAAATGATAGCTTCTCACTCTAAAGGTCCTGAGGCTCTGAAATATATCCATTACTAGTACTTCTATACTTGACTAACTCCAAAGGAATCTTAAAGGGGTGCTTCTTTAAAATAGTCATTTGTGTGTTACACCCCAGATTTACCGTGGAATGGGCTCAGAAATCTGTATTTGAATACTCCTCTTTGTGTTGCTGATGTGGTCAGCCAGATGCCAGTCGATTAACAAGCCCTTGGATGCTGTATGCAACAAAGACTTAGATGTGATGGAAAATTCAAGCAGCCTACGGGGATCCATTTCTAACTCTGGTTAGAAACCAGACATTGGTCAAGTCTAATAAAAATTGACATAAGAGACCAGGATGATATTTTGTGTTTATTATTGTTACTAATAACTTTCACATTTTGCTTCATTATTTCTAAAATAGAAACAAATTGAGCACATTGTGCTACAAATCTTGTTGATGATGAAGATAGAAATGTTGAAGCCACAGAGAAGAGTGTCAGAATAACGCATGTTAGAGCAAACCTTCAGGGGGAAGAGTAAATGAGTTTACCCAAGGTAGAGTATAAAATTTTGCTTCTCAAATTCTGGTATATGTAGGAGAGCTTGTAAAAATTTGTCAATTTCTCCGTGTCTCACTAGTCTCACAAACCTGAGTCAGGTATAGTAATCAATACTTTATCATTTCACTGGGTACTTCCTATGCATACTTTTAAATTATAAAGCTATTGTAGGTAATCTGCAGATGCAGGATGAACCCCCACCCCCACCCCAAATGTGATTCACATGTAGAGACTGATGAAGCCACACACAAACCATGAGGGGATGAGAAGGTTTCTTACTTACACAATGGGGCTTTTCTGGGGAGAGAAGGGCAGGCCTCCTAAACAGGTTCAAAAATGGCTTAAGAGAGTAAGAAAAGAAGACTTCCTGGGGGTTTTCTTGTTGTTAGGGATGGAGTGGGGCTAGACTGAGTGTTTCTGTGCATGGGAAGGGGTTTGCATGGCTTGAGCTTCTCACCTGTGTCAAAGGAGAAGACACCCAGGTTTCCTTATGAGCTTTCTCAGATGTGAGCAGAAACGGGGCAGGGAGGACAAGGCTTAAAAGCAGTCAGCAGTCAACCATCAAAAGCTGGAGACAGAATCTTTATTACAAAAGTGTTAGTCTATAGTATTAAACAATTTAGTATAGAAATAATAGACATTATTCTTAAATTACATTAGTAAAATTAAAATGGAATTATATAATTAAGATGCCCATCATTTTCTGTCATTAATATCTTAATCACAGATGCATATTCATCTAGAAAAATGAGTATGCATCATTCTTCTAGACAGAGGAAACATTATACTAAACAACCTCAGAATTGGGCGTAGGGAATGACCATGATGCATTAAGTCATTTGAAACAGGCAGATCAGCAACCATTTTTATTATCACTATATAGATGGACTATCTACCTTGGACAACTATAATGCTATTCACTTTTCTTCATGTTTGTAAACATAATGTATTTTTCTACTTAAAAAACGCAAACAACCTAATCAAAAAATAAGCAGAAGACCTAAATAGACATTTCTCCAAAGAAGACATACAGATGGCCAATAAACGCATGAAAAGCTGCTCAACATCACTAATTATTAGAGAAATGCAAATCAAAACTACAATGAGGTATCACCTCACATGAGTTGGAATGGGCATCATCAGAAAATCTACAAACAACAAATGATGGAGAGGGTGTGGAGAAAAGGGAATGCTCTTGCACTGTTGGTGGGAATGTAAATTGATACAGCCACTATGGAGAACAGTATGGAGGTTCCTTTAAAAGCTAAAAATAGAATTACCATATGACCTAGCAATCCCACTACTGGGCATACACCCAGAGAAAACCATAATTCAAAAAGACACAAGCACCCCAATGTTCATTGCAGCACTATTTACAATAGCCAGGTCATGGAAGCAACCTAAATGGCCATTGACAGACAAATGGATAAAGATGTGGTACATATATACAATAGAATACTACTCAGGCCATAAAAAGGAACAAAATTGGGTCATTTGTAGAGACGTGGATGGATCTAGAGACTGTCATACAGAGGGAAGTAAGTCAGAAAGAGAAAAACAAATATCATATGTTAACACATATATGTGGAACCTAGAAAAAAGGTACAGGTGAACTTGTTTGCAGGGCAGAAATAGAGACACAGAGGTAGTGAACAAACGTATGGACACCAAGGGGGGAAAGTGGCAGGGAGGGGGATGCTGGTGTTGGGATGGATTGGGAGATTGGGATTGACATGTATACACTAACATGTATAAAATAGATAACTAATAAGAACCTGCTGTATAAAGCATAAATAAAATAAAATTCAAAAAAAAAATATGAAGGGGATAAAGGAGGCTGATAAGCCCCAAATAAAGTATGTTTAACTGTGACCCCTTCGAACATTTTCTATTGTTTGAAAGTCAAGATTAATGCATTGCAAGAAATATTATGTCCTTTCTGCCCCTTAAGGTTTTGCCCCAACTTAGACAAATGACCCTCCACAGTTGTCCAAAGTGTTAATGCTTTTCTGCTGTTGTGGTGGAGGAGGGTGGATTCACTGAGATTTTATCAGATGGACAACCTCTTGTCTGATGGTGCACGCATGCTTCATGAGGGCAGAGAAGACGATTTTCCCTCCACTGTGACTATTTGTTTGTGTTTTTAATTGGCTTGCACTAGTTTTGTACAAGAAACCATTAAATCATAGTTGAATACAAAGGAGGTGTGTGATGGGGGAGAGCATCTGTGTTGGTGATTTCTAAGTAAATAAATTACACCTATTCAAACACTTCACAGAACATTTACAGGAACAATTAAGTTCTTGGTCAGTGTTATTTTCTGCAGCTGTACAAGGTTTGTGTCGTTCTGATTCACAAAATCATTGTTCCTTTGGGCAAGATAGCCTTTATGTTTAGCTATTAATTTAATATGAATGTCACTATGATTTAACATAGAGCAACATAGTCAAGAGAAGTAATACATATGTTATTTATTAGACATGTGGATGTTTCAGTTATGATAAAAAGTTATAAAACCTCAAATATAAGTGCAAGTTACAATTCTCTTTTTTATTTGGGTTGAATAATATGAAATATACACAATTATCCTATGTGACAAATTTCTAAAAACTAATAAGTCCAACTCACATTCTCTCTTTAGTGTACCAGAACTTTTTAATGTATCAAATTCATCCTGCTGGAAATAATGATTTGTAACTTATTTGAATGTGACACATAAAAGGAACATCTATCTTGATCATAAATGCTTATATGTCTATACACATAGATGGTCCATGAAGTCCCCTTTGCTCCCAATGTAAAATTTAACATTACAAACATACTTCTGATAAAGTAAAAGTTTTTATCAGTTTAGAATTTATGAAACATCTTGGTCAAAGGTCATGAGAAACTTCTTTCTCCTTGCCAGAATGAACCTGTTGTGTGTGTGTATGTGACTGTGTGTGTGTTTTAAGTCAGTTAGTAAAAAGTTAAGAAAGCCAGGAGACAGTCATTAATTGCAAGCTTTTCACCAAAGCTTCTTCTACTTTATAAGACATAACATTAAGTAAGGATTACATGTTAATCATTACTGGTTTGTCAATCCCTTGCTCTTGTATTGTTCCCCTATCCCCCAATTATTCACAGGTTAGAACAGGAAATCTATATCACAACCTGTCTTAGAGGGTCAAGCTCTGTGGAAAGGACTCTTCAATTCCTTGCTTTCTTGGTGGAAAGTGAAGTACCTTTATATATCTATATGCCCAACTTAATTCAGTTAATTATATGTATTTACAACTTTCCTCATTATGGCATTTTGAGGTGACCTTCTCTATTTTCTAATATGCTATATTAAAATTAGCAAAACTAAAGTTAAGACGACAAAGTAAAAATTGTTTTATAAAATATATTATGCTTTCATTTTTACCCCTTTGTAATTTTTTAAAGTCTTTAGGTAAATTTTTAGGTAAACAATAGCTCATGCTTTGCATTAGGATAGAACATTGGGAAGCATGATTGTTCAGGGTTCCTTTGAGTCATGCAACCTTTTTACTTAAATTAAATAGATATAGCATAGCTGCAAGTAATCATAATCATTCTTATATGCATTCAATACATTTTGTAGGAATCACAGTACAGTATTAATTGTGTATTTATTTTATCATGTGTCCATAATGTCTATAATTTAGTACATATTCAAATGTTGTTGAATGAACGAATGACTGAATGAATAGGTGAATACTCTATGCCAGGTACTGAAGTCAACACTTTATTGTGTAATTATTAAATTAATCCTTGTTAAATATGCAGGCAAAATAGTACCACTATAAGTTTGCTCTTGCTAAAATTTAGAAATTTTATTGCTTAAAGATTTTAATTGATTTATTCAAATTTAAATAACAAGGGAAGAGAAGAAATAATTTTAATTTGTGAAAGCCTGACTCAAGAATAATTTTATTTATATTTTTCTCATTGGCTGTAAGTGCAAATAAATATTTTGAAAATCGGTCCACATTTTATAATTTCAAATTTTGGAATCAAAAAATGACTCAGTAATGTGTGAACACTAAAATCAACATAATTTTCTTTCTTAACCAATGCTGGGGCAAAACATATTTACTTTCCCTATGATAAATAGTTCTGATTTCAAGCCAAAATAAGGTAGTTACTTGCTTCTGCGAGATAATATTGCATACAAACTAACATAGCTTACTTACCAAGAAGAACTGATCAAATTTTTCTCATTGACTCTTGCTTCAAGAGTCTCGCCTTATTATGTCTACCATACAAATTATGAAGTCATCAGTGTTGCCCAAGTTCCCTGCCTTGGAAGAGTTACCTCAAAACCATCCAGCAAAGGCCTTTGTATATTTTTATGCTAGTATATATTTGTGTATTTATATCCCAAAGTTTCCCTCCCCTGCCTTTTCCTATCTGAAAAGACACCACTAATGCTCTGCCAAAGCAGAGCCGTCCCAGCTGCAATAGTTGTAATAAAGCTGGCTGTGTTTGGATCAGCAGTATTTTTCTGGTGTTTTTTGAGGAGATTTGACAGCAACATGAAACTTAATGATATTAATTAGTGGAAGTCCGTTCAAACAAAGAGGAAAAGCAGGTAAAATAGAAGAATAATTATTAAGAAAAAATAGAATAGGAAAGACTATACTAGAAATGTATTGAAAGTTACAGGGTGTCGTCTAGTTGGATGTAAACAAGACAGGTATCACAAAGCCTTTAGACACACATTTTTATTTAGCCCCTTCCCCTGGCAAAGAGAGGAAATCAAGGAATGCAGTACTTCTGGCAGTGTTTAAAATGGAAGCAATTTCAAAATCAAAATTGAGTAAAAATGGTAAAAACCAGTTTTGGGGTGGACTCTACCTCCCACAAACTTAAGCATGAATTCTTTCAAAATAATGCATTTTAGCTAAACTGTAGACTAACCCTTTCCAAAGTGTTTCTGTGAAAATAAAATACTATTTTTTACTAAAATTATTATATTTGGACATTACTCTAAACGTTAGCAAGATTAAATTATTTTCCTTCTCATATTTACCTAAATTATTGAATATCACACTTACAAGAAGAAATATCCATATGTTAACTCAGTCCACATTTACTGACCATCAGTATCCATAAATATGGTTTTCTGTGAAATAATATCAAACCAAACATGTTTCTTTTCTCTTGTGTCAAAAATTACACAGAAGTAAGGTAGCTAGCTGTGCCTTGCCATGTTTAATGAAAGGTCATACAGCTAGTAGAAAAAAGTGGTTTGTGCATTTCTCCTTCTGATTAAGGAAAAAAAAATGCAGTGCAATATTGATCTCAAGGAATCAAAGTACCAAGTTATTATTAATCATTTTAAGGGTGCCTTATCAATGATTTCAAAATGAACAAATGTCAATCGTATGATCAGTGCAAGGCTGTGTATTACAGAAGGACCACATGCACATATAGAAAAAGATTAGATAGATCCTGACACAGAAGGATCTAGAGCTTATCCACATTCGATATGTGTTCACTTTTCTAGGTGATTTATATTTTCAAGCCTCATGTGAAGAAGGCTGAGTTAATCATACCTCTCAGTATTTGGAACTGTATTTTCACTGGTTAATGTAACACTTTTTTGATTGTCAATTTTACTTTCACCCTAACTTGATTACCAGTAATTTTGACATCATATCATAGTCTAATAGGCCTTAGGAGTTTACATTCTGTAAGCTATCTGTTCCTATCTTTGCCTGTTTTTACGATGAGGTTGCTGCCTCTTATTTTTTGTTTATAACTGTGCTTTGCATATTGATATGTTAATTCAGAAATGGAATGTTCTATCACAATCAGTGATGGTGTCCTTTATCCAATGTGGTCCTTTATTGGTTAACATATTCTTAATGCTGGTGTAATCAAATTCAAATGATTTTAGAAATTCTTCTATGTACTAGGTAAAATGAATACTTTATTATTTTTTAATTAGATTTATAATTTTATATTTATTAAATATAATAAATAAAGATTTACATTTTATACAATTTATAATTTTAACTTTCTAATTTTAAGTCTTTAATCCATTTTTCTTTTATCTGTTTATATGATGTTGGGTAGGCACCCAATTTTCCTCCATATAGTAAGCCAGTTTTTCAGTAACATCTACTATGAAATGCAGGTTTTCTTTATTGCTATGGAACCACCTTCATCTTACATTAAGTTTCTATACATTTATAGGTCTGTTTCTGAGCTCCAAATTTTCTTTGCTTATTATTGAGACAATACTGTACTTTTATTTTATCACTATACAGTTTTAATGTGTTTTAATATTTGCTAGGTTAAGTTCTCCCTCATGCACTCTTATTTAAGTTGCTTTGGTTACTCATAAACTTTTAAGGCTCTATATACATTTTAGACTAGATTCAGTGATCCTCAGAAAAATCCAACTATAATTCTAATCGGCATTGATTAAAATGCAGTGATTTCGGGTGGGGGGCAGTTATAACAGTAGGAAATCCTATCTATGAGCATAAAATGTCTCTCAATTTACTCAAATCATCTCTGTATCTTATAAGAGTTTCAATTTTTTTCTCATTGACTCTCATATATTCGAAGTTAATTCCTAGGAAATTTATAGTTGTTGTCATATAGGTATAGAAGTCCAATCTTCTGCCCCTGGGCACCTCAGACTCTATAACTAGGCAACACAACAGTCCTGCTCATTATTACATAAGAGATCTTGCAACTGTGTCAAAGAATGCCTTTTAGAGAACAAAGAGCAAAAGAAATTGTGTGCCAAGAGTAAGGAGACAGTTTACAATCCAGGAACCATAGCAAGCAGCTAGGGACCTAACAGAATGAATGAATTAAGTGGTGCATGTGGCTCTAATAAAACCAAACATGTAAACAAAGTAAATAAGACAGCAGCACAGGAAAGAATCAAGGATTGGAAACATGGTAACAAGGGAAAAGGCATGAACAGGTTCCTCAAGCATGGGTACCCCTCTTGTGATCTTGCATAAGCCAAGTTACTCCGGACTAAGTTTGAACTACCTGCTTTTCTACTAGACACATTCTATGCTGTATTGTTCTATTTAAATAAAGATTCATTTACTGTTTTACTTGTTAGAGCATTCTTCTTTTTGGCATACTGACATTTTAATACCTGTATCAATTCAAATTTGAATATTAGAAGTCTTTAAAAACATCTTTTAACTTCATATGAAAGATTTGCTTTCAAATTCTTTGTAACTGAAATGCAGGAGGTTAATTTTCTCCTAAGGATATTTGTAGTGGAGTAAACCATTTTAAGTGTATTACACAAAAGATATGATGTAAGAAACGTTATTATTATTATTTTCAAATTTGGTTTTACTGTTTTTTATTTTTTTTTGAGGTTACAAGCAAAAATAAAATAGCTAAATGGAACAACAGGAAGACTAATAAATAGAAATGAGTAAAGGTGAAACTAAGCAGAAAGTGAAAATAACCTAAGGAAATTGTGCTCTGCTTTTAATTTTTGCTAGGGTCTTTGAGATACATTTACCACAACCTGAATTCCTTCTCACATTCCAAATCATCACAGCAATTTATTACACTTTTATGAATGCAGAGCTGTAGAACACAGTGAGAAAAAAATGTACTCAGAAACATGCAAGTCACTGTGGATTAGATCCTAATGAAGACAATATGCTCCAGAGCTGGTTACTTTTAGTGTACATGTAAGTGTGCTCTAATCACTCACTCCCTAAAAATATCCTCCATTATTTTGAACTTCTACCTTAAAATCATATCTCACTAGCATTGATATGCTTTCCCCCCAAATTTCCAATAAAATATCCATGAAAATACAGTAAGTGGTGAAAATACACAGTACATGAGAACTTAGTAATAAGCTTCATACCAGAATTAGGATTGTATTGAATAAAGCTGGAAATTTAAGTAACAGAGTACTTACTCTCATCTTAATGAAAATAGACACAAACATCCCTCACTCTTTGTCTACATTTGTTTCTTGTTTCAGGAATACAAGCCCTACACCAATCTCCAAATAGAGCAGATTGTTTCTGTACATTTGTGGAGTCAGTCAGGTTTGATGTGCACAGGTATCCTGGTCCCTGACAAATGTTGTAGGAAATATACTCAGTGGTTATTGGGCTGACTGTTCACCGTAGGGACCAGACAGGATCGTTTATTCCCTTGCCTCTACTATCCATCAAGATTGACAACAGGGGCAGTGAATCTGTAAGGTGGGCTTCTGAGAAATCTCACTGCTCAGGGTCTTGATGAATTCAAGGAATAATGGCAGTGAAAATACAAATCAGGAGAACTGTAAAAGCATTACGGGTATAGGGTGATGCAGCAAAAGGGCAGAAAATGAGAGGCAGATATTTAAAATGGAGATATTACCTGTAGTCTTGTTATAATGGATAAGGTTTAAAGCATTGAGGTGGAGAGGAGAAAAGCATCATTGAATGTAAGATGATGAAGACATAAAGAGTCCAGGTGGAGATTATTTCATCAATAGAGATACTGGTATCGCTAGGACCAATGAAAGGAGAAGGGGAAGAAAGAAACTCTGTGAACCAGAGGCTAAAATCTCGTAAGAAAAGGATGGGAGAGAGAGCAGGCAAGTCAGCGCAAGAGAGAATAATGTTGCTGTGAGAGTCCCAGGTGTGTTCCACGGACCAGCAAGCTCTGGAGTCCCTGGCAGTTTTTACAAATGCAGAATCTCACGTCCTATTCCAGACCTACCTATCTAATCAGAGTCTGCATTGCATTTTCACAAGAATCTCATATGATTCATGTTAAAATTTGAGGCACACTGGTACAGGGAAACAGTATGCACCTCAAAGAACATAAGATTACTTCTTCCTTTCAAAGGAGAGAGGAGTGATGTCTGGAAACATTGCTGAAGAGCCAGGAGAACAGTTAATATGACATCCTGTCTCTGACATAAGCAACATGTAAGAAAAGGGCCTCGGCTTAGAAGGTGGCATGGGAAGATTGTTCTCTGCAGAAAATTAGTTTTCCTTTAAAGTTGTTTTCCTGGAAGCATGTTATACTCACTTGAGGAGCTTTAAAAAATGTTAATATTCAGGTCTCACTCCTAGATTTTCTGATTTCGACTGGTCTGCATGCAGAGCAGAGATAGAGTTTTATTTGTTTGCTTGTTTTTTGTTTTGTTGTGATTACAATGTACATCCAAGGTGGAGAACAACTGTTTTAAGATCCAGGGGAAAACGAGAAAGGCTAAGAAATTGAGAACATGGGATTTTCTTCTTAGCAGGAAGCAGATCTCAGGGAGCACCCTGGAAGTGTTTGGGTGCCCTATGTTGACTGGGGGTGTCTGAGGGTTATGGGGTGTCTCTCTGAGTGACCAACGACTGGTAATGTTTGCTAATGAATCAGGTCTAACAAGAATTGAACCATAACAATGCAGCCACCAGATCTATTGCTGTCCCTCTTGATGATGAAATTTAGGGTTGGTGGCTCCTTCTGTCTTTTACTGGAAATAACTCACAAGTGTTTAGCTTTGAGCTTCCCTAGTGTTCTCCCAGGTAGAAGTATTCCCAAACAGACTGCACTTCCTGAGCCTCAAGCAGTACAGCAGAGTTCACGGGCGGTGGCTCATTAAGACTTGGAGTAGCAATTTCTTAACTGGAGGATTTAAATTTACAAATAAATAAATAAATAAATTTATAAATAAATATAAATAAATAATATTATATTATTTACAATAGACTTTTTCTTTAAGATTTTTAAGATTCCACTTGATTTCTACCTTAGCACATCTTCTGGTATCTGTAACTCAATGACAACTTGGTTCCTTTTCCCTTAGAGCCCCTGTAAGACTTGATTATTTGTAATCCTTTATAACAGTCTCCAAGCTAGTCACCCTGCTGTGACTTTGCCTTCTAGTAACCCATTTATCACAAAGTAACCAGAGTAGTCCCACTAAAACATGGATGCATTTGTTACTCCCTAGCTTAAAACTCTCTTGTGGCTCTCCATCTGTCAGAATGAAATACAGACTACTCATTTAGCCTTGCTAGTCTATCAGAGGCTGGTTATTGAACTGTGTGCACATGACACAATTCACAGAGATCATATGTACAGAGATGGAGCTGTAGGACATATCCAGTTAGCTTGAAGAACTGGGAACACACGTGATACCAAATGCGCTGGGACTCCTTCCACAAGTCAACACAGCCCGTTTAATAATAGTTCAGAGGGCCAACCACAGGTGTTTCTTATTTATTAACACACCTAATTAAAAAGATCTGTATTTAGCTTTACAAAATACACCTGGTTCTTTTACACTTATTTGGCTCAGTAGAGAGTTCACAACTGGGTTGTTTCTCTAAATGAAACCTCACTGGATTCATCACATGACCACCAGGGCTCCCTTCCACATCTCTCCCATCATCTCATACAATTCTTTCCAAGTTCAGAGCACTTCAGGTGCACTAGAATATTTCCTATGCTTCAAGTGCAACCAACCGATCTCACGTAGAGAACAAAAATTCCAAACACTGAATTCTTCGTATCATTCAAATCTCAGTGAACTTTCTCCTGGTCCCAACCACTCAGTCTCAATCGCTCACAACACGGATTCTTCTGCATTCTTCCTCATATTACTAGTTTCATTTCTTCTTGTAGTTATCATTGTCTGTGGTTATCAAGCTCATGTTTTTGTTTTGCTTTGTCTTTTTATTCATTGTTTTGCCTCCTTCCACCTTCTCAATGCCACAGTCTCCCACCTTTCCTGTCCCCCAAAATATGTTTCATGAGATAGGAGAAAAGAGATCTGGTGTTGCTCTATCTCTAGCACCAATATCAGTGCCTAAACATTAACAAGGCATTTAAAAATTATTTTTTTGTCAGACTCTTCCTTGGAAATTCTTTACATTGCCCCTCTTTTTTTTTGCTTTTTCTTTTCGTGAATTGAATGATGAATACCATTGTTTCCTATAAACATATTATTTTTTGTTGTTAAACTCTCATATATTAAATGGAAAGTACCTTGGTGCTTAAATTCCCTGGCCAAATTCCCCTTGATGCTATTTATTTCCTCTTGTGGTTCATGTGGACAGAGGAGGGACTCCTTGGAAAGCCCTGCTCAATTGTCTGAGCAGTGAGGCTCATCTGAAGCAGAGATTTGCAGGTCATCTGAAGCAGTCTGTAGATTACTCCCTTCCATAGTAAGCAGGCGAAAGGCTGCAGTGCTCAGCATTCTGTGATGACATTGCCCTTCACTACCTGACTTTTCTTCCATGCCCTTAGAGTCCACTATAGCAAATACCATCACTTACCCACTTTTTACCTACACTGGCTTTAATTCTGGATTGGCAACGCCCAAAAGAGCTTCCGAAGTCACATGGTCTAACTTGGATGATGTTGGAAAGAGCTCTGGCTATAAAGAAAGCAGGTTTCACAAGAGCGTTCTAGCCTGTGGGTCAGTTGGGTTAGGCTAAGTAATACTACAGTAACAACCCACAGCCTCAGGAGCTTAAAGCAGCAAAGATTGACTCCTCACTCATAGGAATTCCATGTGGGTTCAGATGACCCTTGTGGATGCTGTCACGCATGAAGGCTTTGCAATGCTCCTTTGCACAGCCCGTATTTCCACTCTGGCCATTGAGTTGGAGAAGGAAACCCAGGAAAGTCTTGACCTGGCAATTACAAGTTTCTTCCTGAAAGTGATTCATATCACTCTGCTCACCCTTGGCCCTTGGCTGGCCAAGGATGTCTAACGACCACACCTGACTCTAAAGGAGGGTAGGGAGATTCCCTGGGAGGAAGGAGGCCTGGGTGGTGGTGAGGGCTGAACTGCTCATGGCAGCCCTGGAACACTGAGGCGGGCACACAGACAGGGCTGCAGGAAATATCTCCTGTGTAATAGACCCAGATGTAACAAACACAAACTCAGATTTGCAAAAGTGTAGCTTTCAGTTTTGTATAACAGCTTCAGTCACCAGCCCCATTCTGCTGGATGTAGATACAAAACATACTGTCTTAGTGATAAATTCAGTCACCTTTTGTTTTCTTTTTATGGAATTGGAATCTAAACTTGAATTCAGTCACATTCCTATGACTCAAAACATTTTCCCTCCTATCTCCTCAAGGGCTTAGGTGTACAGCGACACTTGGTGGGGGGAGGGGCGGCCATAAGCAGACCCTCTGCGGCTTCGATGCACCACATCACGGTCCAGGTGCCCGTCATTGCCCTTGGGCAGAGGGCGCCCCGCTGATGTGCGGCACCCACTGAGAGGTGGTCACCGCCCCACGCAGTCCCCTTACCGCAGCTGCTACCCCCCCGTCTCCCATTATTTTTGTCACGAGACACCTATGGCACTAAAATTATTCATCTTCCATAAATCTTTCTTTCCTTCTTCGACCCAATACACTGCATAAAATTGAAAGGGAAACAGCTCTATACATCGGAAGATAGAATGGCAACTTCTCATTTTATTATTCATGGGGAGAGTATTGTCCTTTTCCTAAATTTCAGAAGCTGAAAAGCAACAGAGTTAGATTTAACTGAGATTAATATTTTGTTCTTTGAATCTGCAAGTATTGTTTTGCCAAGCAGTATTATCATTCTGATCCCTAGAGAGAAAGGCCATTTTCAAAGGAGGGAGAACATTTAGTACCTCATATTTCTGCTTCTGTGCCCAACCAAGAAGAGGTTTGCAACAGCAAAACTGAGGTTTTTAAATCCTCTAAAAGGAAAGCTGTATTATGCAAGCAATGCTGTGGCATTCCATATTAATACTGCATGCTATCAGAATTCATTTTCACCCATTTAGAAGGTGTAGAAACATGCTAAGCACTTCGGTAAAATGATTGTATGTGCATGCCATAAGGGTGGAAGCAAATACTAAAAATATACAACTCCAGTACTTTATGAAGGACAACTTTAATCTCATACAAATGACTACTTACTGTAAAATTTTATTATCTGCAACTGGTAGAGAGATAGCTGCTTCACTGAACTTCTGTTTGCTTCTTACTGCAAAACTCATAAAGCAATATCCACTGAAGTTAGTAGAGGTTTGAATAAATAACCATAAAATCTGTCATATATTTTAACCAGAAACTGTGCTGTTACATTATTAAGGGAATCTCTCCTTTTAAATTGTATTCATTTAATTGAATTACTGGGCATTAACTTGATGTAAGCATACAGGAATTAACAATGTAATGTATGCTATTCATTGAATCATGTTTATAACATCACTTGACTTTATGGTCCATTCCAGTATTTTTGGATGAGGTTATAATTTTTCATATAATTTTCCATTCTTTTTCAGTTAGTCTTAGAATTACTCATTTCGGGTAGTGAGAGAGTCTTAGGCTCAGTACTATTGTTGATAGACCTGTTTCTTACTCAGATTCCCCCCACACACACACACAAAAGAAAAAAGCAGAAGGATTTGAATTTTTTTAATTTGTTTTTATTTTTAACATTCTCATAGTTTTACAATATATGTTGATGAGGCATAATTGCAGATTGAAAATTACAAGATAGAAGTTTCATCTCTTCTACTTTCTTTTTAGGTGATTGGGATATGAGAATTTATTAAGGTAGTTCATCATTACAGTAAATCAGGTGATGTCTGTCCTTAGATAGCTTTGAAAATCTATCATAAAGATAGCCTAAAATATTACATTTAACTTACTTTATTTAAAGGGATGACTATGACATAAATATCAACTCACAATGTAGGGTTAACATTTTTCATAACCAGGGAGTTTCATGATTATTAGTATCCAGGTTTAAAGAAAAAAATATGATAAAATGCTAAGCATAATCAAATATTTGACCTGAGAATAGGTACAATGCAATGAAAGTCACATTAATGTGTTTGTCAGAAAATCTGTTGTTCTAGACCTGTCTTTAACAAATTGCTCTAATGCTGAATCTGTTATTCCATACATGAAGTGGAGGTGAAAAAGATCTTACACTGATAATGTAACAAATAAGCTTGAATTTGAAAATGAGTAGTGCTTTTTGGGAGCTGAAAATATAATGAACACTGGGGCTATAGAATAAATAGTGTAAGCAACCACAGTAGCTACAGAAACCACCTTTGCCAAACCAAAATTTAGGAACCAAAATTAACGTATGAAACATGTGCAAGTTGTGTAGATGTTTGTGAGAAAATAATTGGTGAACCAAAAAAAAAAAAAAAAAAGATAACGTGGTTTGTTTCCACACTGCTAGGAGGTTTTCTCAACAATTTGGGAAGAAAAACAATACGTAACAGGAGCTATTAAACACTTGAAGACTTAAGGTAGAAATAGGAAAAGAATAATGGTGATGAAATTTCCAAAACAATCAAAAGTAAAAATGCAGGTATTATTTTGTTCTCTACTTACTCTTTCTAATGATATCACAAGTCATAAATTACAGCACATACATAAAACTCAACAAAGACCAAATGTAATTCATTATTACTTCATTCTGGAAATTTCTTCCTTCTCTCTATTTAAATAAATTACAAAAAAAATCTAATATTGGATTTTTATTGTTACCGAACTCAGGTCTGGCTGTTCGCCCCTCAAAAATCAATAGAGACAGAGGCAAATGTTGGTAGAAAGGAAAGTTGCTTTTAATCAGAATGCCGGTGACATGGGGAGATTGTGGACTCAGGGTCTCCCAAAAACCAACTCTGAAGATTCTGCTTGATCATGAAAATTTTTAAATGGAAAAAGGGAAGCAGTCTCAGTTAATCACTGAGATGTGGATCAGACTTGTCACCACCCACCACTGCTGGCAAGCTTGTCGACTCCTTGGACTCCTCGTGAAGTCTAGATGTTATCTTGCTCACAGTTTGGACACACAGTGTGTTCACGAGATTACTGAAGGGGAAGCGAGGGAAGAGATCCAGTCATCTGCAGATTACTTATTCTTTATTTCTACTTCTTTGATCTGCAGAAAAAACGAACAGAATAGGCAAGGTATTGTGTGATCAAAAGATTTGAAAGGTATGCTTGGGCCACAGATGAGTAGAGCATGGGGGTGCCTGGTTTAAGGTTAGTTACAAGGTAACTTTGCTTCAGTTGAAAAAAAAATGGGTTTCCTACTCGTGGGCAGTTTCCTGCAGAGAGCTGCATACAATATTTTAGTAACATTTTCTTCCCACCCCTGGTTTAGCTTACAATTAACTACTAAGTCCAGTTATTTAATCTACTCCATTTTCCCAACCCAATCTCAAATTTTAATACTCACTACCTTTGGTGTGGTTCTGATTTCTATAATCACTTTTCTTAAGTATTAGATGATCTTCTTTCATTCAATTTTCCCAACCCAAATTTACTCTCAATGCTATGACCAGGGCTATCTTTCTAAGATATAAATTTTATCATGACATTATTCTATCAACTCTTCAATAATTCTTCACACTGCACAGTTAAGTATAGAGACTTTTTATCTAATTACCATCACACATCCTGACACAATGGATATCCACTCCATGTACCTTATATGTCAGATACATGGAGAAACATCTATTTTGTGAGTAAGATAAGTCTTTTTCAAAATATACATTTTAAGAGGCTGCAATTTGCATTAAATTGACCAAAACTGTGTGTCAACAGATCATATTATTTTCAGATCCATGATTTTTCAAAGTCCCTTAATATTCTCAGCAAATATTTCACATCACCTACATATACTAGATAAGGACATTTTTCATGTTTAATTTTTATCTAATAAGTGTTCCATTCCACAATTGACTGAGTAGGTAGCCCATTTCCATGGTGTTTCAGTTCATGATGATATGATCAGGTTGCTGTATGGTCTGTAAGGACTAAGACCTTGGTCGCTATTACCAGTTTCACTCTCCTTTTCTCATAGTCATCTATGACTAAATTTTTAAAATATTTTTTGTTTTCTTAGCTAATAAAGGAAAGTCACTTTTCCCTCATTTATGAGCAAAGACATTCTTTAATTAATCTCTCCAAAGATGATAATTTCCCAGCTCTCACAGTAGCATGTCAAATAGCCTACACTTGTAGGTTCATGGTGTCCTATAGAGGAATCACACGCTCATGAAGGTTTCTTTGAATCTCCACGGCTTCAGGAAACTCAGGAACAAGGGGTTCATTAACAGGTAAGAGAGTAACTCTCACCCTATCTCTCTTGCCTTTGTAGAGGGTGCTGTAGTGTTTCATAGACATGGTTAGGGCATGTTTTAAAATAAGAAGAAATTGGCATATAAAAATATAAGACTACTTCCTCCAAATAAAATAAGAAGTGTAGACTTTAAATATAACTCTACATATATATTTATATATGTATCTATGTATAGATTATACATCATCTATATCATATATGTATGTTTATACAGGTATAAATATGCACATAAATATAAATATATATGTTCTTAAATTTCCCACCAAACACACTGTCAAAGAATATTTAAACAAGTAGTTAACTAAAGAAAATCAAAGCATTCTTTATATAAGAAAGTGTAAATAGATTTTCATAGAGACAAAAAATAGTGTATGTGTGTACCTCATACAATGATATCAAAACCGCTACACTACAAATACAGACTCTTTGCTTAATATAATTATTACTCAAAAATACTTTTCAAAGTTTTGCTAAATAACTAAAATACAAGAGTATGAAAATATGATCAACAGAAAGAGTGAGCAAACTTTGTTTCAGTAGACACAAAGCTGATTTCTGGCAGATAAACTGTTATTGAAATTGTTAGATATAAGTTTATCAATTATTGTCCTTGATAAAATGCATGCAAACCTACATCACATATAAATTCTCTATGTAATTATCTAAATATGTTTCTTCAAAACAATGATTAAAACGAAATATTTTATATCAAAGTGCACTATGTATATGCTCTAACCAAAATGTAATGCAAATACTGAATTTTGTTTGCCTGTAGACATGGTTTCATGTTACGTTTATGTTCTTATTCCTGTTTTTAGAACATTTACATCTCACACAAAATTAGTACTTATTTTTTTAAACATATCATTCGGAGCTGAATAATATTTGTATTTGAAGAAATATTGTTTTAACCCACAGATCTGCAAAGAGAAAAATGTATTATTCTCAAATTCTTAAAGAGAAAATAAAGATGATTTTATAGGCTGCATGATTCATGATTTTGTGCTGATAAGTAAATACACATTTTTGTAATATTTTTAGTCAACCCAGACCTCTGAGGAGAGGTCATAATATTATACAAGGTGAGACTGTGACATGCATTTTAGGAGAGGAAGAAAGTAAAGGAATATGAAGAAGTTAGTTGGTGAGAAACGAACTGGTACTGGGCATTGAACTAATGTGGGTGTAAACCAGAAGATATTTGTTGGTGTAACAGGGCTTTCTTTTTGTTTATTTCATGATGGGAAACATTCTTATTTTTTAAAATTATTCCACATCAGTATTTAGGACACCTGAGAGAAACCAGAAGCAGGAAAAGGTGTTAGTACTGAATTGAATTGTGGACATAATGCTATGAGTCTTGCAATAAATAAAGGTTATTTATGAGAGATATCTGAGAGATATTCCATGGAAAACTATCAATGGTTGGTGTTGTATTGAACATAGTAAAGAAAGAAGGAAGAAACAATATAGATTCTAAAATTTGAAGGACACATTGGAAGAATTTTGTAAAACAATCTATTATTCCAACCAAGCATAAATTCATTTTATACAACATTCAAAAAGTCATTGTCTATTTTTGCTTTAGAACAACATTGGGGATTATTACAATGTTACAAACTCTTAACTCAGGATTGAACATTGTAAACATGAAATTCTTTGAAAAACTATCTGCTTGCCACATAAATTGTTGTATTCATAATTTTGTAGAATACAGACCCATCCCTTAATTCTTAGATATGACACTATTTTTTTTGAGAAACACTGAGCTTGGAGTAATGAATAACAAAGTTGCTAAAAGAAACCTGATAATTAAAATGTCTGGGCATTCAAACTTTTCAAATGTCTATCAAATCCCTGGCATGACTGGGAGTTTGTCAGATTGTCCTAAAGTATTACTGTTTGCCTGCATTTCTATGTCAGTTTTAAATTTCTATAATCTCAATATAGATTAGCTTTATTTCTGAAGGTAAAGATTAATGCTGTAGCACAGTAGCATAGTTGGAAATAGCTAAGTTCTTAAATGAACAGCAAATAAAATGTATTTATGACAAATCTCCATATGTGGATTGTATGATTAATATAATCATATAATCCTAATGTGATTAACTCCACCTAAATATGTATTAGGAAACTGATCTTATGGGATAAGATGGGTAGTCTAGAGGAGCAATGAACCTTGCATCGCACATTTATATTTGCTGGGAATTACTAGTAAGATGTTATATGTGTACTAAATTGATATAGCAATTATAATGCAAAAATAAGTCAATGGTATGGGTCCCATCAGGAAGTCAGACAAAAATGGGAAAGATTGGTATTGGATATTAAAGTTTGCTGATCAGGCAGTAATATTTTAATCAAAATGTCAATGAAAGGACAGGCATGCCTTCAGGTCCAGAGAAGTGAAAGAGGAATGAAATAAGCTCTCTTGGGTGTTAGGTGGGACCAGTGGTTCTCAATTCTGGCTACACATTAAAATCAGGTGCTTTAACAAATATTGGTCTTCTTGCTAGATTATGCATTTTAATTGTTATAGGAGGAGACTTATGCATCTACTTATTTTAACTCATCTGATAATTCTAATATTTCACCATATTTGAGAACTCCTAGGTTAGTTTATCTCAATCTTTAGTATGTTATCAGAATCATCCAGTGGACTTGTTAAAACATCCCTTATTTGACATCACTCCAGAATTACTGATTTTAAATCTAGGATAAAGTCAAAGGTTTTGATTTTCTCACAAGTATTTTGCTTTTCTTACATCTAAGTGATGTTGATGCTACTGGTCCCAAAGACCATACTTTGAGAAACACTGTTTATGTTAAAACAACAATGGCACCATCAACAACAACAGTACTGTGCCTAATAATCTGTGTATCTAATGCTTAAAGTACACATATTTAGCTATTTGTGTCACATCTACACTTGCATAAGTTTACAGAAAAATAATTTATAAATGGAATCCTGTTTAAGCAATCATATCCTAATAAAACAATTTAGACCCATATAATTAATAGCATTTTTAAAAGTAAAATATATCATGGTAATTTGACAACAGACTTTACTTTTTATAATCTTATTAAAGGAAAAGATTCTTTCTTAAAAGCTGTCATCATTTGCCAGCAATCATAATTTTAAACTTCAGCATACTAACTCAAATTTTCATTCATCTATGGGAAATTAATCAAATGAGCTTAAATTAGTCTCATTAAACTTTCATTAAAAGTTTAATATTAAAGTTTTAAAAACATTTTGTATATTTATCTTATTTTTACACATAAATTAGGGCCTTGAAGTTAATTTAATTAAAAAACATAAAATATGCACGTAAATTATTGGGTATTGTTTATAGCTACATTAAAAAGTAGAAAAGACAATGATGTCCTTAAACTTCTTTGGTTGAGAAAAAATGAAAATGAACATCTTGTTTGATGAATATTCTTTCACTACATTTAAATCACTAATTGATTTTAGAGTACGTGTTGTCATTTCTTTAATCATCTTTGAATAAACATGATGATAGTACATAATACTGTATTGAAAATGAATAATCTGCTTCAGGAGATACAAATTAATATTAATAAAAGTCACCTTACTTTTAAATTGTTCAAATGCAAGCTACATATATTTTCTCAAGGTAATTAAAAATATAGAAAAAACTGAATACCTTCAAAAATCTTCTAGATCTATTTACATAATTCTAATTGTACTGCAGTGTTTGAATATAGTTTTTTGGTTTTTTTTCTATGCATCACATTGACATTTACTCTTGTAAACACAATAAAATGTAATGGCTTTTTCTGTTCTCTTTTGAAAGAAAACATGTCTTATTTTAATGAGAAAATAGCATGTATGCAAATAAAGATGTGCAGTATAATTTTAGATAAAGAAATGTCTTCTCTGGTAAATTGCTTTGAGTTCCTAAGAATTTCATAGAACAATGTGTCTGGGAGACCTGAGGGATTTATGTTAGACCATGAGTTCAGACAGAGAGAGAGAAAGGGCACTAATGCTAATGAGTAACATATAGTATAGTCTGGGGAATATGTCAGTTCCAGGCTGTAAATGGAAATCTGACCATAAATGCCAAGTGGATAACTAGGGACTGCAATATAGTGACAAATAAGGTCATTATCTGATACTTATACAAATAGAAAGGTCAAGATGAACTGTGACTCCAAGCTAGAAGGCAGACAATTTGGTACAGGACAGTCTACTTTAGAGGTGAGTCATCATCTCAAAGACCAAGAAGTCAGTAAATGCAAGATGGTCAAACAGAACATCGTGAATACGTACTATTTGCTATCTGAGGTAATTTACTGCTTAAGATTTAGCTGTCCCTACCTTTCTTGATAGTATATATATAAACCAAACTCTGTAGAACTGAGTTTTAGATTTTAAGTGAAGGAACAAAAAGGAAAATCAATCAGTCAATCAATCAATCAATGACCTGTTGGAAAATTCAGAATGAGGAACTGAGTACTTTGAAAAGACCAGTCTTCCTAAATCTTTTTGCTAAAAGCTAGATTTACTCTGCCATGCATTTATTTAGCACTCACTTTCTGAATACATACCATAGTATCAGATACACAGTGGTTTATAATTTCTATTTTCTTAACTCATTAAAAGGAAATAGAAATATTTTAAAATATATGTTGTCTCATCCTTCAACCTTAACACAAAGGTTTATTTGAACAGTTCCTCAAATCGTAAAGAATTCAGCTATAAAGTAATCGAGCCAATGGATGCTTGCCATTTCCTAAAAGTTGATCACTTTCAGCATGCAGTTTTAATTATAGACTTGTACAAAATAAAATTTCACTTAGTCTAACCATCCCAGTGATTCTTGAATATCGAATGAAGCACTTCTGCTTATGTTTGTCCCCCTTAAACACAAGAATTTCCTCTGATGAGTAATCCAATACTTCCCAAGGTGCCGCATTTCATCTTTGAATAATCATTTTGAAAATTCACTCATATTTGGAATGAATATCTAGGTTCTCCTAATTTCATCTTTTGATTCCAACTCTCTAATTACATTCCTTGACTGATTAGAAACAAGATCAATTAACATTGCTTCCTCTCGTCAACCTTCAGCTATTTTAAGATTCGTATAATATGCCCTAGGCTCTTTTTAATTTTTCTTTTCCACCTTCGGATTCTTTTAGAAGCAGTGCTAATTGGGTGGAACAAATAAGGTCAGCAATGGATTTCCATCTCTGTCCCTGAACAATCCTGTGACTATTCACTTACAATTTCCTCACATCTCAAAATAAGTAAAACAAAACCAAAAAACCTCTCCAGTTTTGGACTCTAGGACTTTCTTTTCTGTTTTGACAACAACATAATTTTGTTGCCCTTTTTGTCATCCTTTGCAGTTTTTGCAAACCTCTTTGTATTTGGTGCATCAACTATGCAGTCATTCAAATCATATTATTTTGTGCAAAACTCGAGGTTGACCCTTGAACGTGGCAGTGAGCACAGTGGAAAATCCATGTATAATGTATAGTCAGCCTTCCTATACCAGGTTCTTCCACAGCCTTTGTTCGTCCATATCCCTGGTTCCGCATCCTTGGATTCAAATAACTGCAGATAGTGTGGCATTGCAGTATTTACTATTGAAAAAAGTCTGTTACTGAGTCCAAGCTCGCTCTGCTCACTTCACGACAGGCCAATGAATCGGAGACGAGGTGTTGAGGCGAGGAATACGACTTTATCCAGAAAGATGGAAGAATGAAAAGATGGCAGACTAGTGTCTCCGATAAACCATCTTATGGGGGCTTGGATGCCAGTTTCTTTTATAGAACAGAGATGGGGAGGAGATGAGGAAGTAAAGTAAAAAGATCATAAATTTTGCGAATGTCCCCTGGAATGGCCAGCCTCGGGTAGGGGATGTGTTAATTTCTTCTTTCTTGTAGCCATCCACAGGTGGACAGAGTCAGGATGCTTCCCTGAACAAAGGCACTTCAGTCTAACATTCAGGCAGGGGCAGGGTTCTCTGAGGCAGGCCATTATGTATAGACAGTATCCTTTTAGTGAACAAACGCAATGGAAAGTGTTTGTTTAAAGTAAAAGAAACAGATCCAACATGTAATCAGATTTGGCTCTTCTCTGTTACAAATCCACGTGTAGGTGGAGCCTCACAGTTTAAACCCGTGTTGCTCAAGGATCAACTGTGTAGCAATATGCAACACTGATTCCACAATTTTCGTCTTTTATCTTTTGAACGTGTCATTTTAAAAATATTTATTTATTTATTTATTTATGGCTGTGCTGGGTCTTCGTTTCTGTGCGAGGGCTTTCTCTAGTTGTGGCAAGCGGGGGCCACTCTTCATCGCGGTGCGCGGGCCTCTCGTTATCGCGGCCTCTCTTGTTGAGGAGCAGAGGGTCCAGACGCGCAGGCTCCGTAATTGTGGCTCACGGGCCCAGCTGCTCCGCGGCATGTGGGATCCTCCCAGACCAGGGCTCGAACCCGCGTCCCCTGCATTGGCAGGCAGACTCTCAACCACTGCGCCACCAGGGAAGCCCTGAACGTGTCATTTTAAACCTGCATTTATCCTAGAGCACCCTATGGATAACTCTTTTATTTTTTTATTTTTTGTTCTACATTGGAATAACCTCTAATTTAATCATCAGAGTTTTTAGTTTTTATAGACTTAACAAAATGTTGCATCATTATTTTTTAATTCATTTATTAAACAGGAAAATGAAGAGGACGTGAAACTGACACATAACTGACTTCATAAAATCTGAAATCTTGTGCCTTGAAATTCTCGTGTTTTTAATCCCTATGTTTCAGAACTCTGTCATACCATTATTTGGGTCATATCTGGCTTTATCAAATTGTTCTCTTTTGAGATGGTAGGGCTGTTTTTTTCCTTAGGTGCTCTCCATATCGGATTCACTGTAAATAATTCTTACTTAGTTGCAATTAAATCTAAAGTCTCTGCTCTATTTGGAAGGGGAGATGGCATATATTAAAAAAGTATTACATGTTTTTTATGAAATGAGAATTCCAACAGATAATTGGACACCCACATGTTTTGGTAACTACATCTTCCCTTGCCTGTTTTTCCCCTTTGTCATGAAGTTTTAATCAATTATTTAAATTTTGTTCTTACAACCCACATTTTCTCTTTTTTAATCTTGATAAAATAATTGTTGAAAATTATCTAAATATCTGATTAATAGTTGTTTAGAAATATTTCAGTATTCAGGAATATTTTATCTTCTATAGTAAAGACCCATTTCCTTTGAATAGGTATCTGTTCATTCAATTCATCTAATAGGACTATTATAGTCCATGCTCATGCAACACATTTAACTACCTGAAAATTCTTATAATCTCACATTTTATTTCTCATGGTCCTAGCTTTTTCCTCTTAGTATGTCAGTTGAGTCTATTGTCTTAAGCCAAAACTCTTTAATGGTCAATATTTTATATCTCCATCTTTTAAACCAGGGGTCCCCAACCCCTGGCCGCAGACCCATATTGGTTCTGTTAGGAACTGGGCTGCACAGCAGGAGGTGAGTGGCAGGCGAGCAAGCAAAGCTTCATCTGCTGCTCCCCATTGCTCCCCATAGCTTGCAACACTGCCTGAACCATCCTCCCCCACCCCGTCCGTGAAAAAATTGTCTTCCGCAAAACCGGTCCCTGGTGCCAAAAAGTTGGGGATTGCTGTTTTAAACTATAATGGTACCATTATCTCTACCTTTTTGGTATTTTATACTTCCTGTTGGTAATGTTTATAGTCAACTTTAACATGCTACCTCTTTTTAAAAATTATTCTTCTCTATATTTGAAACATCTATACAAATATTTTCTAGACATTATAGAATGTGGTTTCTTAGTCCTAGCTACCTATCTAAGCACAGAATAATTCTCAATATATGATCTTGGTGACAGTTTCTATTTTATCCAGAAATGTAAATTACCACTAGAATACATCTTTTCAGGAAATTATACACTATTGTATTTATAGGCATTTAATCAGCTCAAAGTATTTATTGTATATTCATAATTTACTGAGACCTGCATCACATCATAATTCATAATTACAGATTATTTAAAGGTGTTTGAATTTGTTGAATGTACCTTTTTTCTCACTTCTAATCAAGTAAATATGTATTTAACTGATACTATCCTTTATTTGAACTAAATGATTTTGATTTCCTATTGAGTCTATCCAACATTTAGATTAAAACTAACATTGTAAATGACTTAGCTGATGGTGTTTAATAAATATGGCTTCTGCTACTAATTGAACATATGAATAAATTCATATCTTTTTTAACCTTCATTATAATTCTGTTACAGATTTTAATTTTAGCTTCTTTATGTTTGTGGGAGTTTTGTCTTTAGCTCTTCCTCCACTTAGATATTCAAAAAGGAGAACTGGACAGAAAAGGTGGAAATAATGTTCCACTATTCCTCAGCTTAAGAGGTGAAAAGGATTTTGATCAAAGCAAAACAAAACATTTTTTGTAATATAAACACCATTTAGCCTAATGGTGTAATATAAAGATGTTTTGAAGACTAAAAGTGAACATGACTTCTTGAGACTGATGTTTATTTCATGAGTTGGCAAAGTTTGTTTTTAACTTTCATTTATAGTATCACTTCTGGTCCAAAACATAAGTCCGTTCTCCACTGGTACCCAGTGTCATTTATCCTCTGCAACCGGAAAACATTCTGGCAGTGAGAGTTTACTAGGCGAGATGAGAGTTTTGTTTCAGCTTGACCAGTTCAAAGCTGACTCAAGTACTTTAAATCTTCATTTATAAGTCATCCTTTCTCATATTAGGGAAACAGAACCTCAGCCAGCTTCATTTTGAAGCACAGAAATCCTTTCTAAGACCCTGAGGTTATAGAAGTGACATCTCTAAAGCTACAAATATCTGTGTGATAACCCTGTTACTCAAAGAAAATGCATTTACTGACTTCAATATATTTCTTTTATTCCTCTGAACAGAGGCAGTTCTATCCAGTTATATATTCCTTACTAGGACATTGGAAAAGGGAAGCATTCTTATATTGTGCCTCTTCTTTACGATCTTTTTCATCCCGTTTTATTTGCATTTTGCAAAGGAATGATGCCTCACAGAGCGAATATGTAGCATGTTTTCAGATGTGACACAGCACTACCTGGGATTGGTGAGAATTCTATTTAAAAGCAGGTATTAAAAACAAAAGCAAAAATATATGCTTGTGTTAACATCACATATGACATAATACAGGAAAAATTTTATTTGAAAAAATTATGACGTATATGACCTGTTGCCTTTTCTTTAATCATTAAAAATAAATTTATTTCTAAATTAAGGAGTATTTTGCAAAATTCTTGGTAAAATATAAGTAAAATACATTAGGTTGCCAATAGATTTAAAATCTTGAGAAAGTAGTGGACTTGTCTGTCTTGTACATGTGTTTATCCTCAGCATCTGGCATTGTGCTAACTGAAGAAATGTTTGCTTGACTGCAGTAAACAGTAGGTGTTAAATAATATTTGATGAATGAATGAATCACTGCTGGATTTTATGCACGATGAATATAAAATATATGAATTTGATTAATTAAAAAGATCACAACTTGTGAAGGTTAGCTCCTTGGATAATCTCACATAATATGGGAATTTTAAGTTAATTACTGTATACATACGTCCTTATCAAATAAATACTGTCTTCAAAGAAACAATTCTGAAATGTATTTTATAGTTAAATGACTAGAAAAGGAAAATATAAAATATGTGTATATTCCTCCAGTTTCTGTCTTTATAATGCAATCAAATTCTGAAACTTCAGAAAGCTCAGTTTCACCAGTTTATTGGTCATGTTTAGTTTAACCATGTTTTGGTTCTTTATAGAAGTTTGCCTTGCATACATAGAAATACTTTATTTTATGAACTGATGCCACAAGTATGTGTGACAGATTGAACACTGTAGCTTTTTCAGAAGTAGAAAACACTTATGGGATTATGTCCTCATAAATTGGAAATATAAAATTTATAGTAAAGAAAGCATTCAAAGAAAACACAGACTATTTTTGTTCTAAGTTTATACCTGCCAATCATCAACCTTGTGAACTTGGATAAGAAAATTTATCTTCTTAGGGAACTGTTTTCTCATCTATTTAAATGTGGGCATAGTATTATTGCCCATTTTATAAAATAGTGAAAAGCATTTATTAATGAAGCAGTTATTTTTGAGCACATGATATGCCTTCATTATGAACTTTTAACAATAACAACAACAATTCTATTACTACTGATGATAGTATTTGAGTGCACTAAACACTTTATATGGTATCTAATTTAACCCAATGTCTTCATTTTTTGCTTGACAACTAATGTTCAGAGAGTTTAGGAAAATTTCAGAAGTCAATAGCTTATAGTTGTCAAAGCCTGGATTTGAACTCAGGTGTCTCTGAGGCTCTTAATCATTATAATACAAGCCCTTCAAGAAGTTTAGAGCCTAGAATGAGAGGTACAATTACATGAAGGTAAATTACAGCATGATCGGCAATTCGCTGACAGAGAAAGAAGAAAAGAGCTGCAGGAACACCAGGGGCAAATGAACATCTCTCTCTAGGGAAGAATTGCAAGGCTTCACTGAAGAGGTTATACGTGAGGTGATAGTGGAAAGATGAATAGGAACTTTCACCCAGGAAAAAAGGAGTAAAAAATAGGTGGTAGGGAGATAAAGGGAGACTGAAGTAGAAAGGGTATTCCTCAGCAGAGGGAATATTCATACATACCCAAAATAATGAAGTGCAAAAATGATTTGACAAAGCTGGATGAGGCAGAAAAATGGGGAATTCAAAGGTAGGTAGAAGTAGATTGTGAAATTCTTTGTATGACACAATTAATAGTTTTAAATCTACCAATTAGGCATTGGATAATCAAAACACATTTGCAAAAAAGAAGAATGGCTAGCTTTCATTCTTGGAAGAGAATAGATTAACAAGAGGTAAGGCAGTAATACCTTTGAGGAAACTAGCTAATGGCTGAAGGGGAGATGTAAAGATTAGGATTAAGGAAGAAATAATGTGATTAGAAGGGTGAGCTAAATGTGGGAAACACTTTAAAATGATGTCAACCAAATATTGTGACCACTGTGGGTGAAGAGGGAGATAAATTAATGATATAAAACTTTCAAATACAGTGACTAGGTAATTATGATGTATTTGACTGAACTGTATTCCCATTTGGGCTTCTTAAGTTTGAGACACTTATAAAACAGATAGATATATTCCATAGGCAATTAAATTTTAATACTTGTGGCTTGAAGTCAGAAGTATGATTAGTATATATAACAAATGAATTCTCTAGAAAGAACCAAGGCTTTCTTTGGGAAAATATATGTTACACTATCGGCAGCAGAAGGAAGTCAATGAAGGAGACAGTGAAGGGACAGAGGAAAGGAGAGTTGAGGAGCAGGTGGCAGAATGAAAGCTGATTCACAGAATATGAAAACATATAACATGTAATATTCCATATATTGAAGGTAGTATCCTCATTATGAAGAAACATTTATTTATCAGATAACAAAGGACAAGATGGTCAGTGAAATGAAAAATAGGATTGATATACTTGGTGTTAGGGGTTGAATTGAGTTCCTACAAAACTTACACATTGAAATCTTAAGCCCCAGCACCTCAGAATGTGACTATTTTGAGGGTCTTTTCAGAGTTAGCCAATTAAAATGAGGTCATTTGGGTGGGCCCCAATCCAGTATTATTGGTGTCCTTTTAAGAAAGGGAACTCTGTGCACAGAGACAAGAGTAGAGGGAATAAATGTGAAGAGACACAGGGAGAAGACAGCTAAATGAAAGTCAAGATCCTTCCCTAAACAGATCCTTCCCTCACAACCCAACAAGAAACCAACTTTGCCTACCCCTCGATTTTGCTTCTATTCTCCATAACTGTGACACAACTAATTTCCATTGTTTAAGCCTCTCAGTTTGTGGTACTTTGTTATGGTGGACTAGGAAATTAATACACTTGGTCTTAAAAGATCTCAAGGTAAACCTAAATTAATATTAAGCTTTGTGTACTTTGAAGAAATTGAATTAACCTCTTCTGTTTATATAATTAGCAATAAATTCCATAAAGGTATTTAAATAATAGGAAAATATATTAACTTTTGTGTTATATGAATATCTTGCTGATTAAAATATAATAACAGGTTACTATAATACTTTTTGAGTAACACAGGTGACATACACTGAGCTTAGCATTTATATAGATTGTCTAATTATTATTTACAATAACATAACAGATTAAGTATTACTGTTTATTCAAGTTACAAGTGAGAAAATTTATGCACAGAGAATTTGAATAAGTGGTCTATTCTTACTTTGCTAGAATGTGTCATACTTAGACAATCCTAGAACTTAGATTTAAGAATCAGAGTTCTTATACACTTCACTGTCAATTATTCATAAAAAGTTAAGTATTCATAAAAAGTTATGCACATGATTTTCCAAGTATATTCATATATCTTGATGTATATTATAATAATAGAGCAGTAATTAATGGTCAATTCAGCCAGAAAGATCATCGCGTATGTGCTTCACTATACAAAGCAAAATGTACAGGCTGAAGATGACTGTATGATACCTCATAATTAAGAAACCATGCCTGGCTGTATTTCAAAAGTTTAATTGTTCAATATCTAATTAAAGAGATTAACAACGATAGGATTCAAAGAAATTACTGAAGCAAAAAAATGGAAGTAAAATTGTTATGATTTTATAAGAAGTGTGTTGTATGATTTTTTTCTGTTTGCCTTTGCATAGTTATATATACTCTGATCATAATATATGTTATAAAATATTTAATTTTCAGGAAATGGTAAATATACAAGCAGTTAATACTTCATTGTACAACAAATAATAAAGTTAGAATAGCTTAAGAAATAAAGCAGGACAGAGATTTGTTCAAGATTGCAGAGTAAAAGGACGTGCGCTCACCTCTTCCTGCAAGAGCACTGAAATGACAACTAGCTGCTGAATGGCCACTGACAGGAAGACACTGGAACCCACCAAGGAGGATACCCCGCATCCAAAGACAAAGGAGATGGCGCAATGAGATGGTATGAGGGGCACAATCACAATAAAATCAAATCCCATACCCACTGGGTGGGTGACCCACAAACTGGAGAACAATTTTACTGCAGTTCTCTCACTGAAGTGAAGGTTCTGAGCCCCATGTTGGGCTTCCCAGCCTGGGGGTCCAGCAACAGAACTGGGAATCCCCAGTGAATCTGGTTTTGAAGCCCAGTGGGATATGATTGCCGGACTTAGAGGGCACATGCAGAGTCTTGTGCACACCAAGATCCAGAGGAAAGAAGCAGTGACCTCACAAGAGTGTGAACCAAACCTACATGCTAGGATTAGAAGGTGTCCTGCAGAGGTGGGGGTGGGGGTGCGGTGTGCGGCTGTGGCTCACCATGGAAACAGGAGAACTAGCAGTGGCAGTTCTGGGAAGTGTCCATTGGCGTGAGCCCTCCCAGAGGCTGCCATTGGCCCCAACATACAGCCTGTAGGTGGGTGGGTGCCTCAGGCTAAACAACTAACAGGGAGGGAACACAGCCTCACCCATCAGCAGACAAGTGGATTAAAGTTTTACTGAGCACAGCACTGCCCACCAGAGCAAGACCCAGTTCTACCCACCACCAGTACCTCCCATCAGGAAGATTGCACAAACCTCTTAGATAGCCTTATTCACCAGAGGGCAGACAGCAGAATCAAGAAGAACTACAGTCCTGCAGCCTGTGGAATGGAAACCACAGTCACAGAAAGTTAGACAAAATGAGAAGGCAGAGGATTATGTTGCAGATGAAGGAAGAAGATAAAACCCCAGAAAAACAACTAAATGAAGTGGAAATAGACAACCTTCCAGAAAAAGAATTCAGAATAATGATAGTGAAGATGATCCAGAATCTCAGAAAAAGAATTGAGGCAAAGATTGAGAAGATGCAAGAAATGTTTAACAAAGACCTAGAAGAACTAAAGAACAGAGATGAAAAGTACAGTAACTGAAATGAAAAATACAGTAGAAGGAATCAATAGCAGAATAACTGAGGCAGAAGAATGGAGAAGGGACCTGGAAGATGGAATGGTGGAAAGCACTGCTGCAGAACAGAATAAAGAAAAAATAATGAAAAGAAATGAAGACAACTTAAGAGACCTCTGGGACAACATTAAATGCACCAACATTTGCATTATAGGGGTCCCAGAAGGAGAAGAGAGAGAGAAAGGACCTGAGAAAATATTTGAAGAGATAATAGCTGAAAACTTCCTTAACATGGGAAAGGAAACAGTCAACCAGGTACAGGAAACACAGAGAGTCCCAGACAGGATAAACCCAAGAAGGAACATGCCAAGACACATAGTAATCAAATTCACAAAAATTAAAGACATGAAAAAAATATTAAAAGCAATGAGGGAAAAATGACAAATAACATACAAGGGAACTCCCATAAGGTTTTCAGCGGATTTCTCAGCAGAAACTCTGCAAGCCAGAAGGGAATGGCACAATATATTTAAAGTGATGAAAGGGAAGAACTTACAACGAAGAATACTCTACCCAGCAAGGCTCTTATTCAGATTTGAAGGAGAAATCAAAAGCTTTACAAAACAAGCAAAAGCTAAGAGAATTCAACCCCAACAGACTGACTGCAACAAACGCTAAAGGAACTCCTCTAGTTTGGAAGGAGATGAGCAACTTTAAAAAAAAAAAAAAAGAATTGTACATATATAGACTGTTATATCAAAACCCCATGGGATCAACAAATCCAAAAACTACAATAGATACACACACACAGAAGAAAAGGCGATCCAGACACAACACTAAAAATGGTCATCAAACCAAAGAGTTGAGAACAAGAGAAAGGGAAGAAAATAGACCTACAAAAACAAACCCAGGAAAATTAAGGAAATAGCAATAGGAATAGACATATCAACAATTACCTTAAATATAAATGGATTAAATGCAGCAACCAAAATACATAGACTGGCTGAGTGGGTACAAAAACAAGACCCATATATATGCTGTCTACAAGAGACCCACCTGAGACCTAGGAACACATACAGACTGAAAGTGAGGGGATGGAAAAAGTTATTCCACGCAAATGGAAATCAAAAGAAAGCTGGAGTAGCAATACTCATATCAGAAAAAATAGACTGTAAAATAAAGACTGTTATGAGACAAAGAAAGACACTACATAATGATCATGGGATCAATCCTAGAAGAAGTTATAACAATTGTAAATATATATGCACCCAAAATAAGGGTACCTCAATATATAAGGCAAATACTAACAGTCATTAAGGAAGAAATTGACACACAGTAATAGTGAAGGACTTTAAAACCCCACTTTCTACAATGGACAGATCATCTAGGCAGAAAATCAATATGGAAACACAAACCCTAAATGACACATTAGACCAGATGGACTTTATTGATATTTATAGAACATTCCATCCAAAAGCAGCAGAATACACATTCTTCTCAAGTGGACATGGAACATTCTCCAGGATTGACCACATACTGGGCCACAAGGTGAGCCTCAGTAAATTTAAGAAAGTTGAAATCACATCGAGCATCACTTCTGATCACACGCTATGAGACTGGATATAAACTACAAGAAAAAAACTATAAAAACACAAATACATGGAGGCTAAACAATATGCTACTAAACAACCAATGGATCACTGAAGAAATCAAAGAGGAAATCAAAAAATACCTAGAGACAAATGAAAATGAAAACACAATGTTCCAAAACCTATGGGATGCAGCAAAAGCAATTCTAAGAGGGAAGTTTATAGCAATACAATCTTACCCCAGGAAATAAGAAAAATCTCAAATAAACAACCTAACTTTACACTTAAAGCAACTAGCAAAAGAAGAACAAACAAAACCTAAAGTTAGTAGAAGGAAAGAAATCATAAAGATCAGAGGAGAAAAAAAATGAAATAAAGACAAAGAAAACAATAGCAAAGATCAATGAAACTAAAAGCTGGTTCTTTGAAAAGATAAACTAAATTGATAAACCTTTAGCCAGACTCATAGGGAAAAAAAGGGAGAGGACTCAAATCAATAAAATTAGAAATGAAAAAGGAGAAATTACAACTAACACCACAGAAATACAAAGGATCATAAGTGACTACTATAGGCAACTGTATGCCAATAAAATGAACAGCCTGGAAGAAATGGACAAATTCTAATAAAACTACCATCTCCCAAGACTGAACCAAGAAGAAATAGAAAATATGAACCAACCAGTTAGAAGCACTGAAATTGAAACTGTGATTAAAAATTTTCCAACAAACAGAAGTCTAGGACCAGATGGCTTCACAGGGAAATTCTATCAAATGTTTAGAGAAAAGCTAACATTTCTCCTCTGAAACTGTTCAAAAAAATTGCAGAGGGAGGAAAACCCCCAAACTCATTCTTTGAGGCCACCATCACCATGATACCTAAACCAGACAAAGATACCACAAATAAAAAATATTATAGGCCTATATCACTGATAAAGATAGACACAAAAATCCTCAACAAAATACTAGCAAACTGAATCCAACAATACCTTAAAAAGATCATGCACCATGATCAAGTGGTATTTATTACAAGGATGAAAGGATTTTTCAATATCCAGAAATCAATCGGTGTGATACTGCACATCAACAAATTGAAGAATAAAAGCTTATGATCATCTCAGTAGATTAATGAAAACATTTGACAAAATTCAGCACCCATTTATGATAAAAAATCTCCAGAAAGTTTGCATAGAGGGAACATGCTTCAACACAGTAAAGGCCATATACAACAAACCTACAGCTAACATCATACTCAATGGTGAAAAGCTGAAAGCCTTTCCTCTAAGATCAGGAAAAAAACAAGCATGCACACTCTTGCCACTTTTATTCAACATAGTTTTGGAACTCCTAGCTATGGCAATCAGAGAAGAAAAAGAAATAAAAGGAATCCAAATTGGAAAAGAAGAAAGGAAACTGTCACAGTTTTCAGATGGCATGGTACTATACATAGAAGATCCTAAAGAGGCTACCAGAAAACTACTAGAGCTCATCGATGAATTTGGCAAAGTTGCAGGTTACAAAATTAATACACAGAAATCTGTTGCATTCCTATACACTAAAGACAAAATATCACAAAGAGAAATTCAAGAAACAGTCTCATTTACCATCTCATCAAAAAGAATAAAATACCTAGGAATAAACCTACCTAAGGAGACAAAAGACCTGTACTCATAATACTATAAGATGCTGATGAAAGAAACTGAAAAAGGCACAGATGGAAAATTATACCATGTTTGTGGATAAGAAGAATCAATATTGTCAAAATGGCTATACTACCCAAGTCAATCTACAGATTCAATTCAATCCCTATTAAATTACCAATGGCGTTTTTCACAGAACTAGAACAAAAAAATCTTAAAATTTGTATAGAGATACAAAAGACCCTGAATAGCCAAAGCAATCTTGAGAAAGAAAAACAGAGCTGGAGGAATCAGGCTCCCTGACTTCAGACTATACTACAAAGCTATAGTCATCAAAACAGTATGGTATTGGGACAAAAACAGAAATATAGTTCAATGGAACAGGATAGAAAACCCAGAAATAAACTCACGCACCTATGGTCACTTAATCTACGACAAAGGAGGCAAGACTACACAATGGTGGAAAGACAGTCTCTTCAACAAATGGTGCTGGGAAAACTGGACAGCTATATGTAAAAAAATAAAATTTGAATACTTTTTAACACCATACACACAAATAAGCTCAAAATGGATCAAAGAACTAAATGTGAGACCGGACACTATAAAGCTCCTAGAGGAAAATGTAGGCAGAACATTCTCTGACATAAATCTCAGCAATGTCTTTTTCAATCTGTCTCCCAGAACAATGGAAATAAAAACAAAAATAAACAAATTGCACCTAATTAGACTCAAAAGCTTTGCACAGAAAAGGAAACCATAAACAAGATGAAAGGCAACCCACAGATTGGGAGAAAATATTTGCAAATGATGTGATTAGTCTTCAAAATTTACACCCTGTGTGCCCTGTGTCTGCTTCCCAATAAAAGAAGAAAGTGAAAAAAAAAAAAAAAAAAAAGGGAGATTAGTCTTAAAATTTACAAATAACTCATGAGGCTTAATATCATCAAAACATACAACTCAATCAAAAAATGGGCAAAAGACCTAAATAGACATTTGTCCAAAGAAGACATACAGATGACCAAAAGGCACATGAAAAGATGTTCAGCATCGCTAATTATTAGAAAATTGAAAATCAAAACTACAATGAGATATCACCTTACACCAGTCAAAATGGCTTTCATCAAAAAATCCACAAACAATAAATGCTGGATAGGATGCGGAGAGAGGGGAACCCTCCTACACTGTTGGTGAGAATGTAAATTGGTACAGCTACTATGGAGAACAGTACTGAGGTTCCTTAAAAACTAAAAATAGAGCTATCATATGACCCTGCAGTCCCACTCCTGAGCATATATCCAAAGTAAAACATATTCCGTATATACGTGTTAGCATACGGTATTTGTTTTTCTCTTTCTGACTTACTTCACTCTGTATGGCAGACTCTAGGAATAAAGATGCAGACCAACTAGAGAATGGACTTGAGAACACGGGGAGGGGGAAGGGTAAGCTGGGACAAAGTGAGAGAGTGCATGCACATATATACACTACCAAATGTAAATCCGATAGCTAGAAGGAAGCAGCCGCATAGCACTGGGAGATCAGCTGGGTGCTTTGTGACCACCCAGAGCGGTGGGATATGGAGGGTGGGAGGGAGGGAGACACAAGAGGGAAGAAATATGGGGATATATGTATATGTATAGCTGGTTCACTTTGTTATAAAGCAGAAACTAACACACCATTGTAAAGCAATTATACTCCAATAAAGATGTTGAAAAAAGAAATACAGAACAGAAAGATGAAAAAAATAATAATAATAATTCCGAAAGCATACATGCACCCCAATGTTCGTTGTAGCACTATTTACAATAGCCAAGGTATGGAAGCAACCTAAATGTCCATCGACAGAGGAGTGGATAAAGAAGATGTGGTACATATATACAATAGAATATTACTCAGCCATTAAAAAGAATGAAATAACTTCATTTGCAGCAACATGGATGGAACTAGGGATGGTCATACCGAGTGAAGTAAGTAAGACAGAGAAAGGGAAATAACATATGATATCTCTTATGTGCACAATCTAAAAAGAAATGATACAAAAATGAACTTATTTACAAAACAGAAATAGACTCACAGACTTAGAGAATTAACTTATGGTTACCGGGGGGAATCATGGTGGGTAGGGATAATTAGGGAGTTTGGATTAATATGTATATACTGCTTTATTCAAAATGGATAACTAACAAGGACCTACTGTATAGCATAGGGAGCTCTGATCAATGTTATGTGGCAGCCTGGATGGGAGGACAGTTTGGGGGAGGATGGATACATATATACATATGGCTGAGTTCCTTTGCTGTGCACCTGAAACTGTCACAAGACTGTTAATTGGCTACACTCCAATGTAAAATAAAAAGTTTAAAAAAAAAAAAAGAAAGCAGGACAGTTATTACTTTCTGGAAATTTCATTATTAGGTCACTTCTACAACTTTGTTTTAACAGTACAAATCTTTGCAATTCTCTTAAATACTACAAATTTTACTTTAAGCCTGACTAGATTGAATATAGTTTTATTAATTTTATTTCTAGAGTTTGCATACTGTATTTAAGAGCAAAATATTATATTCTTTTCTCCTGGTAATTGTATTTTTGTATTCTAATGTGTATGTTCTTATACAAAATAGATCAATCAACGTACAACAAATATAAATGAACTAGTAACCATAATAATGAAATTTCTTACATAAGAATTTGCATTATCTAAACCAAAGGGAAAAATCAGATAAAATGAACTCAAATTGTGAAAATGAACCTTAGTGTTTCAAGAAACTATGAAATTGAGCCCATATTTACTATATGCAATTCAACTGCCCTCAGATTATTTTTTGACCATAACAAAATATATTTTGAATTATCTAACCCTTTTTATTATTAAGTAGTTCTGCTTGATTCATAATGCAAACTAGAGAAATAAAAAAAATTGAATTTTTACTGATCTAGAATATGACAAATGAACTATTATTTAAAAATAATGTTCATTTATTTCTTATATCCTAGAAAATACATGTTTAATCATGTACAGTTTATTTTTAAGGATAAGACATGAGCACAGAATATTGAATATGAAGCAACAATGTTTGTTAACAATAGTGAGATGAATAAATGCTATTGAATACTTACTCTTTGCTAGGTCCTATGCTATGTTTGGTATCTATTAGAGCATTTTATTTTTCTATCTAATTTAGAAGGGTTAATATTACTATCCCCAATTCACAAACCTGTAAACAACAGCAGAGATGTTAAGCTAATCACCAACGTTTGAGATTAGGTAGAAGAAAAGGATCTTGGGGACAACAGCTTCATGTTCTGGATTCATACACTATAATAATTAGGAATTATGATGTACTTTCAGAGACCCTATCAGTTATTCCCATGATTTACCTTTTTACTTCTCATTCATTTCCATTCATTTAGTATGTTTTTACTTAATATTTCTTATTTGAAAGGCCCTCTGCTTTGCACAATGGAGAACATAAAATCAAATCTAATACATTTCTGATCCACAAAGAACCTACTGTGTCTGTGGTGAGCTAAAACATGTGTATGGAATATTACAACATATAGAAGAGTATACACAGAAAACCAAAGATTAAAACCTTTGGGAGTTCAGTTATTAATTCAGCAAATATACACAGCTCATTTACTGGTTCTAGGGATTTAGTGTGAGCTCTGGCTAAACCTCTAATTCACCCAGCTCCCAAAAGTATTGATATGTGTTAGCACTCAGCACACTTCCATGGGTTAGGAAGGGAAGGAAAGACAACAAGAGACACTGGGAAGGAGGAATCATTTAGGTGAGATGCACTGTGAAACCAATGCATGGAAATAATTGGGAACAGTTGATAATTTGAATGCTTCTTATAGGTAAACAAAGATTAGAAATTAAAAGCATATGTTGGATTTGTCAACAATAAAGTCATCAATGACCTAATAAATAGTTTCCAATGAACAATGGTGAAAAGCCAAAATGAAGTTAACGAAGAAGTCAATGGGATGAGTAATTAAAGACAATTGATGTGTCTACTTTCAAGATCTGCAATAATAAAAAGGGAGAAGTATGGTGGCAGTTGAAGTGGGATATGGGACCTAGTGTTTGAAAAGAGTATTTTAGGTTGGGATATTTAAAAGGACATGGACCCTTCACTCTTTTCTAGAAATTATTATTGGATTAAGAAAATAACATACATATCTGTTTCTTTATTTGTGTGTGTGTGTTTTTATGTTCACATACATGTGACAGAAGTTTATAAAACAATAGACTTTAAGCAAGATTTCATAACTCAAGCAAAGCCCCCATTCACAGTTCAGCACTCTGAACTAAATTCCACTGTTGTGAGTTGTTTTCTCAATAGGCTCACACTGTCTCATTGCTCTTTCAGTATCAATGCTGTGTCCATCAGTCCCAAAATAATTCAGTCCTTGGAGTGTCTGTCCAAAGAACTGATTTTTTTAAGCTTTTGAAAAAAATCTCTGACTTTGTTCTTTTTTCATTGCCACATGTTTTTCCTGTTTTCACTTATTTCCATATGTGATCTATGATAAACAAAAAAGGGAAAAAAAAGGAAAAAAAGAGAACAACTGAATTTAAATCAAATGTATACACAGTACAACTTGAAAAACAGATGAAGGTGTTTGTGCCTAAGAAAAAAATGGCAGCTGTAGACCTTCTCCTGTGAGGCTTGAGTATTAAAAAAAAAAAAAAAAAAAAAGCAGAATGGAAGATGTATGGAGTCAGTTGCTCCATAAGATATAGAAAAGCTTAGATCCAGACGTCAGAGGAGAGAGGAATTTCATTCATCTGGAAGGTGAGGCAAGGGAGAGAGGTACAGAACGTTTATTGAAAATACGTAGAAAATTGGTCCTTGAAGAGGGTAGATATGTGTGTTTAGAGCTGGGAAGAAAAGCAGAAGCAAAGGCAGACACACCATAAGAAAAATGAACAAAGTAGTTCAACGTGACTACACCAAAAGTTACACAAAGGGGTGCAGTGAGAAGAGGATCTGGAAAGGCAGATGTAGGATAAACTAATGGAAGGATTTGGATCCCTATTTGAGGAATCTGAACTGTGTCCAGGGAGTATGAAAGAATCAATGAACAAATTTGATCAAAGGAGCAGTAATGTTACTGAACTCAGGCTTGGCCGCTCGCTGCTCAAAATCCAAAAACTGAGAGGCAAATGTTGGTAGAAAGGAAAATTGCTTTAATCAGAAAGCTGGCAATCTGAGGAGAAAGTGGACTCATGTCCCTAGACCAATTCAGAAGATTCTGTTCAAACATGATGGTTCTTAAAGGGGAAATAATCTCAGTTAATCATTAAGGTAGGAGGTCAGACTTTTCATCATTTTTCCACTGTGGGCAGACCTGTTGACTTCTCCTGATCTTCCTTTGGATGCTATCTTGCCTGCATGGTCTGCCTGCAAATTTGCTAAGGAGGAAGGTAGGGGTAGAGAATCAGTCATTCTTTAACTACTTAATTCTTCATTCTTACTGCTTTTAATCCAGGAAAGGAATCAATAGGTTAGGCAAGACATTGTGTGCATTCAGCAAAGCCAAAATCAGGAGTTAGGTTAAATGTTACCTAGTGATCACATTTTTTATTATTAAGGTCTAAGGGGAACAGAAATAGGCAAGCAGGAAAAGGGTAAAAAAGCTTCTTACAGTAAGATGGAGCTATGTTATCCTGTTGGATTTCCCTGGACACATTTTAATTATCTTAGCTGATTCTCTTGCTTTCAGAAAGTGGGATTTTGCACTATTCCATTTTAAGCAACCTGTTCATAATCACACAGAAAGTGATGAATCTTTGTTCTGGCTGGCTTAAAACACAGTGATTTTTCATTTGTATATTCCTTTCAGGTTGGAAAATTGCTGGGACTATGGATGCTATTTGCACTGAAAGAAAATTCAAAGATTAAGTAAAGGGTAAATTTTTAAAAACAATTAGGTTAATAAGAATGTTGAGAAATAGATGTAGATCCTCATTTGAGATCACTCACAGACTCTCTGAGTTGTAAATGTCCTTCTTGTTGAATGTTGTAATTATAGCAAGAAGACCCTGGATGAACTTGAATGCAGCCTCAGCAACAGAGTTATGTCAGAGTCTGGGGATGCCTGGTGTCCCAGGGAATTTCCAGTTTTTCTTGGGTTTATCTTTAGTCTTTGTCATGACTTCCAACTTCACTCACAACTCTGGTAATTAGTTATTTACTACTGTCTCTGTTCATCAGTTGAAAAGTCAAATGACATCTCTTAGGGTAACTTCTCTAATATTAGATTCTAATAGTCTCAGAATCCTAACAATTCAGTAAGGGTAGAACCCCTTTATGCATTATCCTGGGAATGTAGCCTGAGATTTGTGTATCATGACGAGACATTTCCCTGGTCCCATCAACCTACCCTCTTTTTATTCTTCCAGAACGTGTAATTTATTTATTTATATTCCTTCCACTCTTTAGAGTGCTGGGTGCTGTAGTTTTTTATCCTAAAATACTAATTTTAGTTTGAGAAATTTTCTTAAGCTTTCACAACACTCAATGAGATAATTAAAGACATTTATCTACAATAATGTTATGGAAATGCTGACAAATTTAAAGCAGAAAATTTGTATTTAAGTTACAGATGTTAGAAGAGAAGTAAAACCTTTATATATTTCCAGAAGTTTGAAGAATTTGATCCAAATTATGATTTTCCCTATCTATTACATTTATATTAGAGAGGGCATTGGTTTATATAAGAAAAGGACCTAGTATACTGATTATAAGCCAGTTAAGAGGTGTTAAGCTTAAAACTGCATGCTAGACACTAGAATACACTAGAATGAAGGGACTATTTTGACAAAATAGTTTATAGGGCAGATCTTGTTATATTTCAAAATGTGACATTAAAGAAATCTCACTCCCAGTTCTAATCTCCTAGACCAGGAACAAACTCACACTTATGTGGATAATCTGATGAAAGTTGTTTCCCATTCTGAGGGAGAGGAGGTGGATTCTAAGGGCAGCCTTCATCTAATAATTGCAATCATTGCATCTCTAACATCCGAGCACAACTCAATATTGGAATTTATATTCCTATATCTTTAATTCACAGGAAGCTCTCTGCAATAGTCATAACAAATTGGAATGCCTTGCACTGAGAAAGAACTCTTGACCATGACTCAGTCTGAGACATTACAGTCTTCTGAGCAATTCTACAGGAGAAGAACAGCATAGAATAGTTTCACCATTTCCCCTGCTGCTGGGATAGTGTGTTAGTCATTTGGGCTGAACCCTGGATTAACCATAAAATATTGACTGATCTTTACAAATGATGAACCAAGGTATAGAAATATGTTTTTCTTGTACATACTTTTAATTTAAAAACAAAGATATGTTTAATAGTATGTAGTCTTTTATTAAAGAATTCCAATATATATGCATCATTTATATTTGAAGAATATAATACATATCAGCATGTGGTTTTGAGTAATACACACATTTGATAAATTATTTATGAAATAGCCTTATAGTAAATGCCAGGAATAGCAGATCTACTAGCATATATTATACAAATATATGGAAGTATCATTATATTATGAAACAGGTTTTCAATAAAGTCCCCAAAAGAAAGCATAATTAGAGACAAAGCTCAATCACAACAACAAAAAATAGTTTATTTGTTATTTATTATTTGGATTCTGCACCCAACCCCAATGTGTGTGTGGGTTTTCCCCACACACCAACGTGCAATTCTCTGACACCATCTGAATGTCCTAGAATTGTCCATCAAGAAAAGCAGAAGGCTGCAAATAGGACGCAAGTTCATGGGCCCAATGCACAGTGAGGCCAAACAAACTGAAGTTGGAATGGAGTTTGAAGCAAAGAAATGTTTACTGCAGAACCAAGCAAGGAGAAAGACCAAAGGGTGTGTGGCTTTCTTCTGATTGGTTGGTGGTGAGGTAACAGGGCGGTGCTCCAGGAATCTTGTGCTCAACCTGAAGCTGTCATCCTCCACCCGGGTGGGGGCCTTAGTTCCCAGAGAAGAACTCAAAGATATTTTTATGTATATTCCTTGAGGAGGAACCAGGACCCTGTCCCAAAGCTGCACAATTATTTCTTGACTACTCCTCCTTTTTTTTTTTTTTTCTGTATTCCCTCAATTCCAAGATTAGCAACTGTTTGAATCTGCCCTTTGGTATTCAGGAATGTCTAGGAGGCCTATTTCCTACAAACAGGAAATCGCAGGCACTGGAAGGATTTGTACCTGGGAGGGCCCCACATGGTCCTTCTTGGTAACACTTACCTGGGGGTCTTAAGAATTGCAATTCCAGAGGCACAGATTCTAGTGGCAAATCAAATGTGCTCCCAGAGAAGTAAAAACGGAGAAGGTTTATGACAAAAAACAATAAACAAAGACATTCCAGAGAAGTGACATAGGTTGTTTTGCAGAACTAAAAACTTAAATTCTGGGTTAATTCATACTGATTTACCTGATGAAGTTGTTAAAAAACAAACAAACAAACAAAACTAGAAAACAAAACAAAACAAAACAAAACACAGTACATTTGAAGATCTAATTGACTTTTTTCAAGGATTCCTGAATCAGAAATATCTCACGTAGCAGCTAGAAGGGCAGGTGTTCTGAGGAGTGGTACAAAAAGGCAAGGTTTTTATAGGAAGAGGAGTGGGGGGCAAGGAAGCATTAGCAAAAGAAAGGTTTATTTTGTTTGGGTCAGGACATCTTCCTTTTCCAGGGAAGTCCCTGCTAGAGCTTTATCATGCAGATGGCCTCTTCTTCCTCCCTCTGGGGTGAGAGGGGACATGGAGAGTGCCATGTGGCCCATTACCTCAATTATGCTGACCAGAAGATTCCAAACTGGTTGATTAAGATTACATTTCTGGTGAAGGTTGAAGCTGCTACTAAGTTAGGTATTAAATCTAGGTTGGGTGTCATTGAGCTTTAGCACAAAGTGACACTATTTTGGGACTGTGTTTTTTCTCTTTAACAAAGTAATAAATTATAAAATGCTGATTTTTTTCTCATTCTAATTATCTATTAAAAAAGTTTTTTCCCGTCTTTTAAAGGTTTGTGAGTCTAATACTATGGAAATTGAATACATGAATGCAATTCTGTTCCCTGCTTCAATGGAGCTGCCAGAATTTTGTCAACAATTTTGTCTGTTTATGCCCAGAAGGGAAGCTACTCTAAACAATGTGTTTCTATTAAGACAGACAGTATATAAAAATTGGCAGAAATATTAAAATTCTTCACTAGCAGGCTTGAAAGATAGTCTAGTATTTCCCTATCAATATGTTGTTTCTGAAATCTCATCTGCATTTGTTTATCCTTTATCTATTTATCTCTTTACCTCTATCAATCTTCCCAAAGCAAATAAACTACACTCTTGCATACATTTTCTTAAATTGATAAATATTTATGTAATTAATGATCTAATGTGTTACCTTTCCAGAAAACTAAGAATTCACATATTTATCATGGGGGGAAGTCATTTATTTTTTTCAGTTATAACATAATAACACATCAAGGATGGGTACAGAGTAATTTAACAATGAGGAGACAGCTGCCGGAACTTGGAAACTATTTATTACATATATCTTTCATTAGTAAAATAACAAATACTTTTATTCACAGAATGTGGGCAAAATGCAGTGTAGAGTCAAGATTATGTTTATTTTCCAGTTCAGGTACATTTTAAAAGAGTGTCTTAATACATAATTTCCTATTTGAAATTATTCTGAAATTCTGTCCTTGAAGTGGAAATTGGTGATTGTGATTTTGGCTAAGATGGCAGCCTGAGATATATATAACTAAAATGACTTTTATCATACTTTTCCTTCTTAATATTTATCTCATTGTCATGAAATACATGAAACCATTTGGTTTTAGGCATATTGCCAGTAATAGGAAATATTATATGTATTTATGGTTCTGTATTTTTAATATAAAATGAACATGATTCATATAAACTGGTTAATTTATGTAGACTATATTTATAACATCTACCATTAGAGAGGTTGAGATATAAGGCCAAGATGGGTATGACAATCAGGTGAATGGTAGTCTCAAAAAAAGTGATTTTATTATTAACTATGCTTGACTAGGTTAGATCATTTATGTTAGGAAAATAAATCTTGACATTTATATGGATAATTTTGTGGTTTACTTGTCAACCTTTCTGTGAGACATGGGTCTGATTAAACTCTGATTGAGAATGAGAACTGTAATACATTATTAATCAGCTCAGGGTAATTATAAAGTTTTATGACTTAGGGATGAGTGGAAATTGGTTCCATGGTCAGTTTGAGAAATTGTGAGAATACACCTTGCACTGTCAGTGCTGATAGCTTGGCATTAGTCATGGTCCTCCCACGGCCATGGCCTGTGACAGCACTAATGATAGTCATTTTGTAGCGTGACCATGCATTAGAATACATTTAGAGGAGCATAAAATGTTGAATACTGGAGTAAAGATTTTTCAGCAGTTTTTGGCACAAGAAACCTTATATTCCCAGAAGTTTAAGTTTCTTGAAATTGTGACCCATATATAGTAATCTCCAGATTAATAGGAAAATGTTGATTAAAATTAATTAAATTTATTTTTAAAAGCAAGTATCACTTTGGTCAGTAAAACCATACTGGCAAAGCCAAAGAAAACAATGTGAAAGTTTGTTCTTTGAAAATTCTCTTTATGTGATATTTATATCAATGAATTTGTTTTATTCATTTTTTAACTGAACATAGGGTAGGATAAAAGCAAATATAAATCTGATGTTTGTTGAACGATTTTTTTTAAATCACCAAGTAATATTGAGTTTTCAGTTTTAAATAATAAATAATATTTTGTCTGATGAAACAAATATTTATTATAAATTTACAATAAAAATATCAAATGATGACTATAACCTAATGGCTAAAGGCATTGGATATGAGGCTTGGAGGAGTCCAGTCTCTGACATGTCCCAGTTGTTGCCTTAGATTATTTATTTATCCTCACTAAGACTGCTTTTGTTACCTTTGAAGTAGAAATGATAGTGATTTTCCTAAAAGGATTGTTCTAAGGAGTCACTGAGATATAGATCATGGTCTTTTTGGTACCTGATACACAATAAGCACATAAAGTATCCCTATTATTATCATTTCAACCCAGTAATGTCACTTAATAAATATGCATTGACCATTTAAAGTAGTGCTTTATGATGAAGCAAACATTGAAATTACTACATTACACTTTGCTATTAAAATGGAAGCATTTAAGGATCATAATTGTGAGACCAGCTTGAGAACAGACTATGGTTTCAGTTAAAAGCGTTTCTACCTGTTTTGACTCTAATGCAGTCAGTGTTTTTGTTTGCCCTTTAATCCATGATTAGATATTTGTAAATGTAGATGAAAGACCTATGTTATTTACAAAATTCAAATAAAATCATAGACACTAAGGTATCAGTGAATATAAAAAATTTCAAACGATGTAAAAGTTGATATTTTATGAACTATCAGAGCATATCACCGTTCATCCTGAGATGGCATATTTCATTTCAGTCAACTAGTTAAAAGTTTAGTGACTTAATGTTTTTTCTTTCTTTATATTTTAAAATCAATAAACCACAACAACTCCACCATTGCCCATTTTGGTAAAAATAATTTCTTGAGACTTTTTTTTTGTGACTTACAGACCCAAGCAAAAATCAGTTCTTCACTCTCTCAAAATTACCTCTGATGCAGCCCACAGATTCTTTGTCCATAATAAGCCCCAGTCTCCTGAGGTAATGCCAAATTACCCTGTCTACTTAACAGCCAAGTCCTAGGAATGAGCAGATGCAAACTATTATATATATAAAATGAATAAACAACAAAGTCCTTCTGCATAGCACAGGGAACTATATTTAATATTCTATGACAAACCATAATGGAAAAGAATATGAAAATGAATGTGTGTGTGTGTATATATATATATGTATGTGTATATATATATATATATATATATATATATATATATATATACACACACACATACATATATAACTGAATCACTGTGCTGTACAGCAGAAATTAATACATTGTAAATCAGTTATACTTCAAAAAAATAAATTTTAAAAAATAGCCAATTTCTAGAAGCTGTTCTTTCAACCATAAAAAAGAAGTTGTAAAAGTTATGTACTTTTGGGCTTCCCTGGTGGCGCAGTGGTTGAGAGTCTGCCTGCTAATGCAGGGGACACGGGTTTGAGCCCTGGTCTGGGAAGATCCGACATGCCGCGGAGCGACTAGGCCCGTGAGCCACAACTACTGAGCCTGCGCGTCTAGAGCCTGTGCTCCACAACAAGAGAGGCCACGATAGTGAGAGGCCCCGCGCACCGCGATGAAGAGTGGCCCCCGCTTGCTGCAACTAGAGGAAGCCCTAGCACAGAAACGAAGACCCAACATAGCAATCAATCAATCAATCAATCAAATAAATAAATCTTAAAAAAAAAAAAAAAGTTATGTACTTTTGAGTAAATTTATAGGGAGTTATCCATAAGACTGTTATCCATAAGACTGTAATTGAATAGGAAACCATTATTGATGAAATAAGTATTCAATTAAAACTTCACATTAAGAATGACCTTGGCTAAACTCCAGCAGAACCATCAGTGAGGTGACCTCACAACCATCTTGGAAGAAATGTGGATAATGCAGTGACAGTTGGGGAACAGTTGGGTTACAGACAAGTGGGTCTCCACTGCTGTGTTCTCACATCCCCCCTTTGATTCTTTAGTTGTTCCAGTTTCAAAAACTCCTTTTCTTCTTGTCATTCCACCTTAATCATAAGAATAAAAGTAGACCAATATACGGTGACAAAAACAAGTCTAAGACATCTGTCCCTTCCTCTTTTCTCTGTTATCATCCCAATTATGCCTTTCTATCCCCATCAAAATAACACTAATATTTCAGAATTTTTGTTGGGGAACAGTGTGAGGGAAGAGATGAGTTGAATAAAAAGACAAGAGAACAATATAAGTAAATTTAAAGTAAATTATTGTAAAATATACTCTTAGCAATATATTTAAATTAAATTCTCTGTAGATTTCTATTCCCACTCAGTGCTGTCCAACAGAAATATAATTTGAGTTACATATACAATTCTGATTTTTTCAGAGCTACATTAAAATTTACTTTTAAAAAAGTAAATAATTGAAGTTAATATTGTTTTATTTAACCCAGTATATCCAAAACATTATTTTTATACATAATCAGTATTATAATATTATTAAAATTATCTTCACTTTTTTCTACTTAGCCTTTGAAATTGAATATGTATTTTGAATTTACAGGGCATCTTAATTTAAATGCTGCTTTTTCATTGGAATTGCTTGATTTGTATTCACTTTTTGTAAAATTTAAATTTGAAAGTATAGATTTATATACATCAAGCTGTCAAAAAATATTAAATTTTTTTTGAATAACTAAAATTGATCAGTTACTTGATTTAAATTAATTTAAATTAAATAAAATAAAAAATTCCTTTCTTGCACTAGCCACATTTCTAGTGCTCAGTAACCACATGTGGCTAACGGCTACCATATTGAACATCACTTCCATGAACATTTCTATTAAATAAAGTGCATTTCTCATAAGAAACCAAATCCCTTGATTTCAGATCAATATAACACACTACTTTCTGACCACTCTAATATATGAAATTCACTGATTTTCTTTGCAATTAGTTTTTACTTACAAGGGCAAAAATTACCAACACTTGTCTCTTCATTTATAATTTTTACAAATTACCCTGCTTTACATGTGTTACACAAACAACATGATTATCACTTTGGGTTTTTAACCAGTCCACCCTTGGAACTTTATTCATATACATATAAATATCCTCAGTGGCTGAGGTCAAGTATCAGATATTAGTCACACTCCCTGGACCTCCAATTTGCTTTCAAGGTGTCATTATAAACCTTTTTTTTTTTTTCTTTTCTCTTGGCAATCTTGCTTTGTTTCTGCATCTCCTATCTTGCTGTTGTGTTCTATAACTTTTTCAACAACTGAGTTGTGGGGAAACTATCTTAAATTAAGAAAGATGGTCTAACAAATAAACCTTTATTCAATATATATTCTAATATTTCTATCCTGTTGCTGTGCTCATTTTTAGAACTTGTTTACCATAAATGATGAAATAACATTATGGGATAAAATTTCAAGTTTAACTGCAAACATCAAATTGCATGATGACAAATAAATAGGTGGGACTGCCAGAATACAAGGCTGTTTAGATTCCAAAAATTAAATTAAGGCATCCTCTTATAGTAACATACTGCACAAAACATTCGCTGGGCTGCACAAAGTAGAAAAGAGAAAATCAATTATGGTTCAATAATGCCACTTTCCCAATCAGTTAGAAATTAACAAAAGTGCCTTGTTTACAGGAAGTCTGATGGCATAATATTCTGACAGTTTTTCATCTGTGAATATTAAGCATTTCTTGTTTAATTATAAGGGAAAGTACAACAATTGGAATTGTCTGAGGGAGAAACTTACTTATTTTTTTCAGGAAATATTAAAATTATCTCAAAGCATTTTAAAAATTATTTTGAGGTTGTTCTTTTGTAAATATAGAATTACCCATTTTAAAACGTTCTGTAAACACTTTAAATTTAAGATGAAATTAAGGAAATAAAAATAATTGCCATGATTGTTGTGACCTTCAGAAAAATGTGTTTATAAGAAATTGTTATCTCTGTGACATTAATCTAGAAAAGAATACAGCCTCATCTAAGAGAAAGATTTTATTCAACAAGCCTCTTCCCTAATAGAATGTCAGTGCTATTTTTTATTTTAATTTAATTTTTAGTTTAAGAAGTAATTAAGAAAGTTAAGTCGTAATTCTGTTTGAAATTTTCAAAAAAGATTTTTCTGTTATACCCTTAACTATCAATTTAATTGATGACTTTTTCTTGGGTTTATATTAGCTACTTTTACATTTTTCTCTCCTTATACCATGTGTTTTATTATAAATCTAGAACATTTTCTTCTGTGTGTGGTTATCTTAGCTGGTTAAATCAGAGTACTAATGCAACCAATAACGTTGATTTGATATTTTATTTCCACTTGGTCTCTCTTTCTTTAACAGTGACAGACCGAAACTTTAACTGAAGCAGCTAACTTGGAAATGCACCCTGTGACTAACAGTGTGGACCTTAGTGAAAATGGCATTTTGCAGAGCTATGACCACACAGGGTTGACTGTTATAGTTTTCAGTCATCAGTAGGTTTGTTCACACCCAGACCCAGGGCTAACGGATCCTGGTGTTTAGTGGTACCTGGGATGCTCCAAAGGAGCAGTGAGATTCTACTCCATGCTTGGCATCATTTACATTAATCGATGGGTATGGGTGACCCGTACCCTCCCTGATCATTGTGGTTTCACCTCTCCATCTACCCCAGTTTAGTGCGGATTACACTACTCTTCTTCTTTCTAAGGCTCTTGTTTCCTGACTCCTGTTCCCAGTTTAATTTACCACCTGGTTTGGAGCTGAGCCCCAAACAGCAGTCTGAATATCTGGGAAGTGTATCTTGGATGGGGAAACCTGTTTCTGGTAGTTAGTTTCAATGCACATCTGTTTATTCAGATGTGGCCAACAGCTGTCTCTCCTCTGTACCCGCCCACTGATTCCCAGGCCCCTGTTTCCAGAAGTGCCCAGCACACATTTTAGCCAGACCACCCTCAGTGGGAGAATACAGGTAGATTGGCAATTCACTCTAACAGTGAAGAGGGTAAATCTCACAAGCTTTGGATTCAGACAAACTAAAATTGAACCACAAATGCATTGCTTTCCAGGTATGTAAACTTGAGCAGGTAAGCTAGTTCTCTGAGTCTCAATTTCCCATCTCCAAAATAGCTATTCACAAAAAGAGAATATCTATGAAGCAATTAGAGTAATATGTCACACATTGTAAAGATTCAGTTAATGGTAGATAATATTGTTATTACGACCTTCTGTAAAAAAAATCATTTTCTATGGGATAACAAGTGATTGGACCTGTTGTCTCCTGAAGTGTTTTAACAAGTTTGCATATAAAATGTTCCAAGTAAGTTTATATGTAAGATCAGAACTGTTTCATTCTATTTTAGCTGTTCTGTATAGTTTTTTTTACTCACAAAGATAATATTTTTTAAATTTGGGACCTAATGATGACTTAATACCAATAAATCAGTATTTTATTAGATGTTTACTATCTGTACCTAATATCATTTAAGAACATATGTGACCCGTTCATACTCAGTTATTGCAGGAATAAATTATTTGACTGTAGTGAGGCACATGCAATGTTGATTCAGATGGTCTATTTTCATCATTACTCAATCCATATTTATAAGAAAAGCAAAATAGTACCTTATACTTTGGTATTTTCAAAAGATAACAGAAATGTAATATAAACATAGTTGAGTTCATTTATTTCCTAATTTTGAGTAGGAAGAAAAAATGAGCCTCTTAAAATGCCACTATAAAAAATATTTATTTATGAATTTATTTCAAATTTTTAGAGATATTTTTCTTTGGAGAATTTAATTTGTATAAATAACAGTTATGATCTATTATCCCTACTTTTAAAACCATCCAGAAAAAATAAAATGTGGTGCTACTAGCTTCTCACAGTTAAATTATGGAGTTGTCACTTGGACTGTAAAGTAACTTTCTGTTTCCTCAAATCCAACGTGATTTACTGTTTTAATGTTTGATTTTCTTTTCTGTCAGATAAAAACTGCAGTAGACATTGATGAATGTGCTTCCAAGCCCTGTAAAAATTGAAGTGTGGGATTTCACTATAGTTGCCTGCCAGATAAATAACCAGATATTTATATATTTTAGGCCTATCAAATGAATTTCATTTCAAATGAAATTTTTCAATTCACTAGAGGTTAGACCTGATGTGTTAACAATTCTCCAAGAGTTGATATGATTCTCACTATGAACATTAGACTCTAGAAAACTCAGATTCTACCTTCCCATGTATTTTTACAAGCATACATCATAGATGCAGCAACTGAAGTTCTCTGCAGGTGGAGTCATAAGAAACTTGAGAATTAAAACAAATACTTACACAATAACATTTAGAAAATTCACAGTATACACCTGAGAGTGTAGTCCTCTGAGTTCATTTAAACATTAATTAAGCTGAATTTCCTCAGAGATTATTAATACAATGTTTCCTTCTCCTTTTTTCTCATAAAAATTTTTTAGTAAAGCTAAGACTATTAAAAACACATAACTTATTAACTAATACAGTATTGAATTACTTAAAAGTTAGTTAAAATATATAGATAAAAGATTTTTATATAATGTTTCCATCATTTAAACAATATTTACTGCTTTCAAAATGTGAAGTTTTATTTTTATTTTTAATTTCTTATTAAGCTGTTGGTGATACTAAAACTATTTAATGCATAAGAATGCATGCAGGCAGTGTTTTGCTGAATCATGCAATCATTGAACTGTAGAAGTGGGTAGATTATTAAGCTCTTGGTATTCAACAAATGTACCCAAACTCCTGGTGGGATACAAACATAGTATAAGAGAAACAAGAATGTTTAAAACAGTGACTAAGAACTCATGTTTGTTACTTCTAATTCCTCATACATATATACTGAATAATACAAGATGACTGGGTGAGAACCCATAGCACGAAATGAAAATTAGATACATTTTATTAGGCAGTGATTTTTAGTGTAATTATACACAGTGACTACTTGCTATCATGTGATTTGAATACCACTTCAATTTGTTCCTCCATAAGAAATGACTGCAACTCTTAGCACATGTGTCTTAGTTATTAATCTTTTCTGAATATTTCTTTTGTTTTCATATGCTCTGAAGCCTCACCAACATCTTTGGTGAAGCACACATCAGTCTACCTGGTCATATTTTTCTCTTGAAATAAAGGTGTATCTTTACCTGGACTGGCAGCGAAGTAGATTCCTAAAAACTTCTCATTTAAAACCTTTTACAGTAGCTACTTAAAACACCACCTCTCTCTTGTGTCGTTAATTCCTCTGCTCTGATCTGACACTCTGTTTGCTGTTGCTACACTGCTTTTCTCCCATTTTGAGCCCACCTCATCACTATTGTTTAGGAATGATGTAATCTCTTCTCCTGGTGGGAAGTATACATTCTTGGTTGAAATGTAACCTGAGAATGGAAATCATAATTCAACAATGTAATTTGTAAAATTGCTAAACATCTCCTTTGTAGTAGCCACTAAGAGATGCTTGTATTTAATAAAATTTTGCCACAAAGTTTCTCCAAGGTCTCATGGAAGCCTCAAGTGGAAGTGGACATAGCAAGGCAGCACCAAGGACAGCGCTGTGCGCAATTCACTCAGGAAGGTCATTTTTGAGGTGCAATGCAACAAGTGAAAAAAACAAGTCCATGCTACACTTGCAATGATCCCGCGACTCCTGTGTTGGCTAAAAAGAGAGCTGAAGCAAGGAATAATTGCAGAATTCAGGACCAGTTCTTGCCATGGGATCAACATATTGTAGTATCAAAGCCTCAGTACATACATATTATGTATCTCTCATTTTGTTTGGTTTTCAGAGTTTGGAAAAACTCTAACACTTTACTTTTTATTGTTAAGGTACATTAAATGACACAAAATAAATACATATTTTAATCAGTGAACAAGGTGACACACCCTGATAACTACCACTCATTTAGAAGAACTGAAATTCACTAGATAGCCCTGAAGACCCCCCAGTATCATTGTGAACCCTTCCGTCACTACAAAATAACCACTCTCCTGACTTTTACAGAATCACTTTCTTGCTCTTTTATTTCAATTTTTTATCATTCAGGTGGTATTCCTAGACACCATTGTTTAGTTGTGCCCATTTATAAAATGTGCTTTTAACTATCTGTCAAAATTCAATTTCTTCATTACATCTTTCTGGAACTACCAATTCAAATGCAGCATTGAACCTTATACTTAACATCTGCTGTGTAATATCTGTATGTCATTTCTTCCATATTAAAATCCTAGTCTCCAGAACACAAGGGATTAAACAACCTAGAATTTCTCAGTATTAGTCATTTACTTTATTCCACAGTATAGACATAAAATAACAGAAAAAAAAAATACCAAGAAAACCAACCATGATCAACTTAAAAACGTATAATATTTTAAGTTTTGTTCATGAGCTCTCCTTATTCTCCTCTAATTTTTTGTATTATATCTTTATGTTCTGGGCTATTGACAATACATACAAGGCATAGTCCTTCTTATTCTTCGTTTACTTTACTGCTGCAAGTAAATACATGTATTATGCTTACCACCTATTCTTATGTTGACATCTCTCCAGGTATTTCAGTTGTCTAAAGCTGAGACTCTCGGAGATTCCTCAGGGAGGGCTCTGGGAATAATAATCCTTTCATTCTTGTGTATTGATAATTATAGATCTGTGTCTTTTATACTTGAAAACACATTTTGCTTGGTATAAAATATTCTCACATTTTCTCTCATTCTTTAATACTAGAAATTTTCTTAAGTGTTTAGAATATTTAATATATGTCTGGCATAATGCTGCTATTAAAAAATCTTATATTAATATAATTTTATTTGCATTATAGATCACTTTCTGCCTTTTTGTCCTTACATTCCAAAAGGTACTTTTTCCCTTAAAAGTGTAGTAATTTTACTAGTTTATATCTTGGTAGTTGATTGTTTTGTCCATATATTCTGTGATGTTTCCATGTAGTTTCAAAACATTTTCTTTTTCAGTAAAGTTTTCTTGAATTATAATTTTTATGTTTGTTTTCCTTAATTTTGTTTTCTATTTCAGGGAATCTTAATTCATACACTGAATCTGCTTTGCCCAATTTCAATATTTGTCTATTTCTCTCAAGTCCTTTGTATCTTTCTTAATTTCCTTTCATTTAATTTTTCCATCTTCTAATTAGCTTAAGTAATTATCTGTTGTGTTCATTCTTTGTTTTATTCATTTTGGAAATGTTTTCTTTTACTGATTCTTTCCTGAATTCTGTGATTCATTATTGAGTTTTTCTAAATTGTGTATAATTTATTCATTCATATCTTATGTTATTTTCTTAATGTCTTTAGTTCATTCTGAAATAATGTATTGCAAATTTGATCTGATTTTTTGCTTTCATTATTTTGGCAATTTTCATTGTCCAGAATGATATTATTATATTTTTCATTCTGTTTCTTTTAATAACTTTATATTGGAGTTAACTTTGATACTTTCTGTTGCTCATTTTCATGTGTTAGTCTTTTTGGATATTTTGAAAGACAAGTGATTCAGAGTACTTTCCTCACTTCCCTGGGCTCTCTCTTTGCTTTCTGTTTGTTTGTTTATAATTCTAGTATATGGTGGCTTGCCCCCGAGATGTACTGTATCTGTCCCCCTCTCCCAAGTATATCTGTTCTTTTGCTTCCTTCACCTCTACTCTGTCCATATCCTGCTCAATTTCTATTCCACTTGGAACAGTTTCTCCCAAGTCTGGGGCTCTGTGCAGGAAGAAAGCTGTGGCATTTCAGTTTTGTCAGTTTATGTGGCTAAACTTCTCTGAAGATATTTTGACTGTTCGTCCTTTGTACTCACTCATTCTAGGAGTAGATAAACACTTCTAAGCCCCACTGTTGTTCTGAAGTTCGCCGTTGTGCTTTCCACTGAAATCATGATAACTATTATGTGATTCTCTTCTCTTAAGATCCATAATATGTCCTATTACTTCCCTTGGTTACCACTTGAGCAGATGCACATGACACATAGTTCTTATGGATTTTTTTGAACAACTGTTGTTGGTGGTGGTAGTGATGGTGTGTGTGTGTGTGTGTGTTTTGTGTGTGTTCATGGGAATACTATATCACCAAACTTTGTTGTAAATGCTGTACATGAGTTTTGGTGTCATTATCTAGTTTTCCTGTCTGATTTTAGGTGGCAATTCAGAGAATATCACAACATTATCATTATTTTTCCAATAATCACATTTCTGATGCATTGTAATCCTACCCTGATTATTTAGAAGGATCTTCATGTACTGTTAACTTTGTGAGCATATTCTAAACAAATTTTCTGATATTAAATAGACTGAAAGTAAAAATTTCTATCTGGTAGTTTATATAGTAATAACTTTTTTTTGACTTCTAGAGTGACTTTCTATTTTTTTAGAATTCTATTATGTAAACTTTTTTCTTTTTACATTATATTCTTTTATACATTTTTAAGCCAATGATAACTATTTTATATATTTAGCCATAATCCCTTATAAATACGTTCCTATCATGTGGCTTTGATAAGGATTTTGTTATAAGAAAAAAGTAAAACAATGTGTCCAACAGAGATAAATGAATGATTTTCCATTATAAATCACTTGTTGCTTTTTTTGTCCCTACATGTCCAAAAGGTACTTTTTCCCTTAAAGTGCAATAATTTTCCTAGACTAGGTCTTGATATTGATCATTTACAATAAAAATAATAAAAACTGACACTATATATATATATATATATATATATATATATATATATATATATATATATATATATATATAACTTTTCTCAGGGAATGTATACAGATTAAGAAGAGAAAGAGGACCCATAACAAAAGCTGAGGCTTGTCAATATTTACGATATGAGTAAAAAAAGGGGGAGCTACATTAGGAGACACATAAAACAAAGGACAAAAGCAGTGAGAACTCTAACAAAGAGTTCACTTAAAAGAGGAGACAATCTACACTAACAAATGCAACCTGAAGATTGTGCAAAATGAGGACTCAGAGATGACAAATGGGATTTATCTCTAATGAGGCAAAGAGCAATTTCTATAGAGAGAGAGGTTACTTGTTGTGTGACTGAAATTGAGTAGAATGAGGAAATGGGTGTAGATAAATCTTTTAAGTAGGTCAGAAGAAAAGGGTGAGAGAAGAAATAAAATCAAAGATGATGTACAATGGAGAGTTTCTGTTTTGTTTTGCTTTCTTTTTAGGCAGGCTATTTTTAAAATGCTGATAAGGAAAAACAGTAAAAAGGGGAATTTTGAAGAATCAAGAGATGAGGGAAGGGATAAGAGAGAAAGACCTCTCAGAACTGACTCAGAAAGACTAACAGCCGCATGATACTACTTCCCTTAGTGGGGGAAAATATGTGAAAAAAATAGGAGTAAATGTGATTAAACATGGGGATTAAAAGTCTTGAATTTGATGGAGTTCTCCTGTGGCTGCTGTTCTCTCTGTTTGGTAAAAAGTTAAGTCTTCTCTTGAAAGGGTATAATGTTAGCAGTATTAGAGGTTATAGGAGTATAGAGAAGTTTTATAGTATTCTGTGGTATCTAAGAAGAGTTCATAAACAGCATCAGAATTTTACAGATACCAGATAGCATGGTTTACTAGCAGAGTTTAGCACGAGCAAATTAATTATTGCACTAATTCAAAGCAGTGCTTACCAATATTTATTTTCACATCAGAGTACACATAAAAATCGGTAACAGCTTAAGACACTTGATATATACTGAAAAGCCTCCTAGAAGCCAGAGGTAGCTGGCCTACGATATCTGACTATTCTGGAAATTGCCACCTGGACTTAAGCTAAAGGGATCAATATCTAGGCCAATCCAGAACTTATGTGTTGGCACATTGACACAGAGTCAGGAAGCTCTGACCAAACTTTACTGGTGAATCTTACCAAAAAAACCCAGCAAGATAATTGAAATATTTGCAAGAGAATGGTTTTATTGAAAGAAAGAAAAGGTATAAAAGCCTGGGAGCCAAAGTAAAAGTGTACTGAGAGAAACTGAGAATAGGTAACAAGTGTAGGTGATGGGCATCACATCATTAACTGATTAACGTTATGTCATCAGAACACCTGCGTTTATCATTTGAGAGAAGGAGCAGTTTGATGGTGAGGACAACAGCCACGGCTTAGCCAAGAGAGTGTGCAACTAATGTGAATGGGGTATGAAGGTCACTGGAGAAGAGAATGTTAAGGAAACAAGGTATGCACTGATATGAGGGTGGTCCAAATGGATGTTGGCATCATCCAAGAGAATGGAATCAGGATTGAAAGAAGACTTCGAATGCAATTAACTCTGCAGTACAACAGGAATGGTTTCTAAGAGCATGAATAAAGTTAACAATAGGATTAGAAGACAGTGTTACTAATTACCATTAAGCTTAACAATACAATGGATTTTACACAAATTAGACTAACAGCCAGGAAGTAGCAATGTGACTGAGGATTTTAACCCTACCTTCACACAGGTAACTTCCTAGCATGTGGTAGAATGGAGAACAGCCTCTTTCAGAGGAAACTGCCTTACTGAAACTTTGATTACATTATTAGTTGGCTCTATACTAATTCCATGACATGTAACACAAGGTATTAAAAGTATCAAAAACAAGTAATAATTGGGACTTCCCTGATGGTCCAGTGGTGAACTCTCCACGTTTCCAATGCATAGGGGTGCAGATTCAATCCCTGGTCAGGGACTAAGGTCCCACATGCTGAAATAAATAAAACAGCATAACTTTGGGAGAGGAGAGTCTTCTCTCTGTCATGGGACTCTTCTAGCATTATTCTGTGCATATGTTTGGGTATGTTTCCTGCCATAGTGGATATGATAGCTCCTAGGAATGCTCCAATGGTGCTAGTTTTCAGAAGTCTCTTTACTCATCTTAGTAATCAATTTTTCTAGTTAATTCTTTATATTAAAAGTCCTCTGTCCAAATTACTAATGTGGTTACTTTCTCCAGTCTGGACTCTGACAAATTCATCCAGAATAGCAGCCATTTATTTGTGGTTGCAAAGTATTTCATGCATTTTAAAGCACATTTTTGCTTTTCTTCATATTTTACCATTTCTAAAACCCAACAATCAGTGGTGTGATATCAGTCTGTGATCCATCTAGCAATCTGTGGCATCTTAGATTTCATTAAATATGGTGGCACTTTTGCTGCTTTAATCTCTGTCCTGGACACCAATTGTTTGGAGACTATAGAAGTAAAATCATTTTTGTATATACAGATATTCAGAAGGAATATCTTTTCCTTGGTTTAGAAATATGTATTTTAAACCTGATCTTAAAAGCTATTTGCTGGGGGACTTTGCCTTAGGCTAGAAATTTAAATGGCTAACTGAATTCTTTATGCATATATCTATTTGCCCCTTTTTGGTTATACTTAATTTTCTCTCATTGGTTACATTTTTTCCTTCCTTCACTCTGATACAATAGACACAGATCATTAGGATTAGTGATAATGGAAGAAGATATCTTAATTCTTGGAATAAACATGGCCATTCTCTTCCTGACAAGGCCATTTTCATGTATTACTTAAAAGTAGAATTAGGAAATAGATCACTAACTTTCTGTACTATGTCCTTTCAAGAATAAGAATTCTAAATGCTAAATATGACTTCTCATATTTAATGACCAATCCCTTTGCTATTCCACCCTAGTTAAAAAGACATTGCACAGCCCATCTCCCAACTGTTGTGTGTACAGTATCTCATTAGTATCCTCATAGTGCTCTGTGCAGCTCTTTGTGAATAAATAAATACTGTCACTGCAGTGAGATTAGTGTATGATTACCAAGTTTCTACAAAGAAAGGGACTGATTTGAAAACATAAAATCTACCTAATTTAAATAATTTCCCTGGTGAATTCAAGCTTGAATCAAATTGTACTAAGACTTTTGAATGTGTTGTAATTTTGACTAAAAACTGAAACAAGATTATTTCTGTAAATCTAATATCTCCTTTCTGAAGTGCTCTATGATATAAACTCTACTGTACCATGAAATAGTTCTATTGTACTTTTCCTTTCAACTCTGATGGCATGCCTAATAAACTTCTACTTCATTATACAGAAAACGGATTCATTTCTAAGACTGAGCATTATAGGAAAATGGGTTTCCATATTGTTATTCCACCTGATAGACTATTAGGAAATCTGTAAGTGTATAATCACCAAGGGTAATCTTGTTATTACCAATTGTTCATGACCTGAAAATAGGTTCAAAATTGCTGAAGGTAAAATCAGAGATAATTTCTAACATTTATGTGGCTCACAGATTTAAGAAATTTACATCAACTTGGTATAATTTCACCAACTTCATCTTAATTCTAATGATATTTATGTTTGCACATTGAGAAATACTGACATTTAATTAAGGAACAGATTATTTATTAACTATCCATTAATTATGAGGAGCCTCTGAGGGAACAAGATTAAAATAAAATAAAACTTGATATTGACCCAAGCTAAAATTCCATCGCTTTGAAACTGCCCTACTATCAACAATCACTGATGTCCTTAGCTGCTTTATTTTTCTGGTTGTCATTGAATTAATTAAACTGAGACATTATAACAAAAACTAAAGATAGCCAACAAGCTTACTCTGTAGAAATGTCATTAAATTGTATATATTTTTAAATATCCCAAAGAGCAAATGCAGTTGATACTTATGGTCTTGGTCTCTTTTAGCAATGGCCATGGTGGAGGAAGGTGGAGAGAGGAAGAGTGGGGATTGAAAATTAATACACATGACTCATATTCTTCTGCACACCATCAAAAATATGGGTTTTCAAGGCCAATTGCCAGTTCTAAAAGTTTCCTAGAGATATGTGACAACACTGTAAAGAGGAATCACTATAAATCTGATTTTGTGAATTTTTATTTAAAAGTTTGTGCTTTCCCAGATAAGTGACATTTAAGTAAGTATATATTGTGATTTAATAGTTGTAATGCTGTAATTTAATAATTTGGTGATAATTCTGATCTGGGTTGTAAATGAACAAGCTATAATTCTGACTTGATATGAAATTAAAGGACTCTTCCCCCAGACTTCCTGGCCAGACTATGCCCCAATACCCACACAGAAGCAGTACTGAGTGCCTTAACTCTTTCTTTTCTACCTAAGAAGAAACATAACACACCAGGCTGTACAGTGAAATCTTTGTTTATAATAAATTTAGCATTTTTAAGAAACATTACTAACCATACACAAAGTCAAATACACCTAAAAAGGAATTTAATCAAAACAAATTCAGTAGGATGAAGAGGAGCTTTAGCTTCCAGACTGATAATGACTAGATTAACCAGCAAGCTTTTCTGAGGATTAAAAGCCATTTATGTATAATTTCAGAAAGATAAATTCTAAAATAGATGAATTAAGTTCTTTTCATTCTAAAATTTTCCTTTTTTATATACTATCATGTGATTTTATTTCTATGAAATTTTTATATATTAATATACTCTGCCTTCCAGGAATTCATTAACTCACTTAAAATTTTTAATGTGGTTTAATTTTGTACCAAATACTGTTTTGTTGATTAGGAAACAGTTAATGATAGGACAAAGTTCTTGCCTTATGTAGTTAATTTTCCGTTGGGAGAAAAAACAAAAATAAGAAATATACAAGCATTCATATGCACTCATGTGTCTGTGTGTGTATGTACAATAAAATCTAAATAAGAAATAGTTACCAAGAGAAGAGTATCAAAATGGGGGAGGAGAAAGACATGGAGATCACCTTCCTTCCCACAAATACATAAAAAATACATCTACATGTGGAACAACTCCTACGGAACACCTGTAGAAGGCTGGCAGAGGACCTCTGTCTTCCCAAAAGGCAAGAAACTACCCACATACATGGGTAGGGCAAAAGAAAAAAGAAAAAACAGAGACAAAAGAATAGGGATGGGACATGCACCTCTGGGAGGGAGCTGTGAAGGAGGAAAAGTTTCCACACACTAGGAAGCCCCTTCACTGGGGAAGATGGGGGCTGGCGGGGAGGAAGCTTCATAGCCACGGAGGAGAGTGCAGCAACAGGGATGCAGAGGGCAAAGCGGAGAGATTCCAACACAGAGAATCAGTGCCGACCAGCATTCAACAGCCTGAGAGGCTTGTCTGCTCACCCGCCGGGGTGGGCGGGGGCTGGGGCCTGAGGCTTGGGCTTCGGAATCAGATCCCAGGGAGAGGACTGTGGTTGGCAGCGTGAACACAGCCTGAAGGGGCTAGTGCACCACAGCTAGCCAGAAGGGAGTCCGGGAAAATGTCTGGAACTGCCTAAGAGGCAGGAGACCATTGTTTTGCAGTGCATGAGGAGAAGGGATTCAGAGCACTGCTTAAACAAGCTCCAGAGACATGCAGGAGCCACAGCTATCAGCACAAACACCAGAGACAGACATGAAATGCTAATGCTGCTGCAGCCACCAAGAAACCTGTGTGCAAGCACAGGTCACTATACACACCTCCCCTCCTGGGAGCCTGTGCAGCCTGACACTGCTAGGGTCCCGTGATCCAGAGACAACTTCCCCGGGAGAACACACAGCACGCCTCAGGCTGGTGCAATGTCACTCTGCCACCACAAGCTAGCCCTGCATTCTGTACCCCTCCCTCTCCCTGGCCAGAGTGAGCCAGAGCCCCTGAATCAACTGCTCCTTTAACCCCCTCCTGTCTGGGTGAAGAAAAGATGCCAGAGGGTGACCTACATGCAGAGGCAGGGCCAAATCCAAAGCTGACCCCCAGGATCTGTGGAAACAAAGAAGAGAAAGGAAAATTTCTCTGTGCGGTCTCAGGAGCACCAGATTAAATTTTCACAATCAACTTGATGTACCCTGCATCTGTGGAATACATGAATAGACAACGAATCATCCTCAAATTGATGTGGTGGACTTTGGGAGCAGCAGTAGACTTGGGGTTTGCTGTATGCGACTGACTAGTTTCTGATTTTTATGTTTATCTTAGTATAGATTATAGTGCTTGTTATCATTGGTGGATTGTTTGTTGGTTTGGTTGCTTTCTTCCTTGTTTTTTTATTACTTTTCTATTTTTTTCATTTTAATAATATATTGTTTAACTTTTTATTTTAATAAGTTTATTTTATTTTATTTATTTTATTCTATTTTTCTTTCTTTCTTTTCTTTTCTCCCTTTTCTTCTGAGCTGTGTGAATAATAGAGTCTTGGTGCTCCAGCCAGGTGTCAGGCCAGAAATTCAGAGGTGGGAGAACTGAGTTCAGGACATGAGACCACCAGAAAGTTCCCAGCCCCACATAATAGCAATTGGTGAGAGGTCTCCCAGAGATCTCCATCTCAACACTAAGATCCAGTTCCACTCAACGACCAGCAATTTCCAGTGCTGGACACCCCATGACAAACAACTAGCAAGACAGGAACACAACCCCACCCATTAGCAGAGAGGCTGCCTAAAATCATAAGTTCACAGACATGACAAAACACACCACTGAACGTGGTCCTGCCCAACAGAAAGACAAGATCCAGCTTCATCCACCAGGACACAGGCACCAGTCCACTCCACCAGGAAGCCTACAAAACCCACTGAACCAACATTATGCATTGGGGGAAGACACCAAAAACAACGGAAACTACAAATCTGCAGGCTGTGAAAAGGAGACCCCAAACACAGTAAGTTAAGAAAAATGAGAAGATAGAGAAATACACAGCAGATGAAGGAGCAAAGTAAAAACACACCAGACCAAACAAATGAAGAGGATAAGCAGTCTACCTGAAACAGTATTCAGAGTGATGGTAGTAAAGTTGATCCAAAATCGTGGAAATAGAATGGAGAATATATAAGAAACGTTTAACAAGGACTTAGAATACCTAAAGAGCAAACAAACGATGATGAACGACACAATAAATAAAATTAAAAATTCTCTAGAAGGAATCAATAGCAGAATAACTGAGGGCAGAAGAACAGATAAGTGACCTGGAAGATGAAATAGTGGAAATAACTACCACAGAGTAGAATAATGAAAAAAGAATGAAAAGAATTGAGGACAGTTTCAGAGACCTCTGGGACATCATTAAACCCACCAACAAATACATTCAAATTATAGTGGTCCCAGAAGAAGAAGAGGAAAAGAAAGGGACTGAGAAAATATTTGAAGAGGTTATGGTTGAAAACTTCCCTAATATGGGAAAGGAAATACTCAATCTAGTCCAGGAAGTGCAGAGAGTCCCTTAAAGGATAAATCAGAGGGGAAACATGCCAAGACAAAAATTAATCAACATATCAAAAATTAAATAAAAGGAAAAAATATTAAAAGCTGCAAAGGAAAAGCAACAAATAACATACAACAGAATCCCCATAAGGTTAACAGCTGATCTTTCAGCAGGAATTCTGCAAGCCAGAAGGGAGTGGAAGGACATATTTAAACTGATGAAAGGGAAAACACTACAACCAAGATTACTGTACCCAGCAAGGATCTCCTTCAGATTCGATGGAGAAATTAAAATATTTACAGACAAGCAAAAGCTAAGGGAATTCAGCACCACCAAACCAGCTTTACCATAAATGCTAAAGGAACTTCTCTAGGCAAGAAACACAAGAGAAGGAAAAAACATACAATAACAAACCCAAAACAATTACGAAAATGGTAATGGGAACATACATATTGATAATTACCTTAAATGTGAATACATTAAATGCTCCAACAGACAGATATAGACTGGATGAATGGATACAAAAACAAGACCCGTATATATGTTGTCTAAAAGAGACACAATTCAGACCTAGGGACACATACAGACTGAAAGTGAGGAGATGCAAAAAGACATTCCATGAAAATGGAAATCAAAAGAAAGCTGGAGTAGCAATTCTCATATCAGACAAAATACACTTTAAAATAAAGACTATTACAAGAGACAATGAAGGACACTACATAATGATCAAGGGATCAATCCAAGAAGAAGATATAACAACTATAGCTAGCTAGCAACTATATCTAGCAACTATAGCTAGATAGGTAAGATAGCTAGCAACTATATCTAGCAACTATATCTATAACTAGATATAGCAAATATATCTATAACTATATTATATAGTAAATATTCATGCACCCAACATTGGGGTACCTCAGTATATAAGGCAAATGCTAAAAGTCATAAAAGGGGAAATCAACAGTAACACAATCATTGTAGGGGATTTTAACACCCCTCTTTCACCAATGGACAGATCATCCAAAATGAAAATAAGTAAGGAAACACAAGCTTTAAATGATACATTAAACAAGATGGACTTAACTGATATTTATAGGACATTCCATCCAAAAACTACAGAATACACTTTCTTCTCAAGTGCTCATGGAACATTCTCCAGGATAAATCATATCGTGGGTCACAAATCAAGGCTTGGTAAATTTAAGAAAATTGAAATTGTATCAAGTATCTTTTCTAACCACAACACTATGAGACTAGATATCAATTATAGGGAAAAAAAACTGTAAAAGATAGAAACCCATGGAAGCTAAAAAATACATTACTAAATAAACAAGCAATCCCTGAAGAAATCAAAGAAGAAATCAAACTATACTTAGATACAAATGACAATGAAAACATGGTGACCCAAAACCTATAGGATGCAACAAAAACAGTTTTAAGAGGGAAATTTACAGCAATACAATCCTACCTCAAGACACAAGAAAAATCTCAAATAAACTGCCTAAATTTACACCTAAAGCAATTAGGGAAAGAGGAACAAAAAACCCCCAAAGTTAGCAGAAGGAAAGAAATCATAAAAATCAGATCAGAAATAAATTAAAAAGAAATAAAGGAAACAATATCAAAGATCAATAACACTAAAAGCTGGTTCTTTAAGACGATAAACAATATTGATAAACCATTAACCAGACTCATGAAGAAAAAAAGGGAAAAGACTCAAATCTACAGAATTAGAAATGAAAAAGGAGAAGTAAAAACTGACACTGCAGAAATACAAAGGATTATGAGAGATTACTACAAGCAACTATATGCCAATAATGTAGACAACCTGGAAGAAATGAACAAATTTTTAGAAAAGCACAACGTTCTGAGAATGAAACAGAAAGGTATAGAAAATATAAACAGACAAATCCCAAGCACTGAAATTGAAACTGTGATTAAAAAATTTCCAACAAACAAAAGCCCAGGACCAAATGGCTTCAAAGGCAAATTCTATCAAACATTTAGAGAAGAGATAACACCTATCCTTCTCAAACTCTTCCAAAATATAGCAGAGGGAGGAACACTCCGAAACTCATTCTACAAGGCCACCATCACCCTGTTACCAAAAGCAGACAAAGATGTCACAAAGAAAGAAAACTACAGGCCAATATCCCTGATGAACATAGATGCAAAAATCCTCAACAAAATACTAGCAAACAGAATCCAACAGCACATTAAAAGGATCATACACCATGATCAAGTGGGGTTTTTCCCAGGAATGCCAGGATTCTTCAATATACGCAAATCAGTCAATGTGATACACCATATTAACAAATTGAAGTAGAAAAACCATATGATCATTTCAATAGATGCAGAAAAAGCTTTCAACAAAATTCAACACCCATTTATGATAATAACCCTCCAGAAAGTAGGCATAGAGAGAACTTACCTCAACATAATAAAGACCATATATGACAAACCCACAGCCAACTTTGTTCTCAAGGGTAAAATAATGAAACCATTTCCACTAAATCAGGAACAAGGCAAGGTTTCCCACTTTCAAATCTATTATTCAACATAATTTTGGAAGTTTTAGCCACAGCAATCAGAGAAGAAAAAAAAATAAAAGGAATCCAATTTGGAAAAGAAGAAGTAAAACTGTCACTCTTCGCAGATGACATGATACTATACATGGAGAATCCTAAAGATGTTACCAGAAAACTATTAGAGCTAATCAATGAATTTGGTAAAGTAGCAGGATACAAAATTAATGCACAGAACTCTCTTGCATTCTTATACACTAATGATGAAAAATCTGAAAGAGAAATTAAGGAAACACTCCCATTTACCATTGCAACAAAAAGAATAAAATACTTAGGAATAAACCTACCTAAGGAGACAAAAGACCTGTATGCAGAAAATTATAAGACACTGATGAAAGAAATTAAAGATGATACAAATAGAAGGAGAGATATACCATGTTCTTGGATTGGAGGAATCAACATTGTGAAAATGACTATACTAACCAAAGCAATCTACAGATTCAAGGCAATCCCTATGAAACTACTACTGGAATTTTTCACAGAACTAGAACAAAAAAATTCACAATTTGTATGGAAACACAAAAGACCCCAAATAGCGAAAGCAATCTTGAGAAAGAAAAATGGAGCTGGAGGAATCAGACTCCCTGACTTCAGACTATACTACAAAGCTACAGTAATCAAGACAGTATGGTACTGGCACAAAAACAGAAATATTGATCAATGGAACAGGATAGAAAGCCCAGAGAGAAACCCACACACATATGGTCATCTTATCTTTGATAAAGGAGGCAAGAATATACAGTGGAGAAAAGACAGCCTCTTCAATAAGTGGAGCTGGGAAAACTGGACAGCTACATGTAAAAGAATGAAATTAGAACACTCCTTAACACCATACACAAAAATGAAGTCAAAATGGATTAAAGACCTAAATGTAAGTACAGACACTATAAAACCCTTAGAGAAAAACATAAGCAGAACACTCTATGACATAAATCACAGCAAGATTCTTTTTGACTCACCTCCTAGAAAAATGGAAATAAAAACAAAATAAACAAATGGGACATAATGAAACTTAAAAGCTTTTGCACAGCAAAGGAAAACATAAACAAGATGAAAAGACAACCTTCAGAATGGGAGAAAATATTTACAAACGAAGCAACTGACAAAGATTAATCTCCAAAATATACAAGCAGCTCACGCAGCTCAATATCAAAAAATAAATAAATAAATAAATAAACAACCCAGTCCAAAAATGGGCAGAAGACCTAAATAGACATTTCTCCAAAGTAGATATACAGATTGCCAACAAAAACATGAAAGGATGCTCAACATCACTAATCATTAGAGGAATGCAAATCAAAACTACAATTAGGTATCACCTCACACCAGTCAGAATGGCCATCATCAAAAAGTCTACAAACAATAAATGCTGGAGAGGGTGTGGAGAAAAGGGTACTCTCTTGCCCTGTTGGTGGGAATGTAAATTGATACAGCCACTATGGAGAACGGTATGGAGGTTACTTAAAAACTAAAAATAGAACTACCATATGACCCAGCAATCCCACTACTGGGCATATACCCTGAGTAACCATAATTCAAAAAGAGTCATGTACCACAATGTTCATTGAAGCTCTATTTACAATAGCCAGGACATGGAAGCAACCTAAATGTCCATCGACAGATGAATGGATAAAGAAGATGTGGCACATATATACTATGGAATATTACTCTGCCATAAAAGGAAATGAAATTGAGTTATGTGTAGTGAGGTAGATGGGCGTAGAGTCTGTCATACAGAGTAAAGTAATTCCAAAAGTGAAAAACAAATACCCTATGCTAACACATATATATGGAATCTAAAAGAAAAAAAAATGGTTCTGAAGAATCTAGGGGCAGGTCAGGAATAAAGACTCAGATGTAGAGAATGCACTTGAGGTTTGGGCGGGGGAAGGGTAGGCTGGGACGAAGTGAGTGAGTGGCATGGACATATATACACTACCAAATGTAAAATAGGTAGCTAGTGGGAAGCAGTCGCATAGCACAGGGAGATCAGCTCGGTGCTTTGTGACCACCAAGAGGGGTGGGATAGGGAGGGTGGGAGGGAGACTCAAGAGGGAGGAGATATGAGGATATATGTATACGTATAGCTGATTTACTTTGTTATACAGCAGAAACTAACACACCATTGTAAAGCAATTATAATCCAATAAAGAAGTTAAAATCAATCAATCAAGTAATACATCAAAATCATAAAATATTGCCGAGGGGAGCAAGAAAATGTAGATTTTTTTTAGAATGTGTTTGAGCTGGGGGGAGATGGGATAAATTAGGAGCTTGGGATTTACAGGTACACACTACTATATATATAAAATAGAGAAACAACCAGGTCCTACTGTATAGCACAGGGAACTATATTCAATACCTTGTAATAGCCTATAATAGAAAATAATCTGAAAAAGAATATCTATGTTATATAACTGAGTCACTTTGCTGTACACCAGAAACTACCACAACATTGTAAATCAACTATACTCCAACAAAGAAAATAAAAATAAAACAACTAAAAAGAGTTATCCCCCCCCAAAAAAAGAGTTATCCCAGGGTGAGCATTCCAGGTTTAGAGGGCTGCTGGTACAAAACCCTCAGGTTAAAGTGAGTTTGGTGTGTTAAGAAACTGAAGATGTCCAATGTACCTGGAAACTAATTAAGCAAGAAAGGAGTGGTGTGGGTTGTTAGCTGACACCACATCATATAAGGCAAAGAGGTTGGAGTTTATTTGAAGTACTGCCAGAAGCTGTCATATGGGATTTATATATTGTAATTATATTATATTTTCAAAAATCACTCTGGGTGTGATGTCTAAGGTAGTAGAGTGAATGTTAGCATAAAGAAACCAGCTAAAATATTATTCTCATTTTGGGAGGGAAATAATTATGACAGACTTTGAAATTAGTAATTGAGATAGAGATAAATAGACACATTTGGGATATTTTTTGGGGAAAAGTACCCAGGACTTGCTGATCAGTTCAATGAAGGTAAGGAGGAATAAACAACTCTTAGGTTTTGTAATTTTTCATAGTAAATAAGGAAAAATAAAGGTAGAACTGCTCAGATAGAGTTTTGTTTTGCCCATGTTGCATTCGTGATGCCTAATAGATATCCAAGTGCTGTTACCAACTGGTATTTAATTAGTTTTTCAATCCTGGAGTTCAGTCAGGAAAGGAAATTTCGACTTGTGAGTCTTTGTCATGTAGACGTCATTGTATGGTTGAGGTTTTCTATACATCGATTTATGGTCTCAATTGTGTGATCTGGAAATAGCAGACAGAAAAATGGATGCTTCAATAAAAGAATGAGTAAATAAAAGAGAATAGCAACAACCAATGGGCAGGAGAGGATAGGAAAGAATTTTAGGATCTGGTCAAACCTCAAAAGAAATAAAGGCTATGAAGGAACTGAAGAGACAGCATAAAGAAAGCACAGACTGTTTGATATACTGTGTGTGAAACAGGAATCTGATTATTAGATTTGCTTCTTTGTCCCTGGCTCATTCCTCCTTTATGGTTTCTGTGAAGAGAAACCTAGCACAGTCTGAGTTAGCCTAGAGGGAGCAAGCAATTGAAGAAATCTTGTTGAAGAAAATATCACCAAGAAACAAATAAAAAGAAACTGTGTGTGTTTTAGCCAGAATTGAAATACAGACCTGGAAATATATTAGGAAGAAAAATTACGATTATTAGAAATTAACATCTAAAACTTATTTTAAAATAAGATGCAGAATGCTTGATTATTTGCATTCTAGAAATTCAAAACCTAAAAGGATGAATGACTGCTATTTTATTGAATGTATTCTAACTGGTTATGCTTAATAATTTATTTGTCAAACAAGAGGAGACTTTACTACAGCTCACTGAATCAAATTAGAAATCTCATTTAAATTCCATCTACATTTTGGCAATGAAAGCTCTAAAATGATATACACGTACATCTTAAATGCAGCCTATTTTTGTCAAATCATGTGGAACATAAGCAGAAATTGAAAAGAGTCAATCATAAATTCTGTTTCTGACAATCTTTATGATATTCATTATATCACTTGGAATTTTAGCGTTTTGTTAATGATTTGTCCTAAACAGGATTGGGAATGATTTTCTGTCCTTTAGAGATATAATACCACCATTGCCGTTTATGTGCATTCAGTCACTGATACTTTTTCATTCATTTAACACATATTTTTTGAACACCAATATGTGTCAGTAACTATTCCAAGTGCCAGAGATACTGAATGGATACATAAGCACCTGCCTGCAGAGGAAGGTGTAAATGCTATAGAAGGTGGAAGTAACTGCCCGTGCCTGGATAGAATAGGCAGAGGCTTCATGAGATGGCTTTTGATCAAGGTTTCAAAAAGAAACCAAGCAAGATTGCAGGCACTTAAACAGTCATTGTTGCTTGGAGCACAGGATGCATGAGAAAAGGAGCAGGGTGAGAGAGAGATTGCCAGGAAGGTATCCCAGACACAGATTCTGAAGTACTTGGGGATTTTTACTTTATCCTCTAAATCCAGACTTCTAGGGTAGAGCTCTATACTCTGGGGATGTATGTAAGGTTTAGTGAACATCGCAAAAGTAATTGAAGCTTCATCTTGGACTGTCAAGTTTCCCTACAGATTTGTATGCATTGTGGTATTGAATGAATGATATCTTAAGAGGAATAAAATATGGTGTAAAATTCAAGATTTACATAACTTTAAAATCAAAGAGTCAAATTTGAAAAAAGAAAACAAATATTTGTCTTATTTGTAGGTATCTTGTCAAACCCTCCTGATGTTTGAGATCATAAATTCCCTCTTTTCATCAGTTAAAACTGTTGAATAGATGAGCTTCAACATATGGATGAGGGGTGGGGAATCAGTTAAAGGCTGAAATTATAGGGTATTTCATGACAGTTTTCTTTTAGAAATATAAGTTGGTAGCAGTAAGCATTCAGTTTGATTAGAGGAAGCTGGGGTCAGACAATTCAGAGATATATTTAGGGATCAGGACCCTAGGGAGGAGGAGCTGATCTGATTCACTTAATGTGGAGAGGAGAACCATGTTTCTTAGACTTCCCAAGAGAGTGAGAAGAGAATCATATTAAGAATATAAATTGATGTCTTATTATGTCCTTCCACTCTTTGGGAACTCCAGGGCTGTAGGAATCTTCACCAAGTGTCTTATCCATCACAAGACTTTAGCCTTGGGGTTGCCCTCAGGTTGACTGAAGTTTAGACAGTGTCTTCTCCTTTCTGTCTCTCCCCTTCTCACCCTTATTCCTTTATAGAATTCAACAGGTCTAAACATAGACATCCCTCTCCTCCCCTTTCTTGAAGCATTTAGTTCAGAAAAACTTGTAATTTCTTCCCCTGCCCCTTTGAAGACATCTTTTTAAAGGCGTCTTGAAGATTCTACAGCTCAGGGCTGTCTCTCTCAAGGATCTGAGCGCCACGCTCTTGTTACGCAATCACTGGGGAAGATAGCGCCCTGCTTCCTGGCCTCTGTGGGTAGGCAGGAGCCCAACTTTGGCAAATATCTGGATCCAAGTTGTAAAACTGCCTCACATATTGAAGACTGAGAAAGTTTACTTTCTTTTGGGTAAGGCCAATTAGCAAACACATATAACCTACAATCACAGGCCTTAGTTTTAAAAACTCTCTCATCCTTTGTCACAATGGAGTCAAGCTCTCCCCTATTGCCATAACCTTAAATAAGGTCTGTCTTGCTTATTTAACTTTAGTGAAACTTTTGGTTTGACAATAAGCTTCTCAATTTCTAGAAAATTATGTCACCCTGACCTGAATACTTGTAAAAAAGCAATTGTTTGCTGAAGTATGTAGTTTATTTATTTATTTATTTATTTATGTATTTATTTATTTATGGCTGTGTTGGGTCTTCGTTTCTGTGTGAGGGCTTTCTCTAGTTGTGGCGAGTGGGGGCCACTCTTCATCGCGATGTGCGGGCCTCTCACTATTGCGGCCTCTCTTGTTGCGGAGCACGGGCTCCAGACGCGCAGGCTCAGTAATTGTGGCTCACGGGCCTAGTTGTTCCGCGGCATGTGGAATCTTCCCAGACCAGGGTTCGAACCCGTGTCCCCTGCATTGGCAGGCAGATTCTCAACCACTGCGCCACCAGGGAAGCCCTGTAGTTTTTATTTTGTAGTGAAAGCAACATACCACCGACCCCAATATTTATTACTCAGTATAATCAAAAACTTATTTCCTTATCAAAAATTAGACTGGAGGAAAACAATTGCCTGTAAGGAAGATCTGAATATACCTGTGACCGTTGGTTAAGAATCTGCCTGCCAAGGCAGGGGACACAGGTCCAGGAAGATCCCACATGCCGTGGAACAATTAAGCCCATGCACCACAACTGCTGAGCCTGCGCTCTAGAGCCCATGAACCACAACTACTGAACCCACATGCCACATCTACTGAAGCCCGTGTGCCTAGAGCCCATGCTCCACAACAAGAGAAGCCACAACAATGGGAAGCCCGCTCAACGCAACGAAGAGTAGCCCCTGCTCACTGCAACTAGAGAAAGCCCACACACAGCATTGAAGACCTAATGTAGCCAAAAATAAATAAATTAACTAATTAATTAATGAATTAAAAAATAAGTAAATATACTTGTGCCTCAGATATCCCATAATCCATTTCTAAATGTAGTTAAGAAGAAAAATGTACTAAGTTTCTACAGAATTGTTTACTGGTTTGAACTTTGATGGGCATAAAAATAGATCATATTGATGGAAACTTTAAGAAAGAGCTATGAAACTAATTTTGTGTCATCTGCAAGAATGTCTTGGAAATGCCCTCCCTAAGAGGACCATCTAGTGACATTTCTGTCTGGCCTTAGTATCAATTGTTCTTTCTCTTGAGTCAATAATTTATTGTTATGTAATGAACACTGCAATGCTTTTCCTCTATACTGCCTGCTACAAATTTAAGATGAAGTTAGTGAACCAACTAAAATCTTTCAGATATGGCATTTTTAGCCATATTTTCAAATTCATGTTGTAAACCCACTATATTTTTTTCTCTCACTCTTCAACTTTAAGACTAATTTCCTGTATTCTATTTCACTTGTTCTCAAATCTTCCCCAGGACAGGCCTGACTGATGTGCACAGATGAGTGGATGGATAACGAAATAGATTAATAGTTCCTTTGGTGTGATTATAGGAAACCAGGACTGGTTTGCTTTAGGACGCCTGCCTTAGCTTTTTGGGGTGATTCTTGATAAGGCTCCTTCATTGAGATTTTAGGGACCTAAAATCCTTGGCAGGAGACACTACAACAGGCAGCATTTTGATAGGGAAATCCAGAACAGGAGATGAGGGGAGAGTCACATGTCATTTGGTAATCAAATGAGTTATTTTATGAGCATGAATAACCAGAAATATATGGGGTGATTAATTGAAGTAAGAGATCACATTAAAATGAACGCAGTATGAAGAACAAATACATCTGACAGCAGATTGCTTGTATTTAAATTACAGCTCATCACTGACCAGGTGAGGGTCATAAGCAAGTTATATAACCTCTATTCACACAACTCCCACACATTTAAGTGGAAATAAGAACAGTACCTGCGTAGTAAGGTTGTTATGGGGATTACAGAAGTGAGTGGATGTAAGGTTAGTAAATACTGGGTAATTCTGATCCAGCTAGTCTGACCTGGAAATAGATAGATAAACCACCCAACAAAATAGGTGATTTTAGAGAACTTCAAGCTTTTTTTCTGAAAATCCCTTGTATCTAAAGTAATAGTAAGAGAGATGCACAGAAACTCAATAAAATGTTTTTCACAGTTAAAGAAAACAATCTGTCTTTTTTTTCCCATAAAATGGAAATCTTGCTCTGCTTTGGCATATAAGCTATTGTAGTACAACTGAGTGGAATAGAAATGCCACCTTCAGGCTCTCAAACAGTTCAGTGACAATTTTTTTTTTTTTTTTTTTTACTTTGCAAGAAATTGATAAAGATATTTCATAATCCATCAGCTATTAACTTTTCTTAAAGGAGTTCTCTACATTTATTTCTCTTACTAAATCCACATTCTTGTTGTTATTTTATTCTTTATTTTTATAGAAAACAACTATTATCTTATTCAAATATCTTATTCAATTAGAGATACTGATTATAAACTAACTAAAATATAGTGAAATGTGTTTATTCTAGTTAACTATAAAATCTGCTTTGCATAATTTAATAATTCATGAAACATGGGTAAATGTGTCACAGAAAGCTTTATATATAGCAAAATAGAAAACTGAGATTTAAAGGTAACTTTAACTTTGTTTTTTTTTTACTATAAAATTGAGAACCTTGAATCCTAGTTTACCTAATGATAGTCACAGAACTAGGTATTTTTATGAATTTCATACTAATCTTGTATACTCATCCCTTTAAATTCAAGTATCTCATAAGGGATGAGATATTTTCACAAAATGTTATTGAAACTGTTACAGTATTTAAAAACAAACAAAAAATCAAATTGAGCAATGAACATGGTAAATGAAATCAAAAGAACTTCCAATATAAAAGCAACAGATTCTCAGAACAGTTCTTACCTTCAACTCTGAAATGTAGACAAACATATTTAAATAGTTTCTTACTTTATTTCTTCTGTCAGTGCCTTAATTTGCTCATACAAAATTTTATTTTTCCTTTTGAGTTTTGTGATTTAATTACAGACTTTATTTGTTCTCCATTGTCTGAATGAATCTTATTCTTATTAATTCCCTGATCCACCTTTCCTCTACATCTTTCTCACAGTAAATATTATTTTTAGCTCTTATGTTGACCATGTCAATAATACTTTTAAGCTTCTATTTCTTAATCAAATTTAGATAACTTATCCTGACTTTTATTAAATTTAAGGACATACTGCCCTTACTCTTCACTTTCCCAGTTAACCCTTTTCACCTCCAAAATTTTGTGTTTATATTGTCATTATTTGAATACATTAATGTAAGTATAATTAAACCATCTGTGCTTGCTTGAAAAAAGTTGAAAACAAGTCACCAACATTTACTTTATTATGAATATGCAAATACTCTTCACTGAAGAAGAGACACTTGAATTATATTCCTTTTCTGAAGTTTCCTATGTTGCAACCCAAATCCATTTGAAGGACAATATTTCTACCTTTGAGATCACATAGTTTTGTTTTTTTTTTACACTGAATCAATTGTTCAAACGAAGTCAAAGTTTTGTTTATTCATACCATGACCTTCTTTGTACATTTTAAAATGTCTGCTCAAATTTCTCAGTGATGTCTTCCTTTGTATATAAAAGATAAATTAATTTATTAGTAAGTTTTACAAATGTAGTACAGCTTCACATCCACTTTATATGTGGAATGAAGCCACAAAACTATCCTTGAAAAAATAATTTCTTCAGCACTCACTGATTTCATGTTCTAATTTAGACAATGATATTTCCCAGCCATTATCATGTGATATCTTGTCACTGAATTCCCAAATTAGTTTCATATAACATTTCTCTTTTTTCCTTATTGCCCTGATTTATTAGTAGTACATCTTAAAGTAACTTCCTGAGAATGTTTGAGGGAAGGATGCTATTATTATTTTCCTTACTCCAAGTGTTTTTTTTTTTTTCCTCCAGAAACATTTAAAATTTTCTTTCTATCCTTGATGTTTTGAAATTTTGTGGTAATGAAATGACAAGACTAGATCTTTTATTGTTCCTAAATAACAACTCACGTCTCATAAACTGTAGCATATTTCTTCTATCAACTAGCTGACGTTTCTTTTATCCCTGTACTTCCTTTGAATGGTGGCATACTTGAATTGGTTTTATATATGACTTCATTTTTCTCTCAGATTTTCCTTTACTACAGTTTTGTAATATATTTTTTAGAGACTCACTCTATGTCCCTACTCTTATAATAGATTTTATTTTCACAATAATACTGTCAATACTAATGAGTCTTTTAAGATTTTTTGATTATTTCCTTTATGTATCATCTTATTCTCGTTTTGTGGATGTAATATTTTTCCATATTTCCCTGAAGAAAATGAGCATAATTTTTTAAAAAAATTCTCTATTGTCCATTGAATTTTCCCAGGAATGTAACAGAGTTGTTGACCTGTTTCTAGGACTCAACCATGAAGAGCCCCCTCAGCTTTGTCCATGTTTCATCATTACCTTACTCATATTAGCTTTCATCACTGTAAAATTCGTGAAATAGCTGTTCCATGCAAGACAACCTCCCTTAATCAATCTCTTTCCTCTTGAAGATTATTTTATTATTTTTTTAATTCCTTACTTTACAGAACTTTCCAGAGGGTAGAAAGATAAGTGTTTAGGTTAATTGTGCAATATGGAGCCATTAGTCAGAATATGTAATTAAATACCTTTAGATATGAAAATCAGAAATTTTTGTACTTATAAAGAAAATAGTAAACTATTATGCAACGATTGTATGTAAAAATAATGTACACATATATGCATATGAATGGGAAAACTTTCAACAACATTTCATGAAATTTGTTATAAAATATATAACACTCAGTATATAATATATATAAATATAAAAAATTCAAATTTTGAATTTTAAATTTTCATCCAGATATTGGAATACATAGAAAAATACACAGTATTTTCCTCATTATACTGGGATTATATAGTTCTATTGTCTCTAATATAATAGACAAACTAAATAAACAACTTTTTCTAAAAACTACACTTGTTAAATTCCCTATGTTTCAATTATTATTTTATTTTAATGACATTAATAACATAAATATGTTCATAATATGATGGCTTTATTTTCCTCATTTGTTTTTAAATAAGACATGCTCCTGGCACTTTGCTAAAGGCTATAATGCAAAACATGACAATAACATTGAATAAAATTGCAGTAAATAGATTTGTATATAAATACACTCCCTCTGCAAATAAAATTTACTGGTATGTGTTGTGATTACCAATATACATTCATTTCCTAAGTATCAGGCATGGAATAAATAATCTAAAATTATTCCTAAATTTTGCACCTGAGGAGAATTTAGTTAACTATTATTGAATATATTGAATTATTATATTACTGATAATAACATTTTAATTGGAGAAGAATTTAGTTCTTTGAGGTGTTTAATTTGAGAAAACAATATGACTAGGAATAAGTTTGACACAAATACTAGGAATTAAATCAAAAGCCAGGACCAGAACTATGGTTGTAGGGAATATATTTACAGGAGTGTGAGAAAAGCCCTGAATGCAGAGGACACAGGAGGAAAACAGGATGAATGGTTAATGCTTGGGAAAATCCAAGAGGCTAGGTGGGAAAGAGAGAAAGAGAAAAATAAGTTAATGAAGTTAGAAATGGGTGCCTAGAAATATGATTAAAACCCAACTTCATGTTATGCAACAAAAGCCAATGATTTGGAAGCAAAGTTAACTTTTATAGGATTATTTAGTGTTTCAGTGGGTGCTAGTGGATTCTGACTATGATATGTAATTTCTATTGATCTATCTTCAAATTCACTGATTATTTATTCTTCTCCATAACATCTGTCATTAAGCCCAATTAGAAAACTTTTCTCTTCAGTTATTTGAATTTTCAAGTATAGAATTTCCCTTTATTTATTTTATAGTTTTTATTTCCTTATTGGAATCCCACATTTATTGTGTCTTTGTCATTCTATTTTAATTTAATTATTTAAATGTAGTTTCCTTTAATACTTTTAACATATTGATATTTATAGCAGCTGTTTTGGATTAGATCCTGGAAAGGAAAACAGCATTAGGTTAAAACTAAGGAAATCCAAATAAAATATGGGCTTCAATTAAAAATTATGTATCAATATCAGTTCATTAGTTGTGAAAAACATAACATAATAGCACAAGATGTTTATAGTAGTGGAAACTGGTTGCAGTGTCCAGTTTCTCTTCACTATCTTTGCGACATTTAAGTAAATCTAAAACTATTCTAAAATAAAGAAGTTTAATTAAGAAATGAATGATTGCAAATAAATGATTTCTAATTCAAAATAGTTTACACTTGAAGAAAACAGAAACAATGTAAAATATAGTCATTTTAGGTAATCCTAAATGGTTTAACATTTTATATACACAATTTTATTTTGCTTAATATCTGTGACTATTATAGAAATGACTACAGTCATACCCTGTTTTATTGCTATTCACAGATATTGCATTTTTCACAAAATGAAGGTTTGTGGCATCCCTGTGTAAGCAAGTCTATTGGCACCATTTTTCTAACAGCATTTGCTCACTTTGTGACTCTGTGTCACACTTTGGTAATTCTGGAAATATTTCAAGCTTTTCATTATTATTATATTTTTTATGATGAGCTGTGATTAGTGATCTTTGATGTTACTATTATCATTGTTTTGGGGCTCCAAGAATTGCACAAATATAAGAAGGTGAACTTAATCAGTAAATATTGTGTGTGTTCTGACTATTCCACTGACTAGCCATTCCCTAGTTTCTCTCCCTCTCCTCAGGCCTCCCTATACCCTGAGACACAACAATATTGAAATTAGGCCAATTAATAACCTCTAAGTGTTCAAGTGAAAGGAAGAGTCATGTGTCTCTTCCTTTAAATCAAAAGCTAGAAATAATTAACCTTAGTGAGGAAGGCATGTTGAAAACTGAGAAAGGCTGAAAGCTAGGCCTCTTACACCAAAAATCCAAGTTGTGGATGCAAAGGAAAAGTTCTTGAAGGAAGTTAAATGTGCTACTCCAGTGAACACACAAATGGTAAGAAAGTGAAACAGCCTTATTGCTGATATGGGGAAAGTTTTAGTAGTCTGGATACAAGATCAAACCAGCCACAACATTCTCTTAAGCCAAAGTCTAATCCAGAACAAGGCCTTATTAACTTTCTTCTATTTTGTAAAGGCTGAGAGAGGTGGGAAGATATAGAAGGAAAGCTTGAAGCTAGCAGAGGTTAGTTCATGTGGTTAAAGGAAGGAAGTCATCTCCATAATATAGAAGTGCAAGGTGAAGCAGCAAGTGCTGATATAGAAGCTGCAGCCAGTTATCCAGAAGATTTAGCTAAGACAATTCATGAGGGTGGCTACCCCAAACAGCAGGTTTTCAATTTTGTCAAAACAGCCTTCTTTTGGAAGAAGATGCCATCTAGGACATTCATAGCTAGAGAGGAGAAGTCAGTGTCTGGTTTCAAAGCTTCAAGGGACAGGCTGAAACTCTTGTTAGGGGCAAATGTAGCTTGTGACTTAACTGGAAGCCAATGCTCATTCACCATTCTGAAAATCCTAGGGCCCTTGAGAATTATGCTAAATCTCTTCTTCCTGTGCTCTGTAAATGGAACAACAAAGTTTGCATGACAGTACATCTGTTTACAACATGGTTTACTGAATTTTTTTTTTAATTTTTTTTAATTAATTAATTAATTTATTTATTTATTTATTTATTTATTTATTTATTTATGGCTGTGTTGGGTCTTCGTTTCTGTGCGAGGGCTTTCTCTAGTTGTGGCAAGCGGGGGCCACTCTTCATCGCGGTGCGCGGGCCTCTCACTATCGCGGCCTCTCTTGTTGCGGAGCACAGGCTCCAGACGCGCAGGCTCAGTAATTGTGGCTCACGGGCCCAGTTGCTCCGCAGCATGCGGGATCCTCCCAGACCAGGGCTGGAACCCGTGTCCCCTGCATTGGCAGGCGGATTCTCAACCACTGCGCCACCAGGGAAGCCCGGTTTACTGAATATTTTAAGCTCACTGTTGAGGACTACTGCTCAGGAAAAAAAAATATTTCCTTCAAAATATCACTGTTCATTGACAGTGCACCTGGTCACCCAAGAGCTCTGATGGAGATGGACACTGGGATGAATGGTTTTCATGCCTGCTTACACAACATCCATTCTGCAGCCCATGGATCAAGGAGTCATTTTGACTTTCAGGTCTCATGATTTAAGACATATATTTTTGTAAGACTATAGTTGCCATAGAGAGTGATCCCTCTGATGGGTCTGGGCAGAGTTAATTGAAAACCTTCTGGAAAGAATTCACCATTCTAGATGTCACTGAGAACATTCATGATTAATGGGAAGAGGTCAAAACATTAACATTAACAAGAGTTTGGAAGAAGTCAGTTCCAACCCTCCTAGATGACTTTGAAGAGATCAAGACTTCAGTGGAGGAAGTCACGGCAGATGTGGTGGAAACAGCAAGAGAACTAGAATTAGAAGATGTGGAGCCTGAAGATGTGACTGAATTGCTGCAATCTCATGATAAAACTTGAATAGATAAGGAGTTGCTTCTTATGGATGAGCAAAAAAAGAAAAAAAAAAAAGTTTTCTTGAGATGGAATCTACTCCTGGTGAAGACACAGTGAAGATTGTCAAAGACAACAAAAGATTTAGAATATTATGTAAACCTAGTTGATAAAAATAGCAGCAAGTTTTGAGAGATTTGACTCCAGTTTTGAAAGAAGTTCTACTGTGAGTAAACTATCAAACAGAATTATATGCTACAGAGAAATCGCTCAGAAAAGAAAGTCAGTTGATGTGGTAAACTTCACTGTCCTGTTTTAAGAAATTGCTGCAGCCACCCCAACCTTCAACAGCCACCGCCCTGATCAGTCAGCAGCCATCAGCATTGAGGCAAGACCCTCCACCAGCAGAAAGATTACAACCTGCTAAATGCTCAGATGATGGTTTGCATTTTTTAGAAATAAAGTATATTTTAATTAAGGTATGCATGTATGTTTTTTAGACATAATGCTATTGCACACTTAATAGTCTACAGTATCATGTAAACATAACTTTTATGTGTATTGGGAAACCAAAAAAATTTGTGTGGACATGCTTTATTGTGACTTACACTTTATTGTGGTGATCTGGAACCAAACCCACAATATCTCAAGAGGTCTGCCTGTACTAAGTATTTTAATTCACTAATTATACTGAAGAAAATAATTTTCCAGTTAATGTCAATGACTTACATTTGTAAAACACATTAAAATGTTTAATGAGCTTTCACATAAAGCTATAAATATAACAAGACAAAACAAAAAAGCAAAAACAAAGTTAAACTATTATAAAACAAATATGCCTAATAATGTATATAATATTTTCTTATAATCATGTAATGTGGTAAAATTTATACTAGAAATACATTATAGTATATAAAAACATAATTTTGATAATTTCTAAATCATTTTATATTTTTATACATCTGTTAGCTAGGAAACTTATATCAGAATCTGTCTGCTTGGCTCTTATTTTCCTTTTCTGGCACAAGCTTAATTATCCTGCATATACATGAGATCATGTGAATGAGTTCTGAACAATAGAAAACAGAAGTTTTTATCTTGCAGTCTGATCCATAAAAATGTCCTATAAATGTTTCACTCCCTTTTTAGAAAAAAATTATTGAAGCATAGTGGATTTACAATATTGTATTTAATTTCTGCTGTATAGCAAGTGACTCAGTCATATATATATTCTTTTTCATATTCTTTTCCATTATGGTTTATCACAGGATACTGAATATAGTTCCCTGTGCTGTACAGTATAACCTTACTGTTTATCCATTCTCTATATAATAGTTTGTATCTTTTAATCCCAAATTCCTAATCTTTCCCTCCCCTACCCCATCACTCTTGGCAACCATAAGTCTGTTCTCTATATCTGTGAGCCTGTTCTTGTTTTGTAAATATATTCATATGTATCATATTTTAGATTCCACAAGTAATATCATATGATATTTGTCTTTCCCTGTCTGACTTACTTCACTTAGCATGATAATCTCTAGCTTCATCCATGTTGCTGCAAAAGGCATTATTTCATTCTTTTATGGCTGAGTAATATTCCATAGTGTATATGTACCACATCTTCATTATCCATTCCTCTGTCAGTGGACATTTAGGTCATTTCCATGGCTTGGCTTTTGTAAATAATGCTGCAATGAACAAATCAGTGCCTTTCATTCTCTTTCTTCTTCTTCATTCTTGTTGGAAGTGAGATGTCTGAAAAACTAGAGAGAAGAGCCAGAAGACCATAGGTCCCTAAAGAAATTCTCATGTAGAAAGACATCCATGGGACAAGAACATTCCCATGCACTGAGTGAAAAAACAACAAAGAAACAGTAAAGTTTGTTTTGTGTTAGGCCACTAAGATTAAAAAGGGTTTCTCCTCTTTAGCAGCTAACATACTTTAAGAATTACTCCTTTAATGAACATAAAGTAGTCCTTGGAAATATCATCGAAATTAACTTTTAAAAATCCCATGGATAAACATATTTTTCAAAAAATGTGTGTAATGTAGTTATAAATTCGGTTTCTATGTGAAATTTTTGTAATTTTTTAAAATTTAGTAATTATTCTCTGATTGTTTGTTCTAAGTCTGTTAGCAATTGCACAATCTATTTCAAAAAGAAATGAAAAGAACATATACAAAAAATAAATAAATAAAACCAGAAAAAAACATTAAAATCGTGAGATTAAGTTTAGTAAATATTTAGTTGAGTCAATAATTCGGTAAGGTTAGTTTTGTGTATTGACTAGATCCAGTTAACAAACTGTCCCACAGGGGATGTTTGAACCCCTCCCTGTTTGTACATGTCATGACCACTACTCACATCCTTTTGTGTACTGTTATTGGCTGTTTCAGGCAGGATTTAGACTGCATTTAACTGCAAAACCTAAATTATTAATTATCTGGCTCTTTCAGAAAATGTTTGCTGACACTTTGTATAGAAAAATACTCAAATAACCTATCTTGTAAGCTATGTGTTGTGGCTTTCTGTTGGTATAGTCCACGTTTCATCTATTGATTCTTTATCTGTGGTAACATATATTTTGTTAAAGTAATGTACAAGGTCTTTCTTTTTATAGGAAATAAATAATTCTACTCCATTGTACTAGATTAATATTATAATTGTTCCATTCTGAGTCAAATTTATGCCAGAAAAAGTAATACATATAAATGTGAATATATAAGTGTATACAATTTCTTTTTTAATCTAAAAAATATGTATAGTTACTGTTTACCACATATGTGAATTTGTGAGGTATAGTTTATTTTAAGATAATACCCTAGTTCAAACATTTTGCCCTTCAGAGAGGTTATGTTTCATTGTTAGTCATAACATTAAAACACACACTTAGAAAAAGGAATTTATCCAAAAAAGTCAATTGCAATTATATAGTCCATTTATGGGGACAATGGAAAAGAATTAGAAAAATCTTTATATAATTACTCTGGAGAGCTGAATAATGAAGTGCTTTTATGCGTGTTATTTTCTAGCATTATAATTACAGATCCTCCACAAATAGTATAGCTTTCACTCATAATGTTTTTTTTTTTTTTTTTAAATAAATTTATTTATTTATTTTTGGCTGTGTTGGGTCTTCGTTTCTGTGCAAGGGCTTTCTCCAGTTGCCGAGAGCAGGATCCACTCTTCATCGCAGTGCGCGGGCCTCTCACTGTTGTGGCCTCTCCCGTTGCGGAGCACAGGCTCCAGACGCGCAGGCTCAGTAGTTGTGGCTCACGGGCTTAGTTGCTCCATGGCACGTGGGATCTTCCCAGAGCAGGGCTCGAGCGCATGTCTCCTGCATTGGCAGGCAGATTCTTAACCACTGCGCCACCAGGGAAGCCCTCACTCATAATGTTTAATGTTGTATATCTCTTTTGAAATCTGTAGAAGTTTTTTTTTTTTTTTTTTTTTTTTACAAAGCACAATAAATAGGGAAAATAAATTCCTCTATACAATCTTTCTTCCATGAGGGGTTCATCTACTGGTTAATGATTTGCTAGTTTTGATTTAATCTAGTCTCCCTGGCAAGTTCTAGCCTTAAAAACTGAACCTAACAAATAAATATTAAAAAATGAATTTCCTTCTGAAGTAAAGATCTTTATTATTTTGTTTTCTGTTTACTCTGAACTGAATTTTTCTTCAGCTATGAACAGAGAATTTTAATAAATACCAATGGGTTTTCACCTTCCCAGTAGAGGTAATTGTTATGATTTTCCTGAAGAGAACCTAATGCTTTTCGTTTAAGAGAGGAGGGTATAGACTACATACATGTTTTACAAGTTTGGAAAGCACAGTTTTCTATTTTAATTAAAACACAAAGATATAAATCTGTCATTCCCAATGATCACTACTGTCCTTAACCAGTCTACTGTCATGGCCGATCACTGCTCCCCGGTGCCCTCTACTGAGCCTACTGTGCCCGACACTTCCAAACAATGCAGTGATAGTAATTTATCTTGCTGTGTAAAATGTATACTAAGTGGGCATTTTTTATGTTTCCATGTGTGGAATAAGTGGGGATAAACCGTGTCTCAATGTGTAAATTTTCCTTTTACATATGAAATAAAAAAGAAAATTATCGTTACACACACATACACACACACATCTGGAGCTAAGTACACTTGTTCATCTTCCCTCCAGAGTTAAATGCAATTGTTCATGTGGTGATGTTTTACAAACGCTAATTATTACTCTTTGTTTAAAAGCCATAATAATTGCTAAATAGTAAGGCAGCTCTTGTCTAATCAGCAGTTTTAAATTCTAAAACTAATGTCCATGAAATATGGTGGAAGTAAAGGAAAGTTGTGAAGATGACTACATATAATGAAATTGCTGCTCCTGGTAGAATTAGCTTGTGAAGCACTTAAAGAGACAAAGTCTATTTCAGAATTTGAAGTGTTTTCTTAGTAGATGAAGATGGCCACAACTCTCAAATTGCCTACATTGAACATTGAGTGACACTAAGTTAATGTGATTCTCTGTAGAAAATTATGACTGATAAATCCAAAATTTTAAGTGTATATTTACTGGAAACTAAACTATTGATAATTTTATAATTCTTAAAATGATCCATTTGCATATTGAATTTCATTAAATGAAGGAATTCTACAAGAAAATAATGTTGCATATAGCATTCTTAAAGCAATAGTCTTTCTACATCCATCATGTATTGGTGGTGAGAAATAAGTTGTTACCCTTTTTTTCTAGAATATAACAGTTTCCAATATCTAACACAAAGAAGACAGGGCTTTGATGTAAATTCTTGTTTGGTTCTCAAGTAAGTAAGTGCTTAAACTAATAAGAATGTCATTTTAATAAGGCTAGGTATGAGCTAGTGGAATAGAAATATTGTCTGAGCAAATGTCTTGTCTGCTAAAGCTTTAATGACACCTGTCCCTAAATATGTAGAAATTAAGAGAAAAAAGCAGAAATTTTAATTAGCCATTAACCATGTTTGCAAAAGAAAGTAAACAAAAAAGAATGAAAACTCAGCACAACAAAAATGCTTTAGTGTGTTGAAAGCCAGAATAATAATTTTGCTTTGTGGATAGGACATTCTGTGATGGGAACTTGTAATTAGAAAGTAGATTTAAGTACATATTTTTAAGTGCTTGTAAAGTAAAAAATCCACAGCAAGACTAAACATTCCTGGAGGACAACATATTTCAACAGGGCTATACAGGCAACAATCTGTAATGTTCTGAAGATTTCTTAAAGACAACTACAGACAATATGACCATACTAACAAAAAGTCAATTTGCTTTAATTCTTTTAATGAAAGTAATAATATGAGTATTATTTTGGAGGAGTCAAATAAATGGGATGAACTATAAAGTACTGAGTTCATAATAAGAATCCAATAGAAAAAAAAATGTTCATTTAATAGTTGATATTCCTCCCCCCCCCCCAAAAAAAAATTAAAGGAACATATCAAGCACCATAAAATTAATTTAAAATTTGTACCCAAATTTCAACAGAAGAATAAAAGCTGAATCAACAAGATGGTTTTGCTATACCATTAAATGCACCAATAATCAAAATCAACCTCCAGATTCAATAATATGTGTGGGTCGGTAAATTACAGTTCATCATTTCAATGGAATATTAAAAGATCAAAATTAACTTCAAGATAATTTTCACATACTTCAAAACATTAATAAATTGTGATACAATTTTAAGTTCCAAAAAAGTACAAAATTTTACATCATTTTTACAGCTTTGTAAAACATTGATGTCATTAAACCAAAAATAAAAAATACACCCGGGACCCAAAAAAAAAAAAAAATGGTTTTGTGAAACTTAGCTTTGTTTTTCAAAATTCCTTTTACTATTATTTTTTAAACTTTTAACTTTTAAAAAGAAAATAGAGACTATCAGAACTGAGAGGCCCAGAGGAAACAAGTAGAGATTTTCTTAGAGAAAACCCAACTGAAAATGCCCACTGAATCAATCTTGTGTATCCTGCCATGGGGAGAGGAATATAAAGTAAAATCACAAGTTTGAAATAAAATAGTTGATATTTATGATCTTGTCTCCCATTTGTTCTGTGTAGATTAAAATAAACAAGAAACATGAAGTACATATTGGTTTGACAATCAGTATCGGACACCTTCTTGGTGATGACATCATAACGTTTAGTTTGATATAAATGCTTAGATGCTGAGGCCATTTAGGCAGCAAGAATAAAAGGAACCTGAGTAGAGGATGGGTACTAGTTATAAAGAGAATTGATTCTTTCATCTTCATTTATTAATTTCTTTCTCTGCTTTTAGAATTCAGAGGTATTTCATAACTTGGTCAAATATTTATTTAATTATATGATTTCAATTGTATTTCTTATTAATGGATCAGAACTATTATTTATCAGTTTGACATTCCTTATCCTTTTTCTTTAGAACCTATATACTATTTCATTTGTATGGGTAATTACATTTGACTACATTTTCTGTAAAATAGCATACCAAGTGAAAAAATGTTGTCACTAACTATAAGTATGGACATATTATATTCAAAGTGCTATGGAGTTCAACTGATAAGACATTGTAGATTTCATCCCATCTTGGTAACCTAATACATGCTATGATAGAATGGCAGGCTTGTCAGATTCATAGACAGGCTTAAATATAACCTACATTTTATACTAATCACTTTTGATTTGAATTACCAATAGGAAATTGATAATTCCTATTATTAAATTACCAATTACCAACACACCTTTGACTCTCTAACAACTAGGGAAAATTATGACTAAGTTGAAAATTACAGATAAAGAATGGTTTGCAACGTATTTAAAATAATTTGAAGTTTTTGCAAAATTGGAAGGTCATGATACTGTGATTTTTAAAAATTATTCCCTTCTTTGGTTTTCAGGATCTTACTCACACTTAATTTTTGGTGTTATTCAACACCCTGTCCTCAATCCTTTCACCTTTTCACTATATGTGCTTTTCAGGTTGATCAAATCTATCCACATGAGTTGACAAATTCATTTCCAGCACTTGGAAAATGGACTTTTCCCTTCAAATTGAAAGAACTACATGTTGATGATTTATAAACTGTCATGCATATCTTAATACTATGAATGTTTCAGGAAGAAAATTCAAATAAAGTAACATAGAGTGACCAGAGAAAGAAAGTATGGGAATTCAAAGTGCTCAAAGATGTTCAGTGAAGCCCAAAGTTACCCTGAGAGCAATGAGGTTAGAGTATTAGGTACAGTCAAAATCAGAAATGCCATCTCAGGAATATTTGGGACAATGTGGTGTCATTAAATCTGGGAGATTCAATGAAATGTACATTTTGAGAGGTCATCCTAAACTGTATTTCTTCTTTTTCTTTTATAGAAGGGTTACATATGGAATTGAGAAAAAAGTTAAGTGGTTGCAACAATCAAGCTGTTGTATACAGTATAGATATGAAAACTAGGTTTGAGGTAACTAGATGATTTCAGAAGATATTTAGGTAACAACCCAAACAGGTTAGGCTTTTATGATGTTCAGAAGTGTAAGGCAAGGAAGAGAAAAAATCATGCTCAGATTCCCAGGGTGGATAAGCGAGTTATTGCTCTGGGGCCACATGAGTAGAAGCAGTGTGTTTAATAAAGACACAAAGCAGCAGTGCTTTGGACATACTGAGTGTGTAAGACTGTAAACTGTAGAAGTCTCCCTTGAATAATCCTAATCTGTGTGCCTGAAGCAGAGAGGAGAGTTCTGGAGGGCCTGTAGTTTCTAAGACGTTATTTAGGAAGTGACAAAGGAAAGACAGGCACTGAGGAAAATCAAAAATGTAGGGATGGATAGACAAGGAAATATACCATGAGAAGCAGAAGGAAAAGGAAGAGAAAAGAGGGTGTCAGTAAGAATAAATGGTAAGAAAGTGTCAAATATTGTTGGACAGTCTAGTACGATTTTGTGTGAAAATTGTCCCAAAGAAAAGTATTACTAGAGAAGCATTGAAGACTTTCATAAGAAAAGTTTCAGTGGAGTTTAGTGTCATTGGTGATGTTGGAGGGGGGCAGGGGAGGGGATATAGATGAAAGGAGAAAATGGAGGAAGCAAGTTGAGATTACTCCCTGAGAATGTCTGCCAGGTCAGGGGGAAGGAGTTATAAGTCTAAAGGGGAGGACTGTGAGACAAAGGAAACAATTTTTTTTTTAATTTTGTCCTGCTTTGTTTTATTTATTTATTTATTTATTTATTTTTGGCTGTATTGGGTCTTCGTTTCTGTGAGAGGGGTTTCTCTAGTTGTAGCAAGCGGGGGCCACTCTTCATCGCGGTGCGCGGGCCTCTCACTATCGCGGCCTCTCTTGTTGCGGGGCACAGGCTCCAGACGCGCAGGCTCAGTAGTTGTGGCTCACGGGCCCAGTTGCTCCGCGGCATGTGGGATCTTCCCAGACCAGGGCTCGAACCCGTGTTCCCTGCATTGGCAGGCGGACTCTCAACCATTGCACCACCAGGCAAGCCCAGGAAACAATTTTTTTTCTCTGAGATTTTAATTGGTTCATGGAGTGTATGGATATCTCCTGTTTGCTTTCCAGATCTACTCTGCGTCCAGGAAGTTAAACCATATTATGTATATTTCTCTTGCTTTTGTTCGAGTTTGGCAAATGAGAGTCCCTGTAAAGTAAGAGGAAAGGAACAGGACACGGATGTTGATGCCCTCACTTCATTTGTGGGTTCCCATGAGCTGTTGTGCCCCTTCACCGACCACATCACATTGTTCCCAAGCCTCAGTCTCCACAGAGCCTCCCTGGCTTGGGTTCAAGTACAATCCACTCAACCCCTCAGGCTGACTGGCAGGAAAGATATTACTCTGTCCTTCGGTTTTTCGTATACCTGCCACCCATTTGTAAATAGTCTTCTATTAAAATAGCTTCAACTTTATTATTTCGAGTGGGCCATCTCATTCCTGCCAGGATCCAATCACACTTAGTAATCTTTGTGTACTCATGGGATGATCTTAATACAAGCGTAAAAAAAAATCTATAGGAAAAAGAGAATAATCAACAGAGAGAGGGCAGTGTGGTAGGACAAAGAGCTAGAAATCTAGTGGCAACATTAGCTTTAGACAGGAAGAGGGACAGATCTGTCATTAAATAATAAATTAACCAAATGGAGAGAACAGATGGAGATATTTGTCAGAGTAGAGATTGTGATAGGAATCTGGGGTAGTTATCATCGGATGACATCTGTTTTCTCTGGTATTCAGAAGTGTGGTTATTTTCTGTGAGTGATGGGAACAGTAATATAATTGAGAATTCAAGGAGAGTGTAAAATATTTCACATTTAATTGAATATCTATTTTCCTGCATGCTGATACATTGACTTTCATTGAAAAATGATCCTTGTAGCCATATTGTTCTATAGGAGCTGCTATTTTGACTAGAGTTTTCATCTTCCCTAAACCAGAATCAGGGACCATTCTTGGGATTTAGATAGGGGACTGAGAAAATGTTGCTCAGACTATGTTTGGCATTGAAAATGTGAAATGTAATCCACAAAATATGGCAGAAAGTTTCTCAAATTGGGGGAAGAGGTTTGAAGAAAGAAAAATATTTGAAGAAGGGGAGAAGCAGAAAGATAATGGGGGAGAGCTAAAGAGAGAGACAATCAAACGTGGCAGAGTTCCCGTCCCTGATGTATCTGGGCCAATTGCATTTTTGACACTCCCATGGCTTGCTGTTTAAAGGAATAAATTTATCATTGTACTAGTGCTGATCCTACTGAGTTCTGCCTCTTTTCTCAAAAAAATAAAAAATAAAAATAAAGTCTTCATTTGTAAAAACTTAGGCAGTATTGAAGTTCAGTCAAAGGTAGAGACCATAAATTTATGCTGGCATCAGTCTTCAGATCTGTGTGATCTTCCTCCATCAGTGCTGAGCAGCTGAAGTAGAGAGAATAAGAGAGCTGGATTAACCAGGAATTGAGGAAATTAAGGGAAATTTACTTTTTTGTGTGTGCCAGTGAATGATAAGTGGAATTCAGCCCAACTTCTTGACCTTGAAGTTTCAGTGGTGTACACAAAATTGCTGCCCTGAAGAGGGCTGGAAGCAGCATGGCATAACTACAATGGAGATGGTTTTAATGAAGCAAGAAGGTAAAGGCTACACTCAATAAATATATAGGAAGGTTGTTAATTGTACAAGGAATGCAATGACAATAGCAGTAGGAGGTTGGTTCATGAAAGAAGAAGCATAATGCTGAATAAAGGGATTAGAAAAAATGCAGAGTAAAGATTTTATGTTGGCAATTATCAGAGTTTTCAGAGATCTGAGATAAACTAGACTTAAGAAGACACACACAAAAGGGGCAAGATCAATCCTAGAGACTCTGGTAACAGTGGAATAGTATATAGACAAGCCATTCATCAGATGACAATTGTAAACTCTGAACGAATTACAAAAACAACTATCTGAAAGCACTAAAGAGTGATCAGAAGCAGGCAGACATTGGAGAGGAGTCAACCCATAATTGAAAGAAACTCTAATTGGATAAAATTTGTGCTTATATGGCTTCTCACCTGAGGGCACCTTCAGTCCGCTCTATATGGGTAGTGGAAGCAATGGCAGAAAGCTACAATTTTTCAAGTGTGAAGAGTCAGAGAACAGTCTGAGACTTCCATAATAGCATAAAAGTGACCCAAGAAAAGAGGGAAGAAAATATAAAGGAGAACTAAGATCTCCTACGACGGTACTAATCCTTGGTTAATGCCTGAACAGCACACATGTAGGGAAATTCTAAGGTTCCACGAAAGCAACCAATAAAAATATGAAGAGCTAAGTAGTTTCAGCTGCTTCCAAACCAGTGAGGCAGAATTTGGAATTTTAGTTCAGCCGTGCTAACATCATACCACAATTAATAGCATTATTACTTAGAGGAATAAAACAAAATGCAAAGGCAACACAAAATATCTTCACAATGCCATGAATGAAATTAAATGTTACTAGAGAGATTTCATTATTAGAATACCTTCACTATAAGACATCTTGAAGGAAGTTCTTAAGCTGAAGGGAAATAACACCAAATGGAAACTCAGATTTATAAGCAGATATGAAGGCCTTGAAAATGGGAAATATCTAAGCAAATGTACTAGAATATATAATTTTTCTTCTCTTAATTTATTTAAAACACTACAACTGTTTCAAGCGAACTTTACAACACTGAATTGTGGGATTTATAACATAAATATGTAGAATAGATATGACAACAATAGTATAGCAAATGGGGCAAATGGAGCTATATTGGTGTGATATTTTTATATCTTATGTGAAATAGCACAAATTAACTCTAAGTAGACTATACAAATGGGAACAATTTAAAAATAATGTAGGGCTTCCCTGCTGGCGCGGTGGTTGAGAATCTGCCTGCCAATGCAGGGGACACGGGCTCGAGCCCTGGTCTGGGAAGATCCCACATGCCGCGGAGCGACTAGGCCCGTGAGCCACAATTGCTGAGCCTGCACGTCTGGAGCCTGTGCTCCGCAACAAGAGAGGCCGCGATAGTGAGAGGCCTGTGCACCGCGATGAAGAGTGGCCCCCGCTCGCCACAACTAGAGAAAGCCCTTGCACAGAAACAAAGACCCAACACAGCCATAAATAAATAAATAAATAAAATTAAAAATAAATAAATAAATAAAAATAAAAATAATGTAAATAGGTATGGGTATGATTAAAACCAATAAATTTGTTTAAATAAAAGTATTTAACAAAAGAGAAAGCAGGAAAATATAGAGTAGAATAAAAATGAAACAAACAATAGGAAAAATTGAAAACAAAAACCAAATGGTGGACAAAAATTCAATCACAGCATAATTACATTGAATGTTAATGAGTTTAAAAAATTCAAATGAGGTTCACATTGTCCAATTTATTTAGACTTTAATTAGTCTCAAGAATGCTCATAAATATAAAGGCATAGATAAGTTGAAAAAAGGATAGATGTATACTATTTTAAAATAGCAAAAAAATGGATGAAGCTATATTTGTTACCAAAAATGGGGTCAGACTGCTCACCACTCAAAAGCCAATAAAGGGGCAAGGTTGATGGAAAAGTTTGCTTTTTTTCAGATGCCAGCAACCAGAGGAGTCCTGTCCAAAGGCCAACACCCCTCCCCCACCCCTGACAATCAGTGTGCAAGAGATTTCATAGGCAGAGGGAGGGGGCTACATGCAGAAACAGCACAGTCAGCTCTGACAGTCATCTTGAAATTGGTCATGCAGTCGTCTGATCAGCATCATCTTGATTGTCTTAAGTACAATTAGTCTTCAGTTCCAGGGTTGATTTGTTTCCATTTCTCTGAGGCCAGTTCTCGGAATTGTGGCAGGTTATGTAATGGCTACATTCTGGTCATCATGGAGTTAACTTCCTCCACCTGGTGGGGATTTCAGCATCTACAAAACAGCTCAAAGGATGTGGTTCAGAATTATATCTATAGCCCTTAAGGAGAAGATAAAGGTCCTTGGCTTTGCTTACTGAGTACACTGTTATTATTTGGTCTTGCTGGACTGTTTTCCTTGCTTCTGCATTTTCTCACTTTTTTGATCAAACTTTTTGACTAAAATTTTTCCACAGACAAAAGGCTGGTGGAGGACAGTGGGGGGTGGGGGAGGGTGCAAGGACCACAGGGTCCAGATCGGTGTCATATTCATCTTAGAAAAAGTACATTCAGGACCTGAAGTAGAATGTGAATATCATAGTAATAAAAGATTGATTCATCAGTGATTCCAGCAAGCAACATGCAGAGTGGGGACCACCCATCAATTGCATAGGTTTCTGTTGTAAGTCTCCATGTGGATCAGTGATCTGTTCCATAGGTAAAGGTAATTGAAACAAAAATTCCTATCTAGAAGTGCTCTCATAACTAAAACCTAATGCATGTGGCATTGGGGCGATTTGGGGAAGAGGATGCAAGGACGGCGAGGCAATTTAATGACGTCCAGAAGAGCAGTGAGGAAACTATCAGAGGCTCAACAAGGAGAAAGATGTCATGTATGACCACAAGCTCACCAGATCCTTACTCGTGTTAAAGTTACAATAGAAGATATGCACAATGACCTCATAGACTTGGCAAAGAAGATTCCAGGGCACAATGTTGAAATTACCCAATAGTTTAGTTTAATGGCCTTTGATAAACTAGGAGGGGAAGGAGATGAGCTAACAATTAACCTGTTTTCAACCAGATTTTAGAAAAACTATTTTTAACCCAGGACTGCTGTGCTGGAAAATAAATACGATTGTTATTTCCAGGCTCTCCATCTGGCAAAGATTTTCAAAATGGGCTCAGGATAATGATCAAATCTAGGATATTACCAGTAAAATTGGACTTCACGGGCAAGATCAAGGGTGCATGGCTTTAAAACCCTTTGTTAAGACTATAGAATAAGTTAAGGCAGAGGCATGCAGACCCCCTCAGCTAGAAAAAAACACTTCTAAACACCTTGAGGACAACACCTAACTCTCACCCCAAGGTAGAGAGGAACTAATTCAAAGCAGCGTATGGGTCTGGCAGGAAGGAAGCTGAGAAAGTCATTGCTTAGGGCTTAGGGCAGAGCGGGGCTCACAGAAGGACTGGGGACCAGGTTTTACTCTGTACCTTCCTCCTCTCCTCCCCCCTTGAATGAGGGCTCACTGCACTGCCTCAGCTTTGTATATTGACAGTGTGGGCAAGCAGATAACTTGTCTTTTTAATCAAATTGTCTCCAAGTCAGGACAAGCCAAATGCAAGCACTAAAACAGAGAAAATATAATCAAGTGGCTTCTTCGACATGTGAGCTTAAATGATGGCCTAGGTTGCAAGCTAGGGTTGCAAGCTAATTCCAATGGGGCAGAGTATTTGTGAATGAAAAGAATATATCTTTCACATCAGAGGTGTGAGTTATAGTTTCCAGAGATTGGATTGTGGTATTTAATTTCTTAAAATGGCCACTGATTATCCCTTTGGTCAACTGGGGCTGGTTGACCATGCTTCTGTCCATGTGGCCCTCCATATAACTAGCTTAGGCTTCTTTACAACATGCTAATCCATGGGTAATCATATATATATTTTAAAACAGTGGTACTCAGATAGAGATGATTTGCCCTTCCAGAGGACCTTTGGCAAATCCTAGAAATATTTTTGGTTGTCAGGACTGGAGAGGTGAGAGGGGCATCTAGTGGTTATGTCATGGGTAGAATTGTGTCCTCCTCAAATTTATGTGTTGAAGTCCTAACCCCTAGTACCTCAGAATGTGACTTTATTTGGAAATAGGGTCCTCTCAGGCATAAGTAGTTAAGATGAAGTCACATTGGTGTAAGATTGACCTTAATCCATATGACTGTTGTCTTTATCAAAATGGAAAATTTAAACAGACGCACACTGAATGAGATCCCCAGCTGAACATGAAGGCAGAGATTTGGGTTATGCTTCTACAAACCATGGAACACCAAAGACTGCTAGCAATCCAAATATTGAATGGGAGCGAGGCATGGAACAGATTCTCTTTCAAAACCCTCAGAAAGAACCTACCCTGTCAAAACTTTGATCTTGGATTTCTTGCCCCTCCAGAACATGAGATAATAAATTTCTGCTTTTAATAAATTTCTGCTTTTTAAGTCCCCCAAACTGTGGTGAAGCCCTAGCAAACTGTACAGGTGGAGGCAAAGGATACCATAAAACACCTTATAACAGACAACAACAAACAAGGATTTGGTGAAAATATCAGTACTGCTGATACTGAGAAACCTTGTTCTTAGAGCAAATGTTTGGGGGAAGGAACAAGAAACTGCCAGCCTCTTAAGAACTTTGCTGCAAAATTAATAAACAACATTTGTGTAGGGCAGACCATTCCCAGAGCTCATCCAGATTCAGGAAGAGGGCACAGTCCTTCCCTGCTCAGTCTGCACGTGGCCACAGAGTACGTGCATGCCATCTACATGCAGAATCCACACTTTCCTCCAAGTCTTCTTCAGTCATAGCATCAGGCTTGTGTTGAGATTAGAAAATAGTAATTTCTAAAAAGCCCTTATACAAAAGCTGAAAAAGCATAGAAAATTAGGACTGAATTAAAATTAAAAATGTCTATGCAGAAAACTGTAAAACACTGCTGAGAAAAATTTAAAAAGATTTATACAGATGGAAAAACTGTAACCTGATCATACCTTGGAAGAATATATCTATAAATTCAATGCAATGTGTGCTATAATACAAGTGTGTGTGTTTTTTTTTTTTTAAATTGACAACTTGATTTAAAATAGGGAAATGTATGAACTTACAATAGCAAAACAATCTACTGAATAAAAGAATAAGTCTTTTGGAAGTTATAATATCTGACTTCATGACTTAATATCAAAAGAATATTTTACCAGAAAGAAAGGAACAAAGGAAGAGAAGGAGGGAGGGAGGGAGGAAAATAAATCAATAAAAGTGAAATGAGATTCCAGAGATAGAATCACACTTATACAATTAGTTCATTTTCAGCAAAGGATCTAAAGCAATTCAACAGGAAATGCAAGTTTTTTCAGCAAATTGTAATGGAATAAGTAGGTATTTATGTCGGAAAAAATGGCATTGACTTCTACCTCATACCCTACATGCACGTATTTATTATACTATACTAGAATATGGCCAATGGTATTAGATGATTGGATGAAATTACTAGGGTTGAACAAGTAAGTAAATAAATTGCAGATAATGGGAACCAAGCTGCTCACTGTCAGAGAAAAACATTGTAAATAAATAAGTGAGGAAGGCTGGAACAGTCCATGTGGTGATGGATTAGTCAGAGATACCTGAATGGGTACTTGGTTCCTGACAGTATTTCCAAAGTTTTAGGTAGACTTTTGGACTATGCTCTCTCTTCTATGTGTTTGAACAAATGTATTCAGCATTATAGTATCATACAGAGTATTTTCATTGCCTGAGAAATCCTCTGTGCTCTGCCTATTAGTCCTTCTCTCCTCATTAATCTCTGGCAACCCCTAATAACTTTATTGTCTCCATATAGTTTTGTCTCTTCCAGAATGTCATATAGTTTGAATCACACAGTATGTATATTTTTCAGGTTGACTTCTTTCACTAAGTAATATGCATTCAAGGTTTCTCCAAGTCTTTTTGTGGCTTGAGAGCTCATTTCTCTATAGTGATGCATAATATTCCATTGTCTGGATGTATCATTATATTAATTCATTCACCTAATCAAGGACATCTTGAGTTGCTTTCAAGTTTTGGCAATTATGAATATAGCTGCTATAAACATCTGTGTGAAGGTTTTCGTATGGACATAAGTTTTCAATTCCTTTAGGTAAATACCAAAGAACTTGATTACTGGGTCATATGATAAAAGTATGTTTATTTAAACTTCCAAACTGTCTAGCAAGTAGCTGTGCCATTTTTCATTCTTACCAGCAGTGAATGAGAGTTCCTGTTGTTCCACATCCTCACCAGCATTTGGTGTTGTCAGTGTTTTTGTATTTTGGCTATTTTAATACGTGTTAAGTGGTATCTCATGGTTGTTTTAATTTGCATGTCCTTGATGACATGTGATGTACAGCATCTTTTCATATGTTTGCTTGCTATCTGTATATCTTCTCTGGTGAGGTTTAATTATTATAATTTTTCTTAGCAAAGAAGCACAGTCTGAGGAAGATACTTGGGCAAAGATATCAGTTGCTGGCCAGGATCTATTATTTCTTAATTATTTAGTTAAGAATTACTAAGAAGTGCTGGATGGGATTCCAGGGATGTTCCTTAAAGGTAGCTGACCCAGTTGGGAGATGTGCTATTTCTGCCCTTCAGCTTTGCTTTTTCTGCTGCCTGGAACTTGGATATGATGGCTGAGCACCAGCAACCATATTAGATCATGAGGAGTCTTTGAAGATGGAAACTGTGCCCCAGGATGGTAGAGCAGATGAACTGAAGAAGGAAGAAGGTTACTAGAGAAGCCCCATAATAGCCACAGATTACTTACCCCCAGACTTCTTTTATGAGAAAGAGAAAAAAACATCTGTGCTGTATAACGGGGGTCCCCAACAGGTATACATGTATACTGGCCTGTGGCCTGTTAGGAACCGGGCTGCACAGCAGGAGGTGAGTGGTGGCTGAGTGAGCAAATCTTCATCTGCCGCTCCCCATCACTCCCCATCACTCGCATTACCGCCTGAACCGTACCCCTCTACCCACCCCGTCCATGGAAAAATTGTCTTCTGAGAAACTGGTTCCTGGTTCCAAAAATTTGGGGACCGCTGCTGTATAAGACACACTAGTTTTGGACATTTTATTATAAGTAAATGTACTTCTGTCTGAAAGAGAGGCAGTAGCAGAAAGACCTCAACCTCTGGTGATTGTCCATGCCTATAAAATGTCCTGTCAAGTGAGGGCTAGGGCATATAGCATGGACTTAGCATTCTTCCTGGACTGTGACCTTATATTATAGACCTATAAAAGGAATGAGAAAGCACCTGTCCTATCTATGAGTGAGTGGCTCCTTGATGGGCCAACAGGTGCCATACAGCTCAGACAGGGGAGGGGTCACACTCTGGCAAACATAGGAGGAGCTACAATAAAATTATGTTATAAAATGTGATACTAAATAAAGCATGTCTTTGGGATCATCGCAAATATTCAGTAACAACTCTCTTATGGGACAAGGGAGGAAACTGCTGACTCATTTTGCTGAATAAATTGATACATTTGTTCTAAAAAGGAATCATGTTAATTTATAGTTAGTAATATTTGATATATTCTAATCATGCAGATTTTAATGATTTTCTAATGATATATTCTAATGATGATTCTAATAGTATTTTCTAATCATATTACCCAGGGTGTGAGATGTCCTTTGGAAGCATCCTTGATTGCTCTTCCTATCCTTGGTTACTAACTTGAGTCATTCATAGGTCTTCAATAGAATGGTCACCACAAGAAGCAGCTCTGAACCAGGCTCAGGCAACTCAGACCCAGCTCTGGGGCATCCTAAGCCACGTGTTTCCGCAGGCATTGTATTAACAATGGGTTCTCTCAGCACTGACCTGAACCCCAGCATGACCTCTGGACCTCTCAGGGATGGGATGTTGATCCATTCTTAACAAGGGTATGCCTGGCTCCACTCAGCCTTCTTTGGACTCCACTCAGCCTCCCTGGGTTTCTACTCCCTAACAGTGAAGGATAGGGTGTCCATTGCTCCTTTAAATCACTCTCTCCAGGACCTACATCTCCCTGAATGTTGGATGCTCATCTTCATGGAGTCATGAACTCTCAGGGCTGCTGGGGACCCTACAAGACCATTTATTTCATTAAGGCCTCTCTGAAGGAAGGCTGTGGCTTCATAATAACCTACACTCCACCCACATGGTAGCAACCAAACTTACTAGATGTGAAAAAGTAAGCAAATAAGTTATTTGCTGTTTAGGGTTGCGGGTTGAATTGCATCCCCCCCAAAATATATGATGAAGTTCTAACCCCTGGTACCTGTGAATGTTCCCTTATTTGGAAAGAGGGTCTTTGCAGATGTAGTTACTGAACACAAGGTCATAGTGGAGTAGTGTGGGTACCAATCCAAAGACTGGTGCCCTTATAAGAAAAGAAAACAGACACACAACAGAGAAGGTCCTGTGAAGACAAGACAAAGATTGGAGGAATGCAACCACAAGCCACGGAATGCCAAGGATTGCCAGCAACCATCAAAGCCAGAAAAGAAGGATCCTCCACTAGAGCCTTCAGAGAGAACAGAGCCTACTCACACCTTGATTTCAGACTTCTGGTCTCCAGAAGTATGAGAGAACATGTAGCAACTGCTGTCTTGTTTGTAGCCCATCCTTCAGTGCACAAATGCCTTACCAGACATGTGCCTGTAAATTTGCTCTTGAGCCTCCTCTGCCTGGAAACTCCAAACACTCTTTTTCTTTCTTCTGGAGAATGCCTACTGCAGAATTCCAGCTTATGACATTTAATACCTGAATTAGTTATATATTTCCTAATAATATCCTTGTTCTGTTTATTAAACCAACAGTAGATAGCATTAGCAAATATAAATCAAATCATAGTAGAAAACATATGTTAAGACTTTATGAATGAAATAAGTGACAGCAGAAGTCTCTTTCAATCTTTGTGAAGAAAGATATTGAAGAATTACTAAATGGTCACAGAAAGGTAATGGCTGATGAAAAATTAGAGGCAGTAACACAGGACTGCATAATAAAAATGCATTGGCAGTTTAAAGTAATGTTGGTATAACTTAACTATCAGAAATGTTGTATTTATGAACTGAGTTTCAATGTATACCCTGCATATGAGTGACTTGTACTAATCTTGAGATGCTTGTGTTGAAGGATCACTACCATGGGCAGGCTTTTACAATGACCCTTCCATTGTGCTCCAGCATACCCTTACTAGGGTTTAATTTAAATAGGCCTTGCATTCAGACATACATCTGTTTGTTATCTAACATTCAAGATCCATGAGGCCTGGAATTATTTTGTTTTTCTCTCTTTCTTTCTTTCTTTTCTTTTCTTTTTTTTTTTTTTAACATCTTTATTGGGGTAAAATTGCTTTACAATGCTGTGTTGGTGTCTGCTTTATAACAAAGTGAATCAGCTATATGTATACATATATCCCCATATCACCTCCCTCTTACATCTCCCTCCTACCCTCCCTATCCCACCCCTCTAGGTGGACACAAAGCACCGAACTGATCTCACTGTGCTATGCGGCTTCTTCCCACTAGCCATCTGTTTTACATTTGGTTGTGTATATATGTAGATGCCACTCTCTCACTTCGCCCCAGCTTACCCTTCCCCCTCCCCGTGTCCTCAAGTCCATTCTCTACATCTGCGTCTTTATTCCTGTCTTACCCCTATGTTCTTCAGAAACACTTTTTCTTTTTTTTAGATTCCATATATATGTGTTAGCATATGGCAATTGTTTTTCTCTTTCTGACTTACTTCATTCTGTATGACAATCTCTAAGTCCATCCACCTCCTACAAATAACTCAATTTCATTTCTTTTTATGGATGAGTAATATTCCATTGTATATATGTGCCATATCTTCTTTATCCATTCATCTGTCAATGGACACTTAGGTTGCTTCCATGTCCTGGCTATTGTAAATAGAGCTGCAATGAACATTGTAGTACATGACTCTTTTTGAACTATGGTTTTCTCAGGGTATGATATATGCCCAGTAGAGGGATTGCTGGGTGATATGGTAGTTCTAGTTTTAGTTTTTTAAGGAAACTCCATACTGTTTTCCATAGTGGCTGTATCAATTTACATTTACACCAACAGTGCAAAAGGGTTCCCTTTTCTCCACATGTTCTCCAGCATTTATTGTTTGTAGATTTTTTAATGATGGCCATTATGACCAGTGTGAGGTGATACCTCATTGCAGTTTTGATTTACATTTCTCTCATGATTAGTGATGTTGAGCATCCTTTCATGTGTTTGTTGACAATCTGTATATCTTCTTTGGAGAAATGTCCATTTAGGTCGTCCGCCCATTTTTCGATTGGGTTGTTTGCTTTTTTGATATTGAGCTGCATGAGCTGCTTGTAAATTTTGAAGATTAATCCCTTGTCAGTTGCTTCACTTGCAAATATTTTCTCCGATTCTGAGGGTTGTCTTTTCATCTTGTTTATGGTTTCCTTTGCTGTGCAAAAGCTTTTAAGTTTCGTTAGGTCCCATTTGTTTATTTTTGTTTTTATTTCCATTTCTCTAGGAGGTGGGTCAAAAAGGATATTGCTGTGATTTATGTCATAGAGTGTTCTGCCTATGTTTTCCTCTATTAGTTTTATAGTGTTTGGCCTTACATTTAGGTCTTTAATCCATTATGAGTTTATTTTTGTGTATGGAGTGAGTGTTCTAATTTCATTCTTTTACATGTAGCTGTCCAGTTTTCCCAGTTCCACTTATTGAAGAGGCTGTCTTTTCTCCACTGTATATGCTTGCCTCCTTTATCAAAGATAAGGTGACCATATGTGTGTGGGTTTATCTCTGGGCTTTCTATCTTCTTCCATTGATCAATATTTCTGTTTTTGTGCCAGTACCATACAGTCTTGATTACTGTAACTTTGTAGTATAGCCTGAAGTCAGAGAGCCTGATTCCTCCAGTTCCATTTTTCTTTCTCAAGATTGCTTTGGCCATTTGGGGTCTTTTGTGTTTCCATACAAATTGTGAAATTTTTTGTTCTAGCTCTGGGAAAAATGCCAGTGGTAGTTTTAGGTATTGCATTGAATCTGGAGATTCTTTGTGTAGTATACTCATTATCACAGTGTTGATTCTTCCAATCCAAGAACATGGTATATCTCTCCATCTGTTGGTATCATCTTTCATTTCTTTCATCTGTGTCTTCTAGTTTTCAACATACAGGTCTTTTGTCTCCTTAGGTAGGTTTATTCCTAGGTATTTTATTCTTTTTGTCACAATGGTAAATAGGAGTGTTTCCTTAATTTCTCTTTCAGATTTTTCATCATTAGTGTATAGGAATGCAAGAGATTTCTGTGTATTAATTTTGTATCCTGTTACTTTACCAAATTAATTGATTACCTCTAGTAGTTTTCTGGTAACATCTTTGGGATTCTCTATGTATTGCATTATGTCATCTGCAAAAAGTGACAGTTTTACTTCTTTTCTTATTTGGATTCCTTTCATTTCTTTTTTTTCTCTGATTGCTGTGGTTAAAACTTCCAAAACTATGCTAAATAATAGTGGTGATAGTGGACAACCTTGTATTGTTACTGCTCTTAGTGGAAATGGTTTCAATTTTTCACCATTTAGAACGATGTTGGCTGTGGATTTGTCATATATGGTTATTATTATGTTGAGGTAATTCCCTCTATGCCTATTTTCTGGAGGGTTTTATCATAAATGGATGTTGGATTATTTTGAAAGTTTTTCTGCATGTCTTTAGATTATCATATGGTTTTTCTACTTCAATTTGTTAATATGGTGTATCACATTGATTGATTTGTGTATGTTGAAAAATCCTTGCATTCCTAGGATAAACCTCACTTTATCATGGTGTATGATCCTTTTAATGTGCTGTTGGATTCTGTTTGCTAGTATTTTGTTGAGGATTTTTACATCTATGTTTGTCAGTGATATTGGCCTGTAGTTTTCTTTCTTTGTGACATCTTTGTCTGGTTTTGGTATCAGTGTGATGGTGGCCTTGTAGAATGAGTTTGGGAGTGTTCCTCCCTCTGCTATATTTTGGAAGACTTTAAGAAGGATAAGTGTTAGCTCTTCTCTAAATGTTTTGATAAGATTCTCCTGTGAAGCCATCTGGGCCTGGGCTTTTGTTTGTTGGAAGATTTTTAATCACAGTTTCAATTTCAGTGTTTGTGATTGGTCTGTTTATATTTTCTATTTCTTCCTGGTTCAGTCTCGGAAGGTTGTGCTTTTTAAAGAAGTTGTCCATTTCTTCCAGGTTGTCCATTTTATTGACATATAATTGCTGGTAGTAATCTCTCATGATCCCTTGCATTTTTGCAGTGTCATTTGTTACTTCTCCTTTTTCATTTATAATTCTATTGATTTGAAAATTCTCCCTTTTTTTCTTGATGTGTCTTGTTAGTGGTGTATCAATTTTGTTTATCTTGTCAAAGAGCCAGCTTTTGTTTTATTGATCTTTGCTATCATTTCCTTCATTTCTTTTTCATTTATTTCTGATGCGATTTTTATGATTTCTTTCCTTCTGCTAACTTTGGGTTTTTGTTTTTTTTTTCTTCTTTCTCTAATTGCTTTAGGTGTAAGGTTACATTGTTTATTTGAGATATTTCTTGTTTCTTGAGGTAGGATTGGATTGCTATAAAACTCCCTCTTAGAACTGCTTTTTGCTGCATCCCATAGGTTTTGGGTCATCGTGTTTTCATTGTCATTTGTTTCTAGGTATTTTTTGATTTCCTCTTTGACTTCTTCAGTGATCTCTTGGTTATTTAGTAGTGTATTGTTTAGCCTCCATGTGTTTGTATTTTTTGTAGTTTTTTTTTTTTTTTTTTTTCTGTAATTCATATCTAGTCTCATAACGTTGGGGTCAGAAAAGCTACTTGATATGATTTCAATTTTCTTAAATTTATCAAGGCTTGATTTGTGACCCAAGATATGATCTCTCCTGGAGAATGTTCCATGATCACTTGAGAAGAAAATATATTCTGTTGTTTAGGATGGAATATCGTATAAATATTAAGTCCATCTTGTTCAATGTATCATTTAAAGCTTGTGTTTTCTTATTTATTTTCATTTTGGATGATCTGTGAAAGTGGAATGTTAAAGTCCCCTACTATTATTGTGTTACTGTCGATTTCCTTTTTTATGGCTGTTGGCATTTGCCTTATATATTGATGTGCTCCTATGTTAGGTGCATAAATATTTACAATTGTAATATCTTCTTCTTGGATTGATTCCTTGACCATTATGTAGTGTCCTTCTTTGTCCCTTGTAATAGTCTTTATTTTAAAGTCTATTTTGTCTGATATGAGAATTGCTTCTCCAGTTTTCTTCTGATTTCCATTTGCATGGAATATCGTTTTGCATCCCTTCACTTTCAGTCTGTATGTGTCCCTAGGTCTGAAGTGGGTGTCTTTTGGACAGTATATATATGTGTCTTGTTTTTGTATCCATTCAGCCAGTCTATGTCTTTTGGCTGGAGCATCTAATCCATTTACATTTAAGGTAGTTATCAATATGTATGTTCCTCTAACCATTTTCTTAATTGTTTTGGGTTTTTTATTGAAGGTCTTTTCCTCCTCTTCTGTTTCCTGCCTAGAGAAGTTCCTTTAGCATTTCCTGTAAAGCTAGTTTGGTGGTGCTGAATTCTCTTAGCTTTTGCTTGTCTGTAAAGATTTTAATTTCTCCATTGAATCTGAATGAGATCCTTCCTGGTAATCTTGGTTGTAGGTTTTTCCCTTTCATCACTTTACATATGTCCTGCCGCTGCCTTCTGGCTTGCAGAGTTCCTGCTTAAAGATCAGCTGTTAATCTTATAGGGATTTCCTTGTATGATATTTGTTGCTTTCTCTTGCTGCTTTTAATATTTTTTTTTTGTATTTAATTTTTGGTAGTTTGATTAATATGTGTCTTGGCATGTTTCTCCTTGGATTTATCCTGTATTGGACTCTCTGTGCTTCCTGTACTTGATTGACTATTTCCTTTCCCATATTAGGGAAGTTTTCAAACCTCTTCAAATATCTAATTAGTCCCTTCCTTTTTCTCTTCTGCTTCTGGGACCCCTAAAATTCTAATGTTGGTGAGTATAATATGGTCCCAGAGGTCTCTGAGACTCTCCTCAATTCTTCTCATTCTTTTTTCTTTATTCTGCTCTGTGGTAGTTATTTCCACTATTTTATCTTCCAGGTCACTTATTTGTTCTCCTGCCTCAGTTATTCTGCTATTGATTCCTCATAGAGAATTTTTAATTTCATTTATTGTGTTGTTCATCATTGTTTGTTTGCTCTTTAGTTCTTCTAGGTCCTTGTTAAACGTTTCTTGTAATATCTTCATTCTATTTCCAAGATTTTGGATCATCTTTACTATCATTATTCTGAATTCTTTTTCAAGTAGACTGCCTATTTCCTCTTCATTTGTTTGGTCTGGTGGGGTTTTACATTGCTCATTCAGCTGCTATGTATTTTTCTGTCTTCTCTTTTTGCTTAACTTACTGTGTTTGGGGTCTCCTTTTCACAGGCATAGGTTCGTAGTTCCTGTTGTCTTTAGTGTCTGCCACAGTTGGTAAAGTTGGTTCAGTGGATTATGTAGGGTTCTTTGTAGAGGGAACTGGTGCTTGTGTTCTGGTAGCTGAGGCTAGATCATGTCTTTCTCGTGGGAAGGACCACATCTGGTGGTGTGTTTTGGGGTGTCTGTGAACTTAGTATCATTTTACATAGCCTCTCTGCTAATGGGTGGGGTTGTGTTCCTGTCTTGCTAGTTGTTTGGCATAGGGTGTCCAGCACTGGAGTTTGTTGGTCACTGAATGGAGCTGGGTCTTAGCGTTGAGACAGAGATCTCTGGGAGAGCTCTTGCCGATTGTTATTACATGGGGCTGTGAAGTCTCTGGTGGACCAGTTGTCCTGAACTCGGCTCTCCCACCTCAGAGACTCAGGCCTGACACCCGGCCAGAGCGTCAAGACCCTGTCAGCCACGTGGCTCAGAAGAAAAGGGAGAAAAAAATAAAAGAATGAAAGAAAAATTAATAATAAAATAAAATGAAGTTATTAAAATAAAAAATATTATTAAAATAAGAAAAACAAAAAAGTAATTAAAAAAAGAAAGAAGAGGGCAACCAAGACAGTAAACAAATCCATCAATGATAACAAGTGTTAAAAACTATACTAAAAAAAAAAAAAAAATACGGACAAACAGAGCCCTAGGGCAAATTGTAAAAGCAAACCTATACAGACAAAATCACATAAAGGAGCATACATATACACACTCACAAAAAGAGAAAAAGGAAAAAAAAAATTAAATATGTATATATATAAGAAAAAGTAAAGGAAGAGAGCAACAAATCAATAAACAAATATACCAGTGACAATAAGCTCTAAATACGAAACTGAGATAAACATAAAACCAGAAACAAATTAGATGCAGCAAGCAAACCCCAAGTCTTCAGTTGCTCCCAAAGTCCACCGCCTCAATTTTGGGATGATTCGTTGTCTATTCAGGTAGTCCAGAGATGCAGGGTACGTCAAGTTGATTGTGGAGATTTAATCTGCTCCTCTTGAGGCTGCTGGGGAAATTTCCCTTTCTCTTCTTTTTTCCCCCAGCTCCTGAGGTTCAGCTTTGGATTTGGCCCTGCCTCTGCATGTAGGTTGCCCTCTGGTGTCTATTCTTTGCCCAGACAGGAGGGGGTTAAAGGAACGGCCGATTAGGGAGCTCTGGCCCACTCAGGCTGTGGGGAGGGAGGGGTAGAGAATGTGGGGCGAGCCTGCTGCAGCAGAGGTCCGCATGACATTGCACCAGCCTGAGGCACCCTGTGTGTTCTCTGGGGAGGTTGTCCCTGGATCACGGGACCCTGGCAGTGGCAGGCTGCACAGGATCCCGGGAGGGGAGTTGGGGATGGTGACCTGTGCTTGCACACAGGCTTCTTGGTCGCTGCAGCAGCAGCATTAGCATTTCATACCCATCTCTGGTATCCACGCTGAAGGCTGTGGTTCATGCATGTCTCTGGAGCTCGTTTAGGCGGTGCTCTATTCTATTTCCAAATATTTAATTAGTCTCCTCATGCACCCCAAAACAATGGTCTCTTGCTTCTTAGGCAGGTCCAGACTTTTTTCCTGGACTCCCTCCTGGCTAGCCGTGTCACACTAGCCCCCTTCAGGCTGTGTTCATGCAGCCAACCACAGTCCTCTCCCTGGGATCTGAACTCCGAAGCCCAAGCCTCACCTCCCAGCCCCCACCCACCCCGGCAGGTGAGCAGACAAGCCTCTCAGGCTGGTGAGTGCTGGGTCAGCACTGATCTTCTTTGCAGGAATCTCTCTGCTTTGCCTTGTGCAGCCCTATTGCTGTGCTCCCCTCCGTGGCTCCCAATCTTCCCCCCCACCAACCCCCGTCTCTGCCAGTGAAGGGCTTCCTAATGTGTGGAAACTTTTCCTTCTTCACAGCTCCCTCCCAGAGGTGCATATCCAATCCCTATTCTTTTGTCTCTGTTTTTCCTTTTTTCTTTTGCCCTACTCAGGTACGTGGGGAGTTTCTTGCCTTTTGGGAGGTCTGAGGTCTTCTGCCAGCATTCAGTAGGAGTTCAGTAGGAGTGGTTCCACATGTAGATGTATTTTTGATGTATTTGTGAGAAGGAAGATGATCTCCATATCTTACTCTTATGCCATCTTGAAGGTCTCTCCTTGTTTTTCTTTTTATCTGCTTGAACACTTATCTCCATCAGACTACCAATCCTACATCATGTGCACTCACTGTGCATGTGCTAAAAGGAAGAATTCTTAATTTTTCTTTCTTGAAAAGCTAATATTCTCTATATTTATAATAGTTAAATAGATAAGAAGTCCAGATTTATATATCATGTATATCTCAATAGAGAAATCATCCAGATTTATACATTAATTAAGACCCATTTATTTAAAAACAATTCACTTTCTCTGCTTCAGAGGTTTTAGTAGGTATGATACATGCCTTTCCCCATGTTGTTTTAAGTATGTAACATGTAATTTCTTCATCTTTGACATTTGATGGTTTGCATGTTTTTTTTTTTTAACATCTTTATTGGAGTATAACTGCTTTACAAAGGTGTGTCAGCTTCTGCTCCATAAAAAAGGGAATCAGTTATATATATACACGTGTTCCCATATGTCCTCCTTCTTGTGTCTCCCTCCCTCACACCCACCCAATCCCATCCCTCCAGGTGGTCACAAAGCACCAAGCTGATCTCCTTGTGCTATGCAGCTGCTTCCCACTAGCTATCCACTTTACATTTGGAAGTGTATACATGTCCCATGCCACTCCCTAACCCCGTCACATCCTACCACCCCCTCCCCATATCCTCAAGTCCATTCTCTAGTAGGTCTGTGTCTTTATTCCCGTCTTGTCACTAGGTTCTTCATGACCTTTTTTTTTTTTTTTTTTCCTTAGATTCCATATATATGTGTTAGCTTACTGTATTTGTTTTTCTCTTTCTGACTTACTTCACTCTGTATGACAGACTCTAACTCCATCCACCTCACTACAGATAACTCAAATTCATTTCTTTTCATGGCTGAGTAGTATGCCATTGTATATATGTGCCACATCTTCTTTATCCATTCATCTGATGATGGACACTTAGGTTGCTTCCATGTCCTGACTATTGTAAATAGAGCTGCAATGAATATTTTGTTACATGACTCTTTTTGAATTATGGTTTTCTCAGGGTATATGCCCAGTAGTGGGATTGCTGGGTCGTATGGTAGTTCTATTTTTAGTTTTTTAAGGAACCTCCATACTCTTCTCCATAGTGGCTGTATCAATTTACATTCCCACCAACAGTGCAAGAGGGTTCCATTTTCTCCACACCCTCTCCAGCATTTGTTGTTTGTAGATTTTCTGAAGATGGCCATTCTGACCACTGTGAGATGATATCTCATTGTAGTTTTGATTTGCATTTCTCTAGTGATTAATGATGTTGAGCATTCTATCATGTGTCTGTTGGCAATCTGTATATCTTCTTTGGAGAAATGTCTATTTAGGTCTTCTGCCCATTTTTGGATTGTGTTGTTTGATTTTTGTTATTGAGCTGCTTGTAAATCTTAGAGATTAATCCTTTGTCAGTTGCTTCATTTGCAAATATTTTCTCCCATTCTGAGGGTTGTCTTTTGGTCTTGTTTAAGGTTTCCTTTGCTGTGCAAAAGCTTTTAAGTTTCATTAGGTCCCATTTGTTTATTTGTGTTTTTATTTCCATTTCTCTAGGAGTTGGGTCAAAAACGATCTTGCTCTGATTTATGTAATAGAGTGTTCTGCCTATGTTTTCCTCTAAGAGTTTGATAGTGCCTGGCCTTACATTTAGGTATTTAATCCATTTTGACATTATTTTTGTGTATGGTGTTAGGGAGTGTTCTAATTTCATACTTTTACATGTACCTGTCCAGTTTTCCCAGCACCACTTATTGAAGAGGCTGTCTTTTCTCCACTGTATATGCTTGCCTCCTTTATCAAAGATAGGTGACCATATGTGCGTGTGTTTATATCTGGGCTTTCTAACCTGTTCCACTGATCTATATTTCTGTTTTTGTCCCATTACCAAACTGTCTTGATTACTGTAGCATTGTAGTATAGTCTGAAGTCAGGGAGCTTGATTCCTCCAGCTCCATTTTTCGTTCTCAAGATTTCTTTGGCTATTCGGGGTCTTTTGTGTTTCCATACAAATTGCGAAATTTTTTGTTCTAATTATGTGAAAAATGCCATTGGTAGTTTGATAGGGATTGCATTGAATCTGTGGAATGCTTTGGGTAGTAGAGTCATTATCACAATGTTGATTCTTCCAATCCAAGAACATGGTATATCTCTCCATCTATTTGTATCACCTTTAATTTATTTCATCAGTGTCTTATAATTTTCTGCATACAGGTCTTTTGTCTCCTTAGGTAGGTTTATTCCTAGATATTTTATTCTTTTTGTTGCAATGGTAAACGGGAGGGTTTTATTAATTTCACTTTCAGATTTTTCATCATTAGTGTATAGGAATGCAAGAGATTTCTGTGCATTAATTTTGTATCCCGCTACTTTACCAAATTCATTGATTAGTTCTAGTAGTTTTCTGGTAGCATCTTTAGGATTCTCTATGTATAGTATCATGTCATCTCCAAACAGTGACAGCTTTACTTCTTCTTTTCCGATTTGGATTTCTTTTATTTATTTTTTTTCTCTGATTGCTGTGGCTAACACTTCCAAAACTATGTGGAATAATAGTGGTGAGAGTGGGCAACCTTTACTTGTTACTGGTCTTAGTGGAAATGGTTTCAGTTTTTCATCATAGAGGACAATGTGGGCTGTGGGTTTGTCTTATATGGCCTTTATTATGTTGAGGAAAGTTCCCTCTATGCCTACTTTCTGCAGGGCTTTTATCATAAATGGGTGTTGAATTTTGTTGAAAGCTTTCTCTGCATCTATTGAGATGATCATATGGTTTTTCTCCTTCAATTTTTTAATATGATGTATCACGTTGCTTGATTTGTGTATATTGAAGAAACCTTGAATTCCTGGAATAAACCCCACTTGATCATGGTGTATGATCCTTTTAATGTGCTGTTGGATTCTGTTTGCTACTATTTTGTTGAGGATTTTTGCATCTATGTTCATCAGTGATACTGGCCTGTAATTTTCTTTCTTTGTGACATCTTTGTCTGGTTTTGGTATCAGGGTGATAGTGGCCTCGTAGAATGAGTTGGAGAGTGTTACTCTCTCTGCCATATTTTGTAAGAGTTTGAGAAGGATAGGTGTTAGCTCTTCTCTAAATGTTTGATAGAATTCGCCTGTGAAGCCATCTGGTCCTGGGCTTTTGTTTGTTGGAAGATTTTTAATCACAGTTTCAATTTCAGTGCTTGTGATTGGTCTGTTCATATTTTCTATTTCTTCCTGCTTCAGTCTCGGCAGGTTGTGCATTTCTAAGTATCTGTCCATTTCTTCCAGGTTGTCCGTTTTATTGGCATAGAGTTGCTTGTAGTAATCTCTCATGAACGTTTGTACTTCTGCAGTGTCTGTTGTTACTTCTGCTTTTTCATTTCTAATTCTATTGATTTGAAACTTCTCCCTTTTTCTCTTGATGCATCTGGCTAATGGTTTATCAATTTTTTTTAATCTTCTCAAAGAACCAGCTTTTAGTTTTATTGATCTTTGCTATTGTCTCCTTCATTTCTTTTTCATTTATTTCTGATCTGCTCTTTATGATTTCTTTCTTTCTGCTAACTTTGGGGGTTTTTTTGTTCTTCTTTCTCTAATTGCTTTAGGTGCAAGGTTAAGTTGTTTATTCGAGATGTTTCCTGTTTCTTGATGTAGGCTTGTATTGCTATAAATTTCCCTCTTAGAGCTGCTTTTGCTGCATCCCATAGGTTTTGGGTCGTCGTGTCTCCTTTGTCATTTGTTTCTAGGTATTTTATGATTTCCCCTTTGATTTCTTCAGTGATCAGTTCGTTATTAAGTAGTGTATTGTGTAGCCTCCATGTGTTTGTATTTTTTACAGATCTTTTCCTGTAATTGATATCTAGTCTCATTGCGTTGTGGTCGGAAAAGATAGTTGATACAATTTCAATTTTCTTAAATTTACCAAGGTTTGATTTGTGACCCAAGATATGATCTATCCTGGAGAATGTTCCATGAGCACCTGAAAAAAATGTGTATTCTGTTGTTTTTGGGTGGAATGTGCTATAAATATCAATTAAGTCCATCTTGTTTAATGTATCATTTAAAGCTTGTGTTTCCTTATTTATTTTCATATTGGATGCTCTGTACATTGGTGAAAGTGGGGTGTTAAAGTCCCCTACTATGATTGTGTTACTGTTGAATTCCCATTTTATGGCTGTTAGTATTTGCCTTATGTATTGAGGTGCTCCTATGTTGGGTGCATAAATATTTACAATTGTTATAGCTTCCTCTTGGATCGATCCCTTGATCATTATATAGTGTCCTTCTTTGTCTCTTGTAATAGTCTTTATTTTAAAGTCTATTTTGTCTGATATGAGAATTGCTACTCCAGCTTTCTTTTGATTTCCATTTGCATGGAATATCTTTTTCTATCCCCTCACTTTCAGTCTGTGTGTGTCTCTAGGTCTGAAGTGGGTCTCTTGTAGACAGCATATATATGGGTCTTGTTTTTGTATCCATTCAGCCAGTCTGTCTTTTGGTGGGAGCATTTAATCCAGTTACATTTAAGGTAATTATCGATATGTATGTTCCTATTCCCATTTCTTAAATGTTTTGAGTTTGTTATTGTAGGTGTTTTCCTTCTCTTGTGTTTCTTGCCTAGAGAAGTTCCTTTAGCATTTGTTGTAAAGCTGGTTTGGTGGTGCTGAACTCTCTCAGCTTTTGCTTGCCTGTAAAGGTTTTAATTTCTCCATCAAATCTGAATGAGATCCTTACTGGGTAGATTAATCTTGCTTGTAGGTTTTTCTCCTTCATCACTTTAAGTATATCCTGCCACTCCCTTCTGACTTGCAGAATTTCTGCTGAAAGATCAGCTGTTAACCTTATAGGGATTCCTTTGTGTGTTATTTGTTGTTTTTCCCTTGTTGCTTTTAATATGTTTTCCTTATATTTAATTTTTGATAGTTTAATATGTGTCTTGGTGTGTTTCTCCTTGAATTTTTCCTGTATGGGATTCTCTGTGCTTCCAGGACTTGATTAACTATTTCCTTTCCCATATTAGGGAAGTTTTCAACTATAATCACTTCAAATATTTTCTCAGTCCCTTTCTTTATCTCTTCTTCTTCTGGGATCCCTATAATTCGAATGTTGGTGCATTTAATATTGTGCCAGAGGTCTCTGAGACTGTCCTCAGTTCTTTTCATTCCTTTTTCTTTATTCTGCTCTGCAGTAGTTATTTCCAATATTTTACCTTCCAGGTCAGTTACCTGTTCTTCTGCCTCAGTTATTCTGCTATTGATCCCATCTAGAGTATTTTTAATTTCATTTATTGTGTTTTTCATCGTTGCTTGGTTCCTCTTTATTTCTTCTAGGTCTTTGTTAAATGTTTCTTGCATTTTGTCTATTCTATTTCCAAGATTTTGGATCATCCTTACTATCATTATTCTGAATTCTTTTTCAGGTAGACTGCCTAATTCCTCTTCATTTTTTAGGTCTGGTGTGTTTTGACCCTGCTCCTTCATCTGCTGTGTGTTTTTTTGTCATCTCATTTTGCTTATCTTACTGTGTTTGGGGTCTCCTTTTCACAGACTGCAGGTTCGTAGTTCCCGTTGTTTTTGGTATCTGTCCCCAGTGGCTAAGGTTGGTTCAGTGGGTTGTGTAGGCTTCCTGGTGGAGGGGACTAGTGCCTGTGTTCTGGTGGATGAGGCTGGATCTTGTCTTTCTGGTGGGCAGGTCCACGTTTGGTGGTGTGTTTTGGGGTGTCTGTGGCCTTATCATGATTTTAGGCAGCCTCTCTGCTAATGGATGGAGCTGTGTTCCTGTCTTGCTAGTTGTTTGGCATAGGGTTTCCAGCTCTGTAGTTTGCTGGTCCTAGAGTGAAGCTGTGTCTTGATTTTGAGATGGAGATTTCTGAGAGATTTTTGTCGTTTGGTATTACATGGAGCTTGGAGGTCTCTTGTGGACCAGTGTCCTGAATTTGGCTCTCCCACGTCAGCGGAACAGCCCTGATGCCTGGCTGAAGCACCTAGAGCCTTTCATCCACACGGCTCAGAATAAAAGGCAGAAAAAATAGAAAGAGAGAAAGAAAGAGGATAAAATAAAATAACATAAAATAAAGTAAAGCTATTATAATGAAAAATAAGAAAAAAATTATTAAGAAAAAATTCAAGAAAATTTTTTTTTAATTTTTAAATAAATTTATTAATTTTTTATAATAAAAAATAAGAAAAAAATTATTAAAAAAATTTATTAAGAAAAAAATTAAATTTTTTTAAAAATAAAAGTTAAGAAAAAAATTATTAAGAAAATATTTATTAAGAAAAAAATTTCTTTTAAGAAAAAAGAAAAAAAAAAAAAACACGGACATACCGAATCCTAGGACAAATATTGAAAGCAAAGCTATACATACAAACTCTCACCCAGAAGCATACACATGTACACTCACAAAAAAAGGAAAAGGGGATAAATTAATATATCCTGCTCCCAAAGTCCACCTCCTCAATTTGGGATGATTCGTTGCCTATTTAGTTATTCAACAGCTGTAGGTTCATCAAGTTGTTTGTGGAGTTTTAATCCGCTGCTTCTGAGGCTGCTGGGAGAGATTTCCCTTTCTCTTCTTTGTTCGCACAGCTCCCGGGGTTCAGCTTTGGATTTGGACCCAACTCTGCATGTAGGTGGCCTGAGGGCATCTGTTCTTCGCTCACACAGGACGGGGTTAAAGGAGCAGCCGACTCGGGGCTCTGGCTCACTCAGGCCGGGGGAGGGAGGGATACGGATGCCGGGCGAGCCTGTGGCGGCAGAGGCCAGAGTGACATTGCACCAGCCTGAGGTGCACCGTGTGTTCTCCCAGGGAAGTTGTCCCTGGATCATGGGAGCCTGGTAGTGGCGGGCTGCACAGGCTCCCGGGAGGGGCAGTGTGGATAGTGACCTTTGCTCGCACACAGGCTTCTTGGTGGCAGCAGCAGCAACCTTAGCGTCTCATGCCCATCTCTGGGGTCCACGCTGATAGCCGCGTCTCGTGCCTGTCTCTGGAGCTCGTTTAGGCTGTGCTCTGAATCCCTTCTCCTCGCGCACCAGGAAACAAAGAGGCAAGAAAAAGTCTCTCGCCTCTTCGGCAGCTGCAGACTTTTTCCCGGACTGCCTCCCAGCTAGCTGTGGTTCGCTAACCCCTTCAGGCTGTGTTCACGCAGCCAACCCCAGTCCTCTCCCTGCGAGCCGACCTAAGACTGAGCCTCGGCTCCCAGCTCCCGCCCGCCCTGGCGGCTGAGCAGACAAGGCTCTCAGGCTGGTGAGTGCTACTCAGCACTGATCCTCCGTGCGGGAATCTCTCCACTTTGCCCTCCGCAGCCCTGTAGCTGTGCTCTCCTCTGTGGCTCCGAAGCTTCCCCCCTCTGCCACCCGCAATCTCTGCCCGCAAAGGGAATTCCTAGTGTGTGGAAACCTTTCCTCCTTCACAGCTCCCTCCCACTGTTGCAGGTCCCATCCCTATTCTTTTGTCTCTGTTATTTCTTTTTTCTTTTGCCTTACCCAAGTATGTGGGGAGTTTCTTGCCTTTTGGGGGTTTGACCTCTTCTGCCAGCGTTCAGTGGGTGTTCTGTAGGAGCAGTTCCACGTGTAGATGTATTTCGAATGTATCTGTGGGAAGGAAGGTGATCTCTGCGTCTTACTGTTCCTCCATCTTGCCCAGACTCCCCCTACATGTTTGATATAATAGATTTAAGCGAACTCAGTGCTCTCAAAATTTGATGTGGCCAAATATGTTTAACAAATATATATTTTGTGGATGATGCATATTGATTTTCAACATTATGATGGACATAAATATACTCTGTAAGTCTACTGACTAATTTAATCTCTAAGATATTCAGAAGAACAATATTTCTTGGAAATTTAAATAAGACAAAATTTCTCATAAATAGTAATATTTTTTTGCATACAAGAAGAATTTTATTGTATAGGAATAAGATATAGGAATTCATCTGTTTCTATTCAATTCAATTCTAGGTTTTATCCTAAATTCACTGTCCTTAATCACCCTAGTTGTTCATTTATGCCATGGAATTGCTGAAATCATTTGACTGGTAATACTCAATGAATGCCTAGAGGTTTAGCTAACTTTTTTCAAGGTTATTTAAAAAGTCATTTCAGAGCACTCTCAAACAAGAGTGAATGTTTGTCCCTAGAACTTAATATCTGGGATATTTTTTAAAAGCCATGTATATATGCTGCTTGCATAGAATCACAAGAATTAAACAAAGTAATAATTTTCACCAGAGCCTGTTATGCTCAACTGGTGGGCAACTCGGGGATTAAATAGGAAACAAAAATAAAATTTTTAATTTAAAATTATTAACATGAAAATACCTGAAATTTCTTAGATTAAAAAAAAAAAGCAGATATAAGAAATATGAGGATCAGCACTGCCCTATGACTGAATTCACAGACTTGGGGTTGGGCTGCTGGGATCGAAGCAAGGCTCCCCTAAGAATGGGTATAATAACACCTACTCACAGATTCCTTGTGAGGATAAAATGAGTCATCATATGTAAATTACTTAAAATAGTACATGGTCTGCTTTCAGGTCCAAGTGGTTTTTGTTATTATATTACCCAAATCCTGTGTCAGGGTTTGCTTTATACAGACTCATTAGTGAATCAAAGCTCCCTAAACATACAAGCCCCAGAAATACTTCTATGACATTGCTGTCTTTATTCTGTATTAATTTACTCTGAGTAGAAATTTACAGAAGCTACCGATTCACATTTATTTTCCAAAGTAAAATTAATTTTTAAAATCTCATGACAAAACAAGCCCACTTGGGGTACTAAAGTTTATGTTAAAGAAGAGAGCTGAGGGATGTGACAATAGGAGCCTCTCTTAGTCTCAGCCAGTATTGTTCTGTTTTTCAAACTTTTACCCTCAACAATTATTTTTACTTAAGATTGCTTAATTTATTGAATCACTGTGCCCCATATCTTAACCTGGAATCTAAATTTAAATTGCTTGTCCCAGGAAAAATATTCTTGAAAACTTTAATCCTGTCAGTGGTACTAAGATATGGGATTGGGAAAACGACAAGACAAGGACCTAGTTGAACTATTAGAATGTGTTCCCTGATAAACGCTACTGTTCTGCTTACAGAGCAAAGGATTTTCTATTAATTTTAAGTGAATCCTATTCCCCACATTGTGCAACATATCACAGCACTGGGATGTAAGGGGTTGTTGGGCTCAAGCTCACCTGCTCCTCATCAGACTGACAGCCAGCATCTTGAAGTTTGTATCCTGGGATCAAAATAAGTAGTACTAAAAATGTAAATTTGCAGACAAGCAACTTCCTTTTCTATTTACTCTAAATATACCATTGAAAGCCCTATTAACTGTTGACATAAAATAAGCGTGACTATTAATGGTGTTGTGGTCATTGTTGATATAAGGCAGTTGGCTATTTCCAGGTAAATGTCAACTGCTTTTGTGTTAATGATCTATGTTTTGGGTGTTTTCTCCTTTTGGGATGTTTTTCTCCCTTTAATGTGGCATCTGGGTTTCAAGGTGGTTTATGTAATATCATGACTTGGAGAAAACTGTTTTATTTGCATGTTTCTATTAAAGTTTCTCATAATGCTTGGTCTGTTTGCCCTCTTCTGCCATTTTAGCATCTTCTGCTAAGAAACCAGGATTGATGTAAACTGCAGTTTATTCTCTTTTCTTGTTCATTGTAAGTTGACTCTCTTATTCCCTCAAGCTTACATCACAGCCCTTCACTTCAGGGATTCTGTTCTTCCTTTAACTTTCACTGCTGCTAAATTTAGCATGCAAATTCCCTTGGCTGTCAAGATCAGGGGGTTAACCCTTCAGATCTCTGCTAAGGAATCATTTCACCCATGCCCACAGAAAGCCATATAGGATGATCATAAGAGACTACTGTGAACAATTACATGCCAACAAATTGGATAACCTAAAAGAAATGGATTAATTCCTAGAAACACACAACCTACAAGAGACTGAATGAAGAAGAAATAGAAATCAGAATAGACCAATGAGTGAGGAGACTGAATCAGTTATCAATAACTCCCACCAAAAAAAGCCCAGGACCAGATGTTTTCACTGGTGAATTCTACCAGATATTTAAAGAAGAATTAATGCCAATCCTTCTCAAACTCTTTCAATGAATTGAAGAAGAGGGAACAATCTCCAATTCATTTTACAAGGCAAGTATTACCCTAATGTCAAAGCCAGAGAAGGACACTAAAGAAAATTAAAACTACAGGGCAATTACCCTGGTCAATTGAATTCTTAGTTGCATATAATATCTAAGATTCCCTTCCATTTGGGATGACCTGAGACCAACCAAAGTATAGCAGGAATATCAGTTAAAATTATTAAAAAAGGAAATATTATCCTTCTATAATTTATTAGCTTTATTGACATATAATTCATATACCCTGAAATTTACCTGTTTCATGTGTACAAATCAGCAGATTATAGCATATTTACAGACATGAGCAACCATCACTGTAACCTAATATAAGAACACTTCATTGCCCCTAAAAGAGACCCTGTACCCATTAGCAGTCTCTTCTCATCTTCCCCCCTGCCCCCAAGCCTAGGAAGCCACCAACCTGCTCTTCTCCTCTAGAGATTTGCTTATTCTGGACATTTAACATAAATGGAATTATACAATATGTGATCTTTTGTAACTGGCTTCTTTCACTCAGCATAATTACTCATAATGTAGGATTTATACCTGTAATTTTGCTATTTTTTCTATGTTTTTGATTTTTTTGTTCCACTATCCTCAATAATTGTCTTCTCTTTGTATAAAATAGATATCTTCTAGTATACAATTTTGATTCCTATGTTCATGCTCTTAACCACAGACTATATTGTGTGGATAGCTGAACATTTTGTAAAATAGATGGAACAAAAAAATATATAACAGGACAAATGTAATGAAAGTGGTGGTGAGACTGGCTTAAGAGAGATGATGTTCAATTATATTTCTTTAGAAACACAAGTGATGAAGAAGGGGAAAGGGATACATATATTTCGTCCATGTTTCTATGGGGTATCTAGTTTTATAAAAATGTATTATAAAAGATTAAAAATATTCCCATTAGACTGACATTATTATCAATGGATTTGTCTTAATCTAAAATTTACATTGTTTTAAAATAAAATCTTAAAAAAGCAAGCCTTTCTTGCTTTGTCTCATATTGTCTTACATCTCTGCCATTTATTCTGTTCCTCAATCTGTATGCATTGAGATAATCTAATAAGATTTCTTTTTTATTCCCAAAATTCAAAATGATACACAAAAAGATAATTTTTTACCTATGATTTTTTTGTAAGAATAAAACTTAAGCTAAGATGGCAAAAAGAAGAAAAATACAATTAAAAAAAAAAAATCAGAACTAATAGATAACAAACATATGCATGCAGGGTGAAGCAAAAATTTTTGTCAGGATGTGAGTAACCAAAGAAGCCTTGAATAGAAATTACCAGATAGACTTTATTAAAGAAGAATTTAGGGAAGTTACATCCTCAATGGTGCAGTTTCAGTGAAGGATCAGAAGGTGGTCTTTAAAAAAGCTTATAAACAAAAATGCCTTGTGCCTCATTGACATCAAAGCACATTGTTATTGGTTGATTTGTGTCCCCCCCAAATTCATGTATTAACATCCTATCCCTCTAGTAACTTAGGATGTGACCTGATTTGGAAATAGAATTACTTCCAATACAATTAGTTAAGATACTCTGAGGTTTTACTGGAGTATGGAAGGTCCTAATCCAATATTACTGGTGTGCTTATAAAAAGAGGAAATTTGGATATATGCTCATAGAGAGATGGACATGTAAAGATGAAGGCAGAGATCACGTGATGCTTCTGTGAGCCTTTGAACACCAAAGATGGACAGCAGACCACCAGAAGCTGGGGAAGGCCTGGAACAGACTCCCCCTCACAGCCTCAGAAGGAACCAAACCTGCTGAAACCTTGATCTTGGACTCCTTGCCTACAGAAATGTGAGAACAATAAATTTCTGTTGTTTAAGCCAACCAGTTTCTCGTACTTTGTTATGGTAGCCCTAGCAAATTAATGCAACCTGTATTATACACTTGTGGTAAAATTGTAGATTTTTTTCAAATATGAGACCGTAGACATAAGTGGTCTCTTATTTCTAGTTTTAAGTAAGTCTTTTTTATTGAGATGCTCACAGCCAAAGACCACCAGAAACTCAACTGTAGTTGAACAGAATTGAGTTTCTTGGCTCCACACAGTGGGGAAAGAGCACGCCATGGACCATTTGGGATCATTTTAGTGTTAGGGTTTATTATGGCATTTGGGCTGTGTTTGGTAAATTTGGAGATGGTTCCAGGAAGTTTGGTTTTTACTCTACATTGAGTGTTGTTAGAAAGTGGAGTATTTTTAAAATACTTAACTTGAAGATAGGAAGAACAGATCAGGCTAAAACTGTAATTGGTTAAAGAAGCAGCAGAAGGACTTCTCTGATTGTGCAGTGGTTAAGAATCCGCCTGCCAATGCAGGGGACACGGCTTAGAGTCCTGGTCCGGGAAGATCCCACATGCTGTGGAGCAACTAAGCCCGTGCACCACAACTATTGAGCCTGCGCTCTAGATCCTGCGAGCCACAACTACTGAAGCCCACGCACCTAGAACCCATGCTCCGCAACAAGAGAAGCCACTGCAATGAGAAGCCCGCGCACCGCAACAAAGAGTAGCTCCCGCTCGCCGCAACTAGAGAAAGCCCACACACAGCAATGAAGACCCAATGCAGCCAAAAATAAAAAATATAAATAAATAAATAAAATTTAAAAAATTATTTTAAAAAAGAAGCAGTAGAAAAGGCAGGAAGGAGGAGTGTTGAGCCATTTTGTGGTTGGGCAATATTCTTGCTTTGTGATTGGACAGACATGGGCATGGAGGGATCTTATTTTTATCTCATGGACACAGAGAAACCTTGTCTGATAATGGTGTTCCATGAAATGAGTTACCTTCAGCAGGAGAATAACACAGCCGGATTTTAGAGCCAGTTCAGCTCAGCCAGCCCCAGGAAGGAGCTACTTTGTTCTCTCTCACTTTAATTACTCACAAAGTATTTTACTAATGTCTATAGGAGATAAAATAATTTTGTTACATATTTAATAAGGAATTGAAAGACCATATCTAAACATGGATTTTAATACTTTATTCATTCTTACTTGAAGGTATGTTGTTTCTAAAGAATAATAAAAATTCTCTGGAGAGTAAATTATAAAATTAAGCTGAAAATAATTGAATTGATATGCCTTGAATTCAGCCTGAAGTGGCAACCTGTTTTCTTAAGTAAAAAATAAAATGAAATGAAAATATTCAGGCAACAAAAGTAAAAATAAACAAGTGGACTACCTCAAACTAAAAAGCTTCCACACAGCAAAGAAAACATACAACATATGAAAAAGCTAGCTACAGATTAGGAGAAAATATTTTGTAAACCATGTATCTGAAAAGTTAGCATCCAAACTTTATAAGGAAGTCATACATTCATTAGCAAAAAACCAAACTATTCAATTAAAAATGGGAAAAGGAAGAGATGTTTTTCCAAAGAGGACATACAAATGGCCAATAGGTATACATAAAAAGGTGTTTAATGTTACTAATCATCAGGGAAATGCAAATTAAAACTATGAGATATCACCCCACACCTGTTAAGGTTGTTGTTATCAAAAATAATAAAAAATAACCTGTTGGCAAGGACATTGAGAAAATGGAACCTACCCTTGTACACTGTTGGTGGGAATGTAAATTGGCATATTTCCATTATGGAAAACAGTACAGAACTACCAAATGATCCAACAATCCTCTTCTGGGTGCATAAGCAAAGGAAATGAAATCAGTACCTCAAAGGGATATCTGTTCTCCCAGGTTCATTGCAGCATTATTCACAATAGCCAAGATATGGAAATAATCTAAGTGTCTGTGGAAAGATGGATGGATAAAGAAATTGTGGTTTGTATATGAATAATATTCAGCCTTGAAAAAAAAGAAGGTAATCCAGCCATTTGCTACAACATGGATGAATCTTTCACATTATGCTAAGTGAAAAAAGCCAGGAACAGAAAGGAAAACACTATATGATCTTTCTTATATATGGAATCTGAGAAGTAAGATACAAAGAAGTAGAGAGTAAAACAGTGGTTACTAGATGCCTTAAGGTGGGATAAATGGGGAGATGTTGGTCAAAGGGCACTAAGCTGCAGTTCTGTAGGATGAATGAGTCTAGAGATCTATTATACAGCATGATGACTGTAGTTAGTAATACTGTAACTGGTTGTAGTTAGTAATACTCTAGATTTCTGGACTTCTCATCACACACACACAAAATGATAACCTTGTGAGAAGATATGTTAATTAGATGATCATAGAAATCATTTCACTGTGAATATGTACATCAAATCATGTTTTATACCCTGAATATACACAATTTTATTATTGTTTTTTAAAAATTGTAAATTCTCATATACAATCATGATTTGTAAAATACATCTATATCATTTACTACTAGTAAATGAGGATTATGAGAGAAATCGTATCTCCCATAAAAATCATGGCTCAGGCTTCCTTGAACTGCATGAAATTTCCGGCTAATAGGTAACAGTAGCCTTCTTTGGGCATTTACAATGCACAACAAATACATTACCACTTAATATCCATCAAAGACACATAGTATGATCTAGCTTTTCTGTTTATTAAAAAGCACTTCGGAATTTGGGTAGTCGATTCATAATGGGTTTTAAGAGGATGTAAAGAGTAATTCTTTAATATTTTGAGGTATGCTTCATTAGGAACTACTGTTTACTCAATCCATATATCACTTGCTCTCATTGCAGAGACAAAATTTATAATCTCCAGTCTGATTCTTTCAAGTTTTTATTGCAGATCGCAGAAGTTGGATGACTCCATTTCCATGTCACTTATCTTTATAATGGATGACATTGTGCCTTTATTACTGTCCCACCTCCTATATGACTCCTATATGACAGAAAAATAGCCCCTAACCTATTATTTACTAACATATAACATTGTCACATTTCTATAAATATCTGAATTCTGCTATCACTTTAAAATTTTAAACATCATTTTTCTTTAAGTTTATATAAATCATCATAAATTAAAATGCAAATTACTAGACTAATATGGACTCAGGTTTAGCATCTTCACATTTTTATAAACATCTACATTCACTTAGACCCTTTAAAAATAATATTTTCCTTTAAGAATTTTAACAACATCATAAAGAACTTGATACTGAAAGTGATGCATATACTCAAAAGTAACATACTAATTTGATTGATGCAAATTTCAGCCAGAGGAAAAATACTTCAGTTAAATGCACATTACTACTAATAATACAATTTTAGTGGAAAACTCAGCATTTATGAATTTGCAAATCGAAGGCATAGTTTTAAAAAGCAACTAGTGAAAATAGGTTTTTAATTTTTTCTACCAACGACGTATGCAAATAAAATGTATATTATCTTGGTTTCTCAATTGTAAATTGTGTCAACAGCATATAGCTTTCAGGAAATAAAACCTCAGGGGAAAAATAAACATTATATATATATATATTTAAATACAACTTGGAAATACAATGTGATTCTCAGTATGAAAAGGCCAAGGATACTTCACTTTTTTAAGGTTTTTAACAGCTTTTCAATGTGTATAGATCCAAGTCCTGTGGATCATAAAGCATTTTATGGTCTTCTCTCAAATTACAGAGATATCATTTCAAATTAGTGAAGTTCATTTAACACAACCGCATTTTTCTCACATATTCACTAACATTATCACATAATGACATTAACATCTTTGACGCTGGGGTGCATTTTTACAATAATGATATATTAATCACTTTGTCAGATCTTAACTGGCAATTTTTACCCCCTTGTATTAGTTTCCTTTGAGTGCTGTAACTAATCGTCACAAACCTACAACAGTACAAATTTTCTGTTTTATAGATCTGGGGGACTGAAGTCTACAATAAGACGTTGGCAAGGCTGTGCTCCTCTGAAGACTTTCCTACCTTTTCAGGTTCTAGAGACTCCCTGAATTCCTTGGCTGAGATACCTTCCTTATATCAGCCCAACCTCTTGCTTTAATCGTCCTATCTTTTTCTTTCTTTCAATTTCTTGCCTCTCCTTTGCAGGACCCTTGTGATTACTTTTGGGGCCCACCTGATAAACCAATATAATCTCACCATATCAAGATGCTTATTTTAACCACATCTGCAAATCCTTGCTTACCATATAAGGCAACATTCACAGGCTCCAGGAATTAAGGCCCAGATACCTTTGAGGGGAAGGCATTTTTCAGTTTACTACACTACCCTTAATGGCACGTACAATAAAGTCTCTTAGTCAATGGCTTCTTATGATCAATGAAATACGGTAAAACTCATCTCCTTCCTTGCTTTGTTTTCCCTTGAGAACTATTTGATTTCAATTCCCTGGACTTCTCGCCTCTGGTCTTCCTCTCTTTCTAGAATGCCCACCCTATCCCTCTATCCCACATACCCAGCCTTGATAATGTATGTCACTATTTAGGACTCACTTTATTTTTTCAAAATGTTTATTGGAGTATAGTTGATTTACAATGTTGTGTTAGTTCCAGGTGTACAGCAAAGTGAATCAGTTATACATATACATATATCCACTCTTTTTTAGATTCTTTTCCCATATAGGCCATTACAGAGTATTGAGTAGAGTTCACTGTGCTATACAGTAGGTCCTTATTAGTTATCTATTTATATATAATAGTGTGTATATGTCGATCCCCATCTTCCAATTTATCCCTCCCCCCCTTCTCACCCCTGGTAACCATAAGTTTGTTTTCTACATTTGTGACTCTATTTCCGTTTTGTAGATAAGTTCATTTGTAGTCTTATTTTTAGCTTCAACATATAAGGGATATCATATGATATTTGTCATTCTCTGTCTGACTTACTTCACTCAGTATGACAACCTCTAGGTCTATCCAATATTACCTCTTCAGGAAGATTTCCAGTGTCACTTACAATGCCTTAATTACTCTTATACATGATTGGATTAGTTTTCTATGCTATATAACAAGTTATCAAAAACTTAGCAGTTTAAAACCACTCACATTTATCATCTCACAATTTCTGCAGGTCAGAAGTCTGGGTGTGACATAGCTGAGTTTCTGTTCCTGGTCCCGCAAGGCTGAGGTCAAATGTTTGCCTGGATTGTGAGCTGATCTGAGGCCCAGGTTCCTCTCCAAGCTCACTGGTTGTTGGTAGAACTTAGTTTCTTGTGGTTTTGAAGCCAGTTCTCTGGGCTCACTTTCTTACTGGCTGTTTACCTGAAGGTTCTCAGCTCCTAGGAACCACATGCCCTTCCCTTCCATGTGGCGCTCTCCAAAACACAGTCTTCATTCTGCTCCCTCCAGGCAAGCAGGAGAATGAATGAACTTCTTTTCAAGTCTTAAATGAAAGTCTTTTAAAGTCTTACCTGATTTGGTGAGACTTACCCAAGATAATCTCTCTCTTGATTAACTCCAAGTTGTCTGATCAGTTGACAGTAATTATATCCACAAATCCCTTCCACAATATAATGTAATATAATCATTGGAGTGATGTTCCATCACATTGGCAAATCTCACCCAACTCAAAGGGAGAGGATTCTACAACCCAGGTACGCTGGGGGTGAGGATCTTGGGGGCTCTGTTAGGATTCTGTCAGTACAGAATCACAGTCACCACTGTGACTCCTTAGCATGAGAAACTGACCACGTGTACCCGTCATGACACTGCATTGATTTAAACCACTTATTGTTTATAACCCCAATATCTACCACACTTCTTGCCACATGGTAGGGACTCATTTAATATTTGTATAAGAAATTAATATACAAGTCAGCACGGCATTGAAGGTTCAGTGAACTCATGCACATTCTGTAAAAGAGATTCTTGTATGAGTGTTTTCTCACATATGAATATATTATTCTTCAGCACTTGAATGGATTATATGCATGAAATTATTTATGAAAGAGACAAGCTAAATTTACTTCCTACTAGCAAAGCAAAACACCTTTTCTCACAATTAAATATTTAGAAGTAGGTAATTAGAACAAAAGGGTGTGCATGAGAACTTAAGGATAATTCATTTTTTCATGTGTTTCTGGCAGATGTTTGTTCAATGCCATTTCTCTTATTTTACAAAGAAAAATACTTTCATTATTATAAAATAGTATCCAGAAATGTATCATTTGCAATACACTTCAATCTCATCATAATGGTTTAAAGACAAAGAACAGGCTTTTTTCCTATTTGAATTCTCCATACTACCTACCATAGCTCTTGCAAAAAATATCCACTTAATGGATTTTTTTATTGAAGGAAATCTTTATTTCTATGCTATTTGGAAGTAGTGTTGTATTTTTACTTCTTTGTACCGTCCTTGGAAACTTGAAATCCTTTTATTCAACTTGGTCCAGTTTCTATTGCTCTTGTTTTTTGGACATTAACTATCATTTGGGGTTTTTCACTGTATATAGATCATTGCCTTCAGTAGTTTCTAGGGCCGTTTGGGACTACCATAGTTTTTCCAACTGCCACTGTACTTTTAAGCTTTAAAAACTTTATCCCGTATCCCAATTCTTTTTATTATACCCTTATCCCTACAGTTGTGAAATTACTGATAAAAGCTGAGCAGTTAAAGGACATAATGATTACTGGACATTCTCTTCTCTGAGGTATTCAGGCAGGAATTTTTAGAACTTATATGTATACATATATGCTACATTTTGGAGGATAAATGATATTATTTAAATACTTTCCAAAAAGTTAATATCCACATATATTAACTATGCCTGGAAAACTGACACCCAAATAATGATTTTGCTTTATGAACAATTTGATGATGTTTACGCCTCACTTTTTGTTTCATCTGGATTCCCTTGGGTCAAGTCAGCTTATTTCTTATCTCCAAATACTTGTGTGCATTTCATCCAATGACAATCGTTTTATCTCTCTGTATTTTCTGAGTAAAACTTAAAATTTAGTTTCAGGACTGATGTGTTGGTCTTAAGATTGAAGGCTTATTACAGTGACATTTTTTCATTGTTTATTTGTTTTGAGAGTAGCAAGAAATCTATCAAGCAAAGCTTATAATGATTGCAACCTCTAGGGTACCAGAAAGAAAACATAAGGAAGCATCAAATCATTAATAATGTACTTTCTTAATTGCAATGTCTTCAGAGAACATTATTGAACAAGAGGTGAAAAGTATGAAGAAACAATATAGTATTTTAAAAATGCTGTCATTTAACATTGCTACCTGCTGGTACTTTGTTAGATGCAGCATAGAAATCATAAATAACATTTCTTTCTTAAATTGTAATGTAGAGAAAGAGAGAGAATCGCAGTGATAATATGGAAGAGAATTATGAGTCATTGCCTAGAGACTAAATTGGATGCATTTATGCAGAAATATGCCAGTAACTGACAGCAGTGGTGGAGGGAACTTGTTCATTGGATATGCACTGACACTGATTCTTTCCTTTGAGTTTCTCATTGTGAATTTGGACCTTGTGAAACTAGTAATCCTTGTGAGAATGGAGCTGTGTGTAGAGAGAAAAAATGAATCTGGAAGCATTTCCCCTTGGGTGTCAGTGCCAGTGAAAGAGGGCTTTGCAGGTCCCCAGGGTGAGATCACTGTCAGTCCTGCTTGCATGGACCTGGCTATGACATTGAACTCACTCAGCCACAGCAATTCTTATAGAGCAGTCAACTAAGACTCTGATGGAGGAATGGAATAGTTCAGGATGCAACCATGGTTATCTAGTGAAGGTTATCTGCCTTCAATATCAAAATGAGTGCCAATTATTTTCACAAAACACCCCAATTCTGACAAATTAATTTATATTTATGTTAGTCATAATGGTAACAAATGAGAAAATTTAATGAGATGTGACCTCTATGTTCTGGTGTCAGAATTAACCATTTTTCTTTGTTTTTAATGGTAGATTTTTTTAAAGTATTTATTTGTAGGTATGGGAAAGCACTATTTACAATGATTTAAAATTATTTTAGCCCACTTATTACACACATAAACACACACACACACACACATACTTTTTCCTACTGAAACATGTATTCCTGAAGGAATATAAATTTACAAAGGAAAAAGAAGGAGTTAGGAAGAAAAGAAGAAAAAATGTAAGGAAAGGGAAAAAAGGAAAAAAGAAATATTGAATGTTGGAACACGGATTTTTCTGTGGAAAAGCATGCCAAAAATGAATAATTTTATTAAGACACAGGAAAATCAAGGCATAAAATAGCCCTGTGAAGTGGATATGGCTAAGAGACATGAGAGAGGAAAAAAAAAAAAAAAATGAAAAGGAAAGAGACAGTGAGCTAGAAGGAGTTGGGAAAAAAATGTCCATTTTATTTTGCCTTATTTAACCTCCTTAAAAATATATTTTTACAATTTTTACATGGTCCCTCACTAAATGAATAAATGGTTAAAATAATGTAATGTATGAAAAAGCACATTTTGATAGAAAGTTATTTTGTTTTTAAATGGTATCATTTAAATGAAAGTATGATTTTTAAACCAAATATCTGCAAATGCATGTCCTTAAGAAGTGTAATAATTTTTTTTTTAATTTGGTGAAGAAGCCCAGGTTTAAAATAACAGGTAGAGGTGGGGCCCTAGCAAACTGTAATATCTACATAGATATTAATATAGAATTAATTGTTCTAACACTGTGTCTTCTAAGCAAAATATATTTTGGGGCTGTGGGCCACCTCTTTGCTACTCCTGATTTAAACCAACATTACTGTCTTTATTTTTTAGATTTTGGTGCTTAAAAGATTGTGTTTTAAAATATGTGAAATTCTCAGATTAACTTGAAATAATTCAGTATTATCTTATTTCTGAGTTCAAACCCAAAGGCTTTTGGGGGTGTTGGGAATGGTTCTCAAATTTCTGGGGCTCACTAGAAATAAAGAAGGCACGGTTGCATGCCTGAGAGAGAAGCCAACAATTTTTTTAGATCTAGATAGCCCTAGTATCAGGGTAATATATGGTTATATATGGCCACTTCTTATATGTTCTGAGTGACATAAATATATATATATATAATTTTATGTCTGTGTAAATATTTTAATTCTTAATTTTTTATACTATAAGAAAATACAATTTCCAAATATGCTACATATAATGCAATGCTACCTATTAAATTTTTGGAGATCATACATTATATACTACGGAAATGTAAATTTTGGATACCTGATATATCGATGTATTTTATAATAGCATTATCCATAATATATTTTGGACAATCCCCAAGGAGATTTAGCTACTAGAGAACTAAGACATTTATTAAAAATTATATCACACATGTAAGCTGATATCAGCATAAAACTATGACACTGTATTCTTAACACTTTCTCAAAAATAAAATAACATGGGAAGCCAAAATTTTGAATTCACATTAGTAGTAGTATTTTTACATGACTATATATGAGAAACAATTATTAATATGTATATGTCAATTTATAAATCTCAAACATTTTGTGGTTATTCACCACATTGGCAGTACATTATTAAAATACTCACCTCTGTATTTTAACCACAAAGTTTTACGTTATCAGAAACTTTGACTCAGTACAACTAATGTATGATGTTTCATGTTTATTTAAGTATAGAATGAATAATACATACAGATTAATAGAAGTCTTATCAGATGAAAATTTCAATTCAAAATAGTAGTATGGAATATTTATAAACAAAGACTGATACATATACAGTGACTGTATTTTCTGGTAAAAATAATAACAAAACAAGACAATATGCTTAAAAAGTATTTTCTGATAAAATGGTGATTAATCACATAGCCCATCGTTAACAAATTAGACATGAGAAAGAAAATTTGTTTATTTGTTTTAAACTTTAAACAAATTATGTTTGTTTATTTTCCCTATGGTATCCAATTTAATTCTCTAGGTTCTCATTGGGCCCATAGCTCATTTCTTAGATTCTTAACCCAGAATAGTTAACATTCAGAAAATAAACTCTGTCTTTCAGACCCTTTGTTAATTTCAATTTATCTTTTGCTGTGATTTTTCTTTTAAAAGCGTTTATCATTTATCTACATGGAGAACATCTGCATCTATGCTGACATTAATTTGACTCTAGCTGCTTGTTACTTGCCAATTTGCATCAGTATCCAACATGACTTATAATCATGAACATTTTAAAAAATATCATTATGACTCATCGTACTCCACAATGTCTTAATTACATATTGTATCACATTTGGGTTTAATTTGTTAACATACCTAATGCCATATACACGATATAAAGATGCACCAACAGATACTATTTTTTTTTTCATTAATTTATTTATAGCTATACCTGTATATTTATTAATATCTATTTTCAATGAGATGCTAAAAACTAAGTTTCTTGATTAAAAAAAGTAAAGTAAAACAAAAGTAAAATCTTGTCTAAAGATCTGTCAACTCTGTGTCTCCCTTGACTCCGGTTGATGGCCATGGGCTGTCTTGTTTTCCTTCAAGGCCACAGTTACATTTGTTGGGCAGAATCCTGGCTGCACAAACCTAGAAGCCACACAGTGCACTGACAAAGCTGTTTCCACCCAGGACCTACTCGTTTAATGAGAGTAGGATTAGGAACAGGCACGTGGCACAGAGTCAGTGCGACTGCTTGGTGGGTCTCAGGAATGGTGGGGACCCAGGCATCAATCCTGCCTGCTGCAACCATGATCAAGCCGCCATCATGTCCTTGAGATGCTTCAGAGACTGTTCTTTTTGCATCATTAATGGTAAAATAGAGGACAGATTCTGATCATTACTTTTAAAAGATTATGGTGAAATATGAAAGCTCTTTTTAACTAAGGTTTAGTAGTTCTATGTCAACTTTCAGATCACTTTGCACTTTAAAGTACCTTGTCACACAAAGAACTTTATAAACCAGTTAATTTCCTGTTTATTAAACCTAAAACAATCTGGTAAAAGGTAATTGATACAAAAGTGACCCATTTACCATAGGCATTGTTTACTGACAAAACAAAAGAGATAGAGAGAGAGAAAACTGGATATTTTCATTGTTGCTTTGCAAATTGTTACCATTTATTCATTGTGATTGTTCTCACTTCAAATAATTCAAGTTTTTAAGTTAACAGAACTGAGCAAGATAATTATTTAGAAACTGTTGTAGAAAATTGTGTAATAGAGTACAAAATATAAAAATTCACACATACTTTGGTTAAAAGTGAAATGTATTCAGATGAATACAACATTCTTTAGGGTAATTAACATTATACCATGATTAAAGGCATGTTAAGAGTTTTCTTTCTGTTGCTTTCAGTGGTTGATGGCTTCTCCTGTTTATGCAGTCTGGGCTCTGCTGGTCTGAGGTGTAAACAGGACTTTGATGACTGCATCCTAAATGCCCATGAGAACAATTCTACCTGCAAAGATCTGTGTCTGGTTAGTATCCATGAATATTATTAATGTATCTGAATGTGGGCTAGCATAAATTAACCCTTACAGGTATAGTTGACATTTGCCTTTGTTGCATGTTGGTATGTGTATATATACATGTGCATACTTACAAAGATTAGAAAACAGAAACTCAAGCAATATTTTCTTAACCTAGTAGTAAAAAGATATTGTATTTACCACCATATATAGGTTAATGTAAATGTTATAAAATGAGTAGTTTACTCTTTGGATTCACAACTCTTAGTAACATTGAGTTTGTGTAAAATTTCAGAAATTATTCTAAAAATGCTGTTAATCTTATGGCAACCACTTTCATCTAACTCAAGGTATTGTATACACACGTTATATATTTCATCGTCATTTATAATCTTGAATTCTATTTTGATTTCCATCGCTTGCTGTATCCCCATCATCTCCTTCATTCATCTGTATTGGTGCTGTCCCTTTGGTACATATTCATTTGTCATCGCCTTTGTCACAAGCATGTGCCATTCTGCCTTAAACAGACTGTGACACAGTTCGCAAATCAATGGGATCCCTTCTGGCCCTCTGGCTCCTCATTTTTCAGGAAGCCTGACATAAAAAATGTCAGCTCAAGGTGGATTCATGGACCAGCTTCAGAAAATATATGACAGGCGACACAAGTTAATGCTGTGACACCGGTGCAGGCTCAGAGCTGAGGCTGTAGCATCAGAGCTGGCTTTCACAAAAGGACTACACTAGTTGACGTTAGGAAAAAACATTTGAAAAACAGATCTGTTTTCATCCATATTTCAACTATCAGTGTACTGACATTGTTTTAACAATAAAAAGATAATTTGTGGCAACTTGTTTCTTTGTACAAGGAAGGCAGACACCTAAATGAAAAATTATAACTAAGGTCTGGATATCCATGACCAGACACATCGATGGCGCAGAGGTTGTCTAGCCACTGTTATACATGGGTGTGGTCCAGTTGCTTTGTTTTTGTTCATTCCAAATTCTTCGTCTAAGTCAGTCAATCCCATCACACTTTGGGGGGGTTCCTGTAGGCCTGAGTGTGTCACCCTATGCTGGTCTCTGAGGTAAGAGTGGAATTCTTTCTAGGAAAACGTTTCCTCACCTGCATATAGGATGTATGTAAAAGGTACATACCTCTTCTAGACCTTCTTACATCTGTATTTTAGACATGTAATTGCAGTTGCTCTTTTCAGGCCCCAAGGAAGGGACAAGGTGCTGTCTAGTGATGAGTGGCCTTTAAGGCAGCAGAGCTGAGAGACAGGAGATCAATGTTGATCTCCTGACTGAACCCCCAGGTGCCTGCCCAACCCTTGGATCTAATTATGTGAGATCACTTATGATATATTTTTAAGTATAGCTTGAGCCAAAGTTCCTTTGATTTGCAGGTAAATCATCTAATTTCCATAATGTGATTAAACTTTATTTTAGTCTATGATTTCAGCCATAACTTCAGCAATAATAGAAGTTTATGATAGTAGAAAGAGCTTCTTACCCATAATTATAAGATTCCATTTCTACACCTGACCTTGAGACAAATTATCTGTGTGACACTAAGACAGACTTTTGACAAGTCAGGAACTGCAACTTTAGGAGCCGCATTGTATCAAAGAACAGAACTTCTAAATAGAGTATTCTCTCATTTATCCATTTTATAAGTTGCCGATAAGAAGCTAGTCAGACTAACTTTAGACAAGTATTAGTTTAAAATCTTGACTCATACTTCCAGAAATTGTTATAATAAAATAAAGAAAAATAAGAATTAAAAAAAAATTGGAACTCACAGAAACAGAGAATAAAATAGTAGTTATCAGAAATTGGGGGTTGCGGGAAATTAGGAGATGCTAGTCAAAGGGTATAAGTCTTCAGTTATAAACTGAATAAGTTCTAGGGATCTAATGTGACTATAATCTAATAATGACTATAACTAATAATACTATGTGTATACTTAAAATTTTCTAAGAGAGTATATCTTAAGCATTCTCATTACAAACACCAAAAAAGTAGTTATGTGAGGTGATCAATGTGTTAATTAACTTTATTGTGTTAATAATTTCACAATGTATACATATATCAAGCCATCACATTATACACTTCATTTGTCAATTATATTTCAATAAAGACTGGGAGCAGGGAAGAATAAAAAACAAGAAAACAAACAGAAAGCAGCAGGGTTGAAAAGGAAATAAAATTCTCAAACTACATAAAGTTCGCTATCATATTTTATTAATTGATTTAAATGTATTAGAATATACAAGGAGATCACTGAAATTGCCTAATTCCTAACTATAATTTATATATCAATTATAAGAAGAAAAATACCACTGGATTGGTGATATCCTTCCAAGAGACGATATTATGGAGACAACAGATGGTTTAAAAAATGAAAGAATGTCTAAAGCATTTGATAGCTTTTAGATATTGTGTCTGAGCCCCAAGGTTACCCTCAGATTTGATAGTTGACTAGAAAGGCTCAGAAAAACTGATTTATTCCTGGTCAGAGATTATTACAGTGAAAAGTTATAGATTAGAAATAGCAGAAGGAAAGGCAAAGTGGCAAAGTCCAGGAGAAACCAGACACAAGCTTTCAGGTGTCTTCTCCCAGTGGAGCTTGGTGGACAACACTTAATTCTCTGAGAAATGATGTGTGACAAGATGAATGAAGTGTCACCAACCAGGGAAGCTCACTCAAGCCTTGGTGTACAGGGTTTTAATTCAGGTCAGTCACAAGGCATGGACTTTAGCTAATCAGGCTCCACCTCCTGCAGTGTTCAAATTGATACAGCTTGGTCCAAAGCCCCAGGTTTAAAACAAGGCTTTCATCATAAATCACATCATTAGCAGAACTACTGGGCGTAGCCCAAGGTGTCAGATATCAAACACACTGTTACCAGGAAGGATATTCCAAGGCCCAGAGGTTATCTTCCAGGAGCCAGTAAAGGGCCTGCCCTTCATTTGGAATATGTAAGGTTTGAGCACCCAAACCTGCTAAGTTAATTATTGCACCAATATTGTGTTAAATATTGCATTTTTGTGTAGGAATAAAGAGTACATAATAGTATAATAATAAATTGAAACAAAAAATCATTGCAAAGACACTAAGTCAGGCAGAAAGAGCTAAAAACTCATAATTCTGAAATGAAACCTGGCTAAAACAGACAACAGAAGTAATCAATATAAAGCAAGGTCCAAATTGAGTTTCATATTTTCTTTCTTTCACTGACTCATTAGTAAAGACAATTGTGAAATGCTCTTTGAAGGCTTTAAAGTGGAAGAGAAATAGAATACATAGTTTCTACAAAAAGTTTAATAATTGTAATAAACAGACGGATGACTTTATTCAGTCTAAGTCACTCATACCTGACTATAAGAGTCAGCAGCCTACTTGTGGTGTGGCTGAAACTCCCCAAAGCAACCCAGGTAATGCCATTGACATGAGATGTGTTTCTTCTTTGAACTTGATATGACTGTAGCTTCAAATGAACATTTTCAAAACTGCAGCATTTCCTTATGATTATATGTAGCATCATGGATGTGATTTTAGATAAAAAGCAGAAAATCAGAAGACTTTGAAACCAAGATGAGAAGTATTTTGTAACAACAAGACCATTTTCTTCTTTCCCTTTCTTTAAGGTTCAGTAAACCTACAAAAAACAGTGGGAGGAAAACAAGAAAATTTTGAATACATAGCACATAATAAGATACAGATGTTAAGTCTGGGTAGAGTAAAATTTATTCCCTCACGTAACTTTCTCAGATGTGTATTTGAGGATGACTAATTCCTTATGCTTATTTAAATATGTATAATCAAATTATTCTAGTATTTTCCCTCTCATTTTACTTTCATTTTCCTCTGTATCTTACATGAATAATGAATACTTAATTTTGATTACAGCAGGAGAAACAAAAATAGTGCAGTAGAACCAACATGTGGAAAGAACAAAGATTTTGTTCATATACAACTATTTTAAAACTTATGAATATTATATATACTGGCATATTACAGATATAAATTTTCTCCCAAACAGTCAGGTGCAAAAAACAAACTGAATTTATGTGTTTTCTAGTGAAAAATAAAATTGTCTCTACCTTCCCCACTATATGGTTGCAAAACCCATGTCGGTGATTTGAGAGTTTCCCATGTCCTCCCTTTTGCTTTATAGAGACGAAGCTGGGGGTGGCAGAGCCAAGAGGACAATAGCCCTGCTTTGCAATTCATCTTGGCTGCCACTGAAATGCCCATTGTGTCATTCCCATGTCCTTTTCAAAAACAGGTTAATCTGCCAAATGACTCTAATCCTCTCCTACCAAATCTGGTTCCTGGTACCCTCTCTGCACTCCTCAAGTGCAGGATGCTTAGCTAATTAGTGACCAGGTCCCAGTTGCACCTTCAGCAAATCATTTGGAACCACTATAACGTTCTGCTCTCTCTCAAGGATTTCAAACCCTCCATCAGAGTGGAATCGGTCCAACTGCTCTATGTCCAGATACAAAACCTTCATTTTTTCCTACCCTTCCTCTCCATGAAGATTTGCTTTAATCTCATTTGATGGAAATTAACACCAAGACTCTGACTCAGTGTCAGTGCTTGGAACTCCAGAATTGTCAGAACACAAAGAACTGCCTAAATACTCCTTGATGGAGAAAAGAAAAATTCCAATTTTGTAGCAAAAGAAGACAGTTACACATTTCATTCTCAAAAATTGCTCTGTTATATAGGAGTATGACAAAATTTGTCAAGTGTCAAATGTCAACTCTCATGTGCCATCTTTACTATGGCTATGTTGTATATTAATATTGTTTTTAAGTCATAGGTCCTATAAAATATCACCTAAACTATTAAACCTCCAAATAATGAGTTTTTTTCTTGTTCATTTTTAACCTTTATTAGGTTAAATATCTTGCCAGTTTTTGGTAATTTAAAGAGTAAAGAGGAGGTTTGGAGATTGGCTTTGACATGGATTTGTTCTATGATTTACCACAAGCCACTTAACTTATTAGATCCACAACATTAAGAAGTGTTAGAACATTCTTCAAATTCACTATATATGGAACAAAATTTAAAGGCAATATAGCTCTCCATTTTATTTATGTATCAGAATATACATAAGCAAGTATCTATTACTGGACTTTTTAGTTGGGTTATCAGTTTCTTCAATCAAATGAAAGAATTGGACTCAATTGTTCTTAACCAGGGAACAACTGCTTAAAATTCTGATTCAGCTGCTGAATCCAGACACCTGGATAATTTGTGATTCTTTGTGATTTTGAGAATCACAAGGAATCACAAATTATCGAGAATCACTAGACTAGGTATCCAGATGGCACTTTCCAGCTCTAAACTTTTCTGATATTTGGGGTGGAGTACAGAGGTTACTATTTCATGTGTACTGATAACTCACAATTTAGCACCTTATATGAGAAATAAAGGACAGTCTGAAAAAAAACGAGAGATTTCTCCCCTGTGTTTTTAGCAGCATATTTCATTACATCTTACATTTAATGTATGATTTCTCTTTTGGATTATTCCATCTGTTTCAGGGTTTTTGTTTTTTTGGGTTTTTTGTTTGTCTGTTTTGTTTTCAATTATACATCACTTTTATTAGTTCCAACCCAAAGTTTTCCTTAAAACAGTAATATTTCACTTTTACTGTTTTTACATCAATTAAAGCCACCCCACCTTACTGCAAAATTACCCCTATGCAATTAAATACTGGATCCGTGCACTTTGATTTTGTTAACAAGTGAATAGAGAAGATTCTCTCACCCCATTGAGAAAACATTTTCTCCTGACACCTTGTTCTATCTTGGTTTTCTTTAAAAGAGTTCTAGCAAAGGGCTATTTCAAAGGTTGATTCTTTCTCCTTTCACGATGTGCGCTCGAAATTCCCAAACATCCTTCAGGCTGACGTCTTTCACTCCATAGATTTACTGACTAACCCTAAAACTTCCTTTCCAATGTTTTCTTGATTGGTGCCATTCACATCGATGTAGTGGCGCTTGGCATCCACGAAATGGTAGGAAATTGCCTTCCGGAATCCTTGACTTTTGTTCCGAACCAGATTCATGGACAAGCAAAGGATGAAAGAAAATGGTGTCTCTCTTCTCCTTCATGATGTGCACCCAGGTGTTATTTCTGTCATAGTCTTGGATCCCGTAGAACATGATGTTAAGCCCTCCCTCTCAGTGGGAATAATCGTGTGGTTTCAAGGGACCGTTGTGTGTCCCTGGGAGCAAAACCAGGCAGCCGTTGTTCCGCTCAATGTTCTCCATGACCGTCCAGGCACAAACGATGCTATTGCTGGGCCTTAAGGGGAAATAGTGCAGATCCTCGTGCACGAGGTGACAGATGGGATGTCTTCTGCCTGAATCTGGAGGTTTGTTTATCAGCATTGTATGCATAGCCATAACATTGGGTCCAGTGAAGCACTCCACATATTTCAGAATTTCAGGAAGGGTGCTATATCTGAAGAGTTCCTTATCTTCTTGGAAATCTTGGACCTTGGTAATCACTTTCTAACTTGGCATATATTGTGATTTTGCAATGGTCACATCTTTCATCACCATCAATCCCAATGGTTTCACCTCCTTTTTGCAGATTCTGTCAAACTCATCCCTCAAGTGTTGAATATCAGCATCAGTCACCAAATTTTTAATGACACGAAACCCATTTTCTTCATAAATTTCTCTGTTCTAGGCTTAGAACATTATTTTCATGAGTATACTGGAATTGTTGACTATGGAAACTGGCAGGAGAAACAGCCCCTGAAGTGGGGTGAGCTATGATGGCCTAGGCCTGGCGGTGCCGAGGTATCACAACAAGATATGCAGACAGGGGAGGCGTGGTCCTTGTCCATGGCCTTGGGGGGAACACCGGTGGCCGGGCCTTGGCTCTACTTAACTCTGAGGGCAGCCCCGCCTCCCCGAGGCTGAAGAGGCTTCAGTGCTTTTTTTTTTTTTTTTTTTAATTTATTTATTATTTATTTTTGGCTGTGTTGGGTCTTCGTTTCTGTGCAAGGGCTTTCTCTAGTTGCGGCAAGTGGGGGCCACTCTTCGTCGTGATGTGCGGGCCTCTCTCTATCGCGGCCTCTCTTGTTGCGGAGCACAGGCTCCAGACGCGCAGGCTCAGTAGTTGTGGCTCATGGGCCTAGTTGCTCCGCGGTACGTGGGGTCTTCCCAGACCAGGGCTCGAACCCGTGTCCCCTGCATTGGCAGGCAGATTCTCAACCACTGAGCCACCAGGGAAGCCCAGTGCTTTGGTTTTTAAGACAAAGGGAATAAATCTAACTTTTTCGTACCAATTCTTTTCTGAAGGACATAATAATATATTGTTTTCGCCTCACTTGCAATAGCTTAGTGAAGTGTCAATCTCTTTATGTATTGACATTTGCTAATCAGAAAATTTGTGCATGAAATTATAACTTTTCATAAAGGTTGGATATAATGCTTCAAATCATTTTGAGAGTATTAAAAAATAGTCAATGGCTAATTGATTGTAATGCTATCCCAAAATTCAATTAAGTCTTTTGATTAAATTGATTAGTTACAAGGCCTTCAGTAATGAATATATAGCAAAAATGTTTAATCTAAATTGTGATGCATCAGCTAACAACAAAACTCATGGTTAAAAATGGCACTGTAGTCATTAAGTGACACAAAATGAAGTCCTTTGGGTATGTCCATTCTAAACAGCCTACTTTTGTTTATGTAGAATAAGATCTGCCTAAAAAATTTTATTACCCAGATCTCTACTTTTCATTACACAGCTTTTAGTCTAAGAATTTATTGAGAATAATTTACATTTATGAAAGTGGTTCAATGTGATCGGTGTCAGTTTTCTTTCCTTTCTACAATATGGTAGATTATAGAATTGTTTTCCTTGTATAATCCAAGAGGAATATAGAACTTTAGTTCATTCATCTGATGATTGTATAATTCTTTCAATGTATTCCCCTCAATTGTTAATTTTGATTAGCTAATATGTCTGTCTGAAGCACCCCATTTCTTCACCTCTAATCTGTTGTTTTCAGTCTGTCATGGTAGTGAAGCACATAACCAAATTTGTTAGGATTATATGCAAAGTAAAAACAAATGGATCCTAGAAAAGATTTGTTGATTCACCTGAGTAAAGAAATACATGAGCTTTAATACCTTGGACTTCTTATATCTAATTTGGAAGCTCAGACATATTTTTCCTTCTTTCTTATTCTAAGATTCATTACAGAGAAGTGAATTTTACAGATGGTTGAGTTTTGAGGTTTAGAAATCTGTGGAGCAGTGTGAATTTCATAACTGTTGTCTAAGAATGTAACTAGTCAGAGAGAAATTTTCCATTTTCAGAGTCTCCAGTAAAAGTGGACAGTTCCTAGAAATAGTTCAGTTTAAAAAATGATTTAGAACTGGTTGAATACAATTTCCATTGCCAACATTAGCCAAAATAAATCAATAAATAGGTTTATTTTCAAAGCATTATCAGACAGGTTAAGCTTCAAAGTATTTCAATACCGGCATTGTACTTTCATATTATTGTTTGTTGTATTTACGTCACTATAACTAGGACTCAATTCTGGGCTTCACTATTTATTTCTGAGAATTTAGTGAATAATTATACAGTAATTTATTTTGTTTCCTAAAACATATTCTTTCTACCATTTACATGGATGCCATTTTCAAGTGGTTGAGTCTATATAAAACTGTTTTTAGAAAGCTGTCATGTTGTGTTCAGATACTGTTTTTAAGATGATAATAAGAGAAAAAAACACACATCTTCCTTCAGAAGAACAGGTTGACTTAACAGTATATTATTAACTGACAAGAGCAGTGACCAAAGAACTGTAAATCCTTCATCTCCATCAATGAAGAGCTCCATTGTGTTCTAACTCTGTGTCATCCCAATCCCCTATTTGTCTGTGAGGAGTTTATCAATTGTGAAGAGTGTAGGAAATTTTGAATAAGAGAGTGGATATGTATATGTGGAAACAAGCATATGCGCAAATGTGCATACACATGTGAGTGCATACACACAAAAGAGAATATGTCTTTGTTCTTTAGCCGTTTGCCAACCATCCTGATTTAAACAGATAGCAAGAGGTTTCCAAAATCAAGTTCTGGAGCCCAGGTTAATTACTTCATATATGAACTTGTCTTGGTTATAATACATACAGATTAATTAGAGCTAGCAGATAAATAGCTTCTTTATGTAAACTGATGAAAAGCTTTGGTTAAGAATAACAGAGAGTGGTCTTTGCATTTTCTCGATTATAATGGGTCAGGTTGTGCAGCATGCCTTTCACAACCAAAGGCTACTTGCACATAGGGGACAGGCCTTTGAGGCCCACAGCTTCCCTTCCTAGCTGTGCCACCTCAAACAAGTCACTTATCCTTTCTAAGCCTCACTCAGCTCATTATAATAATGCACATATTAATAACAGTTACTTTGCAGGATTGTCATAAAGATTAAATAAGATACTGCATGTAAAATACTTAACACATTGCCTGCCACGTATAAAGCAATTAACAAATATAAACCATATTTTATGATGCTGAGAAGGAGGAGGATTTAATTGTGGCTACAGAAAAAGAGAGAGACAGGGAGGAAAGGAAGGAGGAAGAGAGAGAGAGTGAGGATGAGAGAGAGACAGGGAGAGAGGGAGAAAATAAAGGATAAATGAATGAATGCATGAATGGATTGAATGGGCAGGTCTTTATCTCTATCTCTTTAGCTAATTTTAGATTTCTCATAGACTAAGAATCCCATAGATTTCCACATCTGTGACTCTACTCCTGTTTTGTAAATAAGTTCATTTGTACCCTTTTATATGTGGAATTTTTTAGATTCCACATACAAGCAATATCATGTAAGAGAGGGGATGAATTGGGAGATTGGGATTGACATATACACACTACTATGTATAGAAAAGATAACTAACAAGGACCTACTGTATAGCAAAGGGAATTCTACTCAATACTATGTAATGGCCTATATGGGAAAAGAATCTTAAAAAAAAAAAAGAGTGAATATATGTATAACTGATTTACTTTGCTGTACACCTGAAACTAACACAACATTGTAAATCAACTATACTCCGATACAAATTTTAAATAAATAAATATAAAGCATATTACGTACACACACACAAAGGAATCTCATAGAGTCTGTACTCATCTCAAGATTCCAGGGATTTGGCAACTGCTGATAGCTTTTGTTCTACATGATCTCAGGCTGCTGGGGTTCTTGGGCAATCTTTCAGGACTTGATGTGAGATTGCTACATTTCTTTTTTTTTTATTTTAATTAATTAATTAATTAATGGCTAAGTTGGGTCTTTGTTGCTGCGCGTGGGCTTTCTCTAGTTGCAGAGAGCGGGGGCTACTCTTCGTTGCGGTGCGCGGGCTTCTCATTGCGGTGGCTTCTCTTGTTGTGGAGCACGGGCCCTAGGCGCGCGGGCTTTAGTTGTGGCTCGCGGCCTCTAGAGGGCAGACTCAATAGTTGTGGTGCACGGGCTTAGTTGCTCCACGGCATGTGGGATCTTCCCAGACGAGGGCTCGAATCTGCGTCCCCTGCATTGGCAGGTGGACTCCTAAACACTGTGCCACCAGGGAAGCCCGAGGTTGCTACATTTCTAATGAAATGCTCTGCATCTGATGGACACAAAGCAGAACACGTCCACCTGTCTCTCTTCAGACATCAAGGCTTTAATCTGGCTAACTCCACCTAAATTTTAGTGCCACAGCCTTCCAGGTTAGTTCCCCTGATTTAGTTGCTGGCCTTCTCTGCCCTCTCAAAGCAAGAAGATCTCCTGTCATCTAAGTGCTGCACTTAAAAGACTAAGATGAAAAATCCATCTTCTATACTTAAAAAAAATCTGGAACAAAAACTCAAGAGAATCCCATGTGATTGACATAGATATAAGTGTGAATGAGTATATAAACATATATACAGACATATAGGTCTAGAGTGTTATTACTGATCCTGTCACTTTTAAAATATATATACAGTCAAGGGCTAATTGCATGCCAGAAAATGTAGATCCCACTACTTTCTGTGCTGTGGTGTGCCTTTCTAGGACTGCTTTTATAGTTTACTGGTATATCATAGAAGATGTATTTTACAAAGAAAAACACAAGCCTCTTGGAAATAAGCCAGGTTTCTCATGGTCACACTGTGATGTAAAGCAGAGTTAGAATGGTCTGCAGATCCCGTGCCTCTCCCATATTTTCTTTCTCTCCTAGACCTCGCTGAGCCTCTGCAAATATCAGAGCTTGAGTTCAGTTGCCCACAGGACTCACAAAACTAAAAAGGATGAGAATCCTGAGATCAAATCAGTATTTCAGAGACTCCATAACACACCACAATCACCTGTACCGTTTCTGAAAATACCTGCTAATTGGGACTCACTTCCTGGGGATTCTAATTAAGCAAATAGGAACGAGGTCTTAGCCTTTGTGTTTTTAAAGTACATCACAGAAGATTCACATGCAGAGCCATAGTGCATAAATACAGGCTTCTGGTGGCCACTGGGCTGCCTATCCCGAGCAACACTCAGCAACCAACCAGTGCTCAACTGGATGGAAGCCTGCACTCAGAGGACAGACCCTTTCAGGGAATGGGTTGTTCACAGGTAATGCAGCCAGAGACTAAAATTAAAGCGCCAGCTTCTTATCTGCAGATTAACTGGAACTGAAAAGAATGTAGAGCTAGAATTATAAAAAAGTAAATTTAGGATTAAAATAGAGACTTAGAACGCTAATCATTGCTTTCTCTCTCAAGTGGGAACTTTCTATGGAAAAAGTGATCTCCTTAGCTGGTTTTGACAAGCAAGTCCAAAGGCCCTAGTCATCAAAGGAGTGGCTGTTAGATGACATTGGTTTGGAAGGCGTAGGCTGAGCAGTTAAGAGACAAAATAGTCAGAAAGGAAAATTCCAGAAAGTTCCAGAAAGCAAAACTTGAATTTGCCTCCCAATGGCAACCATTTACATAGCGTTTAGTATTTATAACTATTTACCTAACATTTTCATTGTATTAGGTATTATAAATAATCTATATAGGATTTAAAATATACAGGAGGATGTGTGTAGGCTATATGCAAATACTACACCCTTTTATATAAGGGACTTGAGCATCCAAGGATTTTGATATCCTCAGGAGTCCTGCAACCAATCCCTGGAGGATACCAAGGGATGGCTGTACACAGTTTCTACTAAATTATGATTTGATATTTGCAGGATACTTGGAGTTTGAGAGCGTGAAGCCAACCTCTTGCTACCCAACTGAGATTTTCTTCCAAGATTTGAATGGGAACTTCAGATACAAATCCTATATGATGTAAATTGGACCCTTAATGCTATAAGCAGCCTGGAGCATACTGAGAACTGCTGTTCAGTTGTTCTTACTAAAGCTTGACAGAGAACCAGAGCTGTAGAGGGAATACTGGTAAGAAAAGATACAGTCATTTCATCAGTAGTTGCAGTAAGAGAAACTTACAGCATCTGGGTACAAGTGCCCTGGACGTAAGAGAGGTAATGGAACACAAGAACGTCAATTCCTAGGCTTACAAGCAGGTTACTAGAGCAGAATTTACTTCTGAACTAGAAACGTAGTATGGAAAACATTCACAATCTTATAAAAATCAACAGCTTGCCTCTTTGGTGGGATACTCAGCTGGCAAACTCATTTAATGGCTATAGTGACTGGAGGGAGATATAACCCTGTAATTGTGGTGCAATGCATTTTAGAACTTGTTATGATATTTTACATTTGGTAAGAGAGAGATGGACTGAATCAGAAACAGCCAGGTCACGGAGCATGAAAAGCATTACTGGAATGGTGTGGAAAATTAAGGAGGAGTCTAGCAATAGGCACTGAGAGACAAGTGAGAGTTGGTGGTAGTATCATGAGGTGAGAGGAGTCTACAAGGAAATATTCAGAGGACATTGCTGTCCCTCACTTCTTAAAGCAGGTGTTTATTGCCTTGCCACAGATTTTTGAAGTCCAATTTTCATTCTTCAGATGACTGGGAGTATGTCAAGTGAATGCCTTCAATCCAGAAATTATCCAAGGTGATAGCATAAAAATGTATTTATACAAATTAAAGCTTGAATACTAGAGCTATTTATTGAAGATGTGTTCTTACTAAATAAGTTAAATTTAAATTTTGAAGTGTAAAATTTCTTAAAATTTGGCTTTTAAGATATTTTATTAAATGTTCTGTATACACATAAGAGTGAATGATTTTTATAATGGTAAAAGGTTTTAAGGTATTGAATTTTAATCCAGCTATAAATATATTTTAATAAACTCAAAATTTGCCAAAAGAAATTAATTTTAATTACAAACCCCTCAATTTAATAAGAAAAATTCCTAAGAGAAAAGTAACTGCCCCATGGCTTATTTTTCATTACTGAGAATTGGAATAATGTACTGATCATCAAACATCAAAAAAGCCAAAGATTTTGAGAACATTTTCTAAATATATGAGCCCCTGGTCACTCTGAAGTGGTACCAATTACTGCACTTAAGCCACCAGGGAGTTTGGTCCTACTGTGTTCTAGTGGACACAGAGAGAGGAACAATTTTTTTCTTAAAATTTGCCAATCTAACTAGCTAATCAATGGATTTCTGTCATGTGTCCTCTCAATTTTTTTCTTAAATTTTGTGTGATGAATTGGAATAAATATATCCACAATTAACACTAACTCTTTGGTCTGACTTTTAAGTATATTTTGGCATCCTAAGACAAACTAAACACTTTTAAAAATAAATGAATTTGAACCAAATCTAAAACAATATTAAAATTAATACTATAAAAATCCAAGGGAATATAACGTAGAAAAACATTTTTAATATGTTACATATTGTCCAATTGTAATTTGGCACTTATTATTGTCTCTAAGGGGAAACAACTGAATGAATAACTCATGAAAATCAAAATTCAAAACCAAACTATATTCAGTGTTGTTATGATTTATGTATAGATGTCTGTAAAACCCTAATACAATCAGATCTTATTGTAGAGCAAGTTATGTATCAATCATTATATATGCCTACTGAGATGTTCCTGTAGAAAAAAAAAAAAAAAAGTTTGTTTTTTATTCCTCCTTAGATAAAAAGTTTGACTTAATTTAGATAAAAGAAGACAAAATTGTTCCAAGTAAATTCTTCTAGAACTGCTTAGATTGTGGAGGGGAGCAGAGAACCATAAAGGGCAGGAATGAAATAAGGAGGACATCTTCCCCATTCCTCCAGACTGGTGACTTAACCAAACAAGTGGGGCCAGAGCCTGAGGTGCTTACTGAGAGACTTAATTAATCAGACCTGAAACTCTTTTGTTTCTTCTTGTTGTTCATGCAGTTAACAGGCAGATGGGAGAGGAGAAGTTCTAGCCCTAAGCAAAGTCATAATATTTCTGTGGGTTAAGACCTTTTCACAGGCTCCTGGTGATTTTTTGACAAAAGCAGTCTTTATTGGCCATCTGCTTTTGCTCTCAATGATGACCTGTGATTGCATCAGTCTAACTGCCACCTACTGGACCAGTTTATACAAGGACTGTCCTATATCTGTGTAGTCATAAAACAGGAGATACTCCTTGTTACATAAATGCAAAAGCTATACCAGAAAATTAATAAATGTGATATCAAGGGAGGACCCAATATATATTTGTTTTCTGATCTTGATCAAGAGTTATAGATCCCATGAATTTTATAAATAGTTTATCATTTCTTTGTGAAAGGGAGACAGAATCTGAAAAATTCTTGAAAACCTGAAATTTCCAGAAGCTAGGAAAGAAACTTACTTCTGCTAGCAGAAACTTGTTTTCCTACAACTGGAGTGGTGTTGGTGGGGGTGGGCTGGGGGGACGGATGACACTAAAACCTGGATTACATCAGAGGAAGCAGCCCACCAACAAAAGAGACCCTGGGCTGCATTGTAAGATGCAGAGGTAGTTCAGATTTCTTTACTGTGCAAAATGTTATAAATCCATTGTAAATAAGTTTATAAGAAAGTATATATTTTCCAATTTAAAGTCATGTCTTATCTGACAATAATCTATACTAGCTAATTATTTTTTATGTTTTCAAATAATTCCATGCTCTTATTTTTCTTGTATACTAAGATTGATTACTATACAGAGTGCTGAGCTACCTTTTTAAATTCTCTAAGTAACTCTTTAATAACATTAAAATCCAATTGCAAAATTATTGTACATTCTTTTGTAGACAGTTTAGAAAACTAGGAAAAAAACAGCAAAATTTTTAAAAAAGTTATTTTGAATTTTATTACTAAAAGAACCATAACCAGTATATTCTGCTCCAGAAAACTATATGGAAAATACTGTCTCATATCTTTTAGTTTTCAATTGATCATTCAATAACTTAACTGCTCCTTTAGAAGATAAGTCACACAGTGGGATAATCAGTCCAGAATGGGGTCATCTCTTCTCCATCACTGGAAGAGTAAGAAGGAGGGTGGTTTATGTGGAGGCCTAGGGACTAAATCTGACCTGAGAGGACTGTAGTTTGGGTTCTGGTAGTTGTTCTGTAATGGTTTATGTTTGAATTACCTTCCAAATTTAATATCAGGAAAATGTCATATTTGAATCAGAATGCCCATCTTCTTTTGAATAACCAGGGTATCTGGTAAGTCCAGGCCAGTTGTGACATAGAAAGCCTTCCTGGAGGTGGTGACCTCTCCGTGATTTAGACACTGCTCTCCTTTGGTGCTTTCTCCATTTACTAGTGCCTGATGGCCTCCACCAAACGTCTACAGTGCTGGTGTCTGAACCCTACAAAATAGTGAAAGCTTGTTCCAAACTGATCTTCCTCTGTTCCAAGGTTTTATGAGCCCTCCATTTAAAGACTGGGCTACAGGGTATTTTTCCACCAAGACCCAAGCTGTGGAAATTACCCTTACATAAATCAAAAACTTAGAAACAATAACAAAGAAAACGTTCTTTGCCTGATAGTAAATCAGCATGTTCATTTTACAGTAACCTCATTAATGCAACTACAGGGGAAAGAAAAAAGGGTGGGATCTTTAAACAGGCTTCATAATAGAATCACAATATCATTTAAATAATGATTTAAAATTTGTGGCCAGCAATTTTTTTCATCTTATCCTTTTAATGTACTTTTCTGAGCACAATTTTTGTGCATAGTGTGAGAACTTTAGTGTTGTAGTAGACTCAAATGAGTGTGTATGTATTTATTATCTATCTGCTTATCCTGACACAAATAGCTCATATACTTCCTCATTTATTATATTCATGCTGAAGAATGAGTAGACTAATTGACATAATGCAGTGATCTATCTTTTTTTATGTTTTCACTAGAGAAAAAGTACACTCTGCAAAGACAGGTTCAGGTAAGTAAGTCTCTCTTACTCCACAGTGTACCTTATTCTGTGTAGGCAGCAAACATTCCTGTCGACATTTGGCCCGTAGATGACCTCTTTCAGAGCTAATTCCTGTGCAGTTATACTATGCAAGTAAATCAAAAGATGAGGTGTAGTATGAATAATTTATCTTTTAAAGGATCCACAATATCAATGTGAAGGAAAAATAAAACTGACATGAAGTTCATAATATGATATGATATCTATTTATTTAATAGATTTATGCTTGACAGCCATTTCTCTGGTACTGACAAGCATTACAAGGATTTTTTAAAAAACACTTCCTAAATATATTTAGATCTTGTTAACAAAGAGCTGAAAAATAAAGATTCTATGTAAATCACATACAAACATATTCTAACTAGTTATTATTATATTAACATTAATTATTATTATATGTTATTTATTATACATTATTTTAAAGGTTATACATTATTAATAATTGCATCTGGGGTTTTGCTGTAAAATTCTAATTTATTAAGTATAAATACATCTCAATGAAATGATTGGAAAATTTTTGTATAAACTATATTTATACATTTTCTAAGACATCTACCATTAACTCTAAATAATGATATCTACTTTAGGTTATTAATATTTAACAAAATTAAGTTTTTAAAAACTCTTCAAAATCATTTTAAAATTTTCTCTATATATCCATAGTGGTTGAATTCAATGACAATGGATATCCATGGCACTATTGGGTCAAACTTTTGTAAACAGTCTCCAAACTTCTTTGATTTTGATTCCCTATTAGTAAAATACTTTATTCATATATTTCTAAAATATGAATTATTAGTAAATTACATGCTACATGACTTATTCCACTAATACAATTATAAAAACATGCACACAAAATATCAATAAAAATATAATACAGTAAATAAAAAATAATTTTAAATGTTATATTGTTTATTATTAATCTAAAATGTTTGCTTATTTTAAATTTATTATAATTGACTCATGAGTGCAGTGTAATTAAATGTGCCATCTCCTTTTTTTAATTGTTGAATTTTGGCATAGTCATTTGAGTCAGCTTCTGATTTCAATTAGTGAAAATACTTGATTTTAAGAACTGACCAAGATGAAAAAGATACCATATGGTGGTACATAATCAAAAATAGAAAAAGTATAACATTAGCTGTGCTTCCTAAATCCTTATATTTACATTTCAGCTACACCCTCTAGTTATGCAAACCCTGTAGAGAGAAAGGGGAGATACTGCTGCTGGCTTGGTCTTCTCTGCTCCCCTTTTTTTTGCTACAGGTACTACTGTGGCTGATATTCCTGAAATCTATGATTATCTGGTTTAAGAAGGTACCTCTTACTACAGTGAGGTGCTTTATTTATTGTTCTAATTCTTTGGAGTCACTGCAGCTGGTACCATCCTACAACAGCTTTGGCAGGGCAAACTCTCTCCTTCATCTGTCACTCTTTACTCCATGACACATCCCATCACTCTCTTCTAGTCCAAGAGGAAACCTTCTTGAGAGGATCCCTTTAAAAATGGTCAGCAATATTTCTTCCATTTCTTTGGTTTCCACTACTATTGAGGCAGTAATATAAAGTAGCTGAGATCTCGGGTCTGAAGCCAGACTGCTGTGTTCAAATTGTGGCTCAACCACCTATAAACTATAACTTTGGTCTAATTATGTCATTTTTCTGTGCTACAGTTTCCTGAGCAATATGAGGAAATATATGGGTAGAATATGGAAGTAATTGCTATTTTTGTGAGGTGATCAGGAAAAGTAAAAGGAGATACTGAAGTAAAGAGCTGAAAAAAGTGAGTGAGGGAGTGAGCCATATGGATGATCTTGGGAGAGTGCTCAAGGTGAAGGACACAGAAGGTGTCAGATTCTCCAAGGAAGAGCATGTTTGGCCCGGCAAGAAATAGAAAAGGAGGTGAATGTGGCTAGAGTGAGAAAGGATGGTTGAGAGTTGATGGTTCAGAAAGAAGGAATGGAGGCAGAAGACCACAGACCTAGGAGGCTCTCACAAAGACTCCATTTTTTACTCTGAAAGAGGAGGAGAATCAATGAAGGACTTTGAATAGAAGTTTGACAAAGTCTGACTAAAGTTTTTTTTCTTTTCCTTGCATTTAGCTCTTCTTTGCTCTGCCACAATGCATTCTAACGCAGTGAGCTTACCTGTCCTATTTCCCCACACAAGCTTCCTGAGAGCCAGGGTCATTAATCATTCATCTTTGAATCTACAGAGCCTACTACACCACCTGGATTAAAATAGATGCTCAATAATTATGTGCTGAAGGGATGAATTAAAAAAGAGGAAAATTAAGCTCGAATTAGTCAGCTGAGCTAATAAAAAGTAAAAAGTAAAACAGTAAAAAGATCTGTGTTCTGAAATTCAGTATATATGGAGTTTTTGCTCAGAAGTACTGTCTTTGTGACCTTAGGGTAATTCTGTAGTTACTGATTCACTAATCAAACCTTTTTGATTTGATTCTATGAACAAAGTATGGCATCTCTTACATTACCTGGGTCTGAGTTTTCTTGCTTTTACAGTGAGAGCTGTACCTATCTGTAAAGCCCTATGCTCTTTCAAGACCTATTCTCATTTTAAATTAAGAGTATCATGAGCCTCAAGAAATTTTTGTCTTAACTCGCTCAAATGGACCATTTCCCAGATACATTTTAATGAAACTGAAGACTAGAAACTATATCACAGCTATTAAAGCCTTAGGCCTATTGAGAAGTCATTAGTTTTATAAAACTTTAAAATGCTTTCTCCCATTCAGTTTGACATTGCTAATGATCTTGAGTCTACTTTTCCTCTTGATATTCTTATATTGTCTAATTCATAAAACTTAAAAAAGCATATGTCACATATAAACTTACATCACTCTTTAACGTAAAAGAGATAGGGACACATTAAAATATATGCATTAATGCAGCTGCATAAAAGCAACTATATTTGTTACCATCAGACATGCTGTGATATGAATTCAGCCACTAATTACTGAAATACACATTTAATAATTCATGTTTCATTAATAATGTACCATAAAAATACAGCATATAAAGGAATATATTATATATTTATTGTGACATTCTAGAGAATTATCTTGAGGCTAAAGACTAATTTAAAAATATGATCATCCTTATCACACATTCTGGGCTATTTCATGAAACAGCCATATATTCTGTTTATGACCTAGTTTTAACTTGGCTCCTCTGAAATTTTTCTGCACTATTTTTAGTGCCTTGAGGGAGTAGGGTGGGATTTAAACTAAGACCGTTTTTCCATAATCATTCAACATTACTGTAGCACATGGAAATAATAATAAAATTTAGCATTGCCGTATTTTATGTGGAGGGAAAGAATAAGTTTGTAGTACATTTTCTGTTACTGCCCATTACAGGGTGGATATCCTGTCTGTATTTATTTTTCTTGATTGGCAAAAACAAAAACAATGGAAAAAAATGTGTCATTTGTTTTACTTGACATGTGTTCTATTATATGCGATTACCTGGGACCATAGTGTTTGGTGGTGTCCCCGAGGATTGCATGGCTCTTAAATGGTGACATCTCAAGGAATGCCCACAATGGTGTTGACTTCATCTTATAAGGAAAATAACTTGTCATTGACCAAGAATGGCAGCTTACAATTCTCAAAATTGTAATGCATGTTTGTTAATTAATCTAGGTAATTGTATATCTTTGAAAATATCCCTCATTTTTCATGTGAATATATTGCTTAAACATATTTTTATTGCATATCAAAAGGAGTCATTTATTTTGATTATATATATATATATATATGTATATATATAAACAATAAGTATTTTGCTCAACTTATTGACCTTGACGTTGGTCCTCATGGATTATTTAATTTTCTTTATCCCCCTTAACATATTCTACTCTGTCGCTGGTATAATTGACAGGACCTATCTGTCAACAACTGATCTTTGCTTTTTCTCCTCTCTCTTAACTTAGAGTCAGATGCTTCCAGGATCCATGCCTTGATCTGGTTGCCCCTGGAAACTTGGAAAACCTCCCAGCTGAAGCCAATGTCCATCTTTAAGCTCCTTCTAAATAATTAGTTTCACATCTTAGCTTTCTTTGCTTCAGGTCTCCAAAACTTGGTGGTGTTTTTTGTTGTTGTGGTTTGTTTTTCTGGTAGGGCATCTACCTCAGTTGTGGAAGATACACAGCTTTTACTTTTATTTCTATTCTTTTCTTTAATGATAAGGTCTAAAGATCCTATAAGACAAAATGTGTTCCTTTAACCAGGGAAGTTTTTGGAAATGCAAATTCTCAGGCCTCATCTCACACCTATTGGATCAGAAACTCTGCAGTGAGGCCCAAAAACCTTAACAAGCCTTCCACAAAATTCTAATCTCACTAAAGTTTGAAAAGTACAGCCATCAAGCTTTTGTGTCATCTAGGATTTTGAACTTCTTCTTCCAACCACAGTGGGTTTGGCCTTGATTTTTTCCTCTGGGCACGTCCTGATTCAAATTTGCTTTCCTGCTTCTGAGTAATGTTCTCATCCGGGACACCACAGTGGGAAAGCCTGGATTCTTTGCTACCAAATATTGCCCATAGTGAGATCTCTTCACTGCTCTATATGTTTTAAAGTAAGTGCTTTCCTAGAACCTTTGATTAACTCTAATGGGATAGATTCATCTCAATCTTTCCCAGGCAAGGCCCGAGAAACATCCCTTATTTATGAACTCTCCTTTTAAATTCTTAGCCCCAAACAACAAAGAAAAATAGTACTAAGTGTAATGTATTTCCCAATTAGATTTACACTATTAGATGTCATTTGGAAAGCGACTGTGATTTCTCTTCTTTTCCATAGGAGATAGTCACCTTACTTTCCCTAAGTCATCCTGCCAAATTTACCATGATCTTAGCACTTGTAATATAAATTAACATGCTAATATAGTTTTATTTACATATTTTGGGAAATTTATTTCCATCTCATTTTCATTTCACATTGGCTGCTTCATAAAATTATTGAAACACATTTGAGACGGAATCATGCCTCTCTTTTTTCTCTACGTGAATGGAGATGGATCTCATAACATATAATAAATATTAGTTGATAAGATGGTTATGCCAAAAATAGGTCTTTGCATTATGAAATAGGCTAATACTATAAATTTATAAGCCATTCCACTTTGAGCATACTGCATTTTATATTCATCACATACTGATTTTTAAACTAATGACAAGAAGTGTGTCCCAAAAAGCAACTGTGAAATATAACTGAACATGTCTAATTTGACAGCTTCTTTACATCGTCACCTGCTTTTCAGCAATAATTATTTGTATTCTTAGTTCTTTTCCTTTTTATTTTAAAATGCACGTGTTTCACTATAATGCATGCATTTAATAACAAATAATAAGTATAAAGATAGTCAAATATGATTTTCACTTTAAGTAGTTTATTTAAAAATGTTACTTGAACTTAATGCAATAATTAATCTATAGATATTACTTAAAATATAGCTTAAAAAGTTTTATCAAATCCATTTTAAACAATTATAATAGCATATAAATATTCTCCAAATTTTAATACAATATTTGGCTCTAAGTTATATTTCTTTAACATAAAATCTATTTTCAATATAAGTATTACTGAATGATTATGCTTTGCTTAGTAAATTGAAGGAAAATTTATGAAGTAGGAAAATCAAAAGGAGGAATTTTTAGGAGTTTATAAAAGGTACAGAAATTTACTATGAGACCTCTCTGATCTTAATAACCCTTCATTGATATGCAACATCCACTTTAGCTATGTTTGCAGTAAATGACCATTTGTTAACAGTCAGTTCTTCTTCAGGGGTTTATTATTTTTTAAAGGACAATTATTTATGTGAATGTGATATATATGGGGAAGTTGGAATTGCAATAGAGAAAGAAAAAACTTTTTAAAACAAAAAAATATCCTAAGAGATGTCTGTATCTCATATGTTGTAGACACATACATTTTCCAAATAACCAGAGGTCTTTCCTCTTGGGAAATACTCCTTATTTCACAGAGAGGATAAATTGTTGCTTTGAGTCCTGAATTAAACATTATTTATAATCATGACTATTTTGTAAGGAAAGCTGATTTTTGCATGCAAACTAATACAGATGGGCATTGTTGGAAACAAAATTATCATTATTATGTCTTATTCAATAAACCAATAAACAGTACATTTTTTAATCAGCCTTAGAAATTCTCAGATAGATGGCAGGATAAGCAGATAAATAATAATAAAATGTGTGCAGTTCCCAACCCAATCAATCTCAAATGCCATTTTCAGAGAAGTAAAAAGATTTAGGGACTTAGTATATTTTACAAAATCATTGATTCTGCCTTTTATTCTTTGGGAAAATGGGGTTTCAAGTGAGTTTAGCTATTAGCCTGCCATATATTCTTTCTCTTACGTAAAATGGACTGAGAGCCTTTAGAATTAATTTTTTTAAAAACTTCATTATAGTAGATTTACAATGCTGTGTTAGTTTCTGCCGTACAACATAAATCAGTTATACATATACATATATCCAGTCTTTTTTAGATTTTTTTCCCATTTAGGTCATTACAGAGTGTTGAGTAGAGTTCCCTGTGCTACACAGTAGGTCATTATTAGTTATCTATTTTATATATATATGTGGAAAGAATGGTACAAATAAACTTATTTACAAAATAGAGTCACAGGTATAGAACACAAACTTATGGTTATGGTGTGGGGGGGGAGAAGGTGGGGGGAGGGATAAATTGGGAGATTGGGATTGACATATACACACTACTATATATAAAATATGATTACTTTTAAAAATTTTAAAGCCACACACACACTAAAATATCCATTCAACATAGTGTTCTTACCCATAAAGCTATCACCCTTATATGGGAAGTCAATTTCATTCAATTCATTTAATATTTTTTTAAGGACTTATATGTTAAAAGTCTTCATTCTTTGAACTGTGAGATATACATAGACTAAGAAGATAATATTGCTGACCTCAATACACTTATAAATTATGGGAAAAGTGAGAGAAAATGATGTTCACATAAATAATAGCAATTTAAAGTAGAACGTAATATGTATAAGAAAAAAAGAGTGTATAGATTGTTTTGCAGGTTAGGGGAAGATTTTTCTCCCAGAAATATTTGACTTTTGTAGAAAAACAGCATATTGGAGCAGAGTCACTCTAATGATAAATAATAAAGAGCATAAGTACCCTTCATGATGGTGTTGAAAAGCAGATTCCCGAAGGTCATCTCCAGGTATTTTGATTTGGTATTTCTGGGCTGGGGCCCAGGAATCCGTCATTTTTAACAAGTACCTCAGGTGATTAGATCAAGCCACCAAAGTTAACCTTTTGAGATCATAGGAGTTGCCTTGAATTTTACATTACAGAGCTTTTGTTTTCCTTTACTTTATGTAAGTCCGCCCAATAATCTTTAAATAAATTCTCTCTTGTCACATTTTTTCTTTCCTTTGGTTAACTTAGCCAGGATCTGTTTCTGTTGCTTAGGCTGCCTATACAATTTCTGAATCAATGTCTCTGGCAGTTCCTTAAGGCTATTTTTTAATCTACATAAATATTTTTAAAAACCTAAATATTGTGTTAATGTACATATGAATTCTTATGACTACTTAAAACGCTCATATATTTAATTTGATGATGTAATTAAATGCAAAATGCTTTTTCATGATACTGTTAATATACTTTTCTCAATGTATGTTTGTTCCCTACATTTTAGTTATATAAAACTTGATTTGGTTTTGAGAAGAAAAGAGGAATTTTTAAATATATTTTATTCTATCCTATATTTTAATTTTATATATTCATATTTAGACAAAAGGACATTTTATCACTTTCACCTGGAAATGATAGTAAAGCTCATTTAAAAAATGAAAAACAATGTGCGTATTTATGAAAACAATTTAGGTAATATTGTGAAATAATAATTTTTCATCATTTGGTTTCTGCAATCATACTTCAGTATACAGTTTGAGTCTTCAAGACCTAGGGCAGAAGTTAGCACTGACTTCAGTTGATAAATGTTTCATGAATTGCTGACATCATTTGCTGACATCAAAACCAATTGCTTTTGGTTTATTTGCAAGATCAGCTTGTATGCTGATTCAAATATAATCAAAGCTCAAAATGTTATGCTCTGAATTGAAGGTAGAATGGTAAGCAATATGCAGGCCCTTCCCTCAGGACTCTTACACACGCACACACACACAGAAAAACTCTTTACCATAAAATGTGATTAAAAAAATATCACCTAACCCACCAAGCTAAATTATTTGTTTTTGTTAAATATGTGCTGTAACACTCTCGGGGGCAGCTGTTATATCTCCTCATGGCACAGCCTCTGGTGATTTTATACACAGTGCGTATGTGTGTGTGTGTGTGCACATGTGTGTGTGTATACTTGTCTGTATGTTTTCCTCCTTCTCACTGTCTTCCTAGTAGATTGTGAGCCTGACGGTATTGTGACCTCAGAGACCCTGTCTCCCTTATTGATTACTGTGTGCCTGGTGCTTAGAATGTGGAAGGGTGTCAGTAAGTATCTGTTAATTGACTGAACAAGATGCCTTCTATACTCGTGTTTTATGAAAGGCTGAGCTTCCCACAGGTGTATTTTGTCAAGGAAAATTGAGTTTTCAAACCTAAATACTCTTGCCTCTTATGAAAATAACTATATATATATATATATATATATATATATATATATACACACACATATATATATTTATAGGTATGCAAACATATATACATGTATATATGGCAGCATATAGTATATACTATATATAAAATATATACTATTATATACATATACAATATACATATATACATATATATTAATACATAGACATATATAATAGCAGTACAAAATAGTAGTGAAATCTGATCCATATTTATTGCATAATATCATGTTTTTAAATATCTGATATAAGAAAAATATTTACTAATTAAAATGTCTACAGATTTTTCAACCTGCAGTTCTTCTCAATCCCTCATTTAATTTTGATTCATATAAATTAGAGGTGAATTGGGAAAGTGGGCTTTGACTATAAAGTAATTACATAGAAGATCTGGAATACTTAACATTACCATTCATAGTCAACATATATTGCATTCCTATGCAAATAGCTACTGTACTAAAGTCACAGGATCCCAAACTGAGTGGTGACAAGGTGAGACTCCACTAGTCCTTTGAGGATCCACTGTTGGTACAATTGTCTATACTTTTCACTGCCTCTGTAAGTGTGGGCCTAGACCAGTGACCTCTATGTGAAGGAAGATGTGGTCTGGAATTCTTGTCATATGATCTTGACACCTCCAGCTAGGTGGGGCTAAGTCCTAGTGGACTGCAGGTGCATGTTATCTTGCAAGACAGTGATCTTGGTGTCATCTTCCAACAAAGGGAGGGAGTGGCTGCTTCCACAGTCCCACTGTGTTCTGGGGCATTTGGACACCACTGCTTTCATAACTAAGTCCTGGTCCTACTCCTCAGATTTACATCTCTCCAGCTGCAGGAGATGAGAGTCTCTTTATCAGCTTCCAAAGAAGTTTCCTGACTCTTATTCTTCAAAATGGTGTGATTATCCACCCTAATCCCACTCAGCAAGAGCCGTGTGATTCCATTGTTCTTATGATTTATCTTCCCACATCCTAAGGGCCTGTGACCCTGCATTTGCCAGTGCGTCTTCCGCCTCAAGTATCCCAATCTCTTTCCCAGCTGGTACAACATTTTAGTATTGGATTGTCCAAAAAGTTCCTTCAGGTTTTTCTGTAACATCTTACAGAATACTTGCACTACTACACTGGGTTCTGGGTTCATCCACACTACACCTACAACCACCACAGTCCTTTTTTTTCCAGTTGACTCACAGACAGCCAGATCCAAAATGCCATTTTTCAGTCCATGTGCTAAACCACTTTGGCTCTACCTCTTTTAGATGGGACTCCACAGGAAACTATTTACACGATGAGATTTTTCATGTAGAGAGTTTGTTGTGAAATCCTCTGGGAACAATATCTGTGAGGGAGTAAAGGAAAGAGAAATGGGCAGAAAGACAAGCTGAGCTGTGATACTGTAGCCGAGATCTCAGGCAATCCCACAGAAAGCACTCAAGCTGGGGTGCCCTTCAGAGATGTCTCGAATTAAGGCCAAGGGGCTTGGTCTTGTACCTCTGTATAAACCAGTAATTGGATGTAGGCTGGCTTGGCGGTTGGAGGGTGTGACATAACATTGGCCAAAGCAGCTCTCATCAGGCAAGGACAAAGCCTAGGGAAGGACCCAGCTGTAGATTATCACCTGGAAGCAGGGGTTAGAGGAGGGCTTCAGAGAGGAAGGGGGTCCTGGGTGGTCCACTACAGCACCCACAGCAACAGCCCTGGGGGCTGACCAGTAAGGAAAATAAACATTAACCAAGCAACCTAGCCTTTAGTAAGTAGAATGTGAGAAGCTAAATTGAGTAGCCTAGGTGACCTAGCTGATGTGATTATATTACTTTATTTTCTAGGAAAAAATGCTGTTTCACGCCTCTGTGCAAAGCAAGCAGGCACCCTCTTTCTCTCTCATTGATAACGATAATTCAAAACCAGAAATTCTCTATGTCTGTGAGTCTGTTTCTGGGACTAGCAGATGAAAACTATTATATATAGAATGGATAAACAGCAAGGTCCTACTGTATAGCACAGGGAACTATATTAAATATTCTACAATAAACCATAATGGAAAAGAATATGAAAAAGAATATATATATATATATATATATATATATATATATATATATATATATATATATATATATATATATATATATATGAATCATTTTGTTGTACACCAGAAACTAACACAACATAGTAAATCAACTATACTTCAATTAAAAAAAAAGAACAGATTGATTGAGAGAGTTATATTTAAGTCAGTATACAGAAGTTTTAAAATTAGAGAAATCTGCAAACATGTTCCTTTATTTAATGTGTGGATGAAAAAAGTCATATAACTATATTTTGAAATAATAACAAGTATTAGCAGCATAATTACTCTTTTAAGAAAAGTAGGTTTTGAAAATATAAAATCTCCATAGTTTGCAAGGCTGTGGAAAATTGATATAACAACTGTATCACTAGGTAGTTTAAAAATTCCAGTCAAGCAAACCTTGGTCAAATGTACGTTTCAGGGGGCTTCCCTGGTGGCGCAGTGGTTGGGAATCTGCCTGCCAATGCAGGGGACACGGGTTCGAGCCCTGGTCTGGAAGGATCCCACATGCCGCGGAGCAACTGGGCCCGTGAGCCACAATTACTGAGCCTGGGCGTCTGGAGCCTGTGCTCCGCAACAAAGAGAGGCCGCGATAGTGAGAGGCCCGCGCACCGTGATGAAGAGTGGCCCCCGCTTGCCACAACTAGAGAAAGCCCTCGCATAGAAACGAAGACCCAACACAGCCATAAAATAAAAAATAAATAAATTAATTAATTAAAAACAAATTTTAAAAAAATGTACGTTTCAGCAGATGTTTTATATTTAATTTTTCTGTGAGAAATAAGGAGTAAAAATCTATGTTTAAAAAAACAGAAATAGAAGTTAATTTCATGTTCAGTCAGTGACTATTTCTGGGAGAGATCTAGTTGAAAGCACCGCAGTATCTTGAGGAGAGGTAGAGAGCTCATCATTAGGCTGTTTTTATTGGCAGTAGTTTTCTCACTTGCTCTGAAGGCCTCATTCCTTCAGCTAATCACCTTTGGGGAGTCTGTGCTTCCTGCCAAGCTCTAGGCTCTGGGGATGCAGAGATGAGCTGGGCACAGTACTTCCCACACGTCCAAATTCACATTGAAGAGATAGAGTGATAATTTTTAAAAGTTAATAACACACAACAAGAGATACAAAAGAGATATGAATGAGTGTAGAGACCCAAAGATGGAGCAGCCATTGCTCCTGCATTGCAGAAGGGAAAGAAACAAACAAAACAAACAAACAAACAAACAAAAACATCTTCATGAAGCTTAGCTTCTTCTTGAGGGATGCATAGGAGCTTGCCAAGCAGAGAATTAGACTTAATTTTACAGCACACATTTATAATGGTGGTAATTTTCAGTGTAGTTGGAGTGCCTGGTATACCGGGTAGAAAGTTGAGCAGTGGTAAAAAAGAGAATGGAGTTTTGGTGTCAGACTAGGCAGGACAATTTATTCCAAAACACAGAGTTTGGATTTTGTCCCATGCATGGTAGCAGCTAACAGGGTCTTATTCAGAGCTGATGTATATGATTGTGTTTGATTTTTAGAAAGGTTACTCTGGGTGTTATGAAGTAGGAATGAATGTGGTCAGAGGCATAGATTAAATAGAAAATAAATGCCATAACTGATGCTAAACGTAATAACCCTGTTGTATGGTAGTGGTAGCTGACTAGAAATAAATATCTAAGGAAAAATGAGAATAATTTAATAGATTAATAGAATGAAATGTAGAATGCAATGGAATTTAATTTGAAAACCAGGTTTTGTTTTTGATGTGCTCACCAGAGGGCTAACTTTGTGTACAGAATGGCAGAGGGTAGACAGATGGACAGTGGGCAGCCTGAAGAGATCCAGGACTTAATCCCTGGAACTGTGAGAGTTACTTTATATGGTAACAGGGACTTTTCATAAGTGAGTAAAGTAATGGTCTTGAGAGGAGGTGGTTATCCTAGATTATTTGGACGGGTCCTAAATCAAATCACAAATACCCTTCCAAAAGGAAGTGAGAAACAGAGATTTGAAAACAGAAGAAGGCCGTGTAAGGATGGAAGCACCAAGTTACACTGTTGACTTTAAAGATGACGGAAGGGGCCAAGGAAGCAGGTTCTCCCTGGAGCCTCCCAAGGGAGCGCACATTGTCATAGGTACTTGTCTTTACTAGCAAAGTGACCGCATGACCTCTTTGCATCCTCACATAAAGAAGAGTGGATATTTGACTTTACATTCTAAAGTCACTCTTGTTAATGGTGTTAGTTCAAAGGCTTGGCAGTTTTAAGAGAATATGCTGTTTTTCATTCTTGAAATAAAACATCAGGTATTTTGAACATTTAACAAAACCTAAGAGAAATCCCATAGTTCTTCTGTTTGCTGGGTTTTGACAGAACATAGTAACAAACAAGTTTGGAGTCTAGTTTCTCACAACTAGAAGTAATCTATCAAACTATTAGCATATTGGAAAAATGAATCATCCCTTCCATTTCCTGGACACATTTCTAGGTAAATAATGAAGAAAAAACCCAGAATAAATTCTGCTTTATAAGATATCATTAATTCTGTCTTTTCTCTAAGGGAAACATTAAGTAACTTTCTGTTGACCAGATTGAATAAAATTCCTTGGCAGTTTATACCCATTTCTCAACCTAGTTAAAAAAAAAAAAAAAAAAAAAAAAAAACTCCTAAAAAAATCATTTTGAATGAATTATTTTCAAAACACACACGTGTGCACATGCACGCACACACACACACACACACACACAATTTTTAGCAGCCAGTAGACTACCAAATACTATATGAACTCACAGATTTTTAAAGCGGACAGAACTTTCAGCAACAAATGCTAAGCCATAAATTGCTTCACAATCTATACAAATCTAATATATAACATATGTTCTACTCTAGTAATGGTTCTATTTATGTGTGTGTGTGTGAATATATATGTGTGTGTGTGTGTGTCTTAAAATTATTCCTGCTCAAAAAATCTTTTAAAAATCAAGCAGTCAAGTTGCATATAAAATCAATGCAATTGCGAAAATACTTCGTAAGAGACCTGGTAATAATATAAATGTGAAAAAAGTTAGTGATAAACTTTAATAAAGTGTATGAAACTCGTAGGTAGTTGTGGGTAATTTAGACTTAGAGAATTCACCTTTTTGAGGTATGTTTTGTCCCTTAATTTTACCTTCTTCATTTAAAATTAAGAATCAAAAGTTTGAATGATCTTTATTTATCCCATGACTCTTCAATGTATTCTGAGCCATTTAGTGATTGCTAAGCCATCAACCATTTTATAAAAATATATCAATTTATTTCCTTACATGATCTGTAACATATATAACATTTTATGCAAAAAGACCTACAGACAATAGATATTTTTATGTTATTTTATGGTCAATAGAATGATGTATCTATAGGAACACTATAGTAATTTTTCAGGCAAATATTCAAGTGGGGATATTTTGTCTGTTTTGTTCACTAAATAATCACAAACACCTAGAATACCAGTCATATCATACGCATTCAGTAAATATTTGTGGAATTTTAAAAAACCTATATAAGTTTTTTCTTGTTTCTCTTGTGTTTTTCTTTATTAATATTATGATGATGTGATTTAATAACATTCATTTATTACTCTTGAGTATGAGGATAAATGGTTCTATGTAGAATTCATTTTTATGAGCTCAAATGTTATTAATGTTATTAATACAGACGTTCCATGCCTTTGCGTCTTAGGGACAAAAGCTAATTTTATAATTCTTTGCATCCATTCAAGAACAAAAGTGTATATTTTGGTGATTTGTTTGCTAGTGTTAGCCACTGTAATAGAAAATTTCCAATATTCACCTTACCAAATATAAAATATTTTATCAATAAATGTTGAATAAAAATGATCATACTTGAATAATCCCAGTGGAAGGGAAATAAAAGTAAATATAATTATTATAATTTAACATGAGTTTTAAAATTCACACATTTTATTAATAACAAAACAAAGCCATAAAATATCTAATAGTTTAATGAAATCAATTGAAAATTTTGAGATACTTTAATGAATAAAGTATATTGCATAATAATTTAATTATAAAACAGTATTAATTTCTTTTAGGGAAAAGAAATCAGAGGGGTGTTAAAGATCATAATTGCTTTCGAATTAAATGGCGGAAATAAAAATTAATTTACAATTTACATAAATACATATTATTTTTGAGGATCTTATTTAATATCTCACTAAGGAAAATTGGACTTTTTAAAAAATTTAAACTCCCAATGACGTATATTTAATTTCCTATATTTTTGAAAGTATCTTTTTAAAGAGTCTTCAATAATAGTGATAAAGGCAGACGCAAGATGGTGGAGGAATAGGAAACAGAGTTCACCATCTTCCACAGAAACATTGAAAATATATCTACAAGTGGAACGATTCACACAGAACAACTACTGAACACGGACAGAAGACCTCAGATGTCCGAAAAGACAAGGAAACCACCACATAACCAAGTAGGACAAAAGGAAAAAGAAAAAGAAGGAATCAGGATGGGGCCTGTGCCCTGGAGAGGGAGCTGTGAAGGAGGAAAGGTTCCTGTACCCTGGGAAGGCTCCTCACCAGCGGATAAATTAGATGGACAGAGGGTGAGTCTCAGAGTCTAAAAAAAGGGAGAACAGCAACCGGTTTGTGGAGGGCAAAGCAGAGAGTAACCTGCACAGAGGGTCTGCACTGCCACTCTGTGCTTTCCAACCTAAGACACCCCTCTGTCGGTGTGGGTGGCAGTCGGGGGCTGAAGCTCAGACTCCGAAGTTCAGTCCCAGGGAGAGGACCAGGGTTAGCTGTGGAAACAGCCTGAAGAAGTTGGCCCATGGCAACTGAGGGTGTACTAGAAAGAAGCCTGGGCCCACCAGAGAAGCAAAGCACCATTATTGGGAGGCACACAAGGAGAGGGGCGGGACCACCATAAGAAATTCTACCATTTTGAGCACTCCCAGGCAACAGGACACCACCTACAGGAGCTCTTGGGGCAGGTGTGAGTTGCTGCCACCATCTCGGGCTCTGGAGGTGGGCACTGGATGCCTCTTCCAAACTCGTGGGCAGACACCAGGTTCTACCCCCACTGACTGGAAGGGCATGGGCAGCTCTGCCACTAGGAATTGCACCAGTGAGCCCCAGAACCTGCCCCTGCTGACCTTGAAGGGCACAGACAGTTTCCACCATTACGAAATCCATCAGTGGGCCACAGGACCCACCCCTGCTTACCTGGAAGCGTGCAGAGAGCTCCTGCCACAAGGAATTCCACCAGTGGGTGCCAGGACCAGCTCCACTGTCACGGGAGGGCATGGATAGCCCCCAAAACTAGGAAATCTGTCAGTGGGTGCCAGGACCTGCCCTGCTATCCTGGGAGGACATGGATAGCTCCCTGCACTAGGAAATCCACCCGGGGAGGGGCTGAAACCATAGCTGAATCCCAGGAGATGTGTGAGTAAGGAAGAAGCACTGAAATCCCTCCTCTCAGCTGCGTGAACCATGGAGTTACTCCTCCACTGATGGCTCCTAAATTCAGTGACTGCAAAACATCTGTAAGGACAACAAGTGCCCTTGCAGCTGGGATGGGTTGCACTTTAGCAGCTTTGTGGGCACGTACATGCAGGGATCAGGCCAGACCAGAGCCTAAGCTGCATCCATAGTTCCCACAGTGGGTCCAGGTGCATGACTACTGCAATCCTAAGACCTGACCTCAGTGGATCTGCTTTGGTGGCCTGGTGAAAACAACACCTGAGAGACACCAGAGCCAAATGCCAGCACACCCACAGTTAAGGTGGGACTGAGTGCAGTGCCAACAACAGTGTACTATGTGAGCCCGCACAATGGGTGAAAGGGAACACAACAGAGCACATTCAAAGGAGAACAGCTGCAGAGGAGGAACAGTCAGTGGCTTCTCTCACAGTGAGAATGCTCCAATCCCACCTATCTCACACTGAGGATCAGAAACACAGCTCAGTAATAGATCTGGGACCTCTACTCCAACAGCTAGGGAACAGACCCCCACACCAACAGGGCAGTGACAACCACAGAGCAAAGGTAAGGCCCCACACAATATCCAGGGCAGGCTCTTGTCACTACAACATCAGGTCAACCCCTTATCAAGGGGTAACAGCACAAGCTTCTGGACCAACCTCACCCATCAGGGGGCAAACGCCAAAACAAGAGGATTTACAATCCTGCAGCCTGGGCAAGGGAGACCACACAGTAAGTTTCACAAAATGAGATGATAAAGAAATGTTGCAGATGAAAGAGCAAGATAAAACCCTATAAGAACAACTAAATGAAGAGGAGATAGGCACTCTACCTGAAAAATAATTCAGAGTAATGATAGTAAAGATGATCCAAGACCTCAAAAAAAGAATGGAGGTATGGATCGAGAAGATACAAGAAATGGTTAACAAAGACCTAGAGGAACTAAAGGACAAACAAACATAGGTAAACAATAAAATAACTGAAATGAAAAATACTCTAGAATGAATCAATAGCAGAATAACTGAGGCCAAAGAATGAATAAGTGAGCTGGAAGACAGAACGGTGGAAATCTCTGCTGTGGAACAGAATAAAGAAAAGAGAATGAAAAGAAATTAGGACAGCCTCAGATACCTCTGGGACAACATTAAACACACCAACATTTGAATTATAGGGGTCCCAGAAGAAGAAGAGAAGGAGAAAGGGCCTGAGAAAATAGTTAAAAAAATTAAAGCTAAAAACTTCCATAACATGGGAAAGGAAATAGCCACCCAAGTCCAGGAAGCACAGAGAGTCCCATACAAGATAAATCCAAAGAGGAACATGCCAAACCAAATACTAATCAAACTAACAAAAATTAAACACAAAGAAAAAATATTAGGGACTTCCCTCGTAGCACAGTGGTTAAGAATCCGCCTGCCAATGCATGGGACACGGGTTCGAGCCCTGGTCCAGGAAGATCCCATGTGCCACGGAACAACTAAGCCCGTGTGCCACAGCTACTGAGCCTGTGCTCTAGAGCCTGCGAGCCACAACTACTGAGCCCATATGCCACAACTACTGAAGTCCGTGCGCCTAGAGCCCATGCTCTGCAACAAGAGAAGCCACTGCAATGAGAAGACCATGCACCACAATGAAGAGTAGCCCCCGCTCACCACAACTAGTGAAAGCCCACGTGCAACAACAAAGACCCAACACAGCCAAAAATAAATAAAGAAACAAATAAATTTATAAAAAAAGAAGAAAACATATTAAAAGCAGTAAGGGAAAAAACAGCAACAAATAACATACAAGGGTATCTCCATAACGCTATCAGCTGAAATACTTGTAGTAACCATCTTTGGAAGGTAGGCTTTTAGTCAGAACAGTAGCTTACCACACCTAGAGAAAGAACTTCTGACAAAGAAAAAACATGTTCTTCCAAAATTATTTTTGTCTTAAAATTTTAAGATGATTGCTTAAAATTTTACATTATTTGGCAAGAAAATGACTATATGATATATGATTTTAAAGTTACTAGTGATTTAATATTATCACATAATAACAAATTACTTTTTTGTTTCATACTTAGAAATTTTCTCTTATTATAAATATTTATGTTAACAGAATAAAAAGAAACTACCTGAAAAATTACTTGTAAACTTCAAATCTAAGTCAAAATTTGCTCATTGGAGACTGCTTCCTTTCTGTATATGACAATGGCTATTGACTTTGTTTAACTAAAACACATTAAGATTAATTTATCTGATGTTCTTAGTGAATAAATATGGATTATTATGACATGATAAGACATTTCTCTCTGTGTGTTTTTAAACACACATTTTGCCTCATAAACGGGTGTAAGACATTGGAAACAGAGGTATACTTTAACAGTGGCTCTTCCAAGAAAAACTGTAGGTTGTAAACCATTTACTGTGTTCCCAGCTGTCATTTCAGAACATAATTTTGTTAAACGGGAATTAAGGAATCACGAGGAATGCTCTAGACAGCTGGTAGAACACTAGGAGCAGTAGAGCCACTGCCACTGTCCTTGTTAACACCTGGGTCTTCTAGGAAATTTAAATAGAGCAACAAAAAACATGATCATTTTAAGACTGAAAGAGTTAGTGGAGGTAGTGACCTATTCCACATGTATTTATATAAATATTATGACCAGTTGGGAGCAGTTAGATGAGTTTCTCAGTGGCCTACACGTAGCAGCCTCCTAGACCAGGCCAAACACTCTGACCCCTCCAGGGGATTCACTCCTGTCTCCATTCACATTATGTCAATGGTTTAATATATGTGGAAGATATATAAGAACCCATAAGTGGTTTAATTTATGTAGAACATATTTACTTATCGATAGAATGAAAACACAGCCTTTATTACCTGATTCCACACACACACATGCAAAATGAATAAACAAATAAGTAGAAAAAGAAGGAACAAAAGAAGAAAGACCCCTCTGATTACCCTGAGGAGGAAGGGGAGTAGTGATCAAATCAATAATATTAAATTCTAAAATGCCAAACACATCTCAGAGGGCTTGTTTTCATAGTTAATGATATTTGAGAATAATGCATTTGCTTCTTGAAATTATTATTGGATTCATGGATCCCAACAGGCTGATGACGAGAGGCTATTTGAAACTGGAGTTCACACTTTTCTGAGCATTGTTACACAGTCTTAGCCCTTCCTGCCCGCTGCTTTCTTGGTTACAACACTTGTGGCTGAGTTCTTATTTCACCCTTCTTACTACTAATTCTATTGCAAAGGTAGCTTATTAACCTGCAATAAAATCATTATGGTTAACCATAAGACGAAACAGCTCTCCTATCAAGGAACTGCAACCTACAGATAAACAAAGTATTCAATAATCATTAAGGTCATGGCAATTATGACTTACATTAGGTCTTACATTATGACTCTAACCAGTGCTCTTCTAACTTTGATGTGCTAGAATTCCTCTTGGAAATTGTTAGGAAATAATTATGTTTAAAAAAGGGAAAAAAAAGAGTTAGAAAGACTATAATATGTGGTATTTGCTAAATAACTCTGAAAATAAGCTTTAGATTCAGATTATATATATAATGTAAAATTTATTTGAAATATACTATATGCATTTATTGTTATATATGCTAGATATATCTATAATTATATGCAATATATTGTATCTATCTACCTATCCATCTATCATCTATCTACCTATTGTTGCACATAAATACTTTCTGTTTAAAAACTAAAGAAAACCTCCACCTAATTTTACAGAATTTAAGTTAAAAATCCTAATAAATTTAAAATATCAAGAACAAAAAGTTTTACAGAATGTAAAATAGTCAAAATAACTGTAAAAACATATTTGAAATATCTTAACATTTTTTCATATTCATTAGTTTATTTTACTTTACCAAGTGATAAAATGATCTACTGCAAGGAGTTATTGAAAGTATCTAAAACAATAGGCAAATATTACATTATTTGCTTGGTACTTGCTTCTACTTCTGCTGTGTAAAAGCCTGGCTTACTTTTCTACGGTTAGAGATGCTTATTTCCCTTGGGGTCACTATGCTGGAAATGAGTTCCATATTCATGGTCTGAAAACTTTCAGCCACACTTATTTTCATATATCCTGAGGCTGCAAACACCTCGTGACTGCTGGCTGCATTCTTCAGTCAAAGCGGTGATATTTACTCTCGCTACTGCCTGGCACCATCAAGCTCAGTGAGGGTGAAAGCTGTCCATATCCAACCTGAAAATCACCTGTAGAGCCAGGGTAGATCTCCTTATTCCATTCATGTACAGCTCAAGCTACGTGTTAGAACGTCAGGAATAAACGGTTAACATTGGTTATACTGTTAACCTGTGGGCTTTCTCCATTAGCATCTCTATTATGAGGGTAAAGTTAATGACTATTGGTCACTGCTATTTGTACAGCATCATTTTGGTGTCAACTAGACTATCTAGCCACTTAATAATATACAGAGAAAAGAGAATATGGGAATTCATATATTAAAAGAATTATTCAACACACATGATTTGAAAGTTACCTTAACAAAATTCTCAGAATGTTTTCATGGTATATTTCAGAAAATATATTTCTGAATGTATTAATTTACCAGATGTTTTTAATTGATTTTTTTTTTTTTTTTTTTTTAGCTACATTTGGGAATACTAGACAAAGAGCCAGGAGACATGAGTTCTAATTCTGTTTTGCCATCAACTAGTTACAGCAGCTTGAGCAATTAGCCACTACGGGTTCAGCTTTCTCATTATAAAATGGAATAAATTGAATGGATCAGTGGTTTTCAATCTGCGTTTTGAGACTCAATGTGGGTGAATGCTCTCCTTAGGAGTTGGTGTGGAGAGAGAGAGGCTAGGACAGCTAAACCAGCAGGTCTCTGGGCTCCCTGCCCTACTCAGTAAGAGCACAACTGCTTTTCACTGCTTTATTTATTTACACACCCTAGGGAAATGTGTTTGTATAAGAGTTTCTTGTTTACAATTAACAAACAAAAATCTTTAAAACAACTGAACCAAATAATCTAATGTTTAAGACAGTTTTGAGCAATAAAAGATGTAAAATGCTATGGGCTTTCTAATGTGCTAGAAAACTGAGTGTGAGTAAAGGAATTACGTATCATCCTTCTGCAATATATTTTAGAAAAAGCCTGATGGGGCAAAATGATTTTTAGTTCATGGTGTGCTTGTATTATTGTCATTTGACTTTCAGACCAAAAAGTAATTGTCCCAAACATCTAAACTACCTGTAGCAGAATTGCATTCATATTCTGACATCTATATGTTGGTGACAGTCCCTCAGAAGTTTATGTTTTTTTGTATTCTTAAGTATTATCTATGCCCTGACGATAAAGTTTTGTGTAATAGATTATATCTCCAGTTGTCAAATTGAGTCAGTATGGAAAACAGTATTGAAGATATAAGAATGTGCTGGAACGGTACACCTCAAAGGCAGGTAAACTCTTTTCCCATCATAGCTATGTTATCAGTGAGGAATAAAATTCTGGTGCTGGTAGCCTAAACTCTTTTATTCTAGTTTTAAACTCTTTCTTTAAAAACAAACAAACAAAAAACACTGTTAGAAGTAGGGGAACCCTTTGGAAAGGATCACAAATGGTTTATGAAGTTAGGACATGCAATAAGAGAGCTACATTATCACAAATGGATTGCTAATAGAGACTACAGATCCAAAATAGCAGAGTAGACAAACAGCTGAGATTATTTTGAAGAATATAATATGAATTTTATGAGTAGGTTGACTAGAATATAAGAAATAAAAGTGGAAATTTGCACTTAATGTCATTTTCTCATTTAGAATAGGCACTAAAATGCTAATTTGCTCTTTTAGCACTAGCAAAAAATATCTTTACATGAAAACAGTGACTACATTTCTTAGCCGCTTATATTTCCTTTAGAAAGTGTTTTAAAAGGTCAACATCGTTTCTTTTATACTCTATTAATCTCCACATCTAATATGTGGCTTTTCATATTCTTCACATATTTATATTAGATTTTCCCAAGTTAAAGAAATTGTGTTTTTCTAAAACAGTTCTGCCTTGAAACTATCACTCAATTTAACATGTATTTTCATTGCTTTATTTGAGAATATGTTCAATCAGATTCAACATTTATAACTTTTTATAGAAATTGTTTTTAAATATTACATTAACTTTCTGTCAGAATAATACATATTATTATTGTTACTTTTTTAACATCTTTATTGGAGTATAATTGCTTTACAATGGTGTGTTAGTTTCTGCTTTATACCAAAGTGAATCAGTTATACATATACATATGTTCCCATTTCTCTTCCCTCTTGCATCTCCCTCCCTCCCACCCTCCCTATCCCACCCCTCTAGGTGGTCACAAATCACAGAGCTGATTTCCCTGTGCTATGCGGTTGCTTCCCACTAGCTATTTATTTTACATTTGGTAGTGTATATATGTCCATGCCACTCTCTCACTTTGTCACATCTTAACCTCCCCCCACCCCATATCCTCAAGTCCATTCTCTAGTAGGTCTGTGTCTTTACTCCCGTCTTGCCAATAGGTTCTTCATGATCTTTTTTTTTTTTTTTTCCTTAGATTCCATATATATGTGTTAGCATACTGTACTTGTTTTTCTCTTTCTGACTTACTTCACTCTGTATGACAGACTCTAACTCGATCCACCTCACTACAAATAAAGCCATTTTGTTTCTTTTTATGGCTGAGTAATATTCCATTGTATATATGTGTGAAATCTTCTTTATCCATTCATCCAATGATGGACACTTAGGTTGCTTCCATGTCCTGGCTATTGTAAATAGAGCTGCAATGAACATTTTGGTACATGACCCTTTTTGAATTATGCTTTACTCAGGGTATATGCCCAGTAGTGGGATTGCTGGGTCGTATGGTAGTTCTACTTTTATTTTTTTAAGGAACCTCCATACTGTTCTCCATAGTGGCTGTATCAATTTATATTGCCACCAACAATCCAAGAGTGTTCCCTTTTCTCCACATCCTCTCCAGCATTTATTGTTTCTAGATTTTTTGATGATGGCCCTTCTGACCAGTGTGAGATGATATCTCATTGTAGTTTTGATTTGCATTTCTCTAATGATTAATGATGTTGAGCATTCTTTCACGTGTTTGTTGGCAATCTGTACATCTTCTTTGGAGAAATGTCTATTTAGGTCTTCTGCCCATTTTTGGATTGGGTTGTTTGTTTTTTTGTTTTTGAGCTGCATGAGCTGCTTGTAAATTTTGGAGATTAATCCTTTGTCAGTTGCTTCATTTGCAAATGTTTTCTCCCATTCTGAGAGTTCTTTTTGGTCTTGTTTATGGTTTCCTTTGCTGTGCAAAAGCTTTTAAGTTTCATTAAGTCCCATTTGTTTAGTTTTGTTTTTATTTCCATTTCTCTAGGAGCTGCGTCAAAAAGGATCTTGATGTGATTTATGTTATACAGTATTCTGCCTTTGTTTTCCTCTAAGAGTTTGATAGTGTCTGGCCTTACATTTAGGTCCTTAATCCATTTTGAGTTTATTTTTGTGTATGGTGTTAGGGAGTGTTCTAATTTCATACTTTTACATGTACCTGTCCAGCTTTCCCAGCACCACTTACTGAAGAGGCTGTCTTTTCTCCACTGTATATGCTTGCCTACTTTATCAAAGATAAGGTGACCATATGTGTGTGGGTTTATCTCTGGGCTTTCTATCCTGTTCCATTGATCTATGTTTCTGTTCTTGTGCCAGTACCATACTGTCTTGATTACTGTAGCTTTGTAGAATAGTCTGAAGTCAGGGAGCCTGATTCCTCCAGCTCAATTTTTCATTCTCAAGATTGCTTTGGCTATCCGGGGACTATTGTGTTTCCAAACAAATTGTGGAATTTTTTGTTCTAGTTCTGTGAAAAATGACAGTGGTAGTTTGATAGGGATTGCATTGAATCTGTGGATTGCATTGGGTAGTAGAGTCATTTTCACAATGTTGATTCTTCCAATCCAAGAACATGGTATATCTCTCCATCTATTTGTCTCATCTTTAATTTCTTTCATCAGTGTCTTATAATTTTCTGCATACAAGTCTTTTGTCTCCATAGGTAGGTTTATTCCTAGATATTTTACTCTTTTTGTTGCAATGGTAAATGGGAGTGTTTTCTTAATTTCGCTGTCAGATTTTTCATCATTAGTGTATAGGAATGCAAGAGATTTCTGTGCATTAATTTTGTATCCTGCTACTTTCCCAAATGCATTGATTAGCTCTAGGAGTTTTCTGGTAGCATCTTTAGGATTCTCTATGTATAGTATCATGTCATCTGCAAACCATGACAGCTTGACTTCTTCTTTTCCGATTTGGATTCCTTTTACTTCTTTTTCTTCTCTGATTGCCATGGCTAAAAATTCCAAAACTAAGTTGAATAATAGTGGTGAGAGTGGGCAACCTTGTCATGTTCCTGATCTTAGTGGAAATGGTTTCAGTTTTTCACCATTGAGGACGATGTTGGCTGTGGGTTTGTCATATATGACCTTTATTATGTTGAGGAAAGTCCCCGCTATGCCTACTTTCTGCAGGGCTTTTATCATAAATGGGTGTTCAATTTTGTTGAAAGCTTTCTCTAAATCTACTGAGATGATCATATAGTTTTTCTCCTTCAATTTGTTAATATGGTGTATCACGTTGATTGATTTGCGTATATTGAAGAATCTTTGCATCCCTAGAATAAACCCCACTTGATCATGGTGTATAATCCTTTTAATGTGCTGTTGGATTGTGTTTGCTACTATTTTGTTGAGGATTTTTGCATCTATGTTCATCAGCGATATTGGCCTGTAGTTTTCTTCCTTTGTGACATCTTTGTCTGGTTTTGGTGTCAGGGTGATGGTGGCCTTGTAGAATGAGTTGGGGAGTGGTCTTCCCTCTGCAATATTTTGGAAGAGTTTGAGAAGGATAGGTGTTAGCTCTTCTCTAAATGTTTGATAGAATTCACTTGTGAAGCCATCTGGTCCTGGGCTTTTGTTTGTTGGAAGATTTTTAATCACAGTTTCAATTTCAGTGCTTGTGATTGGTCTGTTCATATTTTTTTATTTCTTCCTGGTTCAGTCTCGGCAGGTTGTGCATTTCTATGAATTTGTCCATTTCTTCCAGGTTGTCCATTTTATTGGCATAGAGTTGCTTGTAGTAATCTCTCATGATTGTTTGTATTTCTGCAGTGTCATTTGTTACTTCTCCTTTTTCATTTCTAATTCTATTGATTTGAGTCTTCTGCCTTTTTTTCTTGATGAGTCTGGCTAATGGCTTATCAATTTTGTTTATCTTCTCAAAGAACCAGCTTTCAGTTTTATTGATCTTTGTTATTGTTTCCTTCATTTCTTTTTCATTTATTTCTGATCTGATCTTTATGATTTCTTTCCTTCTGCTAACTTTGGAGGTCTTTTTTTGTCTAATTGCTTTAGGTGCAGGGTTAGGTTACTTATTTGAGATGTTTCCTGTTTCTTGAGGTAGGCTTGTATTGCTATAAACTTCCCTCTTAGAACTGCTTTTGCTGCATCCCATAGGTTTTGGGTCGTCGTGTCTCCATTGTCATTTGTTTCTAGATATGTTTTGATTTCCCCTTTGATTTCTTCAGTGATCACTTCGTTATTAAGTAGTGTATTGTGTAGCCTCCATGTGTTTCTGTTTTTTATAGATCTTTTCCTGTAATTGATATCTAGTCTCATAGTGTTGTTGTCCGAAAAGATACTTGAAACCATTTCAATTTTCTTAAATTTACCAAGGCTTGATTTGTGACTCAAGATATGATCTATCCTGGAGAATGTTCCATGAGCACTTGACAAAAATATGTATTCTGTTGTTTTTGAATGGAATGTCCTATAAATATCAATTAAGTCCATCTTGTTTAATGTATCAATTAAAGTTTGTGTTTCCTTATTTATTTTCATTTTGGATGATCTGTCCATTGGTGAAAGTGGGGTGTTAAAATCCCCTACTATGATTGTGTTACTGTCAATTTCCCCTTTAATGGCTGTTAGTATTTGCCTTATGTATTGAGGTGCTCCTATGTTGGGTGCATAAATATTTACAATTGTTATAACTTCTTCTTGGATCGATCCCTTGATCACTGCATAGTGTCCTTCTTTGGCTCTTGTAATAGTCTTTATTTTAAAGTCTATTTTGTCTGATATGAGAATTGCTACTCCAGCTTTCTTTTGATTTCCATTTGCATGGAATATCTTTTTCTGCCCCCTCCCTTTCAGTCTGTATGTGTCCCTAGGTCTGAAGTGGGTCTCTTAAAGACAACATGTATACAGCTCTTGCTTTTGTATCCATTCAGCCAGACTATGTCTTTTTGTTGGAGCATTTAATCCATTTACATTTAAGGTAATTATCGATATGTATGTTCCTATTCCCATTTTCTTAAATGTTTTGAGTTTGTTATTGTAGGTGTTTTCCTTCTCTTGTGTTTCTTGTCTAGAGAAGTTCCTTTAGTGTTTGTTGTAAAGCTAGTTTGGTGGTGCTGAACTCTCTCAGCTTTTGCTTGCCTGTAAAGGTTTTAATTTCTCCATCAAATCTAAATGAGATCCTTGCTGGGTAGAGTAATCTTGGTTGTAGGTTTTTCTCCTTCATCACTTTAAATATGTCCTGCCACTCCCTTCTGGCTTGCAGAGTTTCTGCTGAAAGATCAGCTGTTAACCTTATGGGGATTCCCTTGTGTGTTATTTATTGTTTTTCCCTTGCTGATTTTAATATGTTTTCTTTATATTTAATTTTTGATAGTTTGATTAATATGTGTCTTGGCGTGTTTCTCCTTGGATTTATCCTGTATGGGACTCTCTGTGCTTCCAGGATTTGATTAACTATTTCTTTTCCCATATTAAGGAAGTGTTTAACTATAATCTCTTCAAATATTTTCTCAGTCCCTTTCTTTTTCTCTTCTTCTTCTGGGACCCCTATAATTCGAATGTTGGTGCGTTTAATCTTGTCCCAGAGGTCTCTGAGACTGTCCTCAGTTCTTTTCATTCTTTTTTCTTTATTCTGCTCTGCAGTAGTTATTTCCACTATTTTATCTTCCAGGTCACTTATCTGTTCTTCTGCCTCAGTTATTCTGCTATTGATCCCTTCTAGAATATTTTTAATTTCATTTATTGTGTTTTTCATCGTTGTTTGGTTCCTCTTTAGTTCTTCTACGTCCTTGTGAAATGTTTCTTGCATTTTGTCTATTCTATTTCCAAGATTTTGGATCATCTTTACTATCATTATTCTGGATTCTTTTTCAGGTAGACTGCCTATTTCCTCTTCATTTGTTAGGTCTGGTGTGTCTTTACCTTGCTCCTTCATCTGCAGTGTGTTTTTCTGTCTTCTCATTTTGCTTATCTTACTGTGTTTGGGGTCTCCTTTTCGCAGGCTGCAGGTTCGTAGTTCCTGTTGTTTTTGGTATCTGTCCCCGGTGGCAAAGGTTGGTTCAGTGTGTTGTGTAGGCTTCCTGGTGGAGGGGACTAGTGCCTGTGTTCTGGTGGATGAGGCCTGATCTTGTCTTTCTGGTGAGCAGGTCCACGTCTGGTGGTGTGTTTTTGGGGTGTCTGTGGCCTTATTATGATTTTGGACAGCCTCTCTGCTAATGGATGGGGCTGTGTTCCTGTCTTGCTAGTGGTTTGGCATAGGGTGTCCAGCATTGTAGCTTGCTGGTCGTTGAGTGAAGCTGGGTCTTGGTGTTGACATGGAGATCTCTGGGAGATTTTCTCCATTTGGTATTACATGGAGCTGGGAGGTCTCTTGTGGACCAGTGTCCTGAAGTTGGCTCTCCCACTTCAGAGGCACAGCCCTGATGCCTGGCTGGAACACCAAGAGCCTTTCATCCACATGGCTCAGAATAAAAGGGAGAAAAATTACAAAGTAAGAAAGAAAGAGGGTGAAATAAAATAAAATAAAATAAAGATAAAATAAAATGATTTAAATAACAAATAAAAATAATTATTAAGAAAAAATAAAATTTTAAAGTAAAAAAAAAAAGAAAATGGATGGATAGAACCCTAGGACAAATGGTCAAAGCAAAGCTATACAGACAAAATCTCACACAGAAACATACACATACACACTCACAAATAGAGGAAAAGGGGAAAAAATAATATATCTTGCTCCCAAAGTCCACCTCCTCAATTTGGGATGATTCGTTATCTATTCAGGTATTCCACAGATGCAGGTACAACAAGTTGTTTGTGGAGCTTTAATCCGCTGCTTCTGAGGCTGCTGGGAGAAGTTTCCCTTTCTCTTCTTTGTTCGCACAGCTCCAGGGGTTCAGCTTTGGATTTGGCCACGCCTCTGCGTGTAGGTCGCCTGAGGGCATCTGTTCTTTGCTCACACAGGACGGGGTTAAAGGAACAGCTGATTCAGTGGCTCTGGCTCACTCAGGCTGGGGTGAGGGAGAGGTATGGGTGCGGGGCGAGCCTGCGGCGGCAGAGGCTGACGTGACGTTGCAGCAGCCTGAGGCGTGCCGTGCGTTCTCTCAGGGTAGTTGTCCCTGGATCACGGGACCCTGGCAGTGGCGGGCTGCACAGGCTCCTGGGAGGGGCGGTGTGGAGAGTGACCTGTGCTCGCACACAGGCTTCTTGGTGGCAGCAGCAGAAGCCTTAGCGTCTCATGCCCGTCTCTGGGGTCCGTGCTGAGAGCTACAGCTCAAGCCCGTCTCTGGAGCTCGTTTAGTTCGTGCTCTGAATCCCCTCTCCTCGCGCACCAGGAAACAAAGAGGCAAGAAAAAGTCTCTTGCATCTTCGGCAGGTCCAGACCTTTTCCCCTACTCCCTCCTGGCTAGCTGTGGCACACTAGCCCCCTTCAGGCTGTGTTCACGCCGCCAACCCCAGTCCTCTCCCTGGGATCCGCCCAAAGCCCGAACCTCAGCTCCCAGCCCCCGCCCGCCCCAGCGGGTGAGCAGACAAGCCTCTCGGGCTGGTGAGTGCTGCTCAGCGCCGGTCCTCCATGCGGGAATCTCTCCGCTTTGCCCTCCGCACCCCTGTGGCTGCACTCTCCTCCGTGGCTCCGAAGCTTCCGCCCTCTGCCACCCGCAGTCTCCGCCCGCGAAGGGCCTTCCTAGTGTGTGGAAACCTTTTCTCCTTCACAGCTCCTTCCCACTGGTGCAGGTCCCATCCCTATTCTTTTGTCTCTGTTGTTTCTTTTTTCTTTTGCCCTACCCAGGTACGTGGGGAGTTCTTGTCTTTTGGGAGGTCTGACGTCTTCTGCCAGCGTTCAGTGGCTGTTCTATAGGAGCAGTTCCACATGTAGATGTATTTCTGGTGTATCTGTGGGGAGGAAGGTGATCTCCGCATCTTACTCTTCCGCCATCTTCTCCTCTCTCTCATTTTAGATTCAAAGAACCGAGATAAATCATTTTCTCCAGCTGAAAGAAATAATGTTAACATAGTTTTTCTTGTTTGTTTTTAAGAATAAATATTACCAGATTTATGTCTAACCCTGATTATCACTTTATCCAGTATTTGGCAGTCTTTATGTCTATGGTTAATTTTATAAGTCTTTAAAGATTAAACTGAGTACTTAAAATAATATTAAAAGGAAACAGACAATAAGTCAATAGGCAGAGCTCTTTATTCTTACTAGAACTGAATTCATTATGGATTTTCAATTTTTTTTCATTTTATTAGTGAAAAAATAAATATTTTTCCTTCTTCCTAGGACCATATGAGTAATGAATTAGAAAAAGACAACAATATAAATGTTTTTTAAATTTTTATTCATTTAGTGTGTATCTAAATTTTCAGGAATCGAAAAGTAAGTTTCATAAAGTAAGATGAATTTTGTGGCTAAGACTGAATCAAATATAATTACCTCAATATGTAAACACTTCATAATGGAATCGATCTAATGCTTCTTTTTTGGGATTTTCAATCCTCATTTATAGAACTAGTTTTAGTTGATTGTAAGGAAGGGCTATTTAAAGGAATTCTAAAATATAATTTTTCTTGTTAAGAAAATGAGATGACTGAATATCTAGAAATTATAAATAAAATATTTTCTGGACTATATATTAGCAATTAATGTCATATATATTCCATGCTTTAGCATCCATTCTTTCAGTCAAATATAAAATTGTATTCCAGATAGTGATAATTGGTGGACAAAACAGATTTGACTTTATATTTTACAAGTTAGAGAAATACACAATAAAATAAGTAAGTTATTCTAAAATATGGTAAGCACCAAGCATAAGATGGAACATGTATGTAAGTAGTATACATAAAACGTTTCATAAACAATAAAACAAAAAAAGTAACTGTGAGAAAGGTAAGTATACTGGAGGAAACGATCAAAGCTTCAGGTAGAATGTGACATTTATTTTGACCTGGAGGGAGGAATCAAATTTCAAAAGTTGGGGCAGAGGTCACGGGAAGTAAGTAAAGATATTCCAGATGGAAGAATGCCAAAGAAGCAGGGATCCAATGCACAAGAGTAGTTTAGATTACCTGGAAAGGTCACGGGTAAGAGGACACTTTAGTTAAAAGTTACTGGTATCTGACTGTGAGTCAGATATCATATGAAGTCCTATCCTAAGGACTCATTTAATCCTCCACCTTCATCAGTCAGGTACCATTATTTCTGATGTCCCTTGAGATTAAGTAGCAGGCTTATTATTTAGCTAATAATTCATGGAGCTTGATTTTAAATCCTGGCTGTCTGTCATCAAATCCCTGCAATCTTACATGCTGCAGTAAATTCTCAAGCTTTGTTTTTTCTTAAAAGGAGTTTTTCTTCTTCCCCAGTTGAAGGATATGTTTCACTAGGGATGGACTTTTAGGTTGGCAATTAATTTCTCTCAGTCCATTAGCATATTGTTCTACTGGGTTCTTGCTTCCACTGTTGGGAAGTAAATTGTCAGATCTGGTGTCCCTTTGAAAGTAAGTGTCTTTGTTCTTTGGCTGCTTTTAAGATTTACTCTATGTCTTTCATTATCAGCAGTTTTACCCTAGATAATGTTTTCTTTGTGCTTAATCCCACATAGGTCTGGAGATCTTTCTAAATCTGTGGTTACTGTCCTTTGTTATCTTTGGACAATTCTCAGGCAGTAATTTTTTCAAATATTTCTCTTATCCAATTTCTCTTCTCCCTCTTTAATATTTCAATTCTTTTTATTATTTCCCATATTTAACAGTTTTTTTTCTGACTTCTTTATTCTTTTGTCTTTATGTAATTCAGTCTGGAAATTTACTACTAATCCTCTACTAAGATTTTATTAAAATAATGGAATAAATGATTAAATTTCAATTATTATTATTTCCAAATCACAGTATTTTTTTGAATATTTTATAGCAGGTTTCTAGTGAAATTCTCTATCTTGCCTTCTATATTCTCACATATATTAATCATAGTCATTTTAAAATACCCAATAACACAATATCTGAATAATCTGTTCCTACTGTCTGATTTTCTCTTGAATTTTGGTTATCAGCATTTCTTTATTTTTTTATTGAATACCAGACATTTTGTTATCAAATATTGAAAATTTTCCTCTAATGTTAACTTCCTCCAAAGAGCACTTCATTTCTCTGGCAGGGCAACAGAGTACAGATCGATGACCTCAACTAAAATGTTGAGTGGGGTTTTAGCATGATCTGGGCTGGGAGTTTTGCTGGTTTGTTTTACTTCTAGACCTTGGTGTTTCCATGAAAGCCAGAAGTGTTTAACAGGACCATTGCAACTTACAGGCCTTAGACACCAATCTCGACATTTCCTGGAACACAAGACTACTGAATCTTTGCTATTCACTTTAGCTGCTTTCTGCTTACATTGGGTAGTTTCACCCTAGGGAAAAAATGTCTCCAATTGATTGCTCATCAACATTTGGGATCATTTGTTTGTTCTTCTCTTCATGGACCTCTCTCCTCAACAAAGTTGAATACATATATTTGTGTAGCTATATATATATTCATTCCAGGGAAATTGTTGCAAGCTCCAGCTGCTTTTATTTACCTGAATTTAAGAAAGCAAATGCCCTGGCCTTAAAAGCAAGGGCAAGAGTGATCTTACTTTAGTTTGCTTCCCTTCTCTCCAGAATTTACGAGATGCAATCTGTTTTGGTTGTTCTTTTCAGAATTCAATCATTGTTCTATGTATTTTACTCAGTTTCGCTAGTTGTTTTCAGCAAAATGAGGTTTGGCAGGATTTTTGTTGTTTGCTTGTTTGGTTGGTAAATAGCTTTTATTAATATAAGGACATTCCCAAAAAGTTCTCATTTGATAAGATAATTTTTATGAATGTGTGTTGAATTATATAATGGTTTTTCTGAATCTGAGATGATCAAACCATTTTTTCCTTCTTTAATAGAGTTTCTTCTATTGAAGCATACTTCTATTTCTGTAAGACAAAAACAAAAACAAATTACCTGCTCATAATAGAACAAATCTTGAAGACACTCTTAGATTCAATTACTTAAAATTATTTTTTTTCAATTTTACTTTTTTTGATCACATAAGATTGACTGAGTTTGCATTTCTTGTTATATGCTTGCCAGATTTTGGTATCTAGGCTTTACTAGTCTCAAAATTTAAGTTGGGTAGTTCCCCTGCTTTTCTGTTTTCTGCACCTATATGACATAAGAGAAGAATTAAAGATTTGGAAGCAATTTTATTTCAGTCTGTGTAAGCATACTGTCAATCTCCCTTTTTGGTGCATTTAAAAATGTTTACTTATTTAGTAAGATTTTCTATTATTTCTTGATCAATGTTCCTAATTTATTATGTGAAACTTGTCCATATTGTCTAAGTTTGTGTTTGTAATTGATACATTGCTGGATTCTCTTTCTCCTCCTCTTTCATCTTTGTTTTCCTAGTCTGGTAATCTTTATCCTTCAGTAGGTTCATACAAAGAAGTAATGTAAAATAATAATAATAAATAATAGTTATGAAAAATTGTTCATAAAAGAAATAATGAAAAGTAAATACTTTTAAATAATAAAATAAAAATAATGAAATAATGAAAATTGTTCATACAGTAATTCCCCTGCATACGAACCTTTAAGTTTTGAACTTTCAAAGATGCGAACGTGCATTTGCACGTCCAGTTGTGTAAGTTAGTTCATGTGTCTGGCGTACTTTGTCACGTGTGTGGATCCTCTACAAGTGGTTGTGCTTTTGTGTACTTTACTGTGTACTTTACTGTATAGAGTACAGTAGTAAACTATCTTTATTTCAAGCCCAGGATGTACAGAAGCAAGTGTAAAAGCAGCAGTGATGTAGCTGGTACTGCTAAGAAGTGCCAGCTGTTGTGATGTACTACTGTACTTTTCAAGGTACTGTACTGTAAGATTAAAAATGTTTTCTTTATTTTTGTGTTTGTTTTTTATGTATTATTTGTGTAAAAAGTATTATAAACTTATTACAGTACAGTACTATATAGCCGATTGTGTTAGTTGGGTACCTAGGCTAACTTTGTTAGACTTAACGAACACACTCTCAGAACAGAACTCATTCGTATGTAGGGGACTTACTATACAAAGAAATAATGTAGAGATGGATAATTCTGTTCAAGTGCAGTACTTGTTGTGTGTTGTATTTTGAACTTGTCAGATCTAGTCTGGCAAGCCTGGAAGGAATGTTTACTATTGATTAGTGGTGATTATTGGTCACAAGGCCAAGCATGTCATTACTAGGCCAAGCCAAATCATTACTGCATGCAATGCTCAAAATAAGCTTATGAAGTAGACATTATTGGTACTTTATGTGTAAAGGCACCTGAGGCTTAGATAACTTAGTTTACTTAGATAAATTAAGTATGTTAGCAGATGTGTTAGGCAGAATTATAAAATGGCCCCAAGATCTCCACCTCCTAGTGCACATGTCCTGTAAAACCTACTCTCCTTGAGCATAAGTAAGACCTGTGAATATAGTGGGATAGTACTATCATTTATGTTACTTTATATAGAAAAAGAGATTTTACAGATGTAACTAAGGTCCCTAATCAGCTGACTTTGATTTATCAAATGTAAGATTATCTTGGGTGTGCCTGACCTAATTAGATGTGTCCTTAAAGGAGACAAGACACAGAAGCAGGTGCTCCCCTGTTGGCCTTGAAGGAACAAACCACCCCACTGTGCTTTGAGAAGACAAGGCCATGTGCCAAGGATGTGATGTCATCTGGATCTGAGAGCCGTCCTTGCCTGGCAACCAGCAAGTGACCAGACCCAAGTCCTAGGGCCACAATGCAATACATTTTACTGACAACCACTGTTTGGAAAAGGACTCCAAGCCTCAGATGAGATCATAACCCCAGTCAATACCTTGTTTTAGCCCGATGATACTTTAAGCAAAGGACTTGACTCACCTGTGTCTGGACACTGAAGCACAGAAAATGTGAGATAGCAAATTTATGTTTAAAGCTGCTAAATTTGTGGTAATTTGCTACACAGCAATAGAAATTCAATACACCATACATATCTGGATATTTAATAAGCCACAAAGCTGGTGTTCAAATGTCATCTCTCAGATTTCAAAATTTATATTCAGAATTATGCTAACCTTCTTACCTTTGTATATTTGTCACTGATCACAAGGATTTAAAATATCTAGATCATGACTTGAAAAACTAAACTACTACTGCATAGTTACATACAGAATATTATATAGAGTGTGTTATATATGTAGTTATTATACCTAAAAACTTGACCACTTTGTCTTTTGTCTCACTGGCGGTGTAGTTCACTGAGCTGGATCTGTGTCATCTTTTATTATCTTCTGTCTTTCCTGTCTCCTACTCACTATGTATTTTCAAACTATGAAAACTGTTTTATCTGAATTTGGCAGGAAGACAAATGTCTACTTTGCATTAAGAGGTAAAAATATTGTGACACCAACTTCACAAATTATGTAAACTTTTACTCATTTTAGTAAACATATTTAAATACATTTTCCTCCTCAGGAAAAGTAACTCAAAATATTATTTTATGATTATTGAATGCCAAGGTAATATGGCTTAAAAGTAGTGTGTCAGCTTTATTATTTTAAGTTACTGGAATTAATTAACTTTATAGTGTTGATTGGGAAAGTGCTTTGCACTAAGAATGTCTAAGTTCAGAATAATACTTCTGAATCAAGTAAGCAACAGATGAATAGAAATACTTGAACTCTGGGTTAATTCTACTTAATGTTCTGCTCTCTGTAGCATTTATATTTTTTCATGCTTAATATTAGAAAAATGTCTATTTCCTTGATCACTTTGTTTCTGTTTCATACAGATTCCATCATATCTGGAGGTCACTGCTTTGGTACCTGACACTTTAGTGATAATTAGATCATTAAATGCATGGTAATTTTCTACTCATTATTAAGTCATCAAGAACACCAATAAGAAATATATGGCAAAGAAATTTGTTTGGCTTTTTGGCTCACTCACTGAATTTGTTTCAAATTACTACTGATATGTCAAAATAAAAACCAGCAGTATTCTCATGCATTTGTCTTAACAGAAACAATTGACACCCCTTTGAAGGTGAATTGTCAGAAATAACTAAAGGGCACTTCACATGGTCCACGGGTTACGGACACCCATCATGCATCCTGATTTGCCCTCCTGTCTATCACTAGGTTGGGTCATGGTCCCCCATTCACTACATCAGATGCTTAGTCTTGCCTGTTATAGAATTGCTTCCATCTCAAATAACATATGCAGTAAACAAAATATGATCATTACCTTCAATTTTCATCTAAGTCCTCTTTGTAACACTTACACAAAAGAGAAGGAAAAAGAAATAAGCTAAATACAATCAATGAAAACTTTCTGAATATTGCCAAACTCATTGAGGAAGTTAACAATGATAGAGGCAGAACAGAGGAAAAAATTGCTGTTGAAATCCAGCAGACCATAAGTACTGAGAGTGAGAACTCTGAGTGGAGAATGAACACATGTTCAGGAGTTAAATCTGGTCTTGGTACGGCCACTCTCATCCCTCTGCTTTTCACAAGCAGCTGAAAACTAAAGCTGGGACCTCAGTGGAACTACTCATACATTTGGATTATTGTAACCTAAATGCATCTACATCGAGCATGAATGTATGTGTTTCTCTGGTGAAAAAAGTTATTTGCCTGGAATGTTTGAACTTTACGAACTTTCTGTCTACCTATAGTAAAGGTATAGAATCTTTGTGAAGTCTGTTTTGTGCACTAACTTCATATTTTACATTAGTTTTCCTATCATTGTTTCCATTGTTCATTCAACAGGTATTAAGCGTCCACTGGTGCCAGGCCTTCTCAAGGTACTGGAATGTATTACACCAGACCATGTTTTCCCATCTCAGAGAGCTCCTGCTCTTGTGTGTTCACAGAACTATGTAGACTCAACTCCATTCCCAAGTGAAAAGTTGGGCTGGCATCACCTGACACAGCTCTGTCCAGTAGAAATGTAACAAAATCTATGTGTGTTCAGTAAATTTTCTAGCAGCCACATTAAAAAAAAGTTCAAAGAAACAGATGAAATTAATTTTAATAATACAATCATGTGATTAACTCTTTATATACAAATTATTATCATTACAACATGTAATAAAATTATTAGTAAGATACTTTATATTCTTTTTTAATATTAAATTTTCCAAATCCAGTGTGTATTTTATACTTACAGCCTCATTTGCGACCAGGCACATTTCAATGCTCTATAACCACAGGTGGCCAGTGGTTACTGTACTGAACAGAGAAGATCAAGATAGCACCTAACATTGATGTTAGAATTTTTTGTATTTTTAAATCTAGAATCACTAAACCTCAGAGCCCAAATTCTAACTTTTTGAAAAGAGGTCTAGTCTTCAAAATTATTTTTAATGTATAAATTACTGTCCCACCATAATTTGAGGTGTCTTTTGGGTTGTTTTTCTATTTGCCCAATCATGAAAAACAATTTTGCTTTCAGTATTTTGAATATTGTTTTAGACCAATTTTATTCTTGAGAAAAATAATATGCAAAGTTTTACAATTTCAATAAATGAACAATACTACACTTACATAAGTTAATTATTTGTAAGTAATATCACAAAGCTGTCAGAAGGTTTATTTTGTTGTAGTTATTTTTTTAACTCGTGAGCTAGTTGCCAAGTACGACATTTAGTTATTTAGTTTTACACAATCACTAGTCTTCATATTACTGATACACTACTTTTATATTAACATTTAACAAGACCAATAGCTCTGTATTGTGAGCTTAACACATAAATATTAATTTTTATTGAATTAGATACTAAAGAATACTGTTCACATAGTTTTTAAACTGCAGTAAAGTAATTTTTGACAAGTATTGACATTCTATAAAAATTGAAAAAATTCATAAATTGACAGAGAGATCAAAATAACGAAGAGTAATAAGAAGTGACCTAAAGCTTGTATAATTTTCATATTCCCTTAGAACTACCAATGCGTGTGCCTTTCTGGTTGGGAAGGATATTTTTGTGAACAAGAATCCAGTGACTGCAGAAAGAATCCCTGTGAGAACAATTCCACCTGTACTGACCTTGGCAATGGCTATCGGTGAGTAAAAAATTCATTGTTTCTTTACAAAATTACTTAGAATTCACGATGTCTTTGGGATATATCCAGACGTTGTTTTCACTTTACATCAATTAATTAAAATAATGGTACTAAGATGAAGAGCCATTTCCTGAAAAGACAGTGTCACGTTCATTTAAAATTTGCAAATACCAAAGTGCAGATGTCCAGTCAAAAAAGGAATAAACAAATTTTAACTTGGAAATACAATGTCTTCAAAACACGCTTTTGCCATTTCAGCGTTGTTTCGGGTCATTCCATGCAAGATCAGTGCCACAATATGTGTCCTTAGTGGGTCTATTAAATTAAATTCAACTTATTTCCTATAAATTAATCATGAGTTTGGATTATTTTAGTCAAATTATTGGTAAATTTTACAACATTTACTATCCACATTTTCCATACAACAATTATATTATTAATTGATTTTTAGATGAGAAGTTTGAAGAAACTAAATAGAAATTCTGAGTAGCCACTGCTATTATTCCAAAACTTTAATAACCAAATATATAGTTGTAAATAGTTTTTAGCTTTTGACTTCTTTGGTGTGTGCACTAGGTCCCTTAAGTAGATGCAAAATCAGGCATACTGTAACTAGAAAGCTTTTCTTATCACACAAGCAGAATAATTGAATACAAATATAGTTATATAATTATTTTTCCAGGGATAAATCAAAATGGTTTCAGGATGTCCTCTAAAATAACTCATAAACTGTCTTTTGTCTTGTGATTAAAATTGAGAATTCTGAATCATCTCAAGCACGTAAGAGTTTTCACAAATATTCTTCATGTTTAGTGACTGAAATGGGAAGAAAGACTTAGACTAGTCAACAGTAGGCACTTTATTTCTTTATAAGGGAATTCTGAAATAGCTGGCATTTCAATGGCCATAAGAAAAATAATGAATAACTTCTGTAATATAGGAAAACTCTCAATGACAATAGTTGACATTAGTTTAAAATATACAAAAAGAGTTATTTTTGTGATATTATCAATTATTAAAATTGATATATTATCACAAATTAATATTTACTGCCTATCCATCTATGCAGTGGGAGAAAGAATCAACTTTTGTTAGGCTATGGAAAAATAACTTTTCATAATTATCCATTTATTTTATTTTTCTTAAATATCTCTATTAATTATAACCCACAATATATAATATGAATTTTCCAGGATATTTTTCAGACTCTGAGATATCCTTTTAAACATTCAGCTCTCTCTTAAGTTCCTGAAGATAATTAGTTTATGCATTTGTGTATGTGTATATGACACGTAATTTTGGGATGGCTTAAGAAAGTGGTGTTTTGGCCTGCATGGGATATTGTCAGGAGGTGGAAAGCATTCTGTGATTGGGTTTATAATGAATCTCATGTAGAAGGATGGAAAACTAGACAGAGGGCGAAACCAACATGTTTACAGAGGCAGCGATCCTTCATAATAGCCATTTTAGGGGAAGGTTTGCCATTCTTATGGTTTAGATAATGTTCATGTTTTTGTTTGTATTCAGATATGTGTGTGGGCTAGGCTTATTTTTGTTATGATTCATCAGGGTCACAGAGTAGCCTTGTCTCATTTTGATGTTCTTTGAAATTGTCTATTGAAATGTTCAACAGGAGAACAGCAATATGTAGCTGTTAACCTAGCTTCTAGTTCCTGGCCAGCTCCTGGGGATTCTGGATTTAGTTGCTGCTTTCTCTTTCCCGAAATATACTCTCATTGATATGTGGAGGGGGGGTTGGAAATATGTGTGTGTGCATGTGAAATATATCACTTATTTGTATAAAATATGTTATTCTCATAACGTCAATCAAACAGAATGAGAAGACACAAGTATTAATTTATTATCCAGCATGATAGTACTTTTATTTAGATTAAAACACTGCCATTTGATTAAGAGGCCTTAAATATCTAAAACAAAACAAGCAACAAAGTCTAGAAGGCTTAATTAAAATACACTTTATTTTAATATTCATGAGACATAATCAGTCTTTCTAGAAACTCTGACACCACTAGTTGTGAACTCTTAATAACTTAAATTTATAAACATGTCAGAAGAGTTTGCCTCTTAAATTAACACAAACACTCTTAGTCACTTTATCATGCTTCAGATTTTTCAAAGATTACTGATTGTATTTCCAAGATGTAGGGTTGCATTTTTTTCTTGGTATAAAAATAGAAATCCAGCTGAAGTAAGCTTTCTGACTGTGCTTCTTATTTGTGATTTTAAACATGAAAATGTATTAATACAAATGTTCATGTTATATTAACATTGGCTTTACTAGCTTGTAAGGGGAAGAAAACATTCAATAAATACACTATCAATGAGGTGACCATAATTAGTATATGTGTTATATATAAATATGATGACTCACTATTTAGGAATTACCAAGTTATCTTTTGTATAATTTATTGAGGTATGTAATTCACCCTTTTAATGTGTACAATTCAGGAGTTTTTAGTATATTCACAGAAAAGTAAAAGCATTACCACAATCTAATTTTAGAACATTTTCATCACCCCAAAAGAAAGCCATACCTATTAGCAGTCCCTCTGCATTTTCCCCCTCCCTTCTAGGCCCTGAAAATGACTAATCTGTTTTCTGTCTCTATGGATTTGCCTGTTCTGAATATTTCATACAAATGGAATCATGCAGTATGTGGTCTTTTGTGACTGATTCATCACACGTAGCATAATGTTTTCAAGGTTTACGTCACAGAACTTCTTTCCTTTTTATAGTCAATAATATTACATCATAAGGTTATAATACATTTGTTTATCTATTCTTCATTTGATAGACATTTAGGTTTTCTATTTCTTGACTAGTATGCCCAAGTATGTGTATGCACATATATTTCCAATTCTTTGAGTGTATAACTAGCATTAGAATTGTTGGATTATGTGATAACTTTATGTTCAACTTTTAGAGGAAAGTTCCAAACACTTGTCTAAGTTAATGCACTATTTTACAATCCCACCAGCAATGTGTGAGGGTGTCAATTTCTCCACATCCTTGTCAGTACTTGCTAATGTCTTTTAAAGTCTGATTCTAGTCATTTGAATCTTCTCTATTTTTATTCCGGTCAATCTAGTTCAATGTCTTTTGACAGAATAAACTTTGAATTTCATTGTTTTTATATATTTCTTTTTATGCTCTATTTCATTAATCTCATCATTTCCTTCTTCTGGCTCTGGGTTTAGATTTATTTTTCCAGGTGGATGATTTCATTATTGATTTAAAAATCTGTACTTTTTAAACACCAGAGTTTACAAATATAAATTTTGATCTAAGCACTGCTTTAGCTGCACCTTATAATTTTTTGGTGTTTTGTGTGTTTATTTTTATTCATCTCAGAATATTTTCTAATTTCACATGTGATTTCTTCTTCAGCTCACTGGTTATTTAGGAGTTTGACATTTAATTTCCACATATTTGTGAATTCCTCAGATTTCCTTCTGATTTTAACTTCTACTTTTATTTATTTATTTATTTATTTATTTATTTATTTTTAACATCTTTATTGGAGTAAAATTGCTTTACAATGATGTGTTAGTTTCTGCTATATAACAAAGTGAATCAGTTATACATATACATATGTTCCCATATCTCTTCCCTCTTGCAACTCCCTTACTCCCACCTTCCCTATCTCACCCCTCTAGGTGGTCACAAAGCACAAAGCTGATCTCCCTGTGTTATGCGGTTGCTTCCCACTAGCTATCTATTTTACATTTGGTAGTGTATATACGTCCATGACACTCTCTCACTTTGTCACATCTTACCCTTCCCCCTCCCCATATCCTCAAGTCCATTCTCTAGTAGGTCTGTGTCTTTATTCCCATCTTGCCACTAGGTTCTTAATGCCCTTTTTTTTTTTTTCCCCTTAGATTTCATATATATGTGTTAGCATACTGTATTTGTTTTTCTCTTTCTGACTTCACTCTGTATGACAGACTCTAACTCCATCCACCTCACTACAAATAACTCAGTTTCCTTTCTTTTCATGGCTGAGTAGTATTCCATTGTATATATGTGCCACATCTTCTTTATCCATTCATCCAATGATGGACATTTAGGTTGCTTCCATGTCCTGGCCATTGTAAATAGAGCTGCAATGAACATTTTGTTACATGACCCTTTTTGAATTATGATTTTCTCAGGGTATATGACCAGTGGTGGGATTGCTGGGTTGTATGGTAGTTCCATTTTTAGTTTTTTAAGGAACCGCCATACTGTTCTCCATAGTGGCTGTATCAATTTACATTCCCACCAACAGTGCAAGAGTGTTCCCTTTTCTCCACACCCTCTCCAGCATATACTGTTTCTAGATTTTTTGATGATGGCCCTTCTGACCAGTGTGAGATGATATCTCATTGTAGTTTTGATTTGCATTTCTCTAATGATTAATGATGTTGAGCATACTTTCATGTGTTTGTTGGCAATCTGTATATCTTCTTTGGAGAAATGTCTATTTAGGTCTTCTGCCCATTTTTGGATTGGGTTGTTTGTTATTTTTGTTATTGACCTGCATGAGCTTCTTGTAAATCTTGGAGATTAATCCTTTGTCAGCTGCTTCATTGGCAAATATTTTCTCCCATTCTGAGGGTTGCCTTTTGGTCTTGTTTATGGTTTTCTTTGAAGTGCAAACGGTTTTAAGTTTCATTAGGTCCCATTTGATTATTTTTGTTTTTATTTCCATTCCTCTAGGAGCTGGGTGAAAAAGGATCTTGCTGTGATTTATGTCATACAGTGTTCTGCCTATGTTTTTCTCTAAGAGTTTGATAGTGTCTGGCCTTACATTTAGGCCTTTAATCCATTTTGAGTTTATTTTTGTGTATGGTGTTAGGGAGTGTTTTAATTTCATACTTTTACATGTACCTGTCCAGTTTTCCCAGCACCACTTATTGAAGAAGCTGTCTTTTCTCCACTGTATATGCTTGCCTCCTTTATCAAAGATAAGGTGACGATATGTGCATGGGTTTATCTCTGGGCTTTCTATCCTGTTCCATTGATCTATGTTTCTCTTTTTGTGCCAGTACCATACTGGCTTGATTACTGTAGCTTTGTAGTATAGGCTGAAGTCCGGGAGCCTGATTCCTCCAGCTCCATTTTTCATTCTCAAGATTGCTTTGGCTATTCAGGGTCTTTTGTGTTTCCATACAAATAGTGAAATTTTTTGTTCTAGTTCTGTGAAAAATGCCAGTGGTAGTTTGATAATGATTGCTTTGAATCTATAGATTGCTTTGGGAAGTAGAGTCATTTTCACAATGTTGATTCTTCCAAACCAAGAACATGGTATATCTCTCCATCTATTTGTAACATCTTTAATTTCTTTCATCAGTGTCTTATAATTTTCTGCATACAGATCTTTTGTCTCCTTAGGTAGGTTTATTCCTAGATATTTTATTTTTTTTGTTGCAGTGGTAAATGGGAGTGTTTCCCTAATTTCACTTTCAGAATTTTCATCATTAGTATATAGGAATGCAAGAGATTTCTGTGCATTAATTTTGTATCCTGCCACTTTACCAAATTCATTGATTAGATTTAGTAGTTTTCTGGTAGCATCTTTAGGATTCTCTATGTATAGTATCATGTCATCTGCAAACAGTGACAGCTTTACTTCTTCTTTTCCAATTTGGAATCCTTTTAATTATTTTTCTTCTCTTATTGCTGTGGCTAACACTTCTAAAACTATGTTGAATAATAGTGGTGAGAGTGGGCAACCTTGTCTTGTTCCTGATCTTAGTGGAAATGGTTTCAGTTTTTCACCATTGAGGATGATGTTGGCTGTGGGTTTGTCATATATGGCCTTTATTATGTTAAGGAAAGTTCCCTCTATGCCTACATTCTGCAGGGCTTTTACCATAAATGGGTGTTGAATCTTGTCAAAAGCTTTCTCTGCATCTATTGAGATGATCATATGGTTTTTCCTCCATCAATTTGTTAATATGGTGTATCACGTTGATTGATTTGCATATATTGAAGAATCCTTGCATTCCTGGAATAAACCCCACTTGATCATGGTGTATGATCCTTTTAATGAGCTGTTGGATTGTGTTTGCTAGTATTTTGTTGAGGATTTTTGCATCTATGTTCATCAGTGATATTGGCCTGTAGTTTTCTTTCTTTGTGACATCTTTGTCTGGTTTTGATATCAGGGTGATGGTGGCCTCGTAGAATGAGTTTGGGAGTGTTCCTCCCTCTGCAATATTTTGGAAGACCTTGAGAAGGATAGGTGTTAGCTGTTCTCTAAATGTTTGGTAGAATTCGCCTGTGAAGCCATCTGGTCCTGGGCTTTTGTTTGTTGGAAGAATTTTAATCACAGTTTCAATTTCAGTGCTTGTGATTGGTCTGTTCATATTTTTTATTTCTTCCTGGTTCAGTCTCGGCAGGTTGTGCATTTCTAAGAATATGTCCATTTCTTCCAGGTTGTCCATTTTATTGGCATAGAGTTGCTTGTAGTAATCTCTCATGATAGTGTGTATTTCTTCAGTGTCAGTTGTTACTTCTTCTTTTTCATTTCTAACTCTATTGATTTGAGTCTCCTCCCTTTTTTTCTTGATGAGTCTGGCTAATGGTTTATCAATTTTGTTCATCTTCTCAAATAACCAGCTTTTAGTTTTGTTGATTTTTGCTATTGGTTCCTTCATTTCTTGTTCATTTATTTCTGATCTGATCTTTATGATTTCTTTCCTTCTGCTAACTTTGGGGGTTTTTGTTCTTCTTTCTCTAATTGCTTTAGGTACAATGTTAGGTTGTGTAATCGAGATGTTTCCTGTTTCTTGAGGTAGGCTTGTATTGCTATAAACTTCCCTCTTAGAACTGCTTTTGCTGCATCCCATAGGTTTTGGGTCGTCATGTCTCCATTGTCATTTGTTTCTAGGTATTTTTTGATTTCCCCTTTCATTTCTTCAGTGATCACTTCGTTATTAAGTAGTGTATTGGGTAGCCTCCATGGGTTTGTATTTTTTACAGATCTTTTCCTGTAATTGATATCTAGTCTCATTGTGTTGTGGTCGGAAAACATACTTGATATGATTTCAATTTTCTTAAATTTACCAAGGCTTGATTTGTGACCCAAGATATGATCTATCCTGGAGAATGTTCCATGAGCACTTGAGAAAAATGTGTATTCTGTTGTTTTTGGGTGGAATGTCCTATATATATCAATTAAGTCCTTCTTGTTTAATGTATCATTTAAAGCTTTTTTTCCCTTATTTATTTTCATTTTGGATGCTCTGTCCATTGTTGAAAGTGGGGTGTTAAAGTCCCCTACTAGGATTGTGTTACTGTCGATTTCCCCTTTTATGGCTGTTAGTATTTGCCTTATGTATTGAGGTGCTCCTATGTTGGGTATATAAATATTGACAATTGTTATATCTTCTTCTTGAATCAATCCCTTGATCATTATATAGTGTCCTTCTTTGTCTCTTGTAATAGTCTTTATTTTAAAGTCTATTTTGTCTGATATGAGAATTGCTACTCCAGCTTTCTTTTGATTTCCATTTGCATGGAATATCTTTTTCCATCCCCTCACTTTCAGTCTGTATGTGTCTCTAGGTCTGAAGTGGGTCTCTTGTAGTCAGCATATATATGGGTCTTGTTTTTGTATCCATTCAGCCAGTCTGTGTCTTTTGGTGGGAGCATTTAATCCATTTACATTTAAGGTAATTATCAATATGTATGTTCCTATTCCCATTTTCTTAAATGTTTTGGGTTTGTTATTGTAGGTGTTTTCCTTCTCTTGTGTTTCCTGCCTAGAGAAGTTCCTTTAGCATTTGTTGTAAAGTTGGTTTGGTCGTGCTGAACTCTCTCAGCGTTTGCTTGTCTGTAAAGGTTTTAATTTCATCATCAAATCTGAATGAGATCCTTGCTGGGTAGAGTAATCTTGGTTGTAGGGTTTTCTCCTTCATCACTTTAAATATGTCCTGCCACTCCCTTCTGGCTTGCAGAGTTTCTGATGAAAGATCAGCTCTTAACCTTATGGGGATTCCCTTGTGTGTTAGTTGTTGTTTTTCCCTTGCTGCTTTTAATATATTTTCTTTATATTTAATTTTTGATAGTTTGATTAATATGTGTCTTGGCATGTTTTTTCCTTGGATTTATCCTGTATGGGACTCTCTGTGCTTTCAGGACTTGATTAACTATTTCCCTTCCCATATTAGGGAAGTTTTCAAATATAATCTCTTCAAATATTTTCTCAGTCCCTTTCTTTTTCTCTTCTTCTTCTGGGACTCCTATAATTCGAATGTTGGTGCGTTTAATGTTGTCCCCGAGGTCTCTGAGACTGTCCTCAATTCTTTTCATTCTTTTTTCTTTATTCTGCTCTGCCATAGTTATTTCCACTATTTTATGTTCCAGGTCGCTTATCCGTTCTTCTGCCTCAGTTATTCTGCTATTGATCCCTTCTAGAGTATTTTTATTCATTTATTGTGTTTTTCATCATTGCTTGGTTCCTCTTTAGTTCTTCTAGGTCCTTGTTAAATGTTTCTTGCATTTTGTCTATTCTATTTCCAAGATTTTGGATCATCTTTACTATCATTATTCTGAATTCTTTTTCAGGTAGACTGCCTATTTCCTCTTCATTTGTTAGGTCTGGTGTGTCTTTACCTTGCTCCTTCATCTGCTGTGTGTTTTTCTGCCTTCTCATTTTGCTTATCTTACTGTGTTTGGGTTCTCCTTTTTACAGGCTGCATGTTCATAGTTCCTGTTGTTTTTGGTATCTGTCCCCAGTGGCTAAGGTTGGTTCAGTGCATTGTGTAGGCTTCCTGGTAGAGTGGACTAGTGCCTGTGTTCTTGTGGATGACACTGTATCTTGTCTTTCTGGTGGGCAGTTCCACGTCTGGTGGTGTGTTTTGGGGTGTCTGTGGCCTTACTATGATTTTAGGCAGCGTCTCTGCTAATGGATCGGGCTGTGTTCCTGTGTTGCTAGTTGTTTGGCATAGGGTGTCCAGCACTATAGCTTGCTGGCCGTTGAGTGAAGCTGGGTCTTGGTGTTAAGATGGAGATCTTGGGAGATTTTCGTCCTTTGGTATTACGTGGAGCTGGGAGGTCTCTTGTGGACCAGTGTCCTGAACTTGGCTCTCCCACCTCAGAGGCACAGCCCTGATTCCTAGCTGGAGCACCAAGAGCCTTTTATCCACGCAGCTCAGAATAAAAGGGGGAAAAATTAGAAAGAAAAAAAAGAAAGAGGATAAAATAAAAGAAAGTAAGATAAAGTAATATAAAGTTATTAAAATAAAAAAATAAAAAAAATAATTATTAAGAAAAAAAGAAAAACCAATTTTTTAAAGTAAAATAAAAAGACAAAAAAATAAACGGACGGACAGAACCCCAGGACAAATAGTGAATGCAAAGCTATACAGACAAAATCTCACACAGAAGCATACACATATACACTCACAAAAAGAGGAAAAGGGGAAAAAATAATATATCCTGCTCCCAAAGTCCACCCCCTCAATTTAGGATGATTTGTTGTTTATTCAGGTATTCAACAGATGCAGGTACATCTAGTTGTTTGTGGAGCTTTAATCCGCTGCTTCTGAGGCTGCTGGGAGAAATTTCCCTTTCTCTTCTTTGTTCGTACATCTCCCGGGGTTCACCTTTGGATTTGGACCCAAGTCTGCGTGTAGGTCACCTGAGGGCGTCTGTTCTTTGCTCACACAGGACGGGGTTAAAGGAGCAGCTGCTTCAGGGCTCTGGCTCACTCAGGCAGTGGCGGAGGGAAGGATACAGATGCGGGTCTAGCCTGCGGCGACAGAGGCCGGCGTGATGTTGCAGCAGCCTGAGGCGCGCCATGTGTTTTCCCAGGGAAGTTGTCCCTGGATCACGGGAGCCTGGCCGTGGTGGGCTGCACAGGCTTCCGGGCGGGGCGGTGTGGAGAGTGAACTGTGGTCTCACACAGGCTTCTTGGTGGCGGCAGCAGCAGACTTAGCATCTCATGCCCATCTCTGGGGTCCACGCTGATAGCCACGTGTCTCTGGAGCTCGTTTAGGCAGCACTCTGAATCCCCTCTCCTCCCACACCAGGAAACAGGCAAGAAAAAGTCTCTTGTCTCTTCTGCAGCTCCAGATCTTTTCCCGGACTCCCTCCCGGCTAGCTGTGGCGCTCTAGCCCCCTTCAGGCCTTGTTCACGCCACCAACCCCAGTCCTCTCCCTGGGATCCGACCGAAGCCCGAGCCTCACCTCCCAGCCCCCGCCCGCCCCGGCGGGTGAGCAGACAAGCCTCTCGGGCTGGTGAGTGCTGGTTGGCACCAATCTTCTGTGTGGGAATCTCTCCGTTTTGCCCTCCGCACCCCTGTGGCTGTGCTCTCCTCCGTGGCTCCGAAGCTCCCCCCTCTGCCACCTGCAGTGTCTGCCCGCGAAGGGGCTTCCTAGTGTGTGGAAACCTTTCCACTGGTGCAGGTCCCATCCCTATTCTTTTGTCTCTGTTATTTCTTTTCTCTTTTGCCGTACCCAAGTACGTGGGGAGTTTCTTGCCTTTTGGAGGTCTGACGTCTTCTGCCAGCATTCAGTGGGTGTTCTGTAGGAGCAGTTCCACGTGTAGATGTATTTCTGATGTATCTGTGGGGAGGAAGGTGATCTCCGTGTCTTACTCTTCTGCCATTCTTCTCCTGGTCTCTACTTTTATTTTATTGTGGTCAGAAAACATACTTTATCAGAGTTTTCCTGAAGCTTGTTTTATGACCTAACACATGGTCTATAATGGAGAATGTTCTATACCTACTTGTGAAGAACTTGTATTCTGCTGTGGTTCAGTAGATGTTACATAGTCTGTCTTTTAGTCCTGGTTGGTTTATAATGTTGACCAGGTCCTCTATATCCTTGTCGTCTCCTGCCAATTTGTTCTATTCATTATAGGAATAGGATATTGAAGTTTACAATTACTATTATTGAATTGTTTATTTACCCTTTCAATCTGTTACTTTTTGCTTCATTTAACTAGGACTCTGCTTTCAGGTGTGTACATGATAGTAATTGTTAGATCTTACTGATATATATAAATATTTTTAATTATAAGATGTTCTTGTCTCGAGTAACATGTTTTTGTCTTAAAGTCTATTTTGCCTGATATTATTATAGTTGACTCAGCTGTCTTTTGATTATAGATTGCATAGTGTGCATTTTCCTATCCTTAATCTATTTGTGACTTTGAATATAAAGCTTTTCTCTTATAGTTAACGTACAATTAGACTACTTTCTAAAATTCACTCTGCCAATCTCTACATTTTAGTTGCATTATAAACTGAATTTTCATTTAATGTGAATACTGATAAAATAGGGTAAAAATATGCTATTTTCCTATTTTTTTATGTCTTTTTGTTCCTCTGCTTCTGAACCATTGCCTTCTTTTGTGCTAGATATTTTCTGGTGTTACACTTTAATTTCCTTTTTACTTTTAGTATGTAGTTTTTACTTATTTTCTTAGTGGTTATCTTATCAATTACAGTTAGCTTCTTAACTTAAAACAGTCAACATAATATTGACACCAACTTAATCTCAATAGTATACAAAAACTTGGCTCCACTATTGCTCCATTTCCTCTCACCTACCTTAAGCTATTATAAATTATAAACCCATCAATGCAATTTTGTAATTATTGCTTTATTCACTGTCTTTTAAATGAGATAGGAGAAGACAAGAGTAATAAGCAAAAATTACACTTATGCTCTCTTTTATATTTACCTATATATTCACTATAACTGGTGCTTTTTGTGTGTGTGGATTCAAGTTACTGTTTAGTGTCTTTTCTTTTTAGCTTAAAGAACTCCCTTTACTATTTCATATAGGGCAGTATGTTAGTGATGAATTCTCTCAGTTTTGTTTTTTTTTTTTTTAATAGACTATGTAGTCCTGGAAAGAGCAGAAGTAGCCCCTTGGATCCCTCCGATGCTGTGAGGGACTGGGACCCCAGTGGCTCCACAGGATGGCACAGCCTTTATTTTTATTTTTTTTAATATTTATTTATTTATTATTTATTTATTTTGGCTGGTCCAGTTCTTAGTTGCAGCATGTGGGATCTTTAGTTTAGGTATGCAGACTTCTTAGTTGTGGCATGCATGCAGGATCTAGTTCCCTGACCAGGGATGGAATCCAGGCCCCCTGCATTCTGAGTGTGGAATCTTACTCACTGAGCCATGAGGGAAGTCCCTCTCTCAGTTATTTTTAAATCTGGGAATATCTTAATTTCTCTTTTAATTTAAAGGATAGCTTTCAGGGACATAGAATACTTGGTTGACTGTTTTTTCTTCCAGCACTTGAAATATGCCTGACCTACATGGTTTTTGATAAATTGGTTGTTAATCTGACTGAGGAACCCCTGTACATGAGTCACTTTTTTCTTGATGCTACCAGAATCCTCTCTTTGTCTTTTGACATGTTGACTATCATATGTTTAGACTTTTATCTCTTTAAGTCTATTCTACTTGGAGATTGTTGAGTTTCACAGACATGCAGATTAATATTTTTCATCAAGTTTGGAAAGTTTGACATTTATTTCTTCAAATATTTTACCTTTTTCTGTCTTTTTTCTGATTCTGGCACTCTCACATGTGTATGTTAATGTACTTGATGATATCCTACAGGTATCTGACTATGTTCATTTTTCTTTTTTTTTCATATCTTCAGGATCAATAATGTTAATTGATTGATTTTCAAATTCACTGCTTCCTTCTTCTGCTACCTTAAATCTGATGTTATGCCTCTCTAGTGATTTTTTAATTTCGTGTTTTGTACTTTTCAATTCCAGAATTTCTATTCATTTCTTTTTTGTAATTCATATCTCTTTATTGGTATTCTCAATTTGGCAAGACATCAGTCTCATACTTTTAGTAATGGTTTAGATATGGTCTATATTTTTCTTTGAACATATTTATTATAGCTGATTTAATATATTTGTCAAGTCCAATATCCAGGCTTCCTCCAGGATAATTTCTATTGATTGTTCTAATTCCTGTGTTTGGAACATACTTTTCTCTGTTTGTACAACTCATAATTTTTTAAAATGAACACTTAGCCTTTTAAATAATATAATGTGGCTAATCTGGAAATCAGATCCTGCTTCTTCCCAGTTGTTACTGGTTTTCTGTTTCATTTTTTTTTGTAGTTGTTTTTTGCTATTGTTTATTTAGTGATTTTCCTGGAATAGTTGTATAAATTATTTATTTTTTGTCATATGTAACTATTGAAATCTCTGCTCAGCTAGCCTAGTGGTTAGCTAATGATTTAACAGATTTTAAAAATTTCCTTGAACTAGTAAGTCCCCAGGCTTTACTGAGAGACTCTGTGTGTCTGGTGAGGCATGTGTTCAATGTTCAGGCAGACAGTTTACAGCTCTGTCATATTCCTCACTTCTTGCTTTCACTGAACCTCCAGATTAGTTGGAGATAGGAGATTAAGGTCTTTTCATGTCTTTCTTAAGCAAGTGCACAAACTTTCATGTTGTATTGTGTTTTGTTTCCCAGGAATATATCTGGCTTTTCAAGGACCTCTATGAAATCTCATTACCCACTTTTACCTTTAAGTATATTGGTCAGCCTCTCGTTAGCCTCAACTGGAATCATCACCTCTAGCAGCTGCAATGTTAATCAATCACCACTGATTGTTTTTTAAAAATGCCCATTATGTAGGAATTTTTTAAACAGAATGAGTTTTGATTCAGGTCAAATAAAGTCTATTCCCGAGAATGACACATTCAGAGAGTTGTCAGATCAATGAAATGGTGACATAACCTAGGGAGAACCTTTTAAGTGAGCTTCAAAACTCCACTACCCCTGCCCCCCTAATGGCTGTTAGGTAGCTCGTTTCACAGATACCATAACTGCAATGCTGTTGGTTTTCGAATACTTTGCAGAGCTGGGAGAAAGAGATGGGAATAGTGCGAGTTAAACCACCACAAAGCTGACTGTGCCTCTGAGATTTAGCCATTTTTCTTCAATAAATACTCTTCAGATTGTTGCAAACCTTCAGTTTATTTCCAGAATTCTGAAAAAGTTGAACTCAACTATGTTTTTCCAGGGTTCTTTTTCCTTTTGTGTAAGATTAGATTTTCAGAAGTCCTTCTCCACCATTACTGAACTGATTCTACCAAATTATATTTTATATTACAGAGAGAATGAGAGGCAGACAGAGACAGAGAGAGAGGGAGAGAGAGAGAAAGTTCTAGAATCATAGTGTCTGGAAATAGGATACAAACTTTGGTTCTATTGCTAACGATGAGTATGAATTGGGTTAAGGAAGTTTACTAAGCTTCCAATTTCCTTATCCAGAAAGTGGAAATAATAATAGTTATGTCACATAGGCTTATGATGATAATTAAATAAAATCTGTACACGAAGTATTTAGTTCATTTCTTGATATATAGGAAACTCTGAATCACACTTTCTTATTATTGCCAACATTTGTCTTGATTTCAAAATATATGTATGAATAAGAATAGAGTAGCATCTTATAAATGATGAATCCTTAGAATCATATAGATATCAACTCATCCTCTTTTATATATATATATATATATATATATATATATATATATATATATATATATACACATACACACACACACATATATGTATACAGCAAGTAAAGAACACTTAAAAAGAGATTACTTTATTATTTTGTAATTAAGGAAGAGTTTATTAGCTAAGTTTAGGGCCCTCTGAAGCTTTCCTACAAATTTCCACTGAGCAAAAATTTCAGGAGTCTCAGTAAAGTATACGATGACTATCTTATTATATTTAGTGAAGAGTCAGTCTAAAAAACATCAAAAATTGCAAAGATTCTTAACTTTCACACTATTTGAAGGAATTCACATTATACATCATGATAAATGTTTAAAATAGCGTATATTTTAATAGATCAAAAAGAATTGCATTTCCTTGACTATATACTTATATTCCATGAGAAGAAAATATTAAGAAATAAAAATTTGCTGGAACATCAAATCTCTTAAGTAATCTGTGTGTCCTAAGTTACTGAACTACCTATATATGCTCATCTCTAAACAACTGGAGTTAACATAGTTTAGTGTTTACATAGTTTCAAGATATTAAAAAGCAAATTGGGCTAGGGATGTAATTTGAATGCTGATTGCAACATGCCTTCTGCTATTCCTGGCATGGTTTAGAATTTAACTACCTTCTTTATTTCTGATTTTTCTTCTCCCCAAACCGTCAACAGCTTTAGCTACAGATGAGGCTCAGTATGGCAGTTATTGGACCCAGATGCCACAGTCTGGAGCACGTTTTGCCAACAGCATCTGGCTCCTTTTCTGCCTATGTAATTGACATTTATGTTGATTTCTTGGCCTGCTTTTCTTATGGACACTACAGTGTGGGCTTGCAGAAAACACGAAGGTTTGCCCCCAGTTGACCATAAGAATTTTTTCTCAGCTTATAATTTATGAAAATTTGTCCTAGATGTCTTAAATTTTGAAGTGCTATGCATTGGGACATTTTGTGTTTCTTTAAGGACATGTTTTAAAATTTTTAATGGAAATAACAGAAAAAAGTTTGAAACTTAATGAGTATAATTTTTTAAAATCTATGTGATCTACATGTATTTAACATATTGAATGAAAACTACAAAATTATGGTGTATTACTAGAGAGTTTTGCGGTTTTTTTCTTTGCTTAGCTTATGCATAAGAGCACAAAATGTTAAAATATAAGTAAAATAAGTGCCAATATAAATATAAAACAATAACAGAATTTTATTGCAAGCAACAGCAATCTATGGTATTCACCATTAGGAGATGAAAGATTTTTCCTTTACAAAACCCAGAATTTTGAAAAATATATATGTTGGTATGTGAATCCTTCACCTCCTTTTGGATAGCTACACCATATTTTATTTTATGGATATAACGTAATGACCACTTAGAGAATGTAAATGTTTTGCAGTTATAAACTATTATTTGGAGAAATCATTTATATGTGCCTTGTTACAATCATGTATCTGTAGATTTGTACAATAAATTACTAGACGTGAAATTGAGGAATCAAACTGTTTAAACATTCAAGATTTGGACAGATTTTATCAAATTATCTTTTGGACAGATTTAATATTACATTCACACAAGCAATTAATGAGACTATCTGTATCAGGTACTTCTAGTTTATATTATTTTGTGCTAGAAAAATATCTTTTAATGAGGCTTAGATATGCCCATTTATATATGAGAGAAATAAGACAGAAATTTTCAGTAATTTAAGCAAAACCACAGTGTTAGAAAGTAGTGAATCTAAATATCGGAGCAAGATCTGTGTGACTCCAAATCCATGGCTTTAGATGACTGTCAACTAGTCTTGCTTTGAATATAAAATACTACATATATTGCCACTGCCTATCCCACAGCTACCAATGAGGACAGCCACCACTGTAGTTCTAACAAATTTGTGCAAGATTAAATAGTTATTTCTCTCAGTGGAAGATTTGGAACCTCACATAATTCCAATTTCATCAAAAAAGAATAACTCAAGGAATAAGCATACTGTCTTGGACAGATGAATACATCCTATGACCAATTAAAACATTACACATAGGCTTTAGAATTTACTAAGTAAAATTACTTTTTGGCAACAATAGCACAAAGGAAGGGAAGGAAAAAATCACTGTTTCTTGTTGTAAGGTTGTTACATTTTATGTTACATCATATTTGAAGATACTGATAAACTAATAAGATATTCAAGAACCACTATTGAATGAACAAATTAACTCTTTTACATCACTGAACCTGGGTTGAAAGGAGGGAGGAAAGAGAGTTTTATCTGGCTCCATGATATTTTCTTCAGAATGAATCAAGTTCCTGTTTTTTCCCACCCGAGAAACACCCCGTGTACTCTCTGTATTAGTTTCCTAGGGCGATGATTTGTGTTCCTTAGCTTCTGCTGTACCACCCCAGTCTCTGGCTTCATCTCCTCCTGGCACTCTTCCTGTGTACTTGTCCAGCTCTCTCTCCAAAGTCCCCCTTCTTATAAGGACATCAGTGACATTGGATTAAGGCTAATCCACTAATTAGCTCACGTTAACTTGATGACTTCTTTAGAGACCCCAGTTACAAAGGAGGCCACATTTTGAGGTTCTGAGGGTTAGGACTTCAAGGTCTTTTAGGGGGATGTAATTCAAATTAATAACACCTTCCGTGTATAGTTATTAAAACATTTCTCATAACCATAGCAGCCCAGAATTTTATAATTTAACATAGCCATACATACAATCTCTTGAATTTTATTACAGAGTTGTGTCAGAATATATTTAAATATTATTTCTATTATTTAAAAAAGTAGGAAAACTCTTTGAGTGTTAGATCATCTCATTTCATATGGAACTCTAGTAAAAGTCTAGATTAAAAGTGTTATTGTCTTAGAATGGGTTTTATTTGTTTGCTTGTCCTTTAAGATTTGTTTTTGAAATGGTGACTTGTTTCATACAAAGCCCTGGAAATTTGAGAAAAATGCAAAATAAAAACAAAACAATCTAGATACATTCAGCAATCGCTCATTAGAAAACCTTCAGCCATCTCTTGCCTCATATTTGATGGTGCATGTGAGGGCAAACACCCAATGAAGCCCAATGAATAAATAAAATAGTGACTTTATTATTTGATTACTTGTTATAATGAAGAAATGTGCATATACCTAGCCGTTAAAAGAAATTCAGGTTTGAAATGTGGTATATTATGGATAACTACTAAATATTGCTGTCCTGATTGCTACACACTTGCTTATATTTGAGAACTGTATTGGACATTTGGTTTATGGTTTTCAATAAGTGGATCCTCTAGCACCAACTTTTAGTCACAGACACTTATTGTTATTCATTTCATTTAAAGTATGGGCTTGTTCCCAGTTATTTTCTTTTAGAGAAACAACTCTTTTGAAAAAGAGAATTTTTTCCTTGTCAAGCCCTTCTTAACTTAATGAAGTTGAAATTGCTTTCCTCAGTATTTATATTTCTGCTCACTTGTTCTGAGAATCCCACATTCTTTCTATTAATTTTCATCTATCTCTACTCGGCTTCACTCTTTCTTGTTTTAATGTATCCTTACTGGATTGATTGTTTCTTCTCTAACATACAGTTTGGGCTTTTGTATTCTCAATGAACATGTGTTGATCTGGGTTCAATTCTAGCCCTGACGTTTTTTCTGAATACATTTTAATATAGACTTTATATAAAAAGCAGTTGTAGGATTACAGAAAAAAATTTTGTAAAAAATAGAGTTCTCATATAAGCCCTAAAATATGCTCTATACTCCACCTATTCATCCTCTCCTCCCTTACACCCCTGGCAAAACTGACCTTGTTACTCTTTTTATAGTTTTGTCTTTTCCAGAATATCATATAAATGTAATCATATATTATGTATTATTTTTCAGACTGGCTTCTTTCACTTAGTAATAGGCATTTAAGTTTCCTCTATGTCTTTATAGCTTGATAGCTCATTTATTTTTATTGCTGAATAACACTTTTTTTTCAACCAAGAACTTATTGAAGGACAATTTAGTTGATTCCAATTTTTGACAATTATGAATAGGCTAGTGTAAAGACCTACGTGCAGGTTTGTGTGTGTGTGTGTGTGTACATAGATTTTCAACTTATTTGAATAAATACCTAGGAATGAGATTGCTGGATCCTGTGATAAGCTTATGTATGTTTAGCTTTGTAAAACCTACCAGATTGTATATCAAAGCAAGTGTAAGACTTTGCATTCCCACCAGCAATGAATGAGAATTCCTATTGCCTCCAGACCCTGTCAGCATTAGGTGTTATCAATGTCTTTAATTTGTCATTCTTGTAAGTGTGTAAGGATATTTCATTGTCGTTTTATTTGGAATTCCAATGACACAGGGTGCTGAGCATCTTTTTGTATGTGTATCTGTCATTTGTATATCTTCTTTGATTAATTATCTGCTCAATATTTTGATGAAGTATCAAAAAGCCCATTTTTAAATTGAGTTGTTCATTGAGTTTTAAGAGTTCTTTGTTTATTTTGGAAACAAGTTCTTTATCAGAAATATATTTTACAATGTCTCTCAATCAGTGCTTTGTCTTTTCATACTCCTGATGGATTCTTTTTCAGAGCAGAAGTTTTTAGTTTTAATGAAGTCCAACTTTATTTATTTTTTTATTTTTCATAAATCATGCTTGTGGTATTGTATCTAAAAAGTCATCACCAAACCCAAGATTGCCTTGGTTTTTTCCTGTGTTATCTCCTAGATGTTGTATAGTTTTGCATGTTACATGTAAGTTTATGTTCCATTTTGGAGTCTGTCTTTTTTTAGCCATGTGTTCTTGAGCAACTTGGGGTCATCATTGATGATCAGTTTCATCATCCTTAAGTTAAGAAGAGTGGTGCTTATTTTTCAGCCTTGTTGCAATAATGTGCATATGGTCCTAAATATCGTGTTTAGCACATGGGAAAATTCACAAATTTTAATTTTCTCTACTCCACATTTCTAACCCTAATTTTATTACCCAGCATGGTCAAAAGCCCTTCTTTTCCTTTAGAACTTTTCATCCAACTTTAGGGAGATATAATAATGGAATTTATACTATCCTTTGTCAGCAGATCATAGTTTAACTTTAGACATTCTTTCGCTAGATTTTTGTCACGTGCTGCAATCAAAATTCTGTCTCACTTGCTGATGCTAGTATATTAACACATCATAATGTCAAAATTTATCAAGATTCATTGTGGCAGACATTGTAAAACAGTAGTTTTTTTTTTTTTTTTTAAGATACAAAATGTCAATGGTTTTATGTATCTTGAGACATTTATCAAAAAGAAAATGCAAAAGAATACAAGGAAATAATATGAACAAAAATTTAAGTTAATAAAGAACACATCTGTTTGGTTTCATGTTTTTTTTCTTAATAAAATTTAAAAAAAAATGACACCAAACAAAACCATTTATTATTTAAACATACATACATAGATTAAATTGTGAAGAAATATTTGGGACTGATAAACCAAATTTCAAGACAATGATTCTGTCTGAAAAAATAATGGAAAAATATGATTGGGCAAGGATTCATAAAGATCTTCAAATAACTTGGGAATATCCTCTTTCTTAATAATTGTGGGATATAAGTGGGTAATAAAATGATTAATAGTCAAAAGACAGATTTATTTAATCAATATTTTACTTTGTAGCATCTGAAATATAGGACAGAAAACTAAATAAAATTTAGAATTGTAGACTTGTGCCCGTATTTCAGACATTGCAATGTCAATAGAAGGGACCAGATGCAAATGCTCAATTGTGGGTCTATGGATTTTTTTATGTCTACAGATTGTGTTGATTTCAGTCCTAAAGCCCTACCTTCATTCCCTCAGGCAAAACAACCCCTTCTCATATTTTAATCAGTGACCTTTAAAGAACAGAAGAATTTGAACCAGTTGCTGAAAATGTTTGCTATATTCATTGAACTATTAAAATAGTTTTAATGAGTCTCCTTCGATCTAGTGATCAAACACACACACACACAAATGAAACATGTTACTATGAATTAAAATTTCACAATAAAAATTCAAGGTGTTTTTAAAAATTATTTTTATTTTCCAGAATTATATAATTTTATAGATACAAATATAGATATAGATAGATAGAACCATAGATTCAACTGTAAGTATATGAAAGTATGGTTCAAACTGGTTTAACTGATAACCAAATCACCAGCTCATTTAAGTAGAAGTCCAGAGATAAGAAGAGCCATGTCTGTAGGAAATGACCTCATTTCTCTGAGATCCGTTTGGCTGCGCCATGGTCTGGGTACATGGTGGAAAAGTGATGTTAAACACCCTGGCTCCACATGTGTATCCCAGGGCATCATTAAAAGAGAGACAGCATCATTTCTGGTTGCTTTATTAGAGTGAGAAAGCATATTTCTTACAAGACCTCAGCAAATGTCACAACTCATTGACTTGCATTGTGTCAAAGGTCCATGCCAAATGTCAATGCTAATTAGTTTAGTCTTGGGTTCCTAAACAAGATACTTTAGGAGGTGAGTAAACAAGGCTGTACTCTGGAACTAAAACCTGCATCTCAAGCTGAGAGATTCAGATTTAATAGGCCTGGGGTGCAGTCTGGGCTTCAGAATTTTCAGAAGTTAGTGGGTGATTCTAAAGTGTAGCCAAAGTTGAAATTCACTGTCTTGGAGCAATCAGACTCACCCTTGGCATGGGGAACAGCACAGCATCAATTTCCCATTTAGCACATGAAATAGAGAAGAAGGGGTAGATTCCTGAATAAAGTCAGTTATATAAAGAAATAGGCAAGGGAGAATGGGTGCTATGTGGTTAACTGATGACATCTCCAGGTTTTCCCAGTTCTAGATTGCAGTATCTACAATCTGAAATAAAAAATAAAAAGACTTTGGGACTTCCCTGGTGGCACAATGGTTAAGAAGACACCTGCCAATGCAGGGGACATGGGTTCGAACCCTGGTCAGGGAAGATCCCACATGCTGAGGAGCAACTAAGCCCATGCACCACAACTACTGAGCCCTCCTGCCACAACTACTGGGCCCTCCTACCACAACTACTGAAGCCCGCTTGCCTAAAGCCTGTGCTCCACAACAAGAGAAGCCACTGCAATGAGGAGCCCAAGCACCACAATGAAGAGTAGCCCCCGCTCACCACAACTAGAGAAAGCCTGCATGCAGCAATGGCGACCCAATGCAGCCAAAAACAAACAAACAAACAAACAAATAAAAAAATAAAAAGACTGGCATGGGGAAATCAGGTTGTATATTTAAAGTTTAGGAGAATACAGATGAATATAATGAAAGACATTAAATTAGACTCAAAATGTTGTATAGATTTATGTATAAAAAAAGAAAAAGCAAGCAAGCATTAAAAAATTCCAATAAATTTGTGTTCTCTAGCAATAACAACTTTATAGATATAAAGAAAATGAAAAAAACAGTAAACTGAGATTGTCATAAATATTAGAGGATCTGTTTATTTCAATTAAAATGGACATAATACCTGGTATAGATACAGCCATTATCCTTAAAAACATTAACATATTGACTGGCTTTAATGCAAATGTGGCAACCACATTTCAATGGAGACATTGGAGGATTTTATTAAAGTGAAAATGTGTCGGAAAGGATAAATATTTTATTTTAGTCATGTTTAAGAATACCACATTAATTAGTCAGGCACTGAATAAATTACTAGGGAAATGGGATAGATACATGAGATCTGAGGGGAGAGAACAACAAGAAAGCTCCAAAGGACGAGACCTTAACCAGGCTGATGAGTTGGACAACAGCATAAACACCTGCAATGACTGAAGAATGGGTTCCAGAGAGAGTCAACTGGTGGGGCTCCTACCACACAATTTCACTAACCTCACAATTTCACCTTCTAGTTGTACTGGGATTGATAAATTACTAGGTATTCTGAAGTTTAACCCTTGATATGACATAGACATAAATAGTGTTTATACAGTCAGCATTATTAAATTTTAAACATTTCCTTTAGAAAATCTGGAAGAAAGAAATTAAACCCAACAATATACTACTCAAAATTAGAGTATGCTTTTATATTTGTAGCAAAATGAATGAGTAAATATTGATTGATATTTTATGCATGTCTGGCATTCAAAACAAAACACACGCATTATTATTTACTCACAAGCAAGTTCTGAAAGGCAAAGTGTTCTCTCAGCAGAGTGATATGGTCAGTTTTTCAGGCTTCAATACCGCATTTGTCAAAATTTGCTCTATTGCATCTACTGTACAACTATTCTCCTGTGATTAGTCAGATTGACTTGACTTTTACTCACTGGTGAAGGCATCCCCAAAGGAAATCAAATCATTGGTGCCATTCTAAAAAATCTTTACAGAAGAGAACCTGTGAGCCACTTTATAGGAAGTCAAATACCTTACTGTTAAGCGTATGTGAAGAAATAATAAACTTTCCTTTAATAAATACCTGAAATTTTTCATAACTAAAACCAAACATCTCTATGAAATCACTAAAGACATAGTAGACTGAAAATTCTGACTAAGATGTCAAATTCATCATGATTATCTAAATTACTCTTCCTATGTCCTTTTTAAGTGAACAACAAACTAAAAGAGAAAAGGAAGACTGAATCAGTCCTGGCAACAGGGAGTAACATCATCTTCCTGCCTGAAATATTGGGAACATAAGCAAGAGATAGTGTGAAAGGATCAGGCTGAAAAACAAACAGCAAACAAAACTACAGGGCTGCCTTCTAAAAATCTTTTCAGCATAAGACTGGTGATCCTCACCTACTTACTGGAGGGACCAGATCTCTCATGGCTGCCAACTCTACCCCTATGAACCTGTTGCCACCGGGCTCCCATGACCCTGACAGCTGTGCCCCCTCTGTACCCTGTCCTCACTGGGGCAGACCCGAGTGCTCCAGGACAGCCTTGGGAACAGACCCCTGTGGGTGGCCCACATGCAGAGGTGGGGCTAAAACCACAGCCGAGCCCCAGGGGCAGGGTAACTAAAGAAGAGGAATGAAAATATTTCTGGGCACTGCAGATTAAATCCCCGCAATCAGCTTGGTAAACCCAGTGTATATGGAATATCTGAATGGACAACGAGTGTTCCCCAAACTGAAACTGGTCTATGGGGACAATACACGCAAGAGATGGGCCAGGTCAGAGTCTGAGCTGCCCCTACAGTTCCCATAGTGGGGCCAGAGACCTACCTAGAGTTATTGGAGGGTCTCCTAGGGCGGCAGAGTTTGGCTGTGACTCAAAGTGGGGGCAAGGACACTGACAGCTGAGACCCCAGAAAAATATTATTATTACTAGCATTTGTTTTGTTTTGTTCTGTTGTTGCTTTTTATTATTTTATTTTATTTATTTAATTATTTTAAAAACATCTTTATTGGAGTATAATTGCTTTATAATGGTGTGTTAGTTTCTGCTGTATAACAAAGTGAATCAGCTATACATATACATATATCCCCATATCTCTTCCCTCTTGCATCTCCCGTCCTCCCATCCTCCCTATCCCACCCCTCTACGTGGTCACAAAGCACCGAGCTGATCTCCCTGTGCTATGTGGCTGCTTCCCACTAGCTATCTATTTTACATTTGGTAGTGTATATATGTCCATGCCACTCTCTCACTTTGTGCCAGCTTACCCTTCCCCCTCCCTGTGTCCTCAAGTCCATTTTATTACTGTTTATTTTTTAATTTTTTTCAGTTTTACTGTATTTTTATTTTTCTATTTTTACTTTACTCTTTCAGTGTTCTGTGTTTTTTCCTTGTTTTGTTATGTTTTGTTTTTAATCTTTTTTTATTGTTTTTTGTGTTTGTTTTATGTTTTCTTTGTTTGTTTGTTTTTTTTTTTTTTAGTTTGCATTCCACTTTTGCTTTGCTTCTTTTTTTTCATTTTTGTTAGTTTTGTTTTTAATTGTTTGATTTTGCTTTTGGGTTCTTTTATTTGTCTGGTTGTTCTCTTGTTTTTTTGTTTTCTTTGTTTTTGTATGTGTGTGTGTTTCTTTTGTTTTTGTCTGTTTGCTTTTGCTTTTACCATTTGTCTTGGGTTTTGTTAGTCTGTTTGTTTTCTCCCCCTCCTTATTTTTTATTTTTCCACACCGTGCAGCTTGTGGGGTCTTGGTTCCCAGCCAAGGGTCAGGCCTGAGCCTCTGGAGTGGGAGCACCAAGTCCAGGATGCTGGATCACCAGAGAATTACCAGCCCCAGGAAATATTAATTGGGGAGAACCCTCCCAGAAGTCTCCATCTCGACTCCAAGACCCAGCCCCATGCAACTTCCTGCAGGCTCCACTGCTGGAAGCCTCATGCCAAACAACAAGCAGGGCAGGAACACAAACCCACCCATCAGCAAACAGGCTACCTAAAGTCGTACTAAGCTCACAGACACCCCAAAACACACCACCTGACACAGCCCTGCCCATTAGAGGACAAGATCCAGCTCCACCCATCAGAATGCAGACACCAGTCCCTCCCACCAGGAAGCCTACACAGCCACTGGACCAATCTCGCCCACTGGGAGCAGACACAAGAAGCAAGAGGAACAATGACCCTGCAGCCTGCAAAAAGGAGGACTCAAACACAGTAAGATAGACAAAATGCAAAGACAGAAAAATAAGTTGCAGATGAAGGAGCAAGGTAAAAACCCACAAGACCAAATAAATGAAGAGGAAATAGGCAATCTACCTGAAAAAGAATTCAGAGTAATGATAGTAAAGATAATACAACATCTCAGAAATAGAATGGAGGCACAGATAGAAAAAATACAAGAAATGTTTAACAAGGACCTAGAAGAACTAAAGAACAAACAAACAACACAATAACTGAAATGAAAAATACACTAGAAGGAATCAATAGCAGAATAACTAAGGCAGAAGAATGGATAAGTGAGCTGGAAGATAAAATGGTGGAAATAACTGTCACAGAGCAGGATAAAGAAAAAAAGAATGAAAAGAAATGAGGACAATCTGAAAGACCTCTGGGACAACATTAAACATAGTAGCATTCAAATTATAGGGGTCCCAGAAGACGAAGGGAAAGATAAACGGTCTGAGAAAATATTTGAAGATATTATAGTTGAAAATTTCCCTAACATGGGAAAGGAAATAGCCACCCAAGCCCAGGAAGCACAGAGAATCCCAGACAGGATAAACCCAAGAAGTGTAAGTTTGCAACCACAGGAAAGACTTGGGAGTGTTGTCCATGGTTCGATATACCATATAAGACCAATAGTTTGATTTATTTCCTTCTTTCCTCCTCTCTCAACCCCATCCGTCCCAGCTTCATGAATTCTAGAACAATATACTTTTATACTTCCATCCATCACATCTTATTGGAGTCTTTAGAGTTCCAGACCTTGATCTCAAATCCCAGTTAATACTACTCTGGAAATGACTCACCAGCAGTGATATAATATATTTTACTTGTGAAAATTTGGGAATTAATCAACACCTTACGGTTCACCATCACAAACATGACATGTACATGAAGACAGATCAGTGCAGAGACATTGACAACAGCTGTGTTGGGGCATCCAGAGGGAAAGCCTGAATCACCTGAAAGTCACCTGAAAAGGATTGGGAAAAAGGACCTTCAATAAGCACTCTTATTGAGTTTCTTCCAATATTTCTCATGTTTGTACTATTTCAAGAAATCTTAGGAAGTCATCATCAAAGATAGATATTTAATTTCCTTCAAATGTCCTTCAAGATTTGGCTCCCTTAAATCCAAAAGAGTTATCATTGGGCATTCAAATATTTAGGGTGAAAGTACATTGAAAAGGAGAGACAAGGGAGCCTAAATATAGGAGGAATGTAAACATAATACTCAGATTTTCTTTGTAAATTGAAAGTACAAAAACACTGTGCTTTATGGAACTCCTTATTAATCCAATACAGCTAAATCCAAGCCTGCAAAGTTTTGATGGCTGATACTATAGACATCTTTATGGTCCTGACTTGCTTATTCCAACCCTCTTGCTTTGTTTATAGTTTTCCCCAAAGCCTCCCTGTTTTCATTCCTTCATATGTCCAAACTGTATCTCTCATTCCAGATCAGTTTTTCTCACCATCTCCTTTATGGAATTGTCTCAAAATCTTTGACCTCACACTAGTTTCGTCTTTTTCATAAGAAATTCTTGGGCCTCTTATTGCCTCTACTTATAACAATAGCTATTATATTTACTTGCTATGATAAAATCATTAACTCTTTTGTATTAGAACACTGATTTTAGTTTTTCTGACATCCTTCAAAAGATACAATACTGTGTTTTCCACTAAGTAAGACCTCAATATGTTTATTTTGAATTTAACTGAGCTGTTGTTGTTGTTCTTTTGGTAATCTTCTACATTTGGGAGTACTAGAAAGTAGTTGTTGCAATTTTTATTATCATTTTGTTTTAGAAAAATCTTATGTCATGTACTTAAGTTATACTTTACTCTGAGGAATGCTGACAATAAAGTGATACATTTTCTTTATCAAAAAAAAAAAATAGTGGTGATCCTGGAGAAGCACTAATCTTATCTTCTATTTTAGATATTTGAGGACTAGAAGCCAGAATCTCTTTCACTATAGTAGGTCAGCTGCATTCAGAAGTTGCTGTTCTGGGAAGCTTAGGATTTGTGTAAAGTTTATTGAAGCAGAAACCTGGAGGGAAAAGGGGTTTCTCTCTTGTGCAGCAGCTCTCTTCTTGCCACAGAGAACAGAAGCACCAGAAAAAAAGATGAGCACATCCACATCATCACTATGGTGATGATGCCAAGCTAAGCAGGAAGTCAACTGATGGATGACAACTTGGCTGTCACTCAATCCCAGAGACGCCTTGCCAAGGAAAAATGAGATCTATATCAATCAGATTTCCAATGAATGATGTTAAAAGGATTGAATTGTCATCATATCACTTAGGCATTGAGGGGGTCCAAAGAGAATTCAGTCACCTTTTTTATGGACAAATACCATGCATAGATGAATATCTATATGTAAAAGATGTAACAGAACAAATAAAAGAATAAACAAGAATCATGGGCTGATAACCCATGCTACAGAATAAAAGGAGGACTTGAAATTAGGAGTCAAAGCAAACCACTGAAAAAAATTGTTTGATTTTAAGGGTATTGCATGTGCTAAGTGAAAAATTTGCTGGTACAGAATTATATTAAGAAAAAAATAAAAATTTTAATCTCATACCCAACCCAATACTCAATATATCCATATTTAATAATAATGGTCTTAATCAAAGTACCCACTATAATCCAGGTACTTTTCTAAATAATTTACAGGTAGTAGCTAAATTAGTCTCTACTTGAGAAAGATATTTTATTGTCTCAGTTTTTAGGGACTGAGACTGAGAAATAACCTGTTCCAGTTTACAAAGCTACTATAATAAGGAACTTGAATCCAGAACATCTAATCCTCTGAGTATGTTTCATTCCACTTTCCTTACTGCCTTTGTAAGCTTCTAAATTTTTCTGAATATACAGAAATACATATATACAAACATTATGACACTATTGGAATCAAATTTATGTATTATATAGTTTATATGTTATATAGTACTATTTAAAATGAGTATCTTTCTACCTTATTACATAAAAACTATATCATTTAAATTGCCTATTTAAGATACTATAACCAGTGCCTTCTTAATGTTATTTATTTCTTTAGATTTTTTTGCCATTGTAAACAATGAAACAGAGAAGAACTTTGAACACATATATTTGTGGTCTCTCATGCATGTATTTTTACAAGTAAAATGAAAGCATTTGGCATTCACTCCTGGTGAATGTATCACAGGTTTAAATTCCCTAGGATCAAACCCTGAGATGGAAATTGCCATGCTGGAGGTTTATTGTGGAGTGCTCTTGATACATGTGCAGTGTTCTTGTACTTCATTTATATCACAATAGTTTTTTTGAAAAATAAAATAGCTGAGGGAGAGTAAAAGATGAAGAATTGGGCAGAAGCAAGAGGATGAACTGCCATGGAAAGACCCAGAGGCTCCCAATCCCACTGGACACTCTAGAGCAGAGATGGTCCTGTACAGCTGTCTCACTTTGAGGAACGGGGGCTTGGCATTTATGTCCCTGCATCGAGCAATCATTGGATATGAGCTGTCCCAAGAAAAGGGAAGTGACTTTGAGTGAAATGGCTCTTTCCAACTGAGGGAAATTCTCATAGCTGTCAGCCACCCACACTCCCAGGAGCCAGGGAAATGCAGGCTGCAGTCCCAGGTTGGACAGCATCCTCTAGAACATGTAGTTAATGATATAGTTATTATGCACTTTAAAATGTGTCATGAGGATGAATCTTATGTTAAGTATTCTTACCACAAAACACACACACACACTCAAAAGAACACAAGGAAATTTGGGGGGAAGATGGGTATGTTTACTACGTTGATAATGGTGATGGTATCACAGGTGTATGCATATGTAAAAACTCATCATTAAAGATGTGAAAATTTTTGTGTGTGTCAATCATACCTCCCTATAAAGATAGATAGATAGATGATAGAAAGATAGACAGAAAGATGATAGATAGATAGATAGATAGATAGATAGATAGATAGATAGATAGATAGATATAGATAGATAGATAGATAAATGGAAACTATATCTTACACCCTCAGATATATATATTTGTTTCTTATAAGTTCTGTAAGATACTACTTCAGGAATCTGGTTAGCTTTTATTCCTGGGATAAATGATAAGAGAGAGATTAGTAGGATGAATTAATACACCTACTCTTGCATCTGGTCCATAGACCATAATCAATATAATTCATCCCCCCTCCCCCATACATTTTGTATTCTCTTTACCATCAACTGGAATCTCTCTGATCTTGCTCTAAACCTAGAGTCTATGTTATAATCCACCTATCAGAGTTTTCCATAAACTTTGTAAGATATCTTTTGTCATCACTAGTACCACTAACACCTCTCATACTACAGAGCCTGTTGAATCTCATGGTGCAACAGGCAAGTCTACTTGCACTTCAGCCTGAACATGTTGCCAAGTCGTCATTCAAAGAGACTCATTCAAAGTCTCTAGCATCTATAGCCCTAGGTGAATGGGTCAGAGCAGTATCTTTGCCATTAAATCCAGAGGCCTACCAAGTGTCGTACTTCTTTTTTAGTGGTGCATTGTATAAGATGCAACAGTTTATCTTCACTGCACAAGGTAAAGATGTAATAATCTGTCTTTAATTTGGATGGTATGTGTGGGCATGCTCCAGATCACTGGATCTCTAGCAACCTCCCTTATGTAACAGGACCCCAGTCTTCATAGGCTTTATCTCTCACCACCCAGAGCACATCCATCTTCAACAGGCCTTCATCATATTTGCCATTTGTCATTCATTCAGTTCCACTAATATAATAATAATAAGTAACGTCATCAGATCAAAACAACAGTCTGCAGAAAGCCCAGACAGTCTATCCTCCTTTATATTATATTATTACAGAAAAGATAGCTTAGCGCCGAGGCAAGACCTTAAATGTATACTGTTTTCTGTTCCAAATGAATATACACTGTTTCTGACCATCCTGCCTGATAGGGATAGAAATTCTCCACATTCCTGGCCACATAGTGTGTATCTGAGTCAGTGTTAATCTGCTGGATGAAATGTACCCCATTTGGTAAACAGCAGCAGTCAAGCTATTACTTGGTTGAGCTTGAGTAGTCTTCCGCCGTCTCCAAGGTGATGTTTGTTTTTGTAGGGACCAATCTGGTGAGTAGAGTGGAGAAATGATGGTGGACCCTCCTTTTGTCCTCAGAGCTGGTGCTATCTTTGCTTTTTCCCAACAGTGCTATATTGCTTTTACTTTATGATACTGCCTGGAGAGTGGGAGTTTAAATGAGGAGACAGGTTCCAAGACTTCCAATTTGCATTCTCTATAGTTCTAATCCCCAAGCAAAGAAATGATATGAGGGTTCTACCAACTAAAATGTAAGCCCAATTCAAGTATATATTCAGGGACTGGGAAAATGACAACTGGAACCAGGGGACCCGCTGTGAGCTACACCTGGACCAGGTGCCTTTATTACCTTGCCTCCTTGTGCCCCCATTCTAACGTCAGGGCAATGAAGCTTCAGAAACCTAGAGGTCAATAACAAATTGAAATCAAGTCTAACATTCTCGAAATGTTTGGCACTCTTTCTCATAAGTGTAGTTACAAAAGTCAACAGCCATAGGTCTTGTTGGTGGAATCATTACTATATCTTGCTATCATGTTGTAGGATATTTTTTTCCTGGGCACTTAGTCTCTCCTTCAATCAGTGAATTTGGGGTCTGAAAACTGGGCAAGGGATCATCATTTTTTAGCTGGAGGGCTGCCCTCAGCCTCCTAATTATCCATTCTTGATTCATCCAATCTACTTTGCCCCAAGAGAAAATGTGTTCTATTGTCTCCATAGTTCTCTGAGGATCTGGGCCCCAGACTGCCTCTCTAACCTTAGTGATAATTATAATTGTGCCCTTTTTTCTTTGATGGTCATGAACCACCACCTGGTCTTTTTAAATTTCCTATCATCCCTATTACTTATGGGATGCCAATTTTGGTAACATTATCTCCTATAATCAGACCTGGACTACAGGGAACAGCCAACACTAAGCTTCTCAGTGAAGCTGGAGCACTTCTGAAAACCATATATCTTATCACTTTAATAAGAAGGATGGTGTCCGGGTCCTCTGCAGAACATGGTCATTGTGTGACCTTATATAGCATCCATCGTTTAGCATGCTGATTTCTCTTAGCTTCTGATTTCTTTCTCCAGTGTTTACCATGAGCATTCTTGTATATCTTCTCCAGTTAATACGGACCATCAATTTCTACAAGCTTCCAAGATTGACTACAAAGTTCCAAGAAGGAAATAGGATCATAGGTATAAATACTTTCCATGTAGCCCCTGTGAGACAGGTGGCCCTTGAGTGCCATTTCTTGGAAGAGATTTCTCTGCCTCACCTTCCTTCTCCCTTTTTCTCTCTTCCTCATCTCTGTTTCTCTTATTTCTTTTTATAATCTCATACTTCCATTAAAAATAGATAAATATGGGTGCTTTCTAGATTTTTTAAAAAGGAAATGTTCTAAATCTTACATTTTAATAAAATATTAATAGGTCCATAATAATTTCTATATGTCTAAATACTTGTTAACTTCCTTCTTAAGTAAGTTTATTTTCATATATTTTTATCGTTGGCTAAGCAAAAATGTGCTGCTATCCATAATTAATTGAACTGTATGCATACAGTGTAGAACTAAATGTGTATTATTGGTAATTAGATAATGTATTGGTGATGCATATTACTCCTTTTGGAGATTATATATATGTATATATATACATATATATATGGTAACAAATATAGTATTTATTGTAATGCTAGTCCCAACAACAAACCAAAGATTTATTCATTTCCTACTTGCTTATAGTACTTTTTCTAAATGTACAAAAGTGATATGGCTTTTGCTTGCTCAGTCAATTTCCTTCTGAGACTTAAAGTCTGGTGTTTATTAAATGTGGAGTTAAAATGTTTCTCCCTATAAAACTTCTGACATACTGCGTACTTAGGAATTATTTTGCAAAATATTCATAAATTGGTTTAAGTTCCATATCTCAGTACTTTAGTTCCTTTAAGTAACACTCTGCAGCCTGTTTTGTATTCTACATGTCTGTCTCCTACTCAAATTGTACTTGAAAGAAAAAATACTTATTTACATTAGAGTTTTTATTTATTCTTACACCGTATTTAAAAGACATATATGCATTTTTCAAGTGTTATTTGAATACAATTTGAACAAGTTGTGTGTGTATAGTTTATAAATATTATGAATGCATATACACATGCATACATATACTTAAGTACAATTTTAAGGAGTAAAAAAGGTGCAAATATAAATTTATCTGAATTTGTAGGAAATTATATTTAAAAGCAGACTTACATTGACTTGTCCAAAGGATCTATTTTGGGAAAAAAACAAGGGCCAGAAGTAATAATTAATTGCTCAGGAAAACTGACACACCATCAATTTTCTGTGTTTATACACACACATACAATCAAAGCAAAAAATGAAATGTAAAATACAAAAATTTAAAGATGTTAAATGTATATATTTTAAATATAAACTGAGTTTATGGTTAAAGATGAGTCACATAAGTGATTGTGTTACTCATGTTTATAGCTTAGCCATATTCCTGGATCGACAGGTAAACTCATAGGATGGTCCTGTAGTCAGCCTTTTGATACGTATTTTATTCAGATTATTGTTAAAGTCATTTTCAAGATTAATTTCTTATGCTCACTGTAGCTTTAAAAACCTACTACAATCTGATCTTCTGTCTCAGTGGTAAGTGTTCCATCCTTATGGTTTCCATATTATAATCACAATGGCAAAAATGTTCAACTGCTCTTACTGTCTGGGAGGAACATGGTTGGCTCTGGTTTTCTAGTCCCAGATTTAAGGTATAAACTTGGGTTTTCTTCCAAATACAGCATGAGTTTCATCAGAGTTACTTCAGGTTCTGAGTGAGTATACAAGAGGCCTGACCCACTGCAGCTCCTGCCTCTGTTTGGCTGGCTCTGCAGCTTATTGCCCTGAGATGAGGATGCTGTGAATCTTGAACAAACCTTGTATTGCTTTTCAGGGCTGCTCACCTGCCTAGAGAACACCTTGAATTCAACAACTGCAAAAATCACTACTGATCAGTTTTCTTCTTACAAAGAACAGGAAATAAAATCATATAGAATATTGGAAACATAGATAATTGAATATAGAATTATACCAATGAAATATCCAATAGTTCATTTACATCAAAATGTACATTGCTTAAAAAATATAGAAAATTCTTCCAGTATAGATAGATAAATTACATATAGATTCTATTTACAATAAAGAATAGTATACTTCGCAAATTATAAAGTATATATCTTTAAAATATATATACACACACACATATATGTGTGTGTATGTGTGTATATATATATATATAATGTATATATACAGTGAGGCTTAATAGACTGGATAGAAAAGATCTTTTCCTGTTAATATTAAAACATAAATTCTTTCATTTAGAATATATACTCAATAATATGCTCTTCACTCTCAAAAAATAAAAATTAAATAAAAAAGAAAGATTTGTTTTCTATTTATCAAGTGCTTGTTAGGTAATCAAACTAGTAGGATTCTCTCCTGCTTATTCTTTCACACTCAGAGATTCCATAAAATATTGAATAATCTATCGTGTAATACAGAGTGGCTAATTTTATATTTTTAATAAATTAGCTTCTTGTTTTAGTAAAAAAGGCCAGTGTTAAACTTGATTGATGCTAAATTATTCCCAGTAATACTTGTTAGAATGGCCCTTGAATTTGTATCCCAAGCCTTGATTTTTCCACAGAGTCCCATTATTGGAATTTCTTACTGCACATAAGACAGCATCTTAAATTATGCAGTTAATTTAAGTTACTGTGTATTAAGCATTAGTACCCTGTCCTCTCCCTCCCCATCACTCCATTCCCAATCTCACCTGATGGCACTATTTTCTCTGCAACACTGAAGTTTAAATCCACAGAATCCTCCCCATTACCCACTCAGCCTCATCAGCTTATAATCAAGTGTTCTCAAGCCTTTATCAGAAATCTACTTCAAATCTGGTATACCTTATTAATGTCATTGTTTAGGATCTTGTCATCTTTTATCAGCAATAAAACAATAGCTTCCTAAAAGATTTTCACGCTACCAACCTCTCCCTAATTTAGTCCATCTTCTACTCTGTAACGATCTGATTGTGTTACTATGGTACTTAAAAACAACAATAAAAGCTTAAATATCTTCTAGGGTAGGATGCGAAAAAAGTTTCGGCATTGCTGTTGCTGTTTTTTTCAACCTTGCCCTGCTGTAACTTTTTAGGCCAGCTCCCTCTATTCATTCCACGCATAACAATCTTCTCCTGTTACCAGCTCTGGTCCTTGCACTCTTTATCAATAGAAATTGATAAGAGGCCAGGCAAGGCTTTACTGGGACTGTGCTGTGGCAAAAACAAGTAACAGGTGTCCTTCTCACTCCCTGAGGGGGGACGAGCTAGTCACTTAAATGGAGTAAGGGTTGGGGGCGGATCTGTGGGTCGGGCCGAGGGGCGGCTTAGGTGATGTGCCCACCACTCAGTGCAAGGGCCATGCACAGTACCTGCTTTTGCTCCAGACACCTCGGGAGTGACAGTTAGTTTTTGGTCTTTTTGTATCTTCTTCTTCATAATTGCTCCCACTGCACATGAATGCAATTATTTTTAGTTGCTTCTAGTTTCTTTGTATTTTGTTGCTTGAGGAGACTTTTGTCCAGGTACAAGCACTGCAGCAAAGGGTCCCAGGTCCCAGACTGTCTCACTCGTATGTTTTTACATCTTAACATTTTCATGTTGTTCTTCAAAGTAGACTTTATCCTGTTTTCTGACTTTAATGTTTACTAATAAAATAGTTTATTTGAAATAAATGTTACCAATCTGAATGAGCTAAATGCTTTCCCATTTTTTTTCCAAGATAATTGCAGTGGTTAAGACAACAGTAGTGACCATCTTAAGACTCATTATTAATATAGTTTTGTTGATGGTACCACTGATACTATAATTAAATGAATGAACAAACAGGGGAATGGATATAGCAAAAAAATAAAGATTGAATGACTTAGTTGAGTAGCCCATATTTTTTATTTCTTCCTTTTTATAGTAATAGTACTATTTTATTATTCACGGTCTTATCATTTCTTTTTCACCTGCTAGTTTTGGTTGGAATTTTATTTTGCATATAAGTAACAGCTATAACAAAAAATAAGTGAACTAGTTTTTATACGAAAAGATCCTTTTAAATTACATATATTTTTAGATTTGTATTTATAAGATTGTAGCCTAAAAAGCTGGTATACCTGTGTAAAACATAGATAAATATTGCTGAACAATATTTAGTCACTGGATATCAATATTTATGGTAAGGTAAGCATGCAGAATGGTTAGTATTCAGAAGCTGGAATCTACTAAAACTTTTTAAGCTAATTTATTTCTTTCATGAATACTCTTTTTTTCCTATTTCATAACAATGACACCACTTTATTTTCTATTATTAGCTTTGGTACTTTAAATCAACATTTAAGAATTGAAATGCTGTTCTTACTTAGAAGGAGTCCAATGTACTTATTCCAGTGGATTTTTGGTTCTCTCTCTAGGAAAGACAGCAAATTATAATATATTAGTCTACCATTAAGTACACACTAAATTAGTTTTCAAATATTTACTACTGGAAATTGTATATTTGAAAAGTCATAGAGTGTGTGTTTTTGTTTAGTTGGTTTTTTAATCCATAAAGACTCTGCCTCTAGCTGTGAGTTTGAAATATCCTGCCAGATCATACTGAATCCTTAAATTATTTCATGGTATACCTAGAAACCAGATTGAAGCTCTCACATAAAATATATTTTTCCATCCATCAAGGACTAGCTTCTCAGACAGGTACAAAAGCAGATTCAAATAAATAAATGTATAGTCTGATTTTTAGTTACTAGTAGTGACTTTGTTCCTTGGAAACTTATTTTCTACAATATATCCATTCACCAACATAGGCCTGGCCTCATCAATTCTGTTGATGCACCAAGGCCTCGATCCTCATAAGGACACCACATGAAATCTTGGCCACCTGTAATTTGAGAAGATAAAACAAACCTTCAGTGCATATGCTAAATATTTAAGCATTGCAGGTTATACACAGGGAACTCTTTTAAAAAATTAAGTTGCAATTACGTACTCATGAAAGAATACAAGAAAAACAAATATCTGTGCAACACCCCCTTAAAAGTAATTTCAAGTAAAATAAATGCACTGAAGCTACTTTATTGGGGTTTGGTTATACCTAATTTTAATGTTATTTCACAAAATGTTGAATGATCTTATAATGGATTTGAAACCTGGCAAATGTTCATAATACAAGGTAGTACATGTGATGAATTCTTAGAGGTTGTGGCAAACACATTTTAGAGCAAGTGAAAGCGTGTGCAGGATTAGCAAGTAAGTGATAGCATTGTCTTTTCTGGAAAATTTTCAGTTTTATTAAGCAACATAGGAGATAATCAAAGATGAACAGAAGAGCACCTTAGACACTTTTGTAAGTGAAAGAGTACCCTGTAAATAATTATATTAAACAATAGGCCTAAGCCAGGACTGTCTAGGGAAACTAGGAAGGATAGTCACCAAAGTAATGTCATTATTATTTTAGAAAGAAAATGAAAGTATCAATTCTCTTTACTCATTCTTAAGGGAAATAACATATTCAAAATATATATTTATATTTCAAAGGCATGAATTGTTTCAGTTGTAAAGTTTGCCTTATGCAAGCATACCTTACAAAGAAATATTCAATTTGCATGGTAGCAATCTCTTTCTGCACATTACCAAATTAAAAAAAAAAAAAAAAAGCTGTAGAATCCACTGTTTTTTTTTTTTTTTTTTTTAGACTGGATTTAATCTTATTGAACTAGTAGACATACTATTAATCAATTATGCCTCCAATCATCTTACCCCCTATTAATTTTAGTATTCATTTCAATGGCAACTATATCTAGAATTCAACTTCATGAACAGGTGCAAACCAGTCATTCAGCTCTCTCCTCTCACTATACTGGTATCTTCTGTATTTATTAATATGGAATGGTCTAAACATGAGGTTCTTTCTTTCCCTTTCCCTTTCTTTCTTTCTTTCTTCTTTCTTTCTTTCTTTCTTTCTTTCCTCCCTCCCTCCTTTCTTTCCTACCTTGCTTCCTTCCTTCCTTCCTCCCCGTCTCTCTCCCCTCCTCTCCTCTCCTCTCTTTCTTTTAAGCAAGATATTGCTTATCATGAACAAATTAGATCTTTTAGCAATGTAATATTTTTTTAAAGTTATCTTAAATATCTAAACTAGCAGCAACGAAATTTTTTTTTTTGTCTAAAAACAGTTCTAGTACCTCCTGTGCCTTGTCCCATGATGTGCTACTTGCCGATGGTACATTTACTCACAATTTGGGGCTCTACCTGCTCACAGACTGACACCTGCTCTCTCGCTGAAACTGTCCTCAGTGTAAAATTGATGTCCATTCAGCCAGTAGATCGACAATACTCGCATTGACTCTGTGTCTGCAGGTTTCATTATTATCTGTTCATTTACCTTATTTGAACAATACTTCATGTGGAAAACCCTTTTTCCTACACTGTTAGAATCCTCCTGCCCTTAGGAGCAGAACTAGCCTAGCTTGATGGAAAATGTTTGGCTAAAGTGCTCTTTGAAATCAAAATTTCCAAGAGATATTTGAGAGACTCTGAGCTACAGTCTGTGATATACAGACAAGCATCCAAATGCTTTACTTTTTGGTTTGCTTTCTCTTCAATTTTCCTACATTATTCAAATATTAATAGAATAGAGGTTTTTTAAAGCTTACAAAAACTGAAACAAAAACAGCTGCTTAACATAAAGTATCACCTTGTGATAAATACTCTGATGATTTGAAGAATCACGCGTTGTTAAAGACATTGAATTAAATATCATCTTAGGCTTATAAACAGTGATCCCATCTGTGAAAATTATTTCACATAAAAGAAATAATTGAGGAAATGTTCTCAATTGTTATTTCAGCTCAACAGTTGCTAAAATTGCAATTGGCAGCACTGTTGTTCTCAGATACGTCTCAGTGGCCTATGTTAGAAATTTACCAAATGCTTCTTAAATCTTCTATCAGCCAGTAAGGTCAGTCTGGCAGTAACATACATTAAGTTGTCTCAGGAAATTAGGCAAACAATATTTTAAAATATGTGTAATTTATTAATCTTGTTATAAATGAGAAAATGCCACACATTCGTTCAATGTAGTCATTACATTGAAAATGTGAAGAACAAATTTGAAATAGTATTGTTCATATTTCTTAAATATTCATTTCAGCTGTGAATGTACATCTGGATGGACTGGACAGAACTGTAGTGAAGAAATAAATGAATGCGACTCTGACCCATGCATGAATGGAGGTCTTTGTCATGAATCTTCCATCCCTGGGCAATTTGTGTGCCTGTGCCCACCCTTTTATACTGGAAAATTTTGCCATCAACACTATAACCCCTGCGATCCACTCAGTGACCCTTGCCAAAACAATTCGACATGCTTGACTTTGGTAGATGGAAATCATTATTGCATTTGCAGAGAAGGTAAGGGCTTATATTTGTTTTAATGTTTGATCTCATTGTTTTGTTTTGTCCCTATAGGCTGGTGTCTTCTTAAGAATGGGTGAGAGAAAAATCTATATATGGGGGAATATCTGACTCCAAACTCAGATATATAAACATACTGGGGAAATAATCTAAAAAGTTAACCTGAATAGCATGGGGGGGAAAGGAGAGACTTTGTAGCTTTGGTTCTTTTTAAAACTAAGTTCTTTCAGAAATCCTCTCTTATTCTTTGTTAACAGTCTTTCTTTCCTGAATAATTTTCTCCATGTAGTGTTCCTAACAACAGCAGTAGTTAGAAATGGGCATAGGTTCAATCTACAGTAATCAAATGCTTCGATATATCTTTTCCCCTGGAGTATCACTTCTTTCTGCTTAGATTGCTAAACTAGTATCATGTGACTCTGGTGGCTACTTTGTACAATAAGAGATAGCCCATGTAAGAGACAGAGAATGGGCAGATCAAAGGACATCATTGGAGCCCCTGAACCCAGTCACACTTGAAGCCAGGCTGCTTCTGGCTTCCTGGGTCATATCAGACAATAACTTAATTTATTATCATTAAAGATGCTTGATTGGGATCTCTTCAGTTGTAACTGAAAGAGATCTGGTTAATTTGCAGGAGCTCTGAGTAAATGTTTGCTGCTCCTGTATTGCCAGCTATGCAAAAGCTATTACCATCTTCAGCGGGAATGCTTCTGCCATAAAATTAGACCATGGTAGACTTTTGGCATAACTGGAATGTGTCATAAACATAATATAAAAAACAGCTATTTATTTTCTAATAATTACTTATGTGTTCATATCTCTTTCCTTGTTACTGGCTTTACTAGAATAGGAGTCCTTTAAAGATAAGGACAATGCTCATTTACTCTTCTGTCCAAAAAAGGCCAATTTAGACTGTATTCGTTCATTCGTTGCCTTAGTCAAAGTAAATTCCCCTTTGTTTTTACAAATCCTCTAAGATCTCCTGAGGATGTAAGGTAATCTGCTATAATGATATGTAGAGGCAAGTCCGTAAACCTGTGTAAATGGCAGAAACTTCTGGGCCTTCTGAAGGATTAGAACTAGAATCTGGAAATCCATTAGTAATTATTTTTGTAAAAATGGCATGGGCTCTATAGAGCATATAACACAGTTGTATAAAGCATATGAGTAAATGTTTCCAGGAATGAGGCAGGAACATAGAGCTAAAACAAAACATGAGGGGAGTGCCGACATCATGAAAGACACAGTAATTATGAAGTAGATAATAGAATACTTTTCCTTTTAACAAAGATTGAAAGTGAAATTTTTGAAAAAATAGTCAATAGCAGGGGAGAGCTAATTTACTCCACAGAATTATTCCATGGTGCTTTACCTATGCTACTAATATATTCTAAGAATATAAGTAATAGATAAATGTTTCTTGAGGAGCAGTGGTATAGTCCCTCAATTTGAATAAAACCTCCTCCATTTCACCAGAGGTAATTTTCTACAAGATAGGCATGTTTTTTCAAATAATATTTTAATAATTCATTTTCAATTCATAAATGCATTTAATAATTGTATATAATCTTGTAAGATTAATTTCCTGTTGGGGGATTAGGGAAAAGTAAGTTTGGAGATATCATAAAAGCTTCTTGTCTCCTAGCAAACTAGTAATAAGATTGCTGAGCTCCAGAGCACTCACAAAAATAGCTTGGGGACAATTTACACTGCACCATAGTATGTGAGCAAAATCATTTTTTTTCTTGGAACGTCATCATTCTACATAAAGCTTCAGAGATTATGACTCTTCAAAGCACTGCTTTGGGTAGAGTGACAGGTAGGCACAGTGAATCTTGTGTTTATTCATTCTTAATTATTATTCAGCATAAAGTATTGCTGGAAGTGCACATCATTTCTAAACTATTTTGTTTTATATATATAAACAAATAGTTTTATATATAAACATATATATTTCTATATATATGTTTATATATAAAAATATTTATAACATAACTATGGTAAAAATGTTTTATATATATAAACATATATATGGATATTTATACATATATTTATGTATTTTAAATATATAACTCTATCATATTATACATAACATATAATAGTATATAATATAATAATATAATTATAATAATTTTACATATATTATTAATTATAATTTATATATCATTTGGTATATTATCTTATATATAGAATATATTAATATTTAATATATATTGTATATAACATATAATAAAATAATACAATGTTATATGTTAATATATAATATATTAATATATATTAAAATACAATATATTATATTATATTATATATATTATACTACAGCATATTATATATAAAATATATTATATATTTTATATAATAAATAATCTGTTATATTATATATAACATAATATATATTATATAATATATAATAGATGTTATATAATGTAATGTATTGTATATTATAATTTATAATATTTATAATAATATAGTATATTTATAGAATAATAAATATAATTATATTATAAATAATATATTATATATATAATTATAAATATAATTATATTATAATAATATGACATATATTATATATAATATATGTCATATTATATAAAATAATGTATAATGATATAAAAACAATATGTTATATTATATAGCATATATTATATAATGATATATGTTATATTATAATAATATAGTTTATATATTATATATAAAAATATAATATATATTATAAGTATATAATATAGTAAAATATCATAAAATATCATTATAATTTATATTATATTATTTATAATAATATTATAAATTATGTATTATGTAGTGATATATAATATATTTAATATATTAAATATGTTATCAATATAATGCATATGATATATATTTTATATGATATATTATATACAACATAATATATTACTAATTATTATATAATATAGAAGATGTTACAGAAAAAACAGAATGAAGTTTTTGGCCAATCCAATATTATTATATTATAATATATAATATTATATATAATATGTATTATAATATATAATATATAGTGATATAATATATTATATAATACATATTATACTATATAATATATAGTATATTTTCCATTATTACTAAGTAAAATTGTATAATATATTTATTATTATATATAATAATATATTATTATAATATATAATAATATGATATATATTATTATTAATATAAAAATATAATATATTTATTATATACACTTTATTATATTATATAATATATTATATAATGTTATATTATTATATAACATATAATATATAATAATATATATTATATAAATATAAATCAAAATATCATAATTATATAATATGTAACATATATTATATATTATATAATATTATAATTATATAATATGATATACATTATATGTTATATAATACATAATATATAATATGTTATATATGTTATTATGTATAATATAATATATATTATATGTTATAATATATATTATATATTATATGTTATGTTATATGTTATATTATTATATAATACATAATATATATTATATGTTATTATATATTACATAATAATATATACTATATAATATATAATATGTAATATTTTATATATGTTTAATATATTATTTATATATAAATATATAAGTATACATATAAATGTTTTATATATAAACATATTTTTATATATATGTTTTTTATATAAACATATTTATAACATAACTATTGTAAAAATATTTACTTACTATTGCCTTTACTAGTATTCTTCAACCTCTGTTGCAGATCAAAGCTAAAGTCTGTAACATTAAAAAACTACCTTAGAATATTAAAAAGAGGTCGACTATGGGATACTTTAAGCACTATTCTGTGATTTAATTTTATAGTTGTTATTTAAAATAAGTTCTATTTCAGAGCCATCATATCATTTCTTAAAGAAAATATTCTGATGAAATTCCATTTTTCAAAGTACTGAAATTGTAAATCACAAAGAATCCCAAGACTTAACATCTTAGACAGACAGGATTTGGAAGGTGCACTAGAACTCTTGTTAATTTGTTGGTGTTTGTCAAGTGACTAGAATACGGCAGGTTCATGAGAAAATAGTGTTAAGGCTTAACGTCTGAGAGTTGAGCACCCGCATTCCCGAAATTTTGTTCACAGCTTTTAATCAGTTTATAAATTTTATCACAATTTAAATGTAAGTATAAATAAAATCCCAGAGCTATGGTGATAATGTAACTACATACTAGACAACTAAATTATAAATGACATTAAAATGTACCTTGAAGTTGGTAATTCCCTAGTGGTTCAGTGGTTATGACTCTGTGCTTTCACTGCTTGAGGGCCCAGGTTCTATCCCTGTTCAGGGAACTAAGCCTCATGGCCAAAAAAAAAAAAAAAAAAAAAAAAAATTAATACTTTGATTTATGCCAAATCGATTGTTCAGCCGGTAAAGTATTTTGGTTCATGTGACTGAAACTTGTAGGCAAAACAACAATCTAATCCATTTGGTCCAATATTAGCTACTGTAGTAAAACACCAGAATTACTGTGATCATGTTTTGCAACAGAAAGTAAGGGCAATCCTTCTGCCTTCTGATTAGACCTGGGGTGAGTTAATTTGTTCCCTATGAACGCTGAACGTTTTCTATTGGAAAATAGGTAGACAGAGAATAATCCTATTTGTTTAAACAATTTATCTGATTAAAAACTCAGTGCTTTAATAAATATAAAATTAGTGAACAGAAAGACATATATAATTTTATGATTCCTAGAAACAAATGTCGTTTATTCTCAGTCCCCCTATAGTGTTAGCTTTGGTGATTTAGTGTGCAATCAATTTACACAGCTCAAAATTTATTTTATACTACATATGTTTTCTGCTTCTCTAACCTGTGCTCTGTACACAACACATGTGAATCTTGCAACTGCATGTTGATAGTGTTTTAGAAATCTAAAAATTGTATTCCCTATTAACTGATTCAACAAACATATATGGATTTCCTACCATGTGTCAAGTCTTGAGATAGGTTCTGGAGAAATTAAAAGTGGCAATGACACGCCCTCAAGGTTTTTAATTTCAAGGAAGAGACACATAATTTAACTAACCATTAGAGTACGAAGTAGTAAGAGCTTTCCCATTTACAACAGAGATATGCACAAGCAAAGAGGATTTGTGGATGCACACCCCAGCTTTCTCGTTGACTGTGACAACTCTGAGTTATGTGGCAAATGATTTCTAAGAGACTCTCCACCAGCCTGGGTCCTTGGTTGTCCACAGCAATAACCTTCTCATGAAACCACTCTCTTCCTTCTTTTATTTTCCCACCCCCTTGCAATAATCCCTGGGACCTCAAATAAGGTACTTCCATGCAAATCATTTATCTCAATTTTTATTGCAGAGTAACTCAAGCTAAGACACAGAGCAAATCCCATCCTTTTGGCAATTACGGTTGATTCAGGGGTGGGCATGGACCTGGAATAATCCCAGACAGAGCCTTTCCCTGGAACTGATGCTGAGAGCAGCTTTCTCTTTCTGCCAATGTTTCAGTTGGTGCAGCCAACACCATGTTACCTTCACTTGGAGATCTATATGCTGGAGTAGAAGAGTGTGTGAGAAAAAACATGTCCTGGCAGTTCCTATAGTTTTTTCTTTAATTCTGAAAACTACCTGGTATCCTTACTAGTTAAGCTACCTGTAAATCCCATTTCTTATCAAAGTTAGCATTTTTGTTTATACTGTATGTGATCAAGAGTAATGTCTAATGCATAACTGTGAAAGGAAAGAGCTAATTAAGTAGAAGAGTTTGAATAAACTGAGTTCAACTTCAGGCTGGTAGAAATGGAGTATAAAAATGACATGAGGATTACAGAGGTACAGGTGACTTTGGATGAATTGCATGTGAAAGTCCACATGTATAGCACACAGTAGAGTCTCTGTGTTAGCATATGTGTGTGTATACAGTGAGGGACATAAAATATTGCATTCTTAAAATTCTTTTCTAATATTCTCTAAGATTCTTTCTCTTTTTACGTTGAATTATTTCTCATTTTATAGGCAAGAACATCACCCTATCAATTATTTCTTTTTTTAATTTATTTTATTGAAGTATAGTTAATTTACAATGTGCTGATTTCTACTGTACAGCAAAGTGATTCAGTTATGTGTATGTGTGTGTGTATATATATATATATTCTTTTTCATATTATTTTCCATTATGGTTTATCACAAGATATTGACTATCATTTCCTATGCTATACAGTAGGACCTTATTGTTTATCTGTTCTATATATATTAGTTTACATCTGCTAACCCCAAGCTCCCAATCCTTCCCTCCCCCAACCCCCCCAAATATTTCTAATTTAATTTAAAGGGCTTAGTTTCCAAATGTAGCCACTTCATCCATAGGTCTCCAAGGTGAAAGAAGCAACAGTTTCTTTAAATGAACTTTATGAAGGTCTAAAATGTGGAAAGGACTCCTTCGCTACAATACAAGGATTCACTTGTAGTGAAGGGAAGAGTCGGATAATTTATGTGTGTTACTGATTTACAATTGGGATTCTAAGCTTGATGGATTTCTATTACAAGAGGAGGTGAGCAGTTGCATTTAAACATGTCTATCAATCCCATATATATACTATCTTTATGGTAAAGCCACATTACCTGAGGTGTATAATTCTGAGCACCAAATAAATGTGTCACTTGATGAATGGTTTGTCTAAATTAAAAATTACTCCTTTCGACAATTAAAAACATGTGCTCATGTTGTAGTGTATACCTATTAGGTTTAAATAGCTGTTGACATTTATATCCAGAAAATTCTTCAAAGAAAATCTATATATTATTGCCAATTAACTTTAAAATATGTCAAATTTTATTACATTTAAAAACATTAGCTTTTATACCCATTTTCTAAAAGAAAATAGATCCTAAGGATCTATTAAAAATATTAGGATCTATTGAAAATATTACTTTTATCTTTTCATATATCTTTGTTTTTAAAGTTAAGTCTGCATCTATTTTGTAATATTGGCTAATTTTTAAAGAAAATATTAATATTTGTATTATGTCATTTAAAAAAAGAAGAAAACAATACTTTTTTTTCTGACTTGCCAAGAAAGATCTCTCTTTGTTTCCATAAAGTTTTAAAATCTAGGGAAATTAAAATTTTAATTAAAGAGAAATAAAAATTTCTAATGCTTTTGCAAATAACTCATTTTAATATTTATATTTTAAATTAATTAATTTATTTATTTTTTGGCTGCGTTGGGTCTTAGTTGCAGCACGTGGGACGTGTGCAGGATCTTTAGTTGTGGCACACTGTCTTCTCTCTAGTTGTGGCATGCGGGTTTTCTCTTCTCTAGTTGCAGCACGCAGGCTGCAGAGCACGTGGGCTCTGTAGTTGTGGCATACAGGCTCCAGAGCACGTGGGCTGTGTAGATGGCGACATATGGGCTGTCTGGCCGAGGTGCAAGAGTTCAGGAGTTGTGGTGCACAGGCTTAGCTGCCCTGCGGCATGTGAGATCTTAGTTCCCCCACCAGGGATCCAACCAGCTTCCCCTGCATTGGAAGGCAGATTCTTTACCACTGGACAACCAGGGAAGTCCCGAAAATAATTCATTTTAATACTTTTTTTTGTTTGTTTGTCTTAAAATGTATGGATTTTACACTACATTGTTTGAATACATGGAAAATACACTCTAATTGTCACTATTTACTTCATTTCTAATTACTCCAGCTGATATTACTTCTAATGTGACAGTTGTCAAATATAGCCCTGAATGATAAAATGCTTACTAAAAAGGTTTTATGAAAACCTAACTATTGTTAGTGTACTTTGTTCTATGCCATCCTCTCCAGAGAATAAAGTATAAAAAGGCTACATTTGTTAGAACGGAGAAAATATTAAGTGATTAAAAATACTATACCTGTAATCTACATTGATTTAGTTCTGGATTTGAGCAGTAGTTTTAGTAACTAATTTAAATGTAAAAATAGGATTTATTAAACAGTCACATGCATTTGCTGCAACAATCACAGGTAAGACAGTATAAGAAAAAGATCAAGAGAACATTTGTCTGAGAATTGCTCATTATTTGTGTGTGAAGAGCTCTACTGCTGTTAATAAAATAGAGTTAGCTGAATAGATCTGGATAGGAATAAATAGGAGAGGAATAGCATAGAATTAATTCATTGTACTTTGAGTTTTGGCAGACTTTTAGCTGTCACTGCATATATTCAAAACAAATATCCTTCACACGAATATGTATCAATTTCTAAAACCAAGGACTATGGAAAATTTAGTTTGGAACAAAGTATATATACATCTAACGCTTTTAAATCCCCCAAACTTATGCTTTCCCTGCAAAGGTTTGGCTTATTTTAAATGCGATCCACATCTACTTTATTTTTTCTCCCAATGTCCACTGCATTTCAGCAATCTCGTTTCCTCAGTCCATTGACATATGTTGCTAGGTGGTAACAAAACTCCATCTCAGAAATGTCAAACTAAATGAATGAGGCAAAATCACGGAAAACAAGGTTATCCTGTGAGCTGTCCAAGTTCCCAGGTGCTGAATGCTCTGATCCATCAGCCCAGCTGAACTCAGGGTGCACACTGCAGTCCTCTAGCTGGTCAGTACCCCTGAGTTCTAGTGCCACAAAAGGACATTTCTAAAAAAACAACTTAAGGTCAAAATGCCCTGTGTCCCAGATAACACTAGTTATGCTAAAAGTAGAAATGGTGGAATGCATCCAACTTTCTAAATCTTTAACTTGAAAAAAAATTAACTACAGTAAAATATTTAAGGAAATACCTTATTATTTATTTATAACTGTACTATGACATTTACAATTTAATATAACAGTTATAGTGATTGACAAATTGTGTTGAAGTGTGTTGCAATAATAACTTGTTCACCTAAAATTAGGAGATCCATATTAACTTGGAAATAACTAATTTATAATAACAAAATTTTGTTCTGGATGCTGAGGATACAATATCTACTGCATGAATAAAATTACAAGCATGCAACTTCAGAGTTTAACTTGAAAGATTTGATAATTGAGAAAGAAAAAGTAACACAAATTAATACCAGTGCTTTTCCAGAAGACTGCCTGGTTTGCTAATCAAGTAGGTTTCTTATTAGTGTTTCATGGGGCATCTTTGTTCCATCTTTCTACTTTTAACCAATTGTTGTCTCTATACGTAAAGGGAATTTCTTTTAGATACCATGTATTCCTGTTATTTTATTTAGTCTGATTTTTTCTGCCTTTTAACTGAAATGTTTTTTAAAATCATATTTAATATAATTATTGCTATATATGGCTTTAAATAAATTGTCTTGCTACTTGCTTTTTACTTGTCATATCTGTACTTTGTTCCTTTATGTTTGCCTCCTTTTGGATTATGTCATTTTAAGTTTTCATATTATCTCCGGCTAAGGAGGCAGCCATATTTCACAAGGCATAGTATCAACTTCCCAAACTCTAACTGGAAGTGGGTTTGGCCTTTGAACTGAGGGCAGACACCACAGAGAACGGCAGGGGCTTGTGGCATGGTGTGATGTGAAAAGGTAAAGCTGGCCAGTCCCAGGTTATTTAATGGGAATCTGAGTAAGAAAATGTGAAGAGCATTTTCCACTCAGCAGTAAGTGCTGAAGCTGAAAAGTCATGATATAGAGACAAGGGAAACTGTGCTACATTATCTGCATGGCAATATTACAATATTGTAATGACAATATTAAAAGAATCTGACACTTTCAACATGAAGAGATATTTGCAGAGAGAGTGAGGAAGAGAAACTCTATGAGAAGGTACAATGGGAGCAAGATGGCCATTCATGGGTAGATAGACTATCCTCTCTTTCCCATATTTCTCAATTCCAATCCCAGTCTATGTGTATGCCACTAATAAAGTTTTCTTAGGGTAACTTGAATGACCTTCTGTTCCTCAAACTAAAAAGTCTGAGTAGATATTGACATTATAATGTCACTTCAATTATATGGTACTTAGTTATAGCACTGAAAAAGTAGGAGAAAAGAAAATCCTCAAAAATATTAGCAAGAAAAATATAAAAATAATATTAGCAGCAATATATATATATAGTTATACTTAGTTATTCTATAACCATGAAAATAATTGTTTAAATGATCATCATAAATATTAAAATATTTAATATATTTTAAATAGTGATATAAATTTGATTTTTTTCGGACACAAATATGTTGAAATAATTACAACTGACTCTTTTATAAGTCTATAATTTTCTTTCCTTTTTTTCTTTGCTTTTTTTTAAACATAACTGGCATGAGTTTAAATGGATGACTGATTATATAGCTATGAATCAAAAGCAGTTAAATTTGCCTCATCTGCTAACTGCTTTGAATAAATCTGATCATTGAAGCTCAATTTTACTTTAAGATTGGTCGTCACATTAATTCATTTGCTTTCCGGATAGTTTCAGTTCTTTTTGTTCAAACACTTAAAGACCTTAAAACAACAACATTAGCATAAACTCTATTTCCAGAGGAGATTTAGTAAAGTGGTGCTCCCTTGATTCTTTCATTTGAACTCGTTAATTAGAAACTAGCATAATTTTATTCAGACATTACTTGAAATAGAGTAGTATGAGAACTCAGAGATGAGATGTTTTCTCCCTCCCATTTTTTTTTTTCATAACTTACATTATGAGCATATTTTCCAGACTCTTTACTACTGATTCCGATTTTCACACTCTAAAGTGAGGATTGCTCATCTCTACCCATCTCCTCTCTCTTTGCAGGATTTAAAGGTGAACACTGTGAAATTAACATGAATGAGTGCTCCCCCCTTCCTTGTCAGAACTGTGGTGACTGTAAAGTTGGGGTCAACAATTTCAGGTAGAGAAAAGCAAAAAACATCTATATACATGTCCATGCATCTAGATGTATCCAAATGTATGCATTTTATAATGTCAATGGACACATTGAACAACACTTCTGCTTATTAACAATTTGCTGTGCTATGGTTATTTGAATTTTCAGCTTTAAAATTTTACAACAATGGAATTATTAAATTTCTTGTTTAAAAGGAGTGTTTGCAGACCTGGGTTTTCTGGACCTCTATGTGAAACTAGTGAGTGTTCCTCTAAACCGTGCCAAAATAATGGAATCTCTGTGGATCTGACAAGTAGGTTAGAGGCTACATTTTTTTTCTGAATCAATTATCTTATATGTAAAATATAACAAATAATAAAGTGAACACACATGTACCCATTATTCAACTTAAGAAGCTGAACATTACTGATACTCTTCTGTTTGTCCTCAAGTACTCCTCCACTCTCCCACCCAATTATATTGAATATCCTGAATTTATATTTATTTCCCTTGCCTTTAGTATACATAAATTAACTATTTGTATGTATGCCTGAATAAAACACTCTTTAGTTTGCATATTAATATAATTGAGATAATATTCTGTATCGTCTTCCGAAACAATCCATTTTGTTGAAGATGACATTTCTGCATTATCTGTTAGTGCATGTGTCTGTTGCTCATTTTTAACTATTGTAGAATATTCCATTTAAATATACGCCAATGACATTTATCATTCTCCTGGTTGTAGATATTTGGGTTATTTGTCTCTTTTTTCCTAGAAATAATAATACTATTAAGGTTTTCAAATATTTCTCCAAATATGCAAGTACAAATGTCACTCTAGGTTTCATACCCAGAGAATATTTGGACCTTTGGGTAGCCACTTTCACATTTATTATATCATGGGGCTTTTTCCCAGTGCACTTTGAAAATGCAATATTCACACTGTTAAGAGAGTGAGTAAATGTTCCTATTTGCAGTGTCAAAATGTTCCATTTGGGCTTATCTGCTGTGTGTAAATTATACCTCCTTTTGGTTTTCCTCTGTGTTCCCATGTGTGAGAACACATATACATTTCAAGATATTTAATTTTCTTTCTAGAAATGCCTGTTTATGGCATCTGCCCATTAATGTACTCTTCTTATTGATTTGTAAGAACATTTATATATTCTAATTAATACTTCTGTTAGTTGTACGTATTGGGTAGGCCAAAAAGGCTGTTTGGGTTTTTCCATAAGATGTTACAGAAAAACCCAAACGAAAGTTTTGGCCAACACGACACTACTGAAAATATGTTCTACTGTTTGTGGCTCGACATTTCACCTCTTTATGAAAATTGTGAGTACTAAAACTTATTTTTAATGTAATTGAATTACTCATTCACTTTGTGTATGGCTTGCTTTGTTAAGTCTTGTTTAAAAATGTTTACCCTAGGATTAAAAGATGTTTCTTACATTTCCTTTTAAAATATTTAAGCTTCTGCCCTTTATATATTTTTTAACATGTTTACTGGAGTATAATTGCTTTACAATGGTGTGTTAGTTTCTGCTGTATAACAAAGTCAATCAGCTATACATATACATATATCCCCATATCACCTCCCTGTTGTGGCCCCCTCCCAACCCTCTAGGTGGTCACAAAGCACCGAGCTGATCTCTCTGTGCTATGCGGCTGCTTCCCACTATCTATTTCACATTTGGTAGTGTATGTTTGTCCATGTCACTCTCTCATTTCATCCCAGCTTACCCTTCCCTGTGTCCTCAAGTCCATTCTCTACGTCTGTGTCTTTATTCCTGTCCGGCCCTTAGGTTCCTCAGAAACTTTTTGTTTTTTTTACTTCCATATATATGTGTTAGCATACAGTATTTGTTTTTCTCTTTCTGACTTACTTCACTCTGTATGACAGTCTCTAGGTCCATCCAACTCACTACAAATAACTCAATTTTGGTTCTTTTTATGGCTGAGTAATATTCCATTGTATATATGTGCCACATCTTCTTTATCCATTCATCCGTCAATGGACACTTAGGTTGCTTCCATGACTTGTCCTGGCTATTATACATATTGCTGCAATGAATATTGTGGTATATGTCTCTTTTTGAATTATGGTTTTCGCAGGGTATATGCCCAGTACTGAGATTGCTGGGTTGTATGGTAGTTCTATTTTTCATTTTTTAAGGAACCTCCATACTGTTCTCCATAGTGGCTGTATCAATTTACATTCCCACCAACAGTGTAAGAGGGTTCCCTTTTCTCCACACCCTCTCCAACATTTATTGTTTATAGATTTTGTGATGTTGGCCATTCTGACTGGTGTGAGGTGATACCTCATTGTAGTGTTGATTTGCATTTCTCTAATTATTAGTGAGGTTGAGCATTCTTTCATGTGTTTGCTGGCTATCTGTATATCTTCTTTGGAGAAACGTCTTTGGAGAAAGGTCTTCTGCCCATTTTTGGATTGTGTTGTTTGTTTGTTTGATATTGAGCTGAATAAGCTGCTTGTAGATTTTGGAGATTAATCCTTTGTCAGTTGCTTCATTTGCAAATATTTTCTCCCATTCTGAGTGTTGTCTTTTCATCTTATTTATTGTTTCTTTTGCTGTGCAAAAGTTTTAAGTTTCATTAGGTCCCATTTGTTTATTTTTGTTTTTATTTCTATTTCTGTCGGAGATGGGTGAAAAAGGATCTTGCTGTGAGTTATATCATAGAGTGTTCTGCCTATGTTTTCCTCTAAGAGTTTTATAGTGTCTGTCTTTACATTTATGTCTATAATCCATTTGGAGTTTATTTTTGTGTATGGTGTTAGGGAGTGTTCTAATTTCATTCTTTTACCTGTAACTGTCCAGTTTTCCCAGCACCACTACTGATGAGGCTGTCTTTTCTCCATTGTATATTCTTACGACCTTTATCAAAGATAATGTGACCATATGTGCGTGGGTTTATCTCTGGGCTTTCTATCCTGTTTCATTGATCTATATTTCTGTTTTTGTGCCAGTACAATACTGTCTTGATTACTGTAACTTTGTAGAAGATTTTGAACTCAGGGAGCCTGCTTCCTCCAGCTCCGTGACAAAATTCAACACCCATTTATGATAATAACCCTCCAGAAAGTAGGCATAGAGGGAAATTACCTCAGCATAATAAAGGCCATATATGGCAAACCCACAGCCAACATCATTCTCAATGGTGAAATACTGAAACCATTTCCACTAAGATCAGGGACAAGACAATGTTGCAGACTCTCACCACTATTATTCAACATAGTTTTGGAAGTTTTAACCACAGCAATCAGAGAAGAAAAAGAAATAAAAGCAATCCAAGTCGGAAAAGAAGAAGTAAAACTGTCACTGCTTGCAGATGACATGATACTATACATACAGAATCCTAAAGATGCTACCACAAAACTACTAGAGCTAATCAATATATTTGGTAAACTAGCAGGATACAAAATTAATGCACAGAAATCTCTTGCATTCCTATATACTAATGATGAAAAATCTGAAAGAGAAATGAAGGAAACACTCCCATTTACCACTGAAACAAAAAGAATAAAATACCTAGGAATAAACCTACCTAAGGAGACAAAAGACCTGCCCTTTACATTTAAATCTTCATCTATCTGAATATTGTACGTGTGTGAGCTGTGTGGTGTAAGGGAAGCACATAAGTTCATTTTTTCCATGTGACTAACCAGTTGTGCCTGCTACTCGTTTTGAATGAGTACATTTTTACTCTCTGATCTACCTGATCTGCAATGCTTTCTTGTTGCAGATGAAGTTACCATACATGACTATGTGTATTTCTCTGTCTCTATTCTGTTTCCTTAGTTCAATTAGTTGTCCACCTGTCAGTACCATAAATACTTACTACTTACATTTGAAAACCTCAATACTGATAGTGCATGACATCTCATATTTTTAATCTGCTTCAAGAAGATTTAGTTACTTTTGACAGTTTCTTCTGTTCCACATAACACCTTACATTCCAACAAGCAAACAAAGACCAGGTAGAAGTTTAATTGGAATTTTTTTTTTTAATTTTTTTTTAAACATCTTTATTGAAGTATAATTGCCTTACAATGGTGTGTGAGCTTCTGCTTTATAACAAAGTGAATCAGTTATACATATACAATATGTTCCCATTTCTCTTCCCTCTTGCATCTCCCTCCCTCCCACCCTCCCCATCCCACCCTCTAGGTGGTCACAAAGCACCGAGCTGATCTCCCTGTGCTATGCGGCTGCTTCCCACTAGTTATCTATTTTACATTTGGTAGTGTATATATGTCCATGACACTCTCTTACCCTGTCACATCTCACCCCACCCCCTCCCCATATCCTCAAGTCCATTCTCTAGTAGGTCTGTGTCTTTATTCCCGTCTTGCCACTAGGTTCTTCATGGCTTTTTTTTTTTCCTTAGATTCCGTATATATGTGTTAGCATACTGTATTTGTTTTTCTCTTTCTGACTTACTTCACTCTGTATGACAGACTCTTAACTCCATCCACCTCATTACAAATACCTCCATTTCATTTCTTTTTATGGCTGAGTAATATTCCATTGTATATATGTGCCACATCTTCTTTATCCATTCATCTGTCGATGGACATTTAGGTTGCTTCCATGTCCTGGCTATTGTAAATAGAGCTGCAATGAACATTTTGGTACATGACTCTTTTTGACCTATGGTTTTCTCAGGGTACATGCCCAGTAGTGGGATTGCTGGGTCGTATGGTAGTTCTATTTGTAGTTTTTTAAGGAACCTCCATACTGTACTCCATAGTGGCTGTATCAATTTACATTCCCACCAACAGTGCAAGAGTGTTCCCTTTCCTCCACACCCTCTCCAGCATTTATTGTTTCTAGATTTTTTGATGATGGCCATTCTGACCGGTGTGAGATGATATCTCATTGTAGTTTTGATTTGCATTTCTCTAATGATTAATGATGTTGAGCATTCTTTCATGTGTCTGTAGGCCATCTGTATATCTTCTTTGGAGAAATGTCTATTTAGGTCTTCTGCCCATTTTTGGATTGGGTTGTTGTTTTTTTTGTTATTGAGCTGCATGAGCTGCTTGTAAATCTTGGAGATTAATCCTTTGTCAGTTGCTTCATTTGCAAATATTTTCTCCCATTCTGATGGTTGTCTTTTGGTCTTGTTTATGGTTTCCTTTGCTGTGCAAAAGCTTTTAAGTTTCATTAGGTCCCATTTGTTTATTTGTGTTCTTATTTCCATTTCTCTGGGAGCTGGGTCAAAAAGAATCTTGCTGTGATGTATGTCATAGAGTGTTCTGCCTATGTTTTCCTCTAAGAGTTTGATAGTGTCTGCCCTTACACTTAGGTCTTTAATCCATTTTGAGTTTATGTTTGTACATGGTGTCAGGGAGTGTTCTAATTTCATACTTTTACATGTAGCTGTCCAATTTTCCCAGCACCACTTATTGAAGAGGCTGTCTTTTCTCCACTGTATATGCTTGCCTCCTTTATCAAAGATAAGGTGACCATATGTGTGTGGGTTTATCTCTGGGCTTTCTATCCTGTTCCATTGATCTATATTTCTGTTTTTGTGCCAGTACCAAACTGCCTTGATTACTGAAGCTTTGTAATAGAGTCTGAAGTCAGGGAGCCTGATTCCCCCAGCTCCATTTTTCGTTCTCAAGATTGCTTTGGCTATTCGGGGTCTTTTGTGTTTCCATACAGATTGTGAAATTTTTTGTTCTAGTTCTGTGAAAAATGCCAGTGGTAGTTTGATAGGGATTGCATTGAATCTGTAGATTGCTTTGGGTAGTAGAGTCATTTTCACAATGTTGATTCTTCCAATCCAGGAACATGGTATATCTCTCCATCTATTGTATCATCTTTAATTTCTTTCATCAGTGTCTTATAATTTTCTGCATACAGGTCTTTTGTCTCCTTAGGTAGGTTTATTCCTAGATATTTTATTCTTTTTGTTGCAATGGTAAACGGGTGTGTTTTCTTAATTTCACTTTCAGATTTTTCGTCATTAGTGTATAGAAATGCAAGAGATTTCTGTGCATTAATTTTGTATCCTGCTACTTTACCAAATTCATTGATTAGCTCAAGGAGGTTTCTGGTAGCATCTTTAGGATTCTCTATGTATAGTATCATGTCATCTGCAAATAGTGACAGCTTTACTTCTTCTTTTCCGATTTGGATTCCTTTTATTTCTTTGTCTTCTCTGATTGCTGTGGCTAACACTTCCAAAACTATGTTGAATAATAGTGGTGAGAGTGGGCAACCTTGTCTTGTTCCTGATCTTAGTGGAAATGGTTTCAGTTTTTCACCATTGAGGACAATGTTGGCTGTGGGTTTGTCATATATGGCCTTTATTATGTTGAGGAAACTTCCCTCTATGCCTACTTTCTGCAGGGCTTTTATCATAAATGGGTGTTGAATTTTGTCGAAAGCTTTCTCTGCATCTATTGAGATGATCATATGGTTTTTCTCCTTCAATTTGTTAATATGGTGTATCACATTGATTGATTTCCGTATGTTGAAGCATCCTTGCATTCCTGGGATAAACCCCACTTAATCATGGTGTATGATCCTTTTAATGTGCTGTTGGATTCTGTTTGCTAGTATTTTGTTGAGGATTTTTGCATCTATGTTCATCAGTGATATTGGCCTGTAGTTTTCTTTCTTTGTGACATCTTTGTCTGGTTTTGGTATCAGGGTGATGGTGGCCTCGTAGAATGAGTTTGGGTGTGTTCCTCCCTCTACAATATTTTGGAAGAGTTTGAGAAGGATAGGTGTTAGCTCTTCACTAAATGTTTGATAGAATTCGCCTGTGAAGCCATCTGGTCCTGGGCTTTTGTTTGTTGGAAGGTTTTTAATCACAGTTTCAATTTCAGTGCTTGTGATTGGTCTGTTCATATTTTCTATTTCTTCCTGGTTCAGTCTCGGCAGTTTGTGCATTTCTAAGAATCTGTCCATTTCTTCCAGGTTGTCCATTTTATTGGCATAGAGTTGCTTGTAGTAATCTCTCATGATCGTTTGTATTTCTGCAGGGTCAGTGGTTACTTCTCCTTTTTCATTTCTAATTCTATTGACTTGAGTCTTCTCCCTTTTTCTCTTGATGAGTCTGGCTAATGGTTTATCAATTTTGTTTATCTTCTCAAAGAACCAGCTTTTAGTTTCATTGATTTTTGCTATTGTTTCCTTCATTTCTTTTTCATTTATTTCTGACCTAATCTTTATGATTTCTTTCCTTCTGCTGGCCTTGGGGGTTTTTTGTTCTTCTTTCTCTAATTGCTTTAGGTGCAAGGTTAGGTTGTTTATTTGAGATGTTTCCTGTTTCTTGAGGTAGGCTTGTATTGCTATAAACTTCCCTCTTAGCACTGCTTTTGCTGCATCCCATAGGTTTTGGGTCGTCGTATCTCCATTGTCATTTGTTTCTAGGTATTTTTTTATTTCCCCTTTGATTTCTTCAATGATCACTTCGTTATTAAGTAGTGTATTGTGTAGCCTCCATGTGTTTGTATTTTTTACAGATCTTTTCCTGTAATTGATATCTAGTCTCATAGCGTTGTGGTCAGAAAAGATACTTGATACGATTTCAATTTTCTTAAATTTACCAAGGCTTGATTTGTGACCCAAGATATGATCTATCCTGGAGAATGTTCCATGAGCACTTGAGAAAAATGTGTATTCTGTTGCTTTTGGGTGGAATGTCCTATAAATATCAATTAAGTCCATCTTGTTTAATGTATCATTTAAAGCTTGTGTTTCCTTATTTATTTTCATTTTGGATGATTTGTCCATTGGTGAAAATGGGGTGTTAAATTCCCCTACTATGATTGTGTTGCTGTTGATTTCCCCTTTTATGGCTGTTAGTATTTGCCTTATGTATTGAGGTGATCGTATGTTGGGTGCATAAATATTTACAATTGTTATACCTTCCTCTTGGATCGATCCCTTGATCATTATATAGTGTCCTTCTTTGTCTCTTGTAATAGTCTTTATTTTAAAGTCTATTTTGTCTGATATGAGAATTGCTACTCCAGCTTTCTTTTGATTTCCATTTGCATGGAATATCTTTTTCCATCCCCTCACTTTCAGTCTGTATGTGTCTCTAGGTCTGAAGTGGGTCTCTTGTAGACAGCATATATATGGGTCTTGTTTTTGTATCCATTCAGCCAGCCTGTGTCTTTTGGTGGGAGCTTTTAATCCATTTACATTCAAGGTAATTATCGATATGTATGTTCCTATACCCATTTTCTTAAATGTTTTGGGTTTGTTATTGTCAGTGTTTTCCTTCTCTTGTGTTTCCTGCTTAGAGGAGTTCCTTTAGCAGTTGTTGTAAAGCTGGTTTTGTGTTGCTGAATTCGCTTAGCTTTTGCTTGTCTGTAAAGGTTTTAATTTCTCCATTGAGTATGAATGAGATCTTTGCTGGGTAGAGTAATCTTGGTTTTAAGTTTTTCTCTTCCATCACTTTAATATGTCTTCCCACTCCCTTCTGGCTTGCAGAGTTTCTGCTGAAAGATCAGATGTTAACCTTATGGGGATTCCCTTGTGTGTTATTTGTTGTTTTTCCCTTGCTGCCTTTAATATGTTTTCCTTATATTTAATTTTTGACAGTTTGATTAATATGTGTCTTGGCGTGTTTCTCCTTAGGTTTATCCTGTATGGGACTCTCTGTGCTTCCAGGACTTGATTAACTATTTCCTTTCCCATATTAGGGAAGTTTTCAACTATAATCTCTTCAAATATTTTCTCAGTCCCTTTCTATTTCTCTTCTTCTTCTGGGACCCCTATAATTCGAATGTTGGTGCGTTTAATGTTGTCCCAGAGGTCTCTGAGACTGTCCTCAGTTCTTTTCATTCTTTTTTCTTTATCCTGCTCTGCAGTAGTTATTTCCACCATTTTATCTTCCAGGTCACTTATCCTTTCTTCTGCCTCAGTTATTCTGCTATTGATCCCATCTAGAGTATTTTTAATTTCATTTATTGTGTTTTTCATCATTGCTTGGTTCCTCTTTAGTTCTTCTACGTCCTTGTTAAATGTTTCTTGCATTTTGTGTATTCTGTTTCCAAGATTTTGGATCATCCTTACTATCATTATTCTGAATACTTTTTCAGGTAGACTACCTATTTCCTCTTCATTTGTTAAGTCTGGTGTGTTTTGACCATGCTCCTTCATCTGCTGTGTGTTTTTCTGTCGTCTCATTTTGCGTATCTTACTGTGTTTGGGGTCTCCTTTTCACAGGCTGCAGGTTTGTAGTTCCCGTTGTTTTCGGTATCTGTCCCCAGTGGGTAAGGTTGGTTCAGTGGGTTGTGTAGGCTTCCTGGTGGAGGGAACTAGTGTCTGAGCTCTGGTGGATGAGGCTGGATCTTGTCTTTCTGGTGGGCACGTCCACGTCTGGTGGTGTATTTTGGGGTGTCTGTGGCCTTATTATGATTTTAGGCAGCCTCTCCTCTAATGGATGGGGCTGTGTTCCTGTCTTGCTAGTTGTTTGGCATAGGGTGTCCAGCACTGTAGCTTGCTGGTCGTTGCGTGAAGCTGGGTCTTGATGTTGAGCTGGAGATCTCTGAAAGATTTTTGCTGTTTGGTATTACGTGGAGCTGGGAGGTCTCTTGTGGAAAAGTGTCTTGAAGTTGGCTCTCCCACCTCAGAGGCACGGCTCTGATGCCTGGCTGGAGCACCAAGAGCCTTTCGTCCACACGGCTCAGAGTAAAAGGGAGAAAAAATAGAAAGAAAGAAAGAAAGAAGCTATAATATAGTGAAGTAAAATAAAGCTATTGTAAAGCAAAGCTATACAGACAAAATCTCACCCAGAAGCATATACATATACACTCACAAAAAAAAAGGAAAAGGGGAAAAATTAATATATCCTGCTCCCAAAGTCCACCTCCTGAATTTGGGATGATTCGTTGTCTATTCAGGTATTCAAAAGATGCAGGCACATCAAGTTGTTTGTGGAGTTTTAATCCGCTGCTTCTGAGGCTGCTGGGAGAGATTTCCCCTTCTCTTCCCTGTTCGCACAGCTCCTGGGGTTCAGCTTTGGATTTGGACCCTCCTCTGCGTGTAGGTCGCCTGAGGGCGTCTATTCCCCGCCCAGACAGGACGGGGTTAAAGGAGCAGCTGCTTCGGGGGCTCTGGCTCACCCAGGCCGCGGGGAGGGAGGGGTACAGAGGAGGCGGGGCGAGCCTGCGGCGGCCGAGGCCAGCGTGACGTTGCACCAGCCTGAGGTGCGCAGTGCGTTCTCCCGGGGAAGTTGTCCCCGGATCACGGGACCCTGGCAGTGGCGGGCTGCACAGGCTACCAGGAGGGGAGGTGTGGAGAGTGACCTGTGCTCACACACAGGCTTTTTGAGGCGGCAGCAGCAGCCCCAGCGTCTCATGCCCGTCTCTGGGGTCCGCGCTGATCACCGCGGCTCGCGCCCTTCTCTGGAGTTCATTTAGGCGGCGCTCTGAATCCCCTCTCCTTGCGCGCAGCGAAACAAAGAGGCAAGAAAAAGTCTCTTGCCTCTTAGGCAGCTGCAGACCTTTTCCCTGTCTCCCTCCCAGCCAGCTGTGGTGCGCTAACCCCTTCAGGCTGTGTTCACGCAGCCAGCCCCAGTCCTCTCCCTGCAATCCGACAGAAGCCCAAGCCTCAGCTCCCAGCCCCGCCCGCCCCGGCGGCTGAGCAGACAAGCCTCTTGGGCTGGTGAGTGCTGGTCGGCACCAATCCTCTGTGCGGGAATCTCTCCGTTTTCCCCTCTGCGCCCCTGTTGCTGTGGGGTCCGCGCTGATAGCTGAGGCTCGCGCCCATCTCTGAAGTTCGTTTAGGCAGCGCTCTGAATCCCCTCTCCTCGCGCACCAGGAAACAAAGAGGGAAGAAAAAAGTCTCTTGCCTCTTTGGCAGCTGCAGACTTTTTCCCCGGACTCCCTCCCGGCTAGCTGTGGTGCACTAACCCCTTCCGGCTGTGTTCACGCCGCCAACCCCAGTCCTCTCCCTTCGATCCGACTGAAGCCCAAGCCTCAGCTCCCAGCCCCGCCCGCCCTGGCGGGTGAGCAGACGAGCCTCTCGGGCTGGTGAGTGCTGGTCGGCACCACTCCTCCGTGCGGGAACCTCTCCGCTTTGCCCTCCGCACCCCTGTGGCTGCACTCTCCTCCGTGGCTCCGAAGCTTCCCCCCTCTGCCACCCGCAGTCTCTGCCTGCGAAGGGGCTTCCTAGTGCGTGGAAATCTTTCCTCCTTCACAGCTCCCTCCCACTGGTGCAGGTGCCGTCCCTATTCTTTTGTCTCTGTTATTTCTTTTTTCTTTTGCCCTACCCAAGTACAGGGGGAGTTTCTTGCCTTTTTGGAGGTCGGACGTTTTCTGCCAGCGTTCAGTGGGTGTTCTGTAGGAGCAGTTCCACGTGTAGATGTATTTCTACTGTATCTGTGGGAAGGAAGGTGATCTCCGCGTCTTACTCTTCCGCCATCTTCTCTCCTCCTTAATTGGAATTTAATCAAATTTGTAGGTCAATTTGAGAAGAATTGATATTTATTTATTTATTTGGGCCTTTGAAAATATCTTTCCAAAAAAAAAAAAAAAAAGAAAGAACAAATTCAACTGGACATTCATTGATTAAGATATAAAAAAGACTAATTTGTCAGGTCACAGTGCTCTCCAGGTACCAAAGGCTATGTCTGTGTGTTTTAATAGAGTTCCAACATCTAGAATTGCTGTAAAATTTGTATCACAATCTGCTAAAGTTTCTGATAATCTTCTATTATTTCTATAGCCCTCTGGCCTTGCACTGTCCAATCTGGTGAAGTAGATGGGGCCATGCTTGAATCCACCCCTGCAACTCTCAAGACTTTCAAGGGCACACTAATTACTACAAGGCCCATAGGGATACAGAATTGCTTTCAGTTTAAAATCTTGATAAGTGTGAAGGAGCATTACAAGATCTTCCAATTGGGCTTTCCTCCATAATAGCTCTTATTCCAATATGAAAATTCTATTATTAAGTATATTAACTACAGTACATTCTGGGACTGTGGGGAAAAGCAAAACAAAATAAAACAAAACAAGATGGATTTATTACCCATCTACCAGATCTGAATAATCTTTTACTCCTATTGGTGAAGCAGTTGTATTTCAAAAATAAGTATAAGTTCAGAGGGAGCTGAACTCAATGACTCCTAAAAGTCTGAACATTTTAATTTCATCAGTCAGTAGTCATACGAATAAAAGGTCTCAGCTCCCTCTGAAGAAGGCTTTATGATGATATAAGAAACATCTGTGACTATATCGCAAGGTCCTAATGCAAAAGGACGTCTTTCAGTTGAGGGACTGCATCTGTGACATAGCTTAGGTTCGAAATTAAGTAAGCACCTAGGAATCCCAACAAAGACAACTGGAATTACATTTCTGCCTTGCGGATCCATATATTTAATTCTATATATACAAAGTAGCATCATAGCATACTGTCCTCCTGTTTCATTTCTAGAAAGTCATCACCAACTAGCCATTGCCAAGAGTATCTGTGAATCTATCCGTTGATCATCATTCTGTTTCTCTGATTTATGTGGTTATTTGCTCATTGTTGTATCTGGTAGTCAAGCATATCTAACAGGCTTTATCCCATTATTCTTGGATCCCATTATTCTCATTCATATCAGGGACCCTAGCTTCCCTGCAGCAAGCCACATTGTCACCTCCAGTCTTTAAAGGACTATCACCACAAACCTCATTGAAACAGTAGTGACCCTTACCCACTCTATTTCAGTCTTGTGAGTGGAGTGCCCTCCTGGGTGATGGAGTGTCTACCTAGGAGATTGAAATGTCCTTCTATATCCTGTGGGGATAGAAAGTAAGAGGTATCTGGGCAGCTTACACATAACTGATCCATTCAGACATTTCCATTAACAATGAGCCTATGAACTCTGGCACTTCTACCTCACTAACCTAAACTGGAATTAAGCTCTGTTTTTGATCAGACAGCTTATGTGACACCACACCCAATATTCGCATCTTAAATCTTTTCTCTCCATCCATATCAATAAATTCAGCTCATTTAAGTCATATTTATTCTCCCTTGGTCTGATCACCTTAGATCCAATCCCACACATTCTCCCCAGTTTTGTGACAATACAGATTTCTGGGGTTTTATGCAATTCATTCAAGGCATAGGCTATCTGTTTCCAGTTAAATGTTTCCATCTCTCATCAGCAAAGGTGGAATCTAACCCTTTTTATGATCTGAAACCAATGAGAAATGCTTGGGAGAGGCAGGAGAAAACTGGCAACAGTTTATAAGTCAACTCTTTCAGAGGTATTTAACGGAAGGCTTGTATGCTGAGAAGTGCAGATTCCCTAAGTCACAGGGGAGGTGTTGCCTCTCCCAGTAGGGAGGTTAAAGTGAATTCAGAGATGTATAGTTCTCAGCCATGTCTATCCTCTCCCTACAGAGGTATGAACTACTTCAAAATTACTATACAGGCTGTTTGCTGCTGTTGTTTAGCAAAAAAACTGAAAACTCAGTGGTTAAAAATAACAATCATTTATTATTTTCATATCTGTGGTCTTCTAAAATTTGGCTAATATACAATGGGTTCACCCAGGTTTCTGTGTAACACAGCTGATGGGGGAGGTGTGTTTGCAAGGCTGTTATGTCAGTTGAAATGCTCCACTCCAAATGTCTCTCATGCTCTTTGGGGTAGCAAGTTCTTCTCATGGAGTGGCACAGATTCAAGAGAACGAGCAGAAACATGCAAAGCCTCTTAAGCCCTGGGCTCAGAAATAGCACCCTTCTTCCTTACCTATAGATCACTGTCCAAAGAAAGATTCATGGGCAAGCCTGAATGTGTGGGGGCAAATAAGCTCTTTTCCTATGGTAAAGCTCTGACCAGGAAGAGTGGTAAAGCACTAAGATTAAAAAATGCTATCAACTAAACAGAAGCAAGGATTAGTACTTGGAAAATATGTCTACTATTTGCAGACTGAAGCATGAGGTATCAACTGCCTGGCATTTCCAATTTGCCCTGCATGAGGCCTGAGAGATAGCTCTGAGGCCGAGACTGGGATAAAACGTATAGTAGAACCAAAATGACCTTACAAGTCTAAATGAAGGTTTTCCATATGAATTCATTACATGGCTCTGGAAGACCACTTTCCCAATTCCAGAATAAGATCTCAAAGAGACACAGAAGGAAGCCACTCAAAATGCCCTCTGCTTGAAAGAGAACCACGTGGTGGGTTCATGGACACAAGAATGATGAGTTCATTTACAGGGTTGATATTGACCCTTCAATCTATCTGATTACAGAAAAGTGTTTACAAAACCGAGAAAATCCTAAAAACCTTGATGGAAAATAACCAACTACTACTGGTTAGAAAGCTAACAGTCCAACATGCAGATCGCTAAAGAGCTTTTGTGCATATTAATCCTCAAGCTCAACTCATGATTAGGAAAAACTGCTGACAATACAATATTCTGACTGAGCTGTGATTGAAATACAGCCTCTTCAGACATGAAACAGATGTTGGAAATTTCTGAATATAGCTTTTGGTCACCAGATTAGTGGTGCACTGCCCAGTGCCAGCATCTTTTTCCAGAGATCCCCCCCGCCAGAGATCAGAAAGTTAGGGAAGGAAATAAAGGTGTCCCAGTCTAAGGCCTGGCTCTATTCAGAGACATCCTTTGAGGATGATAGTGTAACAAATAGGAAATATTTGAAACCCCAAGACAATTTCCCTCTGGTTAAAAATGAAATGGCAGCCAATTTGGAAGACAGTTTAGCAGTTTCTTGCAAAATTTACAATATGATCCAAAAATCACACTACTTGGTATTTGTTGAAACTTATATTCCACTCAAAAAACTACTAACAGATGTTTATATAGTGGTTTTATTCGTAATTGTCAAAACTTGGAAGCAGCCAAAATGTCCACCAGTAAATGAATGTATAAATAAACTGTGGTACATCCAGACAATGGAATATTAGTACTAAAAAGAAAGGAGCTGTCAAGCTATGAAAACTCACAGAGGAATCTTAAATGTGTATGACTAAATAAGAGAAGCCAATCTAAAATAGTTTACATTTATTATTATTCCAACTATATAACATTCTGGAAAAGGCAAAACTATGGAGACCATAAAAAGATAGTGGTTGTCAGATTTTAGAGGAGATGGAGGGATGAGTAGATGAATCTCAGAAGATATTTAGGTTAGTGAAATTCTTCTGTACACTATGGTGGTGCACAAGGCACTATAATTTTGTCAAAATCCATAGAATGTACAGTACCAAGAGTGAACCCTAATGTGAACTATGGACTTGAGTGATAATATTGGGTTCATCATTTATAATAAATGTCCCACTCTTCTAGAGGAGCAGTGTTGACAGTGGGTGAAGTTTTGCATGTATGTAGTTAGGGGCTATGTGGGAACTCTACTTTCTGCTGAATTTTGCTGTGAACTTTAAACTAATCTACAAAATAAATTCTATTTTAAAAAATGTCATCAACACAGCACCCTTTTATCTTTTCAGTGTGTAATTGGGCAAGGCCTAACAAGCTTTCTTTGGCCTGAGTTTGAGGCAACAAGCTTTCTGTAATACCTGATTAGGAGCCATAGAAAACTGAGCACTAAACATTGGCTGAAATCTGTGAGAGGATTTGAGAAAACATGGGCAAAGAGCACACAAGCAATTCAAAGGGTAAAGAAATAAGAAAGCAGTCAACAAATAATTAGGAAAACTGAAATAAAATTAGATGTTTTGTCTTTCCAAGGCAGATCTAATCCACTGCTCATGGGAGGATAAAGAGCTATGATGGGAAAAGTATCATAAAGTTCATGTATAGGTGTAAGCTTTAGAGAAATCTTAAATACAGGTACAAGGAGATATGTACAAAATTACACATTTGTGATATGTTTACAGTGATGAAAATTTAGAGACACTCTAAGTAAACAAAAATGTAATATAACAATAAAAGAAAACTATATAATTATTTAGTATGAATTAACTACCTAAGAATATATATTACTTAAATATTTATTGAAAATATGACTGAATGGAAGAAAAATTATCAGAATAATACATGCAACATATTGTTTAGTAAAAAAAATTGTATGAAGCTGCCAAGCTGTCTTCCAAGGTGGCTATTCCAGTTTTCATTTCTACCAACAGTGAATGAGACCTTCTGTTTCTTCACATTCTCACAAGCATTTGGTGTTGTCAGTGATCTGGATTTTGGCCACTCTAATAGGTGTGTAGGGGCATCTCAGTGTTGTTTTGATTTGCAGTTCCCTGATGACATATGTGGAGCATATTTTCATTGTTTATTTGACATCAGTATGTCTTCTTTGTTGAGGCTGGTTAAGGTCATTGGCCTACTTTTTTTTTAAGTTTTTTAATTTGTTTATTTTTGGCTTTGTTGGATCTTCGTTTCTGTGCGAGGGCTTTCTCCAGTTGCGGCAAGTGGGGGCAACTCTTCATCGCGGTGTGTGGGCCTCTCACTATTGTGGCCTCTCTTGTTGCGGGTCACAGGCTCCAGACGCGCAGGCTCAGTAGTTGTGACTCACGGGCCTAGTTGTTCCGTGGCATGTGGGATCCTCTCAGACCAGGGCTCGAACCCGTGTCCCCTGCATTAGCAGGCAGATTCTCAACCACTGCGCCACCAGGGAAGCCCGGCTTATTTTTAAACTGGGTTTTTTGTCTTCTTATTGTTGAGTTTTAAGAGTTCTTTGTATATTTTGGATGGCAGTCCTTTACCAGACATGTCTTTTGCAAATACGTTCTTCCAGTTTGTGGCTTGTCAGGTCATCCTCTTGACATTGTCTTTCACAGAGCAGATTTTATAAAACTTTAATGAAGACCAGCTTATCAGTTCTTTCTCTCATAGATCATGCCCTTCGTGTCATATCTAAAAAGATAATGAAACCCAAGATCATCTAGATTTTCTCTTTTGTTACCTTTGAGGTGTTTTATAGTTTTTCATTTTGCAATAAGTATGTGAACCATTTTGAGTTAATTTTTATGAAGAGTATAAGGTCTCTGTCTAGATTGGTTTTTGTTTGTTTGTTTTTTGTATGTGGATGTCCAGTTTTTCCAGCACCATTTATTGAAGAGACCATCTTTTCTCCATTGTATTGCCTTTCTACCCTTTGTCAAAGATAAGTTGACAGTATCTATTGGGCTCTACTTCTAAGCTCTCTACTCTGTTCCATTGGTCTATTTATCTATTATTTAATAATACCATGCTGTCTTGATTACCACAGCTTTATAGTAAGTCTTCCAGTTGGATAGTGTCAGTCCTCCAACTTTGTTTTTGTCTACAATATTGTGTGGGCTATTATGGGTCTTTTGCATTTCCATACAAACTTTGGGTTCAGTTTGTCAAAATCCACAAAATAACTTGTTGAGATTTTGATTGGGGTTTCATTAAAACTAGAGAAATTTGGCTAGAAGTGACAATGAATTTGGTAAAGTAGCAGGATACAAAATTAATGCACAGAAATCTCTTGCAATCCTATACACTAATGATGAAAAGTCTGAAAGTGAAATTAAGAAATCACTCCCATTTAACATTGCAACAAAAAGAATAAAATATCTAGGAATAAACCTACCTAAGGAGACAAAAGAACTGTATGCAGAAAATTATAAGACACTGATGAAAGAAATTAAAGATGATACAAACAGATGGAGAGATATACCATGTTCTTGGATTGGAAGAATCAACACTGTGAAAATGACTCTACTAGCCAAAGCAATCTACAGATTCAGTACAATCCCTATCAAACTACCACTGACTTTTTTCACAGAAGTAGAACAAAAAATTTCACAATTTGTATGGAAACACAAAAGAGCCCAAATACCAAAAGCAATCTTGAGAAAGAAAAACGGAGCTGGAGGAATCAGGCTCCCGGACTTCAGACTATACTACAAAGCTACAGTAATCACGACAGTATGGTACTGGCACAAAAACAGAAATATAGATCAGTGGAACAGGATAGAAAGCCCAGAGATAAACCCACGCACATGTGGTCACCTTATCTTTGATTAAGGAGGCAAGAATATACAGTGGATAAAAGATAGCCTCTTCAATAAATGGTGCTGGGAAAACTGGACAGTTACATGTAAAAGATTAAATTAGAACACTCCCTAACACCATACACAAAAATAAACTCAAAATGGATTAAAGACCTAAGTGTAAGGCCAGACACTATCAAACTCTTAGAGGAAAACATAGGCAGAACTCTCTATGACATAAATCACAGCAAGATCCTTTTTGACCCACCTCCTAGAGAAATGGAAATAAAAACAAAAATAAACAAATGGGACCTAATGAAACTTAAAAGCTTTTGCACAGCAAAGGAAACCATAAACAAGACCATAAGACAGCCCTCAGAATGGAAGAAAATATTTGCAATTGAAGCAACTGACAAAGGATTAATCTCCAAAATATACAAGCAACTCATGTAGCTCAATATCAAAAAAACAAACAACCCAATCCAAAAATGGGCAGAAGACCTAAATAGACATTTCTCCAAAGAAGATATACAGATTGCCAACAGACACATGAAAGAATGCTCAGCATCATTAATCATTAGAGAAATGCAAATCAAAACTACAATGAGATATCATCTCACACTGGTCAGAATGGCCATCATCAAAAAATCTACAAACAATAATTGCTGGAGAGGGTGTGGAGAAAAGGGAACCCTCTTGCACTGTTGGTGGGAATGTAAATTGATACAGCCACTATGGAGAACAGTATGGAGGTTCCTTAAAAAACTACAAATAGAACTACCATACGACCCAGCAATCCCACTACTGGGCATATACCCTAAGAAAACCATAATTCAAAAAGAGTCATGTACCAAAATGTTCCTTGCAGCTCTGTTTACAATAGCCAGGGCATGGAAGCAACCTAAGTGTCCATCAACAGTTGAATGGATAAAGAAGATGTGGCACATATGTACAATGGAATATTACTCAGCCATAAAAAGGAATGAAACTGAGCTATTTGTAGTGAGGTGGATGGACCTAGAGACTGTCATACAGAGTGAAGTAAGTCAGAAAGAGAAAAACAAATACCATATGCTAACACATATATATGGAATCTAAAAAAAAAAGAAAAGAAAAGAAAAGAAAAGAAAATGGTCAGAAGAACCTAGGGGCAAGACGGGAATAAAGATGCAGACCTACTAGAGAATGGACTTGAGGATATGGGGAGGGGGAACGGTAAGCTGGGACAAAGTGAGAGAGTGGCATGGACATATATACACTACCAAACATAAAATAGATAGCTAGTGGGAAGCAGCTGCATAGCACAGGGAGACCAGCTCAGTGCTTTGTGATCACCTAGAGGGGTGGGATAGGGAGGGTGGGAGGGAGGGAGATGCAAGAGGGAAGAGACATGGGGACATATTTATATGTATAACTGATTCACTTTGTTATAAAGGAGAAACTAACACACCATTGTAAAGCAATTATGTTCCAATAAAGATGTTTAAAAAAAATTGAAATAATCTAGCAACTCATTTAAAACCAATTGTTGTATCTGTATATTTAGTTCAAATTTAATTAAACTATAGACAACAAGACAAATATTAAAAATGATAATTATTGCAAAACACTTCATGATTACATCTATATTTTTTAATCTCTTCCATCCTCTTGGTTATTGGATCTGAGGTCTGAAACAGTTAATACTTGATGACATCATTTAAAGATGAATTCCTTGAGCTATGACAGCATGTAGATGACAGCCCCAATTCATATACAAAGTCATTGTGAAACTGGATACTGGAATTGACATTTTCTGACACTTGATAAAATATGTTTGATATTCAGTAGAGATAATGTCCTTCTAACTATACTCATCAGTTCGCTTAGGTCAGTAACAATAATGTCAACCTGCTAAAAATGTATAGCTAAATAGAGAATTCACCAGAACAATTAGAGTAATAGTGGCAGCTCCATTCAAAGAACACAGAAGAAGAAATTTTTTTCAAATGCTGGTTGCTGTTATTATAGCCAAATCATTATCACTATTCTTTTATAGTGTGTGATGTTCATGATTTTAACAGTCCTTTACTGTTACAAAGTTGAAAATCATTGGTTAAGGTGCATTTAAATACAGACCAAAATTTGTACATTTTTCTATAAATTTTTACCTAGAAACCAGTTATTAATCTGAATGATTTCTAATCAACTGAATATTTTGCCATAGCACCATTGTTTCAGATTAAATCTGTGGCCTTATGTACTAAAATTATAATAATGACATAAAAAGACTATTTTAAAGATAATTACTCTGTGGAGAAAATAGTTAGAAAACAGAAGACTCAAATCAATAGAATTAGAAATGAAACAGGAGAAGTAACAACTGACACTGCAGAAATACAAAGGATCATGAGAGATTACTACGAGAAACTCTATGCCAATAAAATGGACAACCTGGAAGAAATGGACAGATTCTTAGAAAAGCACAATCTTCTGAGACTGAACCAGGAAGAAATAGAAAATATGAACAGACCAATCACAAGTTCTGAAATTGAGACTGTGATTTAAAATCTTCCAACAAACGAAAGCCTAAGACTAGATGGCTTCACAGAAGTATTCTATCAAACATTTAGAGAAGAGCTAACACCCATCCTTCTCAAACTCTTCCAAAAAATTGCAGAGGGAAGAACAATTCCAAACTTATTCTACAAGGCCACCATCACCCTGATACCAAAACCAGACAAAGATACTAAAAAAAAAAGAAAACTATGGAGCAATATCCATACTTTCCTTCTTTTCATTTTGTTTGAGGTACACAGAATGTACAAAACCTTAAAGTACAGCAACTTAAAGATGCAGATACATTGAAACATAAAAAGGAAACTATGCATATCATAGAGTATTCAATATCCTCTTAGATTAATACTAAATTTGATATTTTTTTCTATGTGCAAGTGTTCAAAATACTGTATTTACTTTTTATTACGTATGCTTGTATACTTAAATATGCCTGCAACTGTTAAAAAATGAAAACTTATAAAAGAAAAGATAGTGAGAATTATATCATATTTTATAAATGGTTAACTTTTTTAAAATATTAGAGTGTTTAACTTCATAAAATTTTAATACAGGAATCTTTATTCATGTTGCAAATAGAAAATATTAATAATTATTTGATTAACAAATGTCATTACTTACAAAGAAGAGTTGTTCAGGAATGCTGATTTAGTGTTACAAGAAAAAGGAATAAGTTGCATTAAAATGTATTATAAATTCTCATAAAATTTCAATTGCTATAACAGACTAAGAAGTTCTTATATTAAAGTTTCACCAGCAACATTTTATTGTTTCATTTTTGTATTTGACTGTAGGTTTCATATAAAATAATCTATTGAGAAATATATAGGTCAAATCTTAATACTACAAAAATATTTTAAAATCAAAACTCTCATTAAAAACTCTATACTTCTGTGAAAAATGCCACTGGTAGTTTCATAGGGATAGCACTGAATCTGTAGATAACTTTGTATAGTATAGTCATTTTGTCAATGTTGAGTCTTCCAATCCAAGAACATGGTTTATCTCTCCATCTGTTTGTATCATCTTTAATTTCTTTCATCAGTGTCTTATAGTTTTCTGCATACAGGTCTTTTTTCTCCTTAGGTAGGTTTATTCCTAGGTATTTTATTATTTTTGTTGCAATGGTAAATGGGAGTGTTTCCTTAATTTCTTTTTCAGATTTTTTATAATTAGTGTATAGGAATGCTAGAGATATCTGTGCATTAATTTTGTATGCTGCTACTTTACCAAATTCATTGATTAGCTCTAGTAGTTTTCTGGTAGCATATTTAGGATTCTCTGTGTATAGTATAATGCCATCTGCAAACAGTGACAGCTTTACTTCTTCTTTTCCTATTTGGATTCCTTCTATTTTTTTTTTTTTTTCTTCTCTGATTGTTGTGGTTAAACTTCCAAAACTATGTGGAATAATAGTGGTGAGAGTGGGCAACCTTGTCTTGTCCCTGTTCTTAGTGGAAATGCTTTCAGTATTTCACCATGGAGAATGATGTTGGCTGTGGGTTTGTCATATATGGCCTTTATAATGTTGAGGTAAGTTCCCTCTATGCCTACTTTCTGGAGGGTTTTATCATGAATGAGTGTTGAATTTTCTCAAAGCTTTCTCTGCATCTATTGAGAAGATCATATGGTTTTTCTCCTTCAATTTGTTAATATGGGGTATCACATTGATTGAGCTGCATATATTGAAGAATCCTTGCATTCCTGGGATAAACCCCACTTGATCATGCTGTATGATCCTTTCAATGTGCTGTTGGACTTGTTTGCTAGTATTTTTTTGAGGATTTTTACATCTATGTTCTTCAGTGATATTGGCCTGTAGTTTTCTTTCCTTGTGACATCTTGGTCTGGTTTTGGTAACAGGGTGATGGTGGCCTCGTAGAATGAGTTTGGGAGTATTTCTCCTCTGTAATATTTTGGAAGATTTTGAGAAGGATGGGTGTTAACTCTTCTCTAAATGTTTAATAGAATTCACCTGTGAAGCCATCTGGTCCTGGGCTTTTGTTTGTTGGAAGATTTTTAATCACAGTTTCAATTTCAGTGCTTGGGATTGGTCTGTTTATATTTTCTATTTCTTCCTGGTTCAGTCTCAGAAGATTGTGCTTTTCTAAGAATGTGTCCATTTCTTCCAGGTTGTCCATTTTATTGGCATATAGTTGCTTGTAGTAATCTCTCATGATCCTTTGTATTTCTGCGGTGTCAGTTTTTACTTCTCCTTTTTCATTTCTAATTCTATTGATTTGAGTCTTCTCCCTTTTTTTCTTGATGAGTCTGGCTAAAATTTCACAATGTGTATGGAAACACAAAAGACCCCAAATAGCCAAAGAAATCTTGAGAAAGAAAAACGGAGCTGGACAAATCAGTCTCCCAGACTTACGACTCTACTACAAAGCTACAGTAATCAAGACAGTATGGTACTGGCACAAAACAGAAATATAGATCAATGGAACAGGATAGAACGCCCAGAGATAAACCCATGCACATATGGTCACCTTATTTTTGATAAAGGAGGCAAAAATACACAATGAAGAAAGGACAGCCTTTTCAATAATTGGTGCTGGGAAAACAGGATAGCTACATGTAAAAGAATGAAATTAGAACACTCCTTAACACCATACACAAAAATAAACTCGAAATGGATTAAAGACCTAACTGTAAGGGCAGACACTACCAAACTCTTAGAGGAAAACATAGGCAGAACACTCTATGACATAAATCACAGCAAGATCCTTTTTGACCCACCTCCTAGAGAAATGGAAATAAAAACAAAAATAAACAAATGGGACCTAATGTAACTTAAAAGATTTTGCATAGCAAAGGAAACCATAAACAAGATGAAAAGACAACCCTCAGAATGGGAGAAAATATTTGCAAATGAAGCAACTGACAAAGGATTAATCTCCAAAATTTACAAGCAGCTCATGCAGCTCAATATCAAAAAACAAACAACCCAATCCAAAAATGGGCAGAAGACCTAAATAGACATTTCTCCAAAGAAGATATATAGATTGCCAACAAACACATGAAAGAATGTTGAACATCACTAATCATTAGAGAAGTGCATATCAAAACTACAATGTGGTATCACGTCACACCAATCAGAATGGCCATCATCAAAATATCTACAAACAATAAATGCTGGAGAGGGTGTAGAGTAAAGGGAACTCTGTTGCACTGTTGGTGGGAATGTAAACTGATACAGCCACTATGGAGAACAGTATGGAGGTTCCTTAAAAAACGAAAAATAGAACTACCATACCACCCAGCAATCCCATTACTGGGCATATACCCTGAGAAAACCATAATTCAAAAGGAGTCATGTACCGCAATGTTCATTGCAGCTCTATTTACAATAGCCAGGACATGGAAGAAACCTAAGTGTCCATTGACAGATGAATGGATAAAGAAGATGTGGCACATATATACAATGGAATATTACTCAGCCATAAAAAGAAACGAAATTGAGTTATTTGTAGTTAGGTGGATGGACCTAGAGTCTGTCATACAGAGTGAAGTAAGTCAGAAAGAGAAAAACAAATACCATATGCTAACGCATATATATGGAATCAAAAAAAAAATGTTTTTGAAGAACCTAGGGGCAGGACAGGAATAAAGACACAGACATAGAGAATTGACTTGAAGACACGGGGAGTGGGAAGGGTAAGCTGGGACGAAATGAGAGCATGGCATGGACATACACACACTGCCAAATATGAAATAGATAGCTAGTTAGAAGCAGGTGCATAGCACAGGGAGAGCAGCTCGCTGCTTTGTGAAGACCTGGAGGGGTGGGATAGGGATGGTGGGAGGGATTTGAAAGAGGGAGGAGATATGGGGATATATGTATAAGCATAGCTGATTCACTTTGTTATACAGCAGAAACTAACACACCATTGTAAAGCAATTATACTCCAATAAAGATGTTAAAAAAAGAATCCTCTATACTTTGTCTTGGATCTTTTAATATGATTTAATCAATACAGTCACTATATTTTAAAATAAGTCAGCTTTCTAGAAGCATAAAAACAATTTCTCTACTTATTAATTCTTTCCTCATCTGAAGTAAGATAAAAAAACAAGATAAAGAATAATGTAAAGCAGAGGTTCATCTTAGCGCTGTATGCCCCTGTGATTATCTTGCACCTTTCCGTTTTCATCATGGAAAAATCGCCTCATGTAAATTACAATTACTCTTCTTAATCTCAACTTTATTTTAATGTATTTAATTTTTTTCAGAAGTCACCTGTTAAAATTCATTTTGGTAATTGGAAAAGTATGTTGAAAATATAAGTAAAAATTTTTATATCACTATCAAATTAAAAGAAATTTAAACAAAAATGTTCAAAACCTTGACAACCTATTTAATTCCACTGAAACTTTTGAAATAAAAGTCTTATCTTTTAATTGGAACATCTAGGGTCATTTGTAGAGACGTGGATGGATCTAGAAACTGTCATACAGAGTGAAGTAAGTCAGAAAGAGAAAAACAAATATCGTATATTAACGCATATATGTGGAACCTAGAAAAATGATACAGATGAACCGGTTTGCAGGGCAGAAATAGAGACACAGATTTAGAGAACAAACGTATGGACACCAAGGGGGGAAAGTGGCTGGGTGGGGGGGGTGGTGGTGTGAGGAATTGGGAGATTGGGATTGACATATATACACTAATATGTATAAAATGGATAATTAATAAGAAACTGCTGTATAAAAAAGTAAAATAAAATTAAAAAAAAAATGTGAAAAAATAATTTATTACATATTTCATGGTCTTAGTTGTTTATTTGAAATAGGATATGTTTACTCTATGTATTCTTTTAAAAGTGGTTAAAGTTTCATCAAAAGGAAGAAATGTTTTAGAGACTTTTAGTATACAGTACAATAACTATTATAAAATCCAATGGGTCACTTAAGATGTTAATAAAAATGTTCAATTTTATTTTTTTCCCCTCAGCCTAGGTAGATGTGGTCTGCATAAAGAAGGGATGGGAACCTCCCCAGGTAATAATAGAAGGAAATGCTGAAGGGATAGGGTCCTTTAGCCGGAGGCCAGTAGGAGGAAACATCTGGCGAGGATCCTTTGACACAACCATGCACTTTCATTTTCTAAGTGTCTGAAGGGCCAGGTTAAGTGCAGAGAGAACAAATTGGGAGTGTGCAACACTGTGCTTGCCTCTCCTAGTGAGAGGTGTAGGGGTGAGTGGGGAGGGAAGAGAAAGAGAAAGGGAAGTGGGTGGAAGAGTGGGAAGGAGGGAAAGAGCGTACATATATATACATTGATTTTCCTGAGAAAGACTATACACAGAGATTCAAGGTAGAAGCTCTATTCTGGAATAAAGATTTGATCTTCATGGAAATTTGCCCTAATGTGATACGATAAATGAATATAAGTTTTAGTAAAAACTATAGAAGGATCCACAAAGCTAAACTTTAGATGGTAATTATAATTGAAAAATGAGCAAAGGAGAATTCTGGGTAGGTAAGAAAATCTAATCTTGTCATACATTCTCAAAACTACCACACAGACAAACAAACAAACAAACAAAAACTATTATGGGTTTTGTTGTGTATGTTCATTTGTTTTGTTTTTTAGACTTCACATATAAATAAAATCATATGGAATTTGTCTTTCTCTGTCTGACTTATTTTACTTAGCATAATACCCTATAAGTCCATCCATGTTTTTGCAAATGGTAACATTTCTTTCTTTTATGGCTTAATAATATTCCACTGTGTGCATATACTGTATCTTCTTTATCCATTCCTCTGTTGATGGACATTTAGGTTGCTTCCATATCTTGGTTACTGTAAATAATGCTCTTTTGAACACTAGGGTGCAGATATCTTTTCAAATTAGTGTTTTAATTTTCTTCGGGCAAATACCTAGAAAGGGAAATGCTGGATCGTATGGAAGTTCTACTTTTTTTATTTTTTGAGAAACCTCCATACTGTTTTCCATAGCATCTGCAACAATTTATCTTCCTACCAACAGTGCACAAGTGTTCACTTTTCTCCACATCCTTGCCAACACTTGTTATTTCTTGTCTTTTTCTTAAAAGCCATTCTGAAAGGTGTGAAGTGATATCTCACAGACAGAAAGAACAAATTGGTGGTTGTCAGATGGGTGGGAGGTTGGAGGATGAGTAAAACAGATAAAGGGGTTTAAGAGGTACAAACTTCCATTTGTAAAATAAATAAGTCACAGGGATGTAACGTACAGCACAGGGAATATAACCAATAATATTGTAATAACTTTGTATGGTGACAGATGGTAATTAGACTTATCATGGTGATCATTTTATTATATATTAAATATTGAATCACTATTTTGTATCCCTGAAACTAATATACAATTGTAAGTCAATTAGACTTCAATTTAAAAAAAATCCCACATCTTCACCATAGGAAGACAAAGAACATGAAAATTTTCACATTAACTGATGGAGGAAGTAAATAATAGTATGTTTAAAATAATGAAAACAACATTTCTCATTGTTAGAAAAAAGAATTGTAGACATAGAAATTGGCTAAGCTAAAATGAATCCTATTATGTCAAATTAGAAATGGGGTGTTAATATGCATTCATGCATTAATATGTATGCTTATAATATACGTATATACACACATACACAAAGATATAGAAATGGGCATATATGTATGCATATACAGACACACATATATGTGTATATATATATACACACACACACACATACACATACACATACACATACAAGTTATCTTGGCTTCTAAATACCACTCTTCACTTAAAGGAGCCAGGAGTCCTAGGAGAAATGGCTGATTTCACATCTAGGACTGGAAAAATGTAAGATAAACCTGGAATATCTTGCTAGAAAGTAAGCAAGTGCTCAAAGAATGATGGAGATGGGTCAAAAGGATACAAGAGACAGCTTGAAGAGGTTCCCACTATCCGAATCTCACACAAACTGAGTATCAAAATTAATAATAATAGTTACATATTTGACACAGTGAATAAAATAAACTCATGAATTCATATAGCTACAACTCAATAACTGAATAAATGAACAAATGAATAAATGAATGAAAGAAAATGTAAAGCTCTTCCTAACAGTCAAAAGTCATCTGGTAAATGTAGAATAAATGATGAGTTAGAAAAGTACCATTTGGCAAATTATATAGAGATGATTCAGTTAGGACCATCAATAGAGAACATCTCCTATTTTAAGTTGGCTGAAATCTCCAGATTCTAGGGTACTGATTTGATCACGAAACCACTCAGGAACCTTTCTATAATCACATAAAATGAAATTTGGGTGGCAAAAGACAAGGGATATGGATATTTCTTCATTTTCAAAATTAGAGAAATAAAGGAGAGACAGAAAGAGAGGAAGCTCTATAAATTTAATGAATAAATTGCTATTTAGATTAGATTGAGAAAGTCAGTGATCATTATTATAAATCTATCATTGAGAAGAAAGATGTCCTAAAATAACTTCTAATATTCAACATTTCAGACTACCAAGTAGATTTTGCAACTTTTGGCAATATGATAGAACTGTCCTAAATACCTGCAACAATGTATAAATTGAAATTAAAGTCATTATGTTATGTATTTTGTAGTAATACAACATTTTCAAGTTTATCAGTATGAAAAAATTTATGTCCTGGTCATACCTTTTACTGCCATATCTGAGAACACTGTGCCCATCTCCAGCCTACTCTATGATCCCTTGGAATCATCATGGGTTCACTGAGAACACACAACAGCAATCAAGGACAATATCATTAGCAAGTATATTTTGATTTTAGCAAGGATTTACAAGATTCGTTATGGATAGGAAGATATTAGTCAGATAGTGGAGATGGAGAAAATTTTCCCCATTTGAACATAACTTCAGGGAGTCATAGTAACTGGATTAACGTTACCCTAAAAAAGTGGTTATAGTCATTTCCTTACCATGTTGAGAGCTCTTGAGAAGTACAGTACTCTTTTATACCAGCATGACATTATACATGCAATTTTAGTGCCTTCTGTCCAACAGATTCAAAGATTCCACTCTTTCTTTATGATTAACTGGTAAAACCTTTTCTGTCAGTTTCTCTAGAAGTTAGCTCTGTTTTTATAGGATTGTACACCTGTCTCTATTGGCATATCTTTACTGTCCTGGTTTACATGTCCATGTCCCTAAATTGTCTATGAGACTTTCAAAAGCAAAATCAAGCTTATTTACACTTGGATCTGGGTATATGACTAATGTTTGGCATTCAGTAAATTAATGTGTGGTGAATTGGGAGCTTGGATATATTAGATTTCTGGTGGTTATGATTTTTGTTGAAATTGTGATTATGTCAAAACAATTAGAAAGAGATTCCCTTAGAAAATCAGAATAAAAATCTGTCTCAAAAGCACTGAGGGACTTCCCTGGTGGTCCAATGGTTAAGACTCTGTGCTTCCACTGTAGGGGGCATGGGTTCGATCCCTGATCAGGGAACTAAGATCCTGCATGCCATGGTGCAGCCAAAAGAAAGAAAAAAGCATTGAAAGGATATTTGATAAAGCTTTTTTCTAGACTTCTACAAGAGGGGGGGAGAATTGCAACTATATAGAGCTTGTTTTGCTAAGTGCACTTTTCTCTCAATTTAATTTTATCTATAGAAATTCATTCCATGTTTTCATTAATATTTTTATGAATATAGAAGTTAAATTAGGAAAGACTAAATTATCTTGTTTCTTCCTCTTAACATTATTTATTGGTTTTATCATCAATTATTTGGTTGTTGCTTTTACTGATGCTATTCCACCAACACATAACTAAAACTAGTCACAATTCATCTAAGGAGGATTCGTCTTCTCCCTTCTGGTAAACAGATACAGACTGACTAGATGTTTAAACATAAACTTGGTGGGCACAATATCCAAAAAGAGCCTGAGAATAAATTCAAAGTGATCTTGCCACATGTACTTATATTTGTAGCTGCCACAGCTTAGACTAAAGAGGAAATAAGTCAAGAGTTGATTGAGACAGGATCTCAATCAATAGAAAGAAATGCACATAAGAACAAAGAAACACTTCCAAACAAGAGTTGAGGACAAATCTGAACTCAGTAACTCAGAGTCATCAGAGGTTGATGCATAAGATAAAGAGGGGACAGCTGGACATTGAAAGGGGGTTCAGATGAAGTTTCTGGAAGTCATCCTCAATGACAAGGCTTTTGAGAGTCCCTCCATCCATTAAGTTCATGACACTTTGAACCCGACATCTAATCATTGAATAACATTCAATTTCTGCAACATCTGCTACTAAAATTAATCACTAATGAAATTGTTTTTGTTAAAAGAATTAAAAAAAAATAATCAGAAGGACTTTAGTATCAGGAAAAAAATGTTATTCAATCCATGGAGAGAATAATTTTCAAATTTCAACATAGAATATAGTTAAAGGTGATATTTATACTATAACAAAACAAATACAGGTACAGAATTAAGCTCAATAGTATCTATGAAATTCCAGTAATTTTTTAACCAAATACATTCATTTTAAAAAACACTCCCACATAAAGAACTTTTAAGGAGAAAATTATCTAGAAGATTGTTGGAGGAGGTCATCAAGTGGACTTGACCTTCGGTTGACTCATGAGCTGGACCAGGGCAATGGGAGGCTTCTAACTCCATCCCCATTCTTGATATGTGCATCCTCCCACCGTTCCCATACTAGGAGCCACATCAAGGATACAGCCTTGAGATGATAATGTGTTATTGAGACCATCTGGATGATACACGACTGATCCTCCTTAAGGTGTCTATATAAACTCCTAAGGTTCTGGTGGGCAGGTTCAGAGATCTACTCATCTTGTGACCGCCCAAGACAAGCTTCTGATTTAAGTTCCCTTACTTATTAAACCTGCCATCTACTGATCTGGGGTGGTCTGCCTCTTTCTTTGGTTTATTCTTGCTCTCTATATATGGGGCCAGTTTCGAATTTGACTTGGGGAACTCCCGAGGTTTTGAACCAAAAAAGGTGAATTGTATTTTCTTCAAAGAAAAAAATAAAATGGAAATATTTCAATTTCTGTACATTTAGTTAAAAGTCTGAAATTTAATATATATATATATATGAATTATGTATATAATGAAATGCTTTTTGGTGTTACATTAGTTCTCTTTTTTTTCTCTAGACTTCTATGTAATTGTGAACCTGAGTATCATGGATCTTTTTGTGAACTGGATATAAATGAATGTGAAATCTCACCTTGTCCTGATGGAGAAAACTGTGTCAAAAGAACAGGTGGATACATCTGCCTCTGTGCTCCTGGTTATTCAGGTAAATTTCTACCTGCTCTGTCTGTATCAACATGTTGGTTGTAAATAACTGGCACCCTCATATCTACTCTGCAAATCCTGAACTAACCTGTTCCATTCAAGTGGGGCAGGAGGGTCAAGAGGCTCTTTGTCTCTTGTAAAAGAAACTAGTAAAAACAAAAATTATGCTTTTTAATCTAAAATTGACTAAATATTAAGAAATATATGAATTATACATCAAGGTATTTTACATTTTTATGCTTTTTTGAATTGAAGTTTATCTAAAGTATGTTTATATGCTTGTAATACAGAAAAGGCATTGTTGTATGAATAATCTAAGAGAAATAGTACTGTTATATCCAATACATAAATGCTACTTTAAAAAAATATAAAGAGTAAGTTTAGCTCTTTTAAACATACTTATATGCTAGAAATCAATCAGGGAGCCCTTGTGAATTTAAAGTTCCAGGAGAAAAATACGACTTGGAGTCAGCTGCCTCAATATCAATCATTCCACAACATAAATTCTATCCAAAAATAAATGCAAAAGTCATCAATGAACTTAGGAAAGAACATTAGCCCTCTAAACTTCTGCTGAGAAATTGTTTTTGTGAAATACAAAAAGCTATATTGTTTTGGCATACCAATATTAATTATGTGGGCCCAGCAAGAATGTATTCAAATCTCAAATCATAATTTATTAATGTCTGAATTCTTCACCACTGGGATCTTTTGGGTTTCTTTCCTGAGAGAAGCTGGCTAAGTGAATCTAATATTAGATTCTATACTCTTAGGAGTAAAAGAAAAAAAAAAAAAAAACTAGAAATATAGAAATGATATTGAAAAGCAAACCTGATAAAGAACTAGAAGCATTTCCAGTGAATAAGTGGTCAAAAGCAATAGGAAACTGACACCTGAACAAAAAATATGCAGGTGGCTTCCTGGGGAATAATGACAGCTTCAGAAAAGGTTACCTTGGTAACAATTGTTACAGACACAGAAGTGTTGGCTGAAACTAAAAAAAAAAAAAAAAAAAAAAGTGAACTACAATCTACAGATGTTATTACATAAATAAGAAGCAATACATTTTGGCTATAAAAGCATCTTTTCTAAATTTCATATTGCCCCTCATCTTCCAAATGGCTGAGATTTGTACTTGGGACCACACGTATCCAACTAGCAATACCATTCCCCATGCTATTGTTTTGCAGCTGCTACCACGCTAACATTGTTAAAATAAGAAATGACACACTGAGCTGAATATGACTGAGAAACATGTTTTGTAAAATTACTTGATATAACACATTGTTCTGATACTTTAAATTCATCCTAAAATTTGAAGGATTAATGTGTTCTTTGTTTTTCTTTTCACAATCTATTTCACTGCAAGCTAAGGTTCTTAGCATTGTTTCAAAATCTAAGATTGAGTTGCCAATTAGACACCCCAGTGTAGAAGCTGAGTGCACAGCTGGCTGTATGAGGTGGTCTCCAATTGAAATATACATGTGGGAGTCTTCAGATATACAACTGTGGTGCTGGGTAGGCTCACAAAAGAGTGAGTGTGGATAGAAGAGAGAAGAGGACCAAGGACTGAGCCCAGAGGCACTGCGATATTTAGCGTTCCAGGGGAGAAGGAAGAACTCGCAAAGGAAATTCAAAAGAGCAGTCAGTGATACAGGAGGTAAAACAAGAGCAGATAGAGTTTGGAAAGGCATGTAAATTATTTCAAGTAGAGAGAGTGATCAACGTTGTCAAATATTATTATGTCAAGTAAAATAAGGACTAAGTATTAACCATTGGCGTTAGCAATACAAACGTCATTGGTGACACTGTCAAGGACACAGTTTTGCTGGAGTGGAGGGTGCAAAATTCTGTTTGAAGTGGATTTAAGAGAAAATGTGAGAAAAGTGCTGAGATGAATACACAGTTTATTAAAGGAATATTTTTATTTTTAAAGAAGGAAACAAGAAATGGAGCAGTAGTTTGAGGAGAGAGTGAGATTGAAAATGAAAGGTTTAATTTTTACGTTTTGTTTGTTTTTAATTTACATGCTCATTAAATGATGCTGACTCTTGTGTTGAGAATGAAGTAGAGAGTTCCAGTAATAGTAGCAGAGAGACATATCAGAAAGCTTTGGAAATGGTCCAGGTGACAGATTATAGCGAGTTAGATTAGCACTGCCCAGCAGAGCTGGTGAGAAATGCCCTCACCTCATATGTGCTCCATAAATATTCATGAATGATGAACATTTAATAAAATATAAATAGTAAAGTGTATCACTGAACTAAATATCATTTTATAAATCACTGATGAATCAAATTATGTCCCCTTTTTATTTTTAATGAAAAAACTTCAACCTCCTCTCATTGATTCATTGGGTTCTGAAACACTGTATTTTCAGTTATTTGGGGGTCTCAAGCTTTTTTCGGATGATGTTCACATAAACCCACATTCATATAACACGTATGTGTAACTGATTCCTGGGAAAGCCACTTAAGGAATAATGATTCCATGCGCTTCCTTTCAAGCTCTAAATTGGATTTTGTGTGGCCTGTTTCCCAAGGAAAATTTGAATTTTGAACTCAGCAAATTATGCTTACTTTTTGGTTAACTCTGTTGTAGGCTTCTCATATTGGAAGAAATGAGTTTTCTTCTTAATTTCAAAAAGATTTGTTGGAAGTTTACAAATACCCAACTCACAGGCCATTATGAAGGGGGTCTCACACTTGGTTTGGTGGTCTACTATATGACCCCTCAGTTGAAATCACTATGCAGTAACTGGTGTAGCCAAAGTGTCTCTGTAGATGTAGTCAATTCTGAGTTGATTTAACCTTCATTTCAGGCCAGGTGTATCAGAGACTGGCAACTGCTAAACTGTTTCCTGGAAGGGTTGGAAGATTCAATTCTCATACTTCTTCTAGAAAGCTATGATCATAAAAAATAATTCATTCATATCTACTCTCTCACTAATATACATGTATTTGAGAGAGATCATAACTTAACATGGTATAGAGCAGGTATATTAATTGCCATAGGGAAAAATTATGTAGAAAAGCGATTATAAAGGGCTGGAATAAGGTTAGGAGTTGGGGAGGTGAATTTAAAGAAAACAATCAGAAAAGGCCTTGAAAAAAACTGGTTTGGGCTGAGATTGAAATGTCATTTATATAGTGGTAGATACATATATATGTGTATAGATAAAGAGATTGAGAGATATCAAAAATCAAAATTGTACTTAATAAACTATAAAGGTGAGAATATTTCCCTAATAACAGATATTTATATTTTATACATAATTGGACCATTAAGAGATGTGCTACAGACAGTGGCAGCAGCATGGCATGACATTAGCTGAAGAGATGAGCAGGAAACTCAAAGCACTCTCAAGAATTCTTGTTCACTGACGCCACATTCAAACCTCATTTTTCCCTCTACATCCCACCAAATCCTTATCTCCTTTTTGCCCAACCTAATTCCATGGCTCACAGTTATAACCACTGCCTTACTTGCATTATCCTGCCTCTGTCTCCTTCCATAAGGCTCGCCTCAAAACACCTCTATCCTGAAGTTAATCCCAACTTCCCATATATTTTTCATTCACATGGGTGTCATAGAACAGGAGAAAAAAACACAAGTATGTGTACACACACACACACACACACACGCACACACAGACTCTCACACTCTACATTGGTTGTTCTTACTTTGACTTCCTGACCACAGAACTCAAGGAAGCCGTTGGCTGCCTCTGAATGCTGCTTCTCACTAATCAATCCAGTTTCCCAGCATCCTAGCTTATTATTTCTGGCTCTCTCTTCTCTTTTTAAATTCCCATCAATCTTCCCTCTACTTAAATTTCAGTTTAAATCTTTGTCTCTCATATTCCTGAGAAAGTAAAAGTGATCAGAAGAGAACTTCTTTATCTCCCCACTAACAACTAACACCCTACAGAGTTCTGCAGTCATACACAGTGTTTTTCTCTGGTTTCCCTGTTCCTGTCTGTGGTTATCCCTTCTACTGGTAAATTGCTTCTGTCCTCTGTCACCTATCATTAAAGGACATTCATCCTGACATTATTTTCTGCAACATAAATTCCTTCATCCATACTATGTCACTACTACCAGTATATAAATATTGATATTAACCTCTTTCTCATCTCATTTTTGAATCTTTCCCTTTTTATATGTATATTAAACTACATTTCTTTTTTTTAAATAGAATTGTCAAATCTTTATCAATTGACATTCCCACCAACAATCCAAGAGGGTTCCCTTTTCTCCACACACTCACCAGCATTTATTGTTTGTAGATTTTGTGATGATGGCCATTCTGACCAGTGTGAGGTGAGGTCTTATTGTAGTTTTGATTTGCATTTCTTTAATGATTAGTAATGTTGAGCATTTTTAATGTGTTTGTCGGCCGGCTGTTTATCTCCTTTGGAGAAATGTCTATTTATGTCTTCCACCCATTTTTTGATTGGGTTGTTTGTTTTTTTGATATTGAGCTGCATGAGTGGTTTGTATGTTTTGGAGGTTAATCCTTTGTCAGTTGCTTCGTTTGCAAATATTTTCTCCCATTCTGAGGGTTGTCTTTTTGTATTGTTTATGGTTTCCTTTGCTGTGCAAAATCTTTTAAGTTTAATTAGGTCCCATATTTTTGTGTTTGTTTTTACTCTCATTACTCTAAGAGGTGGGTCAAAAAAGATCTTGCTGTGATTTATGTCAAAGAGTGTCGTGCCTATGTTTTTCTCTAAGACTTTTATACAGTCTGGCCTTACATTTAGGTATTTAATCCACTTTGAGTTTATTTTTGTGTTTGGTTTAGGGAGTGTTCTAATTTCATTTTTTTACATGTAGCTGTCCAGTTTTCCCAGCACCACTTATTAAAGAGGCTGCCTTTGCTCCATTGTATATTGTGGCCTCCTTTGTCATAGATTAGGTGACCATAAGTCACCTAATCTCTGGGCTTACTTCTGGGCTTTCTATCCTGTTCCACTGATCTATATTTCTGTTTATGTGCCAGTACCATACTGTCTTGATTACTGTAGCTTTGTAGTATAGTCTGAAGTCAGGGAGTCTGATTCCTCCAGCTCCGTTTTTGTTTTTCTCAAGGTTGCTTTTGCTGTTCGAGGTCCTTTGTGTTTCCATACAAATTGTACATTTTTTTGTTCTAATTATGTGAAAAATGCCATTTGTAATTTGATAGGGCTTGCATTGAATCTGTAGTTTGCTTTGGGTACTATAGTCATTTTCACAATACTGATTCTTCCAATCCAAGAACATAGTGTGTCTCCCCATCTGTTTGTGTCATATTTGATTTCTTTTTTACTTTTTACATTTTATTTATTTATTTTTTATACAGCAGGTTCTTATTAGTTATCTATTTTACACATATTAGTGTATATATATGAATCCCAATCTTCCAATTCATCCCACCAACACCATCTCCACTTTCCCCCCTTGGTGTCCATACATTTGTTCTCTACATCTGTGTCTCTATTTCTGCCTTGCAACCGGTTCATCTCTACCATTTTTCTAGATTCCACATATATATGTTAATATACGATATTTGTTTTTCTCTTTCTGACTTACTTCACTCTGTATGACAGTCTCCAGGTCCATCCATGTGTCTGCAAACCACCCAATTCCATTTCATTTTATGGCTAATTAATATTCCATTGTATATATGTATCACATCTTCTTTATCCATTCATCTGTTGATGGACATTTAGATTGCTTCTGTGACCTGGCTATTGTAAATAGTACTTCATTGAACATTGGGGTGCATGTGTCTTTTTGAATTATGGTTTTCTCTGGGTATATGCCCAGTAGTGGTATTGCTGGGTTATATGGTAATTCTATTTTTAGTTTTTCAGGAACCTCCATACTGTTCTCCATAGTGGCTGTATCAATTTACACTCCCACCAACAGTGTAGGAGGGTTCCCTTTTCTCCACACCCTCTCCAGCATTTGTTGTTTGCAGATTTTTTGATGATGCCCATTCTAACTGGTGTGAGGTGATACCTCATTGTAGTTTTGATTTGCATTTCTCTAATAATTAGTGATGTTAAGCAGCCTTTCATGTGCCTCTGGACCATCTGTATGTCTTCTTCGGTGAAATGTCTATTTAGGTCTCCTGCCCATTTTTTGATTGGGTTGTTTATTTTCTTAAATATTGAGCTGCATGTGCTGTTTATATATTTTGGGGATTAATCCTTTGTCCACTGATTCTTTTGCAAATATTTTCTCCCATTCTGAAGGTTGTCTTTTTATCTTCTTTATAGTTTCCTTTGCTTTGCAAAAGCTTTTAAGTTTCATTAGGTCCCACCTGTTTATTTTTGTTTTTATTTCCATTACTCTAGGAAGTGGGTCAAAAATGATCTCTCTGTGGTTTATGTCAAAGATTGTTCTTCCTATGTTTTCCTCTAAGAGTTTTATAGTGTCCACTCTTACATTTAGGTCTTTAATCCATTTGAGTTTATTTTTGAGTGTAGTGTTAGGGAGTGTTCTAATTTCTTTCTTTTACATGTAGCTGTCCAGTTTTCCCAGCACCACTTATTGAAGAGACTGTCTTCTCTCCACTGTATATCCTTGCCTCCTTTGTCATAGATTAGTTGGCCATAAGTGTGTGGGTTTATCTCTGGCCTTTCTTTCCTATTCCGTTGATCTATATTTCTGTTTTTGTGCCAGTACCATATTGTCTTGATTAAACAATCTAACCTTACACCTAAAGGAACTAGACAAAGAAGAATGAACAAAACCCAAAGTTAGCAGAAGGAAAGAAATCATAAATATCAGAGCAGAAATAAATGAAATAGAAACAAAGAAAACAATAACAAAGATCAATAAAACTAAAAGCTGGTTCTTCATGAAGATAAACAAGATTGATAAACCTTTAGCCAGACTCATCAGGAAAAAGAGGGAGAGGACTCAAATCAATAAAATTAGAAATGAAAAAGGGGAAGTTACAATGGACACCGCAGAAATACGCAGCATCATAAGAGACTACTACAAGCAACTTTATGCCAATAAAATGGACAACCTATAAGAAATGGACAAATTCTTAGAAAGGTATAAGCTTCCAAGACTGAACCAGGAAGAAACAGAAAATATGAACAGACCAATCACAACTAATGAAATTGAAACTGTGATTAAAATTTTTTCAACAAACAAAAGTTCAGGCTTCAGAGGTGAATTCTATCAAACATTTAGAGAAGAGCTAACGCCTATCCTTCTCAAATTCTTCCAAAAAATTTCAGAGGAAAGAACAATCCCAAACTTATTCTACGAGCCCACCATCACCCTGATACCAAAACCAGACAAAGATACTACAAAAAAAAGAAAATTATGGACCAGTCTCCTTGATGAATAAAGATGATTTCTTTCATCAGTATCTTATAGTTTTCTGAGGACTGGGCTTTTACCTCCTTAGGCGAAAGGAGAGCTGTCTAGGTAGAACAGTATGGAGGTTCCTTAGGAAACTAAAAATAGAACTATCATGTGACCCAGCAACCCCACTACTGGGCATATACCCTGAGAAAACCATAATTCAAAAAGACACATGCACTCCAATGTTCATTGCAGCACTATTTACAATAGCCAGGACATGGTAACAACCTAAATGTCCATCAAAGAAGGAATGGATAAAGAAGATGTGGTACATATATACAATGGAATGTCCCTCAGCCACAAAAAGGAATGAAATTGGGTCATTTGTAGAGACGTGGATGGACCTAGAGCCTGTCAGAAAGAATGAAGTAAATAAGAAAGAGCAAAACAAATATCGTATATTAACACATGTATGTGGAACCTGAAAAAAAAAAATTGGTATAGACGATCTTATTTACAAAGCAGAAATAGAGACACAGATGTAGAGAACAAACGTATGGATAGCAAGGAGGTAAGGGGGGTGGGATGAATTGGCAGATTGGGATTGACATATATACTCTATTGATGCTATATATAAAATAGATAACTAATGAGAACCTACTGTATAGCAGAGTGAACTCTACTCAATGCTCTGCGGTGACCTAAATGGAAAGGAAATCCAAAAAAGAGGGATATATGTATACATATAGCTGATTCACTTTGCTATACAGTAGAAACTAACTCAACATTTTAAAGCAACTATACTCCAATAAAAATTTTAAAAAAATAATTATCAAATCTGTTGTCTATATTGAGTATCCATTTCCTAACTTACCATTCCCTTCAAACCTATTCCCAATTTGCTTTTAATCCCAAGACTAAAATGAAACTCTTCACATCGTAGGTCACCAGCTAGCATCACATGGAAAAATTTGAAAGCAAATTCTCCTTCCTCGTTTTAGTCATATTTTCAGTAGCATTTTACACATTCCTTCTACTTAAATACTTTCTGGACTTGCATTCCATGTTCCTACAATCACTAATTTCTTCACTGTTTTCTGTCTCCTCTGGTGAATACTGTACCTGTTCAGAACTTCATTCCTCCTCTCCCTTTTCTAAATACATTCATCCCTTAAGGGATTCCATCCAGGTTTTTGTTTGTTTAAGTATCATACATATACTGATAATTAACAAAATTGTTTTCATAAGTTCTGGACTCTCCCCTGAACTCTCAACTCATATACTCAAATAACTGCTCAACATTTCCACTTGGATTTCCATATGACACCTCCAACCAATGCCCCAATACTGAGGGGTTAGCCTAATCCTGCTCCTCCCCTTGTCTTTTCTGTCTCATTGGATGGTGTCATGGTTCACCCAGTTCCTCAGGCCAAAATTATGGAATTATTTTCCAGTCTTTGTTTGTACATCCCATGAAGTCCATCAGCAGATCCCACTGGCTGCATCTTCAAAATATATTTAAATTCAACCACTTCTCACAACCATCATTACAGTCACCCTGATCCAGGCCACCATCACCTCTTGCCTGAACTATAACATCTTATTTCCTTCTTCCATTCGTGTCACATTAACATGTATTTCTCATCAAATACCTAGAGTGATCATTTTAAAATATGAAACGGATCACTTTACCCCCAGCTCAAAATCCATGGCTTCAAATAATGCTTTGAATGTAACACACACTCCTTACTTTGTCCTGTTACATCCTACATAATCTGGTCCCTGGCCACCTCTCCGACCCAGTTCCTATTGCATCCTCCCAGTCCCCATCCTAGGTGACCTCCTGATGTTCATCTGTGGATGAATGCCTCCCTCAGATATGAGCAGTTTTCTCACTTATTTCATTGAGTCTCCATTACTATACAGAGACTACTCTATAGTCTCTCTTAGTGGCCTGTCCACATTATATAAAATAATACTATGTCACTCTGTCCACCTACTTTTTTCCGTCATAACAATTATCACTATCTTATCTTTATATCACTTAATTAATGATTTATTTTATCTCTTCCTACTAGAATTGAATTTCTTAGAGGAAGGAAATTTTCTACCTTTTGTTCCCTGTTGTATCTCAGTGCCTAGAAAAGTGACTAGGACATTAGAGGCATTCAAAGATTTTTTTAAATGAAAGAACATTTCAGACTTTAAGTAATTTGGTTGCTTAATTGTAGTTAATTTTAACTTTTTACGTAATAATGCACACAACCCTTTGGTGATTATAGATTTCTATTAAGTATATTCTCTTTCCATTTTCTTCCCATAATGCCACTAAAATAAACATTTTTTTACATTTTTATTGTAAATCAACTATAGTTCAATAAAAAATAAATTAATTAAAAACATTTTTAACATAAGTAATAAACAGATAATTGTCTCGCTTTTATAATGTTGATTTATTGATGCTGTGGAAAAACATTCAGAGAAGAAAAAGAAAACCCTACAAATCTGACTCACTCTGAAGTAAAGGCATATATATGCAAATACATAACACAAATTCTAAATTCAGGGACAGTATAATTTGATTTAATATTACAAAGTGAAAAAGTTCTATGCAATAAGTCTAAAAGTGACCTAAAATGAAAAATTTAGTCCTTTTATATTACTTATTAACCCCTAATAAACCTTTCTAAAAGGAAACCAATAGCAAATTAAGCCCAGTGACCTTATCATTAGTGATTCTTTATATAATATATAACAATCTTAAAGCAGTTAATATTTTATATCCTACAAAATATGATGCTAAAAATAATGGTTAAGATTATGTACTGCCTATTAAAAGCATATAAATTATCAAATATTTATAGGTTATTATCCACTTATATTTAGTTTTCTAGGACAGCAATCTTTATATGTCATAAATGTATTCATCTGACATTTTACAGAGTAACTGGGGTTAGAGAAATTCTATAGATAAATTATTAAACTGTATTTTTATCCTAACATTAAGAGATACTTTATTATTCAAGCAAATATTAATCAAAATGATTCTCAAGACCAGTGAGTACCGAAAATAATAGTTATAGGACAATGCAAATGTGTAGGCACTGAGGCGGTTTTACTTTCTGATCAATCAGTCTTCCTTCTTCCCAGGTTCTAACCAGGTATCAGCTCCCAAAAGACAAATGTGAATCGAAGTATCAGGTTTATTCACGAAGGCTCAATAACTCCCAAAGTACAGAGCTTTCTGGTCAAGCCAGTTTGAAGAAACCTATAACCTATGTGTCAAGGTGAGAATACTATAATATTACCCATCTCCCATTGCAAACAGAGGAAATAATTGGGTATGGAAAGCAGAGTTACAGGTCTGGCTTCTTCTAGGAGTTGGGGTCAACTGAATGGTGAAAACTAGAATGCACATGAAGAGCAGCAAGCTAGGGAGCTGTATTTCTGGAAAGTAGGCATTGCTATTTCCTCTGGAAGCCCAGGTCACAACATCTCGGCCAGCCTCTGATTTCAGCAGCTTTTGGAGTGAGCACCTTATAACGATGGTTCCCCAAGTCAGGTGATGCTGAGTCTCTGCTCCAAATCCAGGATATTTTCCTACACCATGGAGCCAGCTTAGCCCACATGCAAAACACAGTAAGTCAGTGCCCTGAAGGCACCCTTCAAAGAACAGGAGATGGAAGGCAATTTATAAATATTCCAACCACCGTCTTTTCTGGTAAATAATCCTGGGTATATGTTATTCACTTCTTAAAATTTTAGTGTGCAATCATGTCCCCATCACCTACAACAATCTCCTTAGCAGGGCTGCTTCTGCTGACTTTTAATCATTCTCTGGTCTCACTATCCCCACTCCCTCATTCTTCCTGAGGTCACCTGCTGAATAAATTTAGTATTCATCTCAGGTTCTGATTTCAGCAGAATCCAAACTAAGACAGTGGACTTAGGACATCAGAGCAGAAATCCAATGAAGTGACCCAAAGCCCCAGTATGAAGAATATTTCTTACTCTTGGAAGCATGAAAGCCCTTGCCATCAGTATGAAATACTGCCATTTGAAAAACAGATTTTCCCTAACTAGTTAGAAAGCGAAGGAAAGAGAATCCAATGTACGTACAATTCTGCCCCTTTTGGTAAGTGAATCTAAACTTACTTCACCTTTGGAAACTAGAGAATGAGGCTATAACCCCACAGACACGTAAAATAAAATGTGCTGCCTATAAACGAGATACACCTTCACTCTTGAGATAGAAGTATTTCCATAGCCTATAAATGACTGTCAATGGCATCTCCAGGAAGTCAGTGATTTTCACCTGTAATAATGTGCCTTCCTACCTTTAATGGAAATGCTCCATGGCTCTGTATAATATAAACAGATTTTTTTAAATTGTAAAGACCTTTTAAAATCAAAGTATTGAATCACTACCAAGCCAGTTAAATCTGGCTTTTAATCAGAGAAATAGAAATATAATCCATTACAAAGTAAAGATCTTCAGAGACATTTGTGATTTGAAATGTCAACCCCAGTAACTCTAATGCACAGAGAAGAAAAATATGTCTCCTACATTTTGAAAGGATTTTTCCCTCTGGTCCTTTAATGGGTAATTAATCTCAGTGCTCTATTTCAGTTCCTTATTCTTTTTCTTGGAGACATTCTTTTACCTGACTTTCTTGTTTTGAATATCTTTTTCTCTAAGTTGTTTTCATAAGTTGCCAACATCTGAGTAATGCATATCTGGTCCTGTGTAGCATCTTTATCAAGGCATACCTTAGCAGGTAAGACTCTGAACTCCAAGTTCCAGCCACTCTTCTGGGGCCCTACACTGAGCTCCTACAACATTCCTGCTTGTCTAGGTGCTGGGAAAAGTGCACAGGATAAGCTAGACTCCATGCCTTCATGCTGCTTATGTTCTAATGAGACCCTGGGAGAATCCAAGCTTTCCTGTGTTTACTCCCAGTCACAATCTTGACAATGCTGGAACTCTGAATGTCACCTGAGACTTAATGGCAGGTGAGCACTAAATAAAGATGAAATAGCCAGCATTTTCTCATCTCTAAACACAGGAGAGCCAAGTACTTCTCCCTGGAGGCAGAGGACCCATAAGAGATGATCTCCTTGTCCACCTCCTCCAATTACTCCATGGGTTATGGTCAGAGACTGTGCTGAACAAGGCATTGCCAGTCAGCCAGTTCTCCTTCTATCTTCAGAAGATACAGGTTTTAACTTTTTACACCATTACTTTCAACCATTTAATTATTATTCACCTTGGTTAATGTGACTCACTGGCTGAACTTCATTCTGTTTGATTGGGTAGTGTGATTTACAAGGATATAAAACCTTTTAAAATTAGGACAAGTCATAGTACTCTTAATTTTTGCTTCTTATAAAAACATAGAAGTCCTGGAAATATTGGACATATTATTTTCATTTTGGAAACAATAGGCTGGCTGTGAGGAGGGGCTGCTGTCTTGAGATCGGGCACATACTCTGCATTTTACCTGTCATCACCTGCACTTATTTATGCTATTTCCTGACCATGACACGCCTTTGAACTTGCCACCAATAAAATTTCAGAGGGCCATGAAGACAAGGTTCACCATTCTCTGTACTCCTGCTCCGTTCATTTGCTGTCCCTGTCCTAATTCTCTATCTACTTCTGGAAGAAAACTTTTACATTCACTTGTCAGTCCACTACTCATTTTATTGGCAATTCACTGGTCTTTCACACTCTTTGTTTGTCATCACTTGACTTGCTTGTCCTTTAGAGGCATAATGGAAAGACTCTTTCTGCCTTGAAACAGTTGGGATTTAAATTTCCTAAGGGAAATTTCTATTTAGGAAAATGCTTACACTCATAGAAACTCATCTCTTCCAAAGAGGAATAAAACAAAGCGAAGACATGTCTGTAACATTTGTGCAGAGCTCTTGAGACGTTGGTTAGCTTTTTGGCACTGTGGTAGTGTTTGCTTTCAGAGCAAATCTTCGTTCTGAGAGAGTTGATGTAGTTATACCTTTATTTATCAACTCAGAACAGTTCTTTTACCTTTTTATCCTCTCCAAGGAGGAAGAGTAGAACAGAAATGACATTTTTTCTCCTAAGGTATTTTTTAATTTTCTATAAGGAATTATATGAACATAGTATTAATTCAGGCCTAAAAGAAAATATGTGCTCCTTCTGATTATTTAGAAATATTTACCTTCAATAGTCTTGCAAAACTAATCTTTACAAAAGAGAAATTAAATAGACGTGTAGATCCTTTTCACACCATGACCAAGGGGCATTTGTGTGTGTGTGAAGCATTCTGGGAAGAGCTAGGGAAAAATAATCTTATCTAACCATGGTGTGCTCCTCAAAATATGCCCTGGGGTCTCTAGTGGAACGTGTTTAGAATGAGGAACATCACAATTTTCCAGTTAGGACAAATAACTTCTCAATTCCATTTACCTTGTTCAACCCACCTTACCCAAGCTACACTAGTTCAAATCTGGTGCTGAATTAATTCTGACACAGAGCTCTGAGTAGGTGGAGTAGTTTATGTTTAAAGCACCTGAAAACTCCCTGACCTGAGAGCCCAGTGATCAGTCAATATAGGTTTTCTGAGACAAAACTCTTGTCATGGCCAAGTTTATCATTCTCTAATAATTTGGGGTGTATGGAACACAAATCCTCACTATCTTAAGAACCAACTTATGTCTTTTTCAATAGTCATTTTTTGAAGATATCACATGGAATCTAAAAAAAAAAAAGAATTCATATTAACTTCTTTTCCTCATCATTTAGAATTTCTGTTTGAAGAGGTAAAGAATAAAAGGCATGAGTCTCTGATTTTATTGTCTTTTTGCGTTACACATAAATAAATAAATACATTATATTATTATATTTATTTGTAAATATAACGCATATTGTATAAATATGCTTATATTTATTTCCTTACAAAGTGTTTAAGTATATGTTCAAACCTACACAATTTAGATATAGGGTATTCCTATCACTCAAGTGAGTTTCGTCGTGCTCACAATTCTCCTCAATTCTCCTCTCCTGCATTATTGAATTCTCCCCTGGTTTAATAAAGTGATGTTCTCAGTCCATCTCCCTGCCTCCATTCTTGCCCTTCTGCAATAAATTCTTTACAGAATGGTTCTATAGAAAAATCAGGCCTTAAAACTCTCTGCTTGGAATACTTCAGTGGATTCTTAGAATACGGTCAAACCTCCTTAACCTTTATCTCAAGGCCTTATACAATCTGCTCTGTCTCTCAATTTTATATCAAACTATTATCCTCTTTTCTCACTTGACTACATATGCAATGCTTTCAAACATACCACTATTTCTCTAATATGTCATTTTCCACGTGGTACTTTGTTCATCATATATCCTTTAGAAAACGTTCTGCCCTTTTATCTGCCCATGTCCAGTTCCTTCTCTCCCTTTAGGTCTCAACTAAGATTTTATCTCTTTAAAGAGACCTCTTTACAGTGAAGTATCCCAAACTCACTTTCTTCATTACACCATCTTTTTGATTTTTCTTCTCAGACCTGACCTTAGTTTGTACTTTTCTCATTTATTATTGTGGTTGGTAATTGGAGGTCTCCCCAGGCAAAGTTCCATGAGGGCACAGAGTTTGTCTGTATTTCCTGTTCTAGATGTAGAAAAGATGCTCAAAACATGTTTACTGAAGACTCACAGACATAGAGAACAGACTTATGGTTGCCAAGCAGGAGCGGGGTGGGGGAGGGATGGAGTAGGAGGTTGGGTTAAGCAGATGTAAACTATTATATATAGGATGGATAAACAACAAGGTCCTACTGTATAGCACAGGGAATTATATTCAATACCCTGTGATAAACCATAATGGAAAAGAATAGAAAAAAGAATGTATATATATGTAACTGAATCACTTTCTTGTACAGCAGAAATTAACACAACATTGTAAATCAACTATACTTCAATTAAAAAAAAGTTTGTTGAAAAAGAAAGATAAGATTGGGAATCTCATTCTTTGGCAAAATCGAAGTGAATAAAAACAACTGAGCATGGATTCATACATTCTGAACAAATGTCCATACTCACCAAGCAAGAGATTTTTTTCTGTTAATCTTAGAAGTCATAGGACAGCTCCCTACATGAATCTAAGTGGAGAAGAGAAACCTACTACCTTAAATACAAAAAGGGGTTATTTATGATAAAATCATAACTGAGAAATCACAATTGAGATCCAAATAAAAATTAACCACTAACATATTATCTAATTAAGAAATTACACCTTAAAGGATTAAGTTGATCAGGTTTATCCAAATTAAATACGTGTATTCTGAGGTCTTTAGAGAGCAAGAATATAATATATAGTGAGGGGAAGCCGAAGAGGAAGAACACTGACCTGGAAGAGTTTCTAGCAGTCCACTGTTAGCACAGTGATTACAGAAGAGAAAGCTATTGAAACCCCTTAGGGACTGAGTACTCAGATAGTGTTTTGTGTGTGTGTGTGTGTGTGTGTGTGTGTGTGGGTTTAAACTGAATCAGTGATAACACACTTTGTTATTACAGCAAGAATCAAATAGGGTAAGCAAAAACAAAATTTGTTCATTTGATTAGGTAATAAGGATACATAAACATTTTGCTTATATTCTGGTCATAGAAATCATAGATTAGGGTTTGCAAATACAGTATGATAAAGTTATCAATACATGAAATAACATTATCTCTGAAAACAATGACTTTCTATTTACAACAAGCAGTTTACACTTAATGTCATTTTACGTGCCTTTACCAATAATAAATATTTTGTAATATGCATTTATGTTTCAGATAAGTAATAACAAATTATCACTGTGAAGATGAAAAATACAAATTTACTTTATGTGAGTACAGGAATTTTTTTGTTTATTCATTAACTTATTTTCAGAGTTCAAACAATGTTTGACACATTAAAAGGGCTTAATAAGTATTTAAGAAACAAATGAATGGTAACATCAGAAAACTTTGAGTAATAAATCTTTTAAATCCTAAACATATAATTCAACTAAAATAAAAATGATAGTATTTACACATTTTAAAAGAGCCAATCTTTCAAAGATTTTGAAATACATCATTTTTTCTATATGTAATATGGGTATTTAAACAATCTATGTTATTAGAGCTATTTCTAAAATATACACAAGGATTATAATTAACAACAGGGTTTTATTAAATAAATGAAATCAAAATTAATGATGCTTTTAGTGAAGCTTGTCTAATGATGTCAGTTGTCTAATGAAAGTTCATTGTGTGACAAATGTTAATTGGAGTTAAAAGGCCAGGAAATATACACAAATAATTAAAACCTATTTAGTCTGAATATACGTTTTCAAAAGCAGAATCTAATTTTGTGCGATTTACTAACACAGATTAGGAATTTTCTGGAAACTCAAACAAGGGAAGTTTAAGTGTCTCTATTATAAAAGATTCAGTAATGAAAACAGCTCACTTCAGTAAGTGGATATTGGACCACATACTATAATAATGCAATTAACATCTAAGAAACAGCTCCTGCTTTCAAAGATAACAGAATCCCACTAACGAGACAGACATTTGTAGAGAACGTTTTAGAACATTACTAAGGGAAGGGAGAGAAAGCTTTCAGATTTCATTGACAATCAAACATTTAAATGGGTTCTGAAGGCTGGACAGGATTTAGGTCTACATGTCACAAGCCGACCTGACTACTAACCTGAAAAAAGCTGGAGAAAAGGAATGGAAAGTCTGTGGTTCCTACTACAGGCCAGGCTTAAAAGCACCTGTCACACTGTATCTCGGTAAACTGTTAGGCATTATTTCCAGCTTACAGTTGAGGAGACAGGCCATATTTAAATAAGTTGTCGGAGGTCAAAAGGCTCATAAAAAATTTGTGACTGAAATCCAGGTGTGACATTTTCTTAAGCATGTAACTCACTCTGCAGAAATATAAAGTAAATACAAATCAACCAACAAATATTCTGTAAAATTTAAAGTCCTAGGAAATCAGTAATCTAAAGCTGAAAATAAAATATAACATATGGTTTCTGATATTCTTATGCCTCCACATAAATATCTGGATTTTATTGACACATTGAATGATAGCTATATCCTATATTGATTTATTCATAGTAAATACTTCTCCTTTCCCAAGTATTTTCTGCTTTTTAAAGTTCTTTCAAATCCTCTACCAAGAGAGAAAACTGACCTCCTTATTCAGGCATATATATGAATGTCTGGAATATGAAAATAACAAACCAATTATGTAAATATTAATTAATGATGAAGTGAGGTTTTCTTTTCATTTTAAAACCATTTCCCTTTTCTGTTTTATTCATGTTGTATTGAAATAGGAAAATTAACATGGTCAGTACAGTAGAGCCACTTTAAAATATTTATTGTATAATAGAATTTGTCATAGAAAAAATCACAATTTTAATATTTTAAGGATATATTTTGATACAAATATAATATTTCACTATAAATGAAAACTATAAATATGATCTAATAATATAGCTCAATGGTAGAAATCCAGTATCAGAAAATTATAAGTTATAATGGCAAACATAGCTTTAGAATAAGGAGATTCTAACCATAAGCCTTTTGAGAATATTTAACATTCCTTCAGTTGAGGAAGGAAAATTCTATTGCTTTAAATATTTTAAAGGTTACTGAATAAATAATGAACCATAGAGAAACATGGCCTATATCGGTATGCTAAGAGGGGAAAAAAACCCAGATGAGCTATTCACTTTTATATCTCTACTTTATAAAATGGCTTCCAAACAGTTCTGGTGAGGGAAACAGAACCCAAGGTCTAAGAGAGACAATCCAAATTTCTTGATGTCCTTAAGTTACAGTTAATCAACTAGAAAAGGACTGCATTAAATCATCCCCTAAAAGAGAAAGAGCCAAGTTTTTTTAAAGTGCCTACTTTATAAGTAAATACTAAATATACATGAGAAAGATTTGATTAAATATGATGATATTGCCAGACTGATGTCAGGTATTTTCATGAGCATTCAGAGACTGGATTATAAGAGCTAGGCAGTTTGCTAAATGTAGCATGGTAATAAAAATAAGATTAAAATAAATAATCTAACAAAGGAGCAAAGCCAAATTTTTTTCTGGTGATATATCATAATCTGTTACTTAATGTCTTAAGTTGATTACTTATTAAGAATCTCAAACTTAAACTTATCTGTAACAGATTTTGAAAATTTTGCCTCACTTCTACCCCATCTCAGTAAAAGCCCTCCATCTCCCATTCCATCTATTACCAAGTCCAAGTTCGTACTGCTCTTGCACAACAGGCCAGTAAGTTGAGAGACAAGATGCTGGGGCAAGGAATAGCTGCTTTATTCAAAAAGTCAGCAAACTGAGAAGATGGCAGAGTATTGGTCTAAAGAACCATCTAAATTGTGAATAAAATTCAGACTTCTTTTATGTTACAGGAAAGGAGAAGCAAGAGAGTTCAAGACTAAAGGCTAAAAGTGGAGTGCAGACTCCTTGGAGTCACATGGCCTTTAAGGGAAGCATAACATTTCTTTGTTCTTCTGCCTGCTCATGTAGGCTGGATCCCAAATCTGCAAAAACTTCAAATTGTTAGTAGTTATTTTTACTCTACCATTCTTATCTCCATTTATTAGCAAGGTTTCTGGGCTGAAAGTAAACCTATCTATAACAAGTAGTAGCCATGAGAAGCTCCAGACCCTGGGATGGGAACTTTCTTCAGGCAACTTAATGAGATATTTGGGCACAAGCAACATTTCTCTAATATTTAACTCTTTATGTGCATAGCCAGAGTAATAGAGTGCATAAACTAAAGAATGAGGGAGGCAGTTCCAACATGATGTTAGTTCTGTTCTTCCTCTGTTTCAATTTCCCACTGTTAATACCATTCCACAATCTTGTGGGAAAGGGGAGGTGACTGCTTTAGCTACTTCCTGCTGAACAGGGGCAATGGAGGGGTGGAATAGAATTGATCAACCTGAAACTGAAAATATTCCCGTGTGCCTGGTTTCTATCTAATATTATGTGAATGTGGTGTAACACGTTGATTGATTTGTGGTTATTTCATCCCTGGTATACATCCCACCTGATCATGATGTATAGTCATTTAAATGTATTGTTGAAGTTTGCTTTGCTAATTTTTTGCCAAGGATTTTTGCATATATGTTCATCAGGGATACTGGCCTGTAATTTTCTTTTTTCGTACTGGCTTTGTCTGGTTTTGTATCAGGGTAAAGCCAGCTTCAAACAATGAGATTGGAATGGTTCAGTCATCTTCAGTTTTTTTGGAATAATGTAAGTAGGATGAATATTCATTCCTCTTTAAAAGTTTGGTAGAATTCACTTGTAAAGCTATCTGGTCCTGGACTTTTATTTGTTGGGAGTTTTTTTATTACTGATTTAATTTCATTAGTAGTGGTCACTCTGTTCAGATTTTCTGTGTCTTCCTGACTCAATCTTGGGAGTTTGTATGTTTCTGGGAATTTATCTGTTTCTTCTATGTTGTCCAAATTGTTTGTTTAGTAATGTCTTATGATCCTTTGTATTTCTGTACTGTGAGTTGCAACTTTTCCTTTTTCATTTCTTATTTTATTTATTTCAGTCATCTCTATTTTTTTCTTGATGAGTGTGGGTAAATGTTTATCAATTTTGTTTATCTTTTCAAAGAAAGAACTCTTACTCTCATTGATCTTTTCTATTTTTAAAATTTTAGTCTCTATTTCATTTAGTTCCATTCTGACCTTTACTATTTCCTTCCTTCTACTAACTTTGGTAGAAGTTAGTACTTTTTCTAGTTTCTTTATATGTAAAGTTAGATTATTTGAGACTTTTCTTGTTTCCTCAGGTAGCCCTTATCACTTTAAACATCTCTCTAAGAACTGCTGGTTTTGCTGTGCATAGATTTTGAAATATCGTTTCATTTGTCTCGAGGTTTTTAAAATTTTCTCTTTGACGTCTTCAGTGACTCATCAGTTGTTTAGTATCATGTTGTTTAGCCTCCAAGTTTGTGTTTTTTCCAGTTTTCTTCATGTAATTGATTTCTAGTTTAATACTCTTGGGGTCAGAAAATATGCGTGATATGATTTCAGTCCTCTTACACTTATTGAGGCTTTTTTTTTTTGCCTAGCATGTGATCTATCTTGGAGAATGTTTTATGTGCACTTGAAATGAATGTGGATTCTGACGTTTTGGGGTAGAATGCTCTCTCTCTCTCTCTCTCTCTCTCTATATATATATATATACATACATATATATATGGTTATATATATATACATATATATATATGGTTCATCTGTCGTAATGTGTCATGTAAGGCTAATGCTTCCTTATTATCTGTCTGAATATTAAAATGGGATGTTAAAAGTTCCTTACTATTATTATATTACTGTCAAAATCTCCCTTTATGTCTACTAATATTTGCTTTATGTGTTTACGTTCTTCTATGTCTGGTGCATATTTATTTAATACACATGTTACATTCTCTTGCTGAATCAATCACTTTATCATTGTGCAGTGTTCTTCTTTGTCTCTTGTCTCAATCTTTGTTTTAAATTCTATTTTGTCTGATATAAGTATTGGTACTCCAGCCTTCTTTTTGTTTTTATTTACATAGAATACTTTTTCCATTCCTCACTTTGTGTGTGCCTTTAAATCTGAAGTGGATTTCTTGTAGGCAGCATATAAATGGGTCTTTTTCTTTTAATCCATTCAGCAACTCTATGTCTTCTGATTGAAGCATTTAGTCCATTTGTACTTAAAGTAATTATTGATAGGTATGTACTTATAGACATTTTGTTAATTGTTTTCTGGTTGTTTAGTAGTTCTTCTTGACTCACTTCTTCTTCTCTTGTTCTCGTCCCTTATGATTTGATGAATTTCTTTTAGTGTTATGTATGTTTGTTTTCCTTTCTGTTTATTTTTTGTGTGTCTGTTATAAGTTTTTGTTTTGTGGTTACTGTGACATTCATATAAAACTGTATTTGTATATAGTAGCCTATTTTAAGTTGATGGTCACTCTAGTTTGAGCACATTTTTTTTTTTTTAATTTTTATTTATTTTATTTATTTATTTTTGGCTGTGTTGGGTCTTCGTTTCTGTGCGAGGGCTTTCTCCAGTTGCGGCAAGTGGGGGCCAATCTTCATCGCAGTGCGCGGGCCTCTCACTGTTGCGGTCTCTCTTGTTGCGGAGCACAGGCTCCAGACGCGCAGGCTCAGCAGTTGTGGCTCACAGACCTAGTTGCTCCGCGGCATGTGGGATCCTCCCAGACCAGGGCCCGAACCCGTGTCCCCTGCATTAGCAGGCAGATTCTCAACCACTGCGCCATCAGGGAAGCCCATGAGCACATTTTAAATGCATTACATTTCTACCCCCCTCCATGTTTTATGCTTTTGACCTTATACTTTGTATCCTTTTATTTTATGTATCTTTTATCTATAACAGTTATAATATTACTACTTTTGTATTGTAGCCTTCACACTAGTTTTATAGGTGTTTGATCTATTACCTTTATGTTTGCTTTTACTAGAGAGATTTTTTTTCTTTCATAATTTTTATTTGTTTGATTCTTGTTATGGCCTTTTCTTTTCTATTTAAAGAAGTCCCTTTAACATACTTGTAAGGTCAATTTAGTGGTGATGAATTCATTTTCTTTTTGTTTGTCTGGGAAAGTCTTTATTTCTCCTTCAATTCTGAATGATAACTTTGCCATGTAGAGTATACTTGGTTCTAAGTTTTCTTTTTTCCCTTCAGTACTTAGAATATATTATGCAACTGCTTTCTGGTGTGTTAAATTTCTGCTTAAATGTCAGCTAAATAACTTATGGCAGTTGCCTTGTACATAAATAGTTGTTTTTCTCTCACTGATTTTAATATTCTCTCATTATCTTTAACTTTTGACCTTTTAATTATAATGTATCTTGGTATGAGTCTCTGTGTTCTCTTGTTTAGGACTCTGTGCCTCCTGGACTTGGACATCTGTTTCCTCACCAGGTTAGGGAATTTTTCATCCATTATTTATTCAAATAGATTTTCTGTTTCTTTCTTTCTCTCTTCTCCTTGTGGGAATCCTATAATGCAAATGTTGGTATTCTTGATGTTGTCCAAGGAGTCCTTAGAGTGTACTAATTTTATATTCTTTTTTCTTTTTGCAGTGATTGGGTAATTTCCACTACCCTGTCTTCCAGATAGTTGATACGTTCTTCTTTATCCTCTAATCTGCTGTGTATTTCTAATTTCAGTTACTGTATTCTTTAGTTCTGACTGGTTCTTTTTCATATTTTCTATGTCTTTGTTGAAGTTCTTACTGATTGCATCCATTCTTCTCCTGAGTTCAATGAGCATCCTTATGACTATTTCTTTGAACACTTTATCTGTTAAATTGCTTATTTCTGTTCCACTTAGTTCCTTTTCTGAGGTTCTGTATTGATCTTTCATTTAGAAAGTATTTCAATCACCTCATTTTGTCTAACTTTCTGTGCTTGTTTCTATGTAGTATGTATATAAGCTGTGTCTCCTAGTATTGAAAGAGCAGACTTATGTAAAATGTATCCTGGGCAGCTCAGTGGCATAATCCTCCCTGGTCACCAGATATGGGTGCACCAGGTGTATCCCTTTGTGAGCTGTGACCACCTTCCTATGTGTTTGGACCACAACTGAAGAGAGCATGCTGGTGGGCAGTGCTGGCCCCCAGGTTGACTGGCTGTGAGGTCTGGCCATGACTGCTGTGGGTGTGCTTGTGGGCAAGGCTGACCTCCCAGTGCAGGAGTCTCTTTGATGCCCATGGAAGGATGCCACTGCCAGCTGTGGCTACCTGCTGGGCTATTATTTCTTCAACATGTTTCTATTCCCTGCTTTATTCTAGCACTCCAAGGACCCATGTATTATATACTTAATACATTCCCATGAGTCCACAATACTCTGTTCTCTTTTTTATCTTTTTCCTTTTTGTGGTCATAGTGTTTTTCCCCTCAGTTAGTATAGTTGCATAGTTTTTATTGCTATATCTTCAAGCTCAGTGTCTATCCTGTGGATGTTATATATATACTTGAAAGGAAGGTATACTATGTAGTTGTTGGACATACTGCTCTATAAATATCAGTTGGAATGGTTTGATTGATAGATGGTTCAAATCTTCTCTACCTTTATTGATTTTATCATCTACTTTTCTTTCATTTTGAAAAAGGGTTTTTAAAATCTCCAACTGTGAATATATATATTATATATGCCTCTTTTAAAATTTTAGTTCTACTAACTTTTGATTTTGAAGGGATGACCCTAAAATGGAAAGGCTAATAGTGTACAGGAAAAAACAATCAAAATTTGAAAGACTCATTCTGGACTAGAAAACAGGCTGGGTCTGGTAATTCAACTTAACATCAATAAATGATCAGTCATGCACCTATATTTAAACTTAACTACATATAGATACTACATCAATCAATAAATATTTATTTATATTATGTATGCCAAATATATTATTTACGTATATATTCTAATATGTATCACATATAGATAGATATAAGACATGTACATATATGTCTTATCCACTTATTGTATATTAGGATACATTTATCTTATATTAGAAGCACACATGGAGGAAAATTGGGAGTTGAAGTTGGACTGTACATTTAAATATGGCATAATAGAATGCTATGGATTGCATTGTATCCTTTCAAATTTCATATTTTGAAACCTTAATCCCAAATGTGAAAGTATATAGAGATGAAGCCTTTGGGAAATAGTTAGGTTTAGATGAAGTCATGGGTTCCACTCTCATAAGGCATTAGAACCCTTATAGGAGCCACTAGAGAGCTTGACTTCTCTCTCTCTCACTCTCGTCTTGTGGACACACAGCAAGATGGCAGTGATCTGCAAGCCAGGAATACATGTCTATCCCAACCTGACCATGTTAGCATCTGATTTCTCGCTTTCAATCCAGAAATGTCTGAAAATAAATTTCTGTTGTTTAAGCCACCCTCTCTATGGTATTTTGTTCTGGTAGCCTGAACAGACAAAGACATAGAATTATAACGTTTCCCCATAAAGTCTTTATTTATATAGGAAAAATGTATCAGAGGGAAAGGAATATTGATGGCTAAAGAAAGAGGCTCGGTGACAGAGTCAAGTGCATCCAGAGCTTAAAAGCCAAGGTAAAGTGAGTACCTGAAAACATATCATATGAGGAGTTCTTTAGGAGATTTAAGAGGGAAATAATTAACCAGCTGAACTCTACACATTGGTATAAAAAACTTTTTGTCTCTCTCATCTCAAATAATGTTAACAAACAAGCAAGAACCAAACAAAAATTATCTTATCTATCTCTCCAGATCTACCCTATCTTTTCACATACTTTTGTATCAGTGTCCTAGGGCTGCTGTAACAATGTACCACACAATAGGTGATTTAACACAACATAAATTTGTTCTCTTACAGTTCTTGTGTCTAGAAGTTTGAATACAAAGCTTCAGGTGCACCACACTCCTTCTGAAAGTTCTAGGGAAGAATCTGTTCCATGCCTGTCTCCTGCTTTCTGGTGATTGTCAGCAATCCTTGGTTTCAACCACAATCTCTACAGTGAGACCTTTCTCTGAAATTTCACTGATTACCTCCATCTACAAAAATCTATGCACATTTATCAATATTCATGTAACTTGGTCATTTGACCACTCCTTCTTTATGGATTTTTTTTTTTTTTTTTCTATAACCCCATGTGTTACTACACTTTATCTCCATTCCACTTCTGCCACTTTGGGGATTTGTCTCCTCTTTTTCAGGCTTAATCACCTCTTCCCTGTTATTATTTCCTGAAGTTTAAGAATTACCCTATGTTATTGCTTTATTCATTTTATATCCATGCACAATTTCCATCTATATGCAGTTACTTACATGTTATTGTCTCAATGCCTTGTTTCTTCTCTGAATCCCAGACTGTTGTAAACAGCCTAATTGACATCTTCTTTTGGATATTACCAAACCACCTCAATATTAACAAGTTAAAAATAGTTGAGTTTTTAACTCAAAACAGTGAAAGGCACAGAAATCACCCAGATGTGCCAACCATGAATCTTGAAAATTTTCTCAATACCGTCTTCATTCCTTTTACCATGTCCAGTTCACAACAAAGTTATGTTGGTTGATAACCTAAATATCTCGAAAGGAACCATGTCTCTGTATCCCTACCTACCATCACCAACCTAGTCTGATATACTATTGTATATCCTTCATCTTTTTGATCACCTTTGAGCTCATTTACCTTTATCTGCATTGTAACTAGTGTAATTTTATTTTCACTACTAGTTTCTATCATGTTATCACTATGCTCAAAAAGCTTTAATAAATTTCAGTTGTTCTATCTATCTATCTATCATCTGTCTATCTATCATCTATCTATCACAAGTTCTATAATGGTTCTGCATATTTTTTCATCTAACCTTCTACACATTTCTCCTGACTTTGTTTCCTCCAGATATTTTGATCTTATTTCTGTCTCTAACAGACCTATGCTTATTTCTGAAAATCTCATCCCTTCCCCATTCACTCAGATAACTTCTACCAGAGTTAATTTTAAGTTACTTCTTCAGGGAAGGCCCTCTTTGACACTTAAGAAGTACTCTAATGGGTGCTTCCACAGCGTTATTCACCTTCACTTCATGGCACTTTTTCACTGTTTAAATTTTACATATATTTATGTAATTCATTGCCTACCATGTAAGCTCCCTACTAGAATATAATCTCAAAGAAAGCAGAGCAATGCCTGTTTTTGTTTGCTGAATAGAGTATCATGGAATAGGCTTGTTATTAATGCTGATTCAGTGCCACAGAATGAATGAATATGGATAGGAATTTTGGAAACATTTCTTTGACTTCAAAAGTAGTGGTAAATTATAGGCAAACATATTTTAGGTTAATATAGAAAGAATGTTCTGCCATATACTCTTGCTTATAAATAAAATACACTTCCTTGAGACTCAAATGTTAACAAGAACAATTAGTCATTTTATTACTTATGATATGTCAAGTGATTTTAAACATTAGCACTTTTATTACTACCAACAAGCATGCATGGGAGACATAACTAAACTCAATTTTTGCAGATAAAGAAAGACTCTTGTGATAAGAAAAAATTTAGGAGTGACTCCCCATAAATATTGCCTTAGTAAAAAATCTTCCCTTTGACTGTGAGTGAAACCTGTGAATATGATGAGATATCACTCCCATGATTATGTTAAATTATATGGAGAAATGAAGGTTATCTGGACAAACCTAATTTAATTATATGAGCAATTTAAAAGCAGAAAGTTTTCTCCAGATGGTGAGCAGAATGGGAAGCCAAAGAGATTCAAAGGATTTGACCTGTTCTTGCTTGCATAAAGGATGGAAGGGGCAACATCAGAAGGCATGCAATTTTCCTTCCAACGAGTGGCCACGGCTGACACCCAGCAAGAAAATGGTGATGTGTATGGAGCTGAATTCTACTAACAACCCAAATGAGTTTAGAAACCAATTTCTTCCCAGATCCTCCAGTTAAGAACAAGTCTAGTCAATACCTGACCCCAGTCTTTTGAGACCCTAAGGAAAAAAAAAAAAAACAAAAAAAAAACCAGTTGAACCCACCCAGATTTCTGCCCCACAGAATTGTGAGGTAACAAATGGGTGCTGTTGTTTTAACTGGTAAATTGGTAGCATTTTGATATGCAGCAATAACGAATTAATATATTTACTGAAGGGTAAATGATTCCCCAGGTATCTTACATCTAAAATATAACAAAGGTAGGACTAAACCCCAAGACCTTCCTGGCTTCGAATCTCTAACTGATTTTGTACTCATTCCACACAGCACTATACAAATCTAGTAGGGGCAAGAAAGAGGCAACAAAAAACAATGCAGGTGGATCAGAAACTACATATTTTTTTCTTGAGGCATAGATAATATGGAATAGTTTTCAAAAGTGGTTCAGTTGGCAATTAAGAAATCCAATTTCTCATCCTGGTACAATCATTAGCTTTATTATTTTTCTATGACTGACTTTCTTCTCAATTAAAAGGAAATCTTTTCTAGTTCCAATTCCTATTAATTCTCTTGTCTGTTTATCTTGTCTTTAGACAAGGCAGTCTTGAGATATTGAAACTATCCTGAGTTATTATTTGGTATCCCAAAAGTGTCCAGCATACAACTGACCATCAATATGTATCTCGTCATTATAGGTCTACGGAGGCTTTCCTACAGCTACCATGTCAGTTCTTCCCTAGTAACTACGAGGCAGCGAACAGACCTTCTGAGCTATAAAAGTGATCCATTTAATTTACATCACTGTAAACTCTGAAGCTCACTTTCCTTCAGGAACCTCTTGAAAAAAATGAGTCCTTTTGGATAAAATTTATTTTATCATCTAAAAACTCCACAGTTAGTTACTGAAGCTAGATGTGATATGAATACACTAGGAGTTTGTCTTAGGATACAATTGAATTGTGATAATTGTACTTAAAAGTACTTTACATACCTCTGTTGACAATTCACTCCCACTGTTTATATAGTAAAAAAGATTACAGTGGAAAACACTCTTCAAGTGATAAAGTTACTTGTTTTACATCTTCACATTTTTTTTAAATTATTTATTTATTTATTTATGGCTGTGTTGGGTCTTCGTTTCTGTGCGAGGGCTTTCTCTAGCTGTGGCAAGCGGGGGCCACTCTTCATCGCGGTGCGCGGGCCTCTCACTATCGCGGCCTCTCTTGTTGCGGAGCACAGGCTCCAGACGCGCAGGCTCAGCACTTGTGGCTCACGGGCTTAGTTGCTCCGCGGCATTTGGGATCCTCCCAGACCAGGGCTTGAACCTGTGTCCCCTGCATTGGCAGGCAGATTCTCAACCACTGCGCCACCAGGGAAGCCCCATCTTCACATTTTTCACATGACTTCTTTCTCATTAGCTTATCTTCCTGGCACACAGCTCCTCATACTGTCCTGACTTTCCCATTCCATTCCCATGTTGTCAAGGGTCAGAATTGTAGCAGCATAATATTGTACTTGGTAAATATGTTTTATTTTTTTCACTCCATTTCTTCCAGCTATAAGTCTGACCAAATCTACCTTCATCTGTTTCAGTAGGTGTGTGTAATATAACTAACTCTATTTTTCTAAGAATTTCAGAGGCTTAAAAATAAATAGGCACACACCATTGTAAAGCAATTATACTCTAATAAAGATGTTAAATAAATAAATAAATAAATAAATTTTAAAAAATTTTAAAAATTAAAAAATAGTCATTAAAAACTTATAAACACAGAAACATAAGTAAGAGTAATTTGAACATTCTGAAAGAAAGCCTGTATTTTATAGACTGTATTAATGTTAATACACTGCTCTTTAACGTGCTTTAAAATTTATTGTGACCTAAGTTTGTCATGAAAATGACATTCAACTTTTTATATGTTCCAAATGGTGTGGATAACCATTATATTTTTAATGGTAAATGAAAATCATTAAAACAAATAATGTAGAGGGATTACTTTAAAGCCTTCCTACCTTTACGATCATCAATACCATTTGTACATCTGCCAGCAAAAAAATATTATAAGAGAATTCAAATTTCATGATTCAAGATGTTCAGTGATTATATGCAAAACCTATACAGAAATTTCTCACCCGATAAATAACATTGAATAAATTAGCTAGGCACAGTGTGTGAGCTCTCATCTTCCTTTGGAGCATTAAATATTGGTTACTATCATAGGAAGAATTTCACACTAGATGGACTTGCACTTTGATTCACAGTGGCAATCTCTGAATTTATCATTCTCTGCTTCTCTTTTTCTGTAGACTATTACCCAAGTCATGCTATTTACACCAGCTGTATGCTCTTGTTCAGTGCAACTAAGACATTTAACCTCCAGCTCATACACCTGATCTACACTCCCTCCCCCCATTCCCATTCAAAAAAAGCTATTTGTCATAATTCTGTCCCCTGGGTCTGTTGATTGTTTGAAAACAGAAACCCATCATTATAAATCTGTCTCTTCAATCTCCTAGCAATGCACTTAACTGAAAATATTTCCCCAGAAGTGCTTCTTCCTTTTACAATCTTTACTATAAAAGCAATTTTAACTCCTCATAAGCAATTTTCTAACCCGTGGATCAGTGTTGTTTAACTACAATTCAAGAGCAACTACTGAAATGTATATAAGTACCTGATTTTTGAACAATCAAAGCATAACCTTGGTCATGAAAAATTATTTTAAAAATCATGATATGGACAGAGAGAAGATGGCGGAAGAGTAAGACGCAGAGATCACCTTCCTTCCCACAGATACAGTAGAAATACATGTACACGTGGAACTGCTCCTACAGAACACCCACTGAACGCTGGCAGGAAACGTCCGACCTCCAAAAAGGCAAGAAACTCCCCCCGTACTTGGGTAGGGCAAAAGAAAAAAGAAATAACAGAGACAAAAGAATAGGGACGGCACCTGCACCAGTGGGAGGGAGCTGTGAAGGAGGAAAGATTTCCACGCACTAGGAAGCCCCTTCGCGGGCAGAGACTGCAGGTGGCAGAGGGGGGAAGCTTCGGAGCCACGGAGGAGAGCGCAGCCACAGGGGTGCGGAGGGAAAGCTGAGAGGCTCCCGCACGGAGGAGCGGTGCCGACCAGCACTCACCAGCCCGAGAGGCTTGTCTGCTCCCCCGCCGGGGTGGGCGGGGGCTGGGAGCTGAGGCTCGGGCTTGGGTCGGATCGCAGGGAGAGGACTGGGATTGGCGGCGTGAACACAGCCTGAAGGGGTTAGCGCACCACAGCTAGCGGGGAGGGAGTCCGAGAAAAAGTCTGCAGCTGCCGAAGAGGCAAGAGACTTTTTCTTCCCTCTTTGTTTCCTGGTGGGCGAGGAGAGGGGATTCAGAGCGCCGCCTAAACGAACTTCAGAGACGGGCGCGAGCCGCAGCTAACAGCGCGGATCCCACAGCAACAGGGGCGCAGAGGAAAAAGCGGAGAGACTCCCGCACAGAGGCTCGGCGCCGAGCAGCGCTCACCAGCCCGAGAGGCTTGTCTGCTCCCCCGCCGGGGCAGGCGGGGCTGGGAGCTGAGGCTCGGGCTTTGGTAGGATCGCAGGGAGAGGACTGGGGCTGGCGGCGTGAACACAGCCTGAAGGGGTTAGCGCTACACATCTGGCTGGGAGGGAGACCGGGAAAATGTCTGCAGCTGCCAAAGAGGCAAGAGACTTTTTCTTCCCTCTTTGTTTCCTGGTGCGCGAGGAGAGGGGATTCAGAGCGCCGCCTAAATGAACTCCAGAGAAGGGCGCGAGCTGCGGCGATCAGTGCGGACCCCAGAGACGGGCGTGAGACGCTGGGGCTACTGCTGCCGCCTCCAAAAAGCCTGTGTGTGAGCACAGGTCACTCTCCATGCCGCCCCTCCCGGGAGCCGGTGCAGCCCACCACTGCCAGGGTCCCGTGATCCCCGGACAAATTCCCCGGGAGAACGCACTGCGCACCTCAGGCTGGTGCAACGTCACGCTGGCCTCGGCCGCCGCAGGCTCGCCCCGCCTCCTCTGTACCCCTCCCTCCCCGCGGCCTGGGTGAGCCAGAGCCCCCGAAGCAGCTGCTCCTTTAACCCCGTCCTGTCTGGGTGGGGAATAGACGCCCTCAGGCGACCTACACGAAAAGGCGGGTCCAAATCCAAAGCTGAACCCCAGGAGCTGTGTGAACAGGGAAGAGAAGGGGAAATCCCTCCCAGCAGCCTCAGAAGCAGCGGATTAAAACTCCACAAACAACTTGATGTGCCTGCATCTGTTGAATACCTGAATAGACAATGAATGATCCCAAATTCAGGAGGTGGACTTTGGGAGCAGGATATATTAATTTTTCCCCTGTTCTTTTTTTTTTGTGAGTGTATATGTATATGCTTCTGGGTGAGATTTTGTCTGTATAGCTTTGCTTTACAATAGCTTTATTTTACTTCACTATATTATAGCCTCTTTCTTTCTTTCTTTCTTTCTAATTTTTCTCCCTTTTACTCTGAGCCGTGTGGACGAAAGGCTCTTGGTGCTCCAGCCAGGCATCAGGGCTGTGCCTCTGAGGTGGGAGAGCCAACTTCAGGACACTGGTCCACAAGAGACCTCCCAGCTCCACGTAATACCAAACGGCAAAAATCTCTCAGAGATCTCCATCTCAACATCAAGACCCAGCATCATTCAATGACCAGCAAGCTACAGTGCTGAACACCCTATGCCAAACAACTAGCAAGACAGGAACACAGCCCCATCCATTAGCAGAGAGGCTGCCTAAAATCATAATAAGGCCACAGACACCCCAAAATACACCACCAGCTGTGGATGTGCCCACCAGAAAGACAAGATCCAGCCTCATCCACCAGAGTTCAGGCACTAGTTCCCTACACCAGGAAGCCTACACAACCCACTGAACCAACCTTAGCCACTGGGGACAGATACCAAAAACAACGGGAACTACAAACCTGCAGCCTGTGAAAAGGAGACCCCAAACACAGTAAGATAAGCAAAATGAGATGACAGAAAAACACACAGCAGATGAAGGAGCAGGGTCAAAACACTCCAGATTTAACAAATGAAGAGGAAATAGGTAGTCTACCTGAAAAAGAATTCAGAATAATGATAGTAAGGATGATCCAAAATCTTCGAAACAGAATAGACAAAATGCAAGAAACATTTAACAAGGACATAGAAGAAGTAAAGAGGAACCAAGCAATGATGAAAAATACAATAAATGAAATTAAAAATACTCTAGATGGGATCAATAGCAGAATAACTGAGGCAGAAGAAAGGATAAGTGACCTGGAAGATAAAATGGTGGAAATAACTACTAAAGAGCAGGATAAAGAAAAAAGAATGAAAAGAACTGAGGACAGTCTCAGAGACCTCTGGGACAACATTAAACGCACCAACATTCGAATTATAGGGGTCCCAGAAGAAGAAGAGAAAAAGAAAGGAACGGAGAAAATATTTGAAGAGATTATAGTTGAAAACTTCCCTAATATGGGAAAGGAAAAAGTTAATCAAGTCCTGGAAGCACAGAGAGTCCCATACAGGATAAACCCAAGGAGAAACACGCCAAGACACATATTAATCAAACTGTCAAAAATTAAATGTAAGGAAAACATATTAAAGGCAGCAAGGGAAAAAAAAACAAATAACACACAAGGCAATCCCCATAAGGTTAACATCTGATCTTTCAGCAGAAACTCTGCAAGCCAGAAGGGAGTGGCAGGATATACTTAAAGTGATGAAGGAGAAAAACCTACAACCAAGATTACTCTACCCAGCAAGGATCTCATTCAGATTCGATGGAGAAATTAAAACCTTTACAGACAAGCAAAAGCTGAGAGAGTTCAGCACCACCAAACCAGCTTTACAACAAATGCTAAAGGAACTTCTCTAGGCAAGAAACACAAGACAAGGAAAACACCTACAATAACAAACCCAAAATATTTAAGAAAATGGGAATAAGAACATACATATCGATAATTACCTTGAGTGTAAATGGATTAAATGCTCCCACCAAAAGACACAGGCTGGCTGAATGGATACAAAAACAAGACCCATATATATGCTGTCTACAAGAGACCCACTTCAGACCTAGAGACACATACAGACTGAAAGTGAGGGGATGGAAAAAGATATTCCATGCAAATGGAAATCAAAAGAAAGCTGGAGTAGCAATTCTCATATCAGACAAAATAGACTTTAAAATAAAGACTATTACAAGAGACAAAGAAGCACACTATATAATGATCAAGGGATCGATCCAAGAGGAAGCTATAACAATTGTAAATATTTATGCACCCAACATAGGAGCACCTCAATACATAAGGCAAACACTAACAGCCATAAAAGGGGAAATCGACAGTAACACAATCATAGTAGGGGACTTTAACACCCCACTTTCACCAATGGACAGATCATCCAAAATGAAAATAAATAAGGAAACACAAGCTTTAAATGATACATTAAACAAGATGGACTTAATTGATATTTATAGGACATTCTACCCAAAAACAACAGAATACACATTTTTCTCAAGTGCTCATGGAACATTCTCCAGGATAGATCATATCTTGGGTCATAAATCAAGCCTTGGTAAATTTAAGAAAATTGAAATCATATCAAGTATCTTTTCCGACCACAACGCTATGAGACTAGATATCAATTACAGGAAAAGATCTGTAAAAAATACAAACACATGGAGGCTACACAATACACTACTTAATAACGAAGTGATTACTGAAGAAATCAAAGGGGAAATCAAAAAATACCTAGAAACAAATGACAATGGAGATACGACGACCCAAAACCTATTTGACGCAGCAAAAGCAGTGCTAAGAGGGAAGTTTATAGCAATACAAGCCTACCTCAAGAAACAGGAAACATCTCGAATAAACAACCTAATCTTGCACCTGAAGCAATTAGAGAAAGAAGAACAAAAAAACCCCAAAGCCAGCAGAAGGAAAAAAATTATAAAGATCAGGTAGGAAATAAATGAAAAAGAAATGAAGGAAACAATAGCAAAAATCAATGAAACTAAAAGCTGGTTCTTTGAGAAGATAAACAAAATTGATAAAACATTAGCCAGACTCATCAAGAGAAAAAGGGAGAAGACTCAGATCAATAGAATTAGAAATGAAAAAGCAGAAGTAACCACTGACACTGCAGAAATACAAAAGATCATGAGAGATTACTACAAGCAACTCTATGCCAATAAAATGGACAACCTGGAAGAAATGGACAGATTCTTAGAAATGCACAACCTGCCGAGACTGAACCAGGAAGAAATAGAAAATATGAACAGACCAATCACAAGCACTGAAATTGAAACTGTGATTAAAAACCTTCCAACAAACAACAGCCCAGGACCAGATGGCTTCACAGGTGAATTCTATCAAACATTTAGAGACGAGCTAACACCTATCCTTCTCAAACTCTTCCAAAATATTGCAGAGGGAGGAACACTCCCAAACTCATTCTACGAGGCCACCATCACCCTGATACCAAAACCAGACAAAGATGTCACAAAGAAAGAAAACTATAGGCCAATATCACTGATGAACATAGATGCAAAAATCCTCAACAAAATACTAGCAAACAGAATCCAACAGCACATTAAAAGGATCATACACCATGATCAAGTGGAGTTTATCCCAGGAATGCAAGGATTCTTCAATATACGCAAATCAATGTGATACACCATATTAACAAATTGAAGGAGAAAAACCATATGATCATCTCAATAGATGCAGAGAAAGCTTTCGACAAAATTCAACATCCATTTATGATAAAAGCCCTGCAGAAAGTAGGCATAGAGGGAACTTTCCTCAACATAATAAAGGCCATATATGACAAACCCACAGCCAACATTGTCCTCAATGGTGAAAAACTGAAACCATTTCCACTAAGATCAGGAACAAGACAAGGTTGCCCACTCTCACCACTATTATTCAACATAGTTTTGGAAGTGTTAGCCAAAGCAATCAGAGAAGACAAAGAAATAAAAGGAATCCAAATTGGAAAAGAAGAAGTAAAGCTGTCACTATTTGCAGATGACATGATACTATACATAGAGAATCCTAAAGATGCTACCAGAAAACTCCTAAAGCTAATCAATGAATTTGGTAAAGTAGCAGGATACAAAATTAATGCACAGAAATCTCTTGCATTTCTATACACTAATGATGAAAAATCTGAAAGTGAAATTAAGAAAACACTCCCGTTTACCACTGCAACAAAAAGAATAAAATATCTAGGAATAAACCTACCTAAGGAGACAAAAGACCTGTATGCAGAAAATTATAAGACACTGATGAAAGAAATTAAAGATGAGACAAATAGATGGAGAGATATACCATGTTCCTGGATTGGAAGAATCAACATTGTGAAAATGACTCTACTACCCAAAGCAATCTACAGATTCAATGCAATCCCTATCAAACTACCACTGGCATTTTTCACAGAACTAGAACAAAAAATTTCACAATGTGTATGGAAACACAAAAGACCCCGAATAGCCAAAGCAATCTTGAGAACGAAAAATGGAGCTGGGGGAATCAGGCTTCCTGACTTCAGACTATATTACAAAGCTTCAGTAATCAAGACAGTTTGGTACTGGCACAAAAACAGAAATATAGATCAGTGGAACAGGATAGAAAGCCCAGAGATAAACCCACACACATATGGTCCCCTTATCTTTGATAAAGGAGGCAAGAATATACAGTGGAGAAAAGACAGCCTCTTCAATAAGTGGTGCTGGGAAAATTGGACAGCTACATGTAAATATATGAAATTAAAACACTCCCTGACACCATGCACAAAAATAAACTCAAAATGGATTAAAGACCTAAGTGTAAGGGCAGACACTATCAAACTCTTAGAAGAAAACATAGGCAGAACACTCTATGACATACATCACAGCAAGATTCTTTTTGACCCAGCTCCCAGAGAAATGGAAATAAGAACACACATAAACAAATGGGACCTAATGAAACTTAAAAGCTTTTGCACAGCAAAGGAAACCATAAACAAGACCAAAAGACAACCATCAGAATGGGAGAAAATATTTGCAAATGAAGCAACTGACAAAGGATTAATCTCCAAGATTTACAAGCAGCTCATGCAGCTCAATATAAAAAAGCCAACAACCCAATTCACAAATGGGCAGAAGACCTAAATAGACATTTCTCCAAAGAAGATATACAGATGGCCTACAGACACATGAAAGAATGCTCAACATCATTAATCATTAGAGAAATGCAAATCAAAACTACAATGAGATATCATCTCACACCGGTCAGAATGGCCATCATCAAAAAATCTAGAAACAATAAATCCTGGAGAGGGTGGAGGAAAGGGAACACTTTTGCACTGTTGGTGGGAATGTAAATTGATACAGCCACTATGGAGAACAGTATGGAGGTTCCTGAAAAAACTACAAATAGAACTACCATACGACCCAGCAATCCCACTACTGGGCATATACCCTGAGAAAAGCATAGGTCAAAAAGAGTCATGTACCAAAATGTTCATTGCAGCTCTATTTACAATAGCCAGGACATGGAAGCAACCTAAATGTCCATCGACAGATGAATGGATAAAGAAGATGTGGCACATATACACAATGGAATATTACTCAGCCATAAAAAGAAATGAAATGGAGGTATTTGTAATGAGGTGGATGGAGTTAGAGTCTGTCATACAGAGTGAAGTAAGTCAGAAAGAGAAAAACAAATACAGTATGCTAAGACATATATACGGAATCTAAGGAAAAAAAAAAAAAAAGGCCATGAAGAACCTAGTGGCAAGACGGGAATAAAGACACAGACCTACTAGAGAATGGACTTGAGGATATGGGGAGGGGGTGGGGTGAGATGTGACAGGGTAAGAGAGTGTCATGGACATATATACACTACCAAATGTAAAATAGATAACTAGTGGGAAGCAGCCGCATAGCACAGGGAGATCAGCTCGGTGCTTTGTGACCACCTAGAGGGGTGGGATGGGGAGGGTAGGGGGGAGGGTAGGAGGGAGGGAGATGCAAAAGGGAAGAGAAATGGGAACATATTGTATATGTATAACTGATTCACTTTGTTATAAAGCAGAAGCTAACACACTATTGTAAGGCAATTATACTTCAATAAAGATGTTTAAAAAAAAATCATGATATGATCATTCTTAAAATCTATGAAGAAATAAAAAACAAATTTTAAGGGAAGTTATCTGAGAAATAACCAAATTATCTAATGAAAATTATCATACTCAAAATCATTTTCTCCATATACATTAAGGAGAAAGTAGCAAGCATTTGTAGCCGGTACTGGGACTGCTGAAGTGAAGTTTTAATGAGCACAGAGACCTGCAAATGAATAATTAGCCTCAATGTGGTAACTGTTCAGACATATATACCAAAGAGGGAACTATCCATCCTAATGTATCAGAAAATTATCCAAAGATAACATGGTATATAAGTTCAAAGGAAAATACACTTTCACAATTGGAGAAGATAGGAAAAGGGAATCTAAGCTATGTCATGTGAGGCATTTCCAATGAGTATTAAGGAGAATGGTTAGAGTTCCTTTCTGCAAGTGGTTCACAGTGAAGCTAAGAAGGTAGAGAAGATTTAAAGGGTATTATACGATGATACAATTTTTTTTTTCTTTTGTAAAGAAGGATAAATCATTGAAAGTTATCAGGCAGAAAACATTAAAAATATTATTTGTGTTTTAATACAACATCAACATTAACATCAATAAGTTGATGTTGTGGAGGTTAGTGTAAATCCAAAAAGGATGTTGTTGAAATAAAGTGTTTAAAAAACACAGTTGAGACATAGTGAACCACTGAGCTAAGGCAGTTGTCAAGGAAATAGAAAAGAAGGTAGACCTAGAAGGTAACACTATAGAAAAGTTAGATATGGAATGGAAGGATTCACGGTTGATTTAGACTTTTCTAATTTGTGCCCATGAAAAACAAAGTGAAGATGAAGACATGTGATGTGAGAGAATCAATAGCAACTGTTTAAGGGAAACATTTTCTTATCATTATAATCATTTAAGTATACTAATCATATGTGTTAGAATTTTTGTAATACAGTTAGCACTCTGTATCTGTCGGTTCTGGATTCAACCAATCATGGACGAAATTCAAAGAACTACTCCATTTTATATAAAGGACTTGAGCATCTTCAGATTACGGAACTTACAAGGAGTTGGGGGGATGGTTCTGGAGCCAATTTCCTGTGGATATCAAGGGACAACCGAAAATCAATTTTTTTTCTGAGCTGAAAAATTTTCTCCATTTTAATTGAAATATAATATAATTGACATACAACAATGTACAAGTGCACAACAAAATGACTTGACTTGCATATATTGTGAAATGATTACCAAAATAAGTTTTTAAACATTATCTCACATAGTTACAACAAAAAGGAAGATAATTTTTTTTTTCCTTGTGAGGATAACTCTTAGGATTTACTTCCTTAATGACTTCCAGATATAGCCTACAGCACTGTTAACTATAGTCAACATGTTTACATTACATCCTTATACTTGTTTATCTTATAACTGGAAGTCTGTACCTTTCCACCACCTTCATCCAATCTCCCCTCCCCCCAACTCCCTGCCTTAGGTACACACAAATCTGATCTCTTTTTCTGTAAGTTTGGTTGTGTTTTGTTTTTGTTTAGATTCCACAGTACACAGTATTTATTTTTATCTGTCTGACATATTTAACTTAGCATAATACACTTAGGTCCATCCATGTTGTTGCATATGGCAGGATTTCTGTCTTCTTCTTTTACTCATTGAAGTGTAATTGACATACAAAGTTTTATCAGTTTCAGGTGTACAACGTAGTGATTTGACATTTACATGCATTACAAGATGGTTATCACAATTAAGTCTAGTTACTACCTGTCAGCATTTAAAGTTATTGCATTACCACTGACTATATACCCTACTCTGTACATTACATTCCCATGATTTATTTACTTTATAACTGGAAGTTTGTGCCTCTTAATCTCATTCACCTATTTCCCCATCTCACTACCCCCTCCTTTCTGGCAACCACCAGTTTGTTCTCTGTATCTATGACTCTATTTTTGTTTTGTTGTGTTTGTTCATTTGTTTTGCCTTTTAGATTCCACATATAAGTGAAATCACATAGTACTTGTCTTTCTCTGACTGACTTATTTCACTTAGCATAATACCATCTAGGTCAATCCAAGTTGTTGCAAATGGTAAGATTTCATTCCTTTTTAATGACTGAGTAATATTCCATTGTGTTGTGTGTGTGTGTGTGTGTGTTTGTGTGTGTGTGCCTCACAACTTCTTTGTCCACTCAACCATTGATGGATGCTTAGATTGTTTTCATGTCTTGGCTGTTGTAGATAATAATGCTATGAACATGGGATTGGAGATATCTCCTTAACATAGTGTTTTTTTCCCTTTGAATATAAACCCAGAAATAAAATGGCTGGATCACACGGTAGTTCTATTTTTAGTTTTTTGAGGAACTCCCAAACTGTTTTCTATAATAAATTAATTTTTGATTGGTAATCATATTTAACTGTATTTTATTTTGAATAAAATAATAGGAAACTAAAATATATTTCACATTCACTGCATATAGAAACTGTAATACTTCCCTCAAATGCACTGCACTAGCACATTAAACAATCCCTAATCATAAAATAATTACATTAATATGAAAATAAAGGGAGACAACTCAATTTAGATTAAAAAAGTTCTTATCACTGAAATATTAGTTAACAATTTCTTTGATAAAATATAACAACTGGTAGTAAAGCTAAGAAATGTTTTTATATTTCTATTAAAGATAACATTGTATCATCTTTTATATGTCAACTATGAATTCAAACTGTGAAAGATCCAATAAGACTAAAATTTTTCCACTTACCCTTGTAAAAGCCTGCCCCCAAATTGTTCTTTTCCATCCCCCTTGTTAAACTCAAATTGTCTAACAGCTACTGGACTGTTACACCATCCTGGCTGCCCCTGCTTCCTTGTCCTGTGACCAACACATCCTCAGGTTCTCTATACCTTCTGAGAATGTGAACAGTACTCAATTCTAGGAACAACTTGAACTCTAAATAATTTCCGTTAATCTTTAATCTTCCTGCAGAACACACTTCTTAGAGCTGTTCTCTCATGTCACAATGTTTTAATAAAAGGCTTTAGATAATGGCTTTGCTGGTTTTGTTTTTTGTTTTTTGTTTTTAATTTTCCTTTCACAAAGCTCATTATTGGTAGGATAAGTTTTGATTTACTTTTTCAATACTAGTCAGAAATAGAAGTGTGGATTCTGCCCTTTACCCTTGGTGATGGATAATCACTGAGAGGCTTTGAGCCAGGGAATAGCTATACAAGAACTGCTTCTATAAGACAATTGATTTAAAAATTCTGTGAATCATAGGTTAAGTTGAAGAGAATCCAAGAAGTCTTCCAGATGATTTTAAATATACAGTAAATAGGGACCTGATTTGGACTTATGACAGTAGAATGGAAAGGGAGGGATAGTTATGTAATGAATAATGTGACAGACTTATGAAAGGATTAGAAATAGAATTTACCTCTATAGTTTTGAGCATCAAATAATTTACATTAAAAAAGGAAAGTCAGAAAAGGAGAAGAGAGGTTTCCCTTTTGGGGATGAGGAGAGTGGGATGTTGACCAGAAAGAAATGACAGAGGAAAGTACTGTTTTAAACTTGAAAGTAAATTTATGTAGGGGATTTCAAGTAAGTCATCAAAATTGAGGGCATGAGGCTTAAAACGTAGAAATGATGACAGGTGAGTATTTGTGAGTTACCTGTACAAAAAGGATGTAGAGTCAAGATACTTCTGAAAGGATTGGGAGGAAAGAGAGAAGGAACCATAGAGGAAAGGACTAAGAGTAGACAGAAATGAGAGAAAGAGAGAAATTTGTCTATTGGAAGAAAATTGAATAAAATAAACTGTGTTTCATCATATCTAAGTGCCTTAATTTGTGTGACTCACCATTTATTTTTACACCCTAAAGAGGGGAAAAGATGTACCAAATATGTACATCTTAGAATGAATGAAATACAGTGTATTTAGGATACAACAGGGGGATGGCTATGAGTCCATCATAATTATCAATAAAAGAGTAAGTATTTTATAAAAAATAGTTTACAATGATGAGTCCCATAAGGTGTAAATCTGTTTGTATCTGGTGAGTAGATGTCTGTAATCAAAAGATCATTTGAAGTGAAAGAGGCTGAAACTTTGACATGAAAGTCATCCCAAGCCATGGCTGTTGTAAGAAGCAGGCAAGGAGATTGGGAGAAGGTGGTATACCTGTCTGCATTAACTTCCAAAAGAAACTACCATCATGATTGTGTTAGAATAAAGGTCTGAACGTGGGACAGGACCTCTGCTAGCCTCTTTCTCCTGTTCGAGACTGTCCAAAAGGAAGACAGAACAGCTTCCTCTGGAGAAAATTTCCAAAATATGTTGTCATCAAGAGAAAGCAGGGTGGACTTGTGAGAGGTTTCAGTTAGAATTAGAAGGTGAAAGGAGGGTCCAGGAAAAAGTTTAAATAGGAAGGAAAGATGGTTCACATGGACAGGAGACAGATTTACGTGCTCAAAAATGGCTGAACATCTAGTATTACTTGCATCTATTTTCCCTGACCCTTTACTGTCCTATACTAGGAACATTTGTCTCAGTCTTTAGTTTAAATAATGTCCTCCTAACAAATATTTTTATCTTTATGAAAGTTAGCTCAATGTTAATTGTAAGACAAGCACTCTTAACATTAATGCACCAAATGGTAGTTCTACTGATAGACAGTAGTAGATGCAAACACTAACGATGCTTGGTGAACACTGACTTACTTACTGAAAGTTGCCTCATCAATTCCTGGGGTTTACGTAGAAATTGTTTTTTGCCATTTCAGCCCATTCCTTAAGTGCCAGAAGTTTAATAGAGGGCTCTGGAATTAGAATAATTGGGTTGAAAAGTTAATCTTAGTCTTCTGAAAAAAGTGTTTGACAGTGATGTGCTGGCAAATGTTTAAAAACTAGCTTTCAGAGGGAAAAAGTCAAACTCCTGATTCATAGTGTTTTCTGATTTCTGGGGTGTACATATGACCACCACCATGACTGATTTCAAGCCACCAACAACCTGACATTCACTGGCCCATAAAACTGAAAATTTTACAGTTGGCTCTTGCTAATGGGTGTCACATCATTTCATGCTGATATATCAAAGCAATATCATTTAGAAGAAAGAGTCCTGGAGTTTGTAGTGAAAGATATAGACCCTGGTCCTATCTCAACTTTCCACTAGTCTTTTAAGATCTGGTGAACAGGAACTATCTTACTTCCTTCTGCTTCCCATTATTTACTTCCTACTAGCTATGAGATATCCACAAGAAGGATGGTTAGAAAGATGGCAAGGTAGCTACTATTTTTAATTTCCATTTGTCACAAAAGAAATTGAAAAAAAAATTCAAGGTAAATAGTTAGACTTGGGCAATAGAGTAATAGAGATCAATCTTTAAAATTACTTTTATCTCAACATATTAATTTTAATTGCAATTATTTGCACTTCCAGGAAGGTAAAGTTAAATAACTGGTTCATAGAATTTATAAATGTGAACACATGGTTATAGGCTGCTCTGCCCCTCCAGGGGTTGGTCTGTGGATCAATCCTCTCTCTTTCCCTAGGTCTACATCATGGACTCTCAAAGGGGGTGGAGTATGTCACTCCTTTTATGTGTATGGCACACATACCTGTGGCATTAAAATTTCATGGTGAGGTGTGAGTAGGAAAAAAAAAAAATGTCCGTAGAGACTCTTTGCATGATTTTTTTTTTCTGTTGAAGCACACTGGCTTTGTCAGTACTAATAGAACATTCTGTGTTGATGGGTGTGTTCTATTTTGTGCCGTGCATTACAGTAGCCACCAGCTACATGTGGCTATTGAGCCGTTGAGACGTGGATAGTGTGGCTGAGGAAATAAGTTTTAAATTACATTTACTTTTAATTAAACTTAAATAGCTACCTGCATCTATTGCTGCAGTATTGGACAGCACAGCTCTAGATCCTAGTGGAAAAGCCTCATTTAAAGACACATATGGGTGTCATTTATGAAAAATTATTTAAGCAGTTAACTAACAGTTGCTACCAACTAGATTCTTTTTTTCATTACACTAAAACATCTGATATCAGTTGATTTATGATTCTCTATGCTACAGAGTTTCTTTCAGTTCTCAAAAGACAGTAGGAGCCTGTGTAATCCATGACAAATGAATCACAAACTTGAGGTCTTGTCTTAAGGTGGGAAGGTTCTCGCCATCCTTCCCTTGGAAATTAAAAATATACTGAAGGAATAAATAAAATACTCAAATAAAATATGATATATGAAGGAGTCCAAAATGACATCCTTCCATCCAGTGGTTCCCATCTAGAACCCTACACACTAAATCAAATGTAAACAAGAAGAAAATTTCAAAGTCCATCATTTATTATTACTTTCATAACACCCTCAAAATTGCAAAACATTCAGAAATCAAAGGCTGCAATATCGATTTTTATTACTTCAATTTGTAATGGCTCATCTGATTGCACCTGTTCCGAGAGGGGAGACCAATTACCTTTTCTTACCCAATTACTAGATAATAATATTTAGTAGCTTTCTATAAAAATAACAATAAGTAAGAGCATTTTTCAGCACCATGCTAATTAATCTTACAGCAACACTATGTAAGTAGATGTTACGACTAGTTTACAGATAAAGTATAGCAAAATTAAGGTCACATATACTAGTTAATAGAAGTAGCAGAGGCAGGATTCTGAGTCAATACCACTTGATACAAAATTTGTGTTCATAAGCACTCATCATTTAAGTAAGCTTGAAGTGCACTGTTTAGAATGATCCTGATATGTGAGCTTATTTCTATTAAATATATGTGTATGTGCACAAAGAGTGAACTAGCCACATATTCTAAACTCCTAAGAATGGAGAATCCAATTCTAGAAGAGAAGAATTATTTTGAAAGAGTGTAGTATTACCAATAAATGTTAAATAACAAGCTTATTTGCACTGTAAAGTTTTACTAGAAATGAACATTGCTATATGTAGTATAATATAGTCACTGTGCACAAATTTTTTTTAAAAAAAGTTAAGGTAATTTTTGACATTTTTGCCATACTGAAATTACAAAAAAAAAAAAAAATCATTGTGTGACTGGGTCTACAAAAAACATACGTTGGATTGGTGATTATCTAATGACTAATGAAATTTATGTATCCAATCTAACTTTTCCAACTGAAATAATGGGTTTTCATTGTATTTATAGTGAACTAAGGCAAAATTAATTCAATGTGATTGTACTGGATCAATGAAGCAGAAATAAGGGCAGATCTAGAAAGCATAGCAAAATGTTTTTAATTACAAGATGTAAACCATCAAGAAAAATAGAATTTTTGTTGTGAATAGAATATATGATTGATAAGATCTCAGATGGAGATGAAAATCAATCCTGGTACTTTAATTATATATATATATGCATGGGGGGGGTAGGGCAAGATAGAAGTATGGGATCAAGAGATACAAACTACTGTGTATAAAATAGGTCAGCAACAAGGATATATTGTACAGCACAGGGGAATATAGCCATTATCCTGTAATAACTTTTGATGAAGTATAATATGTATAAATACTGAATCACAACCCTTGTATACCTGAAATTAATATAATATTGTAAATAGACTACACTCCAATAAAAAATAAATATAAAAAAAATAAAATATACCAATATTCAATTTGTTTAATGTGAATGTGAATAAAGTTTAATTCTAATAATAATCCTAATTGTGTGACAGAATCTAGAATTAAGTATCTGAATTCTTAAATCATTCATTCACTCATTCAGAAATCATAAATTGTTGTACACTTCTGTCCAGTGCAAAGGTAAAAGATAAAGTCCTTGCCTTTCAAGAAGCACATAGATTAGTGAAAGACCTGGACAGCAAAAATGAGAAATAGTGAGAGAAGGGGGAAGGAGAGAGTAAAAAATTAAAGGAATGCTGTCAGATGCAGGACCAGATATAATAAACCTTAAACAAGCATAAATGTCTTAAATTGCCCTCTTAAAAGAAGTCTGCTGGAGCAGATTCAAAACAAAATTCCAAACTATGCTACTTTTGCAAAACACATATAAAGCTAAATGGCATAAGAACACTAAAAAAGAAAAGACTAAGCAACAATGCATCAATAAATTTGAACTAAAGCAAAAGCAAGTAGCAGTAATGGTCATTGGAAATCGGTGTGGTTCTTTGGAAACAAATTGGTTATATATGAAGGACATGAAAATATTCACTCTACTTTTTTAATTGAAGAGTCTGACCTATAAAAATATAATTTTTGTTATAAAAAGCAATACATGTGCAAGGTAGAAATAGGAAAATAAAAGAAAATCTCATAAAGGAAAGATTACAAAATACCCACTACCAGAAGTAACAGTTGTATAGTGCTATAATATTATTTGGATAACATTAGAGCTAGTTTAATAATTAGTTTTATGCAGAACATAGTATTTGGTCACCAGAATTTTTATAGCAATAATATAGTCTTAAAATTCCCCCATGTCATTAATTTTCTACAGCATGGTTTTTAATACCTCCCTAAAATTTCATCACAGAGATAGAGTATAATTAATCCCAAACTTAGACATCTATATATTTTCTAAATTGTCACTTTTATCAAAAATCGTGAAATAATCATCTTTCTAGGTATATTGTGAAATATTTCTGATAATTTCCTTGGAACAATTTCTAAAGAGGAATTTCATGGATAATGCATTTGAGTATGTTTGCCTTTTACCACATCTGAATACATTTTTTACAACACTTGACTAAATTGCTTACTAAATTATGTAGTTTTCTACATTTTGATGGGTTTTAACAATTTGCAGACCAACCAGGAGGATAAGAGTGTGCTCATTTAACTGCATCTTTACCACAACTGATTACTGTTATTTTTAAAAAATAGTCATTTGTTTGGTGAAAAATTATGTCTCGCTGCTTGAATATTCATGTCACTGCCTGCTAATGAGATAAATATGAGTGAGGTTAAATATTCATTTGTTTGACATAATAATTTTTCCTAGAACTATTTCCTTGTATAAATTATCAAGAAAAACTATAACTCAAAAGGAATATATATGCATATGTATGCATAAAGATCTTCATTAGTTATTTATTAGTAAAATATTGTAACAAAGTGACCATTATTATGAAAATGCTTAAATAGATTATGATGTATGTTCTTCATAGGATATTTTGCAGTCATTCAAATGACATGTCTGAAGACCGTGGAGCATAATGGACAAAATAATCACATGTTATAATGGTGAAATTTCTTGTATGTGAAAGTGCTAATGTATGTAACTATGGATCACGTGGACAAAATTAAAATGACAAGAAGATGTAAGATTGTGAGATTAGAGAGATTATTTTTGTTTGCTTTCATTTCCACAAATTTCTTAAAAAATATTAATATAGTTTTACGATGTAAAGAAAGGAGGAGGAGGAATTTGATGATGACCACAAAAGAAATGGAGATGCTTTTGATGTGTCACTTATTCTGACTGTCACTGTCATCACCAGGATTCAGGTCTGATTAACTACTGAACTGATAAAATGTCACCTTGTCTCTAACCTTGGCTCATAGTTTTCAGTGGTGTTCTTTTTTTAATGGAATAAAGTTGAAATCTTCCTAATATGTTATACACAAAATTATTTGAATGTTTAAAGTGAAGGCTCTCATATTTGACTACCTGGGTTGTATCCCAGTGCCACCAGTTAATAACAGACTGATTTTCAAGAGGTTACATATCATCCTTGTGGCTAAGTTTCATTTTCTGTAAAATGAGGATACAAGTGGTTTCTGACCCTGGTGACAGCCTATTATCAGTGATTGCCTAGTATGTGAGACTCCATACGTGTTAATAATAGCATGATTTGTATCACCTTCATACTCACGGTGCCATAAAATCTTGCCCCAAGTTACCTTTTAATTTTCAGACCTATTATGTCGGTTAGTGCTATATTAGTGACTGTTTAGAAACAGTCTTTGCCACAGAACACATTACGCAAATGTTTTCTCATATCATTGCCACACCACAGCTCCCACAACTGACCACCTGGGTTGCCCTTCCCCATCCCTGTTATGCATACATTTCCAAATCTCTAAAATCCTGGTCAACCTCAAAATAACGGTCAGTAAAATACAATACCTTCCCAGGATTGTGATGAAGCCGGCTTGTACTGGCTCACGAGTGCTGAATATTAAATTATCATAAACTTTGTGAGCTGGTTGGCATAATTCTGGCACATTGATATCAAAAAAAGGAGACTATTTGCACCAGGGATATTAGATGATGCTATAAATAAGCCCTCTCTGCCTACTTTTTTCTTCCGAGAGCCAGTTGTTAAACATTTACTGGCACGCCACTGTACCTTTACACCTTTAAGCTCTTCTGATTCCTACCTAACACGTTGGGCCACTCGTTTTAAATCAGAAGACATCTCTTCGCAACTTGCTTTCACGACATTTCAAAGTAGGATACAGTCACTCAGCAGGACACCTCTCAGGGTGCCTCATCTGTCTCCTGTGGATAATATTGACTTGACAGCTTGGTTAAAGGATAAATCAAATGAACCCATAGCCAATTCATTTGTAAATTATAAATGTCAATAGGAAGGGAAGTGCTATAATTACCATTGAACATTTCATTTTAACTTGATTTTAAAATTAAATAACTTAGAGATGTATTATTGTTTTTAAAACGCTGCTCCAGAAACAAGAATATGTCTTACTAAACTGTGAATGAACATGCAGCTCATAAGCCGTTGCCTATACCTTTTATACAAAGAAAATATTATGCTATTGATTTAAGAATTAAAACAAGCACTTTGAATTAAATTTCTCAACACTGGAATATTAAATCTGAAAGCACCAAGGTCACTGGATATTTTTAATCATGGATCTTTAGTTCTCTAATGGTCTCAATTCTCAGACTTTGTGTTAGAGGGTGGTGTGCAGCTGTCTGATTTCTGGAACCCCAACTACACATTGCAGTGCTGGAGGCTCTTGTTCAGACAAACCTAGAATGTTCATTCCTGAAGTGTGTCTGTCAAGGTGTTTACAGCAGTAACTCTGTGCAAGCACACTTAACTCTCAAATAGCCCAATGAGGTATGAAATATAAATTATTTTATATATGATTAACTTGATTAATAAAAGTGTGTTTGTTTTAACTGTAGCAGAACCTGTTAAGTGAGTGATGCATCAAAGAATGAGCTATTTTCTGCATGACATGAGCAAAGGATTGAATATTTTTTTGAAATAAGATTTCTTGCATTTATTTGAAGCAAAACACCCTGAAGTTATTAGTATTAATGCAAGTCAATACATTACAACACCTTCACTTTTATGTATGTGTGAATTTCACAAGTTCTGACAACATGTTAACATGTTAGTTACAGTCAACACAGAGAGCCCTGATATGATGGGTGAGTTTATACATTAGAACAGGCTCCAACTTATCTAGCAGCTCTGTTATGGATGCTAATACTTTCTGTTCTATATCTTCCACTTTTAATCTGTCCTCTGTAAGTCCTTTGCACTTACATACCTACTGCATACCTTTACCTTGAACAGCTTCTCACTTTTCAGCCTAGTTTCCTAATTAAACACAAACCTCATTTCACATGCCTTTCTTGACTTATTCATTTAGTATGACTTAAGAACAATAAGGGAGCAACATATATGAATTGGAATATTGTTTTTGCTTGTCTTAGCAATTTTGTCAAGGGTATTTTGAATCTCCTCTTCAAAAGTTCCTTCTAATGGCATAGTAATTGTTTTTATGATCTTTCCAATGAACTATGAAGTACTCTCCTGTCAGGCCCCATTCTTGTGGTAATGAAGTCTAGGAGAGGGATGCCCTCATTTAATCCTGGATTGATACTGAAGAGTTGCCCCCCATCCTTTTTATACAAGACGTATGAAAAGATGAGGGGAGACAAGATTCAAATGAAATCATTATTATCTTTATCATTTTTTACCATCAAATATTTATTGATACCTGTCCTTTGCCCAAAGCTCAAAGGACTACTGTAATGAATTTTAAAAACCGCTGTCCAATCTTAGAATATTTATACAGAGAAAAATAAAGCATCAGTAAAAGTTCCTTGGAGAGCTTTTGAAAATAGACATGGGTTGCACAATATCCCCATAAAATCTTTCCAAACAATGAGAATATTAGCAAAATGGTTGTTAATTAAATGCTTAATCTGTGCTTATTTAATCCAGAACTTGACAGATCGTATACTGATTGACTGCCAATTCAACATTTAATAATATGGGGGGCTGCCTCTTGAGATCAATATATAATCTAATTATACTTGTTTTATGGCATTTGGAATATAAATTCAAACCTTATTTCACATGGTTTTATCTTTGTATCATCTAGCATTTCCATTTAAATATTGTAAAAATAATTTTCTTCTCTCTTTTCCTATTCATATGTCCAACTGTTTCACTATTTTTACATATTAGTCATACGTTAAATTCCCTCTCTGATAATTTCAACTTCTGCATAATGTTTAGGTCTCATTCCATTGATGATAGTTTCTCTTGTTTTCTTTGAACACCTTATAATTTTTTATGGAACTACTTTTAAAGAACAAGACTGTATGTTTCCCTACATTATTCCTTAAAGAATGGCATTTACCAGAGGACCAAAATGGAAGCATTGTATATAATAGTCGAATTATTTTAAGTATGGATAATAATAAAATATATTGTTATAAAATTCTCATCTTGGTTTAAAGAGGCTCTTATTCCATTATTTTATTTTGTAATTCAAAATGGTTACAAGTGGCAAATTGAATTTTCAAACTCATTGATTCCTAATTTCATTAATTATGTGATTATTATGTGCTTGTATTAATTTTACTAGGTCATTTGTAAATATTATCTTATTATGTAAATTATAATCATTTTTAAAATGTTACCATTATTTGGATGTATTCAACAGGAAATAAGCAGGTTATTTGATCATTGACAACATGAAAAGTTTTGTATTTTGCATTTTGTATAAAGTAAAAATAAATAGGTATAAGCTTTGTAATCAAATAACTAATAATCAACTATGAAAGATAAGGCAATAATTCAAGCAAATATAGTTTAACTATAAATTGTTAAATGTTGTTAGCTATTTTTATTGGAAATATCAGTGGAAATTTATTAAATAAGTTAGAATTTTTGTAGGACCGGAATTAAAAGCAGGCTTTATTATTTATTTATTTATTTATTTAATGTTTGTTTTTATTATTATTCTGTGAAAGAAGTAAGGTAATCTGATAAATTGGGACTAAGTTAGGCTAGTAGGACAATCAAGGAAAAAATATCTTTAATAGATGAGTGCCAAAGAATAGAAAGGAATCATTTATGGAAAATTTTTCTGGAAATAATATTTCCAAAACATGGGAACAGCAAATACAAAGGCCCTGAGGCAAGATGAAGCTTAACTACAATCAAGGAACAAAAAGAAGCTAAAAGGTTAGGTCAGAAGATAACCACACAAATTTACACCAGCTGGTCCCTAACTTCAAGTACATGGATATATTCTTGAGGTGAGTTAGACATCTATATCATCCAAAAAACAAAAAAACAAGTTGACTCCAAAGTTACCCTGGAAATTCTGAGTGAGACTCTTTACAAAGGCACAACCATCTTAAAGATCACAGCCATCATTCTCCAAACTCCACTCTGGCCATCACTTGCAGGCATTTAATGGGGGTGTTTAATATCCTCTCTAAAATATTGGGCAGGAAGAACAAACATCCTAGCATGTCTGCACCGTGCACCTAGTGTCTCAGAATTGAAAATTAGCTGGAGCTCCCCCTGCTGATGGCTTTGCTGTTTATTTTCTTTACCTTTTATTAAGAGTCCCATCTCTTTTAAGAACTGGGATATATTTTTTGAGGGAAATAAACTGTAGGAAAATTCAACTGACAGAGGTCATACTTTACTTGATTTTTCTGTTCTTTGCTACATTTATTTGTTGAGACAAAGGTCTGTTCTTAGCCTTTTTAAAATGACTCTGTTAAATATAATGGACACACAGTAAACTGCACATACTTAAAGAACACAATTTAAGTTCTGAAATATGCATATACCCATGGAACTGCCAAAGCAATCAAGAAAAGGAACATATCCACCACTTGCAAGTGTTTTTATGCCTCATTCATAAAGCCCCTTTTTTTCCCCACATTCCACCCCTCCACATCCCCAAGTGACCACTGATATGCTTTCTTTTTTTTTCACACACACACACACACACACACACACACACACTGTATTTTATTTTTACAAGAATTAAATAAACTGACACCAAGCATTGTAAATGGATGACCAAAACAAAAGCAACAATGATTGCAATTACCAAGTAGGCAGAAATGGAGACATAGTGATCCAGGCAGAATTATCAGGAGTAAACATGGATATAAGAAAACATAATGTTTAATTCTAATCTACTTTTATGAAAGCAGTGGTCTTCACATCTACCTGTGCTTTAGAATCAGTTGGAAATGTTTTCTTAGTGAAGTTTGTCAGGCCTACTTTCCAGAGATTCAGAATTGGGAAGTTATATTTTTAAAAACTCCACAGGTGATTCTATTATTCAATCAGGTTTGTAAACTAGGGGACTAGAGTTGTTGACAACATCAGAGGAATGGTAAGAAAGGCAAGGTTGACCCAGAGGCTAAGAAGACAACATTTATTTCAGGATGCAGTAAAGGGTCCATAAAGTACTTTGTTAGAATAACACATGTGAAATGAAAAGGATTAGGAATCAGAAAAGTCATTTTGGGAAACTTTTCCAACATATAAGACTAATCAGTGGGGAGAAGTTGGGTGAAGAAGGCTTGGAGAGAAAGTAAGGAAGGGAAGGACCAGAGGTTGGAGAAGAGTTAGACAGATAGATGATACATACAGAGAGATACAGATGTATTTATTTACATATATTATTTGTCATAATGGTGTTGGTGCATGTAAATATCTTACTGAACATGCTTCTAAATTTATATACTTTAATGGCTTATTTCTGAAAAGGATTTTTTATTTCTGATGTGAAAATCTCTAATACAGAGACAGGCATTGAGGTAGTCTGGTCAAGAGGGTTTTGACCCAGGCAGGGGTATGGAAAGTCCCCCAAATTACACAGGTATCCATCTACTCTGCTTAGAAAAGGAGTTGCCTATGTTATTAATGAAATTAAGAACTCTAATTTTAGAACAGCCAATTGAAAATCATTCCAAATATAAACTACTGCAGCTACAAAGCAAGCAACTGGATAGCAGGAAAGAACAATAGGTCAGACAACAAAAAGCAAAACTTTCTTGTACTATTTCTTCTCATGACAAACAAAATTCACAGTGCTCATTGTTAAGTTATTGGGAAATCTATGTTACACTATGATGGAGGTAGGCTGTGATGATATGCACCAAGTCAAAGAGAACTATGGAAGGAGTCCAGAACTATGGCTGGCACAAAATAGATACTCAATAAGAATGTGTTAGATAAATTAATGAGTAGCAGGAAGTAAGTGGCATAATATAAGGCAAATCAGGCAAAGAACTGAGACAAATTTTGAACAAGCCTTTGGAAATGTCTAATAAATACTAATTATCGTTTCTTTTAGATTTGCTTGGATTCGTGGACACAATGTCAAAGCATTCATATTTTAATCCCATGAAGAAGATAAATTAATGTGCATTATAACAATAATGTATTATAAATATCATTTATTATCGTCTATGTGCCCCTAGAAATGTATATATACTTCCTATATATCTGTAAGCTGTTCTATAACATAGATATTTTGATCCACAGTTTACAGATGAGAAATTTGAAGTTTCGATGTCTTGGTAATTGTTTTTATTGCATTTAATTTTGGGTTACCTTTTTATTTTTGGAACAAGATAATGGTTTTCCATTTATGGTGTTGATATAAAATTTCTATTTTTTTCAGATCTGTTAAGGTAGAGTTGACAAAGAAACATAAGCTTTTAAAGGTGATGATTTGATATACATATACATTGTGAAATGGCAACTCCCACATAGTTAATTAATCCATACAACACCTCAGAATTTTTATCTTTCCTTTGTGTATATGTGAGAACATTTAGGTCCTATTCTCTTGACAAATTTCAATTATACAAAACAGTATTATCAACTTAGCTACCATGTTATACATTAGATCCTCAGGCCTTATTTAACTTAGAGCTGAAAATATGTACCCTTTGACCAACCTCTCCTTATTTCCCATACCTCCCTGGTTCTGGTTCAGGCAACCATTTTCTTCTCTTTTTCTATGAGTTGTTTGTTTGTTTGTTTGTTTGTTTTTGGTCCCACATATAAATGACATCATGCAGGATTTGTCTTTCTCAGTCTGACTCAGCTCACTGCTCTCAAGGTCCATTTGTGTTGTTGGCAAACAGCAGTCTTTCCTTCATTCTCACAGTTGGTAATTATGTACGGGGAGCTCATTTTGAACTGAAGTTCAACACTCTCCACACCTTCATGCCTTTTTAAGTTATCATGGAAACTTCTCTGCTTGAAGATAGAAAAAAATAGAAATTTCATTAAATAATTCTCCTTGACTACACAGGCAAGACAAGCCTTTCAGACACACACCTCGGAGGAATTGCCTCATTCCAGATTCTGAGTCTCACCATTGCAAGGACTGAGATTTCAAGACCTGCTTCGTTCTTGCTTGGGAAGGGGCAGAGACTTCTGAGGAAAATAAGCAAATGAAAAAACAATTTTTTTTTTGGCCGTGTGTGCAGCTTGAAGGATCTTAGTTCCCCGACCAAGGATTGAACCTTCACGTTCGACAGTGAAAGCGTGGAATCCTAACCACTGGACTGCCAGGGAGTTCCCACAAACAAACAAAATTGACATGAAAATCAAAATATAAACACACACACACACACACACACTCACAACAATGACATATTTACTTAAAAAGATTTCACTGAATTCCGTATTGAACTAGACACAAAATCCATGCCCTAATGGAGCTAAGCTTATAATGGGGAAGAAAGACAAAAAGAAAAGAAAAATGAGTAAATCTCATAGAATGCCAGAAGGAGACTGCTTGCTATGGTGAGAAACATAAAACAGGATAATGGTGATTATGGGTGAGGAAGGGGATGCAATTTTAAATAGTGTGGTCAAATAGGCCTCCTTGAGAAAACAACATTGGAATAAAGACCTGAAGAAATAAAGGAGTGACTCTTGTAAATATCTAGGAAAAGAGAATTCTAGAAAGAGGAACAAAGTATTTGAGGTCAGTGCAACGACAGCAGAGTAGCCAAGGGTGAGGGTAGAATAAGATGAAGTTAAAAAGTGAAAAGGGGACCTGACTTGTATGGTGCTCAAGGACTATGGCTTTAAAAATGAAAAATAAATAAATAAATAAATAAATAAGGGTTTACAGGGACCAAAATGTTCAGGTCAATCAGTCATTACATTCTTATCCTCTCTGGAGGCTACTTGGGGGTCAAAGTATAACCACAGCTTAATTAATGAATAAAGCATCAGGTGAGAAAGTTCCTCAGGTAATGTTGGTGATGTGTTCTCCAGCTACACTGACACATGTTTGCCCTCCATGGAGAGGCGTCTCCTGTCTCCAAATGGCACTGGATGCACCCTGCACAATTCTCTTTATAACTCTGCCTCTCATTCCCACTTCTGTGTTAAGTAGACCACCTCTTCTTAACTGAAATTTCCATCACTGATTTTGCCAGCATTGTACATAGTCCTACAGAAAAACTTTTCACTTATCTTCTTAATTGGAATAATATGCCTCTGGAAACACCTGTATCACTTATTTAATATAACATAGTTGTATTGATAAAATTTGTCTCAGGAAAATGATAATAATCAAATGTGAAATGTGTACAAGGCCCTGGGCTAGTTGTTTTAAGTACATGGTTTTACATTATTATCCCAATAAACCTATGATATACTAATAAATGATCTTCATTTACAATGAGAAGTTTTAATGATCGTGTCTGCACTAAATATTAATATAGTCACAAATAGCTGCCATTTCCTGAGGGAGGACCATTAATTCCCATCTCATTTATGTTGGGCTTGGTCACGTGACTTGGATTGGCAAATTAAATATATATAGAAGATTTAAGAAGCAGTGTATGTACCCTTTTCCTTCGTCAACAATGATGGCAATCACCCAGATAGAGGATGCTCCATTAACCTGGGTCCCAGTGTGAAGATAATGTAAACTGGATCTGTAGCTCACATTTGTCATGGAATACGAGTGAGAAATAAGCCTGTGACATAGAGAAGCAGGTCCCTTTTTATTATTATTACTGCAACCTAATATAGTCTGTTATGTCTGTTTAATCCACACCCTGAACCTAAATCTTGATGGTCATTTTAAATATGGATGCAGATTTGACTAATTTACATATATTAATTTTATGGTATCATTAATATCCAAAGTTCTATATAGGTAGCGACAGTTACAGTAAAAAATAAAGATGTAACCATTAAAAATAGAATTTTGACTTGAAAACTGATTATCTCTAAAGAGAATTTCCAAAAATTGTTTTTTTGCATTGGAAGTTTCATTTGCAATAAATCACAGACTCTCCTGGTGTGACCACTCTAAATAGCAGTCACTTAAATAGAAGTTCTGATATGGTATATCAATAAGTAAAGTTATGATGTCACCTTGTGAAATGGCTGCGTATCTGCCAATTGCTCTGTCCCCAAACTTTTACCTGATATCCAAACAAATACTGAGATAGTCTTTCAAACTACTTATTTGAAACTATTTATTTGAAACTTTTTTTTTTGTCTTCAAAAACACTAGGTATTTAGCCAAAGTTAGATTACATTTAGAAATCTTAGTTCATCATTAATTGACCCACTAAGACCAAATATAGAAAAATTCAAACTTTTAACATCTGTAGATAATAAATGTTTGACTATCAAGGATCATTACCAAAAGAAAGTATAAATTAGTATTCACAGTGACAACTTGATGAAATTCATTACTTCACCTATATTCTTAATAAACAACTCATCACTCTAAAAACGAATCTTTTAAGTAGATTAAGCTTGTGCTTTGTTTTTCTCATTCACTTTAAGTTAGTCTGAGAGTTCATAGACCTAAACATGTTTAACCTTGAAAAAATGTTCTCTTTCACTATAAGATGTCAAATTATCTTTAATGGAGGGAGTCCTGATTTCTTGGTGACGTTTTCTATAATGAACAAACTTTTGAGTTTTGCATTTAAATAGCCTGGTGTTTTGTCTTGTCTCTTCTAATGTAGGCATCGATTGTGAAGTAAGTATAGATGAATGTCTATCAAAGCCCTGTCTCCGTGACGGAACTTGTATTGATGGCATAAATCATTACACCTGTGACTGCAAGAGTGGGTTTTTCGGAACACACTGTGAAGCAAAGGCAAATGACTACCTCTCACATCCTCGTCTGCATGGCAGGTAGCTATTTTTATTTTTCTATTATTAAATATAAGAAGGCAAATTTAACTCACGATATTTAAAACTGAATCTCAAGGAAAAGTTGATAAAGGTAATTTTAATTATGCTTTTTCATAAAACAAGAGCTAAGTACAGGTAAGATGACAAATGCTGCCCGTTTAACTTAATGAAATGCACTGATACATTATCTCTGCCCTTCTTTTATTTCTGCTCATTAGCATAAAGTAATTTTCAATAAATGTGGATTAATTGGACTTTAATAATCTTAAAGGTAATGCTCACAGTAGTAGTAGTAGCAGATAGGATGATGAGAGATTCTATTATTTGCTCTGTGGAGGGATAATACCACAAACAGTATTTAAAATGTTCCTAAATAGACCGGTTCTTTCATCCCTATGTGCAGATAAGACATTTTGTGCATCTCTTTATGAGTTGTATAATAACTATTCTGCTCATGGATAGAATATTAGTTTATGCAAATCTAGAGTGGGGATATTTCTAGAAGATGCAGGTGACAAGGAGGGATGACTCAAAGAGGCACCCAACTGCCTTCCTCAGCACCATTTTTCTTTCCTAGTCTTGCCACAGACTTTGTAAGCCAGAGAGGGAGGATGAAGATGGGTAGTTCACTACAGTGCCGTTTGGCCCCAGCTGATTTCAGTTTCCTACATAAGCCCTAGACATTTTTTTTAATCTTTTCAAGCTGTTTTTTTTCTTTCTTTCTTTCCATTGCCATGGGGAAGATGGCAAAAATGAGAATTGATTTGTTCTTTCAGTCCAGTCACCTGGAAGGATAAGAAAGCAGAAATAGCCTCTGCCTTTTATTGCTCATGGGAATGTGTTTTTTCACCTGACCTGGAAAAGAAAAAAAAAAAAAAAATTAAACAGTGAACTCTCTTGAAATTATGCTTTCATTGTCTTACTTATTTAAAAAAATAATTCTGTGTTTCAGATGCATAGACTTCATTGATAAGTATCAAAGTTCATGCAGTGCAGAATGGACTAGCTCAAGATGTTACATCAAGATTAATGTAAGTTTTATAATTTTTACTAAATTTAAAGTAATTTAAAAGAAATACAAAACATTTAGCAGATATGTGGTCCTCTCAAAAAACCCATAAGACATTTGGTCCACACCAAAACATCCTTGATACTTGGTCCTGTCGAAAACGTTGTGAAATGGGCCAAATATGCTCTTGGACGTTTTGGATAGGATCAAGTATCCTGTGGGAAACAAGCTATTTGCTGTAGGTCTCAGAATCATTATTTCAGCAATTACTGATGATTTAAGTGCCTCTCACCTTTCCTTTGGAATTTCTTTTTTGTAATCTTTGCTGATTCCAAACAAAACTAAAAATCATAGCTTCTTTCACCTCCCCCTGCCCCGTCTATTGTTATCGTAAACTTCTGCAATATGGAGTCCTCAATCAACTAAATCCTGGAAGTCACCATTGTCCAAAGAGCTCAGAAGGCTTATGATTTGCCATCTGCCTCCCCCTCTCTGATCTTAGGACACACAGGTGTCTGTGGATGTGTAGGGATGAGGAGATTAAATAGATCCATACACAGCAAGGAGAAAAATAAGTACGGGATGGATGTACCAAGAGATGGGTACATGTAAAGAACCTCAACACCAGTAATGCTCTCAGAATCTGTCTTCTGATCTTCAGGCATATGACCGGACGTGATTGACACATGCTATTTTATGTGGAATGTGTCATCTGCTGAGAAGTTTCGGTTACCTGAAGTTTAAGACCATTCATGGTGGATGAGAATCTCATGTGCCTTCCTGGATAATGGGAAGTTCTTCCAGGTCCTTCCTGGCTGACAATGACATGGTAAAGGAAGGAAGTACAGACACTAAAGACAGCCTTTGGCATTGTGAGACTATAGATATTTTATTTAAATCCTTCGTGTCTCTTTCTTTTATCAGTAAAATACAGTTCCTATATTGCAGGGTCATTGTGTGATGATACACATTAAATGTGGTTGATACTCAGTAAATGATGGGAGAAACAGAATTGAACTGCAATTTTGCTAGTTACCTTCCGTATGCTCTAGGAGAAACTACTTGCAATCTGAAATCATGTTTTATCTATTCAATGAAGGTAATCATAGGAACTACCTCTTAAGTTGTTGTGAGAATTAAATTAGATAATGCAGGTAAATCAACTAGCACATATTTTGACACATTTTTGAAGCCTAATAATTTATTGACATTTTGTGGATTTGATTCTAGATAATGAAAGCCACACTTGATGTGGAGAAGGAGATGTTGTAATTAATAAATTCCCTGGTAGAAGATGCAGGAGACATGTATCTTGTCTGCACTGTTGCATGTGTTGCCTGTGATAACATCCAAAACCCTGTCTCTTGGTAGTGCAAATGTGGTATTCGTCTTCTTAATTAAATATATAAATAAAGAAATACTTTCTTTCATATATGAATTTGTATATATTCATACCCACACACTCAATATTATGAAAACAATTGTTTAAATGCTACCTATATCCTTCTGGATGGTTTTTCGTAATATTTTTATTTTAATATAAAGTTGAACTCATCATGCTCCTTATTCAGTAACTTTTGGTTTCACCTAGTGTATCTTAGAGACCATTTCATTATAATACATGGAGTCCTGACTCAGACTTTTCAGGAGCTACAAAGTGTTCCAAATAAGTGTTGAGGAACCACACTTATTTAATGAGAGTATGAGCATGTCAGCTTCCCTAGATCCTATCAAATGAAATCATTTTTTTTAAAGGGTTGACTAATTTGATGAGGAAAATATAGCATGTCATTATTTTGATTTATATTTCACTGGCTTATTATGAAGATTGAACACATTTCCATATGATTATTCGCCACCTGTATTTCTTTGTTTGATCCCTGTCTACTCACAGCCTTTGACTAATGGTATTTTTCTTTTGACTTGCCTGTCGTTTTTGGTTTTTATATACTATTTAAAATTATGGATAAAATCCACTAGATTCTGCAAAATTACAAATCTTGTCTAGAGTGTGACCCTTCTATCTTTACAAAACTTGTAATATTATGAGATTTTTGTATTTTTCTTTACCTTTTTCTTTATGATACTATGCTTTGCCTCTCTCCTTAGAAGGTCCTTTTATACAGCAATATTTAAATTATTTTCTTATATTCTCATTTATTACAATTTTACGATTAACAACACTTTTAGTCCTTTAATCCATTGTGAATATTTTGTTATAATTGATAAAAAGAAATCTAAATAATTTTTTTTCAAAAATATAATCAATTTTCCAAGAATTGTACCAAAGTATCTATTATTTCTGGATTGTTTTGGTATGCCTCATTTTTTTATGCACTAATTCCTATATATGGGTCAATTTTAGGACTATTTACTCTATATCTCATCTTTTTTAAAATCTTATCCTTCCATCTATATTAATTATTATAGTTCAACAAAGTTTTTTTAACTGTCTTTTTACTAACACTGTAAGTACATTCCAAATGTAGTTTTGGTCATTCATTCTGTAAATATTAAAAATGTATTATTTATGAAAAACCAAAATACAGTAATTATCAGATATACCTCCTGCCTCACCAGCTCCATCTGGAGATATGGATAAGGGGAATAGATATGTATCTTACTTAGCTCACCTATTTTTTGTAACTTTCTCTATGTTGCAATGCCCAGATAACAGCTTCTGAAGGACATTCATGGATTGATGTTTGAGTCTGTCTTTCTAGTCCAAAGAGACAAGAGCAGTGGTGAAACACAGGGAGTACTGATTGAAAAGAGCCCTCACATCAATATGTATCTGAAGCTCCTGGGAAAGTGTAAAAGCAAAGTTTATGTTAGGGCTTCAGAGGGAAAAACACAAGCAAAAATTTTTGTTGTCAATCTGATAATTTGAGGCAACCTTAAAAATGATAGAATTAATGCTAGAGAAAAGCAAATGCATGATTGGGTATGGAATGGATGCCATGGTTAGTGAAACATGCAATTCAACTCTGAGTACACAGAAAAGAGAATAGAGTAATACAGAAATCAGGTATTTTCTTTTCTATTTTGTTGGGACTGAGAAGGATAAATACTCTAAGGGAGAAGTGTTTTGTTTTGAATATAAAATTATGTGTGTTAAGTACTAAAATGTTAAAAAAAAAGATTCTAGAATAAAAAGAGTAATACATTCTCAGATGAAGAAAAACTAAGAACTAATCATGTGTAGAAGGACTAAAGGAAGTTTTCTAAACAGAAAGGAAATGAACGAAGAAAAGAACTGAATGTGTGTGTGTATCTGTATTTCCTCAAGTGTAAGCTGAAATTTATAAGGGGCTTTTTATATAATAAGATTTTTACCTTTTGTCTACCATATACATTATGTACATTTTCTCATTTTTTTGTTAATATTAAATTAGTATATAGTGGATCTTGACATTCAAAGGCTGTATTTTTGTGTATCCAAGTGTACAGATATTTTCTCCAAAGGTTGTATGATTTGTGACATGTTTAATAGGGCCTTACTTGAGTTCTTCTAGTATTTGTCTCATCTTCTTTTTATTTGCAATTAAGAGATTGGTCCCTCAGTATGATTTTCAGCATAAGATTTGAGTTGGGATCTCCCACCAAATGCTCAGCTATTTACCAAATGTCATTGTAGGGAATATTTATCTCCCTTGATTGAAAACACATCTTTAAAATAAGGGACATCTCATAAATGGTAATATTTGTCACACACAGTTTCACTTTATCATTGCAGATTATTCTCCATTAATATATATAGTTCTACTTTATTCTTATTAATATTCCATTGTATGGAGTCTTCATATTTATTTAACCAGTACCCTCTTGATGAAGATTTAAGATATTTTAAGGTTATTGTCCTTAAAAATTATGTTTTAGATGTAGAATTTTGAGTTTTTTCATACTTTATTTCATAGTAGGAAATAATCGTTTGTCCTTTGAAAATTCTCTTCATGCTAATTTGTATTTTTGTGGGTTTATTTCCCTTTGGCTACACAGCCTATTTCTTTCCCACAATATTTGTGTGTTTATTAGGAATCTCCTACATATTTTCCTATGTATTTTCTCTATCTATTCCATTATTTGTCATGATCTATAAGCCTTGAATCTCCAGTATAGGGGCAGACTTCCATCACTACTCACGCAAGAGTGAGCCTTTTTGAATCAGAAGAGCAAAACAGGTGGGGAAGGGGGCTGCCTTTCCTTTCCCAGACCCTCTTGACCACCAACACAAAACCCACGTCCTATGCAGTGTTACAGAGTCCTTAGCAATGTTGAATCACAGAACTCTCAGTTTTTTGGACGTGTTCATGCTTGACCCCTCATTTTGCCAAGTTAGAGTACAATATACTACCATGATTTTTAATATACACTTCAGATTTCTTTTGCAACATTCTTTTCTTTACCTGAGGAAATAGGAGTGGTATTAAGTGTTAGCTTTTTTAATGGGTTTGGAACTTTGCATTACCTTTAAAAAATCTTGACTTGTTTCATGAATTTGGCATCATGTCTAGTTTTAACCCTGATGTACTTTTCTTTCCTATATTGATCCATTTGTGCCTTTTCAAGCAGTTTCTAAGACAATGGTTTTGTTTTTCTGTATTTCAGTGGCCCTCTTTCCTGGAAGTACTGCCAGACACATTTTTGATGAAGAAATAAAATTTAATATTTACTGAAACAATCCCAATTTTTATATTTCATAATCTTGTTTGATTTGTTGAAATAGTTAAAGAGTGTATTTTCTTTACAGCAAAACATTCTATGTCTGATTAAATTAGGAATCAAACAAAATCTTCTCCTTATTAACTACTGTAGACCCATATTCAATCATGTAAGTTTTGAGAAAGAAAACAGTAAATAAAAATTACATTGGAAGTAAACATTAGGGATATTAAGTCTTTATCATATGCATTATTATATGTACACTTCCACAGCCAAGGAATCCCTTTGAGAGAAAAATCAAAGACTTGCTGGTACAACGAGCCCTAAGTTGGAATTCAGGGCATTTAGTGTCTATGTGATTTTATTCTGTTGTCCTCTTGCTACAAGACCTTGGTGAAGTCACTCTAACACCCTTTGGCTTGTCCTCATCCTTGTGAGTAAAATAAAATTGTTGGACTACATTCTTGTTACCAATGTTTGGTCCATGAACTAGCAGCATCAGGATCACCTGGGTGTTTGTTAGAAATGGAGAAACACAGGCCCCATCCCAAAGAGTTTGAATCTAAAATTTAACAAGCTATCCAGAGTATTCACATGCAATTTAAGTTTTAGAAACAGTACACTCTATTTGTAGGTTTTATTCAGAGCTAGACAAAGTTCAAGAAGTTCTATGAAATTTAATAGGTCTTTGCAGTGGATAATGTAGGGCTCTAATGGAAACCATGTTTCCACTCTTCAAATGGGCACTTCCATGTTTACTTGTTTAACATGTTTCATTTCTCTAAGATTTTATTTGAAGAAAGTATTAAAACAGCAATTAAAAAGAAAACATATGATTTGATGAGACAAATGCTATGATAAAAGTGATCTCAGATAGTAACTTTCTATACTTCAGGGAAGTTCAGAAATCTCAGGACAAAGTTTTGGATCTAAACTGTATATATATATATATATATATGTGTGTATATATATATATATACCTCAGGATACAACACAACTGTCAGAGAGCTAACTTGCACATTTATTAGTCTAAACAGTCCACAATGAATACATCATTGTCCTGTTATTCTTACAGTCTTGTTCATTTCCTGACTTGATGTTTTGAATACAAGTTAAGTGAATGTTGGGGTCTAGCTCAATTGTCTAGATTACCCTTGTCTGCAACATTACTCCCAGCTTCCTCCTCTTTCTCTAAACATACCAGCCTTTTGCTTCTGTTATTTTCTAAATTAAATTTTAGTGGATTCTTCTTGGGAAGCACTTTATTATATTAAATAGAGTATAGAAAAGTAATATAAATAATGATGAACAAAGGGAAAGTATCTTCCTTAATTTTTGAATGAGGAAATATCAAGAACTTTAAATGATAATTTGATTTTTTCTAAAAAGAAATTGCTTTTGTATTTCCCATTAAGCCTTCTAATTAATTTAGTAAAAGATTCTTGTAAACCCTAGAGACAGAACTTTCGGCAGTCTAAAAACTATCTCTTTCTTCCCATTGGAAATATAATTCAATTAGTTTATGTAATGCTTTCTAATAAATCATTCTAAATATACCTCACCTTAGGGCTAAGAGGGAAACATGTTGTTTCCATTCCATTCCCTGTGGAATCCTACATCCATAAAAATAACTGCAGTACCTGCCCCAAGTCTAAGTGCCTTTGGTTATCCTTAAGGAGTTCACATTTTCAGCAAAAGTAGAACAAATATCAGAATGGTATTCATTTATAAAAAAACATACTTTTAACTCTATCACTTGGGCGAATGTAAAAGATCACCATCTGGGTTGCAAGCATAACTTGAGTTTTATACTCAAGTGCACAGCCAATTTCTTATTGAAAATGACACTAATTAAACTCTCTGGTGATTTTGACAAACCTTTAATTTTCCATTTGATGCATGATATGAATGTAAGGGCTCCCACATTAGCCTTGTCAGTTTGAGTTTTTATTGTTATGTTAACACTTCTTAAAAGTCACTAAATGTTTAGAAGCCTTAGTGTCAACTAATGATAGTTCTAGAAAATATTACTTTTCAGGGTAAAATGTTAAAAAAAAAGATTTCATGTTTGTATAGGTAATTATCTTTGAAGATGTACTAACTTGAGAACCCACAGTGCAAATGAATCATATTTGTATATATTCACTAACAAATTCTGTGTGGACAACATATTCAGAATAAATTTTTAAAGTTTTACTAATGATGTCATAAAGTTCTATAAATTATTTCTCAGAATTATAGGTGCAAATCTTTTCAGAGTTATCATTACATTGAAAAGAGGTGTCACACTATGTTCAAGGCAACATGTTCTGTGCTTTCTAGAACACCAGCAAGTATGTAATATCTAAAAGGTGAACTTAAGAAGTATATAGTATGATTTAGTAGACATTAAATATACTGAAAAACTCATTTTCTATCCTAAACAAGTTCCAAATGATTGAAATAGAGGCTGACAAGGCCTTTGACCTTCAGAGTGTAAAAGAAAGAAGATACTATTTACTGAACAGCTATTATGTCCCAGGAACAGGGCTAATTGCTTTATAATCATTATTTTATTTAATTATCATGGGAACTTTTATGAGGTAGGTGAGATTATTGCCATTTTATGCATAAACGAACCTACAATAAATTGAATACATTTGTTGATTGAGTACAAGTAGGAGAAGTATACAAATATGCTAAAGATTGAAAAGGAAGAGACAGATATCATCCAGGTTCCCCTGACTCCATGACACCCCTCTGCTTCTTGGACGATAAGCATCAGAAATACTGGACATAAATTTGGATACATGCATAGGAATACTGGCTAATTAAAAGATTATGATTTCATGCACATTAAGACTTCTGGATCAAGATGGCAATATATGAGGCTCTGCATTTTGCTCCTGCCACAGATGCACAGCTATGCACAGAACAATTCTTCCTCAGAGAAATCCAGAAACTAGCTGGATAACTACTACACATCAGTAACTGAGAAAATATACACGTTGAAATGGATAGAAAAGGCTGAGACACACCCTCACCATAAACCCCAGAACTGGCATAACAACATGCAAAAGGAGAGGAACCCTAACTCCCAGCTTCTCCCTGAGGAGTGATTGGTTTGGACACCACAATTAGTATTCCAGATTTTTAAGTGTAAAAATATAGAACTTTTATATGCATTCAAAGTTAATTTGTTAACATCTTAAAATAGACAAAATATTTAAAAAGTGTGTTTCTATACACTAACTATAAATTATTAGAAAGAGAAATTAAGAAAACAATTCCATTTACAATAGAATCAAAAAGAATAATATACTTAGGAATAAATTTAACCAAGTTGATGAAAGATCTGTACACTGAAAACTGTAAAACGTTGATGCAAGAAACTGAAGACACACAAAAAATGGAAAGATATTCCCTGTTTATGGATTGGAAGAATTGGTGTTGCTAAAATGTTCATACTACACAAAGCAATCTACAGATTCTATGCAACACTTATCAAAATGCCCAAGGCATTTTTCAGAGAAATAGAACAAATAATCCTAATATCCACATGGAACCACAAAAGACCCCAAATAGCCAAAGCAATCTTGAGAAGAGAGAACAAAGCTGGAAGCATCACACCTCCTGATTTCAAACTATATTACAAAGGTATAGTAATCAAAAGAGTATGGTATTGGCATAAAAACTGGCACATACACCAATAGAACAGAATAGAAAGCCAAGAAATAAATCCACACAAATATATTCAATTAATTTTTGGCAAAGAAGCCAAGAATATACAATGTAGAAAGGACAGTCTCTTCAATAAATGGGGTTTGAAAAACTGGATAGCCACAGGCAAAATAATGATGCTGGACCCCTATTTTACACCATCACAACAATCAACTCAAAATGGATTAAAGACTTGAACATGAGACCTAAAACTGTAAAACTCCTGAAAGGCATAGTGGGTAAGCTCCTTGACCTTGGTCTTGACAATCATGTTTTAAAAAAATTGACACAAAGGCAACAAAAGCAAAAATAAATAAATGGGATGACATCAAACTAAAATGTTTCTGCACAGCAAAGGAAACCATCAGCGAAATGAAAAGGAAACCTATAGAATGGGAGAATATGTTTGTAAACCACATATTGGATAAAGGATTAATATCCAAAATATCTAAGAAACTCATATAATGCAATAGCAAAAAAAAAAAAAAAAAACAATAACAAAATTAAATATGGGCAAAAAATTTGATAGGCATTTCTCCAAAGAAGCCGTACAAATGGCTAACAGGTATATTAAAATGTGCTCAACATTACTAATCATCACAGAAATGCAAGTCAAAACTACAATGAGCTATTGCCTCACACCTGTTAGTATGTCTATTATCAAAAAGACAAGGTAACAAATGCAGCAAGGATGTAGAGAAAAGGGAACCCTTGTGCACTGTTGGTGGGAATGTAAACCGGTACAGCCACTTTGGAAAACAGTATGGAGGTTTTTCAAGAACTTCAAATAGAACTACCATATGATCCAGCAATCGAATTCTGGGTAAATATTCAAGGGAAATGAAACCGTTATTTGAAGAGATATCTGCACTCCCATGTTTGTTGCAGCATTAGGCACAATAGCCAAGGTATGAAAACAACGTTGTGTCCATGAATAGATGATTGGATGAAGAAAATATGGTGTCCATATATACAATGGAATAATATTCAGCCTTAAAAAAGAAGGAAATCCTGTCATTTGTGACAACACTGATGAAACTGGAGGACATTAGGCTAAGTGAAATAAGCCAGACTGAAAGACAGATGTACATGATATCACTTATATGTGGATTCTAAGAAAATTTCAATTAAAAAAAAGAGTTGAACTCACAGAAACAGAGAGTAGAATGGTGGTTGCCAGAGCCCTGGAAGGTTAGGGTCTGGGGAGAGGGGAGTGGGAAAAATAGGGAGAGGCTGAAAAATGGTACAAATTTTCAGTTATAAGTTGAATAAGTTCTAGGAATCTAATGTATAACATGGTGAATATAATTGATAATTCTGTACTGTGTAATTAAAATTTCTAAAAGAAACACTTGTGATTAACTAACTCCACCCCCAACATAAAAGTTAATATGTGAGGTGATGGATATGTTAATTAACTCCATAGTGGGAATCTTTTCAAAATGTATATGTATATCAAATCATCACACTGTACACTTTAAATATATTAGAGTTTTTGGATCAATTATACCTCAATAAAGCTGAAAAAATATATATCTGTTAATACTGATGAAAAAAGATTGTAAATGGAATAAAAACTTAGATATTATAGATGCTTTTTTTTTTAGAGGAACATATATCAATAGTGAATTGTCTGTTCTAATTATGTGATCAAACCCAAGATTCCTTTGAGAGTTAATGAGACACTATTAATCATTACCCAAAGACAGCAGAGTTAAACTGGGGCTATGCCAGGCAAATGGGGATGTATGGTGGATACTAAGGGTCAGTGAACTCCTGGTATTATGTACATAACACATAATTTAATAAATTCTAATAAAGTTTATTTTTTCTGAAAAATCCACAATGAAGCATTTGACAAGTATTTCTGGTGATAAAAGTTAAAAATCTATTACTAGAAATAAATATTTCAGTTTTTAGAGGAAGGGAATACCAGATCAGCTTGTATATCGGTTTCTTAAAAATATTTAAATAAAAATATAATTTTAATAAGATTTCTAGTCTTAACACTAATAATCAAATTTGATTCTCTATTTCATAATTTAGGACTGCACATCTATCCCTTGTATGAATGAAGGCTTCTGCCAGAAAGCAGCCCCTGGCTTTACTTGCATTTGCCCAAATGGTACATATTGTGAAGTAAATATAAGCAGTTGTACTGAGCCTGAACTGAATGTGGTCCTCTGCCTTAACGGAGGGATATGTGTTGATGGACCTGGACACACTTTTTATTGCAGGTCAGTATTTATTTATCCACAAACAACTACATATGTATTTATGAAAGCTTGTAAACATCCCTCTAATAATGCACTCTGAAATGCAGAAACTAAGGTTTAAGTAAGTTTTTATCTTTAGAAATGTAATCCCAAATTTGAAATCAATTCTAAAAAAAAGCATTGCTTATATATTTTACCACATACCATACATTCATATCAACCCCAAGTCAAACTCCCAAATTTAATCAACCCTCATTTTGTAACTTTCATATCTCCTCTCTTTCCCAGAAGTGGGTTCTTATTCCCTTTCTTAAATATTACACCATATGAATGATTTACAAATAGTTCATATTTATAGCATGTTTCTTAACCAGAGATTCATTTACCTTCTAAGATCTTAACAATGATAAAATTTTTTTATTTAAGATATATAAAAACAAATTAACCTGTCACTGTATTTTTAAACCAATTATTATTTAAGGTATCTTTTTAAAATTCCTAGGAGATGAATTTTCATTACCTTTGTTATTTATGATTATGTAATATATAAAATTGGTTGGTCATTTGAGAATTTAGTCATTATCTTTTCAATTTGTAAAATATTAATTGAACCCAGGTATGTAAAAAAACCCTCACTTTACCTCTTTTCTTCTGTCAGTCTGATTTGTGAGAAGTTGAGATTAAGTTAAAAACTGTGAGCAACTGTGTCTCTGTCAAAATATCTTAAATTACTGAAAGGTTGACCATGTGTATTTTGCAACATAATTATTCAATAGTAAAGTTTATTATTATTTCTATATTTTATCAGTTATTTCTCTTTAAATTATTAATATAATTTGCCTTATATTCAATACTGTCACTACCATATTTTTTTGTTCAATATCTATGCTGTGTTCTTAGCCTTTTATTTATTTTAAACCCTGCTGTATCATTTTATTTGGGCCGTATTTCTAACAAGGCACACATAGATGTTAATTTCACATAAACCTAAGATTATTATCTTTCTTTTAGCATATGCACACAGTATTTATTACTATGACACAGGTTTTCTTAGTTACATATTGCCTGATGTGTCATTTTCATTACTAATGTGTGTGTGTATGTGTGTGTGTGCGTTACCTCGTATTTTGTATTTTTGAGCTTGGATTTTGCTTATTTTACTCTGGCGGTTTATAAAGTATAGAAAGTAAACATATTTCTAATATCAAGGCTAATTTCAAATAATAAAATTATACAAATGATCACTTGGCCACAGTGAGCTCCCTCCAGGTTATAACCTAATCAGCACCTGGATTAAGTCAGCAACAGTACATTGACCATTTATCCTCAATAAATATAATGTTACAAATCAAGATTCCATTAATGGAAACCCATTCTGTTGAATTGAAAAATTAGAAATAAGTGAACCTAAAGCTAAAAATGTATGTTTTTACAACATGAGTAGTATTTGTTAAATCAAGCTCTATAACAGCTACTCTATCATTGTTCCTTTAGGGGGATGTTATCCATGGCTAGTTAGGCTGACTTGCTTAAGGTGTGAAGTTGACAGAATTCGGAATGAAGACACTTGCCTCTTCTCCTGGGCATCTCCCAGGGGCAAGTGTCAGCATTCATTATTGCTACACCGTTATTCAAATACATTTAAATGAGTCGTCTCTTTTCAAAATTTTCATTGCTGGTTCAAGCTGCGTGTAATTCCCTGAAAGTCTGTGAATGGTAAGCGCCTGGGGAGGTGCAGATTCTAGGGGACTTGCACAGTGACCGGGTGGAGCCGTCAGAGGTGGTTCCAGGTTAGCACAGTCCTCAGTCTCTTTACAAAAGAAAACTCATACACTATGGGAAGGAGAGTTTTGCAAGTTAAGTCATCAGATTTGTATGTAGGTTAAGAATTAGCTTTTGATATAGTTATTTAAACCATAATAAAATAATGATTTTTTTTACTTTAATAATATATCAAATTTATTGTTTTTATCCCATTTTGCATTCTTCAAATTGAATTTAAAGAATCTTACTCTTAAAAATGTGATCAACTATTTTTTTTTCTTGTCTTCTTTATGCTCATTTTCCTTCAACGTTTATATAAATCAGAGTTAATTTCTTGGTTCTCATTGCTGGTTTATTTGTTAATCAGTTCACAAAATTTTGTTTGATTTTAATTGGGAAAATAGTTATCCAAACCTATAAATTTTCACCTTAAGAATATTTATCATGAAATCTTTTTTTGACGTAAGCTTCCTTATTAAAATATTTCAGCCCTCAATGATCTGTAGATTATTCTATACGATTGGTTCCCTAATGATTTTAAGAGAACAAATTTTCTTCCAATTGAAATCTCATGTTTGTAATCACATCTGAAAAAAAGATAGAGTGTATTACCATTTCAAATTTCCTGGAAAATCTGAAAATGTCGACCTAAAATATCTTGTTGTGATTTTGGCTTCGCATATGAATTAGAACCTGGTGAAGTTCACACTGTTTAGATCTTATGTTGACTGAGGATTATGCATTTGATGCTTTTATTTTGCTTTCATCTCTGTCACTGCAGAAAATACAGCAGAGAATGGCCTTTCAAGAACATTATGTTTTATGAATGTAATTGATTCATTTCCTTCTTGGAAGCTGACATCGTTTTTAACTTCTTTAATTTAAAAAGATGTGTGAAATATTTATCCCAATGACTGGCAAGTTGAGAACTTACAATTTAATCCCTTTCCCTTTTATCTTTGATGTTTAAGCATTTAATTGGAATATGCCATGTTATATATTTTTCATTTATTTCTTCATGTCTGGAAAGTTTTCTTGTATTATTCCTCTATTATTCTTTTGTGCATTAATACTGGTTCACTAATTCTTCTTCAGGTACTAATATTGGTTACATTTTGCAAATCACAAATTTAAAACTGGTTTCCATGCATTTCACTCTTTTTCTCTTTTAGTATCCTTTTTAAAAATTTCTGTTCAATTCTAATATTTACTTCTCAACCTCTTATCGGTCTTTCTGAATTTTTTTCTTTTGAGAATATTATTTATTTTCTTTTACTTTTCAGTACATGTGAACTCTTAAATAGGTATTTTATTCCATTGTAAATGTAATGCCCACTTAACAAACCATATTATTTTCTGTTTATAAAGTAATTTGTTTCAAGTGTTCAATTTTTCAGTCATCATTACAGAATTTTTAAATTTGATTCAGAGTCTCAGTTACTAACATTTGTATGCCTGTTTTATTGCTGTTATCCAGATGTCTCGTAAGACCACTTTCATATCCCAACTATAGTGGCCAGATTCTTCTTCCTTGAATCACTCCTGTGTCTACCAGACAGTTGTAAGTGAGAGGCCTGACCAGTTAAGGCCTGGAGAGGAAGCACTGAGCAGAGGTGTACCTGAGGGAGCCTATTCCACTACATGTGCCGTGGCTGCTTAGACCAAGGGTGAAATTGCTGAGCACGAAATGTCCATTTAAACATCTCCACTTTACTATTCCGATATTAATTATTGGGCTTCTCCAGGTCCAAGGTGTGTCAGATTTCTAGTGTGTTCATCACTGACTTTTCTCATGAAGACATTTGATTATTTTAGATTATTTTGTAATTGCAACAATGATGTATAATGAGTAGCTAGTATTAATTCATCTTCCTGAAATAATATAGTAGTTAAATTCTGAAAGGCATAAACAGTTTTTCAATAGAAAATGAAAGAATGAAAAAAGAAAAAGGATTACTTAAACCTGAAGACAGTAAAATGAATAAGCCAGTGATATATAGCTAGTTTCCTCATTACTGTGAACAAATAATATAGGTGATAGTGCTTTGAATACTGACATAAGTAAGTTAACCATTTCAAGCAAAGTAAGTTAACATTAGTTTTAGATAAACCATTACTGGGTTGTTAGGTGCGTAGTAATATTAAATGTTCAAATAAATTCTATATCCATACTTAGGAGATCATTTCTGGAGAAATGAAAGAGCATTTCAAACATCAAAACTTATTTTTACTAACATATGTGTTAAGCAGTTCAGACTCTTCAGTGAGTAAATTTATATTGACCAATGAAGAGATATCAAATTAACAACATGAATGTTTAAAATACAGAGAAAAACGTGATTGACAACTGATGAAATTTTTCAAAATTTTTGCAATTCACACACTATATTTGTTATCTAAAATAAATGAAAAAATATTTTTGTTCAGAAAATACAGTATCTTAAGATTGCATTTCTAGTCTTAAATGCAAATGGATGTTTCTTATTTGCTCATTGAATTTTAGGGCTGAAGAAGATTATACAGATAGATGAAGACACAAAGGCCTGAGAAGGTTTATACTTTGTCAGCTGCCTACAGTCACGATCACTGGGAAAGTACATACTAGAATCCAATGCATTACTCTTTTATTTTTATTAAAGTACTTTTTAATTTAAAACACAAAATATAAAAGATACAGTAAAAAATATATGGTAAAAAAAAAGAAGAAACATACATAGTCAGATATCATTACTATTCTCTAGATACAGTTAGACGTCTGTTTTGTACTTTACATCCTGGTGCAAAGTTTAAAGACATTAATGACTTTGTTCAGTTTAATAATAGCTACTTTCAGAAGTCCATAAGTATTATTAACCATGTGTAACAGTTTAATAGCATTTTAATGTGTTCAAGTTTTCTTAAAACATAAAAAGTATGTTGGAATTACAATAAAATACAGATTAGAATCACACAGCAGAGGACTATAGAACGAAGTAAAGACAATATACATAACTTTTTTTCTCTGGCACCATGTAGATTGTAAAGAATATAGCAAATAATTTATAGCAAAGCACTTAGATACAAAGGTACTTGGTTTTGTTTTTAATATGTGAAATCCTATTACAAGCATTTTTTCCCTTGGAGTTCTCTGCCTCTGACTTTGTAGAGCCCCCTCCATCCTACCTGACTTCCCACCCTCTAGCTGCAAATGTCCCTTTACTCTGATGCTTTCTTCCAAATCCAACTCTCCTTGGTTATAACCTCCATATTCTTGAAGTATTTCACATTCTTTCCCTTCTCATTCACCTAAGCATCATTACACTTTCTTCCATGAAGTGAGCATAATTAATTCATATCAATACTGACTGTATTATGTTAAAAGGTTGGTAAACAATGTTTAATTCCTCACATTAGTATCTTGCCTTTTACAAAAAAATCAATAAAATCAGTAAAAACTAGTGAATTTTTAATTATAGGACCTCAGCAACCATAACGTACTGTTAAGTGAAACATCTGAGATAAGTAAGACTTCCTGAATCCACTCGTATTATCCTTGAGGAAGGATATATGATACTTCTCTATATGCTTGGATAGAAAAATCAGGGACGAAAGCTCAGAGATGGTAGGTAACTTGTGAAGGTTACAGGGTAAGGGTATTTATTCAACAATAACCTTTTTTCAACAATCATCAATCACATTTGCTGCAAGTTAATTGGATTTATAAATTGGAATGAAATATCTGTATTTTAACAGCCACAGTTAGATGATTTTCCAGTACATAGATATTATGTTTTCAAAAATATTAGCTGAACCTTGTAATACTTTAAATTTAAACTGTTTTTAATTCTCTCATTCCAAAAAAATAAACTTTTGATCTAGAATCAAAAAATAAATTCATAATAAGAAAAATCCATTTATGAGAAAAATAAATTACATTACTTTGCCTTATCAAATATTGCAAGGGATAGGATAATAAGCAGGACCGACTTTCCTTAGGAAGCCTACTGTATGGACATTATATTTGATATTTTAACACATGGCTTCAGAACGTGAAGAGACTCAGTTTTTAAAATTTGATGGTTTTGATTGTTATACGTGAAAAGCTTTAATACTTACAATATAATTTTACATTAAATATATATTTTATTCATCAAATTAGTAGATGTTTTGCTATATTAAAATGTAGGATATATTTCCTTAACATTTATTTTCAATTTTATTTCACAAAATAAAATTGACTACTTTTGATGACCCTGTGAACAATCACAACACTTATAATAACCACTAAATATTTTTCTCTGCCTGTACTTATAGACAATCACTGGAATTTCTAATTTCCTTGGGGTATTTGTTATATTATACATTACACAATTTTTCTCCAAATGAAGTGAACTGCTAAGTCTGGAACACTTGATTACAGATTTTCCAAACATTATTAATAAATCACCCTAAAATATAAATTTACTAAATACACATCATAATAAAACATTAAAGTAGAATTAAATTAAAATTTACATAACCTTTGTAATTGAATTTAAACATAATGTATTGCATTTTCTTCTCTGTTTAGTGTTGTTATGATATATACTTTTCTTTGTCATTCCACAGGTAAATAAGTAAAACTCTATTATTAAACATTGAGCGTTTGTATTGTAGTTTACCTTTCAAAGTTTCTGGCAATAATACATGACTAAATCATTACTTTTTAAAAGATAAACCTAGATTATTTTAAACACAAAGCAATGTGAAACACACCAAATGTGATGGTAAAAATCCAAAGAAAACTGAAGTTTTTGTGTTAGAAAATTTAAATTAGTGACAGAGAAGGCGTCCATATGAGAGTTATGATTCTATAAAACACACATAGGGTTTGTTCTATTTCATCAAGATTTAAATATGTGAAATTTTATTCCACTTGGAGACACAATTAACATCACTTTAGTTTATTAACCTATGTATAAAATAAGATCAGTCTCATTTAATCTAATAAGTACTAAATCTGGTAAGTATTAAAGAATATTAATAATCTATTCTCATAAAATTATGAAATTTGGTGACTGCTATATTTTGCAGGCAAATATTCAGTTAATTAAAAAAATAATGTTAGAACTGGGGAAAACATGAATTTTATGGTAAACCTAATTATTATATAATTTAATTCAACAAGTATTTCTTGGAAAACCACTTGTACAAAACAATATCATTGAAGTTGGAATCTCAAAGTTTAAAAATCATAGCCTAATTTATATTTCCTTAAAGAAATTCCCATAAGTTATAAAGACTGTTGCAGAAGTTAGTATGTACATGATAAGTTTTTGTAGGATGATTGTGCCACTTCAAACTTGAAAATTAGTTTTAATCTCAAATCACAGATGTGTAAATTCTTTGTGCATCTTGAAATATCTTTGAGAATATGCAGCAGAATAGATAAATACAGAGATATAACCAAATCTCTTTCCTTAACATGAAGTAGAAATAGTTTTAAATTGGTTAACGTATATAAAGTGTACATACATATATATATATATAGTCACTTGACATGACCATGAAGTTCAAAAGAGCTGAAGAGGAGCATATATGTATCAGAACATAGTAATGTGAAATTCAGTATTTCTTGGAACCAGAAGAAAAGAGGAAGGGAAAATTAGACAATTTAACTGTATTAGAGAGATTTGTGACACTAATAATTCTGCATTGATGATGGTCAGTTGGACCTTATGCCCAGAAAGTTAATGAATTTTATGCTTTTCTGCAGGAGGTAATATGAGAAAAATAGTAGAAAACAAAACAAAACAAAACAAAACAAAAAAAAAAGAAAGAAAAAGGAAAAAAAGGTTCACCATTTAAATTTTGGTTAAAAAAAAGGGAATTGTTATATACCACTCTTCTTGTTTGTTTATTTATTTATTTATTTATTTATTTATTTATTTATTTATTTATTTATGGAGTATAGTTGATTTACAATGTTGTGTTAGTTTTCGGTGTACAGCAAAGTGAATCTGTTATACAAATACATATATCCACTCTTTTTTAGATCCTTTTCCCATATAGGGCATTACAGAGTATTGAGTAGAGTGTCCTGTGCTATACAGTAGGTCCTTTTTATTTACTTATTATATATATAGTAGTGTGTATATGTCAGTCCCAGTCTCCCATTTATCCTTCCCCCCCTTCCCGATGGTAACCATAAGACTGTTTTCTACATCTGTAACTCTATTTCTGTTTTGTAAATAAGTTCATTTGTATCTTTTTTTTAGATTCCACATATAAGCGATATCATAGAATATTTGTCCTTCTCTGTCTGACTTACTTCACTCAGTATGACAATCTCTAGGTCCATCCTCGTTGCTACAAATGGCATTATTTTATTTTATTTTTGTATGGCTGAGTAATATTCCATTGTATATGTGCCACATCTTCTTTATTCATTCCATGCCAATGGACATTTAGCTTGATTCCTTGTCTTGGCTATTGCAAATAGTGCTGCAATAAACATTAGGATGCATGTATCTTTTCGAATTATGGCTTTCTCCAGATATATGTCCAGGAGTGGAATTGCTGGATCACATGGTAGCAGTATTATTACTTTTATAAGGAACGTCTGTACTGTTCTCCATAGTGTCTGTACCAATTTACATTCCCACTAACAGTGTAGGAGAGTTCCCTTTTCTCCATACCCTCTCCAGCATTTATAGTTGGTAAGTTTTTTGATGATGGCATTCTGACAGTTGTGAGGTGATATCTCGTAGTTTTGATTTGCATTTTTCTAATAATTAGTGACGAACATATTTTCATGTGCTTTTTGGCCACCTGTATGTCTTCTTTGGAGAAACGTCTATTTAGGTCTTCCACCTTTTTTTTTTTTAAAGAATTCCTTTTATTTTTATTTATTTATTTATGTATTTATTTATTTATTTAATTTTGGCTGTGTTGGGTCTTCGTTTCTGTGCGAGGGCTTTCTCTAGTTGCAGCAAGCGGGGGCCACTCTTCATCGCGGTGCACGGGCCTGTCACTGTCACGGCCTCTCCTGTTGCAGAGCACAGGCTCCAGACGCGCAGGCTCAGTAATTGTGGCTCACGGGCCTAGTTGCTCTGCGGCATGTGGGATCCTCCCAGACCAGGGCTTGAACCCGTGTCCCCTGCATTGGCAGGCAGATTCTCAACCACTGCGCCACCAGGGAAGCCCTTCCACCCATTTTTTGATTGGGTGGTTTGTTTTTTTGTTATTGAGCTGCATGAGCTGTTTATATATTTTGAAAATTAATCCTTTGTTGTTTCCTTTGGTTGCAAATATTTTCTCCCATTCTGTGGGTTGTCTTTTTTGTTTATGGTGTCCTTTGCTGTGCAAAAGCTTTTGAGTTTAATTAGGTCTTATTTGTTTATTTTTGTTTTCATTTTCACTGCTCTAGGAGGTGGGTCAAAAAAGATCTTACTCTGATTAGTGGCAGAGAGTGTTCTGCCTATGTTTTCTTCCTAGAGTTTTATAGTACCCAGCCTTACATTTAGGTCTTTAATCCACTTTCAGTTTACTTTTGTATATGGTGTTAGGGAGTATTTTAATATCATTCTTTTACGTATAGCTGTCCAGTTTTCCCAGCACCGCTTATTGAAGAGATTGTCTTTTCTCCATTGTATATTCTTGACTCCTTTGTCAAAGATTAGTTGACCATAGGTATGTGGGTATTTCTCTGGACTGTCTATCTTGTTCCATTGATCTATGTTTCTGTTTTTGTGCCAGTACCATACTGTTTTGATGACTGTAGCTTTGTAGTATAGTCTGAAGTCAGGCAGCCTGATTACTCCAGCTCCATTTTTCTTTCTCAAGATTGCTTTGGCTATTCAGGGTCTTTTGTGTTTCCATACAAATTGTAAATTTTTATTCTATTTCTGTGAAAAATGCCATTGGTAATTTGATAGGGATTTCATTGAATCTGTAGATTGCTTTGGGTAGTATAGCCATTTTGATAATGTTGATTCCTCCAATTCAAGAACATTTTATATCTCTCCATCTGTTTGTGTCATCTTTGATTTCTTTCATCAATATTTTATAGTTTTCTGAGTACAGGTCTTTGTCTCCTTAGGTAAGTTTATTCCTAGGTATTTTATTCTTTTTGATGTGATCATAAATTAGTTTGTTTCCTTAATTTATCTTTCTGATCTTTTGCTCTGAATGTATAGGAATGCAAGAGATTTTTCTGTATTAATTTTGTATTCTGCAGTTTTACCAAATTCACTGATAAGCTCTAGTAGTTTTCTGGTAACATCATTAGGATTTTCCATGTATAGTATCATGTCTTCTGCAAACAGTAACAGTTTTACTTCTTTTTTCCAATTTGGATTCCTTTTATTCTTTTTCTTCTCTAATTGCTGTGGCTAGGACTTCCAAAACTATGTTGAATAAAAGTGGTGAGTGTGGACATCCTTGTCTTATTCTGATCTTAGAGGAAATGTTTTCAGTTTTTCACTGTTGAGAATGACATTTGCTGTGGGTTTGTCATATATAGCCCTTATCACGTTGAGGTAGGTTTCCTCTATGCCCACCTTCTGGAGAGTTTTTATCATAAACAGGTATTGAATTTTGTCAAAAGCTTTTTCTGCATCTACTAAGATAATCATATGGTTTTTATTCTTCAGTTTGTTAATGTGGTGTATCGCATTGATTGATTTGTGTATACTAAAGAATCCTTTCATCCCTGGGATAAATCCCACTTGATCATGGTATATGATCTCTCTAATGTGTTGTTTGATTATCTTTGCTAGTATTTGTTTAGAATTTTTGCATCTATGTCCATCAGTGATACTGGCCTGTAGTTTTCGTTTTTTTGTGATATCTTGACCTGGTTTTGGTATCAGGGTGATGGTGGCCTCATAGAAAGATCTTGGAAGTGTTTCTTCTAAAATTTTTGGAAGAGTTTCAGAAGGATAGGTGTTAACTCTTCTTTAAATGTTTAATGGAATTTGCCTGTGAAGCCATCTAGTCCTGGACTTTGTTTGATGGAAGTTTTTCAATCACATTTTCAATTTCAGTACTTGAGATTGGTTTGTTCACATTTTCTATTTCTTACTGGTTCAGTCTTAGAAGGTTTACCTTTCTAAGAATTTGTCCATTTTTTCTAGTTTGTCCATTTAATTGACATATAGTTGCTTGTAGTAGTCTCTTACCACCTTTGAAGTTCTGTGGTGTCAGTTGTAACTGCTTTTTCATTTCTAATTTTATTGATTTGAGTCCTCTCTCTTTTGTTCTTGATGAGACTGGCTAACGTTTTATCAATTTTGTTTACCTTCTCAAAGAAGCATCTTTTAGTTTTATTGATCTTTGCTATTGTTTTCTTCTTCTCTATTTCATTTATTTCTGCTCTGATATTTATGATTCCTTTCCTTCTATTAACTTTGGGTTTTATTTGTTTTTCTCTCTCTAGTTGCTTTAGGTGTAAAGTTAGGTTGTTTTATTTGAGATTTTTCTTGTTTCCTGAGGTAAGATTGTATTACTATAAGCATCCCTCTTAGAACTGGTTTTGCTTCAACCCAAAGGTTTTGGATCATTGTGTTTTCATTTTCATTTGTTTCAAGGTATTTTTTGATTTCCTCTTTGATTTCTTCAGTGATCTATTGATTGTTTAGTAACATATTGTTTATCCTCAACGTGTTTGTGTTTTTACAGTTTTTTTTCCTGTAATTAATTTCTAGTCTCATAGCATCATGGTCAGAAAAGATGCTTGGTATGATTTCAATTTTCTTAAATTTACTGAGGCTTGCTTTTGACCCAAGATGTCATCTACCCTAGAGAATGTTCCATGTGCACTTGAGAAGAAAGTATATTCTCCTGCTTTTGAATGGAATATCCTATAAATATTGCTAAAGTCTATCTGGTCTAATGTGTCATTTAAGGCTTGTGTTTCCTTATTTATTTTCTGTTTGGATGATCTGTCTTTTGGTGTAATTGTGGTGTTGAAATCCCCCATTATTATTGTGTTGGTGTTGATTTCCCCTTTTATGGCTGTTAGCATTTGCCTTATATATTGAGGTGCTCCTATGTTGGGTGCATATATATTTACAACTGTTATATCCTCTTCTTGGATTGATCCCTTGATCATTATGTACTGTCCTTCCTTGTCTCTTGTAACAGTCTTTATTTAAAAACTTATTTTGTCTGATATGAGTTTCCATTTGCATGTAATACCTGTATCCATCCCCTCACTCTCAGTCTCTATGCGTCCCTAGGTCTGAAGTGGGTCTCTTGTAGACAGCATATACAGATCTTATTCTTATATCCATTCAGCCAGTGTATGTCTTTTGGCTGGAGCATTTAATCCATTTTCACTTAAGGTAGTTATTGACATGTATGTTCCTATTACCACTTTCTTAGTTGTTTTGGGTTTGTTCTTGTAGATCTTCTTTTATACCTTGCTCTTTTGTTCTCTTCTCTTGTAATTGATAACTATCTTTGGTGTTCTGTTTGGGTTGCTTCTTCTTTTTTGTGTGCGTATCTATTGTAGTTTTTTGGTTTGCTGTTCCCATGAGGTTTTGATATAGCAATCTGTATGTGTACACTTTGTTTTAAGTTGCTGGCCTCTTTCACACCTAGAGAGGTTTCTTTACCATTTATTATAAAGCTGGTTTGGTGGTGCTGAATTCTCTTAGCTTTTGCTTGTCTGTAAAGCTTTTGATTTCTCTGTTGAATCTGAATGAGAGCCTTTCTTGGTCGAGTATTCTGGGGTGTAGGTTTTCCCTTTCATCATTTGAAATATATTGTGTCACTCCCTTCTGGCCTGCAGAGTTTCTGCTGAAAAATCAGCTGACAACCTTATGGGTATTCCCTTGTATATTATTTGTTGCTTTTCCCTTGTTGCTTCTAATACATTTTCTTTGTATTAAATTTTATTAGTTTGACTAATATGTGTCTCATCATGTTCCTCCTGGGGTTCATCCTGTATGGGATGATTTGAGCTTCCTTGACTTGAGTGACTGTTTCCTTTCTCATGTTAGGGAAGTTTCTGGCTATAATACCTTCAAATATTTTCTCAGGCCCTTTCTCTTTCTCTTCTCTTTCTGGAACCCTTTTAATGCAAATGTTGGTGCATTTAATGTTGTCCCAGAATTCTCTGAGACTGTCCTCATTTATTTTCATTCCTTTTTCTTTATTCTGTTCTGAGGCAATGGTTTACACTACTCTGTCTTCCAGCTCAGCTATGCGTTCCTCTGCCTCATTTATTCTGCTATTGATTCCTTCTAATATATTTTTCATTTCAGTTACTGTATTGTTCATCTCTCTCTGTCTCTCTTTGTTTTGTTTTGTTTTTTGTTGTTTTTGTTCATTAAATCTTCTAGCTCCTGGTTGATCATTTCTTGTATCTTCTCAATCCATGCCTCTATTCTTTTTCAAAGATTTTGGATCATCTTTACTATAATTACTCTGAATTCTTTTTCAGGTAGATTGCCTATCTCCTCTTCATTTATTTGATCTTGTGGGGTTTTGTCTTGTTCCTTCGTTTGCAACATATTTCTCTGTCATCTCATTTCATCTAATGTTCTGTGTTTGTGGTCTCCTTTCTGCAGGCTGCAAGATCGTAGTTCCTCTTGCTTCTGGTCTCTGCCCCCTGGTGTGTGAGGTTGGTCCAGGGGCTTGTGTAGGCTTCCTGGTGGGAGGGACTGGTGCCTGCCCTCTGGTGGGTGGAGCTGGGTCTTGTCCCTCTGATGGGCAGGGCCATGTCAAGTGTTGTTTTGAGGTAATTATGAGCTCAGTATGACTTTAAGTAGCCTGTCTGCTCTTGGATGTGACTGTGTTCCTGTCTTGCTTGTTGTTTGGCATGAGGGATTCAAGCACTGGCGCCTGTAGGCAGTTGGGTGCATCCAGGTCTTGGTGCCGAATTAGGGACCTCTGGGAGAGCTCATGCCAATCAGTATTCTCTGGGGCCTCTGCCACCCGTGTCCTTTCCCCCACAGTGAAAGGGAACTGTGGGGGAACTTCCATAGCCCCAGTTCCTATGGCAGTATTGCTTTGTGCTGAGTCCCAATGAACGTGAGGTCTTGTGTGCACCCTCCAAGAGGGAGTCTCTGTTTCCCCCAATCCTGTGGCGCTCCTGCACTCAGGTCCCGCTGGCCTTCAAAGCAAATGCTCTGGTGGTTCTTCCTCTCATTGTCTGACCCTCATACTGTCTTGGAGGGCTCTTTCTATGTGGGAATGTCCCTGTGTGGTCCCTGTGTGTTAATATTTTTTTATTCAAGGCCTGTTTTAGAGACGCCTGCCACCTCTTTCCTCAATGTATGCTGGCCATTATCCTCTTGATTGGAGGTATGACTGATGTTGTGGTGACCTTAGCCTGCCCTGGATATTGAGTGGAGCCTTCCCTTTGCTCTGTGGTTGTCACTGCCCTGTCAGGGGTGGGGTCTGCTCCCTAGCTGTTGGAATAGAGGCCCCCAGATCTGTTTCTGACCCTCAGTGTGAGGTAGGCAGGATTGGAGCACTCCCACTGTGAAAGAAGCCACTGAATTGTCCTCCTCTGGAGCTGTTCACCTGTGAGTGTGCTCTGTTGTGTCTCTTTTCACCTGTTGTGCTGGCCCACAGATTACACTGTTGTTGGCACTGCTCTCAGCTCGACCTTAACTGTGGGCATGCCAGCAATTGGCCCTGGTGTCTCTCACATGTTGTTTTCACAAGACCACCAGCACAGAGCCACCAAAATGAGGTCCCAGGGCTGCAGTAATCGTGTACCTGAACACTCTGTGGGAGCTATAGAGACAGCTCAGATTCTGACCTGCTTCAGTCCCCACCTGTGTGTGTCAACCAAGTCCACAACTGTTACAGCTAGACCCATCTCAGCTGTGGGAACACTCAGCCATTCAGACGTTCTATAGGCACTGAATTTACAAAGCCAGCAGTAGGGGTGTGAATCTGAGGAGAGGTTTCCATTCTTCTGCCTTAGTGGCACAGCCCCTGGGGCTCAGCTGTGGTTTCAACCCCACCTCTGAATGTGTTCCTCCCACCAGTATCTGCTCCTGAGGCTGTCCCAGAGTACCTGTCCCCACCCAGGCAGGTGGGGGTGGAGGTAGTGACAGGCATGGCATGAGGGCCTGCCAGGCTGGTAAAGCCACAAGAGGCTTTGACAGGAGCAGCCTGTGAGCCTGCTGGGGCTGGAGCAGCCAGAGGAGGCTTTGGCAGGGAGGGGATGGTAAGCCTGCTCAGGTGGACGCCCCTCCTAATGCCCACAGAGGCAAGGACTGGTGCCTGGGGAAGGGGGCTGCAATGGTGGCCCTGCCCATCGCATGCCACTGAACAATGGCACCCTGCTTCTATCGTGGCCCGGGCTCCTTCCACACACTTTTCCAGTTGTGGAGCTCCATACTGCTATCCCTTCAGGCTGTCTCGTCACAGCCAACAGCTGTTCCCTCCTTGGGTCTGCTCTCCAAATCCCACATTCCAGCACCCAACCCCCTCTGCACCAGGAGACACACGACTCAGGCTGTGGTGCATAGAGCTGTGTCACGGACAATCTGCATGGGTCTTACTCTGTCCTGCTTGCCACTGACCAGTTGCTGCTTTCCTTTCCAATCCCTCTCTGTCCCAGCTGATCTTCCCACTAGGGGAGGGGCTTTCCTGAGTGTGGGAACCTCTTTTCTTCTTTAGGTCTCCCCCAGGGGTGTGGATCCCAGCCCATTTCCTCTGTTCTCTTTTTCTTTCTTTCGTCCTGCCCAGTTACATGGGGAGTTTTCTTGTCCCTTTAGGTGTCCAAGGTCCTCTGCTAGTGTTCAGCTGGTGCTCTGTGAGAACTGTTCCATTTGTAGATATATTCCTGATGTACTTGTGGGGAGAGGCGAACTCCATGTCCTCCTATTCTGCCCTTGACTCTTATCACTCTTCTTTTAATTTACTTAACACATAAAGCATGAAATTAAGTAAATGTTGATGATCACTTCTACTAGCTTTGAGTATAGTCTGAAGTCTTTGAGTGTGATACCTCCATCTTTGCTCTTTTTTCTGAAGATTGTTTTGGCAATCTGTGTTTCCATATGAATTTTAGGATTATTTGTTCTAGTTCTCTGAAAAACATCATAGGTATTTTGATAGGGATTGCATTAAATTTGTAGATTGCTTTGGGTAGAATGGCCATTTTAACAATATTAATCCCTCCAATCCAAGAGCATGAGATATCTTTCCATTTCTTTTGTGTCATCTTCAATTTCTTTCATCAATGAAGAAAACAGTATTTTTTTTTTTAAGTTTTTGAATTGCAAGAGCGACAGCTTCATTTTGTTGTTGTTGTTATGTTTTGTTTTTGTTTTAAAGGGATGTCCTTATGTGGGAGCAACCCGATACAATCTGTGTGTGCCCAGCTGGTTTGTTGAGAGAGTTGAATCTGATGCGAGCACAAGTCATGCCTTCCTCCAGGCTGTGCTGGCAGCTATCACCTAGTTCGGTGGTGGGGCTGGAGATGGAGAGGCTAGAGCCAGAGACAGGGGTGAGCCAGGGCTTCTCCTTTGCTCAGTGGCCTTCAATGCCCTGTCAGGGCTGGAGTCTGGCCTCACGGTGCTAGAGCAAACCCCAGGTCTGAGCTAGCTCAGTGCCCTTTAACTGCAGGCTCTTCCTCTCATCACAGCCAGCAACCTCAGTCCCGAGGGGAGCAGTGCTGGAGCAATAGTAGCTGGTGTGGGGATTCAGCAAGGGTCAGGGCACAGGCTGTGGCTATCTGGCCACCGTGAGATATCCACTCTGCATCTGAACCTCCACCTGTGTAATTGCCAGTAATGCTGCCCACGCCCTGCTCAGATGCTGCTTAATATTTGAGCCACCACAGCATCTCAAGGGCAAGATTTTTTCCTCAGTCATGGCTGCCCTCACTCTGGTGTGGAGCTGTCAGTGGAGGAAAACAGTGCTGGGGTGTTGAAGCTTGGCTCAGGCTGGGGTGCACAAGATGGTCACTGGAAATGAGTCAGCCAGCCCTTGTTTTGAATCTGTCCTGTGCACCCTGCTTCAGGAGCAAGCAAGTGTTTATGCTCCTCACGAGGGGAGTCCAGGCTTCCCACAGTCCTCTAGTTAGTCTCAGTGGTCCTCAAACCAGCCAAGGGGGATTGTCTTCCTTGTGTCAGACACCAGGGCTGCGGCACCCAATCACTCACTCACCAGGGAAGGTCTATACCCACGTAGTCTCCTTTTTCCTCTGAGCCTCCTCCCAGGGGCATAGATCCCAACCTGGTTGCTTCTCTTCCCTTCCTACCTGATTTGTGTGTACATTTTTGCAGCCATGGTTGTACAGGAGTCCTTCTCCCAGTTTCCAGTTAGTTTTCAATGAGAATTGTTTCACATGTAGAAGTATTTTTGATGTGTTTGTGGGGAGAGGTGAGTTCAGCATCGTCTTACACCACCATCTTGATTTAAGTGGAACTAATGCTTACAAAAGTTAATCTTTAGTAATACTGAACAAGTTATTCCAAGTAGAGTAATTTTTCTAGGAGAAGAATTTAAAATATTTTAATTGATAATTATCAAACGGCTATGCAAAACGTGCCCATTATTTAATGACTTGGATAAATAACAACAAAGGTATTGAAATAAATTATGTATACCTGAATAATTCAGCCAAATAACTTTGGTGAGTCACTCTAGTCTCAGCATCTTTTCACAGCTGACTATATGCATACATACAGACAATCTGTCTACATGTAGAAAACTGGCACATATCTGATTCTTACCAGGGAGCTCACTGTGGTAGTGTTAAAAAGTAATTTAGGGGCGGAGAGAAGATGGCAGAAGAGTAAGGCACGGAGATCACCTTCCTTCCCAAAGATACAGTAGAAATACATCTACACGTGGAACTGCTCCTACAGAACACCCACTGAACGCTGGCAGAAAACGTCCGACCTCCAAAAAGGCAAGAAACTCCCCCCGTACTTGGGTAGGGCAAAAGAAAAAAGAAATAACAGAGACAAAAGAATAGGGATGGGACCTGCACCAGTGGGAAGGAGTCGTGAAGGAGGAAAGATTTCCACACACTAGGAAGCCCCTTCGCGGGCAGAGACTGCGGGTGGCAGAGTGGGGAAGCTTCGGAGCCACGGAGGAGAGTGCAGCCACAGCGGTGCGGAGGGCAAAGCGGAGAGATCCCCGCACAGAGGATCGGTGCTTACCAGCACTCACCAGCCCGAGAGGCTTGTCTGCTCACCCGCCAGGGTGGGCGGGGCTGGGAGCTGAGGATCAGGCTTCCGTCGGATCTCAGGGAGAGGACTGGGGTTGGCTGCGTGAACACAGCCTGAAGGGGTTAGTGCACCACAGCTAGCCGGGAGGGAGTCCGGGAAAAAGTCTGCAGCTGCCGAAGAGGCAAGAGACTTTTTCTTCCCTCTTTGCTTCCTGGTGCGCAAGGAGATGGGATTCAGAGCGCCGCCTAAACGAACTCCAGAGACGGGCGTGAGCTGCGGCTATCAGCGCGGACCCCACAGCAAAAGGGGTGCAGAGGAAAAAAAGGAGAGACTCCCGCACAGAGGCTCGGTGCTGAGCAGCGCTCACCAGCCCGAGAAGCTTGTCTGCTCACCCGCCGGGGCAGGTGGGGCTGGGAGCCGAGGCTCAGCTTTGGTCGGATTGCAGGGAGAGGACTGGGGTTGGCAGCGTGAACACAGCCTGAAGGGGTTAGCGCACCACAGCTAGCCAGGAGGGAGTCCGGGAAAAGGTCTGGAGCTGCCGAAGAGGCAAGAGACTTTTTCTTGCCTCTTTGTTTCCTGGTGCGCAAGGAGAGGGGATTAAGAGCTCAGCCTAAAGGAACTCCAGAGACAGGTACGAGACACAGCGATCAGCGCAGACCCCAGAGAAGGGGGTGAGACGCTGGGGCTGCTGCTGCTGCCTCCAAAAAGCCTGTGTGTGAGCACAGGTCACTCTCCACACCGCCCCTCCCAGGAGCCTGTGCAGCCCGCCACTGCCAGGGTCCTGTGATCCTGGGACAACTTCTCCAGGAGAACACACGGCACGCCTCAGGCTGGTGCAACGTCACGCTGGCCTCTGCCGCCGCAGGCTCGCCCCGCCTCCTCTGTACCCCTCCCTCCCCGCGGCCTGGGTGAGCCAGAGCCCCCGAAGCAGCTGCTCCTTTAACCCCGTCCAGTCTGGGCGGGGAATAGACGCCCTCAGGCGACCTACACGCAGAGGCGGGTCCGAATCCAAAGCTGAACCCCAGGAGCTGTGCAAACAGGGAAGAGAAGGGGAAATCTCTCCCAGCAGCCTCAGAAGCAGCGGATTAAAACTCCACAAACAACTTGATGTGCCTGCATCTTTTGAATACCTGAATAGACAACAAATCATCCCAAATTCAGAAGGTGGACTTTGGGAGCAGGATATATTAATTTTTCCCCTTTTCCTTTTTTTTGTGAGTGTATATGTATATGCTTCTGGGTGAGATTTTGTCTGTATAGCTTTGCTTTATAATAGCTTTATTTTACTTCACTATATTATAGCCTCTTTCTTTCTTTCTTTCTTTCTATTTTTTCTCCCTTTTACTCTGAGCCGTGTGGACGAAAGGCTCTTGGTGCTCCAGCCAGGCATCAGGGCTGTGCCTCTGAGGTGGGAGAGACAACTTCAGGACACTGGTCCACAAGAGACCTCCCAGCTCCACGTAATACCAAATGGCAAAAATCTCTCAGAGATCTCCATCTCAACATAAAGACCCAGCATCATTCAATGACCAGCAAGCTACAGTGCTGAACACCCTATGCCAAACAACTAGCAAGACAGGAACACAGCCCCATCCATTAGCAGAGAGGCTGCCTAAAATCATAATAAGGCCACAGACACCCCAAAATACACCACCAGACGTGGACGTGCCCAACAGAAAGACAAGATCCAGCCTCATCCACCAGAGCTCAGGCACTAGTTCCCTCCACCAGGAAGCCTACACAACTCACTGAACCAACCTTAGCCACTGGGCACAGATACCAAAAACAACAGGAACTACGAACCTGCAGCCTGTGAAAAGGAGACCCCAAACACAGTAAGATAAGCAAAATGAGATGACAGAAAAACACACAGCAGATGAAGGAGCAGGGTCAAAACACACCAGACTTAACAAATGAAGAGGAAATAGGTAGTCTACCTGAAAAAGAATTCAGAATAATGATAGAAAGGTTGATCCAAAATCTTGGAAATAGAATAGACAAAATGCAAGAAACATTTAACAAGGACATAGAAGAACTAAAGAGGAACCAAGCAATGATGAAAAACACAATAAATGAAATTAAAAATACTCTAGATGGGATCAATAGCAGAATAACTGAGGCAGAAGAAAGGATAAGTGACCTGGAAGATAAAATGGCGGAAATAACTACTGCAGAGCAGGATAAAGAAAAAAAAAAATGAAAAAAACTGAGGACAGTCTCAGAGACCTCTGGGACAATATTAAATGCACCAACATTCGGATTATAGGGGTCCCAGAAGAAGAAGAGAAAAAGAAAGGGACTGAGAAAATATTTGAAGAGATTATACTTGAAAACTTCCCTAATATGGGAAAGGAAATAGTTAATCAAGTTCTGGAAGCACAGAGAGTCCCATACAGGATAAACCCAAGGAGAAACACGCGAAGACACATATTAATCAAGCTGTAAAAAATTAAATATAAGGAAAACATATTAAAAGCAGCAAGGGAAAAACAACAAATAACACACAAGGGAATCCCCATAAGGTTAACATCTGATCTTTCAGCAGAAACTCTGCAAGCCAGAAGGGAGTGGCAGGATATACTTAAAGTAATGAAGGAGAAAAACCTGCAACCAAGATTACTCTACCCAGCAAGGATCTCATTCAGATTCGATGGAGAAATTAAAACCTTTACAGACAAGCAAAAGCTGAGAGAGTTCAGCACCACCAAACCAGCTTTACAACAAATGCTAAAGGAACTTCTCTAGGCAAGAAACACAAGAGAAGGAAAACACTGACAATAACAAACCCAAAACATTTAAGAAAATGGGAATAGGAACATACATATCGATAATTACCTTGAATGTAAATGGATTAAATGCTCCCAACAAAAGACACAGGCTGGCTGAATGGATACAAAAACAAGACCCATATATGTGCTGTCTACAAGAGACCCACTTCAGACCTAGAGACACATACAGACTGAAAGTGAGGGGATGGAAAAAGATATTCCATGCAAATGGAAATCAAAAGAAAGCTGGAGTATCAATTCTCATATCAGACAAAATAGACTTTAAAATAAAGACTATTACAAGAGACAAAGAAGGACACTATATAATGATCAAGGGATCGATCCAAGAAGAAGGTATAACAATTGTAAATATTTATGCACCCAACATAGGAGCACCTCAATACATAAGGCAAATACTAACAGCCATAAAAGGGGAAATCGACAGCAACGCAAACATAGTAGGGAACTTTAACACCCCTCTTTCACCAATGGACAAATCATCCAAAATGAAAATAAATAAGGAAACACAAGCTTTAAATGATACATTAAACAAGATGGACTTAATTGATATTTATAGGACCTTCCACTCAAAAACAACAGAATACACATTTTTCTCAAGTGCTCATGGAACATTCTCCAGGATAGATCATATCTTGGGTCACAAATCAAACCTTGGTAAATTTAAGAAAATTGAAATCGTATCAAGTATCTTTTCTGACCACAACGCTATGAGACTAGATATCAATTACAGGAAAACATCTGTAAAAAATACAAACACATGGAGGCTACACAATACACTACTTAATAACGAAGTGATCACTGAAGAAATCAAAGGGGAAATCAAAAAATACCTAGAAACAAATGACAATGGAGATATGACGACCCAAAACCTATGGGATGCAGCAAAAGCAGTGCTAAGAGGGAAGTTTATAGCAATACAAGCCTACCTCAAGAAACAGGAAACATCTCGAATAAACAACCTAACCTTGCACCTAAAGCAATTAGAGAAAGAAGAACAAAAAAATCCCCAAAGCCAGCAGAAGGAAAGAAATTATAAAGATTAGGTCAAAAATAAATGAAAAAGAAATGAAGGAAACAATAGCAAAAGTCAATGAAACTAAAAGCTGGTTCTTTGAGAAGATAAACAAAATTGATAAACCATTAGCCAGACTCATCAAGAGAAAAAGGGAGAAGACTCAGATCAATAGAATTAGAAATGAAAAAGCAGAAGTAACCACTGACACTGCAGAAATACAAAAGATCATGAGAGATTACTACAAGCAACTCTATGCCAATAAAATGGACAACCTGGAAGAAATGGACAGATTCTTAGAAATGCACAAACTGCCGAGACTGAACCAGGAAGAAATAGAAAATATGAACAGACCAATCACAAGCACTGAAATTGAAACTGTGATTAAAAACCTTCCAACAAACAAAAGCCCAGGACCAGATGGCTTCACAGGCGAATTCTATCAATCATTTAGAGAAAAGCTAACACCTATCCTTCTCAAACTCTTCCAAAATATTGCAGAGGGAGGAACACTCCCAAACTCATTCTACGAGGCCACCTTCACCCTGATACCAAAACCAGACAAAGATGTCACAAAGAAAGAAAACTACAGGCCAATATCACTGATGAACATAGATGCAAAAATCCTCAACAAAATACTAGCAAACAGAATCCAACAGCACATTAAGAGGATCATACACCATGATCAAGTGGGGTTTATCCCAGGAATGCAAGGATTCTTCAATATACGCAAATCAATCAATGTGATACACCATATTAACAAATTGAAGGAGAAAAACCATATGATCATCTCAATAGATGCAGAGAAAGCTTTTGACAAAATTCAACACCCATTTATGATAAAAGCCCTGCAGAAAGTAGGCATAGAGGGAAGTTTCCTCAACATAATAAAGGCCATATATGACAAACCCACAGCCAACATTGTCCTCAATGGTGAAAAACTGAAACCATTTCCACTAAGATCAGGAACAAGACAAGGTTGCCCACTCTCACCACTATTATTCAACATAGTTTTGGAAGTGTTAGCCACAGCAATCAGAGAAGACAAAGAAATAAAAGGAATCCAAATCGGAAAAGAAGAAGTAAAGCTGTCACTATTTGCAGATTACATGATACTATACATAGAGAATCCTAAAGATGCTACCAGAAAACTCCTAGAGCTAATCAATGAATTTGGTAAAGTAGCAGGATACAAAATTAATGCACAGAAATCTCTTGCATTTCTATACACTAATGACAAAAAATCTGAAAGTGAAATTAAGAAAAAACTCCCGTTTACCACTGCAACAAAAAGAATAAAATATCTAGGAATAAACCTACCTAAGGAGACAAAAGACCTGTATGCAGAAAATTATAAGACACTGATGAAAGAAATTAAAGATGAGACAAATAGATGGAGAGATATACCATGTTCCTGGATTGGAAGAATCAACATTGTGAAAATGACTCTACTACCCAAAGCAATCTACAGATTCAATGCAATCCCTATCAAACTACCACTGGCATTTTTCACAGAACTAGAACAAAAAATTTCACAATTTGTATGGAAACACAAAAGACCCCGAATAGCCAAAACAATCTTGAGAACGAAAAATGGAGCTGGGGGAATCAGGCTCCCTGACTTCAGACTATATTACAAAGCTTCAGTAATCAAGACAGTTTGGTACTGGCACAAAAACAGAAATATAGATCAATGGAACAGGATAGAAAACCCAGAGATAAACCCACACACATATGGTCACCTTATCTTTGATAAAGGTGGCAAGAATATACAGTGGAGAAAAGACAGCCTCTTCAATAAGTGGTGCTGGGAAAATTGGACAGCTACATGTAAAAGTATGAAATTAGAACACTCCCTGACACCATGCACAAAAATAAACTCAAAATGGATTAAAGACCTAAGTGTAAAGCCAGACACTATCAAACTCTTAGAGGAAAACATAAGCAGAACACTCTATGACATACATCACAGCAAGATTCTTTTTGACCCAGCTCCCAGAGAAATGGAAATAAGAACACAAATAAACAAATGGGACCTAATGAAACTTAAAAGCTTTTGCACAGCAAAGGAAACCATAAACAAGACCAAAAGTCAACCCTCAGAATGGGAGAAAATATTTGCAAATGAAGCAACTGACAAAGGATTAATCTCCAAGATTTACAAGCAGCTCAGGCAGCTCAATAACAAAAAAACGAACAACCCAATCCAAAAATGGGCAGAAGACCTAAATAGACATTTCTCCAAAGAAGATATACAGATTGCCAACCGACACATGAAAGAATGCTCAACATCATTAATCACTAGAGAAATGCAAATCAAAACTACAATGAGATATCATCTCACACCGATCAGAATGGCCATCATCAAAAAATCTAGAAACAATAAATGCTGGAGAGTGTGTGGAGGAAAGGGAACACTCTTGCACTGTTGGTGGGAATGTAAATTGATACAGCCACTATGGAGAACAGTATGGAGGTTCCTGAAAAAACTACAAATAGAAATACCATACGACCCAGCAATCCCACTACTGGGCATATACCCTGAGAAAACCATAGTTCAAAAAGAGTCATGTACCAAAATGTTCATTGCAGCTCTATTTACAATAGCCAGGTCATGGAAGCAACCTAAATGTCCATCGACAGATGAATGGATAAAGAAGATGTGGCACATATATACAATGGAATATTAGTCAGCCATAAAAAGAAATGAAATGGAGGTATTTGTAATGAGGTGGATGGAGTTAAGAGTCTGTCATACAGAGTGAAGTAAGTCAGAAAGAGAAAAACAAATACAGTATGCTAACACATATATACGGAATCTAAGGAAAAAACAAAAAAGGCCATGAAGAACCTAGTGGCAAGACGGGAATAAAGACACAGACCTACTAGAGAATGGACTTGAGTATATGGGGAGGGGGTGGGGTGAGATGTGACAGGGTAAGAGAGTGTCATGGACATATATACACTACCAAATGTAAAATAGATAACTAGTGGGTAGCAGCCGCATAGCACAGGGAGATCAGCTCGGTGCTTTGTGACCACCTAGAGGGGTGGGATGGGGAGTGTGGGAGGGAGGGAGATGCAAGAGGGAAGAGATATGGGAACATATTGTATGTGTATAACTGATTCACTTTGTTATAAAGCAGAAGCTAACACACCATTGTAAGGCAATGATACTTCAATAAAGATGTTTAAAAAAAAAAAAGTAATTTAATTCCATGTTTCAATTTTGAAAGTTAAGATCACTCAGTATGAAAATGATAAAATGTTAATGACGAAGTACCAATTAAAATGAATTTAATAAATTAAGCTAATATAAAATTAAGTTTCTCTTCTTGTTTTTGTTATCATGGCAGGTGGTTAGCCATCTTACAGGATGCAGACAGGATATGCTCCAACTGATAAGAAACTGTTACCTAAGGCAAGAGCAAGGGCTATGACGTCAGAGTTACTCTCAGAGCCCATAGTGCTTGACCGTTTATGCAACTGAGAACAAGTCAGGACATCTCTCTGAAGCTTAGCTTCTTCATTTATTAAATAGGTTAGAAAATGACTACCTAATCAGACTCTGGCAAGGACTTCGTGAGATAAAGATAATTTATATGGAAGACCTCTATTCAACAACTAGTTAAGAGAAGTAGGGTATGTTTCCTCCTACTCCTTCGACTTTATGCAGCTCCCTTTCCCAACGTGTGCTGTAAAAAATGTTGTTAGAAAAAATGTAGTTATAAAATAATTAGAATAAAAATCATGTATCACACTGACTCTTGTAGATATTCATTGCAGTCTTTGATGTAATTCTAGATATATCTACTAGTCTTTGCATTTTCAACAAAAATAATTTTAACATATATAAACAAGAAATTGAAATAAAGAATTACTATGGCTAAATTGTTATAGAATATTCCATTACTCCACAATTGTAAGCCAGATATGCAGCCATTTCAGCAGCTTTTTCTTTTTAAAGTTCATATGTAAAAAAAAAAAAATATTAAAATATATGTAAGTCACTTGGTCTTGAGGCATTTCACTCCTTTCATGAAGGATATGCTTTGAATGAAAAACACATTTTTAGTGCATATAATTTAGCAATTCCTCTAAAATGATGTGGTTTTTAATTTGTTTGGGTTATCAGCAGAGAGAATAACAGTTTAACACTTCTTTTTCTTCAAAAGTATACTCTGTTGAATTATTTATAATGCTTAGTGCTCTTCCTGTGTGAAATATAACTGTATGGAAATATGCAATTATTCAATCCCTTCTACTAATTACCGACCCTAAAATCATTATGTTTTTATATATTTTAATATTTTCTGAAAGTAGTGCCCTTCTAAAAGTATGGATGCATTTCCCAGAGCTTTAAAGTTATAACAATTGAAGTAGATTTTTTAATAGTTTACTCAGATGATAAGGAATCACAGAAATAGTGATTTTGAACAGCACTGAGCTCACTGTGTGTCTCTGTAGTAGCAGACTAATCTGACTTTTGCAGTTGCTGAAATTAAGTGTTCTAAGTTTAGATCATTTTCTTTATTGTTTTTAAAAACATAACCCATTTTTAAAGGTAGGTTTTTGAATTTGAGCTATAATTCATTGATAAATTGTGTTGAAAGGAAAAATTATATCAACATTATTTTTTAATTATTTAAGTGAAAAAGACAGAAGAACTTTTAATGTTCTAAAGATGTAACACCAACTACTTGACATTACATTTTCTTGAATTAATACACAAATTTTTTACCTAATTATATAACTGTACTAATGCAAAAAATAAAAATTGGCCAGGAATCTAAAGGATTAAATAAGGGGGAAAGGTTAAACTTTGAAATAAAGTAAATAAAATGCTCGCTTTGGAAAAAATTCAGAATAGACAGTCCAGTTATACTTTACAGTATACTTGCACAGATATTTGAGCAATGAAATAAATTTAAAGCTGGAAATGTATCCTTTTGGCTCTTATAATATTTTGGTTTGCTGCAACGGTTTATAAGAGATTTTGGAAAGTTCCATCTCTTTCACAGAAAAAGCTAGTGTCAGAATTTGATCTCTGCCCACCTGATTGGATAGAATTAAACTTTAATGCAACACTCTGTGGTCTAGGTTGATAGTACTTTTCCATCAAAGACATTGGGCAGTGAAGAGAGATGAAAGTGCTCATACTTTTATTGTCAGTGGAATTACTGCATCTCCACAGGTCAGGGCATCAGCACCTTACAGCATACTTTAGTCCTTTAGCAATACTTTTGTAGACCAATTTATAGAGCTGAAAACTCATCTTGCCTCCAATTTTAAAAGCATGATTTTGATTTTTCCTTTTCCTTAAAATTATTCCTAGCTTCTTCCAAATATGTTAGGTCTGGCAGAAATATAAACCTGACAATGAAAAAATTTAATATTATTTTAAAAGTAGTTTAAACTGAAATATCACTGTGTGTGTGTGCAATTGTGTGTGTGTATGTGTGTGACAGAATGAGAATGAGAGAGAGAAAAAAGAGTTACTAATATCTCCCAGTTCTTTAGAAATAAAAGGCATTCACTTTATATATATTGATTACATATATTCAGAAAAAAACAGAAATGTAATGCATTATATATGATGTACTCTACATAAATATGTTTTTTTCAACATCATTATTGGAGTATAATTGCTTTACAATGGTGTTTTAGTGTCTGCTATATAACAAAGTGAATCAGCTATACATATACAAACATCCCCATATCTCCTCCCACTTGCATCTCCCTCCCACCATCCCTATCCCAACCCTCTAGATAGTCACAAAGCACAGAGCTGATCTCCCTGTGCTATGCGGCTGCTTCCCACTAGCTATGTATTTTACATTTGGTAGTGTATATATGTCAATGCTACTCTCTCACTTTGTCCCAGTTTAACCTTCCTCCTCCCCGTGTCCTCAAGTCCATTCTCTATGTCTGTGTCTTTATTCCTGTCCTGCACCTAGGTTATTCAGAAACTTTTTTTTTTTTTTTTTTTAGATTCCATATATATTTGTTAGCATACAGTATTTGTTTTTCTCTTTCTGAGTTACTTCACTCTGTACGACAGACTCTAGGTTCTTCCACCTCACTACAAATAACTCAATTTTGTTTCTTTTTATGACTAGTAATATTCCATTGTATATATGTGCCACATCTTCTTTATCCATTTATCTGTTAATGGACACTTAGGTTGCTTCCATGTCCTGGCTATTGTAAATAGAGCTGCAATGAACATGTTGGTACATGACTCTTTTTGAATTATGGTTTTCTCAGGGTATATGCCCAGTAGTGGGATTGCTGGGTCATATGGTAGTTCTATTTTTAGTTTTTTAAGGAACCTCCATACTGTTCTTCATAATGGCTGTATCAATTTACATTCCCACCAACAGTGCAAGAAGTTTCCCTTTACTCCACACCCTCTCCAGCATTGTTCGTAGATTTTTTGATGATGGCCATTCTGACTGGTGTGAGGTGATATCTCATTGTAGTTTTGATTTTCATTTCTCTAATGATTAGTGATGTTGAGCATCCTTTCATGTGTTTCTTGGCCATCTGTATATCTTCTTTGGAGAAATGTCTATTTAGGTCTTCTGCCCATTTTTGGATTGGGTTGTTTATTTTTTTGACATTGAGCTGCATGAGCTGCTTGTATATTTTGGAGATTAATCCTTTGTCAGTTGCTTTGTTTGCAAATATTTTCTTCCATTCTGAGGGTTGTCTTTTCATCTTGTTTATAGTTTCCTTTGTTGTGCAAAAGCTTTTAAGTTTCATTATGTTCCATTTGTTTTTTATTTTTATTTCCATTTCTCTAAGAGGTGGGTCAAAAAGGATCTTGCTGTGATTTATGTCATAGAGTGTTCTGCCTATGTTTTCCTCTAAGAGTTTTCTAGTGTCTGGTCTTACATTTAGGTTTTTAATCCATTTTGAGTTTATTTTTTGTGTATGGTGTTGGGGAGTGTTCTAATTTCATTCTTTTACATGTAGCTGTACAGTTTTCCCAGCACCACTTATTGAAGAGGCTGTCTTTTCTCCATTGTATATCCTTGCCTCCTTTGTAATAGATTAGTTGACCATAGGTGCGTGGGGTTACCTCTGAACTTTCTATACTCTTCCATTGATCTATATTTCTGTTTTTGTGCCAGTACCATACTGTCTTGATTACTGTAGCTTTGTAATAAAGTCTGATGTCTGGGAGCATGATTCCTCCAGCTCCATTTTTCATTCTCAAGATTGCTTTGGCTATTCGGGGCCTTTTGTGTTTCCATACAAATTGTGAAAATTTTTTGTTCTAATTCTGTGAAAAATGAAATTGGTTGTTTGATATGGATTGCTTTGAATCTGTAGATTGCTTTGGGAAGTAGAGTCATTTTCACAGTGTTGATTCTTCCAATCCAAGAACATGGCCTATGTCTACATCTGTTTGTACCATCTTTAGTTTCTTTCATCAGTGTCTTATAGTTTTCTGCATACAGGTCTTTTACCTCCTTCTGTGGGTATATCCCTAGGTATTTTATTCTTTTTGTTGCAATGGTAAATGAGTGTGATTCTTAATGTCTCTTTCAGATCCTTCATCATTAGTGTATAGGAATGCAAGCGATTTCTGTGCATTAGTTTTGTATCCTGTTACTTTACAAAATACATTGATTAGCTCTAGCAGTTTTCTGGTAGTGTCTTTAGGATTCTCAATGTATAGTATCATGTCATCTGCAAACAGTGAAATTTTTACTTCTTTCCCGATTTGGATTAATTTTATTTCTTTTCCTTCTCCGATTGCTGTGACTAAAACTTCCAAAACTATGTTGAATAATAGTGGTGAGAGTGGGAAGTTTTGTCTTATCCCTGAACTTAGTGGAAATGGTTTCAGTTTTTTACCATTGAGAATGATGTTGGCTGTGGGTTTGTCATATATGGCCTTTATTATGTTGAGGTAAGTTCCCTATATGCCTACTTTCTGGAGAGTTTTTATCATAAATGTGTGTTGAATTTTGTCAAAAACTTTTCCTGCATCTATTGAGATGATCATATGATTTTTCTCCTTCAATATGTTAATATGGGGTATCACATTGATTGATTTGCATATATTGAAGAATCCTTGCATTCCTGGGATACACCCCACCTGATCATGGTGTATGATCCCTTTCATGTGCTGCTGGATTCTGTTTGCTAGTATTTTGTTGAGGATTTTTGCATCTATGTTCGTCAGTGATATTGATGAATATCACTTTTGTTTTTGTTTTATTGTGTGTGGCATCTTTGTCCGGTTTTGGTACCAGGGTCATGGTGGCCTCATAGAATGAGTTTGGCGGTGTTCTTCCCTCTGTTATACTTTGAAGAGTTTGAGAAGGATAGGTGTTAGCTCTTATCTAAATATTTGGTAGAATTCGTCTGTGAAGCCATCTGGTCCTGGGCTTCTGTTTGTTGGAATATTTTTAATCACAGTTTCAATTTCAGTGCTTGTGATTGGTCTGTTCATATTTTGTTTCGTCGTGATTCAGTCTTGGATGGTTATACCTTTCTAAAAATTTGTCCATTTCTTCCAGGTTGTCCATTTTATTGACATATAGTTGCTTGTAGTGATCTCTCATGATCCTTTGTATTTCTGCAGTGTCAGTTGTTACTTCTCCTTTTTCATTTCTAATTCTATTGATTTGAGTCTTCTCCCTTTATTTCTTGATGAGTCTGGCTAATGGTTTATCAATTTTGTTTATCTTCTCAAAGAACCAGCTTTTAGTTTTATTGATCTTTGTTATTGTTTCTATCATTTCTTTTTCATTTACTTCTGATCTGATCTTTATGATTTCTTTCCTTCTGCTAACTTTGGGGTTTTTTTGTTCTTCTTTCTCTAATTGCTTTAGGTGTTAGGTTTGGCTCTTTATTTGAGATGTTTCTTCTTTCTGGAGGTAGGATTGTATTGCTATAAACTTCCCTCTTAGAACTGCTTTTGCTGCATCTCATAGGTTTTGGGTCATCATGTTTTCATTGTCATTTGTTTCTAGGTATTATTTTGTTTGTTTCCTTTTGATTTCTTCAGTGATTTCTTGGTTATTTAGTAGTGTATTGTTTAGCCTCCATGTGTTTGTATTTTTTGTAGTTTTTTTTTTTTTTGTTTTCTGTAATTCATATCAAGTCTCATAACATTGTGGTTGGAAAAGCTACTTGATATGATTTCAATTTTCTTAAATTTATCAAGGCTTGATTTGTGACCCAAGATATGATCTATCCTGGAGAATGTTCCATGAACACTTGAGAAGAAAGCGAATTCTGTTGTTTTTGGATGGAATGTCCTATAAATATAAATTAAGTTCATCTTCTTTAATGTATGATTTAAAGCTTGTGTTTCCTTATTTATTTTCATTTTAAATGATCTGTGCAATGGTGAAAGTCCGGTGTTAAAATCCTGTATTATGATTGTGTTACTATCGACTTCCCCTCTTAAGGTTGTTAGCATTTGCCTTATGTATTGAAGTGCTCCTACGTTGGGTGCGTAAATATTTACAATTGTTATATCTTCTTCTTGGATTGATCCCTTGATCATTATGTAGTGTCCTTATTTGTCGCTTGTAATAGTCTTTATTTTAAAGTCTATTTTGTCTGATACGACAATTGCTACTCCAGCTTTCTTTTGATTTCCATTTGCATGGAATATCTTTTTCCATCCCCTCACTTTCAGTCTGTATGTGTCCCTAGGTCTGAAGTGTGTCTCTTGTAGACAGCATATATATGGGTCTTGTTTTTGTTTCCATTCAGCCAGTCTGTGTCTTTTGGTGGGAGCATTTAATCCATTTACATTTAAGGTAATTATCGATATGTATGTTCCTATTCCCATTTTCTTAAATGTTTTGGGTTTGTTATTGTCAGTGTTTTCCTTCTCTTGTGTTTCCTGCTTAGAGGAGTTCCTTTAGCAGTTGTTGTAAAGCTGGTTTTGTGTTGCTGAATTCTCTTAGCTTTTGCTTGTCTGTAAAGGTTTTAATTTCTCCATTGAGTATGAATGAGATCTTTGCTGGGTAGAGTAATCTTGGTTTTAAGTTTTTCCCTTCCATCACTTTAATATGTCTTCCCACTCCCTTCTGGCTTGCAGAGTTTCTGCTGAAAGATCAGATGTTAACCTTATGGGAATTACCTTGTATGTTATTTGTTTCTTTTCCCTTGTGGCTTTTAATATTTTTCCTTTGTATTTAATTTTTGATAGGTGGATTAATATGGGTCTGGGCATGTTTCTCCTCGGATTTATCCTGTATGGGACTCTCTGTGCTTCCTGGACTTGACTGACTATTTCCTTTCCCATATTAGGGAAGTTTTCAACTATAATCTCTTCAAATATTTTTTCAGTCTCTTTTTTTTTCTCTTCTTCTTCTGGGACCCCTATAATTCGAATGTTGGTGCGTTTAATGTTGTCCCAGAAGTCTCTGAGATTGTCCTCAATTCTTTTCATTCTTTTTTCTTTATTCTGCTCTGTGGTAGTTATTTCCACTCTTTTATCTTCCAGGTCACTTACCCGTTCTTCTGCCTCAGTTATTCTGCTATTGATTCCTTCTAGAGAATTATTAATTCCATTTATTGTGTTGTTCATCATTGTTTGTTTGCTCTTTAGTTCTTCTAGGTCCTTGTTAAACGTTTCTTGTATTTTCTCCAGTACATTTACAAGATTTTGGATCATCTTTACTATTATTACTCTGAATTCTTTTTCAGGCAGGCTGCCTATTTCCTCTTCATTTGTTTGGTTTCTTGGGTTTTTACCTTGCTCCTTCATCTGCTGTGTGTTTCTCTGTCTTCTCATTTTGCTTAACTTACTGTGTTTGGTGTCTCCTTTTTGCAGGCTGCAAGTTCGTAGTTCCTGTTGTTTTTGGTGTCTGCCCCCAGTGGGTAATATTAGTTAAGTGGGTTGTGTAGGCTTCCTGGTGGAAGGGAGTGGTGCCTATATTCTGGTGGATTATGCTGGATCTTGTCTTTCTGGTGGGCAGGACCACGTCTGGTGGTTTGTTTTAGGGTTTCTGTCCTTATTATGATTTTAGGCAGCCTCTCTGCTAATGGGTGGTGTTGTGTTCCTGTCTTGCTAGTTGTTTGGCATGGGGAGTCCAGCACTGTTGCTTGCTGGTTGTTGAGTGGAGCTGGGTCTTAGCGTTGAGATGGAGATCTCTGTGAGAGCTTTCGCCGTTTGATATTATGTGGGGCAGGGAGGTCTCTGGTGGACCAGTGTCCTGGACTTGGCTCTCCCACCTCAGAGCCTCAAGCCTGACATCCGACTGGAGCACCAAGACCATGTCAGCCACTCAGCTAACGTTTTAGGAATCATCCTTGGAAGAGCTAATTTACTGGGACTTCAGCCTGAAACATATGATCTCAATCACTTCTTAGCAAAGATGTTCATGCCACGCTAATCCTGGGGCAGACCTGGCCGTTGACCCCCTCTGGAACACAGCATAAGCAAAGAAAGCCATAAATATTTTTTAAATTAATTAACTTGTCTGTTTATGCAACAAATATTTATTGGGTGTTTCTGACCTGGCATATAGAAAAGACATAGAAATAAAGTGGATACATATCTTAAATGAATAAACTTGTAATTTATTAAGGAAGTCTGTACACAAATTGATGAAATACAATTCATATTTTATGGCAAGATAAACAAATTTAAACACAATATTGTTCTTTGCCCCTTTGGGCCTCCTCTCTCCCCTTTAGTGTGTGTGGTGCATCTGCATTAACCAGAGCTCCTTAGGAGATAACATTCTTTCTTAATCTCATCAGGGTCAAACTCCTTAGGATATAACTTTCCTTCTTAATCTTGTAAGGGGCCATGATGACCAGTGACCCAGTTTACTACTGGCTTTGTATGTATAGACCTGAATTGTGTAAACTATCAATAGTACTTCGTTTAGTGTATAGCCCTCTGTCTCAAAAAACTTATATAACTGTGCTTTGATGTCTAACAGGCAGAACAGTCCTCAGAGCTTTCTGAGAGGGTGTTCCTGTGTTATAATCTTCAGCTTGGCTGGAATAAAATTTTCCATTTATTTCTTCAATGGACTGATTAACTTTTTCATCAACAAAATATAACACAGTATGTAAGGGCTACATGTTACAAATACACAAAGCTTCAGTGGAAGAATAAAGTAGAAAGTAACCTACTCTGTTTTGTGGGGTCCTATGAGGCTTAAAAAGGAAATGTCCTTTGACTTCAGTCTTAAAGGATGAACTCATGACCCTGATATATTTGATAACAAAAGTAAAAGAAAAAAAAAAAAAAGTGAAACAAGGAAAGGAGAGACTAAGGAACCAGTCCTTCAAGAGACTAGTAAAAAATGCTTATTGGATTTTGGACTTAATCCTGTACATAATGAGAACAGGTATTTTAGGGATTGTATGGGCGAGAGTTAAATAGTCAAGTTTGCATTTTAAAAAATATCTACTGAGAGTAATTTATCTGGCAAAGGAGATAGTATACCAAATGCTGCAATGATCCCACCTGGGGAGGTGGGAGTGTGAGTCCAGCAGACAGTGAAAAGGGAGAAGATGGGTAGGGTTGAGAGAGATTTGGGAGGTAAAAATCACGATTTTAATATTTAATGAATGTGGGAGTAGAATGAGAGCCAAAGATGGCTCTCCTTTTTTAGGCTTTGATGATTATGGATTCAAATGTAAAACATATCCTGTTTATGCAGTGATCATTATCTCCAGTCCAAGGGGGAACAGAAGCTAGGCCGCCTGCCTTTATGTAACCCTGTGGCTCAGTCAGAATAAATTGTTAAACCCAAAGCCTTTTAACTTAAAAGATGCTAAAGAGCCAGCCAGAGTGAATTTTCCAATCAGTTCTTGTGACCTAGGGACATAATAAGTTCTAGGATTGGTATGCACAGAATTGTATAGATATGCACAACATTGTATAGATAGGACAGCTCCTCTCACATATACTTTCTTCTCTTATATATAATTAGAATATTCTAATTTTATTCAAGGAATAAAATAAAAATTAATGTAATAAAACATATGGAAAGGACTCAATCTGTAAATAGTTCATTTTTGAACATGTTCATTGGTATCTCAAAACCTTCTCATATTTCTATGGATTGAAACTTGTCATTTTGCCATTATGTCTTAATATCTCTGTGAACAAGATGAGGGTCTTTACAAATCCTTAGGGATATCTGAGTTCATAATTTCAGAATTCTTAAAACTGATGAATTAATTGATGAGTTAAAGTCTTTTGTCATACTTCAAGTTAAATACTTACTATATATCACCATGCAGGCATATGTAATGTGGCAAGATTTCTCTTTGACTCCTTTGAGGAAATTAACCTAAAAGAAGTGATCTACTTTTTAATTTGGGAATTTCTAATGTTTATTACATGTCATTTAATATCAATAGAATTATAAGAATATAAAGAATGAAAGGATAATCTTAATGATAATACATATATATCATTAGTTTATGCATAATAATTATATAATGTATAAGATATTAAATCCATCCTTTACTTAGTCTCTCTTTTGAATATCTAATAATTGGAATAAGCAGATATTACATGGGTATTGGAAAAGCTCTCTTTCTTTTTTTATTTTTTATTTTTTTGTTTGGGTGCCCTCTGGCTTGTTGGCAGTATTAATAAAGAGTTTGTGTTTATAAGTTTAGAGATCTCATGGGTCTATTGCTTGTTTAAGGTTTATAACGATGATAAAGAAATGCAAGCACTTACATCCAGGCACTGTACTTTAAACTCACTGGAAATATCTTTTCAGCATAATTAATAGAAAGTAAATACATATTTAATGATTTATATTTTATGAATTGTATGATTCACACTAATTTTTTGAACATAAGCCTATGTTCAGAAAAAATGAAAATAACTGTCTCCTACAATTGATCAACAAGGTGAGATATTAATGTAAAAGATGTTAAATATACCATTTTTTGTAACATCTTTATTGGAGTATAATTGCTTTACAATGGTGTGTTAGTTTCTTCTGTATAACAAAGTGAATCAGCTATACATATACAAACATCCCCATATCTCCTCCCACTTGCATCTCCCTCCCACCATCTCTATCCCACCCCTCTAGATAGTCACAAAGCACAGAGCTGATCTCCCTGTGTTATGTGGCTGCTTCCCACTAGCTATGTATTTTACATTTCGTAGTGCATATATGTCAGTGCTACTCTCTCACTTTGTACCTGCTTACCCTTCCCCCTCCCCGTATCCTCAAGTCCATTCTATAGTAGGTCTGCATCTTTATTCCCGTCCTGCCCCTAGGTTCTTCATGACCATTTTTTTTTTTTTTTTTTTTTTTTTTAGATTCCATATATATGTGTTAGCATACGGTATTTGTTTTTCTCTTTCTGACTTACTTCACTCTGTAAATATACCATTTTTAACACCTTTTATTATTAGAGGCATAGTATTAGGTATGCTTTGGTAAAACAGCAATACCTATAGATGTCACTGACAATTATATTTTTCCTTTCATTTTCCAGTTAGGATTTTTCTGAAAAACCATCTGTTTAATTCCAAATCCAGAAGACTGAAAATATATTTAGATAAACTGTGGGGGCACGAAGCATCTTGGACATTAATTTAAGATCTTTGAACTGGGAACCATTGAAGTAGATTAATTTTTTGCTCAGTTCTGGCTGTAACTTCAGTGTCCCATCCCTTAATATAACTGATCCTGCTACCCTGAACTCTTAAAGATTAAGGCTCTTCTTACTATCATGTTCACTATTATTTCTTTTCTTGCATCTGATCCTTGTACTTCTTTTTTTAACCAATTGTTTTCTTCCAGACCTTACACAGTATATATTACAACATTTGGTATTTGGATGATATTGACTGACTAATTAGAATTTGCTGGGCAGGAAGTGAACTCCATCAAATTTATCTCCTTGTTTGAAATTCTACAATGCTTTGAGAAGCAGTTATGTTTGTGACTATCATGGAAAATATTGACAATACAAGTGTAAATGGTATGAATTTTCCTTCACCGTACCCCAGGACAAGAAATACTAACTAGTTAATCTCTAAATCGAAATCAATGAGCACCAAGCCCCAAGTCACAAGGATGGTGTAAGATTGAATTTCATTTATGAATTTTGGCATCTCTAACATAACCTTGGGTCACACAAAAATATCTTGGAGTTAAATGATATCTAAGATATTCAGGTAAAGGATTGTTCTCTTTAGTACAAATGTTTGAAGTCAAGTCTACATCATCAATTTGAGAAGAGACAATTCTCTTTCTGGTTCAGCTGGGCTTTGCAGAACTTGGCCAGACCTGGAAGCTTGAACACCTCAGAACACAGCCTGTGTGTGTGTCAGGCTATTTGTTTCCATGGTTCTGCCATTTCTCCAGGGAACTTGCAGGAGGTGGGAGTGGGTCCTTATTATCTTCAGAACCTGAAACTCAGTTTTGTATCAGATAAGTTGAGGGTCACACTAAATCTCTTTTTAAGTGGTCAATTGCCCTATCAAATCTCTAACTTCTATCTCCTTCTCCTGCTGGCCTGTCTCAATTATCTCCCCTCAAAGGGGTTTTAGAAACACACAGCTAGTCTGTCCTTCCTGGGGGTAATGGAGGGCAAGCAACAGTCAGATGGTTCTTTCCTTAATATTTAGTCTATAATCCCTTTCATCAGTAAACCTAAGTGTTCTTAATGAATGTTCCATCCCAGTACCCTTATATAAATTTTGAGGCATTAAATGGATTCCTGGGATAACTGCTTCCACATAAAAAGCACCATCTTCCATTATGGGGCCAAATATTAATAACTGTTTATGTGACTTGGATACACAATGGATTTTCAGAAGCATATTTTATCCTCTTTATTTCAATACCAATTCCCCACCATCCATGTGTGTGCTTATTTGCTTTTTGTTTCATTTTGTTTATTATGTAATCATTTTTTAAATCAACCTTAGTTTCAGGTAGACTAGTGATATATTCTAAATCAACAGTTGTTTCTAAGAGTCCAGACTCACCCCAGTGTGCCAGTCCTGAACCTGGGTCAACACTCTTGCCCGAAGCTAATTTGCTTCATTGCTGTCCTTCTATAATGAACAGATTGAAGTCTCTTAGTAACCCTGGAAGAAGTGTTCACATCTAGCCGATCTAGGTGTGTATGTGTTTGTGAGAAGTACCACAGCCTTTATTTTTCTCTGAATCAAATCAACTGTGCTCCAAAACCCCAGCACAGTAGGACAACATATTCTACTAAAGAACGTATAGATGTATTCCCCTACCAACAGTCGTGCTCCTTCTTTTATAATACTTGGGGATATTTACTTCCTTTCTGTCTTCAACCTCCTCCTTCTTCTTGCTTTTCCTCAAAGATATTTGTCTGGTTTATATTTCTCAAGGAAACCCAAATATCATACTCTGTATACTTTACAAGTCAACTTGTACATGTGTCCCTGTATACAAAAGCCCAAGGTGCAGAGAGAATAGATGCTTAGCTTGGGTTATGTGGATTTGTGTGTGTGTAGGACAAAATAATGCAAGTCTATATCTCAATGGCTAATTCTGTAATATGTGTTCAAAATATCATAGTAATAGATATCGATTATTTGAGCTGCCCCATAGCAAGAAATAATAAGATTTGCAACTTATGTAATAGAAAAGTGAGGAATGGGAATTTATTCTAGTGACTGGGGGCCAACTATGAGCAAAGATGTTCACTGGAATATTTATTCCTGATATTCAAGCCATTGAACTTGAGACCATAAATAAAATGAAGAGTATCGATAAAAGTTAATGTATTTTTGATCAGGTCAAGGACAAGTTCTAGTTACATCTGCAACTTCTAATTTATAACCCTCTATTAAAACCACATTTGGGCAAAACTGTCAAATATCTATTTGAACACTTTTTTCAGTTACTGGGGCGTTTGGATCCTTTCCTATTACCTGCTGACCACTTAGGATCCTCCCTGTCAGGGCATCTTCAAATCTGTACAGCATTGCTCCTCACACATCATACCTGATTCCTAAAAGATTTATGAGACCATATCATTCAACTTCTTGTAATTTCATTTTTTTATATTTTATTTTATCTTATTTATTTTTTTAACATATTTATTGGAGTATAATTGCTTTACAATGGTGTGTTAGTTTCTGCTGCATAACAAAGTGAATCAGCTATACATATACATATACCCCCATATCTTCTCCCCTTTGCGTCTCCCTCTCACCCTCCCTATCCCACCCCTCTAGGTGGACACAAAGCACCGAGCTGATCTCCCTGTGCTATGTGGCTGCTTCCCACTAGCTATCTATTTTACATTTGGTAGTGTATATATGTCCATGCATACTAACATAATTTACCTCACCAAAAGTAGTAAACTAAAGCTAAAAATTAAAATTAACTGTTTTATACTGGTACATGCAAGGCTCAAGCCATTAATATAGATATTTTCTAGTAAAGAACCATTTCTTTCTCTGGCTATTCTTTTCTTTTCTTTTTTTTAACATCTTTATTGGAGTATAATTGCTTTACAATGGTGTGTTACTTTCTGCTTTATAACAAACTGAAGCAGTTTTACATATACATATGTTCCAATATCTCTTCCCTCTTGCATCTCCCTCCCTCCCACTCTCCCGACCCCACACCTCTAGGTGGTCACAAAGCACAGAGCTGATCTCCCTGTGCTATGCGGTTGCTTCCCACTAGCTATCTATTTTAAGTTTGGTAGTGTATATATATCCATGCCACTCTCTCTCTTTTTTTTCCCTTAGATTCCATATATATGTGTTAGCATATTGTATTTGTTTTTCTCTTTCTGACTTACTTCACTCTGTATGACAGACTCTAACTCCATCCACCTCACTACAAATAACTTCATTTCGTTTCTTTTTATGGCTAAGTAATATTCCATTGTATATATGTGCCACATCTACTTTATCCATTCATCTGTCGATGGACACTTAGGTTGCTTCCATGTCCTGGCTATTGTAAATAGAGCTGCAATGAACATGTTGGTACATGACTCTTTTTGAATTATGGTTTTCTCAGGGTATATGCCCAGTACTGGGATTGCTGGGTCATATGGTAGTTCTATTTGTAGTTTTTTAAGGAACATCCATACTGTTCTCCATAGTGGCTGTATCAATTTACATTCCCACCAACAGTGCAAGAGCATTCCTTTTTCTCCACACCCTCTCCAGCCTTTATTGTTTCTAGATTTTTGATGATGGCCATTCTGACCGGTATGAGATGATATTTCATTGTAGTTTTGATTTGCATTTCTCTAATGATTAATGATGTTGTGCATTCTTTCATGTGTTTGTTGGAAATCTGTATATCTTCTTTGGAGAAATGTCTATTTAGGTCTTCTGCCCATTTTTGGATTGGGTTGTTTGTTTTTTTGTTATTGAGCTGCATGAGCTGCTTGTAAATCTTGGAGATTAATCCATTGTCAGTTGCTTCAATTGCAAATATTTTCTCCCATTCTGAGGGTTGTCTTTTGGTCTTGTTTATGGTTTCCTTTGCCGTGCAAAAGCTTTTAAGTTTCATTAGGTCCCATTTGTTTATTTTTGTTTTTATTTCCATTTCTCTAGGAGCTGGGTCAAAAAGGATTTTGCTGTGATTTATGTCATAGAGTGCTCTGCCTATGATTTCCTCTAAGAGTTTGATAGTGTCTGGCCTTACATTTAGGCCTTTAATCCATTTTGAGTTTATTTTTGTGTATGGTGTTACGGAGTGTTCTAATTTCATACTTTTACATGTACCTGTCCAGTTTTCCCAGCATCACTTATTGAAGAGGCTGTCTTTTCTCCACTGTATATGCTTGCCTCCTTTATAAAAGATAAGGTGACCATATGTGTGTGGGTTTATCTCTGGGCTTTCTATCCTGTTCCATTGATCTATGTTTCTGTTTTTCTGCCAGTACCAAACTGTCTTGATTACTGTATCTTTGTAGTATAGTCTAAAGTCAGGGAGCCTGATTACTCAAGCTCCATTTTTCATTCTCAAGATTGCTTTGGCTCTTCGGGGTCTTTTGTGTTTCCATACAAATTGTGAAATTTTTTGTTCTAGCTCTGTGAAAAATCTCAGTGGTAGTCTGATAGGGATTGCATTGAATCTGTAGATTGCTTTGGGTAGTAGAGTCATTTTCACAATGTTGATTCTTCCAATCCAAGAATATGGTATATCTCTCCATCTATTTGTCTCATCTTTAATTTCTTTCATCAGTGTCTTATAATTTTCTGCATACAGGTCTTTTGTCTCCTTAGGTAGGTTTATTCCTAGATACTTTATTCTTTTTGTTGCAATGGTAAACGTGAGTGTTTTCTTAATTTCACTTTCAGATTTTTCATCATTAGTGTATAGGAATGCAAGAGATTTCTGTGCATTAACTTTGTATCCTGCTACTTTACCAAATTCATTGATTAGCTCTAATAGTTTTCTGGTAACATCTTTAGGATTCTCCATGTATAGTATCATGTCATCTGCAAACAGTGACAGCTTTACTTCTTTTTTTCCAATTTGGATTCCTTTTATTTTTTTTTCTTCTCTAATTGTTGTGGTTAACAGTTCCAAAACTATGTTGAATAATAGTGGTGAGAGCGGGCAACCTTGTCTTCCTCCTGATCTTAGTGGAAATGGTTTCAATTTTTCACCATTGAGGACAATGTTGGCTGTGGGTTTGTCATACATGGCCTTTATTATGTTGAGGGAAGTTCCCTCTATGTCTACTTTCTGCAGGGCTTTAATCATAAATCGGTGTTGAATTTTGTCAAAAGCTTTCTCTGCATCTATTGAGATGATCATATGGTTTTTCTCCTTCAGTTTGTTAATATGGTGTAACACGTTGATTGATTTGCGTATATTGAAGAATCCTTGCATTCCTGGAATAAACCCCATTTGATCATGGTGTATGATCCTTTTAATGTCCTGTTGAATTCTGTTTGCTAGTATTTTGTTGACGATTTTTGCATCTATGTTCAGCAGTGATATTGGCCTATAGTTTTCTTTCTTTGTGACATCTTTGTCTGGTTTTGGTATCAGGGTGATGGTGGCCTCGTAGAATGAGTTGGGGAGTGGTCCGCCCTCTGCAATATTTTGGAAGAGTTTGAGAAGGATAGGTGTTAGCTCTTCTCTAAATGTTTGATAGAATTCGCCTGTGAAGCCATCTGGTCCTGGGCTTTTGTTTGTTGGAAGATTTTTAATCACAGTTTCAATTTCAGTGCTTGTGATTGGTCTGTTCAGATTTTCTATTTCTTCCTGGTTCAGTCTCGGCAGTTTGTGCATTTCTAAGAATCTGTCCATTCCTTCCAGGTTGTCCATTTTATTGGCATAGAGTTGCTTGTAGTAATCTCTCATGATCTTTTGTATTACTGCAGTGTCAGTTGTTACTTCTCCTTTTACATTTCTAATTTTATTGATTTGAATCTTCTCCCTTTTTCTCTTGGTGAGTCTTGCTAATGGTTTATCAATTTTGTTTATCTTCTCAAAGAACCAACTTTTAGTTTTATTGATCTTTGTTATTGTTTCCTTCATTTCTTTTTCATTTATTTCTGATCTGATCTTTATGATTTCTTTCCTTCTGCTATCTTTGGGTTTTTTTTGTTCTTCTTTCTGTAATTGCTTTAGGTGCAAGGTTAGGTTGTTTATTTGAGATGTTTCCTGTTTCTTGAGGTAGGCTTGTATTGCTATAAACTTCCCTCTTAGATCTGCTTTTGCTGCATCCCATAGGTTTTGGATCATCGTGTCTCCATTGTCAATTGTTTCTAGGTGTTTTTTGATTGCCCCTTTGATTTCTTCAGTGATCACTTCATTACTAAGTAGTGTATTGTGTAGCCTACATGTGTTTGTATTTTTTACAGGTCTTTTCCTGTAATTGATATCTGGTCTCATAGCGTTGTGGCCCGAAAAGACACTTGATACAATTTCAATTTTCTTAAATTTTCCAAGACTTGATTTCTTACCCAAGATATGATCTATCCTGGAGAATGTTCCATGAGCACTTGAGAAAAATGTGTATTCTGTTGTTTTTAGGTGGAATGTCCTATAAATATCAAATGAGTCCATATTGTTTAATGTATCATTTAAAGCTTGTGTTTCCTTATTTATTTTCATTTTGGATGATCTGTCCATTGGTGAAAGTGAGGTGTTAAAGTCCCCTACTATGATTGTGTTACTGTTGATTTCCCCTTTTATGACTGTTAGTATTTGCCTTATGTATTGAGGTGCTCCTATGTTGGGTGCATAAATATTTACAATTGTTATACTTTCTTCTTGGATCAATCCCTTGATCATTATATAGTGTCCTTCTTTGTCCCTTGTAGTAGTCTTTATTTTAAAGTCTATTTTGTCTGATATGAGAATTGCTACTCCAGCTTTCTTTTGATTTCCATTTGCATGGAATATCTTTTTCCATCCCCTCACTTTCAGTCTGTATGTGTCCCTAGGTCTGAAGTGGGTCTCTTATAGATAGCATATATACAGGTCTTGTTTTTGTATCCATTCAGCCAGTCTGTGTCTTTTGGTGGGAGCATTTAATCCATTTACACTCAAGGTAATTATCGATATGTATGTTCCTTTTCCCATTTTCTTAAATGTTTTGTATTTGTTATTTTAGGTGTTTTCCTTCCCTTGTGTTTCTTGCCTAGGGAAGTTCCTTTAGAATTTGTTTTAAAGCTGCTTTGGTGGTGCTGAACTCTCTCAGCTCTTGCTTGTCTGTAAAGGTTTTAATTTCTCCATCAAATCTGAATGAGATCCTTGCTGGGTAGAGTGACCTTGGTTGTAGGTTTTTCTCATTCATCACTTGAAGTATATCCTGCCACTCCCTTCTGGCTTGCAGAGTTTCTGCTGAAAGATCAGCTGTTAACCTTATGGGGATTCCTTTGTGTGTTATTTGTTGTTTTTCCCTTGCTGCTTTTAATATGTTTTCTTTATATTTAATTTTTCACAGTTTGATTAATATGTGTCTTGGCGTGTTTCTCCTTGGATTTATCCTGTATGGGACTTTCTGTGCTTCCAGGACTTTATTAACTATTTCCTTTCCCATATTAGGGAAGTTTTCAACTATAATCTCTTCAAATATTTTCTCCGTTCCTTTCTTTTTCTCTTCTTCTTCTGGGACCCCTATAATTCGAATGTTGGTGCGTTTAATGTTGTCCCAGAGGTCTCTGAGACTGTCCTCAGTTCTTTTCATTATTTTTTCTTTATTCTGCACTGCAGTAGTTATTTCCACTATTTTATCTTCCAGGTCACTTATCCTTTCTTCTGCCTCTGTTACTCTGCTATTGATCCCTTCTAGAGTGTTTTTAATTTCATTTATTGTGTTTTTCATCGTTGCTTGGTTCCTCTTTAGTTCTTCTACGTCCTTGTTAAATGTTTGTTGCATTTTGTCTATTCTATTTCCAAGATTTTGGATCATCTTTACTATCATTATTCTGAATTCTTTTTCAGGTAGACTGCCTATTTCCTCTTCATTTGTTAGGTCTGGTGTGTTTTTACCTTGCTCCTTCATCTGCTGTGTGTTTTTCTGTCTTTTCATTTTGCTTATCTTACTGTGTTTGGGGTGTCCTATTCACAGGCTGCAGGTTTGTAGTTCCTGTTGTTTTTGGTAGTTGTCCCCAGTGGCTAAGGTTGGTTCAGTGGGTTGAGTAGGCTTCTTGGTGGAGGGGACTACTGCCTGTGCTCTGGTGGATGAGGCTGGATCTTATCTTTCTGGTGGGCATGTCCACATCTGGTGGTGTGTTTTGGGGTGTCTGTGACCTTATTATGATTTTAGGGAGCCTCTCTGCTAATGGATGGGGCTGTGTTCCTGTCTTGCTAGTTGTTTGTCATAGGGTGTCCAGCACTGTAGCTTGCTGGTCATTGAGTGAAGCTTGGTCTTGGTGTTGAGATGGAGATCTCTGGGATATTTTCGTCATTTGGTATTACGTGTGGCTGGGAGGTCTCTTGTGGACCAGTGTCCTGAAGTTGGCTCTCCCACCTCAGAGGCACAATCCTGATGCCTGGCTGGAACACCAAGAGCCTTTCATCCACATGGCTCAGAATAAAGGGAGATAAAATAGAAAGAAAGAAAGATAGAGGATAAAATAAAATATAATAAAATAAAGTGAGATAGAATAAAATAAAGCTATTATAAAATAATAAGAAAAAAATTATTACGAAAAAAATTTAAGAAAATTTTTTTAATTTTTTAAAATAAAAAATAAGAAAACAATTATTAAGAAAAAATTTATTTAAAAATTTTAATTTTTTAAAATAAAAAATAAGAAAAAAATTATTATCAAAAAATTTATTAAAAATTTTTTTGTAATATTTTAAAATAAAAAATAAGTAAAAAATTACTAAGAAAAAATGTATTACGAAAAAAATTTTTTAAGTAAAAAAAAAAAAAAAAAAAAAAACGGACGGACCGAGCCCTAGTACAAATGGTGAAAGTAAAGCTATACAGACCAAATCTCACACAGAAGCATACGCATATACACTCACAAAAAGAGGAAAAGGGGAAAAAATAATATATCCTGCTCCAAAAGTCCACCTCCTCAATTTGGGTTGATTCATTGTCTATTCAGGTATTCCACAGATGCAGGTACATCAAGTTGTTTGTGGAGCTTTAATCCACTGCTCCTGAGGCTGCTGGGAGAGATTTCCCTTTTTCTTCTTTGTTCGCACAGCTCTGGGTGTTCAGCTTTGGATTTGTCCCCGCCTCTCCGTGTAGGTCGCCTGAGGGCATTTGTTCTTTGCTCACACAGGACGGGGTTAAAGAAGCAGCTGCTTCAGGGGCTCTGGCTCACTCAGGCCGGGGGGAGGGAGGGGTACAGAGGAGGCGGGGCGAGCCTGTGGCGTCAGAGTCGTCGTGACGTTGCACCAGCCCAAGGCGCGCTGTGCGTTCTCCTGGGGAAGTTGTCCCTGGATCACGGGAGCCTGGCGGTGGCAGGCTGCACAGGCTCCCGGGAGGGGTGGTGTGGAGAGTGACCTGTGCTTGCACACAGGCTTCTTGGTGGTGGCAGCAGCAGCCTTAGCATCTCAAGCCCGTCTCTGGGGTCCACGCTGATAGCCGCGGCTTGCGCCCGTCTCTGGAGCTCGTTTGAGCGGCGCTCTGAATCCCCTCTCTTCGCAAACCAGGAAACAAAGAGGCAAGAAAAAGTCTCTTGCCTGTTCAGCAGCTCCAGACCTTTTCCTGGACTCCCTCCCGGCTAGCTGTGGTGCGCTAGCCCCTTCAGACTGTGTTCACGCCGCCAACCCCAGTCCTCTCCCTGCGATCCGACCGAAGCTGGAGCCTCAGCTCCCAGCCCCCGCCCGCCCCGGTGGGGGTGCAGACAAGCCTCTCAGGCTGGTGAGTTCTGCTCAGCGCCGATCCTCTGTGCGGGAATCTCTCTGCTTTGCCCTCCGCACCCCTGTGGCTGCACTCTCCTACGTGGCTCCGAAGCTTCCCCTCTCTGCCACCCACCGTCTCCACCCACGAAGGGTCTTTCTAGTGTGTGCAAACCTTTCTTCCTTCACTTCTCCCTCCCACTGGTGCAGGTCCCGTCCCTATTCTTTTGTCTCTGTGTTTTCTTGTTTCTTTTGCCCTCCCAAGTACGTGGGGAGTTTCTTGCCTTTTGGGAGGTCTGACGTCTTCTGCCAGGGTTCAGTGGGTGTTCTGTAGGAGCAGTTCCACGTGTAGATGTATTTCTGATGTATCTGTGGGGAGGAAGGTGATCTCCACGTCTTACTCTTCCGCCATCTTCTCCTCTCTCTCCTGGCTTTTCATATATAATTTACTTCATAACCAGTAAGTACCAGGAGGCAGCATTCTTTTTAAGGTCACACAGTGATAAGTAGCAATGCAAAAGTAGAAACATCAGTTAGACACATTTATTAGCTAAGTGACTACAGTACTAACTGATACATCAGTTCTGAGATGGGCATGAAACAAATTTCTGCTTCAGTAAAATTACAGAGGAGCAGATCACTACTTATCCTCGGTAATTAGGTCATGACTAGGAAAGATCTTCTTGTGTGCATGTGTGTGTGTGTCTGTGTGTATGTGTCTGTGTGCGTATACATAGATTGGGAGAGAGAGAGAGGGAGGAATATTTTGGAAACTTCTTATCTAACATTCTACACTCAATAGCTCACTACACCAAATAAATTCTTTGTTCAAGGATACACACTGATTTTGCTGAATTGAAAATAACTTTGACTCCTGGAAGTATTTGAAAACCTCTCTGCTTTGGTACTTCAGGTATTAATTCTCTGTTATCTCTTGTTAATTTTTCAAAAGCAAATGATCTCAATCTAATACTGGTAATTAATGTAAGGCCTAAAAATTAACTCCCTTATTACATTTGATACTGTTTAGGTCAGCTTTAACCCTACTATACTCTATCTACTACAGTTTCTCTTCAGAGGTATTTTTCAAACTAGGACCCATGGACATACACTTCATGTCTAAAAACTCTCCACAGTAACAACCTTCATTTTATAATGAAGGTTAATATTTTTTAATATTTATCAATATCTCAAAAACTATTTCCCCACTATTTGGATTGTGAATGTGTAATTAAGTACTGGCACAGAATATCATGGTTTACACACATATTTCTGTTTCCCATTGCATTGTAGCCTGGTAGTATTTCTTCCATCATCAGAAGTTAATGAAGATGAATTTCGATAGCATTAATATGTGTATTTGGAATTGGAGCCAAGTGTTATTCACCTGACATAAAATCATAACAAGATGAGTGAAAATTTCGCAGTAATTTGAATACACAAAAGTGTGAGAGAAGTGAGTCATCATAAAGCAAATGGGAGAGCAGCCAGGCTGAGCTCCCCAGAACATGCAGGTGATGGTGGGTATCACGGCATGTAGCCAGCAGTGGGTTCAATTCAGTGGTGTCATTGATCACATAAAATTACTTTTATTAGTCATGTAGTTCTGTGAGTACTATATTAATTTTTTGCTCTGGTCATATAATTCTATAAAAACTGTAAGTATAGAGAGTTTTTGACATGTTTTGTGTAAACATATGTTTTATGTTTATGTTTCCTATTTTAATGATGTACTAAAAGCAATTTAATGCAACATGGTGGGATGTGAGAATAGTGTTTCCTTTAAAATAGGTCTTCAGCTTGATAAACATTGACTTTAGTATTTGAATCAATTAATATAGTTATTAGTTTACATTGTTATTCAGATTTAAGACAATTAACACAAAATAAGATGAAAGATGGTTGCAGTTACTGTTAACAATTAATCCATCACTAATTCAGAGTTGCAGATTTTCTTTTTTGAATTTTTCTATTTGGTTACACATCCTGTCCAACTAACTGCTAATTTTAAATAACTCATGAAAATATTGCTTTATGTCCTCTGTTGCTATTCTGTCATAAATGTTCCTCTTAAAAGTTTTAAATTTACTTTTCTCAATTAGCAAGAAGTAGAAAAACTTTATGATGTATAGTGCTTGGTGTCCTTTCTGTAGGAGTCACATAGTGCATGAACAGTAAAATTTAGGTGCTAATGAATGAACACCTAATGTGGGGTTTTTATTATTATTATTTCAATAATATTTATTTACCAACTTAAAAGCCATTGAACCGTTTGTTTTTTTTTTTTTCCTTACAGAGTGACATATGAGGTGTTATTTACAGGACAGGTACAGTTTATATACTTCTTTTACTCTTAGGCTGAAGTGGATTAGGTACATTACATTTCTTTTGTGTACCTTATGCAAACAATGAACTATGATGAAGAAAAATTGGGAAAAGCTGTAATCTATGGAAACTTTTCAGGACTTCATTTACAAGGAGCTTTCCCTTTGCCTTTCAAAAAGACACCAGCAATTGCATCTTTGAAATGATAACCCTTTTATAAGTTATGCTTACACTGTGCTAAGAAACAGTTGAGAAATAATGGGATCATGTTCTCATTCCCTTTCTCTACATTTTGCCTTAGTGATACTGAAGTAGGATGATTTTACTCTGTTATTCAAAAACTTCAGGGAAGGATCTAATGCAATTTATCTTGGTTTCAGTGCCACAAACCTTTATTAGAAAATCTCTCTAAATATATCCCTTTCCAGTACACTTGTTTGACATGAAAAATAGTCATGAGAAAATATTTATTATCTTCTCTCTAGTAGCTTATCAGGAGATTGTTAATTGTTAATTTGGTGTACCCATATTTTTCTTCCTCATGTCTTATGATCAAACTTACTGTGAATTTATAATTCACATTTAATTGAGATCCCCTTTTAGATGCTATAAGTAGTTATTATACTTTCATATTCTTGAGGTTGAAATATATTTAAAGGTCTTATTCTACTATTTCTCTGCCATATTTTTGTGGTCTTTTTGGTGACTGTAAACACAAACCCTGTTCTTTTCCTTATTTGTTTTTACTTGCAAAATCTTTACAGTGAAAATGTCCCTTTTAGTCTCTTCCAGAAGATAAACTTTTTCTTTAAGAAGAATCTAATGAGAATATCAATGTGATGGTAAATGATTCATTGGATGTTTTGTGTCAAGGTTTGTTAATTGTAGCTTCTTCATAAAAAACAAAGAAAAAAATCAAATGACAAACTGCTTACCCCCAAACTAATTATTAGAAAGATTATTCACATTCTCCTAGTTTGTTTGACATTCATAGTAGTCCTTGGATATTTGTTTATCAAGCAGTCACTGAGCTTTGACTGCGTGCCAAGTAGTGTGGCAGGGATTCAGATTGGATACAGGAAAGTACGCAAGTGGCCTTTCGGACCTTACACTCTTGGGGGTAAAGATCAGCAAGCGGTGGGCAGGGAAAGGAGAAAACAGAAAGTTCAATGCAATGTGGTAAATGGCACTCTGGATGGACTAGGGAGGCTCGTGAAGGCATGTCTGTAACACAGAGTCAGGAAAAATATCTTGGCATGGCCATGGAATGGGTTGCAGCTAAACCACGACGCAAATGATATGAAAACGATGCAATTTTGAGAGAGGAACTGGGAATAGTTAGTCCAGTGTGAAAGAAATCTCTGAACATTTATAGAACTGCAAGTAGCTGAATATTTATGGAGCCTGTGTGTGAGTGTGTGTGTGCTCTCATGCCCCCATGTTCATAATCTTCGGGTTGGGAAAGGCAGGGAGGTACTTTCTGAGTGGAATCCAAGTGCAAGAGGGGTGGCTGACTCAGTTACCAAGTGTTTTGTGTGCATAACTAAGAATTTTAGCGATTATTCTTAGGAATTAGAGAAACTGTTGAAAAAATTTTGAGGAGTATGACATAGTCATGCTTGTACTTTAAAGAGATACATATATTTGTTGCAGTTGAAGAATGGAATTGTTTAGGGCGAGACTGAAAATGTAACAGGTTAAATATTAACATGTCTTTAAATGCTACAGCAACATAAGGAATGGAGATTAGTGGGCTGATGGGAGATGGGTTGCTGTGTTTGAACTGAAGTTGCTGAATAACTGATATGAGAGCTGAATGGGAGATTGACAATGGCAGTCATTTTCAGAGGTGATTTATGGACTTTTGTTTATATATAGTAGAACACACATCTTTACCACTGTGAACTCCACAAACGTTACTAAAATAACTATATAAAGGATTTTTAAAAAGATACACTCTCATAAAGCAGAGAGACAAGGACACAATGTCACAAGAGAAAAGATGTTATTTGAATGATGGAAACTTGCAAATTCATTGTTAACTTTGCAAACAAGAAAAAGTAAGTGACAATAGGGGGAGAAACTAAGAAGGAGACAAACCCTTAAAAGGATGAAGCATTGGAGTCCTTGCTCCCTGTGTAGGTCATGGTTGAAAACGGCTATAGAACGAAGGCTCTGGAACATCACTGCTGGGAGCCTTTACACACCCAGATACACTCCCTTTTCCAAGCCTCAGTCATTCCTTGGAACCCTGTCCCACACTACAAACATACATATGCACACCTGAGCAGAATATTGAAAATTTTCTCTCTAGAAAGGTTAAAACAGAAAGAATTTGGAGTTGTCAACAGTAAGCTCTACTAGAGCGGAGAGCACCATGTTGAAAATGGAGGATTGTGAAAATCTATGCATTGAATGCTGAGGGTCCGAACCTCTGTCCTATTTAGCTGCTGGGTCACAGGCACTCAGGCTACAGACATCACCCATTGTCCCTCTCGGGGAAAGAGATGGTGACTGCTGGGGATACTAATGAACTAGTCACGTTCCTCCTTAGTCACCTTCACCTATACCTGACCCTTAAAATTCTGCAAATGCACAACAGGTTTCCAGTGTGATATTTATCAGGGCCACACTCTAAAATTGGATCAGATAGACAGGGATCACTAGGTATCTGGAGAAATCGTCTAACATAAAAGGGATCAAACAAAGAGACATTGAAGAGGAACACAGAGAAACTGGAGTCAGTGAGGAAGCAGAACAAAAAAGCTTCAAAAATGTAATTAATACCATCAGAGAGACAAGCAGCATCTTCATTCATTTAAAACAACAACCACAAAACAGCAGGCTATAAAAAATACATTCAAAGAACTTTTGGCAACTAAAAAAATGATAGAAGAAATTAAAAATTAGGGAGAATTTTTGAATTAATTATTCAAATAATTAATAAATTTTTAATTGAAATTAATAAATATTCCCAGAAAGCAGACCCCCCCAAAAAATACATATAGATGCAAAATGAAAGCATAGAAGAAAGCGTTTTTTAAAAAACTCAGATGATTCTTAGTACTCTAGGAAAGAGATAACAGGGAAGAGGAAATTAACAAAGGAATAATTCAATACCATTGCCCAGAACTGAAGTTCATGCACTTGTAGATTGGAGAAGGCTCAACAAGGGCCTGGAAAAATTGACTTAAACATAAGACCCTTTTGAATTTTCAAAAATTAGAATGATATTATTATTAAGGAAACTTCCTATGCAACCCAAAAAAGAGGTGGGAAAAACCAAAAAGAAAGAACTCTGTGATAAATTGAAATCCCAGTCTGTGTGAAAAGTATATGATGGCTTGAATTTATGCCATCGCTGATTATAGGAACCCAAGAAAAGAAATGAATAATGTACAAACTGGCCTAAGACAACTGAAACCTCTAGAACTCAAATCGTTTATTCAAGTAATTATTGAGGTTTATTATGTGTCAAACTCTCTTCTGATTCAGAGGCTATGATAACGAATAAAGCAGACAAAATGTCCTGCCATCAGGGACTTACATTCTAGTGACAGAGAAAGATAATCAGAAAGATGAGTAGGTAAAGCAGACCATATTATCCACCACAGAGCAGTGTTAGAGTCTGTGACGGAAAACAAAAAAGCTAACGCATAAGCAATATATATTATATATACTTATACAGAAAATGGAATTTATATTCTTTAATGCACATATTAGAAAATACAAAGTATATACAACTAGCAAACTATGCATTAACTCAATAATGAGGAAAAATATAACTTTGAAGAGATTATAAGGAAGGAAATACAAATAATAAACATTAGAGTAGAAACTGATTATACAGAAAACAAAGAACTGAAAGAAAATGCTATAAAAATAGGCAAAACTTGGAAACTGTTGATTAAGAAGCTATCACAAATAACATTAAAAATGTTAAGAGCAACCGTAGTATTGATGTAATTAATCTTAAATACAAATTTAAAAATCACCAAATAAACCCAAAGTTTATGTAAGGATCAAAATATATACCTGAACTCTGTAAGCTAATATGCATGTCATCCTGCAGAGAACATTTTTAAATGATGTGTTTATATTTCTGTCATAAAAAAAATCATGTTTCTTCAAATGAGAGTTTTTTGTCTTTAATGCAGTTGTCAGTTTGGAAAATATTGGCTGAACTTGGGTTCCTAAAGTGTAGGGGAGGAGATATAGAAAGTTCAAAACTATCTTTGGAACATTTAAGAGTTTGGGATGTTAAAAACTTTGGATTCCTAAAGATTTAAAAATTGCTGACAGCCTTTGATGCCCCTAATGTAACATAAAGACCTTAGCTAGCTGGCAAATTACTGTATTTATTTTTCTGCGGTAGACATTGATCACAAACATGTTCTAAGTGTCATAGCCTTTGAAATGATGCTGAATTCTGATCTTCTTCATCTACATAAGATGAATTTCACAATTTGTGTTTATGTATCCACACAATGTGTATAACAATTTTAGATATACAAAGGGCACATAAGAGTAAGTGAAAATAGTTTTACAAGACTTTTTAAAAATTAACTTTCCTTTAGTACTTTTTTCAAGTACACTGAATAATGTACTTGAATCATAAATACTAAAAATACTAGTTGGTGGTAATGAACCTACCGGTTTCTTATGTTACTAAATGATGAACAAAATAACTTAAAATTGAGAATTGTCCCATTCTCATCCTTCACAACTACTCTTTTATGTACACTATTGAATGACACATTTGTTTTAGCTTGAAAATTAATGTATTCAGATGCATTTGATAAAATATATTTGTAAAGTATGAGACAGACCAAAAAAAAAAAAAAATTAAATTAAGGACAATAATCATCCATCACTATCTTTTATAGTAAAGTTAGAAAGGAAAAAAAAATTAAAATGTGTAATGTACATATCCCAGGGCAGGCATTAGAAGGGAAAAAAGAATACTTTAGTCTATTAAGTATTATTTAAAAGAAAAAGCTTCAGTTTAGTCACTTAAGAAAATAGTGTCAGTCCCTAACAGATGGGTAGTATTTGAGAGACATTTCTGTGTCCATTGGTCAAGCTAAATCTTAGTTAAATTTCATGAAAGTATTGTTGTTTCTAGAGCTGAAAGCAAGACACATTTATTTCCTCTAAAACTGAGTTTCAATTTTCTGAAGGGTTCATAGCATTACTATCAATGTTGACTGCAAATTTGTCATCTACATTTAATTGTACCTAAGACCTCTCCCAAATAACAAGTACGGAGTGTAAATACCTATTATATTCGATTTTATCTCCACAGCATTTTTATTAAAATATATGCCTCTTATAACAATAGTCTGAAGACATCATTAATCATCTCATAACTTATGTGTGTCAATCTTAGTATTTCCACAAGACATTTTAAAACCTAAATCTTATAGATGACTCTCCAGTCATCAAGTCAAACCATCAATTTTACCAGTGAAGAAATTGTGGCTCAAAGAAGTTAAGTGGCATAGCCAGGAAGCAGATGACTGGGTTTCCTGATATGATCAATTTCTTATCTGCTCTACCATTTTAGCAGCCTCAACCATCTCATATGTTTTATGAGATGAAACATAATACCCATTGTATTGGAAATTAGATTTTTACACATTGGTTAAACAGTTTTATAACAGACATTATTTTTATTTCTGTACCTATTGTTCACTGAAAATCAGCTTCTAGCCTAAGTAATGTAGAGAAGAGTGTTGGACCCTACATAAGAAAAGGGATGTTGTGTGACAATCAGGAGACATGACAAAATGACTAAAAAACAAGGGGTTGTTCTTGATCTTTTGCACAAATGTCATAAGTTGATGAACCATGATTTTATTGTTGTTAGTTTGAGTGGAAAAAGAATAGAGAGTACACTGTGTGTTGCCTTGTGTCGATAAGAACACAATTTACCTTAAAATAGCATTTTAAGGCATGTGAATAGTAAGCTTCAGGTTTATCCTGAGTTTATGGTCTAAACTCGACTACTCAGAATCACTTAGAATGAGTCTGAACCATAAAACTAACTGTACCTTAACTTGAACCAAATTAATTTCTGCAAAGTACTTTATTAATTAGTATGCTTCCACACACTAACCTCCAATAATTCCCCTTTATGTCAAATACAAGTTGATCAATATATACAGATAAGATCAGAATCAGATTTAACTTTCATTTTTGGAAATAAAATGAAAATTATCTGGCATTCAAACCATGACACCCTTTCTGGAAAACTTCTGAAAAATGTGACTTTGTAAAGATACTATTTCTAGCCTGTATCATTTAGTTGGAGTGAATGCTAAATATCCTTACTAGGGCTACTGAGCAAGAAACTCTTAAACATCATAGGTTCCCTACCAGGCATCATATTACATTCAAAGTACAGCTTAATGTAACCTGTTCTGTAAAATAGGAGCTAGCAGGGCATAGAAATGGGAAAGCTGAGGAAAATAATAAAATGCATTGGAAAGGTCAAACATGTAAGCTATTTTAATTTGTTGATAATTTATAATTTAGACAGCTAGTTGGTTAAAATTATAAATTATTCAGGCCTAGAGGGTACATTGCTGTTGTTCTGATTTTGTTTAAAAGTAAAAAGGTGAAGAAATTAATTAAACGTTAAAAGAATCTCTTATTTTTGATAGCAGAATCTGTCAACTGAACAGTGGGAGAGAACAAAAAGGTCTTTGGGAGGATCTAAAATTTCTCCCAGTGTTATATTATTATTGTACCCATACAATTATTTAACAGTAATGGAGAAAGTTCCTAATGATTTTTATACTCTTTTCTAGAAAGCACAGTTTACTAAATTAATCCACATCTAAGACTGGGAATCTAAGAAACTAGTTTTTATTTACAAAAAAAAAAAAAAAAAAATAGACTTTGAATCTGCAAGGTAATGTGTGAACCATAAAATTATTTTATGAACCATAAATAATGCTTATTATTCATCATCTTTAGAAAGAACATGTTTGAATCTTGATAAGAAAGTAGATGAAATTTACTTTCCCATAAATTCTATAAATTGTCTTTTGCCTACTGGTCCATTTCTAATTTCTTTAGACATAATTGCTTATTTCATTATTATGAATATAGTATTATGTGATAATATAGTATTTTACTGTAGTACTACGTAATAGTACTATATATATCCTGAAAAATGCAGTACTATTATAACATCATATAATAATGTGGTCTTATAAAGTAATGCAATATTACATAATCTTGACATCTAAAAGATCTTTAAAGTAACACAATTATGTTTTTTTAAATGAAGACCACCAAACCTATAGCATTTAAATAACTTTTACAAATTCACAAAAAGCAACAGAACACAAACAAACAATACACAGAATTCCTTGCTCATACTCACAGTGTGTGTAGTGATTATGTGTGTATATTCGTCATGGGAACAGGCACAATGTAGACAGAACCAGCACATTCCTCATAATGAACTTCTTTCTTCGGTCATAACAATCATGATGTTTAAAAATCTCATCTACCATGCTCTTTAACTACTGTATTTTTCATATGCCAGAAAACCACTTTTAAATGAGATATTTCTGCTTCTTATTACTTATATCCTCCCTTATATATTTAAGGCTATATAACACACTTATTTTTAATCCTTCTGATTTAAAAGTCTACTTCATTTAGCATATGTTGATTTCCTCTTATAGTAGATATATCCCTCAGGTGCCTACTTATTTGGCCAATGTTCACCTGGGGACATAAATGCCTGGTATTTATGATCAGAAAGTTCCAAATACCAGGATCTGGATGGTACTTATTTTGAAGTTTAAGGAGACAAGAGGGTGGCTGCTGCAGACCTTTTGCAGGTTGAACCCTGCACAACTCTAAGATTGTCATCCACAAAAAAGACCACACAGGATGACTCCCAGGAGATAGAGAACAGTACTTAACCAGTTCTGGTCACTCCCTTTTGTAATCAATCCATCAAACAATGCTTTTTTAAATAAAAGAAATTTAATAGTCTTTTTAAAAGCATTTTTACATATACAAAGACATTTAATGGAAAGTACAAAAAGTACTCATAGACCCAACTCTCTCCACACCAATTTCTCCTTTTATTAGCATCTTGCATTAGTCTGGTGACATCTTGTATTTGTTACAATTGATGAGACAATATTGACACATTGTTATTAACTAAAGTCCATAGTTTACTATGGGTTGCTATTCTATGAGTTTGAGAAACCTATAGTGGCATGTACCCACCGTTAAATTATCATATAGAATAGTGTGCCTACCATAAAAATATTGTTGTTCTACCTCTTCTTCCCTCCTTCCACTCTCAATCTCTGGCAACTACTGATCTTTTTACTGTCTCCGTAGTTTTGCTTTTTCCAGAATGTCATATGTATAGTTGGAATCATACAGTATGTGGCCTTTTGGGATTGGCTCTTTTCACTTAACAATATACATGTAAGATTCCTCCATGTACTTTAGTAGCTTGATGGCTCATTTCTTTTTACCACTGGAAAGTATTCTATTGTTTGGATGTATCTCAGTTCGTTTATTCATTCACCTACCAAAGGCCAAGTTTTCAAGTCATCAGAGTAAATTTCAAGGAGTGGGGTAACTTGATCATATGGTAAGAGTATGTTTACTTTTGTAAGAAACTGCCAAAACGTCTTCCAAACTGGCTGTACCATTTTGCAATTAATGAAAGTTATTTTTGCTCCACATCCTTTTCAACACTTAGTTTTGTCAGTGCTTTGGATTTTAGCCATTCTAATAGGTGTGTAGTGATATCTCATTCTTTTAATTTGCATTTCCCTAATGGTGGAAGATACTGAGCATCTTTTGATATGTATATTTCCTGTCTGTATATCTTCTTTGGAGAGGTAGCTGTTGAAATATTTTTCTCATCTTTTCACTGAGGTTTTTTTTTTTTTTTTTTTTTTTTGAGTTTTAAGAATTCTCTGTTCGTTTGTTAGTTTAAGATAGTAGTCCCTTATTAGATAAGTGTTTTGGAAATATTTTCTCTCAGTTGGTGGCTTGTCTTCTCATTCTCTTGACTAAACAACATCTTTTTCTAGTGAGGGATTAATTTTTAAATTCTTAGAGAGAACCAGCCATGGAGCAGGAAGTTCTTTTGATTGTAATACATCAGAAGGGGTGGATCTGCGTGGCAAAGGATGAGAAGAGCATGCCTAGGGATAAGGGCTTTCTCTTCTTGTATGTATAACCCTAGCAAATATTTTGGACTACTTTCATTTTATTCCACTAACACTTGGAGCCCAAGTTTTTGCAGATTTCTTTGAACACTGAATCAGCAATATCTTATTTTATTTGAGACTCAGTTCAAATGAGGCTTCTTTCCTTTTCATGATCATTAGCACTCTCAACTTTAAGACAAGAAATGAGACCACTACTAGAAAATACAAACAATTCTCAGAGAAGGCAAGATAAATTCACCACCACCTCTAATGGCATGTGTTCCCATCCAAGTCCTTCTGGCATCTGAGATGTGTGTGAACACACACTGGATTCTTGGCTGCATCCAGACTATGAGTTATTAATTAGTGTGGGATTACTTCTACCAATCCCTTTCTAAAAACAACAAACTAAGTCAACTAGTTAATTTTAAAGGGAAGCATATTATCAGCTGTTTAATTGGGTTGAAATCTTATTTAAACTTAAACACTATCCTTAAACATTCAGATATAATTAATTTCTCTATACTTTAATATTTTCTACTGCCATTGGATAAATGCAGGATTCATTTTCTCTCTAGGTCTTAAGATTATTTTTAAATTCATGGCAGTTTCTTCAGATTAAAATAGCTTTTGTTTTTGTTAGAATTTAAGGTTTATAGAAAAAGGGCATTTTTCCATAAGTTGGAGCATGAAGGTTGTTAATTTCTCCCAGAATACCTTATATATGGACCAAAAGAGGAATATTCTCAATTTAAAACAAAAAGAAGAAATTACAAGTATTTTATTACTTACAGTAGAGTGTTCATTAGTTGCAACTTGTGGCAAAGCTTTTATTTAGAACTAAGAGCTTTGCTGTAATCTCATTAGGAAAACTAATCAATAAGGAAAGCCCAGGACCTATTCATTACTTCTTGGTCAGAGTGTGGTATTTAAAACACTATGAACAAAATAAAATAAGAAGTACACATCCTTAAGTACCTTATGTTTCTTCATCCTTTAGATGCCATTTATTTCTTTGGTTATTTAACTTCACTGAATTGTACATTCCAACAGAACGTTCATGACCAAATTAGGGCCATGGGTTCTCTAGTGCTTTGAGTGTCCAAGGTATAAAGAATAATAACTAAAATCATGTTGTTATCTGGAAGCCAGAGTTCCACTTAATACAGCAGCCTGCCTTGCTTATTTTATATCACAATCTGTTCTATAATTAGATAACACCTGAAATTTAGCAGGTCTCCTTATGCCAGGAATGTTCCACCTCACTTCTCAGTCTAGCTAATGAAACATGGGAAGGAATTTCAGCAAGTGTCAACCACTTTAGCTTGTGTAACCAACCTGACAGTGTGGCAAGCGGTATTTGTTTGTTAAGCCCCAGAAGAAATGACTATTACTTAAGTATTTATGTTTTGATTTGGAAATAGTAAAGGCTAATGGCGATATGCATGGCGATAGGCTAGAACAGTCTCACTTTAAATATACACAGCCTTAATTTTATGTAATTACACAGAAACAGCAATAGTCAGCAAAGACCTGAATAGAATTTATTTTTTAAAGAATGGACAGTCTGCCAGAGAGCCAAAAATATATATTTAAATACAAATATAAAGGGTTAGTTTTTTTCTTATGTGTGTTCAAGAGATGGCTCCTTATACATGCTGCATCACAATGGAAAATCTTTGTGTTGTGTTACAGATTGGCACAAACCCTCTGGTTCAGTTGCTATATCTTTTATGATGTAAATAGCATACCCTATAGCTATTTTTAGAATAATTCAAAACTCATCCTATGAAACTTCATAAGCCAAGGCAATAGGAAAAGCATCTCTGGAGAGAAAAACAGGTTTGCTAGATCTGCTCAAGCAATGAATTTTTAAAAGGTTTGCTTAAAACAACAGAGTATGTCAATTGGCAATATCAGTCCACATATGAGCTTTCAAATGCTCTCTTCCTAAGTCCAGGCAGTTGGCTGATTCGTACGACATTTGATTTTTAGTTTCTCAGCAGCCCATTTTGATTTAGTGCCATTTGCATTTTTATAGACAACAGCAATCCTGCAGCAGGCTCTGTTCTGCTGATAAATTTTGCAAGTTGATAATAGCAAAGGGTGTGTAGAACTTGAACCTGATATAGATGTGTTGTTTGAAAAAGCACCACTGAGAGATTAGTCTCAAAGGAAACAAAACAAAATAACTAGGAATTATATTTTCTTTTTTTCAAATTTATATACTGCCTTTCTGTTTACTCCTTTTCAATATAGTTGTAATGTTTTAGGCTTTTGACAAGAATTCATGAAGAAGTTTCCATATAAAAACACTAAGATCATTATTGGGAAATTTTATAATAGATAATAATATTTCTCTGTAATAAATAATCTGGTCCTGAATTTCAACTGCTAAGGGCAGGATTGTTCTTAAGAAGCTTTTGTAGCCTAAAGAAAAAAAAAACACAACATGTAGAAGGCATGTATGAGAGTGTGGAGAGGATTAACAAAAAAAAAAATTATTTTTTCATCCTAGAGTCTCTTTTAGTTTATATTTAACCTTCTCCACAACCACTTTATATATATTATTTTACCCCATTTTATGAAAAGGAACACAGAAGCTCAGAGAAGCTAATCATTTGCTTCAGGTAGGTCAGCTCCTAAATGGAAGAGTTGGGGTTTGAACCAAGGTCTATCTTACATCCTGTTGCCTCAAGATGATTATATTGAGATAAAAGCTTGTTAAAAATGAACCATGTGAGCCATGTTGATATAATGGAAACCAGAGTCACAGAATGATGGGCTGCAGTCTTGAGGGTAGGAGAAGTCTATTTGGGCTGGGGAGGAATGTCTCAGGAATAGTACACAATTTTGCAATGCAGACCATGCTTGTTTTGTTTGTTCATTGACTTGCACTCTACAGAGTTTCAGATTTGATTTTGAATGTCCTGAGCAGTCACGAGCTCTCAGCCATACCACTGCCTCCTGTCTCACCCAGAAGAGTATCACTCATCTACATCCTCTGTCATGACCGTGTCCAGGGGTCTACTTTTGCTCTCCCTTTTTTGCAGACAATTTACTCATCTGATAGACAGTAGAAATGCCTTCCCCAGGGACAAAACACTAGTCTGTGAGACAAATATTAAACAGTTGTAAATTCAATATTATTTTCAGTACTCTAATTTAGTGACACGTGGAAGAACTAGAGGTAGGACCAGGTGTCAGGTAGGGTCAAGGAATCAGACGAAAGGTCATAAATTTAACAGAGGAGATAGTCACCAGGATACAAGAGACCAAAATCTAGTCTGAGACTTTACAGTGGAAAGTTTCAAATGAAGGTAAGTAGTTTCCGACTCTCATTTTGGAGAGGCCAGATTAGGGCTGACTGAAAATTAAGGGGCAGGCCCATGTTATTAAGACACTCGGTTATTGGAATTGCATTTTATACATGACAGACTGTGGTTCAAGAACAAAAGGTGAAGCCCTTGTACTGGCATAAGTCAAACATCAGGATGGGACCACAGTTATTAGGAAAATGGTGTACAGAGTTAGATGGAAGCTAGTACTAAAATTAATATGCTAAATTTAATTAAAATGCTAAGTTAACTCCATGCTAAGCAGATACATAAGTGAATTGAGGTGTACTTATGCTTTTCCTTCTTGATGTGGGTCTAGGACTGATCTCAGATTGGAGATAAACTTGCACTTTAACATTAAATAATCCCAGTTACAAGCCTTCACAGTTATGACCATGGGCTTGTGTTAACCTTTTCCTGCTCTACCACCTCCCCTTTCTCCGTAAAAGAAAGGTGAATTATAAGAAAAGATTCAAGGAGACACCTTGGCAAATGACCTTCAGTTTCCTGAATCCCTCCCCCACAATCAACCCTGGTGAAACCTGGGAAGTACATGCAGGATTCTGAGGAATTAACTTGAGATTTGTAAGATACTCCTGAAGAGATGCAGGGCCCTTTTACAACTGGCTTGGGGGCTGGTGAAGCCTGAGCCACATGGAGGTCAGCAGCTGGGGAAGAGCAAGGATGGGTAGGAGAGGGCTCTCATGTTCCACTTTTCTGAGTCCTCAGCATTGCTTGGAGCTTTTGCTACTACTTGCATAAGATTCTAAAGTGAAGCCAACTATGGTCACCCAGATTGCCGGCAGTTCATATCAGATATAATATAGGCCTTAACCCTCTCAGTGCTCAAATATTACTAACACCAGTAGTCAGTTTTGTGCAATATTATTTATACATTTTTCTAAGAGCTACATTCCTACACTCATAAAAATTATTCTAGTTTTCATACTCAAGAAGGTTTGGTTTCATGATCGAGGATTAATCGCTTGCCATAAAAATAGTTAAGGACAAAGTGTTTTATGCTTTTTTTTTCTTCACATAATTATGGTTTGTATCCACTGGTAGTTAAACTTCTATAATCACAGAATGCAATGAGATAGTCCCTTCAGATGGTCTTGTATAAGGTAAATATTTAAATATATACAATTCAGTATATATTTGACTTTGTGATGTATTCTTATATATTATAAATGGATCACCATTTTTTGAAATGCTTTATTTTTTAGAACAGTTTTAGGTTCTTAGCAAAATGGGGATGGTGCAGAGATTTCTCATATACCCTCTGCCTTTACACATGCGTAGCCTTCACCATTACCAACAACACCAAGCAGAGTAATATATTTGTTGCAATTGAGTAACCTACATTATTGACTCATTATAGTCACCCAAAGTTCATAATTTTCCTTACAGTTTAGACTTGTACATTCTAAGGGTTTGGACAAATGTATATTGACATGAATCTATAATTTTAGTATCATACAGTGTATTTTCACTGCATTAAAAATACTCTGTGTTCCACCTATTCATCCTTCCCTTCCCCCCTCCCCCAATACTTGGAAACCACTGATCTTTCTACTTCTTCCTTAGTTTTGGCTTTACAGTACATCATATAGTGGGAATCACATATAATGTAACATTTTCAGATTGGCTTTGTTCACTTTGGTCTTCCATAGTGACCATCATTTTGCATTGCCAATAGCAATGAAATGAGAATTCCTATTTCTCCACATTCTCGCCAGGATATGTGTTCTCAGTGTTTTGGATTTTAGCCATTATGATAGGTAAATACAGTGTTTCATTGTCTTTTTAATTTGTGCTTCCTTGATGATATACGTTGTGGAGCATCTTTTCATATTCTTACTCGCCATCTGCATATTCTCTTCAGTAAAGAGTCTGTTAGTCTTTGGCCCATTTTTTAATCATATTGTTTATTTTCTTACTATTGTGTTTTAGAGTTCCTTGTATACCTTGTGTAACAGTCCTTATCAGATATGTATTTTGCAAATATTTTCTCCCAGTCTCTGCCTTCTTGTCACAGTCTTTCAGTGTATTTTGCAGAACAGAATTTTTTAAATTTTAATAAATTGTAAATAACTTATTAATTCTTTCTTTCATGAATGTTACCCTTGGCGTTGTATTTAAAAATTCAGTGATAAACCCAAGGTCATTTAGATTTTCTCCTATGTTATCTTCTAGCAGTTTGATAGATTTGTGTTTTACGTTCAGGTGTATGGCAAATTTTGATTTTTGTAAAGGGTGTAAGGTCTGTGTCAAGAATCACTCTTTTTTTTTTTTTTTTTCACACACACACACTGTATTTTATTTTTACAAGAGATAAATAGACTGACACCAAACATTGTACATGGATGACCACAACAAAAGCAACAATGATTGCAATTACCAAACATGAAACACACTCATACTATGTCACAATATTGACATTCAGTCCAGTAATCCTCCACTGTAACAGCTCCTTTACTTTGCAGTGAAAATTGATTTGTATATTCTTTGCCTCTGAGTCCTTGTGGGATTTTTTTTTTTTAATTCAGACAGAAAGTCACAAAAATTATACTCATCCTCATCAGTTCACTCAGTCCCATGTAATTAATTTTTTTTTTCATCTTGATCTTTTGTTAGCACTTTTATGAGTTCATCAGTTTTTCATTAGAGTTCTGAAAATGCTTATTCATTCAGTTCAGCAGTACAGCCAGTTACCAGAAACCTGTACTTGTCAGAGTCTTTTCCATGAATTTCTTGAAGATGAAAGCCTTTTATAGGAACATATTTGCAAAAGCATCAGAGTACACCCAGAACTGTCTGTAAATGACAAAAGACTTAAAAATGACCACTGTTAAAGATTTGATGAAAGTTCATAATAATGCAGTTGACAAGAAAGTTAGTTATTTCTGAGATATACATTTTAAAGTAATAACTAGGATTATTACTTATAACATTATACCAGAACATATAAGATTTTTAGAAATTTCATGTAATGTCTGAAACACTTTTATTAACATATTTCCATACAAATACAAATATAAGATTTTTAGAAATTTCATATAATGTCTGAAACATTTATATTAACATATTTCCATACATATTTCCATACAATTACAAATATAAGATTTTTAGAAATTTCATGTAATGTCTGAAACATTTATATTAACATATTTCCATACAAATAACCCAATGAAAGTTTAGTATTAGTTGTTTTGTTTGTTTGTTTTTTTATACTGCAGGATATTATTAGGCATCAATTTTATACACATCAGTGTATACATGTCAATCCCAATCGCCCAATTCAGCACACCACCATCCCCACCCCACCGCAGTTTTCCCCCCTTGGTGTCCATATGTCCATTCTCTACATCTGTGTCTCAAACTCTGCCCTGCAAACCAGCTCATCTGTACCATTTTTCTAGGTTCCACATACATGCATTAATATACGATATTTGTTTTTCTCTTTCTGACTTCACTCTGTATGACAGTCTCTAGATCCATCCACTTCTCAACAAATGACTCAATTTCGTTCCTTTTTATGGCTGAGTAATATTCCATTGTATATATGTATCACAACTTCTTCATCCATTCGTCTGTTGATGGGCATTTAGGTTGCTTCCATGACCTGGCTATTGTAAATAGTGCTGCAATGAACATTCGGGTGCATGTGTCTTTTTGAATTATGGTTTTCTCTGGGTATATGCCCAGTAGTGGGATTGCTGGGTCATATGGTAATTCTATTTTTAGTTTTTTAAGGAACCTCCATACTGTTCTCCATAGTGGCTGTATCAATTTACATTCCCACCAACAGTGCAAGAGGGTTCCCTTTTCTCCACACCCTCTCCAGCATTTGTTGTTTGTAGATTTTCTGATGATGCCCATTCTAACAGGAGTGAGGTGATACCTCATTGTAGTTTTGATTTGCATTTCTCTAATAATTAGTGATGTTGAGCATCTTTTCATGTGCTTCGTGGCCATCTGTATGTCTTCTTTGGAGAAATGTCTATTTAGGTCTTCTGCCCATTTTTGGATTGGGGTGTTTGTTTCTTTAATATTGAGCTGAATGAGCTGTTTATATATTTTGGAGATTAATCCTTTGTCCGTTGATTCGTTTGCAAATATTTTCTCCCATTCTGAGGGTTGTCTTTTTGTCTTGTTTATGGTTTCCTTTGCTGTGCAAAAGCTTTGAAGTTTCATTAGGTCCCATTTGTTTATTTTTGTTTTTATTTCCATTACTCTAGGAGGTGGATCAAAAAAGATCTTGCTGTGATTTATGTCAATGAGTGTTCTTCCTATGTTTTCCTCTAAGAGTTTTATAGTGTCCAGTCTTATATTTAGGTCTCTAATCCATTTTGAGTTTATTTTTGTGTATGGTGTTAGGGAGTATTCTAATTTCATTCTTTTACATGTAGCTGTCCAGTTTTCCCAGCACCACTTATTGAAGAGACTGTCTTTTCTCCATTGTATATCTTTGCCTCCTTTGTCATAGATTAGTTGACCATAGGTGCGTGGGTTAATCTCTGGGCTTTCTATCTTGTTCCATTGATCTTTGTTTCTGTTTTTGTGCCAGTACCATATTGTCTTGATTACTGTAGCTTTGTAGTATAGTCTGAAGTCAGGGAGTCTGATTCCTCCAGCTCCATTTTTTTGCCTCAAGACTGCTTTGGCTATTCGGGGTCTTTTGTGTCTCCATACAAATTTTAAGATGATTTGTTCTAGCTCCGTAAAAAATGCCATTGGTAATTTGATAGGGATTGCGTTGAATCTGTAGATTGCTTTGGGTAGTATACTCATTTTCACAATGTTGATTCTTCCAATCCAAGAACATGGTATATCTCTCCATCTGTTGGTATCATCTTTAATTTCTTTCATCAGTGTCTTATAGTTTTCTGCATACAGGTCTTTTGTCTCCCTAGGTAGGTTTATTCCTAGGTATTTTATTCTTTTTGTTGCAATGGTAAATGGGAGTGTTTCCATAATTTCTCTTTCAGATTTTTCATCATTAGTGTATAGGAATGCAAGAGATTTCTGTGCATTAATTTTGTATCCTGCAACTTTACCATATTCATTAATTAGCTCTAGCAGTTTTCTGGTGGCAGTTTTAGGATTCTCTATGTATAGTATCATGTCATCCACAAACAGTGACAGTTTTACTTCTTCTTTTCCAATTTGTATTCCTTTTATTTCTTTTTCTTCTCTGATAGCCATGGCTAGGACTTCCAGAACTATGTTGAATAACAGTGGTGAGAGTGGACATCCTTGTCTCGTTCCTGATCTTAGAGGAAATGCTTTCAGTTTTTCACCATTGAGAATGATGTTTGCTGTGGGTTTGTCATATATGGCCTTTATTATGTTGAGGTAGGTTCCCTCTATGCCCACTTTCTGGAGAGTTTTTATCATAAATGGGTGTTGAATTTTGTCAAAAGCTTTTCCTGCATCTATTGAGATGATCATATGGTTTTTATTCTTCAATTTGTTAATATGGTGTATCACATTGATTGATTTGCGTATATTGAAGAATCCTTGCATCCCTGGGATAAATCCCACTTGATCGTGGTGTATGATCCTTTTAATGTGTTGTTGGATTCTGTTTGCTAGTATTCTATTGAGGATTTTTGCATCTATATTCATCAGTGATATTGGTCTTAATTTCCTTTTTTTGTAGTGTCTTTGTCTGGTTTTGGTATCAGGGTGATGGTGGCCTCATAGAATGAGTTTGGGAGTGTTCCTTCCTCTGCAATTTCTTGGAAGAGTTTGAGAAGGATAGGTGTTAGCTCTTCTCTAAATGTTTGATAGAATTCACCTGTGAAGCCATCTGGTCCTGGACTTTTGTTTGTTGGAAGATTTTTAATCACAGTTTCAATTTCATTACTTGTGATTGGTCTGTTCATATTTTCTGTTTCTTCCTGGTTCAGTCTTGGAAGGTTATACCTTTCTAAAAATTTGTCCATTTCTTCCAGGTTGTCCATTTTATTGGCATAAAGTTGCTTGTAGTAGTCTCTTAGGATGCTTTGTATTTCTGCAGTGTCTGTTGTAACTTCTCCTTTTTCATTTCTTATTTATTGATTTGAGCCCTCTCCCTCTTTTTCTTGATGAGTCTGGCTAATGGCTTATCAATTTTGTTTATCTTCTCAAAGAACCAACTTTTAGTTTTATTGATCTTTGCTATTGTTTTCTTTGTTTCTATTTCATTTATTTCTGCTCTGATCTTTATGATTTCTTTCTTTCTGCTAACTTTGGGTTTTGTTTGTTCTTCTTTCTCTAGTTTCTTTAGGTGTAAGGTTAGATTGTTTACTTGAGATTTTTCTTGTTTCTTTAGGTAGGCTTGTATAGCTATAAACTTCCCTCTTACAACTTCTTTTGCTGCATCCCATAGGTTTTGGGTCGTCGTGTTTTCATTGTCATTTGTCTCTAGGTATTTTTTTATTTCCTCTTTGATTTCTTCAGTGATCTCTTGGTTATTTAGTAACGTATTGTTTAGCCTCCATGTGTTTGTCTTTTTTACGTTTTTTTCCCTGTAATTCATTTCTAATCTCATAGCGTTGTGGTCAGAAAAGATGCTTGATAAAGAATCACTCTTTTTAAAATCTTTTTTTTTTAATTTATTACTTTTTAAATTTATTTTTGACCACGTTCGGTCTTAGTTGCAGCACGCAGGGTCTTCTTTGAGGCATGAGGGATCTTCCCTTGCAGCGTGCATGTTCTTAGTTGTGGTGTGTGGGTTTCTTTCTAGTTGTGGCGTGGGGGTTTTCTCTCTCTAGTTGTGGCGCACAGGCTCCAGGGCGTGTGGTCTCTGTAGTTGGGGCACACGGTTTCCAGAGCTTGTGGGCTCTGTAGTTTGCGGCATGCAAGTTCTAGTTGAGGCACGTGAGCTCAGTAGTTGTGGCACGCGGGTTTAGTTGCCCCGCAGCATGTAGGATCTTAGTTCCCTAAGCAGGGATTGAACCCACATCCCCTGCATTGTAAGGAGGATTCTTTACCACTGACTACCAGGGAAATCCCAAGAATAATTTTTTGTTATATGTGGATGTCCAGTTGCCTCAGCTTCATCTGTGAAGAGTATATCTTTTCTCCATTGAATTACCTTTGCTCTTTTGTCAAAGATCAGTTGATTTTATTTGTGTAGGTCTATTTCTGTGATCTCTATTCAGTGCCACTGATCAACTTGCCTATTTTTTTTTTTACCAAAATCACACTGTCCAAATTACTGTGACTTCATAGTATGTCTTGTAATTAGTCAGGTAATGTCAGTCTCCTATTTTGTTCTTCTCCTCTAACATTGTGTGTATTCTATTCTGCTATTCCACATATGAACTTTAGAATCAGTTTGTCAATGTCCATACAATAACTTGCTGGTATCTTGATTGGAATTTCATTTAATCTACAGATCAAGTTGAAAAAAACTGACGTTTTCATAATATTCAGTCTTTTGATCAATGAACATGAAGTATCTCTCCATTTGTTTAGTACTCCCTTGATTTATTTAATCTGAATTTTATAGTTTTCCTCATTAAATCTTCTGCAAGTTTTGTTAGATTTATACTTATGTATCTTATTTTTTGTTGCTAATGTAGATGGCCTTTTTCTTTGTGAATTCATTGACATTTTCTGCATAGAAAATCATGTAATCTGTAAATGAAATTGTATTTCTTTTTATTGTCTTATTGCATTAGCCAGGACTTCCAGTATTTTGTTGAAAAGAAGGAATGATGAAAGGAGACATCATTTCTGAATATATATAATACAAAGTCACCTCATTCTATTAAACTTAACAAATACCAGCTTACCTTATCAGCTACATTGATTATCAATATTTTTTTCTATTATTGATATTTCTATTTCAATATGTATTAGGTTTGAAAATATTTTCGTGTCTGATGTGGAATAGAAATCTAACTTTTTCCTTATTTTTACTTTCTCAGCTATGGCATAGATATTTCTACATAATTTATTAAGTAATCCTTTCATTCCCACTGATTTAATATGCTACTTTAACTGAAAGAATATTTCTGATATTTCTAACTATTCCAGTGAGAATGTTATTTTTTTATTATTAAATGGTAATTTAGGTATCTTTGTATGGAGGCTGTTAGCTAGGTGATATTTTTAAACTATGAGTGTGTAGCTTTCAGTTTCTAATCACTTAATTCATAATTGGAATTATAATGACAATAAGTAGATCCTCAAAGGAGATAGATGGTCCAAATACATAAATAAGAATACATAACATTTATGGTACATTAAAGGTGGTGTAAACAATGTGTAAAATTGGAGCATTTAAAAAAGTATGTCAGGATGAAAAGCTATACATTTGGGGAACATGATAAGGTCTGTATTATACACTTTTAATAAAATTAAATTCTAATGGATTAAAATATAATCATGTAAAACTTAAAACTAAAAATATTGGAAGAAAATATAGCCGTGGATATTAATATAAGTGAGAATGGAAGTGTCTTTAGAAATATGACCTAAGGAGAAATAGAAAATATTGAGGAACCTGACTACATAAAACTGTAAACATTCTGTATAGCAAGAAACAGACTAACTTTAATAACAAAAGAAAAATTAGAAACAATATGATAAATATTGTTATTTCATAAGTCAGTAAAGAGATTTAAAATTAATAGGAAAATGATAACAAAACAGGAGCAAAAAGAAAAATGAGCAAAAATATAAATATTTAAATGCTGGAAAACATTGAAAATATATCTAACAATAAGTGGTTGGATACATATATGCATATATGTACGTGTGTGTATGTGTGTACATACATATTTATATTGTTTTATACATTTAAGTGTGTAGTCAAGTGATATTGAATTAATTGAATTATTCTTTTCTTCCTTACTAATTCTCCTCACTTGGAGAATTTGTTTCAGGAGTATTTCTTCTGTATTTCCATACAAAATAATCATATTTAGCTGTACAAATAATGTTATAAATCAATTTTATTATAATGCAAATGTGTTAAAAACAAAATGTTTAGATGGAAATGTCAATTTCAAAACATCATAGCCTACTGTACACCAGTGGAACAGGGTAGAAAGCCCAGAGATCAACCCACGCACCTATGGTCACCTAATCTATGACAAAGGAGCTACGAATATACAGTGGAGAAAAGATAGTCTCTTCAACAACTAGTGCTGGGAAAACTGGACAGCAGTATGTAAAAGAGTGAAATTAGAACACTCCCTAACACCATACACAAAAATAAACTCAAAATGGATTAAATACCTAAATGTAAGGCCAGACACTACAAAACTCTTAGAGGAAAACATAGGCAGAACACTCTATGACATAAACCACAGCAAGATCGTTTCTGACCCACCTCCTAGAGAAATGGAAATAAAAACAAAAATAAAGAAATGGGACCTAATGAAACTTAAAATCTTTTGCACAGCAAAGGAAACGATACAGAAGACAAAAAGACAGCCCTCAGAATGGGAGAAAATATTTGCAAATGAAGCAACTGACAAGGGATTAATCTCCAAAAAATACAAACAGCTCATGCAGCTCAATATCAAAAACACAAACAACCTAATCAAAGAATGGGCAGAAGATCTAAACAGACATTTCTCCAAAGAAGACATTCAGATGGCCAACAAACACATGAAAAGATGCTCAACGTCGCTAATTATTAGATAAATGCAAATCAGAACTACAATGAAGCATCACCTCACACCAGTCAGAATGGCGATCATCAAAAAATCTACAAACAAATGCTGGAGAGGGTGTGGAGGAAAGGGAACCCTCCTACACTGTTGGTGGGAATGTAAATTGATACAGCCACTATGGAGGACAGTATGGAGTTTTCTTAAAAAACTAAAAATAGAACTACCATATGACAAAGCAATCCCACTACTGGGCATATACCCAAAGAAAACCATAATTCAAAAAGATACATGCACCCTAATGTTCATTGCAGAACTGATTACAATAGCCAGGACATGGAAGCAGCCTAAATGTCCATCAACAGAGGAATGAATAAAGAAGATGTGGCACATATATACAATGGAATATTACTCAGCCATTAAAAGAAATGAAATTTAGTTATTTGTAGTGAGGTGGATGAACTCAGAGTCTGTCATACAGAGCGAAGTAAGTCAGAAAGAGAAAAACAAATATTGCTTATATGTGGAATCTAGAAAAATGATACATATGAACTTATTTGCAAAGCAGAAATAGAGACACAGAAGTAGAGAACAAACATATGGATACCAAGGGGGGAATAGGCGGTGGGATAAGCTGGGAGATTGGGACTGACACATATACACTACTATGTATTAAATAGATAACTAATGAGAACCTACTGTATAGCACAGGGAACTCTACTCAGTGCTCTGTGGTGATCTAAATGGGAAGGAAATCCAAAAAAGAGGGGATATATGTATATGTATAGCTGATTCACTTTGTTGTACTGCCAAAAATAATACAACATTGTACAGCAACTATACTCCAATAAAAATTAATTTAAAAAAAACAAACAAAAAATAAAAATATCATAGCCTAAGAGACCATATCTTACATATGAGCTCTTGTAGGCCTGCACAGAGACACACACACAGACACAAACGAAAAGTTGTAAATGTATTTATCTCTTGTGGGTAGAATTCTTGAGTTCTTGCTTAATTCATTTATTGATACTCTTTATTTTTATAAAACAAAATGTACAATTATTTATAATACAAGATTATTTTAGAATTGATTTGACCATAAGATGGATTGAGATGACAAACTGGCCATATGCCTTTACATCTCCTTCCAATTAAATTATTTGAAAATCAAAAATCTGTTTTTTTTAGGATGCAGTTTTAACAGTACTAGCAATTAAAAAGAATAGTTTTGGTGGCCAAGACATTTTGACAGATTCCTGAAAGATAAACTCATGATTGCCAAAGAAAGAAGAGTGAAATAAACCTTCCAGGAAAAACACACACAGTTGAAAACCAGTGCAGAGGCAGTTGCAATTTCAGCATTAATCAAAGCTTGGTGTCCACATGAAGAGAGCAAGAGGAGGGCTCAGGCCCACGGGAATCCAGGCAGTTAAGAGATAGCACTGTGAACTTCGGGGCAGTCTAGCCCACAATGCTCATTTTCTGAATCAGACAACAGTGGTTCTGGTCCCAGACGAAACCACAGGACTGCTCTGCAGAAATGTAATGATCAGCATAGGAAGCCTGTTTAAATGGGTGAAGGGGCCTGAGATTTAAACCACACTTTAAGAGAACTCTGGATCTCCAAAGTAGAGACTGAGGGAACATGAAAGAAAAGGCAAAGAGAGAAATAAACAAAAGTGTTCCAGTCTTACAGTAGAAGACTCATAATTTTAAAAGTTGGGAAATTGTATTCCCCCCCACCTCCTCTTTCTGTATCCACCGGACCCAAATGCACTATACCGCGTCCTCTCAGAAGGAGTTTGAAGGAGACTTCCTTGCCAGGGCACAGCCCCTGTGAAGATCCACAAGCCCACTGAAGCCCCCTGCGCTGCCTACACTAATTGACAGAACTTTACATCAAAACTAAATGACAGCCACATGCTCGGAAAGGAAGACCTTTTTTTAAAAAAAAATGGAGTATAGTTGCTTTACAATGTTGTGTTAGTTTCTGCTGTACAGCAAAGTGAATCAGCTATATGTATACATATAATATATCCTGTCTTCCTTGGATTTCATTCCTATTTAGGTCACCACAGAGCACTGAGTAGAGTTCCCTGTGCTATACAGTCTGTTCTCATTAGTTAATATATTTTATACATAGTAGTGTATATATGTCAATCCCAATCTCCCAATCCATTCCACCCACCCCCGGAAGACCTTGATAAATAAGAGAGCTGATACAAGAGAGAATATATGAAAGTCTGTACAAAAATTAAATCCATGGTCGGAAAATAGATGCATTTAATAATAAAGACATGTTGTTAAACTGGTATATAAAACAAAATCCAATCATATAATATTCTTAATAAACATATCTTAAAAAGATATTTGTATAAAATTCACTCTTAGTCAAAGGTATAACAGGAAAATGCTAACAAGAAGAAAACAGAATTCCATGTGAAAATTATTAAATGAAACATGATTTCTTATACTAAAGTTTTGAAAAACAATAAAACATTATCTATATAAATGAGAAATAATTTAAAAAATACAATCCTATAAGAGCTTCTCTTATAAAACCTGGATTAGACGAAAAGAGATGAGGACAGAGTATTTGCATAATGCAATGAGATAACTTGCTCTTATATTTAGAACATTGCATACCTTCTTTTAAGACATTCATGAAATAGGGAAATATGACTATTGATGAAAACACAAGACAATCTTAATAAATCTTGTGAAGCAGAAATACTTTGGTCCTTATTTATAAGCCACAATAAAATTAAAAAGTGAAGTTAACAATAAAATAAAATGAAAAGAATTAAATTCCTAGGATAAACAAAAATCAAAACTGAAAGTATAAGCCATTTAGGAATGAATAGCAATAAAGCATTATATAATAAAAACTTATGTAGACAAAGAGGAAGAAAGGAAATGTGTAGCCTTAGATACATGTAGTAGAATTTAACAATGAGTTAAGATTAATGAATTAAAGTAATCTAAAGGGGAAAAAAAGGAACAACAGAATAATCAAGAAATAAGTAAGGGAGGCCTTAATCAGAATACAAATCAAAATCAATATTCTAGAATACAGCACCAGCAACAAATAAAGTAACAAGGAAAGTACAGATTTGATCAACAAAAACACAGTCTGGTTTGTTGAAGTCACATAAAATAATCAAATAATTGGCAATTCACAGAGAGGGAAATCATAAATAAATATTAGGAATGAGAAAGTGAATCTCACTACAGAAATAGTAAAAATTATTAAATACAAATACTACATGTAAGTATATACCAACAGTTTGAAAAATCTAGATTAAAGGATTATTTTCATATAAATATTCAAGAGATATAGAAAAATAATAAGCGACAACGTTTGTAATGCTGTCAAAGAAAATGGGACTATAGACGGAGAGCTATTCTGGAGTCAGAGGGGTGGAAACTCCAGAGGGGAGTGCTCATAAGCGTTTACTGTCAGGGAAAATTCAAGTAGGCAAAGGTTCCAAGAACGGTTGGATTTGGCAATTTGGAGTTATTTGAGTTGTAATATCTAATACCCTCTGTGTTGACAGTAATTGTGGGCTTTTGAGGACGTACAAACTCGAGTCTAAGTAGAGCTCTGCTGTGTTTTAGAAGGAATTACTCTACAAAACATGTGGCCTTAGTACTACTGGTGGTGGTGTCTGGCTGTATGGGCACTGACATCAATTTTTTTAAAAATGCTTTATACAAACAAAAAATTCTGTGTATAAATGCAAAAGCTCATTTGAGGGTTCCTTTATTAATACTGCTACTACTACTAATAATAATGATAATTCCTTTGGAGATTTATGTGCTTTAAATACCATTTGACTATGATCATGATGCTGCCGACCTTCAAGGTCTTCCAAACTCACTGACTATAAGCAGCATCTGGTTTTAAAGGTTGAGTTTAAAAGAAATTTACTGAAACTGTGGACCTCAGAATCACTGGAAACTGTTAGGGATCAATACACTTACACTTTCCACTCAACTGCTATGGCAGATTAATCTGTTTTTCTATGGGATGGATACTTTCGGGACTTTTTTTTTTTTTTTTTTTTTTTTTTTTGGTGCAGAAACTAAAGTGTTATAAAAATAAGTTGGGATAAACCAACTACTCTGAGAATAGATTGTCTGACTTTTCTGACTGCACATGTCTGAGAAAAGATAAATATATCTACATAGCTTTCAATGTATGTCCTAAAAAAGAAAATCAGTGGACAAAAAGGAAGTAATGTTTAATATTATCTCTTTAAAAAATAATAACCTACACTCTCTACAGACTATTTCTATTTTGGTTTGTACCTACATCTGCTTTGTATGTGAAATATGTTTGTATAATTATTTTAAGAGGTATTCAAAAGAAAATATCGATAGGGCCTGGTCTTAAATAATATCACAAACTCCACTGCATGCTTCCTTAACCATTGCTCCTGAGGATTTATAATATTTATGGAATCTACTAGACAGCACTACAAAGATCAAGTTACAAGCAGTGTCTCTTGTCATCAAAGTTAATCAAACTTCATGTGAAGGAATCTAAGGGCAAAAGTAAAGAAAATCACTTTCTTACCAGGAATAAATAAACATATATATTTATAAACATAGAAGGCAGAGGCTTACATTTTAAAACTATACGGTCATGCCAAAATTAGTTCAGCTTTACTCCAATATTCTTCGTTCCTTAAACTTGCTTTGCTCTCTGACCTTCACTTGGATCCACAAACTTTATTTCCACTTACAGCTGGTAACTTCCTTCCTCCCTGCCTCAGCTTCCTACCTCCTTCAAGAAGCTTTCCTGAATCTATCAAAACAGGCTGGATATATTTTTTAGGTGATCCAATCATATCCTGTCCTTTTCACCATAGCATTTATCAAACTATGTTCAGTCACCTTGTTAGTCATGTAATAGGTGTCTATCTTCACTAGATTGGCTACAACACAAGTAGGCCAACTATGGAGGCCAAATCCAGCCACACATTTTTCTTTGTATTGCTCTTAAGCTCAGAGTAGTTGTTACATAATTAAAAGTTTAAAAACAAATTTTAAAAAGTCATATTTCATGGCACATGACAATTATATGAAATTAGAATTTCAGTGTCTATAAATAATTGTATTGAAGTTCAGCCATGCCTGATCCTTTACATATTGTCCCTGGCTACTTTTGAGCAATTATGGCAGAGTTCAGTGATTGAAACAGAGACCATCTACATAGCCAAATGTATTTACTCTCTGACTCATTACAGAAAATGTTTGCCAACACCTTGCCCCCAATATCAACCTACAATGATGTCTAAAATCATAATATCTTCAAGCTCTCAACTACCATTTTCACTCAGTAATCCCCAAGGTATTGGGAGTCTCTGTATTTATTTATTTTTTAATTTTCCTGCTCATTATTCTGGGAGCCCAGATCTCACTGATGCTCCCTCTAACACCGAATGCTCCAGAAACCCACCATGTCCTAAATGATCCTTGCTGTGGCCAATACCATTGACACCCGCTGATGGTGGAGTAGGGCAACACTGTATGTAAATGTGCTGAGGCCTCAGTCACCTCTCAGAAAGAGCCTGGAAAGCATGAGAAAAACAAATTATTCAGCCTTGCAATAATACCTTGTTCAATCCTTATTGCATCAACTGGCAAAGCTTTTGTCTTGAGTATGACAAGAAAGTAATGTAAGCTCTTATTTTCCTCTTGCAGAATTGGGTCTGTTTTACTGTAATAGTGACTCTCTGGCTTTGGTTTGAGGTGCAGTAAAGAAGCTTCCAGGTGACTCAAGAGGCAACTGTACAAACCTAGTTCAGTTCACAGGCAATCAGAAACACTCTTTTCCTGGACTCATCATCAATGTAGGATATATAAGCTCTTCCTAACCATTGCCCCACAAAAGCCTTGTATGGTGTCCTGCTGGCTTCAATGTTACTAGCCAAGCTCCCAGAAACAGGAAGTAGAATGGAGGTTGCCAGGCACTGGGGAGAGGGGGAAAAAGGGGGTTTGCCGTTCAACAGATAATAGACATTTAGGTTCTGGAGACCTGCTGTACAACTTAGTGCCTCTAGTTAACAATACTGTATTGGTGCCCTTAAAATTCTGTTAAAAGTTTATATCTCAAGTTAAGTGTTTTACCACAAATTTAAAAATTAAAAAAAAAAATGTCTTAATCATATTTCACAGACATGAATAAAGGCAGGGGAGAAGATGAAATCATACACAGTAGGTCCTTTGTTGGTAAGGGGTGATCCGGCAGTCAAGGCTTCATTCATTAAGGGGGTTCCTGGCCAGTTGATTTTCCTCAAACTCCAAACCATCTCAGAGAAGCTTTTACTCCTGAGACTTTATCACCAAAGGGTGTATTTTATGGTTACATATTCATTTAAAGACATCTTTAGTAATTTATCAAAAAGCTACCCTTAAGTTATAATAAAACTTTCTGATATGAGTTAGGACACACTTAAGGAAAACGGTGATGCCTATAGAAAAAATTCCTCACCAACAATTTTCTACAAAGATCAAAAATGTAATTGACCTTTTAAAAGGACCATGGCTCTGTTTCAACCATGCTAAGATGCTCATAAAACAGAATTTAATGTCCCCACCCCTGCCCATTTAGTGTGGGTAACCCTTTTGCTAAATATATACATGAAGGCATTATTAAAAATCATTATCAGCACCATTAACTTTTTCTATTTTCTATTTTAAAATAATATGATTTTTCTAAAATTGCCTTATTTTACTTTTAAGAAATACTTTGTAGAATTTTAATGTGAACTGTTAGCAAAATACTTTTAAATGATAGTCTACTCTGGTTCTTCTGAGATATTCATATTGGCAATGTATGAAACAAACAATAGCTTAATACATTGCTGTTCTGATATTTTTTCATTTCTCTATGTTAATTTAAACTTTATTTCATCTTAGTAATGGAAATATCACAATGCTTCAGCTGTTACTTTACCTTTAAAAGAATGCAATTTTATCTTTACCTAATTTAGCAGTAAAAAGTATCTGCAGCTCATATGAACACAAAATGACTCTCTGATTACCCTAATAATTTCATCTTATAGTATTTTTAAACTTTTCTCCCACCTCTATTCATAGCTTTGAATGATCTGTAGACTAAAACAACTTTGACTACTTTTTATCTTTCCTTTTACTTAGCTGGACATATTTCTTTTCTCTAGGAATAAATTCTTCCTTTGCCTGACTCAGCCATTTTTTTAAACAGAGAAGTAACTCAAATTAATGTTATGAAATAATAAAATACTCAATTTGAGTTTGAAGGGTTAAGTCATAAGACTCATTAGACCAGAAAACAATAAATACATTTGATTTTGTTTACCTGTGAAATAGTTTCAAGTTTATTTTTCAGTAGAAGGGCAAATATAAAAGTATTGATAGGATAAGCACAGTAAGTAGTTCTTGTATATCTTTTCATAAAAAAAAAAAAAAAAAGAAAGAGAGGGAGGGAAGGAGGGAGGAAGCAGAGAAGGAAGACATAGCATAAAACCTCATAGTATCTCAAGGTACTAAGATCAGGGAGCAGTGATCGAGGCTTTACTTCCTACCTTTTACCCTTTCTAGAAGCTTGATTGTGTGCAAGACGTTTGTATTATTTTTTACAAAATAGTTTTTACAAAAGGTTAGTATTTCAGACCATTTTCCTTAGCCTAGCTAATATATCCCAGACCATAATTATTTGAAAATAGTGATAACAGCTTAATGAAGTACAACTGAAGCTATGGTGCTTAATATTTTCAGAATTTATTAAATCTCAAGTGTATCCTTAAAGATACTTCTTTAAAGCCCAACCTCATTTCTTTAAAATGTATACCTGTGGTAATTCGTAATACGCTATCAAATATGTGTTTTCTTCAAAATAAGAAAAGGATCAAAGATTTATGAAAGATTAATGATGGCAAGCAAGCCAGTGTTTATTTCATACCGTGTTCTTAATCCCCTTTTACAGTTGGGTTTTATAATACGTTATTTTTAATAATTTTATTAATATTCTTCTCTAGGTAATTTATTTCTAATGTGTTATTCTATAGCTAATTTTCTGAAATAAATTCCATTTCAAAACAAGAGCAGTCAAACCCAAAGGAGACTGCAGATATACTTACTAAAATCAGTACACTATAAATGCACGTTTTCTTTCAAGACAACAAAGCAGTGGTGTATAAAACAGTACAGTCACTCTTGCAAAGAAAATGATTCAAGGTACCAAATAAATTTTAAACAGTTTTCTATCTAAGGAAAGGTGTGTGTGTGTGTTTGTGTTTATGTGTGTATATGTGTGTATCTGTACATGCATGCATATGTGCATGTGCATGTGTGTATTGTGTGTGTGAGTGCATGTGTGCATTTTCAAACATATGAAAATGAGAGCACATTTACCTTTGGAACCACACCCATGCATGTATCTGCTTCTCTCTCTGTGGAGAAAGAGCAAGAAATATAAGAAAAAGAAAGGAAGAGTCTTTTGGAGAAATTATCATGTCTTACTTTCAACAGAGGCTGCAGAATCAGCCTTGATCCCCTATCACATCACTCTCATGCTGCCCTTTAGAGGAACATTGTGAGCAGTTGAAATCCTCTACAATGAGTGGGTTTTCAGGGCTGTCATGATTTCAGCTCAGTCTCTAGTAGATAGATGGCGTGTGTTGCAGAAACAAGTTAGCCTTTGCCTTCTGGAACTTACTGGATGAGGAGTTTCATTAATTTCTTCTTCAAAAAAAATTCAGCAGTCAGCCATCACAACAGTAACAAAAGCAATTTTTACATTTTCATGTTCATGTGATTCGATAAATCATATCAGAAATAAGAGAGATGGAAATATCAGGTATTTGCAGTATGTTCAATCTGTACTGACTTTTTCTATTTAAATAATACTAATAATAACAACATGAACAGCTAATTTTTGGTTGAGCACTTAATATATGCTACAAACATATACTGTCTCTGCTAATCCTTATTAAAAACTTGTGAGGACATTGGTATTATTATTATTATCCCCTATTTAAATACGGAGAAACAAATGTGGAGAAACTGAGTCAGCCTCTGAGGACAAGGAAAGTTATAAATATGTTCTAACTGATAACAAGAATTTGGGTTGATCTTCAAGCAGGTTGATTCTCTCCACTTGACTGAGAAAGTAACCATCTTTTCATTCCTCACTGTTCTGTCTGAATCTTTTCTGAGGCTTGGATTTCCAACTTCCTGAATAAAGTTGCAATGGCTTGAAATTTGATGGTTTCAATTCACTTGGGTAGAAAACTCTAACTGAATTCAAGTAGAGTCAGGAAACCTCCAAATCCATTGATGGCAGGAAAATGTGACCGAAAAATGTTTAGTCATTTCTTCCTCATTACAGTCTCTTTTAGCAAAATATTCTCAAAAATCATCCTTCTCCTCCTCCCTCTTTCCTTTTCTTGCAAGGTGCATCAAAGAGTTAAAAAGGATGGTTTAGTAATATTCCATTGTATACATGTGCCACATCTTCTTTATCCACTCATCTGTCGATGGACACTTAGGTTGCTTCCATGTCCTGGCTATTGTAAATAGTGCTGCAATGAACATTGTGGTACATGTCTCCTTTTGAATTATGGTGTCTCAGGGTATATTCCCAGTAGTGGGATTACTGTGTCATATGGGGAGGCCACCACCCTCACTGGTACAGCTCATATGTTTTTACGTGTCTGGTCTCAGCAGCTGCCTGGGTGTCAACCTTTTAATTCACAGGGTTTCCACTGAGGCACCCAGGGCTGGTGTAACATGTAGCCATTTCTTTTGGTTCTGTGAACGCACTGCACCCTTGCCCTGTTTATCACCTCTGACTGCCAAGCCCCTATGAAAGGCACTGCTGATTCATTGAGATTCAAAACTGTTCCACACAGCAGCTTCCTGCTTCTAGGTTCCTTTGATGAGTCTACAGGCCCTGCAGGGCGCACTGGCACTTTTTTCTTAGCTTCCTTTGTTGTGTCCATGGGACATGTTTTGGTTCATTTCAAACGTCAAAGCATCCTAAAGAGAGGTAGAATAGAAAGACAGACCAACCTCGTGGTAGATGCTCTCTCTTCCTTTCCGCCTGAACCTGCCCTGATGCCGTTCCTGTTCTAAGGCAGCCTTAAACCAGAGCTAAAATGTAGAGAGCACACAAGTGGGAAGGCCAACCATTCTGATTTTCCCGGAACTGACGGAATTCCAGGATACAGGTCTTTCAGTGCTAAAACCTGCATGGTTGGTCACCCTACATACAAGATAATATCTAAAAATCCTCACAAGTCTGAAGTGTGAAGAAGAAGTCAAGACATATGGTGTGAAGAAGGTGAAGAGAAAGTGCTCAGAAAGTTTGGACTCGACATTCTGACAAGAGTGGGATATTTTTATACACCATCTCCTTGGTGCCTTCAATGAGAGTACACAAACGCAGGTTAGTATAAAAAAGCTAACTCCAACAAAATCTGCTGTGTACTTTTGTGCTAAAGATTCCTTTTGGTTTTAATGTTGTACAAAATGTTTAAATATTATAGGGAGTGAGTTCCTCGGCTTTGATTTTGTATTTTTGACCTATTTTTACAAATGGACATTATCCATTGTAATTATGTGTAATATTATATTATCTTAATAGAGACCAGCCTATTCATTTTATGACATGTTCTCTTAGCTTATTTTCAAAATTTTTACTCTTGAAAGTTTTACCTTTGCTAATTGTCAGTATTTCCTCTAGATTGTTTTTATTAAAAATAACTCAGAAGTGAGTTATTTATCTCAATCATTTGTACATTATTAAATAATTGCATCCTCCTTTATTTTGATTTTAAATACAGTTCTCTCTTTACCTGTGAATTATATTTAGAAACGTTCATTCCTTTTTACTCTCTCAATTATTAATTTATTCTGTCCTTGCAATGCAACTGATTATATGTTGAAATGAGATAGTAGAAGTGAAATTAAATTATTAGTGTTATATTATTTCTGTCCCAAAATAAAGTGACTCTTCTTATACATTTCAATTTGCTTCATATAGGCACATTGTTTTCATTATAACAGTAGGTGAAATGACAAGAAGACTGCTTTTAGGTAAAATTATATAGATAAAATTGTATTTACAAAGGCATAAAAAGAACTTATTAGTTGCACTGAGTGAAAATAGACTAAGAGAAGTGGTGAGAAGTTGTTCATCATGGCACTGAATCCACAAGATGGACCTCTGTACAGTGATCAGTGAAAGATGTCTTGTTTGAGACAAAGACCATTTAGTTAAATACCCTCTATCTCTTAATAGTTACCCCTCTCATTACAAATAAAGACTAATTTTCTACTACTACTAGTGTAGGTAGATGTAAGAAAGTTTTCTTCCCCTCCCCACACTAAATGGATAAACTTTCCTTTGCCCCAAAAACAGACTATTTAGTAAAACGGAAGTAGGCTTAGCTCCTTCTCCCATTTTCCCTAAGCTCAGTGTGGAGGAAAGGAAGGAAATCTGTCTAATAAAGGTGTGGTGCATCATGATTCTTCCTAATTCCAGTCAGGGTACTGCATACACTGCATTGCCAGGAACAGAGAAACTGGGTCTGTGTCTTCGAGTAAGGGAAAGAAAACTCCGTCACTGTGTTTCCACAAGCACAGGAATAATAGTACAGACAAGGTGCAAATTCTGTTTCCCCAGGCTGCCACTCAGAGAGGAGAGTCATGGAGTCTTTCCTTTGTCATTGTTGTAATCAAAAGAAACCAAGCACTCAAGGGACAGCCTGCCCAATCATTAGTAACACAACTATATTTATTTTCAATTTACTGACAAAAATTCAACCATACTCTTATATTTTGATATTAACATTTGCCCTTCATAGTAACCACTGAAGCAATTACAAGGATGTCCAGGCTTCCCCAAGGGGGGTTCCCCAGGTGCCTTATCAATGGAGCTGGAGCACAGAGCAAGTGCAAGTTTGGCACTCATCAAAGACCTTGTGTGTAGATGATCTAATAAGTTACTCTTTTATAGAAGTAATTACTCTATAAGAGAAAAGACAAAACAGTAGTAGTTCAAAGACATGGAATCCACTTAGTGATTCTGTATGACAGTATACCATTCTCTATCTCTTATTCAGAAGACTGGGATAAAATCACCTGTGGAAGGGATGTATACATTTAAAAATAATACAGGATATTATAGTATAGTTATTGTACCAAAATGTGTATTCCAATATTCAGTTTGGGGGGCAAGAAAGATAATGAAAAATTATCTTAAGATAATTCCAAGACAGTGCAGTATGTGTTACAATAGAAGTTTGAACAAGATGTGGGGATCAGAGGAGAGAATTAGCCCAGGGTCCTGAGAGTCAGGGAGGGGTCAACAGTGGTGACTGTTCAAGGCAGAACAGGACTTTTCTATTGAGGATGATGAGGGAGCACATTTCTTACCAACAAAGAGCATCAAGCTGTGACAGGGCTTATCTTTCTTGGGAACATAATTTTATCCCTGTTGTTAGAGATGTGAGTAGCAGGAGATGAGGGTGGAGCGTAGGTTAGAGACAGGCTACATTGGGAATTCAACGTTATCTTAGTGTTTTTCTATTTCATAAATCAGGTAATACTCTGGTGTGTGTATGTGTTGTCTGAAGATCCACCTACCAAGTATCAAAGAAATTGTAAATGAGCCTAAGGCCAAAGTGGCTTTATTAAAATGTTTCTTCTCCTTGGACACTTTCATCAAGGAATGCCACATCTGTAGAAAAAACACTGGAGATCTATTATTTTTAAATTCAGGAAATTTATTAATTTTGATTTTGATAGTTATTTTAAATTATCTGCTTCTTAAGTGGATTTTCAGGATTTTTTTTTCCCTCCATCTACCTGTGATACATAATAGGATAAAAGTTCATATAAATATATGTCATTGTGAACTCCATCCAGGGAGGTTGATTCTGCTCTGAGTAAAAGTGCCCTGTTTGTGGTGGTTTCACACATAAGATATGAACCACACAGAATTACAGTGATGCTCCAAATTCAACACAGCTTTGTTTCCAACTAAAGAATAAAGACAAGTTGGAGAAATATAATTGTCCTTGTCCTTACAAGCATAAATCATTCCTTAAGAAATACATATTAATACATTTTGTAAATGTACTTGATACATTAACACACCTTAAATTTGTGGAAATAATCTTAAATCTACTATATTTGGGAAAAGGCTATGAAACAGTACTGCATGAATCCTTTCATTGTCCTATTTCTCATTCATATTTTATGGGCATCTAATGATTAAAAAGCAAAGTCCTTTTTTAAATAAAAGTCTCAGATTGAAAATATGTAGATGCCTACAAACATATCATTAAATGGAAAGTAATGTTTGGTGCTACAGCAGGCTTTAAATATTGCATGAGTCAAATCTAAAAGCCAAAGATATTTGCAACAACTAGATGGAGCTTGATTTCACAACAAACTTTGAAACCAAAATTTCAACTAAAATGACAAATATGAAATATTTAATACCTGAAGAAATTGGGGGGTCCGTTTCTGAGTCTATTATGGTAGAATAAATGTTTATATCTGTTTTGGATAGAAAATAACTATTGCTTAATAATTTGCTGGAGAATAATTTCAAGTAGAACAAGTCTCAGTGTAGATATTATATTGGTATAGGTTTGAATGTACCTTGGTAACTTTTATAAATAGATAATGGACTTGTATATAAATGTGTATTTATATAGATATGTAAAGTAAACTTGAAATTTCTTTTATGACGTGATTTGTTCTAGATTGCTATTTATAAGCAGATTAATCCACCTTCATACAGATACTTTTCAAATGTATAACCCTCGTGCTTATCTTTTATTTTCATTCTAATGAAGTTTTCTTTGGATGACACATATTATGGTAAAAAATATATTGTTTAGCATTTAGTTATTTCAACTATTGCTTATTTCTACTACTACTGCTACTTAGCTATTCTATTTTTGTTAGTATTATAAATTTGAAGCCATAGTTTTATCTTCATTCACAATCCTTTACTCTCAGTCTCAGTAATCTAATTACTTCTTGGATCTATAGCTACTAGAAGAATCCAGGAATTTATCATTTGATACCTGAGAAAGAAACTGGGCTGAGATTCAGGATTTTTTGCCCTCTATTTAATTATATATTAAGCTATCAACAAAATCCTCCTAAAACATAGCTTTGAAAATGATAAGCAGGTAATAAAATATTAAATCACTTTGACGATTTTTTAGAACAAATATTGTGTTCATACAGAAAGTGGAGTTTTCCAAAGTATACCAAAAGACCCAATGTTTCTTTTCTATAGTAAAATTAATCCCCAAATAACATAATAGAATACAAATATATAATATCCTTAGAAAATATAAATGAGTCAAATTTCTCTAAGACATTCTATTATTAGCAATATTAAAATATTTTCAATGACACATTAAGAATTAGACTTTACTCTTCCTAAACTCAAGCATTTACTCAGCTGTTAAAAGTGAAAATGTGTGTGGAAGAAAGAAAAAAATGCATAAAGGCATAATGGCTGTAATTATGGACTAGGGAGCAGACAGCTCGGGTCCCTGCATCTGCAGTCACTAGTCTTACATATAGGTCTTTAATCCATTTTGAGTTTATTTATGTATATGGTGGGGGAAAATATTCTAATCTTGTTCTTCTACATGTAGTTGTCCAGTTTTCCTGGCACCACTTTTTGAAGACACTGTCTTTTCTCCATTTCATATTCTTGCCTCCTTTGTCATACATTAATTGACCATAAGTACATGAGTTTATTTCTGGGCTCTTTATTCTGTTCCATTGATCTATGTGTCTGTTTTTGTGCCAGTACCATACTGATTTGATTACTGTTGTTTTATAGTATAGTCTGAACTCTGGGATGCTGATACCTCCAACTTTGTCCTTTTCTCTCAAGATTGTTTTGGCTCTTTGGGGTATTTTGTTTTTCCACACAAATTTTAAAATTAATTGTTCTAGTTCTGTGAAAACTGTCATTGGTATTTTGATAGGGATTTTTATTGAATCAGTAGATTGCCTTGGGGAGTATGGTCACTTTTAAGAATACTAAGTCTTAAAATCCACAAACACCGCACATCTTTCCATCTGTCTGCCTCATCTTCAATTTATGTTATCAGTGTTTTATAGTTTCCAAGTATAGGTCTTTTACCTCCTTAGATCTATTTCTAGGTATTTTGTTCTCTTTGATGCAATGGTAAATGGGATTGTTTCCTTAATTTCTCTTACTGAGAGTTTGTTCTTAGTCTATAGAAACACAGAGATTTCTGTATATGAGTCTTGTATCCTGCAAATTTACCAAATTCATTGATGAGCTCTAGTAGTTTTTTGGTGGTGCCTTTAGGATTTTCTATGTATAGTACCATGTCGTCTGAAAATAGGGACAGTTTTACTTTTTCATTTCCAGTTTGGATTCTTTGTATTTCTTTTTCTTGTCTGACTGTTGTGGCTAGGACTTCCAATAAGGTGTAAGGTTAGGTTGTTTGAGATTTTTCATGTTTCCTGAGGTAGACTTGTATTGCTATAAAATTCCCTCTTAGAAATGATTTTACTGCACCCCACAGATTTTGAATCATGTGCTTTCATTTTCATTTTTCTCCAGGTATTTTTTTTCTCTAATTTCTTCAGTGATTAATTGGTTGTTTATTAGCATATTGTTTAGCCTACACAGGTTTGTTTTTTGTAGTTTTTATTTATTTTTGGTAGTCCTAGTCTTATAGCGTGTACACTAGTCTTATAGTGTGTAGACAGAAAAGATACTTGATATGATTGCATTTTTCTTAAATTTACTGAGGTTTATTTTGTGACCTAGCATGTGATCTCTCCTAGAGAATGTTCTATGTGCACTTGAAAAGAATGTGTATTCCACTGCTTCTGGATAGAATATTCTATATTTGTGTATTAAATCCATTTGGTCTAATGGGTTGTTTAAGGACAAGTAGTTTATTGATTTTCTGTTTGGATGATTTACCCACTGATGTAAGTAGGGTGTTAAAGTTCCCTACTAATATTGTGTTATTGACAGTTTCTCCCTTTATGTCTGCTGATGTTTGCTTTATGTATTTAGATGCTCCCATATTGGGTGTATATATATATATTGGGTGTATATTGGGTGTATATATATATATATATATATATATATATATATATATATATATATTTATTTATTTATAATTGTTATATATTTTTCTTGGATTGATCCCTTGATCATTATGTAATGTTCTCTGTGTCTCTTGTTACAGTATTTGTTTTAAAGTTTATTTTGTCTGATACAAGTATTCTTACCACTTGTGCATAGAACAAATTTTTCCATCCCCTCCCTTTCAGTCTGTGTATATTTAGATCTGAAATGGGTATCTTCTAGGCAGCATATATATTGGTCTTGTTTTTGTATCTATTCTGTCACTCTGTATCTTTTGATTGGAACATTTATTTTATTTTGTTTTTTTTTTTAACTTTTTTGTTTTATATTGGAGCACAGTTGATTAACAGTGTTCTGATAGTTTCAGGTGTACAGCAAAGTGATTCAGTTATACACATACATGTATCTATTCTTTTTCAAATTATTTTCCCATTTAGGTTGTTACATAATATTGAGCAGAGTTCCCTGTGCTATACAGTATGTCCTTGTTGGTAATCCATTTTAAATAAAACAGTGTATACATGGCAATCCCAATTTCCCTAACTATCCCTTCCCCCCATCTTCTCCCCACCCCATAAATAAATTAATTCTCTATATCTGTTAGTCTGTTTCTGCTTTTTAAATAAGTTCATTTCTATCATTTCTTTTTAGATTCTTCTTATAAGCAATATCATATGATATTTCCTTTACTCTGTCTGACTTACTTCACTCAGTTTGAAAATCTCCAGGTCCATCCATGTTGCTGCAAGTGGCATTATTTCATTCTTTTTTATGGCTGAATAATAGTCCATTGTATATATGTACCACATCTTCTTTATCCATTCCTCTATCAATGGACATTTAGATTGCTTCCATGTCTTGGCTATTGTAAACAGTGATGCAATGAACATTGTGGTGCATGTATCATTTTGGACCATGTTTTTCTCCAGATATATGCCCAGGAGTGGGATTGCAGAATCATATGATAGCACTACTTTTTTAGTTTTCTTAAGGAACCTCCATACTGTTCTCCATAGGGGCTGTACTAATTTACATTCCCACCAACAGTGTAGGAGGGTTCACTTCTCTCCACACCTTCTCTGGTATTTATTGTTTGTGGATTTTTTGATGACAGTCATTTTGACTGGTGTGAGGTTGTACCTCATTGTAGTTTTGATTTGCATTTCTCTAATAATTAGCAATGCTGAACATATTTTCATGTGCTTTTGGGCTATCTGTTTGTCTTCTTTGGAGAAATGTCTATTTAGTTCTTCTGCCCACTTTTTGATTGGGTTGTTTGTTTTGATGATATTAATCCACATGGGTTGTTTGTAAATTTTGGAGACTAATCCCTTGTCAGTCACATCATTTGCAAATATTTTCTCACAATCTGTGGGTTGAATTTTCATCTTGTTTATGGTTTCCTTTGCTGTGCAAAAGCTTTTGAGTTTACTTGACTTCCATTATTCTATCTTCCAGATCATTTTTAAAATTTATTTATTTATTTTTGGCTTCATTGGGACTTCTTGCTGTGTGCAGGCTTTTTCTAGTTGCAACAAGTGGGGGCTACTCTTCCTTGCAGTGAGTGGGATTCTTATAGTGGTGGCTTCTCTTGTTGAAGAGCACAGGCTCTAGGCACACGGACTCCAGTAGTTGTGGCATGTGAGCTCAGTAGTTGTGTCTTGTGGGCTCTAGAGTGCAGGCTCAGTGGTTGTGGCACACAGGCTTAGTTGCTCCACAGCATGTGGGATCTTCCCGGACCAGGGCTTGAACCCGTGTCCCATGCATTGGCAGGCGGATTCTTAACCACTGCACCACCAGGGAAGTCCTCTTTCAGATCATTTATGCATTCTTCCATATCACCTAATCGGCTGTTAATTCCTTCTAGTGTGTTTTTCTTTCAGTTATTGTATCCTTCAGCTCTGACTTGTTCTTTTTTATATTTTCTAGATCTTCGTTAAAATTTTCACTCTATTCGTTTATTCTTTCTCCTAATTGAGTTAACATTCTTATTACTATTGCTTTGAATTCTTTATCTCATGAATTATTTATCTCTGTTTCATTAGGGTTTTTTTTTTTTTTTTCAGGGATTTTTTTTCTTTGTTCTTTCGTTTGAAACAAATTCCTCAGCCCTTTTATTTTGCTAACTTTCTCTGTCTCTGAAATTAGGTGAAACAGTTACCTACCCCAGTCTTGAAGATGTGTCCTTGTGTGGGAGTGTCCATATACAGTCTGAATGTGCCCAGTGGCTTTGGTGGGAGAGCTGGCTTTGAAGTGAGCACTGATCATATCTTCCCTCAGGGTGTCCTGGCAGCTACCACCTTGGTGTGAGGTGGGGCTGGAGATGGACCATCTAGAGCCAGAGCCAGGTGTGAGCTGGGGCTTCTCCTCTCCTCAGTTGCAATCACCACCCTATTGGGGCAGGGGCAGGACCCAAGGGGGTGGAACAGGAGTCCTAAGGTAGTTGGGTTTCTTCCGTGTGTGTGATGGCAGTCTCTGACTTCATTGAGGTAGTGGCAGGGGCCAGAAGGGTTAATGATTCACCACTTAGATGGTTTCACTCCTGCCAATAACGTGGCTCTCCACCCTGGAGCTAGTTTCACTCCTCCTAATGTGGACAGGGACATGCATCCTGGTAAAGGCTGCCTCTGCCCTTGTTTGGCAGGGTCAGGTCTGAACTGGTTCCGTTTTCTCCAAGTGTGTGCTTTCTCTTTGGCACCAGCAGCCTCTGCCCTAGTGGGCAGCAACAAGAGGGGCTGGAGCAGGTGCCCAGTGTTGGCTGGGGTGTGCACTGGGGTGGTCCCATCAACAAAGCCAGAGCCCCAGAAAGTTTTCAATGTGCTGTGTCAGCTCTGTATCTGGGAGTAAGCAAACATGTGCACCTGCTCTTCAAGAACAGAGTCTTCATTCCTTATAGCCTTCCTGTCAGTCCCACTGGTTTTCAAACCAGGTAAGGGGACTCACCTTCCTGGTGTCAGACCCCATGGTTGAGGTGCCTAATATGTGGCTTGAACCCCTTGCTCCCCAGGGAGGAGCTCCAAGACTGTGATAGTCCCTTCATTTTCTGTGTCCCTGCCAGGAGTGTGGATCCCAAACAAGTCACTTCTCCTCCCTTCCTACCCAACTCTCTGTGGATCTTTCTTTACAGCCTTGGTTGTAGAAGAACCTTTCTTTCCAGTTTGTTTTTGGCAAAAGTTGCTCCACATGTAAATGTATTTTAATGTATCCATGGGGGTAGGTGAGTCCAGCGTCCTCTACTCTGCCATCTTCTCAGTGTTTTATTCTTAATGCATTTATTCAGAACTACTTTATCTAAGTTGAATATATGTATACATAAATATTATGTGAAGAACATCAAAGAAAAATAACCCTCAGCTGACAAAGTTCATCAGCAAGCATAGAAAACAAAACTTTAATCTAAGTGGCATAGAAGTATCACCCACTGAATCATGTACTATTCTTTTCTGGATGGACTTAGTAAAAGACAAAGGAGATGATAACTTTAATCTCCTGTACAAATACTAAATAGGAGAGAGAATGGAGATTCTGTCAATGAGGTGATTCCCAGTGAGAGTCCTGGATATGTTAGGTCTTTCCTCTGCTCACATCAATGACTCACACAGATCACTGAGGGGGATGACAGATCCATCAATGATTCAGAGATTAGAGAACCACAAGGTCAAAGGTGAGACCAACATAAGGGAATCAGAAGAGAAGATGCAGAAAAGAGAAAAAGCCTTCAGTAGAACATTGGAATTGCCAAACAAAAGCACAGTCTGGAAAGTAAAGGTAGTTATATTCAGCCCAAGCCTTGTCTCATTAAAGAGTCAGGAAAGATTACCCTGGATCTAGAATAGATGAGGCTTTGAGTAGTAGAAGTTCTCATTGATCATCACCAACAATCATAAAGTAGCTTACTTTGAACTCACAAAAATTAAGTCAAGTGTGTGTTACTTTAACTATTGCTTTACCTGGAAGATAGTTAGAGATTGGCGGCCTGCAGAGCAGTTGTAGAGAGAGAAAAATTATGTTCCCTAAGATGCTCCTTTAAGGAAGACAGCTCTAGGCAAGAGAGCTCTTGGCAGCCAGAAATCTGCTGAGCACTCCCATTTCCAAGAGCAGACAGAGACCATGGCAGGATTAATCAGCCACAGCAAATTGTCCCACCTCTTTCAAACTGTAAAAGGGTAGGTGAATTGTACTACTATGCTAAAGGGCATCAGAAACCCTTCAAGAAGATTTAAAGAATCGAGGTAATTAATGACGGATAAACCAACACACTTACTTTATCCATCTAGGAAGCACATTAGCTTATGTACAATCTGGACAGAAGATTGCTGAGAATGGATCTTTGGGTAGAACTGATTCAAAATGCTTAAGAGGTATCCATGGAAACAGCCTGATGGACACCAGAAAACTAATGGTCCCCAAATTCCTTTCATATTCTCTCAATAGTTGTTGGTTTAAAAAACATATAGATGTACTATTGTACTATTTTATCATTAACATTTTAAAATATACCCCAAATAGAATTTTAAAAGTATGAGAAGTGAACATTCTAATATTTCCTTCTCACACTCCAGTGGCTCCTATTCTGCAGCCCCTAAGGTGTCCACTTCACCCTTGGGAGGCTGCTCCTTAAGGGCTGCCTGAGGATGTGTGTGACACTTGCAATGAAATGGAATGAGATGATCAGATGCACATTCCTCTGTTTTCAATTTAAGAAATTAAATTTGACTCTTCCCCACTTAGAGCTGCTTTTGAATTATATTCCATATAAAGCAAGCAAAGATATTCACAATATATGTTTGTACTAAAATTGAAAATATTGTGAATTAAAGAACTTGTCAATGTATAAGCCTCATAATATTTAAAAATAAGAGATGAAGATTCTCTCTTCTTAACTTTTTTATATAATGGTGCATTTTTTCTGGATCCCAGTGGCTAATAAGTTTTAAAACATTATTGCTTGGACTTCCCTGTTGGCGCAGTGGTTAAGAATCTGCCTGCATATGCTAACACATATATACGAAATCTAAGGAAAAAAAAAAAAAAAAAGGCCATGAAGAACCTAGTGGCAAGACGGAAATAAAGACACAGACCTTCTAGAGAATGGACTTGAGGATATGGGGAGGGGGTGGGGTGAGATGTGACAGGGTAAGAGAGTGTCATGGACATATATACACTACCAAATGTAAAATAGATAACTAGTGGGAAGCAGCCGCATAGCACAGGGAGATCAGCTCGGTGCTTTGTGACCACCTAGAGGGGTGGGATGGGGAGGGTGGGAGGGAGGGAGATGCAAGAGGGAAGAGAAATGGGAACATATTGTATATGTATAACTGATTCACTTTGTTATAAAGCAGAAGCTAACACAACATTGTAAGGCAATTATACTTCAATAAAGATGTTTAAAAAAAAAAAAAAAGAATCTGCCTGCCAATGCAGGGGACACGGGTTCGAGCCCTGATCTGGGAAGATCCCACATGCCATGGAGCAACTAAGCCCATGAGCCACAACTACTGAAGCCCGCGCACCGAGAGCCCATGCTCTGCAACAAGAGAAGCCACCGCAATGAGAAGGCCACACACCGCAACGAAGACCCAACGCAGCCATAAATAAATAAATAAATAAATAAATAAATAAATAAATAAATAAATAAATAAATAAATTTATAAAAAACCCCAAAACATTATTGCTTAAATGTTTGCTCAATGGATACAGCATATTCTTTTGGGGTGATGAAAATGTTTTGGAACTTGATAGAGAGAGAATTTACACAATGTTATGAATATACTAAATGCCACTTCAATGCACACTTCAAAATGATTCATTTTATATTTAGATGAATTTTACCTCAAAAAAAATTAAAACACTATTGCTTAGCAAAATAAATGCATTCAGTTTTGTTTTGCATAACTTAAATCTCTGTTCCCCTACTAACCTCATAAATAGTTGATGCTGCATATATTGACATATAAGTACCTAATTTTTAAATCCCTGTTTCCCCATCGTTTTACTAATAGCATGAATTTTTATTATGTTTCTCAGAATAGAAATTGTAAGACTTAAAGAATTTTTCCTGAGCTTTTTGGAAAACTCAAATTAACTGCTTAAGAGATAATTCACAAGAAAGGGTGAAACAATAATTTCCTTTTTAAAATTGTGTGAGTTTATTATCAAATATGATGAGCATATTTTGTCTTCCCATAAGGACAAGGAAGGGCAGTAGGATGCATGGCCTTCTGTTTCCCCTTATATTGCATATGAGAGTGGTTTTACAGAAATAAGAAAACATAGAAATTTGTTCATATCTATTCTGAGTTTTTAATAACCAACATACCTATTCCCAATAATTCGATAGTTCTGAACAGAAAAGTCTTTCTGGAAATACTGTTTAAGAGCTTCTAGTATGCAACTTATAGTCAAATATGATTTTTTTGAACAATTCAGATGATTAAAAGAATCTCCTATTCTTTCTTTACTCTTTTTTTTCAATTTATGATAAATATTTTTTCTTAGATAAAGATTTCTTGATCATATTTTTTTCTTCCTCAAAAAACAGAACTTTTTTTACTCATGTATATTCTAAAATTAGTATACTTTTAGTCTAGGTATATAATTTATATGAATTTTATACACATATACACTTGACAATTGCTGCCTCATTTTTAGCTCTTTATAATAAATTATTTTGTAATACCTAATATTACCTAAAATTAGGTATTACAAAGTTATTTAGGTAGTAATCTGCATGGCAGATTATTTAACTTTTAATCTACTTTCATAAATACTAATACTTGTCCCATGCATGTAGTGAATCTGTTTTCTAGTACAGTGTTGGCTGTGAGCACTTTAAGAGCTATCCTAGCAAATATCCAAAATAACCAACATTGAGTAGGTGACAAGAGGCCTTGATTGTGTCACTTGAATGTGGTCTCTGGAGATCTGATACCTGATGAGAAGTATAAAACAAGTAGCAGCTGCTCCTCACTCCAAGTCTTATGCAATTTGGGATTTAAATCTCTTTTAACTGGAAAATTCAATTTATAGATTATTGTGCATGACCCTGGTGGTTTTCAGCTCATTTCCTGATTTCTTTGCCAACTGGTAAAATAATCCAATGATACTACCAGATGATATGCTTAAGATTTTTTTGTTTCTAAAGCTCATTGAGTGGTAAAATGTTATATTTTTCTAAACATTAGAAAATAAGATTCTTCATAATAGTTCAATTTGATCAAAGACTACCAATTAAGCAACATTTCTCATCAATATTTTCAGTCTACTAAGACATAAATATATGTCAACACTTATAAGGAGAGGCATCTATGCATCATAAAATTGTCTTAGAGTAGAAATAGAAAATGATTTGATAGTGTTTTTATTTTTTTGTGTGATGTAACAATAATTAAAATATGATAGGACCTATATTTCAACTACAGAGGAGCAATATTTTGGTATCTTCTGCCTTTTTTTTCAGTTTATATTGTGCTTTGTTTTAAAGTGAAAATGATTCTTCAATTATTTCCTGATTCTTCTTTGTAATGATTCTAAATATATCAGCCCTTATATAATGTAGATAGAATTTCCAGATTAAATTTCCACATTAAAAAATTAAATAAATTCTCTAGAACACTTGTTATTTGAAATAATGAACAGTTAACCCTTACATTTTTCACACATACCCCAAGCTATATACCTTTTGTTCTCATGAGGCTAACATGTTTTTTATTGTCAAATAACTACAATTCCTTTGAAAAACAGTCAGAACAATAAGAATAGACAATCTGGTGAAGAGAATGTTCTAAAATGTCAGTAGTTAAGAATGGCATGTATTATTTGAAAAAAAAGAAGGAAGATTGACAGTAAATATATCAAACTCTACAGTACACAGAAACAAGAAATTTAAGTGCAAGATTTTTACTTATGTGATTGTTGCAATTATGTGGTTTGATCAGAAACAATCAAATCAAAAGGCATTTGTGTTGAACTTGATGCATTTCATTTTTTGTCACCTACATGTCATATTTATGAAATCACTCCATAGTTCTGTGGCACTACCACTGAGATTCCAAATAAATTGTAGACATATCTGTAAACAATGTAAATCTTTGAAGCAAACATTTATAATACATATTAGTCTCATACAATAAACTCATGCATATTGTGTTTCTTTATTCAGCTTCAGTTTAAACCCCACCTCAGCTTCCATTTTACCTGCCTGGAGGGAAATTCAACTGGGATCATTTCTGAAACTCCCCCTCTACCCCCCAGAGCAACAAATAAATCTTAGAAGACAGTCCAGTGTTGAAGGAAAGGGAGTCAATCTTCAGATCTTCAGGCTTCCATACTTACTACTGAATTGTCTTACTGTCCTGCCTACATAATTCTTTCATAGCTGGTGGTTTTGCAGCTTTTATACTCAACTTGGGGTGTGGGAAGCTTTGACAAAACTGGAGAACCGTATGCACGTGACCAGCTTCCCCGTGCGTGTGGAATGAAGTTATCCTCCCTGAGGTCCTCTAACTCTCAGGAGAATATTTCAAGGGAGAAGTAACCAGCTCATAACTCATTGATCTTTGTCTCTAATCTTGAGGAGTTACTCTCTCTTCACACCCTCAAAGTACCCCTTCTTTCTCCTCCCCAAGTAAGTTTAGACATTACAAAAGAGAGGACTAGATGACTGAATTTAATAGATCCCAACCTCAACCCAGAGCTATAGGTTGCAAACCATCCCTAACTTTGCCACAAGAATGGATGCCCTCAGGCTAGATCCAAGTCACTGAAAAAAAGATAGGGGTTTTCCCCATTTGCAAACTGTCTGTGACCAAAAAAATTAAGCATTTTCACACACAGTGTAACAAAATAGAATCCCATTCATTAGCATGTGGTTCTCAAAACAAACAAACAAGAAACAATGATAGAGCTTATGATTTCTCTTCCTTACTAGAATTTATACTAGAATTGACTATTTCCCATAAACACAATATGACTTGCTTGTAAGTCAGGAACAACAACGACATCAGAATAACTGTGATGTCAAAAGTTCTTTCTGGACAGATTCTGGATGTGTGGATTTTAACATAAACAGGCATAAAACAGAAAGTGCCCCAGACAGGTCAGAGGTGCCAACCAGAGGGGAGGCATGACCTTGTCATGGCAGAGGTACCCTGTGGTCTCTGCTCTGCTTAATTATGCTGGAATGTATGCTTGATTAGGTCCTTAAATAAGGCTAAAATAAAAACTGAAAATAACAGACACAAAAATAGTTTGCTCTGCTTTCACAGATCACCTGTTCTCCAAGATGTGAAGATTTTAAAGTATTTAAGGAATGTTAAAAATACAGGCAAACTAATAATCCTTTGTCATGTAGATTTCATGACCCTAAACAAGCACTAACTCTAAATAACTAAGATAAGTCATTTTTTGTATTTCTCATTTTTATAAGTTGAAAATATCCTCTAACATATAGTGTGAACTTTGTAGGGGCAAAACAACAATGCATTCCAATACAGAAAATTCATTAGGCTTCCTCATAAATATATTTTACATAGATCTTTTGTGGTCTCAGTAGTTTGATGTATTTTGTTGTATTCATTTTTGTCCTTGTTTCATAGTTTTCATTGCTCAATATAAAAGTGTTAACTCCTCAGTAAAGAAGTAAGTAGTGACATCTATCTGCAAGTATTAGCATAAAATGAAACTAAAAAAACATTATTTCTCATTTGGTTTTTTTCTTTTATTAAGATCAACATTGCTTCTATTTTTCCACTACAAAATAGATTATGGAACCCTAACAGAGTTAATCTAGGAGCCTAACATTTGTGATAAACCACATCTTGGAACTTCTGAGAATTTGGGGGATGGCGATATTTTTTAAAGGTTTTTTGGTAAATAGCAATCGTTTAATACTGTTCAGGACAGTAATCAAGGATTTGTGTTAAAAAGCAAATTTCAGATCCTTCTGGATATAGAAAAGTAGTGGTTTTTCACAGAACCATCTGACGAAGAACAATAGGCTCAACTAGGATGTGAAGAAGACAACTTTGAATACCTTAGTAGACCAGCAATCTGACAGATACCATTAGCCTTCAAGATTCCTAACTAGATCTTTCTGGTAATACTACATTTTTATATTAGCACCAAAGAAGTTTTTTTATATGTGGTCATGATAATTATGTTCATCTTTGACCTTTATAGGAAAATCTGCATCACAGCCTGTAAAGTAACTATCTATCTTCCTTGGCTAAAATACACAAACAATTGCCCTTTTGTTTGACCTTTGTCTCTCGTTTAGATTTTAAATTTCTGCAGTAAAAGTTCCTCCAAGAAATGGTATCACGGCATGGTTTTAATTTCATAATTTGAGTAAATAGCTGTAGTTTTCAAAACCAAACGTTTATTATTATAAAGCTACTGAAGTGATTGTTGTATGACTGACCTCTTCTAGCTGAATGATGAGAAAGACTATTTGATTATTTGTGGCTATAACAAGCCACCATTTCAAAATGAAAATGGGAGCTTCTTGTTGAAATAGTAGGAAAAATGTGTTGTTAAAATTATTATAATATAAACCATTTTCCTTTTTTCCATGGTCTCTCGCTAGACTTGTTATGGTGTTTTTCACTTGCCATTATTGTCGTTCAAAATAAAGAAGTTTTTAAATTTTTCAAATATTAACATGAATTGTACTGTTGATCTTTATATTGTGCAATGCTGATTTTAAATGTACATATAATAGTGTTAAAAAATCACCAAATCTTCTCAGTATATATTTCATTCTCACCAGAATAGTGAAAAGGCTGCAAGACTAACTCTACTGTGTTTATTTCATGTCTTGATGGAGCACGTGCTGCCAATCTCTCTGCTTGGGCCTGATGAGTTCAGGAAGAGCTATAAGGAAGAGGAACTATAGCTTTCAGCATAGATGGTTGTCTAATACAGGGAAATAACACAAATAAAAAAGGATGTGGTGGAGCTGCTTGGTGATTCATGCTTCTTAGACCATCATGGTGTTTATTTATTTGTTTGTTTATTTATTTATTTATTACAATTACAACTCGAATGGATTTCTTTTTTTTTAATTTTTATTTTATATTGGGGCATAGCTGAATGACAATATTGTGTTAGTTTCAGGTGTACAGCAAAGTGATTCAGTTATACATATGCATGTATTTAAAGCAAGTACTTGTTTAGATGGAAAGTGTCACCTCCCAAGGTTGTCAATGCTCCTAACACAGTTACTCAGGGGAAGTATATGGGGTCTGAGTCTTGTTGAACTTCTGCACATTGTAAATCTGCATGGATTATGCACTCACAGGGAACCGGGCATGCTGTACACAAATGGAGTAGCCTGGCTCCCCAGCATGCCCCACTGTCCTGTCAGACCTCAAGCAAAACACAAGTTCCAAGATAAAACTATTAAGAATTTCAAGATGGTGGCAGCAGAAGATTAAACCAAATGCTGGGTCTGTGAGAGATGATGTTCCCAAGTTTTGCTTAAGAGGAATATTTCCCCACGATCATTGTAAAATAAATACCATTCTTTTTCTCTACTAGATCACTTTATTTAAAATTGACTGTTGTATAACTTTATACATAATATTTTACCCATTAAAACTTGACCTTATACCAAAGTAGAACAGAGAGTGAAAATACTGAAAGATTATTGAATTAGGAAGAGAGGGATACTTATAACAATGATGTCTATTTGGTTATTTTGGTAAAGAAGTTAATTTTATTTTTATGATACTTTTAAATAATACAATTCCAGAAACTTGTTGTATCACAGTGGATTATTATAGAATTTCTACCATAACAATAATCCAGTCAGATTTATGTTAATAAACTGTCATATACTCCATTCACCTATATTCAAAGTGATGAATTAAAAATAGTACCTTATTACATTGTTCTTTCCCAACTTGAGATGGCATACAATTTGGAAAGCAAAGTATACTCACTAAAATGAGAATTACCAGACAATAAAACATCAGAAGGTAATATAAAATGCTAAATTGTGCCCCACTGTTTCCCAGGTAAAGTCCAAGATCATCATAAAATTTTCCTTTATAGGATTTGTCACAAACTGTAATTTTACATTCCTTCATGTTACCCGTTCACTCCTTGTCTTCCTAGCCAGCTCCCCTTGCATGATGGGGTTCACTTTTGTATCCCCCATGCTTGGCTTGGTGTCTGACACTGTGGTGAGACCCAGAATATACCCTTAATATTACCAATTAGAAAATATACAAATACATAATAAAGTAATCATTTTACAAAAGAGGTAACATACTAAAGGCAGTTAGAAAGGTAAATGACTTACTAGGAAAGCCTTTACAGAAAAGGTGAAATAGTAACAATTACGACAATGGGCTAAAGGGTGAAAAGAGTTTCAAAAAGATCTGGTAATCAATACCTCTCAATATTCTAAGAAAATACTTTAAAAACTTTTTTTTAAGTTATTATTTTATATTGGAGTAGGGTTGATTAACAATGTTGTGTTAGCTTCAGGTGTACAGCCAAGTGATTTAGTTATACATATGCATATATCTATTATTTTTAAGATTATTTTCCCATAGAGGTTATTACAGAGTATTGAGTAGAGTTCCCTGTGCTATACAGTAGGCTCTTGTTGATTATCTATTTTATATTTACTAGTGTGTATATGTTAATCCCAAACTCCTAATTTATCCCTCCCCCCACCTTTCCCCTTTGGTAGCCATAAGCTTGTTTTCTAAACTTTCTAAGAAGTTTTATTGTTATTGAGTCAGAGTTAGCACAACAACACTAAAAAAAAAAATGAAGATGGCATTAGGAAATTAACATTCCTGTTATTTCGTCAACCATTCTTTACAGATTTTTATTTTGAATTTATGTAAAATATTCCAGGAAGCCAGTCATTTCTTCACTGTTTATTCAGAGCTCTTAAAATATGATTTTATTTTTAACAGCATAGAATTTATTTATCTGTCACTTATTGAAATATCTCATTTTTATAAAAGGCAATATTCATACTAGTTTATTCAAATAAATAAGAAAAAAAGGAATAGAAATGACAAATTCAAAAAGCTATCTTGGAATGTTTCCAAAATTGTCAAAGTTTAAATTAGCACATTTTCAGAGGCATTTACTGTGAATTTTCATTAATCAGTAGTATAAGCTGTCAAAAGAAAAACTTTGCAATAATATGAGACAAACTTGAGAACTTCAGTAGATAATTTTTGAGCATACAACTAATTATGAATACTAAATTTAATTCATTTTTATAGAACTACCAGGACCAAGCTAAAAGTTTGATCATAACTGAAACATAAAACTATCATTGAGCCTTAAATTAATCTAATTATAAGCTTCTGTTTTAAGATTTTACATCATGAATCATGATTCTTCTGTATTTTTTAGTTTCCATCCTAACATGCAATAGGAATTTTTATCTATGTATAGTCTGTCAATGTGAATTACATGTATTACTAAAATGAAACGTACAACTTCACGATAGCCAAATTTATGTCAAAAAATATTAAATAATTTCTCAGACCCTATCCATGAATTGTAACAGTTCTAAATCTTTCTATTTTACACTTTCCTAATATTAAGCTTTCAATAATATGAAATAATTCAAATGTGTTCAATCATTTTCTTTCAGCTTAAGAAAGTGAAACCCAATCCATTAAATAATTTAATTGCTATGATATAGAAATTGTTCAATTAGACAAAGTATAAGTTATAGATTATAGCTATTGTTTTTATATTTTATAAATTATGTAGCTTTCATACTAATCTATCAATATGAATAAGTATATCTATATAATTTTAAGATCAGTTGTATTGTTATCCAAATTTGAATGTAAAGAAGACAAAGAAAATGTAACATACTGTACCATAAATTAAGTGATTTAGATGCTACATTCTAATCATAAAATATTATATATTCTATAAATACATGTCTTAATCACCCATTAATATATTTAAGTTCATTTAAATATACTTCTATGTATATTTAAATATACTTCAGTCACATATTAGAGGAAAATACAGGAATAATGAGTAACAATAGAGTAATAATCAATATAGAAATCTAACATGTTTTTCCTTAGATCATAATTAATGAGAATGCCACTATATGTGAATACTCAAAAATATATTAAAATTAAGAAAAAAATATAGTGCTCTTGATTTTGCACTATATGTCTGAAAGGGTGCTAATTATACCCATTCCTATCTGTGTATACCTTATCTCCAAATTCCACTGTCCTGTAAACACACACACACACACATACACTAACATAGTGGTTTTAGCTTAAAAGTCAGTTTTTATCTTGAGAGAGAATTTAGAGAAAATGCAGCAGAACGGCTTTAATATTTCAAAAATTTTAAATGGAGAATAAAAATACCTCAAAAGAGAAAAGGTAACACATAGTGAAAAACAATTTACAACAGGTTGTCTACACAAACCTTCAAAATTTGTTAAGCAGATTAACTTAACTTACTTTGATCTCTGCTCATACAGTAGTATTTCCAGAAAAGAAATTGCAGTCAAGCATGCAAATGAAAATTATGCCTATTATATACACCAGACATCTACCTTTTCTCTATAAACAAAAATCACTAAGAAATACTTCAAAAAAACTTGAGAAAGAAAGCGTGTCAGAACGTATTTTTCTAGAGATAACTTTCACAGATAAAGGGTGTGTTCTTGAGAGTGAAGGTCACAAATTGTTTATTCACTTCAGTCCTCAAAAAGGTCTTCCTGAATTATGTTATGTTGTTAAGAATAGAATTTCTTTATATGGCCAGCAACTTACTTGTTTTTTTTTTTTTTTTTCTTTTTTCCCTAAAGCATTTTTAAAGTGGGCAGATGTTTAAAGATTGGGTAAAAACCAAAATGGAACACTGTTGCTAGAACATGTGGTTCTCATCTCAGGATTTTGTTTGTTTTATTGTCATGCTAAATGCCACTATACTGAGGGTATCATATTCTGTTATTTTAAAAAATATTTTGTCATTCCCTTTAAAAATAGGATAATTTGTGTAATTTGTATTCTTGTCATCTCTGTGTCATTTTTCAAAAGTAAGAAATTATCTTGTAAAAGATTAGACTATTTGATTAATTCTTTTGATTCTCTTTCTTTAAGGTGAATTTGTAGTGACTCTATACTGAAAACAAGAAAGCAGAAGTAAATGGTCAGAAAACATTGAATTGTCTGCTCTGAAGGAAGACTTAGTTCTAAGTTAAGATCAGATTTTAGAAAAAACTTAACCAAGAAGAAAAGATTGTGATATTTAATAATGTGAAAAATATCAAATTTGGGGGAGGTCTGCTCTTGTCATTATCTTTGTTATTGACACAAATATGTATAGATGTTCACAGAAGTATAGAGCGGACTTGCAAGTACAGGTGTCCTCAATAAATCCCACCCCCATCCTTGCCCCAAGAGCTTGTGTTCTGCTTGAGGAGAGAAGAGAGTTAAATGGGTAGGTTCATGGAGAGAGTAGCAACAAAAAATTACATTATGTCAAGAAAATGATTAAAAAAAAAGCAAGAGCCAAACACATTGGTAAAATAAGGAACTAACAAGAGGTAAAACAATCAACAAAAGTTTCTTGGAGAAAGAACTGAGATAAACATTTAATGCAATGAAGGAAGAGGGTCATTGACATATGTGGACCAATGTGGAACAAATACAAAAAATATTGGAAAAGCTTGGGCAGAAAATGACTAGTTCTGTAACAGAATAAGGAAGTGCATTTCTTTTATTTGTCAGGGGTGAATATTTGCTGAGTCATAATTTAATATAGAACACTAAAGAAAGTGAACTTCTCCCCATGACTACTGGGTGCCATTAAAGGATTTTGGTCAGAAGAGTCACTGCTAGTAAGGCACACGGTAGAAGGGAGATGGGGAAGCCAGATCTGAGAGACCTTCCACCCAAAATAACTCCGGGGCCTCTCCTTATCCATTCCAGGTCTTCAAGGCATTGCTTAGACTCAGTTCCCAATGTAAATGTACTTTTTGTAGACTTGGCTTTTGTTACTTCTCAACAGTCATCTTATGCATACATTTTAGAGACAATAAAATTCCTCACACAAGTTGTTTGTAGTCTTCTCCAAATTCCTGAATCACAAAATCCCCTTATCCCGTGACAGCAAATATAAGCCATCTAGCCCAGGGACTGTCACTGGCTTTCTTCTCATTTCAACAAACCTATGTGCATACACTTTTCTCATGTCTTTAGGACTTATCTGCAACATCATTCTTTTTCTCGCCACCCCCAACCCCCATCTCCGGGTAAGAATTTTTTACCTGTCTTTCACTGAGTGCTGAATGTCATTCACAAGCAAACAGAGCTGTAGCTTTGTCCAAAATCCGTCAGTAACTTCCTCTCTTGCATTTTAATTCTCCTGTTCCATTGACACTTCTCTTGTAATTGTAAGTATATTTAAAACCTTTCTTTATTTAAAGAATAATAACTAAGTAAATAACAAAACCAAAAAGGCTTCTCTCCTCCCTAACACCTATTCCAGCAACGGTCTTATATCTTTCTTTCCTTTAACCAATAAAATTCCTAAGATATATCTCTATTTCCCATTCTTTTCTCCATTCTCTTCTCACTAGGTGCTCTATCTTTCAAAATCTTCAGACAAAATCTTTGCATGTATAGTAAAACTAAACTTCCACTTTTTTCAACTCCTTCACCCAGTTAAATCAATATAGTTTCACAAACTAGGGAATTTAAAAATCTTGATCATCTTTGTATTTTGACAAAACCCCCTTCTTCCTCAGTGTACCAGTCAGTTATGGTAACAAACATCAAAACTCAGTAGCCTGGAGCAATAAGCATCTAGTTTTTATTCACTCATCTGTGGATTGGCTAGAATTCAGCTAATCTAGACTTGGCTCAGTCTGGCTTGTTTCCTGGCTATGAACTGAGCTCACCTGTTTTTCATTCTTACACTTTCAACCACCTGAGGTATCTCCTTCTCATGGAGAAAGATAGATGTGCAAGAGGCCAAACCAAATCAGAGAAGCACATTTCAATTTCTGCTCACATCATGGTCACTATCATCCCACCAGAGACAGCAAGTTGCACGGCTAAAACCAACATCAATTGGACAGGGAAATATATTTCTCTCATGGATGGAAATAGGCATGAATATTTGGTAAGCAATTATCTAACTTACCACCCTTGGATTTCATGATAGTATACAGCCTTAGTAGGATTTCAATTCCATCTTCAAATGGAGTTAGAAGTGAGGATACCATTGCAGACATTGTGGTGTTCAGTTGGGTATGTTGCCCTGACTAGTGCACGCTGCAAATAAATTAGCTGTTCTTCTGACTAATTTCACAATATCTATGCCTCACATTTGTTCCAATGGACATAAATCCATGCTCTGTTCCAGGATCAGGTCATTGTCTCAGCAAGATATGATGAAATCCTGGTCTAAGTTGTTGTTGAGGCAAACTCAGGGGCTCTTTGTAAACAAAAACAGGCCTTACCTACACTTTTTTCCCCATTTTTTAATTGTGATAAAAGATACATAACATAAAAATTTACTATCTTAATCATTAAGTGTAGTGTTCAGTGGTATTAAGTGCATTCATATTGTTGTGCAACCATCACCACCATCCATCTCTTGAACTCTTTTCATCTTGCAAAACTGAACCTCTGTACCCATTAAACAATAACTCCCCATTTATCTCTTCTCCCAGCCCTTGGCAACCACCATTTTACTTTCTGTCCCCATAAATTTGACTACTCTAGGTACCTCAAGTAAATGAATCATACAATATCTGTCTTTTTGTGACTGGCTTATTTCATTTAGCATAATGTACTCAATGTTTATCCATGTTAAGGCATATGTCAGAATTTTCTTCCTTTTCTAAGCTGAGTAATATTCTAGTATATGTATATACCATATTTTGCTTATCCATTCATCAGTCAATGGGCACTTGTGTTGCTTCCACACTTTAGTTTTTATGAATAATGCTACTATGAGCATGGGTGTACAAATATCTCTTTGAGACCTTGCTTTCCATTATTTTTAATATATACCCAGAAGTGGAATTGCTGGATTGTATGGTAGTCCTATTTTTAATTTTTGAGGAACTGTCATACTGTTTTCCACAGTGTCTGAGGATTTTCATTCCCACTGATGTCTTTCCATTTACTTATCTCTCGAATTGCTTTCAGAAATCTTTTGTAGTTTTCAATGTACAAAAGTTTCACCTCATTAGTTATATTAATTCCTAAGTATTATATTCTTTTTGATGATTTTGTAAATAAAAGTGTTTTCTTAAATTCCTTTTGTTACTGTATAGAAATGCAACTGATTTTTGTGTATTGACTTTGTATCCTGTTACTTTACTGAATTTGTTTATTAATTTCAGCAGTTTTTAAAGTGGAATCTTTAGGATTTCATCATATAAGATCATATCATCTGTGAACAGAGATAATTTTGCTTCTTCCTTTCTAATTTGCATTCCTTTTATTTCTTTTTCTTGCTTAGTTGCTCTGGCTAGGACTTCCAGTACTACGTTAAATAGAAGTGAAAAACAGACATCCCTGACTTGTTCTTGATTTAGAGAAAAAGCCTTCAGTCCTTCACTGAGTATGATGTTTACTGTGAGTTTTCTATATACAGCTTTTATGTTGAGGTAGTTTCTATCTATTCCTACTTTGTTGAGACTGTTTTATCATGAAAGTGTATTGAATTTTTGCAAATGCTTTCTTTGCTTCAATTGAGATAATCTTGTGGGTTTTTTTCTTTTGTACTTTTAATATATTGGATCACACTAATCAATTTTCACATCTTTACATTCCAAGAATACATTTCACTTGGTCATGATATATAATCTTTTTAATACGTTGCTGAGGTTGGTTTGTTAGTGTTTTGTTGAGGATTTTGCATAAATTTCAGATGGGTTATTAATCTCTGGTTTTCTTTTCTTGAAGTGTATTTGTCTGGCTTTGATAGCAAGTGAAATTCCCTTTTGGTTTCTTCTTTAATCAATTGTTGCTTAAGAGTCTGTTCTTTAATCTCCAAAAATGTATGAATTTTCCAGTTTCCTTCTGTTATTGATTTTTAACTTCATGCAATTGTGCTCAGAGAAGATACCTTGCATAATATTTATTTATTTTTTAAATTTATTGACATTTAATTTGTAGTCTAACATATGGACTGTCCTGGAGAATGTCCCATGTGTACTTGAGAAGAAGGTGTACTCTGTTGTGGTTCGGTAGTATGTTCTGCATATGTCTGTTAGATCTAGTCGGTTTATTGTGTGGTTCAATCTCACCTTTACTTTTCACCCTGTCATTAAGCTGACATTTTCATCTTCATTCATAAGACCTCTGAAGTTTCTTTTTCCACTTCAGTAAATAATTATGTAGTTGACAACTATAACACATTTAGAAAGTGAACAGTTCTCACCAATATAAACAATAGGTGATAAGGCTGCTGTTGATGATACATTGATGAAGGAAAGCTGAGATTCATGAGAAAAATTATAATCTGCTGGACGACCTGTGGTTTATATGTATGCAAACAAATAAAAAATATTTGAAATCTAATAAAATTTTAAGTGCCAGAATTTCATGTTTTGAGGAAAATGGTAAAGCTGGAGGAAAAGGTATCCATAAAAAAAGTATAATTATGCAGTGCAAAAATATGTGCCCCCCCAGAATAATGCAGTATGTCATATGTTTAATTCTTCAGTTTATTGAATGACCTAATCTTCTAAGCTGCATATCAATACCTTCATAAAAACAAGCTTCAAATGATTTGTTTACATTTATTACCAGTTACGAATTCAACATACAAAACTCATCATAATTATTTTTTATCTCCCTATCCCATTGGAGAGAATTTAAGTAATATCAGCATGCATCCCATCACTTTGTCTTTGCTTGCCATTTGGTGACAGGATTCATTGTTTTTGCTAGAAAATAAGATTAGTACAGTGCAAATTATGCATGCTCAGTTGCATTTTTCCTCGGTGTGAGGTTTTTTAAGTGCACGTTTCATTGTTTATGAAATGTTTCATTTGTAAATCTGTTTTGAAAGCCTGAAATGGAACATTATGCTTCTATGGAACCCTCTTGTACAGATTTCATTTACATTCTAGAGGAATTATATTTTAAATATTATATCTATTTTCTGCTGTGTTATCTTCCACACTCTTCTTTAAATCTCAATACATCACCATCACTCATGTGCAACAACCATTAACTTCATTGAATAAAGTTACAGGATGAAATTCTAAAAAAGGATTTTGCTGTGGTTGAATTAGGGCTGTATTCTTACATTTACCATAGAAGAAAATTGTCCTTTCCAAGGGCATTTCCAACCCAGATCTGTTCTTTTTCTACTTTGGCATATTGGTACAAATACAGCAAGGCTGAACTTAAACAAAATAGTTATATGATATCTATCTATAATTAGCTATTAAGTCATAAGCCATGTATAGTTAAATAAGGTACACAGACAATGTTTGCATATTTAAAAGATTAGAGAATGCTATTTGATTCAATAAATATTTATGAACACTAATGCTAGGCAATATGTGAACTACTAGGAATTCAAGAATGAATTAGCTGTTCTCTGCCTTCCAGAAGCTCATTTACAAGCAGGCAGATAAATTGTTAGTAGACATTCATCACACATCATAGTCACCAAATAATTTTTAAATCATTATTTTGCCTGGTGATGTGCAGAAAGAAGTGCTTAAGGGCAAGGCTCAAAAAGAGGGGTGAGGTTTGAATTGGGCCCTGGAGGATCAGTTGGATTTTGCCCAGCAGAGAAAAAGATGGAAAGTAACTTATAAAGAAGGAATAGAATGAGAGAAAATCTTGGAAATTGCCAAGTCATAATACACATGGGAAAGGTAAGAGGCTCTCCAAAACTGTAACATTAGTGTTGATCACAAATGCATTGTATTGAAATGCTTTAGTGTACCTTGCATCATGATAAAGGAATTAGAATTAAATTTTGTAGGCATTGGAAAGCCAACTCAAGTGTATAAGGTAGTGACATGATTAATTTCATGTTTTATAAGGATATTTCTTAGGAAATCCTGAAGGTGAAATCAATAAGACATGGATATAAAATGGATGCAGAGGATAACATGGACTCAGTGACATTTTCAACTTCTTCCAGGCTGGAGGTCTTGGTGGATGTGATGCTGTTTAGTTGTGAAATAAGGATCAAAGTAACAGGTCAGAAGAGACAGTATTTTAATTTTTAATATGTTGGGATGTTCATATTTGGAATTATTTCTGTTTTGGAGATAAAGGTGTAGACTATATCAGAAATAGGTGATTACTGATGCCATAAGAACAGTTACATTTTTTTTCAGGGGAAAAATATCTGACGTAAAATCTGGTGAAGATTAACAATAATGAGACGAGAAGAGGATTCAGGGAAGGAGTAATAGTACCACTCAGTCCATGCAAAGAGATAGTATCAAAGAAACCATTTGTTAAAATGTGATTAAAACAAATTTTTAAAAGCAACATTTGTATTTGAAAATTAATGTCCTTGTTGGCAGGTCAAATCTAAGGTACTGCTAAGATATCAAGCAGAAGTATGTACAGCTGATAACTGAAAACCCACATCTGTAGTCTGGGGAGTGGGGTCATAGGCAGAGATGCAGCCTTTAAAATTACCTGCATAGAGTTAACAGAGAATTACTTGAGAATGAATGATATTTCAGGAGAAAAATATAAAGGAAGAAGACATGCAAAAAGAAAATTTGGCAAATATAGCCAATCAGTGTGCTACCACAGTACAAGAGTCTGCAGAAAGGAAAAGGAGTGGTCAGGAGGAAGGGAAGAACTAAGAGAGTATTTTGCAGAAAAAATTAGAAGGAGAAAAGCCTTAAGAAGCAAAGAGATGGTTATGGGATTTAAACTCGGGAAAGATGTTTTTCGAAAAAGAGAACATGTTAATAAGGTTACAGTTGAAGTGTATTGTTAATGAAAAGCAGCTTTAGTGGACTGGTGAAGGAAAAATTCAGATTGCGTGGAAACGAGACATAGTGGCATGTGTGTACACATCGGGGTTGGAAGTGATGTGGGTAGAGTAGTGAGGTAAGGAGAAGCTACTCTTCCAGATTTCTAACTGACCATTGCAGAAAGTGACAAACCTGGTCATTTTCCTAGTATAAAAATGGGAAGGGTCAGCTAGTGTTAAAATTCAAGTAAGAACATCTGGATTGATGAAAAGAAGTCATGTAAAATTCTTCTTAAATTCATTTTTAAAAACCTAAGAATATAAATTAATGAGTAGTATAATATCAAAAAGGGAAACTGATTTTTTTATAAATAATAAGTTTTACCTATGTATTTTTATCATTCTGATCACTTGAGAAATCCCTCATATATCGCAATTATTTTTTCAAATAGGGAAAAAGAGACATAAAAATCATTATAACTTCCAGTTATTTTAGAAATATATTTGTCAGAAGGGATGAGTCAGATTTAATATTGTACTGTTAACAAGGGCAAGGGCATGAGAATGTTTTGATTCTTTATTTAGATGCACTTTGTCTCTCTAGGAAGATAAAGCAACGGAATCGAAAATGATTTAAATTGTTATTTCTCTGAGTGAGTCAGAAGTAAATAAGCCAATGAAATACACAGCTTTGGGGGACTGGACCCTATTCTGATGGATGAGAGTGGGTAGGGCTGGCAGAACATTGTAGGAAGATGACACGATGCCTGATGACTTCTCCTTGGTGTGGGGATGCACAGCATTAATGCAGAGGATAGCACGCGATTACCCAGCTCTAACACAGTGACTTTCCACTTGGATATAAGCAACTGTAGAGAAGGCCCTACTGTCAGTAAAGTCATGGTCCAAGAGGGGACTGACTGATAATAGCTCAATTATCATAAGCCATTTCCATCCTAGAAAGGATCTTGTGTGTACGATTTTCCCATTTGGGACCAAGGAGATGAAAGTGAAGAAGCATATGGTGCTATTACCTTCTCCTACATTCTTTGTTATTTATTATATCCAATAAATACATTATTTTCTTTTTTGTACTTTGGTTTGGTCGGTTTTATTTTGTTTTGGTTAAATGCCTGGTGTTAAGATTCTTAATTTAGTCAGCTTATTTGGGTGTAGTACAAGAAATTTTGTGATAAGTTGTTTTCTCAATAATTTCTCAAGCAAAATTTGAAGTCATCTCTTAAAAATGACTTTACATAAAAGTGTTTTACTTGTATTGAGTAGAGTGTTTTCATTTGAATTTTTTATTAACTCACAGTGATTTCAATTTAACTTTTGTAAAATGGTCTCATATTTTATATGCTTGTCAGATGACATAGCAATAATATTTCTGTTAAATTTACTGTGAATTTATTCTTACATATTGCTAAAGAATTTGTAGTTTCCCTATTCATTTTTAATTATTTGTGCTAACACGTGAAGTTTCAAAAGAAACCTGATTTTAAGATATAGTGTAACACATGGACTTTGGTGGCTTAAAGTGATATATCAAACATATATTAGCACTTGCCTGTAAAATACGAAGGCAGACATATCTCCATCTGCACCACGGACTTTCTTAAAAGTAAAAATCTGCACTCATGATAGAAAGTTAAAAGCACTCTGAATTCTCCTTTCCCAGCGATGCACTGTCACCTACTTGTGTTAGTAGGCAAGGCAACAGAAGTGGTCAAAACGACACAGGCTCTGGGAGGCTGGCAGAAAAAAGAAATATAACACAAAATACCAGGAGAGTCCCAACCTGGATGGACTGGAGAACTGGCTTCTGCCTGAGTTCACCTCCATCCTCCTAAATCAGCTCCTCAAGTTCACTGTCAAATCAGCACTAAATATGTACTGCGACAGAACTCTTTGCATTAAACAATTTAAAACAAAAATAACAAGAACACTATGAGTGCCCAATAAATCCTCAGTGATTAATTTCTAAGCAGATCGGGCCTGAGAGAAGCAGAACCACAACTAGGTGATGGGGAAGGGGAGTGTCACGTAGCAGGACAGAACTAGACTGACCAAGACTGCTGACCATGGACAGAGTCAGCAGTGATTGGAATGAAACAGCTGAGTCTGCTCACCAGGGCCAGAGAGCTAACAGGGCGAGGCTATGACAAAATCTGTAAAAGGTCCACAGGCTATCAACTACCATTTCCTCAGGGTACAGAAAAGATGGCAAGCCGGGCTCCACAACTAATATGCTCTGTGCTCGAACAAGCATACAGCGTCTCATTCTGCAGGGCCACCTTCAAGGAGGAAGGCTACTGATTTATAGGAAATGATGTTAGACATAAAGGATAATGATACATAGATCACAAATGCTATGGAAGAGTTCTTGAATCAGCAAATAAAAGGGGTCAATAATGTGAAGAGAGTGTGCATCAGATTTATTAGGAGGTTTTATTGCTCTGTGATTTATGAACCTCCACAGATGGCAGTGATATAATATAATATTCACAAATATGATGCAATAAACAATATTAAAGTATCCAGCAGTGCCACTTTTAGTTTCAGCTATAAACGGAAAGTAACTCTGGGCACTCTGTACTTTACAAAGGAGATGTATAGACCCTCTTGATTTTTAAAGATGACCACACTGGTCTGTTTCTACACTTGGGTTTCTTCGGGAAAAGTTTTGGTATTTGTCTAATTTTTCTGTTGTGAATGCATATGTGCCTGACAAGAGTAATGAGTGGGTGAGGTTTCACAGGTATCACTCATGAGTCAGATGGCAAGGACATTAAGGCACCATGTCTGACTGCTTGATTCCTTAGGAGGAAAGAGATTCCTCCTCTGAAATCTTCAACTATGGAGCCGTTACATTTTACCTTTTCCAAATTGTCAGAAAAAGAATAGCTGCTACAGATATACTGACCTAAAAAGCATTTAGAATTTGAAGGATATGGATATTTTCAAACTAAAATTGAGATTTTTGTCCCTGTGAAAACAATTCAGAAGCCAACACTAGATGAATAATATCAATTACCAAAGGGAAAATGGGGAATCTGTTATTCAATTCATTCATTTTCTAACAAAAAAAAAATCATTACTTTTCAAATTTGCTTAAAATAGAATAGTATCTTAAAATAACAGTAATTACGATTGATTTAAATGGCCAAAGAAAGACTAACTTAAATACCTGGTCAAAAAGAGCAGCTAATACTATTGAAGTGACCTTATTTCCTAGGATTATTTTGGGAAACAGTGTTAATGACATTTGCATTCTCTTCCTGGATATGAGAAAGTTCAGTTTTACATTAAGAGATATTATATTTTTAGGTAAAGTATACTAGTATTTAAATCTAGCCCTGTGTTGTTCAAAATGATAACTTTGAATATATTCAGAATTGCAAGGTTCAGTTTGGTTTTTCAAGTAAGGTACTGAAAATAAAATAATTTTACGTGTGATAGAATATTGCCTTCTTTCTATTTTTATTTGCTTTATCCCTACTCTGCCTCTATCTTTTATCAAACCTGCTAACACTCCTGTCCATCTCCCATACTCTCTTGCCTTGGGCTGTGAAAAATTAACTATGCATCAGCTTAGCACACATTCAATTATATTTTCTCATCTGTGCTGCCTGGGATTCTGATTTGTGAACTGTCAGATCCATCCCCTTTCTTGTCAAAATATCTTTTGACTTTATTATATACAGTCCGACCATCTGTCAACTGACAATCCTTATATATGCTATTTCTTTTAGACCATCTCCATTGTTGAAAATGAACCCAGTGCTATGTTTTTTTTCCTACCTAAAGCAGATCTTTATTTCAGCCCATCACAAACTAAAATCTTCAACTATGGAGCCATTTCTATACCACTACACTGTTTATTATGTTGAAACATTTACAGCCCACTTGACAACACTTTAGCTTCTTCCAAAAATCCATGATTTATTTTATTTGTGCAACACGTGTTACTCTGTAAACCGTGTAACATTTGAATAAACTAACTACATTTACTGGGTATTAGACTCTAGGAAATCTTCTTCATAAAATGAGTTTTGTTCTGAATGTTATCAGGTTCCAACTTATGAACAAATGTAAGGTCTAGGTACAATGGAACCAAAATTCAGACTAACAATCAGAAAACTAAACCAGGATTTCGATCATTGTATAGCCAAAAGTATTCCTATAAAAATCATCCTTAGTACTCTATACTTTTTAGCTAAATACTCTCTAAAAACTAATCTCTTTTAAGGTTAGCAAACTATTCTTCTTTCATAAATAGGAAAATTTAGGAGCATGGTGTATAATTTAACCTCATTTTCAAAAAGATGGTGGGTAGAGTAGAATGAATTAATTTGAAAGAAAGTCATCTTCCCCTGGGAACGTAAGCCCCTGGAAGCAAGGGGATGTGTTCTGTCCACTGATGTGTCCCCAGTGTGTGTAAGACTCCCTGGCCCACCAGGGCATCAATCAACATTGGTCGAAAGATGGAATGAAGTTTCTCGAAAAAGTCTCATTTGCTGCTCTGAGACTTTGCACTTCCTCTTCCTAGGACTCTTATCCAGAAATTCAAATCAAGATTTGATCCCATATGTTTTATTTCTTTGTTCAGATGTTACCTTCTCAGCAAGGTCTTCCATGACCACCCTATTTAAAATTGCAGTTTTCCCTGGAACCCACCTTTCCCTAGACCCTCTTCCCCATTTTCCCCCATTCTCCTTTACCACTTAGAGTTAGGATAGATTTTACTTATTTGTTTGATTGACTGATTGATTGATCAATTGCCCAGCTTCCTTACTGGAATGTAAGCTCCATAAGGGCAGATGTTTGTGTCTGTTTTGTCGTTGGTATTGTCTGTGGTACTAAATCAAAAATGCCAAGGATAGCACCTGCCACTTTGTAGGCACTTGATGAGTAGTTGTAGAATGAAAGGATAAATTGGAATATTTGGCTTAGAGAATATTAGAATTATTTATTACATTTCGTTTAGTTTACAGAAATGCTGACTGGTTTTAGATCTCTAAAAATATGTTTAATGATATGGAATAAGCTTGCCATACATTATTTAGGTTCTCATAAAATGTAAGCAAATCTTTGTACATTTAAGCACTTAAATAGAACACCTAGAGAGGCACCAAAAATCATTTTGAAAATTATTTGTATAGACAGAAAATGGATTGATCTATAGATTGATAGAAATAAAGATAAAGACAGATTGTGTGTGTTGGGGGGGAGTACGACTAGCCTTGTTTTGGAGGAGTCCCCAAATATACTGTTTTTTAATTTTTTTCTTCTTACTAATATGGTCTTCTTCTAGAACCTATCCTTCTTTACTAGCTGATCTGTCTTACCTAAAAATGTCCTATCTACTTATGAAGCAAAAGCAAAAACAGAAACAAATCAAAAAAAAAGAGAAAAAAAAAAAAAAAAACCTCCACAAGGCTGCAAGGAAACATGATTTAAGAGGAGAAACTGCAATGTAACTGTTTAACCATGTGCAAAATATTATTGCTGTTACAATTATGTTAGAGATGTTATGTGTTTTATTAGAAATATATTTGTTATATCAGGCTGCGGTAAGCAGAATAATGGCCTTCCAAAGACACCCACATTCCCATCTCAGAGTGTGTGAACATGCAAAAGGGACTCTGCTGATATAGTTAATTGAGGATCTGAGATGGAAAGAGTGCCTGGATTTACAAGGACAAGGGTCCTTTAGATACAGGGGAGGCAGAAGGGTTGAAGTGAGAAGAGCTGTGCTCAGAGAAGCACAGTCAGAGAGGGATTTGGAGATGCCACCTGCTAGTTGTGAAGGTGGAGGAAGGGCCCAGGAGCCGAGGAATGCCGGCTGCCTCTACAAGTGGGAAGAGGTAAAGAAACAGATTCTCTGCCAAAGCCTCCTGACTTTACCCCAGTGAGGCTCATTTTGGACTTCAAACCTCCAGAACTGTAAGATAATAAATTTCTGTTTTTGTTTTTTTTTAATTAATTAATTTATTTATTTTTGGGTGTGTTGGGTCTTCGTTTCTGTGCGAGGGCTTTCTCTAGTTGCGGCAAGCGGGGGCCACTCTTCATAGCGGTGCGCGGGCCTCTCACTGTTGCGGCCTCTTATTGCGGAGCACAGGCTCCAGACGCGCAGGCTCAGTAGTTGTGGCTCACGGGCCCATTTGCTCCGCGGCATGTGGGATCTTCCCAGACCAGGGCTTGAACCCGTGTCCCCTGCATTGGCAGGCAGATTCTCAACCGCTGTGCCACCAGGGAAGCCCAAATTTCTGTTGTTTTAAGACCCAAATTGTGTAGTAATTTTTTACAGCTGCAGTAGGACTCTATTCCATAGGCTTATTATTCCTTTTTATTATCCTTCCAACTGCAAGATTCAGGACTGACTGACACATGAACAGCGAAGTTTAGTGAAGCATAAAGAACTACTGGCCAAAAACTAATCTGGGGACAAATAAAGTTTGCCTGAAGTGCCCTTCCCTTCTTCCCAAGGTCTTTTTCTCTGGAGCTTTTCCTCTGTTCCTTTCCTGCTACTGTTCAAGGTAGTAACTGATGACTGAATGGTTAAATTTAAAAACTTAAAATAATGACTACATTCAGGTTTGAATGCAGGTTTAAAGGAATCTCTTATATGGAGAAAATCTTTTAGCTCCCGAAACATTATTTTTTTTTAATGAAATATGTTAAATGATTGATATTTTTACAAGAAATTCAGTTCATATACCTTATCCATAGCCAAAGTTTAAAAGGGATGACCTTAAAGAAGGTTCTGTTTAGTAAATACAATTTGGTTAAAAATGATATATTTTCTTACCCAGTAACAATCTGGTCTTCATAAGAACTGTAAGTATTTAATAATAATAATAATAACAATAACAATGCCTACATTAGTCTTCTGTTGTTGCCATAGTGAATTACCACAAGCTTAGCACTTAAACATTCCAAACATATTATGCCACAACTCAGAAGAATGACTGGGCTAGTTTGGTTTCTCTGCTCCACTTTTCACAGGATCAAAATCAAAGTGTCAGCTGCTGGGAAGAGTCTGCAGCAGCCTCATTCAGGTTATCAGCAGAATCCAGTTCCTTGCAGTTACCTGGCTGAGCTTTCCGTTTCCTTGCTGACTGTCAGTCTGGGGCCTCTCCTTAAAGCCTCCTTCATCCCAGTTCATATCCTCCCTCCATCTTCAAATCACCAAGGATGTGCCAGGTCCTTCTCTTGAACCTCCCTGACTTCTCCTTCTGCTGTGTCTCTCTGGCTCCAGCCTGAGAAAGTTCTCCGATTTTAAGGGTTCATGTGGTTACACTGGGCCCACCCATGTAATCCAGGAGACTCTCCCTATTTGAAGGTCCAAGAGCTTAATTACATCTGCAAAGTCCATTTTTCCACATAACAAAAGGTATTCCAGGGATAGTGTGTGGACACCTTTGAGGGCTGTTATTCTGCTTCCTACAACATGTAACGTGCATTAAGTGCTATGATGTCCCATGGTGTGTGCTAAAGTCCCAGTGTATGATACATCCTTTTCTTTAATTCTTCAACAGCCCTATGAGATGGATACCACCCTTCTCTCCTTTTTAAAGAAGAGGAAGCAGTATTGGAGAGGCTCATGTTACCTGGTCAAGTTCAGGGGTAGAGTCGGTTCTGCTGTGTGGCACATGCATTCCTAAAAAGTACTCTACTAGGTGAAATCACACGATAAAGACCACAGGCCTGATGTGAAAGATGTGGTAAAGGGCACAATATTCAACAGCGTAGCACAGAGACACATTTAAAAAAGATAAGAAACTGATAAAAGTGGTAGTACAGTGATATGCACATTAAATAATTAAAAAAATGTATGAAATTAAATAAAATATAATCTTTACCTTGAAAAAGGCCTTCAGTTTGCTTTTGGAAGTGGACATTGGAAGGTTTTGGCTTCTTGTGAAGCACTGTCAGGGGGGCTATCTGAAATCAGATGGACAGTTGTGACTGCAGAACGTGTTTGGGTGAACTGAGGTCTTTGGTAGATGTTTGAGGGGTGTGCGTGTGTGTGTGTGTGTGTGTGTTTTATAGATTCCTGGATGGCTCTGTTCAGCCCAGTGCGGTTTTCAGTATTCACCTAGTGTTTCTCTAGGAAGAATTCATGCATAAGAGAACACGAAATTCACATTACGCTCAAATCGTTCTTTAATATGTCAATTACATTGGAATAAATTTGTGTTTACAAAACAAGTGTTACAGCAGAACTGCCTGTAGTGAGAGGCAGACTAGCTCAGAGCAGTAAAATTCCATGAGTGCCTCAGCTCGTGATACACATACACATACCCCGCATGCATCAAAGAAGACAACATAAAAGATAAGTACAAATAATTCTAAGGAATTTCCACATTGACATGAAGTTTAGTATCTTTCATAATCCTTTCTTGAGATCTTTTGATGTAGTGACTCTCATAGTATGGCCAATAAATCACTATTCTACTGCAATTTCTGGCCTCGCTCTACTTTAAACCTAAGTATAAACACCCATAGCAATTGAATGATGGAATTTTGAGAAAAGCTTTATAGCATAGTTTTAAAGGGCATGCACTTCAGTTAGATATGCTCCTTTCGAAGTAAACAGGAAGAACTCTATATTCCTTAATGTAAATTTTGTTTTGGTCATCTACACCTGCACACAGATATAAAGAAAGGGGGTGGGAAGGTGAGTTAGATGAACAATTTCAAGGGCTTAATGAGGTCTAGGTATTTTATACACAATCTAATTTTGTTCCCCCAACAACTGGGGGGAGGTGTCTTATTAAACTATTTATTTTATGAATTATGAAAATGAATTTCAAGTAAGTCAAATAACTTTCCCCACATCACACACCAGTCAACCACAGGATGAGGATTTTAAAGCAAGTCTCTCTGTTGACGATGAAGTCCATTTCCTCCACATTAAAGGCCTGACCCAGTCAAAAAGTAAAGTATGTCTTCATCCTGGTTACTCATCTGAATTTGTAACCTAAGCTCAATAAACATAAAAATAAACTTGTTATCATATCCCCCCAAACAAGCTTTCCTCTTTTTCCCCTCATTATTAATATGATCGGTCAGCTACACAAGCCTAAAATCCTCCCTCACCCACCACAAGCAGTAATTTACCAATTCTTATTGATCATTAAAGCATTTCTAGAATCTGAGTCTTTCTATTTTTTATCCACCATTCCAATGCAAACCCTATAAAACTATATTACTGAAATAATGTCAACTTGTCTTTCTTAGAAAGACAAGAATATCCAGGATCTACTTTTTCAAATTCACCTTCCAAAATGTCAGTAGATTTAGCTTGCTATTATGAAATCTGAGATAAATGAACACCATTAGTCCTCTGGAAACAAACCCTTAAACAAAGTAGAGGATCTTGTATTTGGAATGTGATGCCTGCAGTAATGCATTTTTGTGCACAACCTCCCCTCGCCTTGTTAGTTTCATGGAGCTTTGCCAAAGTGGGATAGTCTCCTTCCAGGATCTCTGGAATAAGAAGGACAGGAAAACCACTCTTAGCATATGAAGAAGTCTCACAGGAAACATTATTTAAAACACACAAGTCGTGGCTAGCGCATGGGTCTCGCGGAGTAACCAGAAATCCCCAGGGCTTCGGTTTTGTGGGCTTGCTCATTTCACCCACGTCCATGAACATCAGTAAACATGTGCACAAGAACTGTAGGTCCATATGTCTTTCTTCTGTCTCCTATACTCCCTGAGCCTCCCGCTGCAACCTTCTGGACCACATGCGTTCAGGAATCTGTTCTAGCTGAATAATTAACTAACACCTAGGCTTTTATAAACATAAGAAAACCTTCCCCTTTTGAACAAATGGAGGGAATAGTAATTCTTTTTCTCAAGACTCTGTTCAAAAATAATGCCATTTAAAGATCAAGCTTGGGGCACGATTGAGCTTTCATGCCAACAGTGTCATAAAGAGAATTTTGAAAGCCGTCAAATCCCATGTGGAGACTACAGTTGACCACTGCTCCAATCCAGACTGGGGTGGAAAGTAAGTTGGACTTGGAGAGGGTTCAAGTTCAAAGTGAGTCTTTTTCTTGCTGCAGTTGTGGAAAGCATATTCTGAAACCCAAAAGGGAATTCTCCTCAATGTTTCAATTTGTTTGAAACAATATTGACTGCTTTGATTTTATGTTTATTGCCCATAATACTGGCATTTTAGGACATAAAGTTACTTTACAAAGTTATATTAGGTGTCCTCACTTTCAAAATGCATTCCCCTTGTCTGTTTTACACTTCAAAAGACGGATGGCAACATTGGGTGCTTTAACCTGGTTTGCTTTGGTTTATGAATATTTCGAGTGTGTCTGTGGTGTTGGGGATGCTTTCGTAACTCCTTGTTCTAACAGTAGTTTTGATGTGTGGCTTTATGAATCTGATCCTTTGAAACACACAGTGTTGCACTGCATTGCCTTGGATAATTTGGCCCTGTTGCTACACAGTTACCTTCTGTTTCACCTTCGAACCTTTCCATTTCTTTTCCAGGGCATTGGTCCCGAAATACCCTAGCCTTTCCAGTCTTTGAAACAAGCTGCCAGAGAGACGAATAAATTTTTTGTTCACAATATGACTGTAATGACACTGGTAGCACTAATAATGGAGTTGCTCTTGTAATTTGCACCTTTTTGGTATAAGCACTTGCAGAGTTGGTGCTATTTTTGGATAAATACACATAGGATTCAGAAATTTCACTGGGCTCATTCCCTGTTTCTGGAATATTAATTCACAATCTCTATATTTCTCTAACTCCTTTAGAAATTATTGTCCTAGAACTGGCCTTTTTCATGTCTTCTTTTTGCTGCATCCTAATTTTTTCTCAACATGAAATTCCCATTACAGCCACCAGCAGCTTTTTCCCCTTTATCATCACCACCATCAAATCACTCTCTCACTGCTTCTGGAGCTATCTTTCTGAAATAGACGCATCATATTTCCGCCAACCCTGCCCTGACCATCTACTCATAGACACAAAGGAAATATTCAGTCCAGCCTCCTCTCCCAATTTACTTTATTATTCTTATACTATTTTACACATGGCACCATATTGTATGCCGGAACACCTCCCTCATTAATTCTTATACAGCTGGATAATTATTTTATATTTATCATGTTTCTAAAGAATTAAACTAAACAAATAAATCAACTGATGCATTATATTTTTTTCAACATTTTCAGCGACACCTAGGACTATGTCACACACAGTGTTTCTTGGTTAATGGTCATGATCATAGTAGACTCCTTTGACAAATTTAACAGATTTACATCTTGACATGTGTATAATACATAAACCCATGGATTGCAATTTTCAGTATTTTTTCTCCTTAAGGAAACTCAATGGCAAAATTCAACCATCTGCACATAACTGTTTGCACACATCTATATGCCATAAAACTGTGAGTTTAAGACAGAAAGCTTTTTAAAAAGTGTCAATTGTCTTAATACAAAGAAATATTTTCTTATTTCTGAAAATAGGAGTTCCTAAATTTGACTACTAAAATGTGATCTGGGTGGTGGTGGTGAGATGAATTGGGAAATTGGGATTGACATATATACACTAATATGTATAAAGTGGATAACTAATAAGAAACTGCTGTATAAAAATAAATAAAATTCTAAAATTCAAAAAAAAAATTTAAATATAAAAAAATAAATAAAATGTGATGCTGTTTTCTGCTTGAAGCAGCTGTCTTAAAGCCTTTATCTATTTTTGTGTATGCCCTGGAGGGAGCATCATGTAAGCAAGCGGGATTCTCTTTTGTGATGTGCAGTATCCTTTCATGTAAATATCAATCTCCTTGTATTTCTGTTAGTAGAATGATGCTAGGTGATGACCTATTAGTTTTAAATTCAGAACTCTCACATTTCCTTGATTGATATTTTGAACGTTATTTGATTCTTTAAATCACCACTATTTTTTGTCCTGAGTAAAGAGGAGCTGCCTTGTGAACAAGGTTCTAAAGAAATGTAAATACAGTTCATGACCAGTGTGCAGAATTATATAGATCTTTACAATTGATGTTCTGAGAGTGGCAAAATAAGGGGTATCACACCTTGAAACTCAGAGATTACATGAAAGATGTTCGATTAACTCCTGTCTATTTTTCTTCATACTTCTCAAAACTTCCGCTTTCCTGTCTCACAGGCCTTATGACCCTCTTTCTCCAAGTCTTTACTAATTTAAATCAGTCTTTTGTTTTATAACTTCTTGATTTAAGCACCTGTACCCATTGTTCCCATTAATACAACAAAATATACTATGTCAAACTTATCTAATTTTTATTAAAGGGAATGGGGAGAAAATGGGAAGCTGTGAGTACTTACAAATTTTTATCTAATTTAACCTCGTTTTGTTTAATTTTATCTAAATTTTACATAAAGCTTAGTGTATTTCATATAACGATAATATTACACAGGTGGTGGTTATAAAGGAACATATCCATCTAGGCATGAATTATGCAATATTTCTCAAGAAGTGTTCTGTGCATAGAAAACAAAAACAAACCAAAAAAAAGGAAAAAGCATAAATGTATGTGCATGTGCATGTGTGTGTGTGTGTGTGTGTGTGTGTCCATTTGGTTTAGTTGAATACAAAGGAGAGATGTTTGGGACTAGATACGAGGTAACCTGATGTTTAAGAGTATGGACCACAGAGCAAGAATACCTGGGCTGAAATTCTTGCCTGCATTCAATATCAGTTGGGCTTTGGGAAAACTACTTAATCTGTTTGTTACTGAATTTTCCACTTAAAGAGTAGAGATAACAACAACACACATTACATAGGCTTGTACTGAGAATTAAATTACATAATTCTTAAAAAGCCCATAGAATGGTGAGTGTCTAGTAATTACTGAGTACATGTTGGTAATAACAGTGATATGATTCTATTTAGAAAGATGCAATGAACCCAATTTCCCCATAGCAGCCTCATTTTTCTCACATTCGAGCTGCACCATATTTGTAGAATTCCAGATTCGATTTTGGTTATGCATCATTAACTTCCACTTGCCTTTCACTGCCTAAGACATCCCTACATGTTAATTCTGTAGCTATGATATTTTTAGAATTGACTTAGCATGTGACCTAGACAATCTTTTAAAGAAGAATTCAATATTTCAAAAATTATTATTTCTCACGAATTTCTGGAAAACTTCATTTCAGTGTATTTTCTGAGCAAATTCAATCTGGGTTACAGAGGATAAGAAACAAGTCAAAATAAAACAATCTATGGTTATACTATTAAGTTTATTGCTTTTGTATGATAAGTAAGTAGAAATAACTGCTCTGAAAATTTCCATTAAAAATTTTTATGGCCCTCCATCATGAAAAAATATCGAGGTCTTTAAGCAATCACATTGTTTGAAATGCACATATGTATATAAGTATATGTATATATTTACATAGGGTGGAAATATACAGGAAAGTTATTATATAAACACATTTATTTATTTTACATTCAGTAAACTTGTCATATTATATATTAATCTAATTTTTGTACAATTTTTTTCAGAAATAGATTTTTTTAACTTTTTATTTTATATTGGAATATCGTTGATTAGCAATGTTGTGATAGTTTCAGGTGTAGAGCAAAGTGATTCAGTTATACATATACATGTATCTATTCTTTTTCAAATTATTTTCCCATTTAGGTTGTTACATAATATTGAACAAAGTTCCCTGTGTTATACAATAGGTTCTTGTTGGTTATCCATTTTAAATATAGCAGTGTGTACATGTCAATCCCAAATTCCCTAACTATACCTCCCTCTCACCCTTCCCCTTAGAGAATGAACCATAAGTTTATTCTCCAAGTCTGTGAGTCTGTTTCTGTTTTGTAAATAAGTTCATTTGTATCATTTCTTTTTAGATTCCACATATGAGCAATATCATATGATATTTCTCTTTTTCTGTCTAACTTACTTCACTCAGTATGACAATCTCTATGTCCGTCCATGTTGCTGCAAATGGCATTATTTCATTCTTTTTTATGGCTGAATAATATTCCATTGTATATATGTACCACATCTTTATCCATTCCTCTGTCAGTGGACATTTAGGTTGCTTCCATACCTTGGTTATTGTAAACAGTGCTTCAGTGAACATCAGGGTGCCTGTATCCTTTCGGACCTGTTTTTCTCTGGATATATGTCCAGATGTGGGGTTGCAGGATCATATGGGAGCTCTATTTTTAGTTTTTTAAGGAACCTCCATACTGTTCTCCATAGCAGCTGTACCGATTTCATTCCCACCAACAGTGTAGAAGGCTTCCCTTCTCTATATACCCTCTCCAGCATTTGTTGTTTGGGGATTTTTTGATGATAACCATTTTGACTGGTGTGAAGTGATATCTCATTATAGTTTTGATTTGCATTTCTCTAATAATTAGCAATGTTGAACATCTTTTCATGTGCTTCATGGCCATCTGTATATCTTCTTTGGAGAAATGTCTATGTAGGTCTTCTGACCACTTTTTGATTGGGTTGTTTGTTTTGATGATATTAAGCCACATGAGCTATTTATAAATTTTGGAGACTAATCCCTTGTCAGTCACAACATTTGCAAATATTTTCTCCCATTCTGTGGGTTGTTTTTTCATTTTGTTTTGCACAGCTTTATGTATTATACATTTAATAATGGTGTGTATTAACTGTACTAAAGTTTCCTTTATATGGTGAGCAAGTGCATGTGTACAAAGTGAAATTATTTGCCTATTAAACAATGCATTTTAAAAGTGAGGTCAAGGTCACTGTGAACATGACGATACCTGCTCTGAAAAACCATGTGGAAAATATCTTCACTATGAGAAGACATGGATTTGTTCAGTTTTATTGAGGTGTAATCCACAACATTGTAAGATATTTAAAGTGTACTACATGATGATTTGATATACATATTCATTGTGGAGCAATTTCCACCATCAATCATTTAACACCTCTATCACCTCTCATATATACATATTTTGGTCAAAACATTTAAGTTCTACTCTCCTAGCAAATGTCAGTTATACAATACAGCATTGTCCACAATAGTCACCATGTCATACATTAGATCCCTAGGCCTTATTCATATTAAAACTGAAAGTTTGTACCCTTTTACCAGGCTTTCCCTACTCCCCTCCATCCCCAGCCCCAGCAACCATTTTTCTCCTCTCTGCTTCTATGAGTTCAATTTATTTTTGTTTGTTTTAGATTCTAGATGTAAGTGAACCATACAGTATTTGTCTTTCTTCCTCTGGTTTATATCACTTAGCATAATGCCTTCCAGGATCATCCATGTTATTTCAAATGACAGGATTTCCTTCTTTTTTAAGGCTAAATAATATTCCTCTATTATTATATTTATACATATTTCACATTTTCTTATCCATTCATCCATTGATGGACACTTAGGTTATTTTAATACCTTGGCTATTGTAAACAGTGCTGAAATAAACATGGAAGTACAGATATCTCTTCAAACATCTTGTTTCCATTTCCTTTGGATATGTGCCCAGGAGTGGAATTGCAGGATCATATGGTAGCTTTATTTTTAGCTTTTTGAGGAACCTCCACATTGTTTTCCATAGTGGCTATACCAGTTTACATTCCCACCAACAGTGAACAAAGATTTCCTTTTCTCCACATCCTCACCAGCATTTGTTATCTCTTATCTTTTTTTGTGTGTGTGGCTGTGTTGGGTCCTTGTTGCTGTGCAGTCTTTCTCTAGTTGTGGCGAGCGGGGTCTACTCTTCATTGTGGTATGTTGGCTTCTCACTGTGGTGGCTTCTCTTGTTGAAGAGCATGGTCTCTAGGTGCATGGGCTTCAGTAGTTGTGGCACATGGGCTCAGTAGTTGTGGCGTATGGGCTTAGTTGCTCTGTGGCATGAGGGATCTTCCTGGACCAGGGATCAAACCCATGTCCCCTGCATTGGCAGGCGGTTTCTTAACCACTGTGCCAACAGGGAAGTCCCTCTCTTGTCTTTTTGATAATTGCCATCCTAAATGTTGAGAGGTGATATTTCATTGTGGTTTTGATTTGAATTTCCTTCTTGATTAGTGAGGTTGAACATTTTTCATATACCTATTGACCATTTGTATGTCTACTTTGGAAAACATCTATCCAGGTCTTTTGCCCATTTTTAATTGGATTGTTTGTTTCACTTTTGACTTGTATGAGCTTTTTTGTATATTTTGGATATCAACCCCTTATCAGATATGTGGTTTGCAAATATTTTCTCCCATTTAATAGATTGCCTTTTCCTTTTTGTTGATGGTTTCCCTTGTTGAGCATAAGCTTTTTAGTTTTTCATAGTCCCATTTGTTTATTTTTGCTTTTGTTGCCTTTGCTTTCAGTGTCAAACCCAAAAAATCATTCCCAAGACAAATGTTAGGTGGCTTATCACCTATGTTTCTTTCTAGAGTTTTACAGTTTCTGTTTTTATGTTCAAATTTTTAATCCATTTGAGTTGACTATTAGGATATCATGTAAGATAGTGGATTTGATTTTTGACCGACTTACTAGTTCGCTGACCAACCTTGGGTTAATTACTCAATTTTCCTGTATCTAAGATTTCTCACTTGTACAATGAGGATGTAATCACTAAATGAAGCAAATAATTGTGTCCCTTTTTATAAGATGTATTTGTTAGCATATTTTCTTTGCCTCCCCCCATTTTCAAAAGGAAATATTTACTTTTGGAAGTACATCTCCTACAATGTATTCATATTTTTTATTAGTTCTTCATATTTTGGGAAACTAATTGAACAGTCTAACTCTGGATGTATCAAGTATGAAGAAAAATTAGAAACAACCGCAAAGTAGATTCCTAGATTGTTAGCTGAAGGGCACACACACACACACACACACACACACACAAAGTAGGGTAAAAACATTTTGGAAATAAGCTTAAAGAAAGTGCCACCAGCAAGCTCACCAGTCTGCAGTACCTCATGATTTATTAATTTTCATGGTGTGAAGTTAAAATAAATGGTCTATCATGTTAATTAATAGCCCAAATTTTAATAAGAACAATGTGTTACTGCATACTGCCCCTCTAGGACAAATTTTCATACTGGCATCTGGCTTGTTCACACAATCTAGCTTCCCATTTTGGATTTCAATGGTCTACATGATTAATGTCTAATGCTGACATTACTCTCTCCATTGCTTCAGGAACACTTAGAGGTGATTTGTGGTGAATGATCTGATTTTCCTAACAGAGATATACATATGGGCAAAGATATGGTGTTTAAAATAATTAGGTAGCTTATTGAATATAAAGTATTTATGTAAAATTTTTAAATGTGGGTAAATTTATAGATTTATTAAATGGGAAGAGTGAAACAAGGAGAAAATATTTAAGTGAAGAAGGCAATAATGTCATCCTACTGGATATAGAAAAATAAAGGCTCAGAATGAATTCCCTCAAATTTTATTTTTAAGCTTAAGAAGTGACTGATATTTAAGAGGCTGCAGGTAATTTTTAAAATATGTATGCATATTTATCAAGAAAAACCCTTTGGGAAGTTTGATTTCTGAAAACACTACGACCATTCAAATTACTCTTATAATGCACAATTGTGTGGATTTCATATTTTCATTTAGAAAAATATGTTATCAAAGGATGCATGCTCATTAGAAAAGACAAATTAAATAGGGAAAAGAAGCATAATAAAGAAAAATTCTAACACTCAAACATAATTATGGTTGACATTTGGTCATGATTTTTCCAGATATATGTCTTAATATTATGTCTCTATATTTCTGCAATTCACATAGAAGGACAATCTGTTGCATTGCTTATTGCTCTGTGTGTGTGTGTGTGAATAATCTTTACCCTCTGCATGAATTAACTAATACAATATTCAAAATAAACATGAGATATCAAGAACTATGAAGAGTCTGTGATTTCACCTTTCTTGCAAGCTTGCAGGTTAGGCTGCCACAGTTTCATAAATGCTGATAGAATAACAGGGACACCTGAATCAGAGCCAGTGGACTTGATTACTCCTGGCACAGCAGGAATCATGAGCTTCATGTTTGTTCTGGTTCCCAGTCTCTTAATCCCATGACCCAATGGAGAACATTCTAGATGGGTGATGGGCATGCAGTAGGTTTTCATCACAGCTGTAAAAATCTAAGTTTATAAAGGATTCTTTTATAAAGGAGTTGCTAGCAAACCTGCTAAATATTGGCCCTGGAGGGAGATATTATTCGCCATTACCCCCTGCCCCTTCCCATTCCACAGCAAACAAATCTGTCCTTCACCCTGGAGGAAGACAAATATCCTTGTAAAGATAGTCAAGGACAAAAGTCATCAATGCCTCTATGCACATGATGTGGTGAAGTGTCTATCAGCACAGTGATGTAGTTTTATCAAAGTGGGGCAGATCAGATACTGTTCTCAGAAGTTAGATATTGGGAGTAAGGGGATTAAGTTATTCTGATCTGACTTATTTAATAAAAGTCATAAACAAAATAGGGAGATCTAATTGTCTACATTTTTCTTTATTTGTTAAAATAAGCCAAATATCAGAATAAGCTCTTTGGGGTATAGACGGTCTTCACAGTTATGTATAATAATAGAGTATATACATAAAACTTCACTGTTATATATAATACTTCCATTTGCAGGTACATTTTTGCACATGTCTATTTATTTTTCAAATCAAATTTCGAGGAGAATTGCTGGGTTTACAAGATCGGAGAGTCCCCATATCTTCAGGCTGCACTCCTTCCGCTTAGGGCTTCTACTTAACACATGTTCACTAGATCTGATGAGAACTAAAGATTTTCTTAAATAGAACCAAGGAGTTGTGCTTCTGTGGGCTCCTCCTGGTTTTCCTAGGCTTTTTACTTTGTATATTTCTATTTTCTATAATTCTATACATTTAAGTCCATGAGAAGCCTCGCTGTGTTTTGTACTCTACATTAATTCATAGTAAGGTTCCTGCTTTATTTTAATAGTCAATTCAACTTCACTTTCTACTGTTTTCGGTAGAGGAAATATAAACTGTTTTAACAAAGAGATTTCAAGATAATTTGACCTCATAATGTGAATGTTTCTGTCTCTCTCTCTCATTACCATCCATTGGTGATCAGACCTTCCCACCTTGTAGAGCAGCTCTGCTTTATGAGATCATTCAATCATTGCTCTCCCACACCCCGCAGGCTTTTTAAAGAAACGCTCATAGGACATTGCCTCCAAATCCAGGAGTCACAGCAGATATTATTTTATTGATATATAAGAAGGAAAAATATAGTAAGTGTTATATATATATATATATATATATATACTATTTATACCAGAATACTCCTATTAAAACTAAACAAGGCTCAGTTATAAATGGGATTATAATAAACATAAATCTTCAACTTCTTCCCAATATTTTTTGTAAATGTTTTCCGCATTATTACATACATACCTAACTCGATTGTTCAAATGCCTGCAGAGTGTTTCATGCAGATTATTTCAGAATTTTGCTATCACAAGTAATTTTTTCAGTGAACAATTTTGTTTATGTCTTTGTGTAGTCATGCAGTTATGTCCATAGGATTTATTTCTAGAGGTAAAATTATTTAGGCAGTTGAATAAATTTTGAGACATTCTAAATCACATTGAAAAATTGTTCTTCAAAAGAATATGCACCAATGATTACTATTCCTTGTGTTCTGCTCTGGGAAAGACAAAGTAATTAATGCCCTCTTACTTTCTCCTGCCTCTATCTCCTCACTACCAACTAATTAGATATATTTTGTTTTGTTTCATCTTTCATATGTTGATGTCCTCATATACCCATTTAAATTATGGTATTTTAATGACTGTCTTTGTTTCATAATTTATCACACATATAATAATAATTATATATATATTACCACAATTTAGGAGTTATATATTTGAATGCATCACTACTAATTGCAAGAACTTTGACCCTGAGAATTCCCTATTCATGAATGTGCTCTTCATATCCATCTCCTGATTGGCTAAATTATATATTCAATTATAATTTGATGGAGTGATACAGGTGTTATAGTTCCAAAATCTTTGTAAAGATATTTGTTTCCATATGTTCTGCATCATAGTAGCAATGCTAGATTAAAGGAAGGGAAATGGTTTTACATGGTGTAATATGTGTCTTTTACCTCATTGCCACAGTTAATCTCCAGAGTAGGCAGAAGTTGCAGTCAGATTTTCCACACTTTTGTGGAATTTTTCCATTCTTCTTCTCTTACCTCTCCAAGAAAGGAACATTTTTGAACCTTTCAGGATCTCCTCCACTGGTTTATAAAAACACTATATTGCATTTCTAATTTAAAAAAGTTACATGTCTTTCCCCTCAGTGCTCTTTCAAATTGGTTCAAATTAAATTTTGTGTAATAGATACTCTTCAGAGATTGGAGTGTAGTGATTTTAAGCATATATGAAATTTTCTGCTTTATTTTTATTATTTTTCTTCATTTTGTTGACTTTTAAGAACCAATATGCACCCATACTGGCATGTTCCTGAAAGTTTGTGCATGAAATAAATTCAGAGATTTTTATCATTATAAAAAGGCTCAAAAGAAGAGCTTTATCTAATTAATAATGATACATATAAACACAGCTAAATGTTATTTTATTAGTATCTTTGTTAAATATAGTACCAGAATAATTATTCTCTAGAAGTGCCGCATTTTTCAGATGTTGGATGTTTATTAATATATTTTATTTCTAATGTGCAAATCTTATTCTGTATGAAAAACATGATGATCATACTGAATTAACTTTTTGTTCAAATTAAACTTTGATAAACAAAAATTATCATCAAAATTGTTTAAAACTATTCACTTTTTAAAATTTGGTGTTTAATAGTTTTATTCTAAGATGTGTGCGGGGAGAGACTTCTTCATGTGTTCCTCAGGTGTTTGCACATCTTGCAAACAGACACAATGACTCCCTTTGCCTTTTCTAGAGTTTAGACAGTGTCTCTCTCAGGAGTGGAGAACAAGTTTGTTCACAGTTCAGTGTCATAAGAAAATGACACCCTTGGGCAATGGTGAGGCAGCTTTGCAGGCCTCACACAGGACTTGGGTTTCCAAGCCCAGGGTACCTGGCTGTGCCACAAACCCACTCACGAGCTCTATCCACCTGACTCATTCTACATCACCAAGAGGGTCTGGCAGGAAACCCACATGGCCTTCTGAGCCTTGGGCACCCAGGTTCTTTTCCTATGACCTTGTCTTTCTTTTGTCTTCCTGTGTGAAATTTGGCATGTTAGCATCTTAGCTTGTGAGCAGATCAAAATTTCAGAACCTTCTTAGTTCTTGAAAGTATGAAGAAATAGTTTAAACACAGGATTATTTAATCATGTATTTCATACTAACAAATAATAAAATGTTTTCTTCCTATTTGATCTATCAGTAAAATATTTTTCCTTCAAGACTTGCTTAAATCATTGCTTTAGCCATTAAGAACTTTCTTGCACCCAAAACCATTTATTCCCCATAGAACTGGTTAGTAATCCTTCAAATATTTCTATACTGAAATGCTTGAACTTATATTTTTAAATATTTATGTCCATATCTATAGTGCATAGTACAGTATAGAGCATTAAATATTTAATAAAGTTTACCAAATAAATAAATGAACAATGAATATCCTTTTGGATGTGTCTGTATGGCCCTTAAGAGTATAAACCTGAATGAACCCAGAGTTCAACAGAAAGGACTTTGGAATGGGCTATGGCATGGGAGTATGTATTCACAGGTGTTCCTGGAAGTGGCACATTTTTTCCAGACCTGTTCAAATATCTCACTTAAATATCTGACTGACCTTGACAACTTTCTGAACTGATTACCTAAATTGATCAATTTAAGTAAATGTGTGATATGTGTGTATGTATGTATATATATATATATATATATATATATATATATATATATATATATATATATATGTATATATGTATATATATATATACATACGCATATATATTTACAATTCTTAATTTACATTTTCTTTTTAAGTCTCTATTTTGCAATTTTTAATGTTATTTTACAAACTATACATGTGTGTGCTTGTATGTCTTACTGTCTTTGTCCCACACTGAGCATATTGGTGACTACATTCTGTCCGTTCATTTACAGAACCATGAGGCTGTAACCATAGACGACTGATACTGTAGGTTCCATCCTGTACTTTATCTATGTAGAAAGAGTATGTGAAACTTACTTTAGTCCTCTACTTATAAAAACTTCCATCCTCGGGAACTGTTCTGTCTTTTAGACACATTCTTTCTTTTAAGATGTGTAAAAATGGTCTAAGTATGATTTAAGCCAAATTACTTTGGAAGATAATGGCTCCCTTATTCTTATTTAGGTGAAGTTGAATCACATAAAATGTTCTGGATTAATAGCTGAGGAGAAAAAAAATTTTCATTTTGTGACCAACAGCACAAGGGTAAAAGCTTTACTGCAATTTATTACTTTCAATAAATAGTCACTGATGTGCTCTCTATTCTTAAATTAATTGTTAGAAATACCAAATCAAATTCAACAAAATTGAACATTGTATTTTTGAAAGATGAATCTACTATTTATATATATATATTTATTTTAATTTTCAGCTACTATCATTTCACTTTCTGACAGAACAAGAAATTTTCTACAGAAAAAAAGTAGAACACGATGATTTCAAACTTTGCTTCATTGATTGGTATAAATTTGTAAGGTTTTTAAATAATTATGAAGTTTCTATTCAAGTGTTCTCCCCATATTTTAAAAAAATAGGATAAAGTTGTCCTTAATATTTCTTTATAATCCTTAAAATATTTATAGAATTTTCTATTATTTGTAAAATCATTGATAATTGTTTTCTCTCATTTTTACATGATCAGTCCTTCCAGGGGTTTATTTTATTAATCTTTTCAAAAAATCAATTCTTGTGTTTGTAATTTTTTTCTATTATTTATTTGGTATTGAATTACATTGTTTATTTTTATTTACTTTCCTATATTTACTTCAGGTTTAATTTATGTGTCTATTTTTTTTTTCTAGCTTCTTAGGAAGAAATTTAGATCATTAATTTGAAATTTTTCTTATTATTTAATAAAAGCTTTTATAGTTATATTTTTTCTCTGAGCAGTAGTTTAGCAGCTTCTTATGCATTTTGTATTTCTATTAAGTTAAAATTATTGTCTAATTTCCCTGCGATGTTTTTGACTTCAGTGTGATTTAGAAGTGCATCGCTTAAAATCCAAATATATGTGACTATTTAATATATTATTTTAATGGTTTTCTTTTCAATTTATTGTCTTTTGAAACAACCTCTGTAAGATTTCAGTCTCTTGTAATTTACTGAGACATGTTCTACAGTGCAACACTTGTCTCCTTTGCTTACTGTTTCTTATGCACTTTTTGCTCTGAAGTTACCGAGTGTACGTCTTATACAGGTGAATTAGAGCAAGGTGGTTGATAGTTTAATTTACAACTTTTATGGCATTATTGAATTTTCAAGTTTGCTTACAAATACTTAAAAACAAACTTTAAAATTTCCAACTATGACTTTATTTGATTCTCTAGTTTTAGGTGCATTTGTGTCTAGGATTGTTATCTCTTCCTGATACATTGCTTATTGCATCCTTTTGAAATCCCTTTCTTTACCTCTGGTCATACTCCTTATCTTAAAGTCTTTTTTTTTTGTTGGATATTAATATAGCAACTCCAAATTTCTTATGTTTCTTGTTTTCATGATATATTTTTTCTATCCTTTCACTTTTACTTTCAACTTATCTGTGTCTTTAGATTTCAAGTGCATCTTTTTATTAGGCTATGGCTGGGCCTTACTTTTATCCATCTTAAGAATTTTCTGTCTTTAGGGTTGGATTTGGGTCTAACATGTTATTAGTTTTGTATTTATTTAATCTGGTTTTGATTTCTTTTTCATCTTCTTCTGTTTTCTTTTCAGTTAGTGGAACGTTTTTAATATTTCATTTTAATTCTTTTATTGACTATATCTCTGCATTACATTTTTTATTGTTTCTCTAGTGAGTGAATTTTTAATGTATCCCAGTCCACCTAAAATTAATATTGTAACACTTTTTATAAAAATGTAAAAATCTTGTCATACTATTTCTTCATACCCCGATCAGATCTCTGTGCTATTGCTCTCATATATATATATATCTCCAAGAATAAAGTGTTATCATTTTTGCTTTAAAGAATCATATATTTTAAGAAAATGAGAAGAAAAAATATAGTTTTTATATTTACCTACATATTTGCTTCACATGATGCTTTTTATTCTTAATGTAGATTAAAAATCTGCAAAATTGTTTCTCTTCAGCTAACACATTTTTTAACAATTTATTGTACTATAGTTCTGCTGGCAACGTTATCTGTTATCTCTTATCCAATGATGGTCTTACTTAACCATCATTTTTGAAGAATATTTCTGATGGATACACAGAAGAACATGGGATTTTACCCTCAGGCAGTAGACATAGGATAAGAAATCTCATTCAGTGCAATTATCTTCTTTCAAAGCTGAATCTTCTCCAGTTTCCTCCTGTTTTTGGTCATCTACAGTGCCTACAAACAGTTATGGTTTTATATTTTACCCAGTTTTTAAAACTTTTATCTACAAGATAATTATTCTGGTATAAACCACTGTGTCCATACCTAAAGTGGTAACATTTGAGGTTTGCTCTGAAGCCTGTGTCCTGGGCTGTTCTCTTTTTAGCTGCTTCCTTTCCTGGTTCTCTCCAGTGAACTAACTGGCCTCACATTTGGTCTGCTGCTCTCGTATGTGTGTGTATATATGTGTATATATATATATATATATAATTTCCCAGACTCCTCTTAAGTGCTTACCTCTAAAATATCCATTACTTTCAAGATTGTCTTTAGGTTTGAACTTTCCAACATTCTGTTTCAAATAAAATCAGTTCCTTAAAGGGAGGGTGAAAACTCTGATTTATGAATTGCCTCTCCTCTCGGGCAAAATCTCTGAACCACTGCTCCAGGCCACTGTTGAAGAAGACGACCTCTGGTTTCCTCTGAATGCAGAAACTCTACCCTATAAGCAAGCTGGAGCTAAGGCAGCCTGGTTCCTGTATTCTTGGCCTGCTGCAACAAGGGTGAAATTTCTGCCCTCTGAGTGACATAAAAGAAATCAAAGAGTTATTTTTAAAATGTGTAGTTGGAAATAAGCTAAACTAATAAACCTAACTTGTATCAAGTTCATAAGAATGTTACATAAATAAAAGAGTTATTTCAAGTGAGTATCCCTCTTGCATGTAGTGAGATATGTTTTAAGGACAAAAAGCAGTACATGAAAATCAAATTTACTCTTTTGGATACTCAAAGGCCAGATGTATTGAAAGGATACAGTGGCTGGCCTGAATGAAACCAATGGTTAAATATGGTGTAATGTGGGCTTTAAAAAGAATAATGACTATAAGTGATTATCAAATAGTAAAGAGAAAAATATGAGTTCCTAGTGTTACTAAAAAAAAAAAAAGTGAGAGAAAAATTTCACTTACTACCATTGAAAAGGATTATTACTTCAACTCCTTTTTTAATATTAGTAATGAAATGGAAAGAATTAATTATTTACTTTGCCTTTTTAAGAGAAATAGTGGCTCATCTACAGTTGGTGATGGAAAAAAAAAGTCATTTCATTATGACAGAATTTGAATGGAACTGAATAGAGAGCCCAGAAATAAACTTACACACCTATGGTCAATTAATCTACAACAAAGGAGGCAAAAATAGACACTGGGGAAAAGACAGTTTCTACACAGGGAACAAAATTCAATAACATGTGATAAACCATAATATGAAAAGAATATGAAAAATAATGTGTATATATGTATAACAATAATTTTGCTGTATAGCAGAAATTAACACAACGTTATAAATCAACTATACTTCAATTAAAAAATATAGAGACAGTAAAAAGAAAAAGAAAGAAAAAATTCTTCAATAGGCGGTGTTGAGAAAGCTGAACAGCTGCATGTAAACCAATGAATTAGAACATTCCTTCTCACCATATGAAAAATAAGCTCAAAATGGTTTAAAGAGAAATATAAGGCATGAAACCATAAAATCCCTAGAAGAGAACATAGGCAAAATATTCTCTGATATAAACTGTAGCAATATTTTCTTATATCCGTCGCCATAGGCAAAAGAAATAAGAGCAAAAATAAACAAATGAGACTTAATCAAGCTTAAAAGTTTTTGCGCAGCAAAGGAAATCATAAACAAAACAAAAATACAACCTGCAGGATGGGAGAAAATATTTGCAAATGGTGTGATCAACAAATGGTTAATATCTAAAATATACAAACAGCTCATACAACTCTATATCAAAAAGCAAACAACCCAATCAAAAAATGGGCAAAAGACCTATAGACTTTCCTCCAAAGAAGACATACAGATGAACAACATGCACATGAAAAGATTCTCAGCATTGCTAATTATTAGAGAAATGTAAATCTAAACCATAAATTAAATGTCTCTTCACACTGGTCAGAATTGCTATCATCAAAAAGTCTACAAATAATAAAGCTAGAGAGGGTGTGAATAAAAGAGAACCCACCTATACTGTTGGTGGGAATGTGAATTGGTGTAGCCACTATGGAGAACAGTATGGAGGTTTCTTAAAAAGCTATAAATAGAGCTACCATTTGATCCAATAAGCCCACTCCTGGGCATATATCTGGAAAAGATGAAAACTCTAATTCAAAAAGATACATGCAGCCCAATGTTCATAGCAGCACTATTTACAATAGCCAAGGCACGGATACAACCCAAGTGCCCATCAACAGATGTTTGGCTTAAAAAGGTGTGTTGTGTTGTGTGTGTGTGTGTGTGTGTGTGTGTATGACTATTACTCAGCCATGAAAAATAATGAAATATTGTCATTTGCAGCAACATGGGTGGACCTAGAGAATATTATACTTAGTGAAGTAAGCCTGACAAAGAAAGACAAATATTATATGATACCACTTATACATGGAATCTAAAAAAAATAATACAAATGAATCTATATACAAAACAGAAATAGACTCACAGACATAGAAAACAAACATGGTTATCAAAGGGGAAAGGGAAGGCAGGAGGGATAAATTAGGAGTATGGGAGTAACAGATACAAACTACTATACATAAAATAGATAAGCAAGAAGGATTTACTGTATAGCTCAGGGAATTATATTCAGTATCTTGTAATAACCTATAATGGAAAAGACTCTGAAAATATATATGAATACTTTGTCATATACCTGAAACTAACACAATCTTATAAATCAACTATACTTCAATTTAAAAAAAAATATATTAATTTCCAACTGCTGATTAAATGATTGATTTTTGAAGATCCCTCAGTGGTTGCAAAACCTTTAGAAGAAATGTTTCTTCCACACTGTAAAAGTATCACTCATCCCATATTTGCTAATTGCAAGGGGAGTTAACAAACTATATTTTACAAGAAAGATTTGGATGTCACCATCCTAAACAATCAGTCAAATTTGGCATTACTATTTGTAAGACACCTGATATGCTTCTTGACATGATACTACGTGAAGAACATATAAATGTCTCTAACCCAAACTGGTTAACGTGATTTAATCTGGCCTTTAGATCTAATTCCAATTTAGCAGAAATACACAGTTTAGAAGAGCTAAGTTAGCAACAAGTAAATACATAATGTTAGACATTTTATAAAGCAATTTGTGATTAAAAAAAAAACTGAGGCTCTTTTAGATTGAAGGAAAGAGGACATTTCTAATAACCAAATGCAATGCAGGAAAATTGATTACATCTTACTTAAAATGATGAACTAAGCTAAAACCAAACCAGTTATGAAATATGTTAAAGGCACAGTTGGGGAGATTTGAATAAATATGTGAGCGTTTTATGATTAATTTTCTTAGGTATGACATTGATCCAGATAATATGCTGAATACCCTGATTTTTAAGAGATGTATGTTGGGAGTATTTAAGAATAAATTGTCAAATTTTCTCTAACTTATTCTGAAAATGTTTAGAAAGTATGCGTTTGGACATTAACATACGTGTGCAAAAGACATATAGCAAAATGTTAACAATTATTAAATCTTGTGGTGGGTTTACTGGTATGTATTGTGCTATTTTTCCAACTTTTCAATATGTTGGAAATTATTCATGTAAAATTATTAAAAATCCAAAATGTAAATTATTTTAAATCATTTTAAAAAGTGAACTCAGAAATGTAGATAAAAATAAGCCATCATTCATTAAGTACTTATAATGTGTGATATATATAATTTAATTCTCTTGACATGAGTAAAGTTTCTGTATCATTACCTCAGTTTATAGGCAAGGGGACTGAGGCATTGAGTAGTTAAGTAACTTTCAAAGTAAATGACCATACTGATGGTAAGGATCTAAATAGAATATGTTGAGGAATTTGTAATTAATTCCACAAGCTCCTCTAGAAAAGATTCCACTCATGGAAACATGATCAGAATCTCAGTTTAGAAGGACATATTTTACCCCAGCATTTAGTAAGAATTGAAGTTGGGGAGAGAGCAGAAGACTTAGAAAATATTCTAGAGAACATGTCCAGATAATTGATAATTAGAAGTACCAGGAGTGGGAGTGTAAGGGAAGGGGTAGAAGCCCATGAGTCTTTGCATGCAGACTATACATGACTTGGAATCTGACTGAGATTTAAGATTAGAGGAAATGAGTCCAAAAAGGTTTATAGTTTAAATCCACATTACTAAAAAAAAAAAAAAAAAATGGTGCTGTTATTAATTAAAACTCTTTCATAAGATATAGGGATTTTCTTGGGAAGAAAAGAATAAAATTATTTGTGGCTATGTTGATTTTTACATGTGTAGAGATATGTATGTTACTGAGAATTTGAACATGGTGTCATATTGGGGCTGGGGGGTGTGAGGAGGGGTGTCATCAACATAGTAACAATCAAGACTCTAAGAGTGAAGACATCTGCATGGTAATGCTTATGGAGAAATGGCATTTGGGGAAAGGCTTAAGTGCTAAAACTTAGAATTTTTATTTTTTCAAGAAAAAAATATATATATGTTCAAATAAATTACACAGTATAATCATCGTATATATGTGTGTGTGTGTGTTTATTTGTGTATGTTTGTATGCCAGAAATGGTAGAGACATAACAGATAAAAGGAAAGAAGGCTTTAAGAGGAGGTTTCTGTGTAGAAGAGAAAGAACAAAATTAACCAAGAACTGTCTATTCCTTAGGCACTTAAGAGTGTTTTTTTTTATATTGAACATAATAGTAAATAGGAAACCAGGAATTTAGAATAGAGTATGCTCAGTCCCTTCAAGGTGTTGAACTTTCTTCTGCTTCTAGAAACTCCATGAGCTGACTTTTAGTTTCTAGCTGAGTATAGAGGACTTTCATTTTACTGACAGTAATTGTGCTTTCTCTATATAAGCAGAGAGCTCGAACTTATTAAAGTTCTTTAAATTTCTTTCCACCACATAAGAAAAAAAATGAACACACTTTGCAAAATTGAAATATTAGTGAGTAAAGTCTCAAAGAAATAGGGACGTTTTGTCTCCTTAGAGCACCTACTGAACAATTCTCTGTGTGATGTATCAGCTGCCTTTGCTAAAAAGGTCAAGTGACCCAAGGATATTTGTAGTGCTACTCCTCTCCACCAATAAAAGACATAGATAAATTCATGATACCACTCAGAATAGATTTTAAATATTTATCGATGTTCATAGGATTCTATGCAACTTTTATAGGACACTATTCTGTATCACATATGAAAAATGTCACCAGCATATATCTTTTTTTTGATTGTTAAGTTTTTTGGTCTTTGAAGTGTATGGACTGTTTCATTATTTTTCTATTAGTAATATCTCAACGCATTTTTTACATCCTTAAATTGCAACAAGATTTAGAACATATATTTGTTACTTAATTTATAAGCTAATTATATTAAAAACAAACGAGTTTTTCTACTCAGATAATGTATAGGTCTCTATTTATTTAGATGTCACTTTTTCCTAATGTTGATCATATTTTTGCAGCATTGTATGGATGTGTTTTTAGGGACTGGCAGAAAGATACATTCTACCAGGCGTCATTATAACCAGCATTGAGATTAATGTCATATAAATTATTACTTCTGATTATGTCTGAACTAGTCAGCAAATATCACATCAAGGAGATATCGATTTATTTTTAAAGAAGATCCTGAAGAGAGAGCTTTGTCATGAATAGTGTGAACAAGTGTAAGCTTAACTCACTCTGATTATCAGCAAAAGTATTTCCTTGTTAGAGGTATTTTCTTGTTAGAGGCAAAAGATTTAGACAGTGTCTTTAGAAACTATAGCTTCTGGCAGGAGTATAGCGAAGTTTCAAATCATTTTGTAGTCATGGCACCAGCTCTTTTATTAGGGACAGAGAATGAGATAATGTATACAAATAGTAATGAGCATGTTGCTTCTTAGCATCTGTTCCCATGATGAAGGAATTAGGATTATCATAATTCAATTATACTGTGTTGCCCTAGAGTCAAAATAAATAATCCACGTCATCCACCCCAAATACGTCCCATCAAAACCACTGTTTCAGTGATTTCTTCGTCTGGGATGCCTCTGAAATATTTACCTGTTTGGTGGTTGAGAAGGGCCTGCAGGAATCTATCAGGATAATGTTGTATATAATAATTATATCCTGAATCTGAAATCCTGCCATTTACGTTTGGTTTTACAGAAATGATTGAAACACATATTCCATATTTCTGATTTATAAAAAGAAGGATGCAATTGATTCTGAAGTTAAAATACTGCCCCCAATATATCTTTAAGAAGAACAAGACTAAATATAAAGATAGAAGACCTGCAGAAGTTGAAAATGAATATTTCTCAATTTTAATGTCATATATCTATAACTTTTCCTAAATATGAAAGCTTTTCTTTCAATTAACTTTAGGATACTGGCGATAATTTATTTCCCTGTGAGAGTTACAGGGAAGGAGAGGTAAAGTAAATAGTTTGAGTCATTTATCTACTTTTCAGGACTTGGTTCAAGTTCAACCAGAGAAGTTAAATTAATGTTTTTTCTTGTTGTCATGAAGAGTCACAAAGAGAAATTTATTACTTATAGCTTCTATCTAGTGTACAGTTACTGAATTCAAAAAACCAAGGTACACCAAGGTATAGCTTTTTCAGAAAAGCTATTTAGTTTAGTTGTGTAAGGTCTCGAGAATCCAAGTTGATTGTGGAAAGGGAACAATGAGAGAACGCAAGGATGGAAATTGTATATTTTAGAGGAATTTACATTAGTATGTGTGTAATGCAATATCCTCATCATACAGAGTAAAAAAGAGTGAATGTCTATCTGCTATTTCTTTTATGCCTCCTTTTAATATTTTAAAATGCTTGAGGGACGTTCAAATCCCATTATGCCTAAATTAGAATCCTAGTCTAGGAGAAGAGGAAGAAAGTTTAGTTTTCAAAGTCATCAAGGCATACAGATTGCATGGCAGAAAAAAAAAAAAAAAAAAAAACAGAGATCTCACACTGTGTGTACACGTACCCAAAAAAGATGTTTCTTTCATGCAGGATAGACTAATGCAAACGAGACATGGAAGGTGGCCATCCATGAAAGCTATTGCATTACTGCCTCTCAGTAATGGGCAAATGGACTAGAGCATCAGTTATAGGGGGAAGATGGTTCAAAAGCAAAATGTAACAAAAACTGAAGTATATATTTGAAAAATCTCTGGAAGATAAGCCTACTAAATAGCTTTCCTTCAAAGGATTCTAGATATAATCTAAAAACAGAGTAATTCAGTAATAAAGCACCATGCTCATTTACTTTCTTCTAAAAATTCAGTAAAATAATTGTCCTTAATGTAAAGACACATAGTTTCTCCTCGATAGATATACATATATCAATTTGAGTACACAGTGGTGAGGTGTCCCTAAATTATTTATATTATTATGTTTCTATCAACCTACTCCCCCAAAATGTTGATTCCAGACATATGCATAGCAGTGAAAATGTGTACTTTCTAAACATTGAGTATGAAGATGTTAGTATCCATATATTCTCATGTGGTGAACAGCCCCTACTTCTGAAGTTACTTTACAAAAACATTCCAGTTATGATCATGATGTACGTCTGAGAAACCTTGAGATAATGCTTGCCACATAAGTGTCAAATATATATTTACTGTTATTATCATTACTGTAATATATATAATCTCTTTACAGAGTGAGTTAAAAACAAAGGATTAACCAGATTGAAACTTTCCTCACACCTAAAAAGAGAGGCCCACACACTCTTGCATTGTTGGTGGGAATGTAAATTGATACAGCCACTATGGAGAACAGTATAGAGGTTCCTTAAAAAACTAAAACTAGAACTACCATGTGACCCAGCAATCCCAATATTGGTCATATACCCAGAGAAAACCATAATTCAAAATGACACATGCACCCCAATATTCATTGCAGCACTATTTACAGTAGCCAGGACATGGAAACAACCTAAATGTCCATCAACAGAAGAATGGATAAAGAAGATGTGGTACATATATACAATGGAATGTCACTCAGCCATAAAAGGAATAAAATTGGGTCATTTATAGAGGATGGACCTAGAGACATCATACAGAGTGAAGTAAGTCAGAAAGAGAAAAACAAATATCATATACAGACGCTTATATGTAGAATCTGAAAAAATTGGTATAGAAATAGTGATACAGACGTAGAGAATAAACGTATGGATACCAAGGGGGAAAGGGGAGTGGGATGAATTGGGAGATTGGGATTGACATATATACACTACTGATACTATGTATAAAATCGATAAGTAATGAGAACCTACTGTATAGCACAGGGACTTTACCTGATGCTCTGTGGTGACCTAAATGGGGAGGAAATTCAAAAAAGAGGGGATATATGTACATGTATAGCTGATTCACTTTGCTGTACAGTAGAAACTACCACAACATTGTAAAGCAACTATACTCCATTAAAAATTAATTTTAAAAAAGGCATTTGCTCACATATCAAACCACTAATTGTTTAATTGCAGTTTGAGGTTCCTGAAAGTGTACTGTCTGGGCAAAGTCCTGTTAAATTTAAAGCTCAGTAAATGTAATAAAATCCTTATTTCCTTCCTCTTAGACTAATATTTGCATTCAATTTAGGGTACACATTTTTTTCTTGATTTACAGTAATTATTTGTATTTCTCAGCATGTCTGATGAAATTAATCATAGCCCTTTTAGCATCTTCTCTATTCTAAATAACTACTCCTTGTATAATATATATGAATAAATGATGCTACTTTTCATGAAAATAAAAAAAAGTGTGATCCCATATTTTCCCCAGCCCTCCTCCAGGGAAAGATGTTGATAAATTTCTTCAGCTTTAGAACTGAAAACAAAAGTAAATTTGAAGAGAAGTTGCCAGCCCTGAGAAATCCTCCCCACCCCCCTACCCTCCCTCCATGGAAGAGGAAGTAGCAGTCTTGGGATAAATTTTGAGCTCTGCCCCATACTGCGAGGAGGAATTTACTCATCATTTTAGGACAGGGACAGAGGGAGGTTGCTGGCGAAGGAGAGAAACCTCTGTGAGTGTTAGCCCTGAACTTACCTGAGGTAGCAGCTTTTGTGAAAAAAAGTAGTATGGACAAAAGTGCTGCACCCTGTCTGAAACATGTACTTATGCCCATGGTCAATTTTCTGGCATCATGAACCCAAGATTCTTTTTTTCTTTTCTTTTTTTTTTTCAATGCACCCTCCCTTTTATTATTATTATTTTTTTAACCCAAGATTCTTGTATTAGCTCATGAAAGTGAATGAGGGGTAGTGCTTAGAACAAGAAAGATTGAATTTCCTGCTGCATGTCAGCTGGGGGCTCAGAAAATACTAAATTCAATGTAGAAAAATAAGAGAATATGAAATTTCTCATGCCCTATATTTTGAAGTTAAACAACTAAAGCTATGTGGATACAATAATAGCAAAATGATCAAATATAACACAGTTCTGCCTGTGACTTTCAGTTACTATTATTAGCTCTTTATTTCTATTTATTTATTTACTTATTGGCCACTTTGTATTGTCAAAGCAAAAGTTTCACTGTACAAAGTTAAACAGACATGGAAGAATTTATTCAAGGTTACTGCAATAGGGGAGAGAGGTCAGAACTAGTCTGAGCTCAATTCCTCTGAAATTAAGGGCAGGAGAGTTTTGAACAGCTGGGGTGGGGGAAATCCTAGGCCTTACCCAGGGGGAAAGTAAGTTTTCTTCCTGACAGGAGGTAGTACAACATGGAGCAAGGCACCCCCTGAAGTTAGGCCCCTACCCTCCCAGAGACCAGGAGATGAGGGGCTATCTTCCTTGATGATTCCATTTCAAAGGGATGGATCCCAGGTCCTTGAGAAAGACATTCCTGGTTGAAAAACCCACAAGAGGCTTTTTAAAAAATTTACATCTCCAAGGGGCAAAAAAGTTTTTACAAAGACAAGTTTTCTAAAGTAAGCAAATAAGCACTCTGAGAAAAGGGAGGCCAGGGACTGAGAGTCAGGACGAAGACTGTGTAAAGTTTAGTCAAGCTGCAGGGAATGTTGAGCTTGTCTTGGTCAGTATGCAAAATTAAATACCACAAGATTAAATAATATTTTGTGAGTCTATTTCAGCATAAGTATCACTTTTTCCTATTAATGTACAATCCTGATTTTGAAGGTGTTTCTCACTCCTACTCTCAACATTCTGAAAGGGAGTAAAACCAAGATAAATGAAGTTTTTGAAAACAAATAAAATACATGTACCTTTAGAAATCCCTAGGGACAAATGACCAAGACTCTGCAGACAACTGCATTTATTAAAGCATGGGCCAGTGCTTGTACATAATTAAAAAGGAATTGCAACCCTTAATTGTGTCTCTTAAAGAACATTAAAGGAGACCCGTTTCATTACACACACAATCACATCTCAAACCACTTTTTTCCTTCTCCCCAGTTCTCCCACTCACAGTACTGGTCCAGAACCCTTCAGTCTACGAATTCCACAAAACACTTACACATTCCCCCTGGACTTTATCTCTCTTTTCTCATTTTTTCCCCTCTGAAATCTTGTCTTCCTTTCACATCTAATGATGAATTCCATGCTTTTCAGATACAGAAAATATTCTGTACAGACCATACCTATTCAAGCTTCTTACATCCCTTTGCAACTCCCAGCATCTCAGACTAATTTATAAAATAAGATCAGATTGCTACATAGGCAATACCTATGTAACCTTCTGTTACAGCTGCTAGTATTTTTAATCCCATTTGGAAAGGTTCACTCACATATGTATCAAACTGAAATAAGCCAATTCATTTCACTTTGTTTTCTAAGAAATGAAATAAGATAAGTAAATCCATGAAGGCTATGTTAAAATATGAGAGTTCACATTTTTACCACTCATTTAAGAGAAATAGTGAGTTTCCCCTCTAATTTATTTGAGGGAAAGGGACATATGTTACTATTTTTGATATCCCCAGAGTATAACTTGATGCATGTAACATAATAAAAATAGTTGTGGAGCTGAAGGAAAGGTTGGATTTTAATACCATTATAGTACTATTTTCTTAGTTCATTTTTTATTCATTTATTCAACAATTTTATAAGAAGAAGATTATGTGTGAAAAAATTGACCAGGTGCTGTGAAGAATATAGAGTGAATATGAAACAGTCCTCACCCATAGAGAAGTTATAATCCAGTGTGTGGTGTAGAAGAGGGAAAAAAAAAAATTTCTATCTACCCTTCTAGGTTCTTGGTGGAGACTCCGACTGTAATAAAAAAACAGATTAACAGGAGAAAAACAAACAGAAATTTAATAGCATGTGTACTTCCTGTATACATGAGAGAGACCTAGGAAAATCTGGTAACTCTCCTAAATGGTCCAAGCCACCCCTCATACACCATCTTCAGCTAAAGGCAAAAGAAAGATGCTGGGTTAGGGGAAGTCTACTGATGAGAAGTTACCAGGGAAAGCACAGTAAACACATAACAAGGGTACGTTTGTTATGCAAATCAACAAGGGTAAGGTTGTTATGCAAATCATCACCTGCTCCACTGATAAGAGTTTCTAGAGACCCCATCAACCTTCTCTTCCAGGTACAGAGTGGGAGACACCCTTACAAATGGAGATTTCCGTTATAAATATAAATGGCTCTTACAAAAGTATGACATCTACTCAAGTTTTCAGAGTTTTCCTTGTGTCATCTGTGTCTTAAAAATAATCAGCCTAAAATGATCTTTATGCTAAAGAGACATATGTTGCAGTGGAAAGTTTTGCTCCCCTTCAGTGGGGAGAAAGGCATGGAGGAGCATAAGCAGGGACTGTGAGAAGGAGACAAGCTTATATATGTATAACCAATTACAACAGGCAAAATAAGGGATTTCTTCCAGCAGAATAAATTGGGGAAAACAAGGTGGCCAGAGTGGAAGTCAAACTGAGTCCATGATAATTATGATCTAGCTGGAAGGTTGGGTGGGGTAGTGCCATAAATAGGGACTGAAAGAGGGTGAGTTGTGCTACATAAAAGTGGTTTAAAAGAACAGATATAAGCATTTAGAGTAAATATTTATTTTGATCTTTTCCTACCTCTACACTGTAGGGGATCTTTTCATGAAGTATTTACATTTTGAAGGTAATTAGCAGTTTTCTATACTTTTAAAGCAAACAAAGTTTCATATTATGAAAGATTTTGTTTTCATCTACAATTTTTAGAAAATTTGTTTTATTTTGACCATTAAATACCTATTATTCTCTTTTAGTCTTTTCACATGATAGCATTAAAATAATTGATATTTTAATGTAGGTTTTATTAACGTTGTTATCTTTATTAACTATGTTTGGCTGAATCCAGATTGTATTAAAAAATCTTAAAAAATCTTTCTAGACTGTCTATAGAAAATTTTACTTTAAAAAGTAGTTCTCAAAGTGTAGTCTCTGGAGCACCAACATCAGTTTTACTTGAGAACTTGTTACAAATGCAGATTATTGTATGCAACCCCGGACTTAGTGAAAAATTTTGGAGTGAGGAACAGCAAGCTGTAGTTTAATAAGCCTAACACATGTTGTGATCTGTGTTAAACTTCAAGATCAATTGACTTAAAATATTTACCTACAAAAAGGAAGCTTGGACTTCCCTGGTGGCGCAGTGTTTAAGAATCCACCTGCCAACGTGGGGGACACAGGTTCGATCCCTGGTCCGGAAAGATCCCACATGCTTCGGAGCAACTAAGACCATGCACCACAACTACTGAGCCTGCGTGCCGCAACTACTGAAGCCCATACACCTATAGCCCGTGCTCCTCAACAAGAGAAGCCATCTCACTGAAAAACCCGTGCACCGCAATGAAGAGTAGCCCCCGCTTGCCACAATTAGAGAAAGCCCTTGGACAGCAACAAAGACCCAACACAGCCAAAATAATTAAAAAAATAAAAAAAAAGAAGCTTAATCTATTTGTTGAAAGCTTAATCTATTTGTTGAATATATGGAGTCTCTTGTCTCCTCAGCCCTATTGTAGAGCACTTTTCATTGCCAAATCTTTGTATATGCATTTATCCATTCATGTATGAAGAATAAAATAACCATATATAACTTATTCAGTATGAGTAAACATCTTAATATTTAAATTATCTTTTATTTTCAGTGTTTCTACCAAAATATAATAATATTTTGAGGGTCCTGAGACTACACTTAATTATACTCCTAGTACATGAAACTATAACATTCCCAACAAAATGAAAGAAAGCTAATGCTACTCAGTGAAACTGAAAATAACAATATTAATAACATACAAATTAGTCTCAAAACATTATAAAAAAACAGCAAAAAAAAAATCATGAGTTCTTAAGTGACCTTTTAAATAACTGCTGACAGAATATCTTTCATGGAAATCTATCCATGGCTTGAAAGAGGTAATGGTGCATCCACATGTTGCCTCCAAATCTGGAAGGAGAGACTGGTGGCATCTGCTCTCTCCACCCCCAGTGGTACCAGACAGGATTCTGCTGTCAACACATCATGGGCAGGCCCTCTGTCATCATGGGCAGGCCCTCAGTAACCAGGGATGCTGGTAAAGAAACTACTTTTAAGTGAAAATTTAGATACTAATAAATGATATAAATTATTGGGGAGGGTCATTTATTAAATTCTTTGTGCCTTTACACATTCCAATAAGCAAAGACACCTGAATGAAAATATAGGACCATTTCTTAGGGCTCCTAAATATCAACAACTGAACTCTACTAGATTTCTCTCATGCTTTTGTGGAGTCACAGTGACTGGGGTTATTTATTTGCCACTTTCCTTAAATGCTACCAAACTGTGATAACATTTTTCTGTCTGCCCATTGATCTTTGGGAAGTCAAAACAAAACAAAACCTAAGAACCTAGCAAATTAGAATTAAAACTAGAATAATGTTAGCTTTTTACTCAAATGAACAGATGACTCCATGTTTCTTCATGATAGACCCTTTTCCTCTGAAGTCAGAGAAAATTGTATTTACTTTATTGTTCCTAAATATTTTGCAAATGTTTTACAGTTGTCAAAAGTCAAACCCTCCAGTTATTAAAGGTATCTCTATACTTTAAAACTTTTTTATGTAAATGAATATGACATTCTACAATATTTAGCATTTTGATTGTCAGAATGTGGATTTACCTGAATTTATGTGAATGAAAGTCTAAGGATTAACCTTATAGTAAAACTAGTACAATATTTCGAGAAATACTGTCACTTGGCTCACCACCATTTTAAGGACACCCTACAGTGTGTATTCCACAAGGACTAGAAAACTAAGTAGTTTATCTATGGATATAAGTTAAAGCACTCGTGTTCACTATGCTTTTACCCTCTGTTAGCCAACCTTTTTATTTACTGTCTTTTAGCAAAGGGGAAAACAAGATGAGTCATTTTAGGAAGAGTAACCGGATGTGCTACAGAGAATGTACTAGAAGCAATTAGTCAGAGGAAAGAGTGAGCTGTCTTAGCCTGGAGTGAAGCAATGAAGTCTGCTCTGGAGTGGTAACCATTTAATGGGAGATTCTGTTGAGCTCTTATAACACACTGTGCAAGAAAAATGGACATGATTCAGTTACAGATAGAATATAGATTGAAGGAGACGTACCTTGACAGGATCCTTATATTACAAGAAATTAGACACTAGGAAGAACAAAGATTTGAAAATGATGAAATGGGAAAAACATTTGGGCTAAGTTTATATGTTGGGGAGGAAAAAAATGTTCCTCTACCTTCTTGAGTTTTTCTGGCTGGTCTAAGAATTAAATCGACGTGAGACAGATGAGCAGGAGAAAAGCCAATTTAATTTCATGCACAGGGAAGATCATAAAAATGATGCTCAGTAAGTGACCAAAAGTGGGCAACTTTTATATCTTTTTACATAAAGAAACAATAAAATGTTGAGGTTTTCACAGGACAAAGAAGCTTAGGTTTTAGTGCTTAATTAGTAAGGAATTTAAGCAGAGTTTGGGCTTGGATAGTAAATTAGTGAAGAAGCAGCAAGGTTTGTTTACACAGGCTTCCCTGTCTTTGCTGATAAGAATGTCTGTCTTTAGTCTCCTGGTCCAGGCATCCTTTACATGGGAGATTATTTCCTACATTCAGGAAAACAAAAGAGTCTCAAAGAGTTCTTGTACCAGCTCCTTTTCAAGTAACTTTAACTCAAAATAATCAATATGCCATTGAGACATATTTTGGGGAGGGCTGCCCTGGGTCCCAATCGTTTCTTCCTCTGAAACTTCCCTGGAAGTTTCACATACTCACAGCAGAGCTGGTAGATTTTTCCATCTCATCTAAGCGGTCTCTTAGTTTTGGCAATACGTCATATTAGTTTAGCTCATTTCAGGAGTAGTTCTATGTATAAATAAGATCTAAACTAATCTTGGTAACTGTTGTTTTATAATCACAGACCCTGGTATATGAGACGTATACTATATATAAATCAATTTATGAACAATTTTTCCCTGTGGAAATTATTAACCAAAAAAATGTTCAAAAACATGGCATCAGTACAAATATGAGACCATCTGATTGCCAAAAAAAAAAAAAAAAGAGGTGACTAATAAAGTCCAATTTAGTATCCCATTTTTGAGGAATGCATCATAGCAATTTAGCCTAATGAATCTATAAATTGGAAATTATGAAAGAAAGTTAAATAATGATTCAACAAAAAAAGCAAATACAGAACTGAAGATTCTAATACTATTATTATTCCTCATTATTAAAGCAATCATGTTAAAAGTAACCTTTTAAACGTTTTTCTATGGTTGTTTTTGTTCTTGTTGTAATACATTTATATGCATCTTGGTGAAGACCGGTAAATTACAGAAAGACAAAGAAAAGATTAAACTTATATAATAAACTCATTATCACCAAGTCACCAATTTTAATATATTGGTATATTTCTCATGAGGATTTTTTTCTCCATATTCATTTATTATTTTTGAAAAAACTGTAATCGAATGAAATACAGTTTGAGAGCTACATTTTCCCACATTAAATATATTTTCAAAAATATGATTTCAACTGGCTGCTTTAATTCTTTCGAAAAATCTTCCACATCACATTGCCAACTTGTTTGATTTAAGTCATTTTTACCTTTTATCACCATTTATAACACTGGGATCATTTTCCTTTACATATAGCTTTGTTTTTAAATCTTAATAGTTTATTATAATGTATGTTCAGAGGAAGAATATTCCACTTAAGTAATGCAAACTTTTTAAAGCATTTTTGTTTTAAAGACTGTTGTTAAATCATCCTCTTGAATAGTCATAGTTGCTAACACTGCATCAGAATAACGACAGGTATGTTTATGATTAGCTTATTGTATAAGTACTGTCCACACATTAGCTCAATTAATCTTCACCAAATGATGAATAAACTAGGACCGAGGGCCTTAAGCCAGTAAGAGTGGGGCATATCTGGAGCTGTCAGATGGAAAACCCCGTACTTGTACACAATATAATCCCGTCTTTCTTTTATTCTGGTATATTTTTATATAAAACCTTGTCAATGTGATAGAAAGAAGAGAAGAGAGTAAAAGAAAGAGCTCCGACCCCAGGTCCACAATATCTCTCATGGTTATTTTAGGGTATGTGCCCTTGAGCCTATATTCACATGCCTGCTACTTGTATTGTTCTTTCAGTGAGTTTCCCATGTTGTTCTTCTGGTTGGTCTAAGAATTAAACTGACACGAGACAGGTTAACAGGAGAAGATCAAACAAAAGTTTAAAAACATTTATACATGGGAGAGACCCAGGAGAACTGAGTAACTCCCCCAAATGGCCAAAACATAATCCTCCGCTAAAGACAGAAAAGTATGTTGAATGTGGGTTGAGTTTGTTATGGGAGGCGACCAGGAAAAGCACAATAAACAGGGGTGAAATTGCTATGTAGATTTAAGTCCTTGTTCTTTCTTTCTTTCTTTCTTTTAATCAATTTATTTATTTATGGCTGCATTGGGTCTTTGTTGCTACACGTGGGCTTTCTCTAGTTGCGGCAGCGGGGGCTACTCTTCACTGGGGTGCACGGGCTTCTCATTGCAGTGGCTTCTCATTGTGGAGCACGGGCTCTAGGCATGCAGGCTTCAGTAGTTGTGGCACATGGGCTCAGTAGTTGTGGCTCATGGTCTCTAGAGTGTAGGCTCAGTAGTTGTGGTGCACGGGCTTAGTTGCTCCATGGTATGTGGGGTCTTCCCAGACCAGGGCTCGAACCCGTGTCCCCTGCATTGGCAGGCGGATTCTTAACCACCGTGCCACCAGGGAAGCCCAGTCTTTTGTTTTTCCATTGAGTTTCCAGAGATTTGGTCCTCCTCCTCCACCTTCTGGTACAGATAGAGGGAGACACCATTACTAGTGGAGATTTCCCTCACAAATGCAAATGTTTCTTAGACAAGGGTAACTCCTTGTTGGTTTTCAGAATTTTTCCCATATCTGCTGTTCCTTAGAAAATAACCAGCTTTAAATAATTAATATGCCAAAGGGACATAGTTTGGGGTGGCAAATTCTGTTCCTCTCAAACATTTATTATTTTTTTAGCACCTCAGAAACCAGGTGGACTGGCTTCCAGGGCTCATAATTTCTTTTAGCATCCAGAAAACAACACCAACAACCACAAATAGAGCTTGGTGCTTGAGAGATTTATTTATTTTTAAATCTTTGACATCTAAGGACATCCTTATTGTCACACTTGATTGTTTCCAGTTTGGGAAATATTTTCCTCAGAATATTGATAAAATTACTATCTTGGCAAGTGAAATGTTATTCTTGGTTCCAATTATTTAACGCCATTTTTTTCTTTCCAGAAATATTTAGGATTTTCTCCTTTACACAGGTTTTGGAACTTTTATAATGGTTTATTTTAGTGTAGGTCTTTTTTCAATTTACTGTACTTGGTGATCTGTGGACCCCTTTAGTCTGTAATAATATGGCAGAAAGAGGAAAATATTTGAAAACTCTGAAAATATTTAATATTCAGGAAAAATATAAATTAACAGTTATCTTAAGGAAAAAATATGAATGAAACATCAAAATAAAATACATTGAAATGTTTAAAGCATTACCTCCAAAAAAGAGTGTAAGTCAGAAGAATTCTACATATGAGTAATTTCAAGCATATAAAAGCCACTTCCCATTACATATAACTTGATCTAGAACATATAAAATATGGAAGTCTCCTCACATATGTTCAGACACTGTCTAGTTTGGAAACCAAACTCTGAAGGTGGTAAAAGAAAACATAACTGTAGATGTAAAATTTTAAATAATCAAATTCATTTGCAAATAAAAACCATATCACGATGAAGAAAATTAATTTAAATATAGAATAAAGGTATAGAAATATAGAATTAAATATAGAAAATATATACAGAAACATATACATTTATTATTTCTAAATATAGAAAATGGTATGGAAAATGTTCTCCTGCTTTAATAGAACTAGCTGTGCTTCTCAACCTATGGAAGGAAAATATAAAAGTTTTTCTATATGCTTACATCAACATTATCTACTGAAACTTTTGGTAATATTAATCAAAGTATATATAAATAAATCAGGAGAAAAAAAAAGGTGATCACGTCTAGTGTTTCTTTTCACAACTAAAGAAACTAAGTAGTCTTTCAATATTCTTGACCATACTGTTCTTAATCCTAAACTATATCTCTGTGTTTTTTTTAATTGTTTGAGAAAGACTGTATTTTTTTCTTCCAGTTTTATTGAGATATAATCGACAGAAGCACCGTATAAGTTTAAGGTTTACAGCATAATAATTTGACTTACATACGTCATGAAATGATTACCACAATAAATTTAGTGACTATCCATCACCCCGTATAGATACAAAATAAAAAGAAATTTTTTTTCCATGTGATGAGAAGTCAGTATTTACTATCTTAACTACTTTCATATATAGCATTTAAGCTGCACTAATTATATTAATCATGTTGTACTTATATCCCTAGTATTTATTTATCTTATACTGGAAGTTTGTACCTTTTGACCAACTTCATCACCATAGAAAGGTATTACATTATTATTGACTATATTCCCCATGCTGTACATTTCATCCCTATGACTCATTTATTTTATAACTGGATGTCTGTACCTCTTAATCTCCTCACATACTTTACTCATCCCCCTACGCACTCCCTTGTGGCAACCACCTGTTTGTTCTCTGCATCTATGATGGTTTTGTTACATTTGTTGATTTTTTTGATTTTGTTCATTCCTTTTGATTTTGTTTCCACATATAAATGAAATCATATATTTTTTGTCTTTCTCTGTCTGACTTCTTTCACTTAGCATAATACACTAGGTCCACCCATGTTGTAGCAAATGGCAAGATTTCATTAATTTTTATGGTGGAGAAATATTCCATTTTATATATATATATATACATATATATATATTCTACATTTTATTTATCCATTCATCTATTAATGGGTATTTAGGTTGCTTCCATATCTTAGCTTCTGTAAATAAAGCTGTAATGACCATAGGGGGTGCACTTATTTTTTCTAATTATTGTTTTTGTCTTCTTTGGGAAAACATCCAGAAGAGGAGTTGCTAGATCATATGGTAGTCCTATTTTTAATTTTTTGAGGAACCTCCATACTGTTTTCCATAATGGCTGCACCAATTTACATTACCACCAGTAGTGCACCACAGTTCCTTTTTCTCCACATCCTCACCAACACTTGCTATTTGTTGTCTTTTTGACAGCTGTAAGGTGGTATCCCACTGATATTTCAATTTGCTTTTCCCTGATGGTTAGTGATGTTGATGGTTAGTGATGGTTTTTCTGTGTCTGTTGGCCATCTATCTGTATGTCTTCTTTGGAAAAATATCCATTCAGTTCCTCTGAGCATTTTTTAATTGGCTTGTTTGTTTTTTGGATATCAAGTTGTATGAATTCTTTGCATATTTTGGATATTACCCTTTTATCAGGTATATCATTCACAAATATCTGTTTTTGTTTGGTTTTTTTGGCTATGATTTTATTTTATTTTTTTGGTTTTCTTCCTGTGTACAATCTTCTCTAATAAATGTCTCAGAAGTTGCAGTTTAGCTACTCATATCTATTTTATCTATGTTCCATCTCAGCAGTGCTACCCTTTGGGATCTAGTCAGGAACAAGGAATAATTCTCTAGTTTGTAGAAAACACTATTCTGAGGTAAGCAGTACATGAACAGGATTAAGTGATGAGGATCTAGGTCTCTCTCTCTCTCTCTCTCTCTCTCTCTCTCTCTCCCTCTCTCTCTATATGGGGAAAATAGTTATGCCTCAGAATGAATCTGTAGCACTATGTGATAGGTAACTGACACATGATGTTAAATAATCTGTGATAAATTTAGCTTAAATATATGTATTTCATCTTACAAAGTGAATTCACATGTATTTACAAGCCAGGGGATCTACTTTCTAGCCTTTGTCCTTCCATTGATTATAACTCATCTAATCTAGCATGATGGAGTTACAGATTAAAGTACTGCAAATAATATAAAGTGATTTCTCATGAGTGGGGAGACATCAGAAATCTTTTTTCGGAAAGGGAGTGACATAATACAATATAGGATTTGGAAAAATAAAATGGAGATGATGAAAATTACAATGGAGGAACAGGAAATTGAAGAAAATGTTAAAAGTTTAATATGTCCTAGGAAAGAAAGTAGTAACAGTAAATATAGCAGAATTGTGCAAAGTTTTGAAGTTTTGAGAAATATTTTAGACACTCTCAAAGGACTCAGCCAAACAGGATGAAATAAGAATAATCCTTTCATATAGCCTATTGAATAGATGGAAACTGGTTGTGGGGGGAAGGAGTTGGACAAACAATTTGGTGTTAGGTTCATTGTAAGGTGTCTGTAGACCATCTAAGTGAGGATAATTAAGGGGCAACCCAACATTCAGGTCTAAATCAATGAGAGCAATTTGGAGCCATTGTAATGTTGGTGATAAAAAACATTTATCTGGATGTGGAATAACTTAGCAAGAACTTATAAGAAAGAAAAAAAAAAAGACAACAGACCTTAAAGCCTAATGAAAGAACTTTTAGGAAGTGGGTAGCTGAACTGGAACCAGTGAAATGAAAGAAACAAGGAGCAAAAGATTAACATAGAAAGTCTTGGTAGTTAGGGGAGAATCATACTTCCAGAGGAGAATGATTTATTGCATCAAATCTCAAAAAGGAATCAGGATTTAAAAGAGAGTCCTGACTTTTTGTAATCATTAGATTTGGTTATTTCATCCGAACAATTTAAACTAAGCATTAAGGGTGCAAATTGTTGTCTTGGATTGAGGAGTAACTGGGAAATTACAAATGGAAGCAATGAATAAGATTACTTTAATGGTGAAGGGTAATAAGTAGGTCATCAGGGTGCTCTCTTTAGAATGAAAGACCTGGATACATTCATGATATGTTAGTAAATATGGAAAGACCAGTGGCCTAACTTTAGAAAACAGAAAGAGCATAGCTTCCTGTGAATAGCAAGGATTGAGATCAGGATAGGCAAAAAGAGAAGTGTTCTTGGGAGTAAAAATGGGTGATGACAATTGGGTAAATTTAAGCATGAAGATATTAAGTGTAATACTTATGTCAGTGAAATAATAATTTCCAAATTTTGTTTTTAATTCCTACACACATTTAATTAACGAACCCATTTATTTAAGACATTTAAATATAATATAAATGTACTTTAGAATAATGGTAATTTTGAAACATCCAGAAAACTGAGGATGATAATGTTGATACTGACTAGGGCTATTTCTTTGAGTCTAAATTTTATACAAAACCTGGAACCTAAAATATAGTGTAAAGGAAAAAAAATATCTTCTTTGAGCCAAGAAAAGCTAAATTTGATTTCAACTATAATAGTTTGAAATCCAATTTTGGATAAATCCCTTTTGCAAACAACTTACTGTAATTTAATTATGTTTTGCTTTTACCGTCTCTCCCTAACTAATTTATTTTTTTCTCAGTGTATTCCTATTTTCCTCACAAAAGGCTATTTTTTCTGTTTTATTAAAAGCATATTTCCAAGTTACTAATTAATTGTTTGAAACCCCCAAATTCAATGCTGTATAAATGCCAGAACATGATTAAAATGGACAAAGTTTCAGGAAAACACAAATGTGCCTTCATGAAAACTCCAAAAGTCTATATAATTTTTATCACAGATGTGTCACATTTATATCTTTATGTATATATACATATATATATATACAAATTTAAAATTCTCATATGTATCTTTTCACAGAAAGAGAGAAATAGAGGTATAAATATAGATTATAGAAATAAATATAGTTGTTAATATTCACTTTGTTTTATGTTGTGATATTCATTAGGGTTTTTTTCTAAATATTCCAGTTTTCCTTTTCCAGGTACTTCTGTTCGGGGTGGAGCGGCATTGATATTTTTGGCTAATGAATTTGACTGGGAATGATGTGACCAGTGGGGAGAGAGATTAGTGCTGGTGGTAGACTTTGCAGATGCTCTGGATGATGGCTGCTCCATCAGATGGTCCAGAGTGAGAATGATGATGGAGGAGGGTGGTCCTGTTGGACCTTTGATGGACACATCTCATAAGCAAGAAATAAGACTTTGTGACTTTCAGCTGCCTTAGATTTGTTCAAGCAGCCTAATTTAGTCTACCATGAGCAACTCACTTACCAACCGTTCAAAAAATTGTTAACTGATCAATTTACAGTGTAGCCACATGAAGTGGTATCCAATTAAAGATTCCCTCACTTAGGCTTTTATATGACTTAATGAGAATGAAAACTGAGAAATTCTCCCTTATTAGTGATGTTACATTTCATCAGAATATACTGTTTTACAAGTATATATAATCACTACTAAATTTAGTGAATTTTGAAGTTTTAGCAAGATAACTTTAGTAACTTAAGGAAATCTAGTTCTATTATTTTTTGGGAAAATTATCAGTTTTTCATGCTTTAATTAATTCTTTTAAAAATTAAAACATATCTGACTCTTTTAAGTAAAGGGCTATTTTTCTGGCCTGGATGTGCACAGTTGTCTGGTAGTTGCATGTTTAGCTGGGAGGGATCTCTGCTCCTATCAGAAAATGCTTAGTGCAGTTATTCTCAAAACATGAAAGGTTCTCAAGCCCGACTTCCTTGCGTCTGAATTCAAATCCATTATTTAACAACTGTGACCTTGGGCAAATTACTCAACCTTATTAACACGCAATTATTCTCATTTATAAAATAAAAACCTCTCTACATGTACTATTCTGAGAATTAAATTTAGTAACATATAAAGAGCACTTAATATGTGCCACAGACAAATTAAGTTATATTTTTAAAACTATAAGTAGGTTTGTCATGCCAATATAAAATAAATAAGTATAAATTAATTCATTAATTTCATTAATTAATGAGAGGACTTACCTGGAAGATGTTGACTAGTTCATAGGGCATTTGAAAAGATATATATTTATAGGAAGTTTAATAAAGGCATTTGAGAATAACATTACTAAATTAAATACAAATCTGGTTACTGTCCTACAGAACAATAAATGATAAACCTTTGAAGTTGTTTCCACTGAACAGAAATGATTTGCATCTCTACTGGACAAAAATCTACGTACCACTTAGGTCTGTGACTTTTTTTTTTAAATTTTATTTATTTATTTATTTATTTATTTATTTATTTATTTATTTATTTATTTATTTATTTATGGCTGTGTTGGGTCTTCGTTTCTGTGCGAGGGCTTTCTCTAGTTGCGGCAAGTGGGGGCCACTCTTCATCGCAGTGCGCGGGTCTCTCACTATCGCGGCCTCTCTTGTTGCGGAGCACAGGCTCCAGACGCGCAGGCTCAGCAATTGTGGCTCACGGGCCTAGTCGCTCCGCGGCATGTGGGATCTTCCCAGACCAGGGCTCGAACTCGTGTCCCCTGTATTGGCAGGCAGATTCTCAACCACTGCACCACCAGGGAAGCCCAGGTCTGTGACTTTTAATTAATAGTCAACTAGTAATTATTTAATACAAGTAATTTTAACTCACTCTATCAGATGCTGTCGGGGTACCTCTCACACTGCTATGATGTTACCATTTCAACTTGCCATAGCATCTTCTAGCGGCCTGCGTTTGTATCTATGAGCCTGAGAGCTTTCAGAATCTTCTTCCGTGTAAGGCAGAACAGAAATTCTGGGGAATTCACACTCTTTCCCTTCCTCAGCATCTCCCCAATCCAGCATGCAGCCTATGACTATACTTGGTGGGAGATGGGGTGTAAGTACCTTATCCTTCTCACCCCATCAGGTGGGGTATTTCTTAAGTACATTTTTCATGGTTGACCAGAGCTTGCCCAGGGAATAAACCCTAATCCCCACTTCAATAATTGACATAATAATGCAAATTTCATTTCTTGCATTCTCTTCCCTCTACCAGCTTACTCAACTTTAGGTGTTTTCTACATCTCTCCAAAAACTACTTCCACTGGAACTCTTTGCTCAGGGTTTGTTTCCAGAGAATCCCAACTGAGAACTGCAAATCCTGGAAAAATTCTCAGGGCCTAGCATAACTTCCATCAACCAGTCAAGCCTGTAGGGGCAGCTGACTAAATACCCTCTTGTGCCTGAGCAAAGCCTGCTGTTCCAGGGTGATTGTCCCCTTGCTGACTATCAAAAGAACAGGTGTAGGGAAACATCTCCCCACTTCCAACCACCCACAATCTAGGTCTTATCTCCCATTAGTTACCATGATAGATCATGGCAACAGTTACTGTTTTGTGTGAGTCTTGTTTTTCTCTTTCTATTTGAATATAATCTCTGCAAGCATCATGTCTGTTTTGCTCATGATTGTAGAGAACCTAGTACAGTGTCTCATACATAATAAGTAATTGACAAATATTACTTGAATATTGTTCAATAAATAAAGAAGAGGAAATAGAAGCAAACATAAAAGTGGTGCTCTCAACTTGTCAAAGAGCTAAAGACAACAACAGACTTCTGACCACACATATTTCCTGGCAAAATAAAAAGTGAAAATACTGTAAATTTATATCTTTTAAGTATCACCCTTCATAGATCAGATAAAAAACAATGGTGTGCCCAATGTTATACACCATCATCTACTTTCATTTCCATGTATAAATTTATTATACTAATTATAACTTACTTTATTATATATGTATTTTAAAATAAAATAGAAGACAACTGACAGGGACCTGTAAGAAACCAATTAATTTGATCATTAGTCTTTTTCCTTTTGAAGTTTAAGTTGTGAAAAACAGAACAGATATACACAGGGCGCTATGGAATGGCAAACTATAATCCTAGAACCTCTGCATAGAGGACATCTTGAGTTCAGTTACATAGTCTAGGTATTTTCAAGGTGTGAAGTCCCTAATTGTTTTTCTTTCTTGCATCTTTAAATTTTATGGGGAGACTACAGTTGTTTATGTGTCACCTTCTTAATGTAAAATGAAACTACACAAGAAGTAAAGTTTATATCTAAATGTATCTCCCTCCTGATAATTTGGAAATAGGGGATCCAGGTAATTGTTTCTAATAATTGTTCATCCATAGCTTGCTGCCCTATACACATAGTAAAATTATAAAAGACATTGAGGCACACATGTTTTCTTACAAGTTATGCAGGTTATATTTGATAGAATTTTGTTGGTGACCACTTTCTGTATTAAGATGTCTGTTTTGTAATTTTTTCCTGATTATTATTAGTTTAAAAAATTACATTTTCTTTATATAGCTGTTGTGACTCTTCCACAGTAGAAAGCTAAAATGATATATTTTAATAAAATTTAAGTTCATAATATTGTATATTAGATATTGTCAGTGAAATATTGTTAATAAATTTAGACATTTTGTGGGAACCACGGACTGATGTCCTGATAATATTATTAGACCCTGAGCAGAAAAAGTATTCAAATGCATACTTTACAAGTATGAAACCTATTTATTTTATCAAAATTAAAAAAAAAAACAGTAAAATCAATCATATATTTTAATGTAGTTCAGCAAGATCATTTCTCATAGGTATTAATGTAACAGAAAGGCAGTTAGCTCAAAACATTTCTGGCAGTTCTAAAGATGCTTGAATTTTATAGCTGCCCTTGCTCACTTATGTTTGGGGGTGGGGGAGGAGAAGGCTGGAGGTGAGCATCAATTAAATGAATGATAAGGTCTCTGATGGATAGATTTTTTTTTTTGCCTTTTTAATTTAGAAGGTAAAACTTTCTATCACAGTTTAAGTTGAAAATTATGGCTGAGATAATAGAGGTCTGACTCCAGTGCAAGTTAAAGAGGAAAAAGTCGCTGCTCAAATGTCAAGACATCTTGTGGTCTAAGATGATTAAAACCAAACTGTTTGCTATATGAATCCCAAGGTGCAGCTATATCTCAGCTTTGGTGACATTTAGCCAGTGACTTTTCATAGCTTGTTAATAATGTATAGCTGTCCCTATATAAATTTGCAGTGACAGAAGTGGCCATTTGTAGTGGAGCAGTTAATGAGATTTATTCTTGAGAGAAAATGCAGATTTGAAAAGTATTTCTACAAAATCAAGATTGATGTCAAAAGAAATCATGCATTTAATGGACCATGGCATCATAACCATTTTTGAGTGTCTTAACCAAGATCACAGAATTTTGTTCAGTGATATATTTATATTTTTAGTCAGCCTTCTATACAGCCCAACCCCCCAGCTCTCTCCGCCGCTAGTTTCTACTTATCCTGCATAAATCAGAAGTCTTCACCTTACAAATCACTTCCTCAGTGGGAATTTTCTCACCTTTGACTTGGTTAGTTCCATGTCATTCATGTAAGTTTCCCATCGTAAGACTATACCATACATTTTCATGATTACTACTTTGATGCCTGTCTTTCCCACTCGACACCACTAACAGGTTTCTTAATAAATTTTCAGCTTTCACTGAATCCTTAAATGATTACTCCACCATTGAATCAACATTAATATGTGTTGAAATGAATATTCTTTGCTGAAGGAAGAGCTGTCTTAGTTAGACAATGAATTGAGGAAAATTTCTGTGCATATTCTGACTATTCAATACTAATCTCCCATTAATTATTTCATTTCAGTGGAGACAGAAAACTGCTGTTTTTAGTCATGGCTGTATCTACTATGTCAACATAAAACCTGACATGTGTACAACTAATGCACAAACTATGAAATGCCAAAAGGCAGATATGAGACAGAAGAACAGGGAATATAAGAAAGGAAATGAATTTACAAGTTAGTTGTTAGTTTTTATTTAACATCTATAAGAACATAAATAACACCCAACTTTTGCTGATTTGAAGAAGGTTATCAATATTTTGCAATTAATGAAAATAATAGATATTTATTATAAAAACTTCAAAAATGAAGAGAAAGAAATATAAAACAAAAGGCTGGAGGAAAATTGTCATCTTTTTCTTTTTTTTTTTTTAAACATCTTTATTGGAATATAATTGCTTTACAATGGTGTGTTAGTTTCTGCTTTATAACAAAGTGAATCAGTTATACATATACATATGTTCCCAAATCCCTTCCCTCTTGTGTCTCCCTCCCTCCCACCCTCCCTATCCACCCCTCTAGGTGGTCACAAAGAACCGAGCTGATCTCCCTGTGCTATGCGGCTGCTTCCTACTAGCCATCTATTTTACATTTGGTAGCGTATATATGTCCATGACACTCTCTCACCCTGTCACATCTTACCCCTCCCCCTCCCCATATCCTCAAGTCCATTCTCTAGTAGGTCTGTGTCTTTATTCCTATCTTACCACTAGGTTCTTCATGACCTTTTTTTTTTTTTTTTCTTAGATTCCATATATATGTGTTAGCATACGGTATTTGTTTTTCTCTTTCTGACTTACTTCACTCTGTATGACAGACTCTAACTCTATCCACCTCACTACAAATACCTCCATTTCATTTCTTTTTATGGCTGAGTAATATTCCATTGTATATATGTGCCACATCTTCTTTATCAATTCACCTGATGATGGACACTTAGGTTGCTTCCATGTCCTGGCTATTGTAAATAGAGCTGCAATGAACATTTTGGTACATGACTCTTTTTGAATTATGGTTTTCTCAGGGTATATGCCCAGTAGTGGGATTGCTGGGTCATATGGTAGTTCTATTTGTAGTTTTTTAAGAAACCTCCATACTGTTCTCCATAGTGGCTGTATCAATTTACATTCCCACCAACAGTGGAAGAGTGTTCCCTTTTCTCCACACCCTCTCCAGAAATTATTGTTTCTACATTTTTTGATGATGACCATTCTGACCGGTGTGAGATGATACCTCATTTTAGTTTTGATTTGCATTTCTCTAATGATTAATGATGTTGAGCATTCTTTCATGTGTCTGTTGGCAATCTGTATATCTTCTTTGGAGAAATGTCTATTTAGGTCTTCTGCCCGTTTTTGGATTGGGTTGTTTGTTTTATTGTTATTGAGCTGCATGAGCTGCTGGTAAATCTTGGAGATAAATCCTTTGTCAGTTGCTTCATTTGCAAATATTTTCTCCCATTCTGAGGGTTGTCTTTTGGTCTTGTTTATGGTTTCCTTTGCTGTGCAAAAGCTTTTAAGTTTCATTAGGTCCCATTTGTTGATTTGTGTTTTTATTTCCATTTCTCTAGGAGCTGGGTCAAAAATGACCTTGCTGTGATTTATGTTACAGAGTGTTCTGCCGATGTTTTCCTCTAAGAGTTTGATAGTGTCTGGCCTTACACTTAGGTCTTTAATCCATTTTAAATTTATTTTTGTGTATGGTGTCAGGGTGTGTTTTAATTTCATACTTCTACATGTACCTGTCCAGTTTTCCCAGCACCACTTATTGAAGAGGATGTCTTTTCTCCACTGTATATGCTTGCCTCCTTTATCAAAGATAAGGTGACCATATGTGCGTGGGATTCTCTCTGGTCTTTCTATCCTGTTCCATTGATCTATGTTTCTGTTTTTGTGCCAGTACCAAACTGTCTTGATTACTGTAGCTTTGTAATATAGTCTGAAGACAAGGAGCCTGATTCCTCTAGCTCCATTTTTCGTTCTCAAGATTGCTTTGGCTATTCGGGGTCTTTTCTGTTTCCATACAAATTGTGAAATTTCTTGTTCTACTTCTGTGAAAAGTGCCAGTGGTAATTTGATAGGGATTGCATTGAATCTGTACATTGCTTTGGGTAGTAGAGTCATTTTCACAATATTAATTCTTCCAATCCAAAAACATGGTATATCTCTCCATCTATTTGTATCATCTTTAATTTCTTTCATCAGTGTCTTATAATTTTCTGGATACAGGACTTTTGTCTCCTTAGGTAGGTTTATTCCTAGATATTTTATTCGTTTTGTTGCAATGGTAAACGGGAGTGTTTTCTTAATTTCACTGTCAGATTTTTCATCATTAGTGTATAGGAATGCAAGAGATTTCTGTGCATTAATTTTGTATCCTGCTACTTTACCAAATTCATTGATTAGCTCTAGTAGTTTTCTGGTGGCATCTTTAGGATTCTCTATGTATAGTATCATGTCATCTGCAAACAGTGACAGCTTTACTTCTTCTTTTCTGATTTGGATTCCTTTTATTTCTTTTTCTTCTCTGATTGCGGTGGCTAACACTTCCAAAACTATGTTGAATAATACTGGTGAGAGTGGGCAATGTTGTATTGTTCCTGATCTTAGTGGAAATGGTTTCAGTTTTTCACCATTGAGGACAATGTTGGCTGTGGGTTTGTTATATATGGCCTTTATTATGTTGAGGAAAGTTCCCTCTATGCCTACTTTCTGCAGGGCTTTTATCATAAATGGGTGTTGAATTTTGTTGAAAGCTTTCTCTGCATCTATTGAGATGATCATATGGATTTTCTCCTTCAATTTGTTAATATGATATATCACGTTGATTGATTTGCGTATGTTGAAGAATCCTTGCATTCCTGGAATAAACCACACTTGATTGTGGTGTATGATCCTTTTAATGTGCTGTTGGATTTTGTTTGCTAGTATTTTGTTGAGGATTTTTGCATCTATGTTCAGCAGTGATATTGGCCTGTAGTTTTCTTTCTTTGTGACATCTTTGTCTGGTTTTAGTATCAGGGTGATGGTGGCCTCGTAGAATGAGTTGGGGAGTGTTCCTCCCTCTGCAATATTTTGGAAGAGTTTGAGAAGGATAGGTGTTAGCTCTTCTCTAAATGTTTGATAGAATTCGCCTGTGAAGCCATCTGGTCCTGGGCTTTTGTTTGTTGGAAGATTGTTAATCACAGTTTCAATTTCAGTGCTTGTGATTGGTCTGTTCATATTTTCTATTTCTTCTTGGTTCAGTCTCAGCAGGTTTTGCATTTCTAAGAATCTGTCCATTTCTTCCAGGTTGTCCATTTTATTGGCATAGAGTTGCTTGTAGTAATCTCTCATGATCCTTTATATTTCTGCAGTGTCAGTGGTTACTTCTCCTTTTTCATTTCTAATTCTATTGATTTGAGTCTTCTCCCTTTTTCTTTTGATGAGTTTGGCTAATGGTTTATCAGTTTTGTTTATCTTCTCAAAGAACCAGTTTTTAGTTTTATTGATCTTTGCTATTTTCTCCTTCATTTCTTTTTCATTTATTTCTGACCTGATCTTTATGATTTCTTTCTTTCTGCTAGCTTTGGGGTATTTTTGTTCTTCTTTCTCTAATTGCTTTAGGCGCATGGTTAGGTTGTTTATTTGAGATGTTTCCTGTTTCTTGATGTAGGCTTGTATTGCTATAAACTTCCCTCTTAGAACTGCTTTTGCTGCATCCCATAAGTTTGGGTCGTTGTGTCTCCATTGTCATTTGTTTCTAGATATTTTTTGATTTCCTCTTTGATTTCTTCAGTGATCACTTCGTTGTTAAGTAGTGTATTGTGTAACCTCCATGTGTTTGTATTTTTTACAGATCTTTTCCTGTAATTGATATCTAGTCTCATAACGTTGTGGTCGGAAAAGATACTTGATAAAATTTCAATTTTCTTAAATTTACCGAGGCTTGATTTTTGAACCAAGGTATGATCTATCCTGGAGAATGTTCCATGAGCACTTGAGAAAAATGTGTATTCTGTTGCTTTAGGGTGGAATGTCCTATAAATATCAATTAAGTCCATCTTGTTTAATGTATCATTTAACGCTTGTGTTTCCTTATTTATTTTCATTTTAGATGATCTGTCCATTGGAGGAAGTGGGGTGTTAAAGTCCCCTACTATGACTGTGTTACTGTCAATTTCCCCTTTAATGGCTGTTAGTATTTGCCTTATGTATTGAGGTGCTCCTATGTTGGGTGCATAAATATTTACAATTGTTATACCTTCCTCTTGTATCGATCCCTTGATCATTATATAGTGTCCTTCTTTGTCTCTTTGTAATAGTCTTTATTTTAAAGTCTATTTTGTCTGATATGAGAATTGCTACTCCAGCTTTCTTTTGATTTCCATTTGCATGGAATATCTTTTTCCATCCCCTCACTTTCAGTCTGTATGTGTCTCTAGGTCTGAAGTGGGTCTCTTGTAGACAGCAAATATATGGGTCTTGTTTTTGTATCCATTCAGCCAGTCTGTGTCTTTTGGTGGGAGCATTTAATCCATTTACATTTAAGGTAATTATCGATATGTATGTTCCTATTCCCATTTTCTTAAATGTTTTGGGTTTGTTATTGTAGGTGTTTTCCTCCTCTTGTGTTTCTTGCCTAGAGAAGTTCCTTTAGCATTTGTTGTAAAGCTGTTTTGGTGGTGCTGAACTCTCTCAGCTTTTGCTTGTCTGTAAAGGTTTTAATTTCTCCATCAAATCTGAATGAGATCCTTGCTGGGTAGAGTAATCTTGGCTGTAGGTTTTTCTCCTTCATCACTTTAAGTATATCCTGCCACTCCCTTCTGGCTTGCAGAGTTTCTGCTGAAAGATCAGCTGTTAAACTTATAGGGATTCCCTTGTGTATTATTTGTTGTTTTTCCCTTGCTGCTTTTAATATGTTTTCTTTATGTTTAATTTTTGATAGTTTGATTAATATGTGCCTTGGCATGGTTCTCCTTGGATTTAACCTGTATTGGACTTTCTGCACTTTCTGTACTTGATTGACTATTTCCTTTCCCATATTAGGGAAGTTTTCAAATATAATCTCTTCAAATATTTTCTCAGTCCCTTTCTTTTCCTCTTCTTCTTCTGGGACCCCTATAATTCGAATGTTGGTGCGTTTAATGTTGTCCCAGAGATCTCTGAGACTTTCCTCAGTTCTTTTCATTATTTTTTCTTTATTCTGTGCTGCAGTAGTTATTTCCACTATTTTATCTTTCAGGTCACTTATCCGTTCTTCTGCCTCAGTTATTCTGCTATTGATCCCATCTAGAGTATTTTTAATTTCATTTATTGTGTTTTTCATTGTTGCTTGGTTCCTCTTTAGTTCTTCTATATCCTTGTTAAATGTTTCTTGCATTTTGTCTATTCTATTTCCAAGATTTTTGATCATCTTTACTATCATTATTCTGAATTCTTTTTCAGGTAGACTGCCTATTTCCTCTTCATTTGTTAGGTCTGGTGTGTTTTGACCCTGCTCCTTCACCTGCTGTGTGTTTTTCTGTCTTCTCATTTTGCTTATCTTACTGTGTTTGGGGTCTCCTTTTCACTGGCTGCAGGTTCATAGTTCCCGTTGTTTTTGGTATCTGTCCCCAGTGGCTAAGGTTGGTTCAGTGGGTTGCGTAGGCTTCCTGGTGGAGGGGACTAGTGCCAGTGTTCTGGTAGATGAGGCTGGATCTTGTCTTTCTGATGGGCACGTCCACGTCTTGTGGTGTATTTTGGGATGTCTGTGGCCTTATTATGATTTTAGGCAGCCTCTCTGCTAATGGATGGGGCTGTGTTCCTGTCTTGCTAGTTGTTTGGCATAGGGTGTCCAGCACTGTAGCTTGCTGGTCGTTGAGCGAAGCTGGGTCTTGATGTTGAGTTGGAGATCTCTGAGAGATTTTCACCATTTGGTATTATGTGGAGCTGGGAGGTCTCTTGTGGACCAGTGTCCTTAAGTTGGCTCTCCTACCTCAGAGGCACAGCCCTGATGCCTGGCTGGAGCACCAAGAGCCTTTCATCCACATGGCTCAGAATAAAAGGGAGAAAAAATAGAAAGAAAGAAAGAGCATAAAATAAAATAAAATAAAATAAAATAAAATAAATCTATTTAATAAAAAATAAGAAAAAATTTATTAAGAAAAATTTCGTTAAAAAATTTTTAAATAACTTTATTAATTTTTTATAACAAAAAATAAGAAAAAATTATTAAGAAAAAATTAAGAAAAATATTTTAATTTTTTAAAATAAAAAATATGAAAAAACTTATTAAGAAAAAAGTTTTTTTAATTCTTAAAAATAGAAAATAAGGAAAAAATTATTAAGAAAACATTTACTAAGAAAAAAATTTTTTAAGTAAAAAAAAAAAAAAAACAGACGGACCGAACCCTAGGACAAATGGTGAAAGCAAAGCTATACAGACAAAATCTCACCCAGAAACATACACATATACACTCACAAAAATAGGAAAAGGGGAAAAATTAATATATCCTGCTCCCAAAGTCCACCTCCTGAATTTGGGATGATTTGTTGTCTATTCAGGTATTCCACAGATGCAGGTACATCAAGTTGATTGTGGAGATTTAATCCTCTGCTTCTGAGGCTGCTGGCAGAGATTTCCCTTTCTCTTCTTTGTTTGTACAGCTCCTGGATTTCAGCTTTGGATTTGGACCCGCCTCTGCGTGTAGGTCGCCTGAGGGCGTCTTTTCTTTGCTCAGACAGGACGGGGTTAAAGGAGCAGCTGCTTCGGGGGCTCTGGCTCACTCAGGCCGGGGGAGGGAGGGGTACGGATGCGGGGCGAGCCTGCGGCGACAGAGGCCGGCGTGACATTGCAGCAGACTGAGGCACACCGTGCGTTGTCCCAGGGAAGTTGTCCCTGGATCACGGGAGCCTGGCCGTGGCGGGCTACACAGGCACCCAGTAGGGGGGGTGTGGAGAGTGACTTGTGCTCGCACACAGGGTTCTTGGTTGCGGCAGCAGCAGCCTTAGCGTCTCATGCCTGTCTCTGGTGGCTCGCGCCCGTCCCTGGAGCTCATTTAGGCGGATCCCCTCTCCTTGTGCGCTGCGAAACAATGAGGCAAGAAAAAGTCTCTTGCCTGTTCAGCAGCTGCAGACTTTTTCCTGGACTTCATCCCGGCTAGCTGTGGTGCGTTAACCCCTTCAGGCTGTGTTCACGCCGCCAAGCCCAGTCCTCTCCCTGCAATCTGACCGAAGCCCAAGCCTCAGCTCCCAGCCCCGCCCGCCCCGGCGGGGGAGCAGAAAAGCCTCTCGGGCTGGTGAGTGCTGCTCGGCACCGATCCTCTGTGCGGGAATCTCTCCGCTTTGTCCTCCGCACTCCTGTGGCTGTGCTCTCCTCCGTGGCTCCGAAGCTTACCCCCTCCGCCACCCACATTCTCCGCCCGCGAAGGGGCTTCCTAGTGCGTAGAAACCTTTCCTCCTTCACAGCTCCCTCCCACTGGTGCAGGTCCCATCCCTATTCTTTTGTCTCTGTTATTTCTTTTTCTTTTGCCCTACCCCAGTACGTGGGGGAGTTTCTTGCCTTTTGGGAGGTCTGACGTCTTCTGCCAGCGTTCAGTGGGTGTTCTGTAGGAGCAGTTCCACGTGTAGATGTATTTCTAATGTATCTGTGGGAAGGAAGGTGATCTCCGCGTCTTACTCTTCCGCCATCTTGCCCAGACCCTGTCATGTTAATAGGTCAAACACGACTGAATACTACCAATTTCATTTTCAGAACTCACTTAAATAAATTTTCAGCAACTGAGACAGTTATTGTTAAATTTTGCTGTAGTTCCACCAACAAGAGCATTAAAGATGTATATTAGTTTCCTGGCTGCCATAACAAAGTACCACAAACTGGGTAGCTTAAACAACAGAAATTGTTGTTTCACAGTTTTGGAGGCTAGAAGTCCAAACTCAGGGTGTTGGCAGGGCTGGCTCCTGCTGAGAACTGTGAGGGAACGTTCACACCTGTAGTAACTTCTGAGAGCCTCAGGCACCCCTTGGTTTGTAGACGGTGGTCTCCCTGTATCTTCACTTGCTCTTCCCTCTGTGTGTGTCTGTCACTGAGTCCAAATGTCCCCTATAGATAAGGATTAGGGTCTCCTTCAATGACCTAATCTTAACTTGAATATGTCTGCTCAAAATCTGTATTTCCAAACAAGGTTACAGTCTGTGGTACTGGGGTTTAGCCCTCTTTTGAGAGACACAGTTCTACCCATAACAATATGCAATATAAAAATATATGAGTGTATATAAAAATATATATATTGATACATAGAAACAGTAATTTATACACTGTTTTCACATAGGTTGTACATGGGCTTTGCAAACATGAAAGTTAATTACTGACTAATATGTCAAATTTTGCTTACCTGGTCTTTATTCCTAGTTATATAGATGCTTTCCAGTTACTTGATGTTAGAAATGACACTGGAGCTGCTGTTCTTATCTGGGGCTTGGAGTCCTCTTCCAAGTCCACGGGTTATTGGCTGAATTTGTTTTCTTGTGGCTGCTGGACTGAGTCCCAATTTCCTGTCAGCCAGGGAACACTTCTTGCTCCTAGATGTCACCCATGGTTTCTTTCTGCATGGTCCCCACATTCACAACTTGGATTTTTGCTTTAGTTCTTCTAGGCCACACAGTGTGAGCCTCTCTGCCTCTTTTGTAAAAGTCAGAAAAATCTCTCTGCTTTTAAAGCACTCACTCTATTGGGTTAGACTCATCCCAGGCACTCTCCCCTCTCCCATGCAACAGGACACAATCAGAGTGATATTTCATCACAATCATGTGCTTCACCCACACTGGGGGTGGCAGTGGAGAGATTAGGCATGACTGTGGTTATCTTGAAATCCTGTGGACTATAAATATCCCCATTAGTTCATCTTTGCCTTTGTGATTATAACTTTTCTAGAATAAATTCCTGGCATAAAAATTCCTAACTTAAAATAAATGCAAACATATGAAGCTTTTAAAACATATTGCTAAAGCTTAATATTCACTCCCACCAGGACGCTTGGAGTACTTGTATACCCGTGCATCCCCAGTAACAGAAATTTATCTCAACATGAGAAACAATACACACAGGTACATGCACATTATTTTCTGTAGCATGAAAGAAACTTTGCAGATACATAGCTCTTTACTCCAAAATACTTCCATATTTTCAAAGATTAAGAATATTCAATTACATGATCACAGTAAATTATTAAATTTTTTCTCATCAAATATTTACTCACTAGCTTAAGCATGCTTTGAAGGAAGCCCTGCAACCCTACCCATTCATGACCCAAAGTAAATACTGTCTAGTGACACGTGCACACACACATAATTATAAATTTGTTTATAATTTTTAAGTGTTTTATATTGAAAACGTCTTAGGCTATCTACTTCTCCCATTTTCTGAAAATAAGTGTCTTTTTATTATTTTTAATCCACACTGTATATATCACCAAAATATTTTCTTGAAGATCTCCAATTCATTTTCACTTTCAAAAATATAAAATTGTATCCTTACTCACGGCACTTCAGTAATCAGTAAGTCATCATTTTTCCTACTCTTTTGATCCCTAAGTCATCATTACTTCATAGGATAGTTTTTCAATATTATTATTTCAATTATTTAACTATAGCTCTCAGATATTATAACATATTATCTTTTTGGCAGAAACTATAAACTACTTTGAAATATATTCCTGTCATGGTTAAAGAAAATCAAGCAATTTCTTTTAGAGAATTTAAGCACGTGGAAATAGGAATTTAACTTATCCATCTCAATATTGTGCCTTTTTTTGCTTAATATAAATAACAACCATCAGAGCAATAATAAAAAGAGAGCACTAAAAATATCACTAGCGCTTAAAATGTACCCAAATTTTCATAATATTGTAATAAGTATATTTTTACATTATTTTTATTACATTTACTTTTTAAATTCATCCTCAAGCTAGACCTATAATTTCAGTTTAAATATAATCCTGAAATTATACATGAGAAAATCTTACAGATATTTATAAATGTACAACTTACATCATTGATCAAGGTCACACAGCAGACAATTCCCGGAGATCTTACTCGTCTCTGTGTCGTCTCCATGTCAAGAATTCCAAAGCCTTAGCTCTGAATACCGTACTTCCTGAATATTGCACACTACACTGTCTTTGCTTCTGTTTAATCAAATGAACCTTCTGGAGAACTCCCCATGGAGTCAGTTTCAGATCCAGGATTACACACAAGATTGATGTTCCCAGTAAGAATCCAACATTATAATTTGTCTAAAATAGTTCTACTTTAGGTCGTTTAAACAAATCATTGAATTCTTAATTCTTCTGTTTTATTTGTTGATTCAAACACACGACTGCTGAGGTGTCTGGTTTTCAATGTTCCATTGCTCAGAAATGTGTTCATTAAAATCTCCTAATCACCTAGCATTCAGCCTGGACTTTAACGCTGAGATATAGACCTAAAACTTCCTATTAGTTGGGTGGCAAAGTAAAGTAGTAAACAGTATTTATTCCCCAAAGAAATTCAGCTATCTCATAAAGGCTTAGTTGATTTGAAATAATAAAGTTCTGATGAATGGAATCCTAAATGACTATTTCTAGTTATTTGCTCACTAAATTAGGGATTTAAAGGAAAAAATAAAATAAAAAAGATTTATATAGCAAAGAATTACAAATGAAGGAGTTTGGGCAGCTGACATGCTGATGCTGCCTTCTGTAAGCTCATACAGAGATTCCTCCCACCCAGTAATATGTGTTATTTTGATTCAGAGCTACGTAGCACAGGTAAGTGATCGTGTCATGCCCTGTTAGCAATTGCAAGGAAGACCACCATATCAACCCCACAAAAATGTATATTTAGGTTAACTCGGGTAGGCAGAAATCAGGAATTGGTTTGCAAAACACATTATTTCCATACATATATACATTTTTTTCTGCTCATTATGCTTTCATAATGTCATATTATAATGTTCTACTATTTCTTTGGGTATTAGTGTATTTAAAATGGGAAATGATAAGTATAAATATATTAGCTTTGCAATAATTCTTAGGAATATAGTTTCTGTCATCAGAGAGTATGCATTTCTAAAAAGCATTTGAACATTAAAAAATAAAAAATTTATAAATTTTGATATGATTCTGTCTCACAATAGAAACACAGATTTTCTGTGTTAATTTTTCTTGTTCTCTTAGTTCTTACTCACTCCTCTCATCTCAATTCTTTTATTCCATAAAAAGACCAAATACTGTATTAAGACTCAGTTAACTTCAACAAAAAAATTACAAACAAGAAACTAAACTAATTCAATGAAAAACATACCTAGAATTTTTATGGCTCATAAAAACTGGAAGTTCACTTATGATGCTAACTTCAGGCATAGCTGGATCCAGGGATGACTCAGTCCAGAAATTATTTCTCTATCTTTCTATTCTACTCCCCTGTATATATTGGCTTTAGCTGAAGGTGAACTCCATACACAGAGTGGGAAAAACTGCTGTTGATAACCTAGACCTCGATCTTTTCAGGCTACCGTCTGAAAGAAAGACCAAATCAACTCATAAGAAAACTATTTGGCATTGCTTGAGTCAAATCCTCACCTCCAAACCAAACCAAAGGGGGTTTGTAATGGAGCAGGTTGGACCGCTTCTACCCTTTAGATGACACAACGTAGGAATCCACTGTTAACCTCACAGACCACAGCTCTCCCGCCCGGCCCCCAGCCCTACCCACAGGCACACAGGATTCCCTTAGGGGAAAGGATGCTGAGCATACAGACAGCACAGTCCCTCTTTGGGTGGGATGATCACACTTATCAGATTGCCTGAAATAGTTCTGGTTCGCGCCTGTTGTTTTTCTGTGCTAATTAATAGGAGGATCCCCTTTAATCCTCGAAGTATGTAGACTTAGATGCAAATTATAACATCACTCTATCTGTGTGTAAGAGCACATCTCTTCTTCCTGAGACTGGAAGTAGGTGCATTGGGAAGAACTAACAAGTTGAAAATATTTTCTTTTTTTTTTAATTTCTATTAATTACAGAGTGGGTACAAGATTCTTCTACCCTCTCAAGATAAAGAAGGGCTTTAGAGAGAATGAAAAGAACAGATAGCTTGTTTTTGGTAATGCAGCAGTTGGACTCATGTTGAAACTCTGGCAGGAACTTTGGCTGCTCCCAAAGTGAATGTGAGTTTTCTGCACAGGCACTATCTCACTCATTATTTCTCTAAAGAAGAGGAAACCTATGCATACTGGAACAGATGGATCATATGGGTAAAATGATATATAGACAAGGGCACAGTATTGAAGGGGCCACATCACATGTCCCATGCTCACTCACAGTAGAAGATCCTAAAATCCCTGGGGGAAAAATGTATTTCAATTGTAAGTATAAGAAAATATATGTATACAACTATGGAGAGATCCAGAAGATAATATATAATAGTATATTAAATTTCAGCTGTCTTAATTTATAAAATGTGATCACATTTCTATATATTCTGAAAACATGTAAACATAAAAGTTTACCAAAGTAGAAGTTAAATCCAAAGACAAACTCTGAGTGATATTTCAAACAAAAGCTGCTATGATTTAAGGTGATTTTGCTTTAAATGATAGTCACAACAAACAGGCTACGGGAGAGTCAAACAATAGGAATTTATTTCCCCCAAATAAGAAATCCAAAAATTGGTGATTTCAGGTTTGTTTCAGCAGCTCAATGATGTCATCAATTAGGTAGGATCATTCTGCCTTTGTGTTCTGCTCTCCACAGCCTGTCTGCACTTTTTGTTTCCTTGGACACAGTGGTTGCAACACCTGCAACTTTTTAAAGTGTGAAAGGGAAGCTGAGAGTGAAATCACGTGTTCTTTTCTCAGAGTGGTCCCCACCCCCTGCTGTAAAGTCTGTGTGCCTGTGTGTACGTGTATGTCTGTGTGTGTGAGAGATATATTGCTCTTCTGATGCTACACCAACACATGGGACCCACACCTGTGTGTGATTTTCTCTCTGGAACATATAATCTCTACTATATCAAGTAGCAAAACAATATAATTTTTGAGCAGTTCTACTGTGATGATACAGCTTTACAATTCAAGAAAAAATCTACCCCCTCTACCTGGTAAGGCAGGCTTCATTTCAACTCAACAGTTTTTGTTAAGTAGAAATGTCACCTAAGTAACTGGAGGAGATGCCAAAAGCCCTAAGCTTCTTGGTTAGGGCAGCTGACCTTAGATTCTGAGCTCAATGTCCATAGCCATTTTTCCAAAATGAGACACTCAATGTGCTTAGTGAATACAAAGAACAGGAGGGAAGATTCAAATGTTATTTTTGTCTTCATCATGATGTATAATAATGCCTATTATTCTGTCCTGTGCATGCATGTAATTCTTCAGTGTAGGGGATTCCCATATAATGCTTTTTCTCCAAAAACATGCAGAGGACTTTTAAATTAAGGTATTTTCACTTTATAACTTAAACTTCTACCTTTGGGGCTTATGTAGTGAAAATAGGAAAAAAAATATTTGTATAATGCTAATAATTAACCATAGTTTTAAAAAGTCACAATGTTGATCAAGAATTTTCATATAATGGGAACTTCTGTGAAGGTTCTTAAAATGGCTTTTGTTCACCTTCTAAGACCTGCCTTAAAGTTTTATTGGCATGTTTTAATGTCTAACTCTTCTTCAAAACTCATGTCTTTGCTTTTCCTTCATTGAGTATATTCCTAGCATTTTTCTTCTGATTGCTATCCAGGCATAGACTTCTTTTGAGTTACAGATAAGAAGCAGGGGTTATGAATTCATATGTTGAAGTCTTAACCCCTGGAATTTGACTGTATTTGAAGATAAGATATTTAAAGAAGTAATAAAGGCAAAATGAGGTCATATGAGTGGTACCTAATCCAATATGACTGAGGTCCTTCAAAAAGAGGGGCTGAGGACACAGACAGAGGGAAGACCATGTGAAGACATAGGAAGAGGACAGGCTTCGACAAGCCAATGAGAGCATCCTCAGAAGAAACCACCCCTGCTGACACCTTTATCTAGAACATGTAGCTTCCAGAATTGTGAGAAAATGGATTTCTATTTTTTAAGCCACCCCATCTGTGTTACTTTTGTCAGCACTAGCAAAAAACACAAGCAGGCAAGAAAGTGAACAAGAAAGAAAATTCCTGAAGCAACTAAGGCACTGTTAAAAATATAAAATCATTAAAGACAAATTAGTGGACTGAATACATTGTCATCTTATTAAAATATTACTTAGTAGGGAACTAGGAACACCTGCGTCATGTTCTTAACACCCCTAAAAATTCCAGAGGGAAAGACGTGTTCAGGGAAAATTCTTGAAAATGAGCTCACTTTGTTACTTTGAGGCTATGGCTTTAAACTCCCTCCTCCCCAGTACAAAATATTTGCTGACAGATGATGTCAACGAGGAGGTTTCTGGCCCGATGAAGATAGTCTAAAAATATACAGGCTGGACGGCCTGCTCCTTCTAGGAATCTCTCAAAATATGAATGTTGAAGAGAACATGAAAAATGCAGAGAATTTCCTTGAGCCCAGACAGTAGCTACGTCTTGTGGAGGTAGAGTAACCAGCTGCATAATATTTAACAGATCATAATAATTATAATTAAAACAGGATACATTTATTGGTTTTAATAAACACTTAGTTTTTTAATTTTTGTATTTTTTACAAACACACAATTGACATTCTCACTATTTCAGATATAATAGAGAATCTGGTTAGAACTTCTGTAGGGAAGCAACATGTAGCTATCTATAACTAAATGCCATTTCAAAAGGAAGCAGAGTCTGTTAAAAGTTTATCCCTAAATGTATATTTACGTTAAAGTTTGAAAAGCACTTACACAGATTGGGTTCTCTGACCATAATGTACTCATATTAGAAATAAAAAATGAAAATACAACATAGTTATTTCACAGCTAGGAGTTTTATAGAGTTCATGACATACTTCTTGCTACCCATCTTTTCGATAAATGTGACTCTAATATGAAAATCAGTTTCTATAATTGGAGCTCAGAATTGTTTTTCCTCCTATCAGTTTTCTAATGACACAAATGCAAATTAGAAAGAATGATCCTAAGGAAATGTACAGTTTGGTAAACAGGTAGAGGTCAGAATAATCAGTATTTTAATAAGCCTAATAGAAGCCATAGATGCTCTTGAGAGAAATAAATTATCTGGATATAAACAATCCCAAAGGCATTTCTTAAAGTTCAATTTATGCAGTGATTTATTCATTATGAGCTGATTTAGACTGATGAGTGGCCGGTTAGTTTTTTAATTCATTTACATTATTTCATGGAGAATTATAGAAGCATTTATGTCTTATGTTGGAGAATTCCTCACCATATTGGCTATATTAGCTATATTAGTTACACACAATTAAAATAATTTCAGAAATTTCTGATTCCACACTGAGCTAGAATATATTACATTCAAATATTATCTTTGAACTAAATTCCAGAAATAGCATAAATAGCAATTATTTAGAAAGAAGTATACTTTGTACATTTCCATTTCTCTGCTATGCCTTGTGGCAAGATGGAAAAAAATGCCATGATTAAGACTTTTCATTTTGGTACAGTCATATGCATAAAAAGAAGGAAATTAGAGAAGTACAATAATTTTCAAAATATGTGATATACTGTTAAGTACAAGGGATCTTTTTTCCCCTGAGTATTTGTTATTTAGTGATATTTTTCCAAACCTTGCTGCTATAGGATTGCGTTGAAATAAAAAAAATGTCACTTTTAACATTAACCCTAACTCAAATATGCCTCTTAAGTAAATACTACATTGGGGAATCAGGAATCTGTCCCCTGATAACGTGCAGAAAAGATAATGTAAATACAAGGGAAATCAACTTAAAAGTAAAATTTAAAATCTTGCTAAAGATACAGGATCCTGTGAAACTAACCAAAGTTCTGCTGGGGAATTGCTTCAATCACACTCTACGCCCATGGAGACTGGACAGAGTTAGACTGGTTAAAATGGAGGAAGAGAAAGTCAATAAGAAAATAAAAAACAGAGGCCATTTAAAAGATAATAATTTATTTATAAAAGATTAAGAGATAATTGGAAATCTGAAGAAGGCTTAAAATAATTTCATTAAAATATCATTAGTCAAAGGAGAAATAAATGGTGCAATAAGATAATATGGTGTATGTTGAGGTTGGGGGCATGTTGGAAACCACAAAATTGATAATTTTAAATGTGATTTTGTGAAACCTCAGATAAACTTGAGAAATATATATATTTTACTGTTTAAAAATCAAATTTTTTCACCATTTAATGTGAAATCCTGGCCCCCTTTAATCTTGGTTTTGTATATATATATATATATATATATATATATATATATATATATATATATATATATATATATACACATACATACATACACACACAAAAAAAACATACACATATATACCAAATGGCTTATGTGTAAACAGTTATTGAAATAAAACACATTTGAAATGTAAAAACTTAGGATGCTAAACAGCTCTAGCATGTTGCCTCCTCAAACATAATTACTGTTCGTTCCCCAAAAAGAAGTAGTGTAAAACTAATTTCCCTATGAAAAGAACCTTAATTTCTCTAGCAGCATACATACTGTGTGTCCACATACGTAGACAAATGTCCACAAAGAATAAAAAATCTTTTAAATGTAATATTGGAATGGAGGGTAAAAGGGGAAATCTGCTTATTGGAAGAAACTGTTCTTCCAGAGATGTGTAGTCATGATAGTCAGAAATCTGGAAACTATGCTTTATAATGAATGAGTTAAGAAACTTGGAAATTTCCCACATAAGAGGGAAAAATTTTTGACAAAATGAAAGTTATGGTCAAGTGCTTAGGAGATGGGTTAGAATGTTCATGGATTTCTGCAATCAATAGAATGCCATCCAATGAGCGGAAGAAGAGAATAGTTAATAGCATTATAATAACACTATGGCAAAAGGCTTGATGCTTTGCAAGTATTAAAAAAAAAATGATGGCTCAACTTAATTTACCTGTTGCCAATAGAGCTTTTGAAATACCAGATAGGTTGCCTCCTGAAGTTGTGTGCTCCTTAACATTGGATGGGGCCTGCAGAATACAACTCACTACCTCTTGAATACTTTGTTTAAGCCACTCTAGCACTAGAAATTTTGGATGTTTAAGTGAAACAAAACTTTAAAGAGATTTAGAATCTTCTTTCATAACTGGGTTCATTTGTGGGTCAGGATTTAGACAGACTCTTGCCATGGGAACACTATGTTTACTACGGAATCTACTGAAATTGTGCCTGCCAAGTGAATTATTTTTAATTAAAACTCAGGCCAGAGAGAGGGCTCCAAATACTGGTAGCCTAAAAATATTGTCAATCTTGGATTGTGTTCTGAGGATTGACAAATGGATACAAATGACCTTCCAAAGTGCCTAGCACATAGGTAGGAAATTTAGCTAGCATTAATTATATAATGTTTGCTAACTGGAGTATCACAGTGTACTGTAAATATGCAAGCTTTCTTAATAATGAGTATTTGCTTTGAGAAAATAATTCTAATCACAATAGAGTAATATAGACATAGTGATAAAATTTATAATAGATTGAGATAAGTTTCATTGCCCAAGTTGGTTCTGATTATTTGCTTATTAGCTCTTAAAAATAATCCCCCAAATAACAGTCTACTTTTTTATGTTAAATGAGTTATTCCTAAAAGCAGAATATAGAAGAAAAAATTCCTCTTAACATAAGATCTCAGTGTAGTTTAAGTGCATTAAATTCCTTCCTCCATTTATTTTGAAAACTTATTTAACATACACAGTAGATTGGGCTCCACACGTAGCAAATACAGCAGGTGGTTTGTTGGTTATCAACCCATAACAGCTGTTCTGGACAGTCCCTAGCCACACCCCTAGATCCCACCTCAGCTGTCTCTGCTTTTATGCCTTGGACTTTTTCGGAAGCTGAGGGATCTTACTGGGGGAACATGAAGGATTACCACTCACAGATCAGCCCAGACGTGTGGGTAGGCTAATGCACTGGGGGCAACCTTGACCCAAGTAGACAAAAGGCAGTGTACAGCTGCTCCGTCTCTCAAAGATTCCAGGGAAAACTTCTGGTGTGCCTTCTTCCTAGATCTTCAGAAGGTCCTCATAGTTACCTGTTGCTGTGTAACAAACTACCCCCCAAATCCAATGGCTTGAAACAGCAGCACTTGTTTATTAATTACTTATTATTCTGTGGCTCAGGAGTTTAGGAGTGGCTCATCTGGGTGGTTCTGTCTCAGGACCTCTCATTAGGTTGCAATCAAGATGTCAGTTGGGTTACAGTCATATGAAGATTTTACTGGGGCTAATAGATCCTCCTCCAATTTCCCTCATGCAACTGTTGCCCAGAGGCTTCAGTTCTTCTCCATGTAACCTTCTCCACAGTGTTGTCTGAGTATCCTTACTACAGAGCAGCTGGCTTGCCCAAGAAAAGAAAAGAGAGAAGGAAGAGAAGGCACGCTTTGACCATATTCTACCCATTAGCAGTGAATCACTAAGTACAACATACACTCAGTGAGAGAAGAAAATAGAGAAAAGTGGGACTGAGCCCCAGCACACACAGTGTCACACAGCTGAATAATGCATTCCTAATTGACTTTTTTCTTCTGTCTCATTCTCCTCACTTCTTCACTTCTGCCTATTTGTCATCACCTACCAAATAAACAACCTGTGTTCATTTCCTTGGTTCAGTTTCTGCATATGGAGTATTCCAAACCAAAACAACTTAGCACTCTGAGATTTAAATACTCTCAAGATCAAAATTTAAAGCAACGTTTTCTTAAAAACTGATATGAAATAGTATCATCTATAAAAAGAAATTAATTTTGATTTTTATGCATTTAAAATCACTGACAGTTGTAGTTATTTTGTATGTACTTCCTTTTTTTCTAAATTATTTTATGTGTCTATATATTGTTTCAACAGCTATTTTGACAGTATTCTGATTTGTAAAGTGGCCTCAGGAAACTTAGATTTATGTTACAATAATTATCTTCTGAGAATATTCTCCTCTTAATTCATATGCATAATCAGTAATAATGATATTAGAATTACTCAGGATAAAAGTAAAAATGTTAAATTAAAAATGGTCTTTAAGATTCATAATTTAGGAAATACTAATAAAAGTACCTATTTCACATATTAATTAGGATTATACTTTGTGCAATTTACTTAAGGCTGTAATAAAATGAAATTATACATTTGAAAATACATGTAGTAATTTAGATTTTGATCTATCACCATTCCTGCAACAAATCAATCAAATAAGTTGAAAATACCTGTGTTTTTAAATATTTAGAAGATATAATGTGCTCAATTGAATAGAACAGAAAATAGTGAGGCACAACATAATGTCATGTTTTGAGCAAATAATCAAGGCCACCCTGGTCAGGTTCTGCCTACTCACTAGGATATCCCTGACTTATCCACTTGGTGTTCCTTTTGGGTTTCCCAGGGATCTGGTAGTTTACAATAACAAAATATCTACAGAAACTATAAGAGAAAAAAGTCAATGTAGTGAATCCATGGTCATTCACATGAATATAAGTAAAAATGTTTGAATTCCATGATTTAGATCAGTTACAAATGACAATTTCAGTTCCAGTATGATTATCTGGTATATCATCCAAGGCAAAGACAAGACCAGAGCACAGTGGTAAGAGAGATGTAATATAATTTTATTTTGTTTTGTTTTGCCTATGGCTATTCTCCAGGACTATGGTACTTACATAAAAAGCAGCCAATGAGTCCAGAAGGTGTGATTTTTTTACTAAGATATAGTCAAATAAGCAAACTTATGCAGAAGCTATGTTCAAGGTGTATGGATTCCTAATTGGAGACAGTTACCTATAAAGGGAGTGTCTTTTATTTAGAGGGATAAACACTTCATATTTTGGTATATCCTAAAGCAATGGCTATGTGTACAGTTGTAGTCACTAATTATTGAAAAGAAAGAAGATAGATCACAGAAAAGAACTGTGAGGATTCTTAAACTGTATGAAAGGACTTATTCACACATTTGATACTTTTTAGCTATTCTAACTTGAGACTTATTGGCTTCAGCAAAATTCCCAATAATGAATAATTACTTCAGCTTCTGAGAATTTAAAATTCATATATTTAATGTTGATGTTTTGCAATTGAAAAAAATTATGCTATAATGTCATTCCTTTCTTAAAAATTATTAAATTAAACGATGCTACTAAATCCAGCAAATGGAATATTAGAGATTACAACTATATTTCTTTTTAAACTGGAAAGTAAATATTTCAAAGTCAAAGAAGAGTTTAGTGAATGTGTGTAAGTTAAATTAAATCTCATTTAAATTCAATTGTAACACTTGTCAACTAAAATAAAAAAGTTTTCTGAATAAAACTGATTGTGTGGGATGTAAATTCAGTGTTTGAATACTAATCATTTTTTTTCACCTTAATATATGATACCAGGCATTATTTTATTTGTTTAATAAGCTATCTCCAGACTTCTTTGTTATGTGCTTCATAATTCAACTTGATAAATGCCCTAAATGAGGGTTTTGGTGTGGTGCAATCCATGAGCTCCCCACGAACAAGATCAGTAAGAGAGGTCGATAGTGCTTTGCTGTCTTTAAGGAAGAGGAACAAGCAAAGAAGAAAATGGAAAGAAACACCACAATGTTGATCTTAGTAAATGTGAAATAAAGGTAGCCATATCAAGGCAACAGTAGCAGCAATAAGAACAGTGGGTATCTAGAGGAGGATTTCGAAAAGTTAAGGAAAGAGGTGGTAACCAGCGGAGTGCTATAGGAAAGCGTTCAGGTGAGGTTGTTATCAAAGTAGCTACAAACCATACTAAATGATTCCGTTTGCACTTATCTCCAACAGGTAATGAAGCAGTATTTCCCTATTTGAATAATCACTTGAGGGTGGCTCCCACCACCTGCTAATATCGGTTCAAACAAACTTGTGACTGTCAAGTACTCAAATGGAAGTATGAGGTTAGGTCTCTGTGAAGTTTTATTCTGAGTTCTCATTAAAAGATTTTTGCTTTCAATGTTTTTGAATTGCCATGTTTCAGAATCGATTTGTGTTTTATGCCTCTTCCCTCAGTATGGTAGATCAAGTCCTGTGTTAAAAACCCTATATGACAGTTTCATGGTTTAGTAGTGCCTTACTGTTTTTAAAAATACTTTTTTTTTTTTTAGCAGTTTCAGGTTTACAACAATTCGAGAGGAAGGTATAGAGATTTGTCTATATATCTCTTACTCTCATACATGCATAGCCTCCCCAATTATTAACATCATTCACTAGAACAGTATATTTGTTATCAAAGAAGAATACATATAATGACACATCATAATCACCCAAATACCATAGTTTACCTTAAGGTTCACTCCTGGTGTTGTAGATTCCATGAGTTTGGACAAATGTATGCTGACATATCCATCATTATAATATCCTACAAGATATTTTCACTGCCCTAAATATCCTCTGTGCTCTGCTATTCATCTCCCTTCCCTCCTTACCCATGGCAACCACTGAACTTTTTACTGTCTCCATATTTTTGCCTTTTCCAGAATGTCATATAATCAGAATAACACAGAATGTAGCCTTTTCAGATTAACATATTTCACTTAGTAATTTGTATTCAAGTTTCCTCCATGCCTTGGCATAGCTTGATAGCTAATTTCTTTCCAGCACTGAATACTATTCCATTGCTGTAAAAAGGTGTTTAATAATGTGGTGTGAGGTGTAGAAGGAGAGGCAGTGTTCTATGGTTTCTGAGTAGGTCGCAGTTGTCAGTGAGCCTATGTCTCTGGACTGTGAGTGTTTCTGAGTTTTTTCCTCCCCTGTAGGTAGGGCTGGATGGCTAAAGTGGGCTGGGGTTAACATTTTCCTTCTCCTACATGGAACGCTAGAACTGATTGGAACTGGGCCTTTCCCTTCCCCAGGTCAGTTAAGTTCTGATAGTACCCCAGTAGGATAGGGTCTGGTTAACTAGTTTCCCCTGAGAGCAGGCCATGTCTAGAAGAACAGCGTGCTCTGGTGTATTTCAAAATGACTACTCTCCCCTCCCCTACTAGAAGCAGATGGGGATTTTTCTCTGATACTTACTGTGGGAACATGGTCAAACTTCTGGAGGTAAATCTCTAAATATTCCAGAGGCCTCTTTATGACTGGATCCCCATGGAGTTTTTAACTCTCAGACTTGTCCCCAGTGAGCCTCCAGCAGTTCATTACTTCCAGTGAAATTTGTCTTACCCTGGATCTGGTTCCTGGGGTGGTTTCCTTGCTTGAGTCTCTACAGCAAAGCCAGGAATCCCTGTATTCCGTCTATCTCTCCAGTCTTGTGGTCAGTGTCTTGCTGGCTTTATGGATCCAAGAAGAGTTGACTTCAGTCTGTTCAACTTTTTACTTGTTAGGAAAAAAGTGTCTTAGTATTTTTAAAATAAATCCTTTTGGATAAACAAATTGGCTATACTATTTCAATCTGTCATAAATTCTATTAAAATGTTTATAAAGTGGATAGATATGTATAAGATTAAATTACCATTAATATCAATATAAATACCCAATTCTCCCGTATGTTAAACATTATTACTTGTCATGGTATAAATATTTTCATGGAGTACGGGTCTATAAACTGTTATGCATTTCCATATTTTAAGAAGTTACAGAATCTTTTCATCATCCAAGCTAGAAATGTGAACATCACCTAACCTTGCAAGAACAAAAAGTAAAAGTTTAACTTTTAAAGCTTAAAATTAAAATCATGACATATATACACTAATATGTATAAAATGGATAACTAATAAGAACCTGCTGTATAAAAAAATAAATAAAATAAAATTCAAAAATTCAAAAAATAAAATAAAATAAAATATTGGATACTGGTTTAAATTAAAAAAAAAAAAAATAAAATAAAATAAAATCATAAGCCCTTTGCAGGTAACAAGAAGATGACTATGTTCAAGCCTGAAATCAACAAGTGGGGTTCATTCCAGGAAAGCAAGGTTGGTTTAACATTCATAAATCAATTAGTGCAATTCATCATATTAACAAATGATTAAGAAAACATAGTCCTCTCAATCGTGGCATCATATTATTTCAGGTATCATTTGACCTTATTATCATGTGATCACATTAACAGATGAAAAAGAAAAAAAAATCTAAATATATTAATAGATACACAAAAATAATTTAGAAAAGTCAAAGCCCAGTCATGATAAAATTGTCAAAAAACTAGGAATGAAAGGAAACTCCCTTAACCTAATAAAATAAAATATTTACAGATTGGACAAGAAATAAAATATTTATAGGATGGACAAGATGAGATAGAATTTTTATTCACAGATGTCTCTGAAGAAAACTCCAAGGAGTCTACTAATTTTTTATCCACTCTTAGAACAAATAAGCTAATATAGCAAGTTTGCAGGCTATACGATCAATATACAAGTCAATTGCTTTCTACCAATGAACCCTGGAATTTTGAAAAGTAAGAAACAGAAAATTAATACCACTTACAATAACAACCATCCAAAAGTAAAACACTTAGGTTTACATCTAATAAAATATCTGTAATACCTGTATGTGGAAAAACAAAAAACTCTGATGAAAGAAATAAAAAATAATCTAAATATTTTGAGAGATATTCCTTATTCAATGATGATCTAAATAAATAAAGATATTCCTTATTCGTTAATTGCAACACTCTATATTTTTAAAGTGTTATTTCCTCCCAACTTGATTTATAGATTCAAAGCACTATCACTCAAAAATCCCAGTAAAATTTTTAATTTCAAAAGTTTCAATTATTTTGTAGATACTTGCCCCTTATGGAGATAGAGGATAACTCCCCACCCCTTATGTGGGATGTGTGTAGCAACTTCCTCCTAAAGGGTACACTTGATATGATTTAAGGAGAATGAATTTCTCCTATGATGTCTTTATTCTCCAAACCCATATCACCTTAACAACCATGAGAAAAACATTAAATAAGCCCAAGTTGAAGGACAGTTTATAAAATACTTAACCAAAACTCTTCAAAAATCTCAAAATCATCAAAAAGAAGGAAGTATGAGAAACTGTTATAGTATAGAGGAGGCTAAGGAGACGTGACAACTAAATGTAATGTGGTGTCCTAGATAAGATCCTGGAAGCTGAAAAAAGGCATTAGGTAAAAACTAAGTAAATACCCATAATATATGGACTTTAGGTAATAATAATCTATCAATATTGTGTCACTAGTTATGACAAATGAACCATATAAATGTAAGATGTTAACCATAAGGGAAACTGGGTATAGGGTATATGGGAACTCTCTGTCTACCTTTGCAACTTTTCTATAAATCTAAAATTATTCTAAGAAAAAAGCCTGTTAATTTTTAAAAAGCTAACCTACTTTCTGGAGGGATTTTATCATAAATGGGTGTTGAAATTTCTCAAAAGCTTTTTCTGCATCTATTGAGATGATCATATGGTTTTTCTTCTTCAATTTGATAATATGGTTTATCACATTGATTGATTTGTGTATATTGAAGAATCCTTGCATTCCTGGGATAAACCCCACTTCATCCTGGTGTATGATACGTTTAATGTGCTGTTGGATTCTGTTTGTTAGTATTTTGTGGAGGATTTTTGCATCTATGTTCATCAGTGATATTACCTCAACATAATAAAGGTCATGTATGACAAACCCACAGCCAACATATTTCTCAATAGTGAAAAACTGAAAACATTTCCTCTATGATCAGGAACAAAAGAAGGTTGTCCACTCTCACCACTATTATTTAACAAAGTTTTGGAAGTTTTAGCCACAGCAATCAGAGAAGAAAAATAAATAAAAGGAATCCAAATCAGAAAAGAAGAAGTAAAGCTGCCACTGTTTGCAGATGACATGATACTATACACAGAGAATCCTAAAGATGCTACCAGAAAACTGCTGGAGCTAATCAATGAATTTGGTAAAGTAGCAGGATACAAAATTAATGCACAGAAATCTCTTGCATTCCTATACATTAATGATGAAAAATCTGAAAGGGAAATTAAGGAAACACTCCCATTTACCACTGCAACAAAAAGAATAAAATACCTAGTAATAAACTTACCTAAGGAGACAAAAGACCTGTATGCAAAAAACTATAAGACACTGATGAAAGAAATTAAAGGTGATACAAACAGATGGAGAGATATACCATGTTCTTGGATTGGAAGAATCAACATTGTGAAAATGACTATACTACACAAAGCAATCTACAGATTCAATGCAATCCCTGTCAAACTACCACTGGCATTTTTCACAGACCTAGAACAAAAAAGTTCACAATTTGTATGGAAACACAAAAGACCCCGAATAGCCAAAGCAATCTTGAGAAAGAAAAATGGAGATGGAGGAATCAGGCTCCCAGACTTCAGACTCTACTACAAAGCTACAGTAATCAAGACAGTATGGTACTGGCACAAAAACAGAAATATAGATCAATGGAACAGGATAGAAAGCCCAGAGATAAACCCACGCACATATGGTCACCTTATTTTTGATAAAAGAGGCAAGAATATACAATGAAGAAAAGACAGCCTCTTCAAAAAGTGGAGTGGTGATGGGAAAACTGGACAGCTACATGTAAAAGAATGAAATTAGAACACTCCCTAACACCATACACAAAAATAAACTCAAAGTGGATTAAAGACCTAAATGTAAGGCCAGACACTATCAAACTCTTAGAGGAAAACATAGGCAGAACACTCTATGACATAAATCACAACAAGATCCTTTTCGACCCACCTCCTAGAGAAATGGAAATAAAAACAAAAATAAACAAATGGGACCTAATGAAACTTAAAAGCTTTTGCACAGCAAAGGAAACCAAAAACAAGATGAAAAGACAACCCTCAGAATAGGAGAGAATATTCGCAGATGAAGCAAAGGATTAATCTCCAAAATTTACAAGCAGCTCATACAGATCAATATCAAGAAAACAAACAACCTAATCCAAAAATGGGCAGAAGACTTAAATAGACATTTTTCCAAAGAATATATACAGAATGGCCATCATCACAAAATCTACAAGCAATACATGCTGGAGAGGGTGTGGAGAAAAGGGAACCCTCTTGCACTGTTGGTGGGAATGTAAATTGATACAGCCACTATGGAGTACAGTATGGAGGTTCCTTAAAAAACTAAAAATAGAACTACCATACGACCCAGCAATCCCACTACTGGGCATATACCCTGAGAAAACCATAATTCAAAAGGAGTCATGTACCACAATATTCATTGCAGCTCTATTTACAATAGCCAGGGCATGGAAGCAACCTAAGTGTCCATTGACAGATGAATGGATAAAGAAGATGTGGCACATATATACAATGGAATATTACTCAGCCATAAAAAGAGATGAAACTGAGTTATTTGTAGTGAGGTGGATGGACCTAAAGACTGGTATACAGAGTGAAGTAAGTCAGAAAGAGAAAAATAAATACCGTATGCTAATACATATATATGGAATCTAAAAACAAACAAACAAAAATGGTTCTGAAGACCCTAGGTGCAGGACAGGAATAAAGACGCAGTTGTAGAGAATGGACTTGAGGATGCGGGGAGGGGGAAGTGGAAGCTGGGACGAAGTGAGAGAGTGACATGTGCATATATACACTACCAGATGTAAAATAGATAGCTAGTGGGAAGCAGCTGCATAGCACAGGGAGATCAGCTCCTTGTTTTGTGACCACCTAGAGGGGTGGGATAAGGAGGGTGGGAGGGAAATGTAAGAGGGAGGAGATATGGGGATATACGTATATGTATAGCTGCTTCACTTTTTTATAAAGCAGAAACTAACATACCATTGTAAAGCAATTACACTCCAATAAAGATGTTAAAAAAAAAATAATAAAGTGATAGGAACTGAAGTTGTGGAAAGAATAATAATAAAAAAAAAAACCGCTAACCTACTTCCCCCCCCCAAAAAAACCCTATAAAGCTCATAGTTTTTTTTTTTCCTTTACAGAGGAAGCTAAAAACAATATTAATATTGATGATGGATAAGAATGTGGACAAATAAACATTTCATATAATGCTGGCAAATATGTAATTGATAGAGCATATTTAAAAATTTTTTATTATAGTATAGTTAACTTGCAATGCTGTGTTACTTTCAAGTGTACAGCAAAGTGATTCTATTTTATATATATTCTTTTTCAGATTCTTTTCCATTATAGTTTATTACAAGATACTGAGTATAGCTCCCTGTGCTATACAGTAGGTCCTTGTTGTTTACCTATTTTATATATAGTATTGTGTATATGTTAATCCCAAACTCCTAATTTGTCCCTCCCCACCAGCACCACTATCTTCTTTAGTTGTTCTTTTTAATGAACAATTTATGATACTAAAGGAAAGAAAATGAACATTTCAGTGATGAACAAATGAGCCATAACTTTGTTTACTTTCCATGTAAGGGACCACCAGCAATGGAGAATTTTCTTTGAAAGGAAATTATCCTTGGTTCCTATGTGCTACAAAGAGGAAGTTCTTGGTCTCAGTGATAATTTAATATTGAAGATTTCACCTTGATTGTGCAGAATGAGCTCATAAATCCATACATAGTTAAAACAGGTCTTACTGTTTGTTGGTCAGGAGAGAGCTTTCAATTAGGTCCAGTGACAGTCTCGCATATTGGGGGCCCCTCTAACATGTTGGATCATTTAATACAGAGTTATCTATTAGCTTTGGCTGGATAGAGCTAGTTGCTCAAAATAAAACAGAGTGGCTATCTTTGGCTAGTGGGTGAGTGTACAGCCATAAAAAAGAATGAAATAATGCCATTTGCACCAACATGAAAGGACCTAGAGATTGTCAAACTGAGTGAAGTAAGTCAGACAGAGAATGACACTGACAAATATCGTATGATATCACTTATATGTGGAATCTAAAAAAAAGGGTAAAAATGAACTTATCTACAAAACAGAAATAGAGTTACAGATATAGAACACAAACTTATGGTAACCAGAGGGTAAGACGGGTGATAAATTGGGAGTTTGGGATTGACATATACATACTACTGTATATAAAATAGGTAACTAATAAGGACCTACTGTATAGCACAGGGAACTCTACTCAGTACTCTGTAATGGCCTATATGGGGAAAAAAATCTAAAAAAATAGTGGATCTGTGTATATGAATAACTGATTAACTTTGCTGTACACCTGAAACAAACACAACATTGTAAATCAATTATACTCCAATAAAAATAATAAAAAAAAAATCCACCTGTGCAATTTGCTAGTGCTGTGACCTTAGAAACATTACTGGTGAATAAGTTTTCAGTTTATTAGCTACTGTAAAAATTGTGATCCAAAATTATATAATTTTCTTAACCTCCGTTTACTAATTTTTCCTTTTTCACCAGCATCACCTCAGACTGTGCCCTCACACATCATGTGTCAGTCATTTGAACTACTTGCAGTGTTGTAGGCACTCAGTAAATATGTAATTCTCATGAACTTTTCACTTTAATCAATGTTTGTAGATCCTCTATTAGTTCCAGGACCATGGTTTGACAACTGACATCTAAGGGGTTTGTATAATGTTATCCCAAAAGAAAGTATGGAGAGGAATTTCATGAGCAGACACAGACACTAATGTCAATCTCTGTATTTGTTTCCTAGGGATGGTGTAACAAATTACCACAAATTTGGTGGCTTAAAACAACAGAAATGTATTTGGTTACAGCTTTGGAGACCAGAAATCCAAAACCAAGGTGTCAGCAAGGCCACACTCTCTCTGAAGGTGTTAGAGACTCTAGTATAAACTATGCATCCTGACTATATATGTATATACATCCTATATATACATATACATGTACACACACAATGTATATATACAGGCACACACAAAGTTATCTTTGACTTTTTAAAATTTAAATTTGGCAGTTTCAAGTAAAGACGGTGCCCAAATTATGATGGTTGACTTAACGATTTTTTGACTTTACAATGGTGCAAAAGCCATGCACATTCAGTAGAAACCATACTCTGAATTTTGAATTTTGATTTTTTTCCCTGGCAAGCTATATGGGGTACAAACTCTCTCATGATGCTGGGCAGTGGCAGTAAATACATGTACATATATTATATGTACCTATATGTTTATATTTAGCTTTTTTGAAAGATCTCTCATGTTGTAGGCATTCAGAAAATATGTAACTGTCATGAACATTGAACACTATACATATATATATTAACAATCCTACTTTTGAAGCTTCTAGAAGATCCATGTGTTCCCTGTCTTGGGGCAACATGACACCAAGCTCTTCCTCCTTCTTTACATGGCTTTCTTTCCTCTGTGTCCCTGTGTCTCCTCTTTATAAGAACACTTGTCTTTGGATTTAGGACCCACCCAGTTAATTCACTGTGATGTCATCTCAAGATCCTTAATTGCATCTGCAAAGACCGTTTTTCCAAATAAGGTCATTCACAGGCACTGAGTGTTAGGACTTAAATGTACTATTTTGGGGCCACAGTTCACTCCTTTCTATTCCCTCAAGGGAGGTTCCCAATTACATGTGGTTAGAGCTCTGAAAACACATCTGAATGAGGGAATTCCAAGGTGAAAGGTGATATTTCTATCAAACTAAGGATAAGCACAACCAATATTTTAAATGTTATATTGTATTCGATATCAGTTTCAGTTACATGCTAAATTTAAAATTACTTATTTTATAAATTTAAGTAAATGTGGTCAAGTGTTCGGCTAAAACAGATCACTAAGGAATCATTTTATATTTAAATATTTGTGAAACACTGTATATAATTATCAAGCTTACCCTTATTTTAAAAGTTTACTGACTATCTTGTAATCAACCTTAGTCAATATTTTCTATAGTACAGGCATAGGTACTTTTATACATACATACATACATGCATTCATGCACACATACATATATACCAAGCTACATATGTTTAAAATAAAATGGAAAGAGTAAAGTCTACAGTGATTTAGCTCTATGATGCCTGAGTCTTTTTATTTTCCCTTTTTCTTTGTGGCTATGGTTGTTTTTAGATCAATTGGCCTTAATTTCACTGAAAATACTAATAGATATCCATTAAATTATCTCTCATAAATCAACTACTAATAAATAGTTGATAATAAATGACTACTTCATGTCCTTAATTTTATAATTAATGACTATTTCATGTCCTTAATAATAAATAAATGACTACTTCATGTCCTTAATTTTATTCTTAATTTGGCAAATATTAACTCTACAATATGGACTCATGTGTATTATATAGAGATATGTATTTTTCACTTTTCTTTCTTAGATGTCTCCCTGGATTTTCTGGGAAATTTTGTGAAATTTACATAAATGAAAGTTCTTCATCACCATGTCTAAATGGTGTGAACTGTGAGGATCACATCAATGGATATATTTGCAAATGTCAACAAGGTAATTATGAAAAAGTAATGATCATGCAAATGTCACATTTATTTACAAAATATATGTATTTATATATGTGTATTGTATATGTGTGTGTTTGTACAATACAATTTTGACAATCAACTCACCAATAATATTGTTGAGTATCAACAGCTTCTAAGCAATGATCACACTTAAAAAATATGAAATCATTGCCCTGTGATACTAGTAATCAATCCTTTAGGCTATCAGCAAGAAATCCTGGTGCTTAGATCATAGTATCTCACTACTGGTATTTTCAAAATTTATGTAAGCTTCAAATTCCTGATCTTTATCTATATCCATTGTGCCTGGTTCACAACAAGTCCTTTGTAAAAGCTGGCTCATTAATATTTGCATTATTATACTGCCAATGATCATCAGTACAGAGATGGACAAGTTGGATGGACTGATTTTATTCAAGGGGAACTTTTTTATTAACAACAGGTCTTTTGGGCCATTTCTGCCTTTGCTCATATTATATTTAACTGTATACTGATATAAACAAGTTGCATTCAGGAATCTTTTTCCCTCTCTTTCCTCTAGTTTTCTAAACTTTCAGATTTGTTGCTTTCTACCTGTGACTTCTATTACTCATCTTACCTTCAAAATTTAGTTTCATCCACCCAAAAAGATGTTGAATACATGAATTTCCTTGAGCAATAATAATCTCACAAGAATATATGTGGGGGATATTTTTGGTCACTAAAAAAGAATTCTCACTATTCACAGACCCCAGAGAAGACTTAAGACAGCTTGTGGATACCCCAGAGTTCTGGGCTCCTGGTTATTTGAATCCCCAGAGGAAATAACAGCCAATAATTCTTAAAGATAAAAGAAGTAGAATAAAGCTTACAATGTTCTGATAGAAGAAATATATACCACTTAAAAGCTTTTACTTTTCCCCAAAAAAAATCTTTGTCAGACAGCAGAAGCAAGAAGAACTACAATCCTGCAGACTGTGGAACGAAAACCACATTCACAGAAAGATAGACAAAATGAAAAGGCAGAGGACTATGTACCAGATGAAGGAACAAGATAAAACCCCAGAAAAACAACTAAATGAAGTGGAGATAGGCAACCTTCTAGAAAAAGAATTCAGAAAAATGATAGTGAAGATGATCCAGGACCTCAGAAAAAGAATGGAGACAAAGATCAAGAAGCTGTAAGAAATTTTTAACAAAGACCTAGAAGAATTAAACAACAAACACCTAGAAGAATTAAAGAACAAACAAACAGAGATGAACAATACAATAACTGAAGTGAAAAATAAACTAGAAGGAATCAATAGCAGAATAACTGAGGCAGGAGAAAGGAAAAGTGACCTGGAAGACAGAATGGTGGAATTCACTGCTTTTCCAAACAGATTAAAGAAAAAAGAATGAAAAGAAATGAAAACAGCCTAAGAGAACTCTGGGACAACATTAAACACAACAACATTCACATAATAGGGGGCGCAGAAGGAGAAGAGAGAGAGAAAGGACCCGAGAAAATATATGAAGTGATTATATTAGAAAACTTCCCTAACAAGGAAAGGAAATAGCTAGCCATGTCCAGGGAGTGCAGAGAGTCCCATAAAGGATAAACCCAAGGAGAAACATGCCAAGACACAGAGTAATCATATTGACAAAAATTAAAGACAAATTATTAGAAGCAACAAGGGAAAAGTGACAAATAAAATACAAATAACCCATAAGGTTAACAGCTGATTTCTCAGCAGAAACTCTAGAAGCCAGAAGGGAATGGCATGATATATTTAAAGTGATGCAAGGGAAGAAACTACAACCACGATTACTCTACATGACAAGGATCTCATTCAGATTCAATGGAGAAATCAAAAGCTTTACAGACAAGCAAAAGCTAAAATAATTCAGCATCACCAAACCAGCTCTACAACAAATGCTAAAGGAACTTCTCTAAGTTGGAAACATAAGAGAAGGAAAGAACCTACAAAAACAAACCCAAAACAATTAAGAAAATGGTAATAGGAATATACATATTGATAATTGCCTTGAATGTGAATGGATTAAATTCTCCAACCAAAAGACACAGGCTCGCTCAATGGATACAAAAACAAGACTCATATATATGCTGTCTACAAGAGACCCACTTCAGACCTAGGGACACATACAGACTGAAAGTGAGGGAATAGAAAAAGATATTCCATGCAAATGGAAATCAAAAGAAAGCTGGAGTTGCAATACTCATATCAGATAAAATAGATTTAAAATAAAGAGTGTTACAAGAGACAAAGAAGGACACTACATAATGATCAAGGGATCAATCCAAGAAGAAGATATAACAATTATAAATATCTATGCACCCAACATAGGAGCACCTCAATACATAAGGCAAATGCTAACAGCTATGAAAGAGGAAATCAACAGTAACACAATAATAATAGGGGACTTTAACACCTCACTTACGCCAATGGACAGATCATTGAGACAGAAAATTAATAAGGAAACACAGGCTGTAAATGACACAATAGACCAGATAGATGTAATTGATATTTATAGGACATTCCATCTGAAAACAGCAGATTACACTTTATTCTCAAGTGCGCACGTAGCATTCTCCAGGATAGATCACATCTTATGTCACAAATCAAGCCTCGGTAAATTTAAGAAAATTGAAATCCTATCAAGCATCTTTTCCTGTCACAATGCTATGAGATTAGAAATAAATTACAAGGAAAAAACGTAAAAAGCACAAACACATGGAGGCTAAACAATACTTCACTAAATAACGAAGGGATCCCTGACAAAATCAAAGAGGAAATTAAAATATACCTAGAGACAAATGACAATGAAAACATGACAATCCAAAACCTATGGGATGCAGCAAAAGAAGTTGTAAGAGGGAAGTTTATAGCAATACAATCCTACCTGAAGAAACAAGGAAAATCTCAAACAAACAATCTAATCTTACACCTAAAGGAACTAGAGAAAGAAGAACAAACAAACTCCAAAGTCAGTAGAAGGAATGGAATCATAAAGGTCTGAGCAGAAATAAATGAAATAGAAACAAAGAAAACAATAGCAAAGATCAATAAAACTAAAATCTGGTTCTTTGAGAAGAGAAACAAAATTGACAAACCTTTAGCCAGAATCATCAAGAAAAAGACGGAGAGTACTCAAATCAATAAAATTAGAAATGAAAAAGGTGAAGTTACATTGGACACCACAGAAATACAAAGCATCATAAGAGACTACTACAGCAACTCTATGCCAATAAAATGGACAACCTGGAAGAAATGGACAGATTCTTAGAAAGGTATAACCTTCCAAGACTGAACCAGGAAGAAATAGAAAACATGAACAGACCAATCACAAGCAATGAAATTGAAACTGTGATTAAAAATCTTCCAACAAACAAAAGTCCAGGACCAGATGGCTTCACAGGTGAATTCTATCAAACATTTAGAGAAGAGCTAACACCCATCCTTCTCAAATGCTTCCAAAAAATTGCAGAGAAAGGAACACTCCCAAACTCATTCTACAAGACCACCATCACCCTGATACTAAAGATACTACAAAAAAAATGACAGACCAATATCACTGATGAAGATAATGCAAAAATCCTCAACAAAATACTAGCAAACAGAATCCAACAGCACATTAAAAGGATCATACACCATGATCAAGTGAGATTTATCTCAGGGATACAAGGATTCTTCAATATATGCAAACCACTTAATGTGATACACCATATTAACAAATTGAAGACTAAAAACCCTGTGATCATCTCAGTAGATGCAGAAAAAGCTTTTGACAAAATTCACATCTATTTACGATAAAAACTCTCCAGAAAGTGGGCATAGAGGAAACCTACCTCAACATAATAAAGGCCATATATGACAAAGTCACAGCAAACATCATTCTCAAAGGTGAAAAACTGAAAGCATTTCCTCTAAGATCAGGAACATAACAGAATGTCCATTCTCACCACTGTTATTCAACATAGTTTTGGAAGTTTTAGCCACAACAATCTGAGAAGAAAAAGAAATAAAAGGAATACAAATTGGAAAAGAAGTAAACCTGTCACTATCATGGATGACATGATACTATACATGAATAATCCTAAAGATGCCATCAGAAGACTACTAGAGCTAATCAATGAATTGGTAAAGTTGCAGGATACAAAATTAATGCACAGAAATCTTTTGCATTCCTATACACTAACAACAAAAGATCAAATTAAGGAAACAATCCCATTCACCATTGTAACAAAAAGAATAAAATACCTAGGAATAAACCTACCTAAGGAGACAAAATACCTGAATGCAGAAAACTACAAAACACTGATGAAAGAAATCAAAGATGAAACAAACAGATGGAGATATATACCATGTTCTTGGATTGGAAGAATCAATATTGTGAAAATGACTATACTACCCAGAGCAATCTACAGAGTCAATGCAATCCCTATCAAATTACCCATGGCATTTTTTACAGAACTAGAACAAAAAATCTTAAAATTTGTATGCAGACACAAAAGACCCGAAATAACCAAGGCAATCCTGAGGGAAAAAAAACGGAGCTGGAGGAATCAGACTCCCTGACTTCAGACTATACTACAAAGCTACAGTAATCAAGACAATATGGTACTGGAACAAAAACAGAAATATAGATCAATGGAACAGGATAGAAAGCCCAGAGATAAACCCAGGCACCTATGGCCAACTAATCTATGACAAAGGAGGCAAGGATATACAAAGGAGAAAAGACAGCCTCTTCAATAAGTGGTGCTGGGAAAACTGGAAAACTACATGGAAAAGAATGAGATTAGAACACTCCCTAACACCACTCACAAACATAAACTCAAAATAGATTAAAGACATAAATGTAAGACAAGATACTATAAAACTCTTAGAGGAAAACATAGGCAGAACACTCTTTGACATAAATCACAGCAAGATCTTCTTTGACCCACCTCCTAGAGTAATGAAAATAAAAACAAAAATAAACACAAAGATCTAATTAAACTTAAAAGCTTTTGCACAACAAAGGAAACCATAAACAAGACAAAAATACAATCCTCAGAATGGGAGAAAATATTTACAAAAGAAGCAACTGACAAAGAATTCATCTCCAAAATATACAAGCAGCTCATGCAGCTCAATATCAAAAAAACAAATAACCCAATCCAAAAGTGGGCAGAAGACCTAAATAAACATTCTGCAAAGAAGATATACAGATTGCCAACAAACACATTAAAGGATGCTCAACATCACTGATCATTAGAGAAATGCAAATCAAAATTACAATGAGATATCATCTCACATTTGTTAGAATGGGCATCATCAGAAAATCTACAAACAACAAATGCTGGAGAGGGCGTGGAGAAAAGGGAACCCTCTGGCACTGTTAATCGGAATGTAAATTGATACAGCCACTATGGAGAACTGTATGGAGGTTCCTTAAGAAACTAAAAATAGAATTACCATATGACCCAGCTATCGCACTACTGGGCATATACCCAGAGAAAACCATAATTCAAAAATACACATGCACCCTAATGTTCATTGCAGCACTATTTACAATAGCCAGGTCATGGAAGCAGCCTAAATGCCCATTGACAGACGAATGGATACAGACAATGTGGTGCATGTATACAATGGAATATTACTCAGCCATAAAAAGGAATGAAACTGGGTCATTTGTAGAGACATGGATGGACTTAGAGACTGTCATACAGAGTGAAATAAGTCAGAAAGAGAAAAACAAATATCATAAATTAATGCATATATGTGGAATCTAGAAAAATGGTACAGATGAACCAGTTTGCAAGGCAAAAATAGAGACACAGATATAGAGAACAGAGGTATGGACACCAAGGGGGGAAAGAAGGGGGTGGGGTGATGGTGGTGGTGGATGAATTGGGAGATTGGGATTGACGTATATACACTAATATGTATAAAATATGTAACTAATAAGAACCTGCTGTATAAAAAAATAAAATTCAAAACAAAATAGTGTATATATAAGTGATTCACTTTGCTGTACACCTGAAATAAACACAACATATACAACAAATCAACTATAGTCCAATAAAAATTTTAAAACATCACACATTACACACTAAAGAACAATACAAAGAAAAGAATCCAGATATGAGGCATTAGAAACGGAGTTTGAACACATTTGATGCTGGGAAGGTAGGTGGCAGCCTAGAGACATCCCTTCGTTTAGTGGACTTGCTGGAAACGCTGGGTGGGGCAAAACAGGTAAGGCATTGAGTGTGCATAGGAGTAGTATTTGACTCTTTCATATTTCTGAGTAATTACTTATTACATAAAGAAGGAGAAGGAGAGGAGAAAGGAAAAGAGAAGGAGGAGGAGGAGCTAGAGGAGATGGAGAAGGGGACGAATGCCTTAGATGACAATATGAGACACTGAAACTGAAGAGGAACAGTCAAAGTGAATCTGCATTGAGCATGTACTATATGCCAAGCATAATACCACCTGTTTCAAACGTTTTCCCCCAGTGAAATACATGCCAATTAAATACTTTTTTCAGACTAAATACCTGTGAAAAATGTCATGGTGTTTTACCAATAGAAGGTAATATCTAGCTACCTAATTTTACCACACAAATCGATACTTTACAATACACATTGGAAGAAATTTTTCTCATAGATAACAAAGGCAAATTCCTGTAACTCCAAACATTTATGCTTTTAACTGCTCTGTGATTGATGATGGCAGAAATCCTTGCTGTGTGCTATGTGTATCTTTCTGGCATTCAAATCAAGATGTGAATGCTTCAAGTCATAAGATTACAAGGACTATTAAAACCAGGCCATTTTAATCAATATAGTGCAATAAAATGTGTAGTATTACTAGAAATGAAGTCACTGGATAGATGAAACATTTTTAAAAAGATAATCACTTTTTATTACACGTAAATGTACACATTTTTGTTTTAATTATGCATAATACATGGTGGAGCTATTTTTATAAAGGACATAAACTTTATCAACAAATTGAATACAAAAACCAATGGAAAATTTTGAATTAAAAAAAAATTATTAGGTTTCTTTCTGTTCACCATTTGTCTTGTATGAGGGTGTCCTGGTTGGGGTGATAAACTCTGTCACCACTCCGCTTAAAGTTCCAAGAATTTAATCATGACAAAGATAGGAATTACTCTTAAATTTCTTAAATGTTACCTGGAAGAATGTGCAAGATGCCGAGTGTGCGTGGAAGAACACTTAACTCTACCCAGGGAGTTGCTTGAAGGATGCACAGCTGGAGTGGAGGCTTGCCAGTGGTGTGGGGAGGCACTGGGTGGTAACACCGATGACAGACACGGAAAAGTGAGGCAGAAAGGCACATGGATCCGTATAGTTGGCACATAGCAGAGACAGACCGAAATGCAAGAAATGATAAGGGGCTCTGCTTTCGACATGGTTCTGGGAACTCCATTTTTACATTTTATGTAAGTGCTGAAAATTAAAGAATAGAAACCCAGATTCTTCAAAGTTCTATTATTTTTCTATGAAACAGCCTTTTTTTCTATCATCATCCTTTTCCAATTAAAGCATTCAAATAATTGCCATCACATAATGGGAAATGCACTCTACTGAGCTAAAAAATAAATTAAAGCTTTAGATCATATAGAAATAGATAGAATAATAACAAATAATTCCTGAGGGTTTACTATGCGCTGGACAAATAGTAAACTATGCAAATCATTTTACCAGCATTTGCTTGTTACTTCTCCTTACAACACATTGGGGTTTACTCTCCAATTACAAAGAAGCACAGATTAAGTATCTGAAGCATGATTCCAAAACCTGCATATTTCTCATGAGCACATGCTATCTGTACGTTTCCTCTACTATGCTTACATTTTGCAAAAGAATGTTTAAGCAGATGGTTTGGTTTATCTTTAAAGATTACTTTTGATTTTTTAAAAATAGAATTATAATAAAAGAGACCAAAGGATCTCATCTTATTGTGGCATAATGAAACAAGGAGCATAGTAAGTGGTTTCAGTTCAATCCTAATGAACGAAACAGTAAACATAGTAAGTGATTTCAGTTCAGTTTTAAAGAACAAACATTCTGTGTCTAAATATAGTCATAGCCAATGCAAATATAGTAAAAAGAGGCCACCACCTTAGGGCAATATAGTTATTTCTAGAATCAATTCATGTGTACTTTTACTTTTATGATTAATATTATCAGTCTGCCTTATTATTTATATATGGGAGTTTTATCACACTTGGTTTTGGGATCATTTCTTGGTCAACTATCTATTCCAATTGCCTGTGGCAGAGTGCCTTACAAATAATACGGAGTGAATACATGTTTGTTTTATTTAATTATAATGACAGTCTATTACAACAAAGTAGCCTGGTGTACCATGGCACTAACCACAATGGAACTGTGCCTGTAAACATTCATTTCTCTTTTTGGCTTTGGGAGCACTCTTCAGGTAAAAGGGGAGAACCCACCTGTCTGCATGGTGTTGTAGATATCTGGGGGTGTTTGATATCTGCCTGGATTCTGAAGCCTATGTTTGGCCAAGCCAAACGATGACTCTTGATATTTTCTTGACTTCATACCTTGGAATCAGACTTTGTCAAATCATGGTGTTTGAAAATTCCTCTGAAGAATATATTAATATTATGAACTAGCAGAACAGAGTATTTGAAAAAAAAACTGTGTTATCTAAAAACCTCTCATTCTATAATATTTTCTTTTTCAGAAACAGGTCAAAACAACTTTAAAGTTTTTTGTATTTAAAACCAATCTGATTGACTATTACCAACTTAATTTTATTTTTTCATTACCATCATAAACAATTATTTTTTGTACAAATAATTGGGTTGAACATACAGATATCATGGGCAGTTAAATGTTGAAAATCCCTTATATCCATCTGGTGATTTGAGGTATTTCACTCAATTGAGAGCTGGGTGCAGTAAGTTTAGCTTCTGAATGGTTTATTCTAAGAAAACTGAGGCATGACTGAATTTTATGAGGCCTAGAATTACTTTTATGTGAAGTAAGTCAGAAAAAGAAAAGCAAATATCGTATATTAACGCATATATGTGGATTCTAGAAAAATGGTAGAGATGAACTAGTTTGCAAGGCAGAAATAGAGACACAGATGTAGAGAACAAACGTATTGACACAAAAGGGGGAAAGCAGGGGTGGCGGGTGGTGGTGGGATGAATTGGGATTGACGTATATATACTAATATGTATAAAATAGGTAACTAATAAGAAAACTGCTGTTTATAAAAATAAATAAGTAAAATAAAATTCAAAAAAAAATAAAGTTGGATGTAAGGAGTGCCAGGAAATAAGGTTGGAGAATTAAAAATATATATATTTTTGTCATGGTCTGATCATTTAAAACTGTTAGATAGCCACCTTAAGCAATGCATGTAATCCTATGAAAACAGTTAAGAAACAAAACAAGTATTAAAGTCATTTTTACCATATCAATACATATCTTATAATTGCTAGTTCCATTTTTTATGTTGATAGATTAGTTTTGATGCTCCAGGTGAAGATTCCACTTGTTTCAGATTTACTTTAGACCTGGAGCCCTTCTGAAGCACCTGCAGCATTAAATGAAGTCCCATTCTGAATGCTGCCCATCAGGTCCACTGTGGAAATGAAAGGTCTCAAAAATAACACCCATCTGCCTTGTTGGGTGATAACTCAGAACTTGCTGGTACTTTTGGTTTAAGACTTAGATTCTGGTTTTTTTTTCCGCCCCATATAAAGCAGATTTATTTTAAAAATTCTCAAATTGGAATGAGTTATCACAGTTGGTATAAGCAGTTTGATTAACAATATCAGTAGCTGTCCTTCACTGAATACTTGCTATAGACCCACACTAAGCAAAATCCTTATGGCCACCACTCCATCCTTTTTTTTGTAAATTATTATTATTACTTTTAATATTTGAATTTTATTTAATTTATTTTTTATAAATAATTTATAATTAATATTCTTTCTTATTAGTTATCCATTTTATACATATTAGTGTATACATGTCAATCCCAATCTCCCAATTCATCCCACCACCACCCCTCCCCCACCACTTTCCCCCCTTGATGTCCATACGTTTGTTCTCTACATCTGTGCCTCTATTTCTGCTTAGATTCTTCACAGCCAAGTCACAAGAGCACATACATTGTAAGCAACAAAACAAACAGACAAATTATTAGAAATTGCTATGGATACCTTCTCAGACCCCTGTCCCCTCCCAAGGGCTCTCTCCAGCCAGGGCTCTTAACCACACCAGCATTTCCTACTTCTGAAGTTATTTAAGGAATAATCTCACGCTTGCAGGTCACCCTTCAATCTTTCCTCATTTTTTTCTTCTTTCCTCATTGTCTTTAATAGCATAGTTAGCTGTTGTTGGTTTTTCTTTTTTTGAGTATTTTTCCTAATTTGTGTCTTGAAATTCACTTTCTGACATGCAGTTCTATAGTTTTTATAAATGTGTAAAATTGTGTAAGTACCACCACAGCCAGTCATGTGGCCACTGCCCTCACAATGTGCTCATGCCACCACTGTGTAGTCAGTCCTTTCCTCACCACCAACATGAATTCATTTTGATAGGAGTCTGATTTTTTTCTTCATCATTTTACCCTTGAAAATTCTCCCTGTTGTTGAGCTCTTCTTTCTGGCATATTCTGAATTTTAGATGTTGAAGGCCAAATGTGGGAGGCCTTGAGCACATATTTGTTTAGATAATACTAATTATAGTAACAATAACAATATTAGTTCATGGACACCCTGCTATTTTACATGTACTCACTTATTCAGTTTTCATAATGACCTTGTGAAGAAGGTATTTTTTTCATCTCATTTTTCCCATGAGGAAATGTAGTCCCAGAGTCTTCGGGTAATCCCCCATATCATATTAGTGGCTAAACTGAAATTCACAGCCAGGAAGTCTGGCCTGGTGCTGTACCCTCATTTCTTATGTTCCCCAAAAAGGGCCTACACTGAATAACAACTTCCCATAAAGTTTCAATTATGCAGGATGAGTAAGTTCCAGAACCCTGCTCTACAACAGTGTACCTATAGTTAATAGTACTGTATTGCATACTTAATTTTCTTCTAAAAGGATACATATCATGTTAAACGTTCTTATGAAAATTTAAAAAAAATCAAATGGACAACCATCCAAAAAAAAGACCTTCACCAATAAGGTCCATCGGTGTGTGACAGCTTAATCTGTATGTTAGCAATTCTAACCACTGTGAGATTTCTCAGGAAGGGGGTCCCCCTAGATCTGTCTGATCATCTCCTAAAAGGCTTCCATAAGCAAAAACTGAAAACTTAACACTTTTCTGAGTAGTTAATAGCAATTTGCCTTCTCCAAAATGGCACAGAAAAACACAAATGCTGACTTATTTGGTTTATCCTGGTCCACTCATCTCTCTCATCCATGGAGGAAACCAGCTTTAAATCATGTTGATAATTCTTTCTTATGCTCTGGTCTAAATGAGGCCATTAGTCTTACCTTACATACTTCTGGATGGAAACCTACCTTCCCTAGGTATTTACTTCTATCTTTAAATTAGTTAAGTACCATAAATTATTGCCATTTTTTACTCTCATCTGTTGTGGAAATCTTCCTTAAGTTCACATCATGTGGCCAATTTTCAGGATTTTCTTGTCTTCCTGTAACAGCTCTTCCTCCATGGTTGTCATCTTGGGTGCCTACTCCAGCTGCACCTCAAGGTTTGTGATTTTTGTCTTTTTTCTCCCTTCCCTCTTCATTGTAGTCAAACAACAGGTTGACTCCTGCAACTTTCTGAACAGAACAAAGTTTGAAAAATTAAATGTCTGTTTCCTCACCACATGAATCTGCAAAACACAACTGAAATTTAAACTGGGTATAAGTAGGTTAGAAGACCCTGTTCTTTATTTTTGTTCCAGGAAACCCCATCTGAGAAGTTCTATTCGGCACATCTTGGAAAAGTACAGTCCATTTGTGATTCTGGTTCATGAAGGGCCATAGTTAGCATGAGGCCCTCTCCCTCTCCCTCTCCCTAGGCAGATACCCTTCCCTCCAGGCTAAGAAGGGGCAGTGCCTGACGAGTGGAGCACAGGTTGGATCTCAGACCTCACCCACCCTCTCTGCATGAGGTCTTTGTCCAGGTACAAGACAGTATTGATCACAGAGCTCATCCTCTGTGTAGGCAGTAAATCCAATGACCAGTGAGCTCTGTTCCATTGAAGTACCAATACAAATATTCAGATTATTTTACAAAATAAAATGCACTTATGTTTTGGCCTAAGTACTCCCATTTATAGTGTTACATAAAAATGTTTACCACTCAGTAAGTTTACCATTATGAGCAAGCTGACAGTTGGAAAATCTCTGTATTGCAAATGTGAATGCTTCTTCCGGAATTGTTCTCAATCCCTGGGGCAGTCACTCTGCTCAGACACTTTTTAAGCTCAGGAGGGGTGCAGTCGTGTTTGTATAGGTAATGATATGAACTGCAGACACATATTTTGCCCTTAAAATAGCATTATTCATTTTGAAGCAGAAATGCTGCAGTGTCCTTTGGGCAAGAAAACTGAGAAACAAATACGTATACTATCTGCCACCTGTGCTCACAATTATTAAGTCAGGGATAGGCTTTTGTATTTAGAGCAAGAGATATAGAATGATTTTTCCTTTTAATTAAGATCCATGAAAAGTGAAATAATCTTTAATATGAGAGTACATACTATTATATTTTCATGAAGATATAGATGTAAAAATCAATTCTACATATTCTAAAATTAGACTAAGAAAAGGGGACAAACTTAATTTATGTTATCCAATTACTACATAATATATTAACTAGTAAGGCAGAATTATTTTAGGTTTAGGTTTAATTTTATTTTCCCCAGATTAGATGAAACTCACTTGGTGCTGAGAGGGAAAATGAAATGAAAGTAAAATATATAAATCTTTGAAATAGTGACTTTTATTTTCATTAATAAACTCAAACTATTACAACTGCTATTTTATAGCAGAGAATGGTAGTGTTACAACTGGTCAGTGTTTCTAGTTGTGTATATTGATGTATTTAAAGATTTGTTTTGTTCATCACCTTAAAAATTAGTTTAATTTGTTATTTTTATTATAACTTGACATCTAAAATCATCTTTGTTTTACACGTGCATTATTTGACAACATTCATTCCATAAGCATTTATTTTTATCATATGTCAGATATTAGAATAGTACTATGAGTTTAACACCATAATGATTTGATCACTTTTTCTGAATTGCTAATGAAAACTTTTGGTTTATTGATTTTAATCACCAAACAGTATTTTTTTAGCATCTGGTTACCTTATTACAAATGGACAGCAAATCTATATGGGACGCAAAGGATGTTTTCTTCATCTCTGTGAGCTTTTCTTTTTTCAATATTACCTACTGGATTTTAATTTGCCTGTTTTATATTCTCTTATTCTGTTTCCATTTTCTGGCCCACACCAGTACAAGGACACTTATCTTATTTATTTTTGATAGTGTTGACTGAAAAAAATGCACAGCCTAAGAATTGAGTATCGTGTTTTATTCGGTGGACTTGCTGAGGACTTAAGCCCTGGAGGCAGCCTCTCAGATCTCTCTGAGGGATGGCTCCCAAGAGGAAAGGAAAGAGCCAGGATATACAAGAGTTTTTGCAACAAAAAACAGGTATTCAAACATCAAAAGATTACTGTTAATTAAAGAAAAAAACAGACATCTCAGGTTAATGGATTTAGCACTTTTCTATGTATGGGAAGACACCAGAGTCTGGGCTCATTGAAATCATTCTTTGACATGCACCTTAACTATCTAGTTTTCTAGAGAGTAATCCTGTTTCCTGTTTTCTCCATTCTGAATTTCCTCAAGGTGCACAGTTGGCAGTGGCCACAGTGGCTGCTGGCTTAATGGCTGTAACACACTTTGTTTACTGATACGGCAGATGGCATTCTTTGCCCACAATAGGTATGATTGACACTCAACATCCATTCCTGTTTATTGTGGTTTCTGTACTGCAGAGACAAGGACATTAAAAACTGCAATATCTAAACTCCCTTGAAATTGAAATTGTAAATATAAATTGAGTTCCACCAATATAAACATGCCTGAAATCTGGAGGATATGGTGGAGGTCATTTCTGGGTGTCTTAGCAGTTTCATCTGGTGTAGAAGGTCATGGACATGTGGGGTTTTATGCCGCAGATTTCACTATCGAATCACTGACTGTGTATTAAAAAGCAGGACTGGCAGGAAGGGCAGAAAGACTGCAATTTGGTGTTGAGTCACCAGCTTCAGGGAGAGGTAGCTGGGGAGGTAGTGGTGGCAGCTCTTGGGTACCCAGCTTCCCTCAACTAGTGCAAGGGGATCTTGAACTCAGTCATTCAATGGTGGCTTTTATGCTTCTCACTTTCCCGCTTAAGACTGAGGTGATATCTCCCAGAGAGTCAGATCTGTGGTTCTAGAACTGACCCATACAGCCCTTCCTTCTAATAAATTTGGAGCATCTTATTCTGTTATTAAGGCCCCTTTTGCTTAGAAACCTAGAGTGATTTCTGTTTCCTGAGCTGAACCCCTACTAACTTTTATTCTATCCTATTTTCTTGATTTTGACCAAGACATCCTTACTGTTCCCCTCAGCTTAACTAAACTTTAGACAGGCTTCTTCATGACTCCAGGGCACACCCTCTCTTTCCTTACAGCATTCACTTTAGAAAACTCGTAATTGTAAATTCTTCTCCATCCCATTGAGGTTGGAACTTTCTTGCAGGCTTTGCCAATTTTACAACCCAGGAATGTCTTTCTCAAGGACCTGAGAGTCAGCACTTTGATGGAACCATAGAAGGAGGCAGTGTCCCTCTCTCCCCTCCAGGGAGGGAGGTGTCTAATGTCAATGAGTAACCATTAGCCACACAGATGGCCTGAGCACACTGACCAACACCCCCAGCCCAATATCCACCAGCATTTTTCCACTCTCTCATCTCTGCACTTGAAAACCCTTCCACCTACATTTGGTTCAGTGCAGTTGTGTTCCATCGCTCTCCCTTAATTCAATAGTCTTTTTCTTTTATTGTAATACTCTTGAATAAAATTTTCTTTGTCTTTTTACTGGTCTGGTGAACTCTTTTTCTTTCCCTGTTCCTATGTTATGGTTTAGAGTTTGTAATATCCTTCACAGTACTAGAAGGAAGAAGAAAACTACATTATTATTCTTAATTGTTTAAAATATATTATGGACTGTTTTATTCAATCAAAAGAATATACAAACAATGTATAATGTATAGTTATTCTATAAGATAATATAATAAACCTTGTGTACCTCCCATTTGCTTCAAGAAATAACATTAGCAATGAGTTTACCCTCCTCGATATCCCTCTCTGAGCACATTAGTATCTCCCACCCTGCAGAAACAATTCTGAATTTTATATTCAACATCCCTTTAGTGTTCCTTAGCATTTTATTATATGTGTAGGTGTCTCTAAGTGATGTTATTAAGTTTGTGTGTATTTGACTTTTATAGGGACAGTTATCAGAATGTAAGTGTTTTTACAGAATTTGCTGTTATGCAAAGCAGTATGTTTGTGAGATTCAACCATGTGAATGACTGGTTGTGGTGGCTTTTTATAAGCCCTCCAAAAATGCTTTTCCTGAATCACCTCTTATAGCCTGATGAACAGAGATGCCCACAGGATCTGTTCACTGCATGACAGAACATTACAAAGTTGAGAGTCATGGACTGGTCTTTTGGCAGCTACTTCTAACTTTGATCTGGATCCCCCAAATCTCTTAAACTTGCATTGTTATTTTTCTTCTTATAATGTGGTATTGCACAGAAATCATTTCTAAACACCCCAGAATACTTATTGAATTGTTCTCATACAATTTATCAGGGAGAATGGTGAGAATATGTTGCTAAGTAGGAACAAGAATAAGACTGAATTTCCCACTAGCCAGAGTTCAGATTAAATGCTGTGGGATAATACATAGAAAAATAAAGTTTAAAAAGTTGCATTAAAGTTCACATAGGTCATCAAGGAGTAGTGACAGCTGCTTCTGTAGACCTTTCATCCCTATGTGGAATAGTATATTCAGGTTAACATGTTCTTAAACATACTGATTTATTATAAACAGTTGCCCTATAGGAAAGAATCAATGGTTTCACACTGCTTCTAATATGCACCTAGTAAACCACAGCTCAGATATTGTGTATGTATCTTAGCAATTTTGGTGCTAGTTTAATGTTAAAATTCTGGAAAATGTCGAACAGAAGACAAACATTCAGTGTTTTAGTGTGGAAAATTAGATCTCATGTTTAAGGAGAATTCTTACAGCCAATAGTCAACTGAGCAAAGACATAATATTTGTATTCTTTAGAACTACAGCTTAAGAAATACTAACTGTAAAACACTATGAGTATTACAAGAAAACATTTCATATTGAGAAATCTGTAGTAATTGCTTTCCTTTGAATTTAAAATTCATTTTAAATGGAATTATGGGGTGTGTTTATGCCGTTGTCTTCTACGTATCTTTCCAAAGTAAATAGATAAAGACATTTAGATGTGGAATGTAGAATGGCACCAAAGGTACAATCTGAAACTTTATTTTACATATACTTGCTTCCATTCTACACACTGTATGATTTTAGGGCAAATTATTTGTCTTCTCTTAATTTAATTTTTCCAGCTAGTAAATAGAGATAATAATAATAGCTACTTGATAGAATGATTATAAAGATAATTGAAACAATTTATATTAAATACCTAGCACACTTATAACATAGAGTAGGAGTGTATATAAACTATATACATGAATATATGCTAGTCTCCTTACTATTATTATTAAGAATTGAATTATTATTAAGCTATTCTCCTTACTATTATTATTATTAAGAATTTAATTGAAACTCTATATATATGTGTGTATATATATAAGCTATTCTCCTTACAACTATTATTATTATTAACAATTGAATCTCTGCTTTGTTATTGTGTTTAACAGGAAGATCAGGACGTCCCTGTGAGAAAGAACTTTATGAGTGTCTTTCCAACTTACATGTTCATGGAATGTGCAGAGGAAATGAACCCGGCGATGGCTTGCCATGTTTATGCACACCTGGACTTGTGGTAAAACTTACTGATGGGTTTTGTTGTGATACTTTTTTTCATTGTCTTTGAAAGAGAGGAAATACTGGAATGTTTCATGGTGACAAATGGAGGTTGGAGATGTTCCTCTCAGTACCTCTCTCCTTCTCTGTCTGCACTTACTGTGCTGTTCTCACCATTCCCCTTCCCTTCTTCCATCCATCACATGCACCCTCAGCCCTTCCTCTCAGGAGAAAAGCATTCTGAGAAATTGATCTACACGAAGGTGCAAGTGACCGAATGCACTAAAACATTAAAGGGCAAGGAATTCTTATATTTGAGCAAAACATTTTTCTTTTTAAGGCCAGAGAGGAATTACTAATACCATCAGTGTATTGGCAGAACCTCAATTTTGCTCAAGGACATAGCACTGCTTCCAGGGCTGAGCTCAGAGTATTGTGTGTCTGGGAAGGATGAATCTCCTTCTCTGGCAAATTTGAACAGGTGACTCCATTAGTACTAGAGTAGACTTACCTGGTAGAAATATCTCTATTCAAAGACAGCTTTTGACCACAATACTTTATTAAAGCTGGCCACAGCATATGAATATATCGATAGTAAGGGAACAGCAATTGGCAAGACTGTGTTGCCAGGAATTCTAAATGTATATTTATAAAATATATATATATATATATATATATATATATATATATATATATATATATATATATATATATATATATATATATATATATGTATGTATATGTATAACTAAATCACTTTGCCATACACCTGAAACTACCACAACATAGTAAATCAACTATACACCAATATAAAATTTAAAAATAGGGCTTCCCTGGTGGCTCAGTGGTTAAGAATCCGCCTACCAAGGCAGGAGACAAGGGTTCGAGCCCTGCTCCGGGAAGATCCCACATGCTGCAGAGCAACTAAGCCCATGCGCCACAACTACTGAGCTTGAGCTCTAGAGCCCACAAGCCATAACTACTGTGCCCTTGTGCCACAACTACTGAAGCCCCCGTGCCTAGAGCCCATGCTCTGCAACAAGAGAAGCCACCACAATGAGTAGCCCACGCACTGCAACGAAGAGTAGCCCTCGCTCGCCGCAACTAGAGAAAGCCCGCACGCAGCAACGAAGACCCACCACAGCCAAAAGATAAAAAGTAAAATAAAATGAAATTTTAAAATAAAAAATATATATTTATAAATTTGATTAATAGATGGACCAGTCTTAACCAAGATTAAGTCTAAATAATTAAAGAGGGTATCCAGTCAGGTGCAGTATTAAGGAATCAGACTTCAAGGAAATGCGAGGCCTGGCCAGTTCTGAAGAAGGATGCCCAGGTATGAATGGGGCAGGGGACTCCTCAGAGCTGGAGGATCAGAAGCAGGAGGGTCTGGAAGTGGTTAAGGAATTGAACAGAAAAATGGTCGATATCTATCATCCGAACACAAGAATTTGAGAAAGCCTGGGTATAAGTCCAATCTGTCTGAGAGGGACATGGGTAAACTAAAACAGAACCATTGTTTTCCTTTCTCTGAGAATCCTCCAATCCAGGCTTTGCCCTGGCAAAAGGATTTTCCCTTAGTGATCGCAGGAGTATGATCTTTGAGGAAGAATTTCAGGCACTCTGACAACTGAGTGTGGGAGGTATTTGGTCCCAAGAAATTATTTTCATATCACCTCAGATTACATCAATAATAGCTTTCTCAAGGAGTCAATAGAAAGAGAAGAAGACTGAACTATATCCTTTATTTAAGTAAATTCTTCTGCTAATGCAGCCGGTATATAGAAATCTAAATAATTAGAAAAGAAATGATCATTTTATAGTTTTTTTTTTTTTTTTTTTTTTTTTTGTTAAACAAGAAGAACTTACTAGCAAATATCTTTAAAATTCCTTTGAGGTATATGTTGACAATGTAAAAAAAATCCTGAAAAACATATAGTTTTATAAAACCAGAAGTCTGCTAATTGGAGGGAACTGTTACAGATATAATAAACTTATATTTTACTATGGCATTTAACAAATAAATTTGAAATGGATATTCTTATAGCCACTGTCTCAAGTATTGAAAGCTAAAATAAAACTTAAAAACTTACAATCATAAGCTATACCGTGTGGATAAAACCTATAAAGATATAAGGGGGATTCTACTTTTGTTAATGCATTTGATATGTTCTAAAATGACCAGATAAAGATAGAGGAAACAATTTATGAAAAAGAATTTACATTTAAATGTTGTACCTATCAATGTTATAGCAGTATATAGACATTTTAAATTAAATATGACTTAAAGACATACCCTTGAAAATAGAATGTAAATTATTAGTTGGAATTTTAAAAGAAAAATGTTTTGCTCAAATATAAGAAAATCACATATATGATTTGCAAATATTGTCTCTCATTTAGTAGGCTGCCTTTTTTACATTGGTAGTTTCCTCCACTGTGCAAGAGCTTTTTAGTTTGATGTAGTCTCATTTGTTTATTTTTGCTTTTGTTTTCCTGGCTTGAGAAGACAAATCCAAAAAATTATTACTAAGACCTATGTCAAAGAGTGTACTGCCTATGTTTTCTAACTAAGAGTTTTGTAATTTCAGATTTTATGCTTAAGTCTTAAATCTATTTTGAGTTTATTTTTGTATATGGTGTGAGAAAGTGGTCCAGTTTTATCTTTTTGTGTAGCTGTCCAGTTTTCCCATCACCATTTATTGAAGAGGCTGTTTTTTCTCCGTTGTATATTCTTGCCTCCCTTGTCATAGATTAATTAACCATGAGTATGTGGGTTTATTTCTGGGCTCTCTCTTCTGTTCCATTGAGCTATGTGTCTGTTTCTGTGCCAGTACCATGCTGTTCTGATTACTGTAGCTTTGTTGAATAGTTTAAAATCACAGAGCTTGATACTTCCAGCTTCATTCTTCTTTCTCAACATTGCTTTAGCTATTTGGGGTCTTTTGTGTTTCCACACAAATTTTTAGAATTATTTGTTCTAGTTCTCTGAAAAATGCCATTGGTATTTTGATAGGGATTGCATTGAATCTGTAGATTGCCTTGGGTAGTATGAACATTTTAGCAGCATTAATTCTTCCAGTCCATGAACATTGTTAAACTTTATGTGTATTTGTGTCTTCTTCAGTTTCTTTCATCAGTGTCATAGTTATTGGAGTACAAGACTTTTACCTTGTTCGTTAGATTTATACAGAGGTAACTTATTCTTTTTTATTCAATTTTAATGGGATTGTTTTCATCATTTCTCTTTCTGATAGTTTGTTATCAGTCTATAGAAGTAAAAGAGATTTCTGTATATAAATTTTGTATCCTGCAATTTGCTGAATTTATTTACTAGTTCTAATAGTCTTTTGATCGTGTCTTTAGGATTTGCTATATATGTATCATGTCATCTGCAAACAGTGACAATTTTACTTCTTCCTCTCCAATCTACACTTATTTTCTTTTCTTGTCTGATTGCTGTACCTAGGGTTTCCAACACTGTTGAATAAAAATGGTGAGAGTGGGCATCCTTGTTGTGTTCCTGATCTTAGAGGCAATGCTTTCAGCTTTTCAACATTAAGTATGATATTGGCTGGGTATTTCTTATACATGGGCTTTATTATGTTGAGGATTGTTCCCTCTATACACAGTTTGTTGAGGATTTTTGTCATAAATGGATGTTGAATTTCATTGAAATATTTTTCAGTATCTATTCTGATGATTGTATAATTTTCATTCTTCAGTTAGTTAATGTGGTATATCACATTGATTGATTTGTGGATATTAAACCATTCTTGCATCCCTGGGATAAATCCACTTGATTGTAGTGTAGGATCATTTTAATGTATTGCTAAATTCATTTTGCTAATATTTTGTTGAAGACTTTTGCATCTGTATTCTTTAGTGATATTGGCCTATAATTTTCTATCTTTCTTTCTTTCTTTCTTTTTTTCTTTGTCTGGTTTTGGTATCAGGGTGATGCTGGCCTCACAGAATGAGTTTGGAAGAGTTCTTTCCTCTTCAGTTTGTTTGCATAGTTTGAGAAAGATAGGCATTAACTCTTCTCTGAATGTTTGGTAGACTTGTTTGTTGGGAGTTTTTTGTTCTGTTTTGTTTAAATTACTGACTCAATTTCATTACTAGGAATCAGTCTGTTTGTACTTTCTATTTCTTCCTAATTCAGTCTTGGGGGATTACACTCTTTTAGGCGTTTGCCTTTTTCTTCTAGGTTTTCCATTTTATAGGCATATAATTGTTTGTAACAACCTCTCATGTGGTGTTGGTTGTAACTTCTCCTCTCTAAATTCACTTATTTAAGCCCTCTCTCTATTTTTATTGATAAGCCTGGCTAAAAGGTTATCAATTTCATTTATTTTTTTAAAGAAGCAGCTCTTAGTTTCAATGATCTTTTCTGCTCTTTTTTTAGACATTTATTTCTGCTCTGATCTTAATCATTTCTTTCCTTCTACTAACTTTGGGTTTCTTTGTTTTTCTTTTTTTAGTCCCTTTAGGTGTAAGATTATGTTGTTTTCTTGATTTTTCTTCTTTCCTGATGTAGGCTTGTGTTGCTATGAACTCCCCTCTTAGAAATGCTTTTTCTCTGTCCCATAGATTTTGGATCCTGTGTTTTTGTTTTCATTTGTCTACAGGTATTTTTTTTTTTTATTTCCTCTTTGATCTCTTCAGTAATCCATTGGGGTTGTTTAGTAGCATGTTGTTTAGACTCCATGTGTTTGTGTTTTGTGCAGTGTTTTTTTTTCTTATAGGTAGTTCTAGTCTCATGGTATTGTGTTCAGAAAAGATGCTTGGTATGATTTTAATCTTTTTAAGTTTTCTGAGACTTGTTTTGTGGTTTAGCATGTGATCTATCCTAGAAAATATCCCATGTGCACTTGAATATGTATATTCTGCTGCTTTTGGATGAACTGTTCTATAGATAGCTATTAAGTCTATTTGATCTGATGTATCATTTGAGACCAGTGTTTTCCTACTGATTTTCTGGCTGGATGATATGTCATTTTATGTAAATGGGGTGTTAAAGTCCCCTATTATTATTGTGTAATTGTTAATTTATTTTTTTATATTTATTAATATTTGCTTTATGTATTTAGGTGCTCCTGTTTTGAGTGCACATAGATTTACAATTGTTATATCTTCTATTTTATTATTATGTAATGTCATTCTTTGTCTCATCTTACAGTCTTTGTTTTAAAGTCTATTTTGTCTGATATAAATGTTGTTACCCCAGTTTTCTTTTGATTTCCATTTACGGGGAATACCTTTTCCCATCCCTTCACTTTCAGTCTGTGTGTGTCTTTAGATCAGAAGTGAGTCTCTAGCAGGCAGCATATATATGGGTCTTGGTATTGTATCCAATCAGCCACTCTGTATATGGATCATTTAATTCATTTATATTTAAAATAATTATTAAAAGTATGTACTTATTGCCATTTTGTTCTTTTTCTTTTTTTCCCTTTCTTCCTTTGCTCTCTTCTCTTATGATTTGATGACTATCTTTAGTGTCATGTTTGGGTACCTTTCTCTTCTTTATGTGTATATCTATTATAGATTTTTGGATTGTGGTTACCATACTTTTTATATATAACAACCTAAATAATAATTTTTAGTTGATGGTCTCTTATTTTCCAACACGTTTTAACACCCTGAATCTTTACTCCCTCCTCCCACATTTAATGTTTTTAATATCATATTTTACATCCTTCTTGTTTTGTGTATTTCTTAACTACTTATTGAGGATATAGATTGTTTTACTTCTTTTGTCTTTTAACCTTCCTTGTAGCTTTATAAGTGTTGCTCTACTATCGTCATTGTATATTTGCATTTGCATTGAGATTTTTCATTTTGTAATTTTCATATTTACAGTCATTGCCTTTTATTTTTCACTTAGAGAAATCCGTTTCACATTTCTTGTAGAGCCAGTTTAGTGGTGCTCAACTCTTAGGTTTTGCTTGTCTGTAAAACTCTTTATCTTTCCTTCAAATCTGAATGATATCCTTGCTGGGTAGAGTTGGTTGGAAGTTGTAGCCTTTAATCACTTTAACAATATAATTTCTCGTCCTTATGGCCTACAAAGTTTCTGCTGAGAAATCAACTTACAACCTCAAGGGAGTTTGTTTGTATGAAACTAGTTGCCTTTCTCTTACTACTTTTAAGATTCTTTCGTTATCTTTCATTTTTGCCATTTCAGTTAGAACATGTCTTGGTATGAACCTCTTTGGAGTTATCTTGTTTGGGACTTTCTGTGCTTCTTGGACCTGAATGTTTGCTTCTATTCCCAGGTGAGGAAAGTTTTCAGCTTTTATTTGTTCAAATAAGTTCTCTGCCCCTATTTCTCTCTCTATTTTTTTTTTTTTCTGGGACTTCTATAATGTAATTGTTAGTATGCCTGGTGGTGTCCTATTGGTCTCTTAAACTATCCTCATTTCTTTTAATTATTTTTTTCTTTTTTTCTGTTCAGTTTGGGTGATTTTCACTACTCTGTCTTTCAATGACTGATCTGTTTTTCTTATCTACTGTTGATTCCTTCTAGTGTAGGTTTTATTTTATTTTACAGCTGTGTTTGGTTCTTCTTTATATTTTCTACTCTTTGTTGAACTTCTCACTGTGTTCATCCTTTCTTCTCCCAAATTCATTGGGCATCTTGATTATCATAACCTTGAGCCTTTACTGGGCAGATTGTTTATTCTACTTCATTTAGTTCTTTTTATGAGGTTTTGTGTTATTTATTTGTTTGGAACATATTTCTCTCTCTCCTTATTTTACCTAATTCTTTGTGTTTATCTCTATGTATTAGGTATTTTGGCTATGTTTACCAATCTTGGAGAAATGATCTTATGTAGGAGTCATCCTATGAGGCCCAGCAGCATGCTTCCCTCTGGTTGCTAGAGTCATATGCTCTAAGACTGCCCCCTATGTGGGCTGTGTATCCCCTTCTGTTGTGGTGGGCCAAGAACTTGGGGCTTGTTGATAGATGGGGCTAGATTCCAGCCCATTTGGCTGTGAGGCTCTGCCTCATTTCATGTTTGCAGGGCCACTGGAGGACAGGGCCAGGTCCCTACACAGCTGGCTGTGTGGATCCAGGGCTGCAGGTCTGGTGCTAGCCCTTTGTTGGGCGGGGCTGTGTCCTCATCCAGCTGGTTATATGAACTGGGGATGGGGGGTTGGCACATGGCTGGTGTTGGTCACTCATTGGTGGGGCCATGCCCCTGCATGGCTGGCTCTGTGGAACAAAAGGTCAGAGGGACACAGGGCTGGTGCTGGTCCACTGGTGGGGAGGTAAGCCCTTGACACTGACAGTGTAGTGGGAGGATTCCAAAATGTTGCCTGCTAGAGCTTGTGTTCACATGATAGAATGACTCTCAAAAATGGCTGCTAACAGTATCTCCATCTCCTGTGGGTGTCCCAGTTTGCCTCCTGCCTCTCTGGGAGACTCTGCAAGATCAGCAAGTGGGTCTGACTCAGGTTTCTCAAACTATAGTCTCTATGCTGAGACTCAGAGTGTGTGAGATTTTGTGCATACTCTTGAAGAGCAAAATCTCTGTTCCCACAGCCCTCTGGGTCTCCCGTTTGCAAGCCCTGCTGGTTTTCAAAGTCAGACTCTCTAGGGGCTCATACACCAAGTGCAGGATGTCTGGGCGGGGGAACTCAATATGTGGTTTTACCTCTTGCTCTTTGGGGAGAACCTCTGCAGTTGTGATACTCCTCCTGTGTGTGGGTCACTGACAAGGTGGGTCTGGGTCTTGACCATACTACATCTCCACCCCTCCTACCTTTCTCCTTTTGGTTCCTTCTTTATGTTTTTAAGTGTGGAAAACCTTTTCTGCTAGTCTTCAGATAGTTTCCATGGTTAGTTTCTCTGTATTTGTAATTTTGAGGTGTCTGTGGGAGGAGTTCAAGTTCTTCCTTCTCTGCCATTTTGGCCACACCTTTGACAAAACTATATTAGAAACAGTTATGGCAAATGCATAAGACTATTGAACAACTGCTTTTTACATGTTTTCCTTCCTTCTCCAACTAATCCTGAGAGTAAATGGGATATAAAGAAATAAGACTCATAATCATGGCAAAAAGTCAAACTTCATTGGTATCTTAAAGAATGTCATTCACAGAATAATATAGAATTTCAGAGAGGCTTAAGTAACAACGTAGTTAGTAGGATTGGAGGATAGGTAAATTGAATCACATTAGGAGTAAGGATTAAGTGCTCATATAGAGCTTAGGTGAACATGAAAACAGTGGGCATAGGGAAGAATTGACAACTCACAGAAGGGGTAAGTCAGAATAGATGGGAAGAGACTAAATCTTGCATCAGTTATCACATTCTAGTATAATATTTGCTTGTTTCCTTATTTATCTGCCCACCCTGATAGATTTCAAGCTCTTGAAGAGCAGGAATAATTGTAGTATCTTTAAGAGCACAAAATATAATGCATATGTTTTGAATTTGGTTATCATTGTTGGTTTTTTTTTTTTTTTTGAATTCTTATCATATTAATTATAGTAGTGTTAAGTTCCTAGTCTGAACATTGCAAAGTTTCTGCCATATCTGAGTCTGATTTTGGTACTTTCTTTGTCTCTTCAAACTGTGTTGTCTTTTAACATGCCTTGTAGTTTTATAGTTATAACCACACATAGAGTGCTGGATAAAAATAACTGAGATAAACAGGTGTTTAGTATGAGACTTTATTTTTGTCTAACTAGGAGTCAGGCCATGTTTACTGTTTGCTCTGGCTATGGGTGCCAGAGGCTAAAATGTCTGCTGATTTCCTTGTTTTGTCTCCTCTGTAATCACTGGGTTTCCTTAGAGACTTCTTCTTAAATCAATCTGAGCTGTGCAGTTCTTTCCATTGTAGTCCCTGTTACTGTAAGGGAGCCCTATTGATGTGGGTGGAGTGGAAGAGGAGGGTCTCAGTCCCTTAAGGAGCCTGTGCCTCACCTCTGGGCTGTGAGCTTCACATGTGCTTCTCAACCTCCCCCTCTCTTAGGTGTGACAAGAAAGCTTCAGGAGGCTGGAGTTGGGAATATTGATTAATCACTCTGGCAAAAGTTTCCTTTGGGGTCAGGCCTTGTTAAGGAGAATAGAATGCGCTGGAAGTACTTTGGAACAGCTATTCTTCCCCTGCTGTTGGAAGCACAAAGGGAGTTTTCTCATATATTTACCGTGAGAACCTGGTGGAATTCCTGGAGATAAAATTTAATGAAAGTACAGGGGATTCCCTAAGATCTCCCCCACTGCCCCGGAGTGTTTAACTCTCAAGCTTGTGCACAGTAGGCCTCCAGCACTTTGTCAACTACAGTTTGTTTTCCTACCGTGGCACTGGCTCCAACAATGGTATCTGCTCTGCTGTGATTCTCTGTTTCTGTCTTACTGTCTGTCCAGTTCTGGGGGGAGGAGTTTGCGCTGTGACCTCAGTTGTATCACAAATCGAAGAAAAGTTGTTGTTTTTGTTTTATCCAGCTTTTTATATTATGAAGAAGGGAGTGATGACTTCTAAGCTTCTTATACACTGAACCAGAAACCAGAAGTCTTGTGATTGTTTTAAGAATAAAAAAAACTATGAGTATATTTAATAAGGAAATAGATGAATTTTCCTTCATTCATGAAATTCAATATGCCTTTTAAAAAACTGATTTCCTTATTCTAATTAGGTTTCTCAGGTATCTCACCTTGAATGATTATTCTATTTCCCAGAGTTGCTTGAGGTCTTCATGGAATTGCTTAAAAGATACCAAATTAGCTGACAATCAGATTTTTCACTAACATGAAGAAAATTTAAAAAAAAATTATAAATTATCTTGTACACAGAAGTATAACAGCTGGTATAATAGCACATGTAATCTGTTAAAATATATCAAATTATTGGGAATATGCAAGCGTTGAATTTCGGATTATAACTTGAAACAGCAAAACTCAATACAAATCATCAAGCCTCTTACTGAAATAACTTGTAGCAATTCTCTTCACATTAAGTCTATTTATGTTAACTTCAACTTCCCTCCAAAATCATCATTCTTCAAGCAGATCTTTGGAAAGATGCAACATTTTTTCTATATTTCTTCTATTTAAGCTATTTTTAGAGCTCTCACTAACTACATTGTCATATAAAAATGTTAACTCAGCTGCATGTTTATGAGATTAGAGAAAATTAATATCGCTACATTTAATATTAATATTCCTACAATGATTCTTTGATAATGAAGAGTAACTTAAGGAGTGAACATCATCTGCTATTTTTTCTTTATTTCTGAGAATTAATATTTGGTGCATAATATTAAAGACCTAAACTCTCAGATTTTCTTAATGTTTTGAGCTGTGACAATCTCTGACAATCTGATAATTTTTGCAGATTATTCTTTTTAGCAGATCTGATTGTGAAAGTGAATCAAAGCACTAAAGTACTTACATTATTCTGAAATTCAAATGCTCTGTAAAAGAATTTAAGTGACAGACACAATTTATTGAGTGTCCTAGACTTGCTTGCTAAAAAATTCAAGACAAATGATCTCCTTCTTTTTAATTTGATCAGCACTGCTCTTTTCTTCCTCAGTAAATGAATTTCTACCAAACAAGATAGATCCATACATGAACTGGTGACTGTCATTGGGTCATGCTTATTATATTTTACAGAATGATAGCAGTCAATAAAAGTGTTAATTTCATTCTTTAAATTAAAATACAGATCTTTATGTAGTGTAGAAGCTGGATTCTATTAAAAATGGAAAAAAAAGGAAAAACCACTTTCTGAATGAAAAAATACGCTCTGAATTCTACAGCAATACAGTCTATTTGCAATACCTGGTTTTTAAATGTCACCTTCAAAATAGACCTAAGAACAAGGCACAGGATAGCAAGACAGACCATTGGGTTTTATCTTTGTTTATGGTTCTGGTGTTTATTTTATCATGATATAAAGTGATCAATGTTGTTAATAAATATTTACAAGTATTTGCTGTGTTCAAGATGACGTGACTCATCCTATTAAATAATTAAAGTTTATTGTCTCTGTATATAAAGTACATAAGCAAAGGCATAATTCTTAGATAAACTCAATAATTCCTTTTTTAAAGAAGGATGTTGTATTGCTTTTGACATTTATCCATATTTGAGATCAGGTTATTGATATTTTAGATCAAACACATCCCTTGGACACTCACCATAGCAAAGTACTTGTAAATCATATGAAGAAAAACATGAACACGTACTGTTCTTATATTCAAAGTAAAGAAAAGGGGGCAGGTCCATAAGCAAACGAATGCACAGAAAAACAGCAACAAAGCTCCCTTTAAGGCAAAATTTGATGCTTTGCTTTAAGATATTTTGAGCATATTTTGTGTGCAGAGCACTGTGCTAGACCCTCAAAATAATGTAAAACTTCATTAGTTTCAATTTCTCACCAAAGAGAGCTTTCAGCTGAGTGGAGTAGACAGGTGCATATGGGATAATAAGAAAGACAGCAATGGGTTTATGCAGGAAACTGTTTGACAAGGGAAATGAAGACATTATCGAGGGCACTGTTTGTGGTTCTAATATTAAAAGGAATGAGACAGTTGTCAAATCTGAGTAAAGTACTCATTAGAAGAGCTTTCTCAAGGGATGAAGATTAAGGTTTCCCTGCAAGGGTTAGAAAGGAATCTCTAAAAGTGCCAAGACTTCCTCTGCTTACCTAGGTTGGAAGCCCACCCAGAGGGATTGCTCAGTACTGCTAATGAAAACACTGTGTGCAGTAGTTAGAACAAAGGCTTATCTGCTTAGGACCAGTTTCACCACAAGCATCTCATCCCTGTTTGAATGTATTCTAAGCATTCTAACCAACACAATAACAATCTTTTGTAATCCAAGGGTTGTGATGATATTGGAGAAGGAAGAAAGGTACAAATTTAAATGAAACTTAACAACCAAAGAGGAAGTCCTCTGTATAATGTAAATATAGTTTATAATGGACAAATATAGTTTAATATTTTCATATGTACACTATTGAAAATAAGAATTTTTCTCGCATTTTATATAACAGATCTATGGCGCAGTTATGAGGTACAACCCAAATGTCTTAGAACAGTGGTTTTTATTGGTAAATGAAGTGTAGTAAAACTGTGACTACCCCCTAGAGCTATTTAGATATCATGGGTAATAGTTATTCTCCTCTCATCTTTATGCATCTATTTCTTGTATAAACAGGGCTAGTGGATTAATGTTCATATTTGATAGAAACTTAGAATATTCTTGGTGTTATATATTACCTCAAAGGAGAATGGGCTTAACATTTTAGACCTCAGTTAGATAGAAAGTTCTGTGAGCCTCAGTTTCCAAATCTATAGCATGAAGGTATAGATGATGAGTTGACTGCTGAATCATACCTAAGATAACATTGTTAGTACATTGGAAAGTTGGGAACAGAATGTTAAATGCTCACACTTATAGGCTGGTGATTTTTCCTCTACGACTTACCTTTTATTCATTTATTATTAAGATAAATATCTTTATGTCATATTGGTAGGGGTAGGGGCAGAAGATATTATTGAATCACTTTCCAAAACAATAGCATAGGCTGGATTCCAAAACCCATTCCATAGCCTCCCCTCCCATTTACATCCCCCACTAAAGGGGTACATTTGCTACAAATGATGAATAACATTATCACCCAAGGTCCATAGTTTACATTAGGGTTCACTCTCGGTGTTTGCATTCTATGGGTTATGACAAATAAATAATGACAAGTATCTACCATTATAGTATCATAGAGAGTATTTTCACTGCCCTAAAAATCCTCCGTGATCCTCCTATTTATCCTTCTCTCCCCTCTAACTCCTGGCAATCACTGATCTTTTTACAGTCTCTTTAGTTTTGCTTTTTCCAGAATGTCATACAGTTGGAATCATGCTAAGTCTTTTCAGACTGGCTTCTTTCACTTAACAATATGCATTTAAGTTTATTCCATGTATTTTTATGGCTTGATAGCTTATTTCTTTTTAGTGCTGAATAGTCCATAGCCTGGATGTACCGCACTTTATCCATTCACCTGCTGAAGGACATCTTGGTTTCTTGCAAGTTTTAGCAATTATGAATAAACCTGTTACAAACATCTGTATGCAGGTTTTAGTGCATTCATAAATTTTCAGTTAATTTGTATAAACACCAGGGAATGGGCCATTGCAGGATCTTATGGTAAAATTTATTAAGTTACCTAAGAAACTGCCAAACTGAATTTTAAAGTGCAGTACCATTTTGAATTTCATACGCACTTAGGTAGCATTTTATAATTTGTTTTCATATCAATTGCCAGACTGTAATCCAACAGATCCATCATTTGTGTGGCTATATGTTTAATGTGTGATCACACTATCCCCCTTACCCTCCTCTTCCCTCTTCTCTTCTTCACTCTACTCTGCTTCTCTCCCTTCCAATAAGCTTCATGTGAACAAGAAATATGTGCATCTAGTTTTCTTCTATTCTCCAAGCTGATGCCACATAATAGATTCTGAATAAGTCTTTGTTTATCAAATGAACAATAATATGGATGAGACTATAAATGGCTTGGGTTTAATTAATCATACTATAAATTTGCAGTCCAGAGGCTATTGGGTGCAATGCCATACACAATTAAATATATCATGAATTCCTTTCTGCCATAATGGTTAAGTGATTTAAAGTATCACTTGAGCCATAAGCTACCATGAGAAGTAGTTATTATTTGTGAAGCATTAACTATTTGGCAGGCTAAATGTTTTAGATGCATACCTCATTTAATGTTTAAAACAAACTCGTGACATAAGAATCATTATTCTCCTTATTGTGCAGATGAGGAAACAGATTCAGAGTTTGAAACACTTATCCAGCTGGAAAATGTTAGAATTTCATTTTTCCATTAAATCCAAATGTTATACTCATAAACACTAGGTCAGAAAGATTTTATTCTGCATTCAACTCGAGTTCTGGATCTTTTCACTCTGAGCTATGCTCAAATTTCTCTTGTCAAAAACAGTCTACACTTAAAAGAACTTAACTCATATCATTCCTACAAAAATTTTCTTATGTTTTTGCACCAAAATTTCTTATTTCACGTGGTTCTTATGTTCTAACAAATAGAACTGTGCATTTTACGTCTGCCAGTTGATTCTATAAGTAATTAAATGCAGGCTAGGCAGCAGGAGGAAATGTGATAACTCACATCTACTGCATTTCTTTGATGATAAAAACCAATCTCTCTGTTTCCCTGCTCTTTCTGGCATTGCCACTGAGAAACAGCAGGATTTTAGTGCTTCCCTTGTGGCCTGGGAGTCTTTTTTTATTCATACTCAATGCACCTGGTTTAGCATTTTTCCCTTAATTAAAAATAAATGAAACTAAGAAAAAAGTGGCTCTACAGGGAAGAATAAGACCTGTTGCTCCTCCTTCTCCCTGTGGCACAGGGGTTCAGCTCATCATACTTTGTTTGTAACATTTGATTTATTTTAGGTGTTAGATGCTATCCTTGTAACATAGTGCTTGATTTGTTTTGTCTTACTTTGTGTAACTGTTTTCATGTCATTAGCACTTGCATTTCCTAAGTAAAGGGAGGATTGTATACATAGGCTCAGAACTTGAAGATCAGCTTCAAAACATTCTAACTGTAAGCCTAACTCATTGAAGAGAGAAAGATAACATGTCTTGCCAAAGTATGATATAGAAAATAGGTTTGGTAGTGTTAAGAAGGTATCCTGTTTAATGTTTTAAAATGAAGAATTCACCTTTATGTTCTAAAGGTAAAGAAAAGTGTAAAATTATCAGTGTTTTGACAAATCGTTGATGTGTGTCATGCACACAACTGTGGCTGTTTTGGTTGGTGTAGAAGAGCATCCCAATGAAAGAAAAAGATAAATAAATGATGTTTATCAGCTAACATGTTTTGATAGAGTTACATATATATGATTCTATAGATGTCAGAATAAAGATATGACTGGGATATGTGGAAGCTTTCCCACAGAGAACAGGTAAGGAAGGTTGCAAGTTATTTACAAGCAATGTACATGGAAGGGTGTATTCTTTAAAAACAAAAGTTATTACACATATTTTAGTACTTCTTTAAGACTTGATTTACAGAATTACTTGAGATGTGATTTAAGGAATTCAAACAAGTAAAGAAGAGATAAAACATGAATAGAAATAAGTATAACACAGCTTAGAAAGAGGTGAGTGGCCTAAGGTGTAAACAATTAAAGGATTGTAGGGATCAGAGAATGAAGACATTATTTCTATTGCAGGAATTAGTAAATGAATCATGAAATGAGTGTCTTTCCTCATGGACAATAATTGAACACTCTGTAACTGAGGAAAGATACCCTAAATTGCATAGGCATATGGTGGTAAGAAAACTTTCTACTTGCCAGCTCTCAAATGACCATTGGAGAATCCTGGTTGTTTACACTGGTGAATCTATCGTGTCTGCTAGTTTCATCTATTCTTCCTGAAACAGTAGGCTAGTCCAGGGCATTTGACTTCTGAGATATTTTAGTGTCTCTTTCTTGTACGTACTCAGGGCTCTGAATCAGATATCAGATCCTAGGATTGGTGATTCATAGACAGTGGCCTCAGAGAAATCTTTAACATGCTTGATTTCAATGTGGGGCGGGGGGATTTGGAAGCCACAATTTAGAGGAGGCTATTGGCATTAGGAACCCAGAGATTTCATCGTATTAATCATACTGATAATTTGCACCTGTAATAATTATGATGGTTATTAAATGATTCTGATATGATGGCTGACAGAGTAGATTCTCAATATTGCTGTGTTGAATTATATCAAATCAAGTACAAATTATTTAAATTTAAATTAAATACAATGGTATTTCCAACATGAAATCTGCCACAAACAAGCCTATAACTTTAAAATTCAAACTACTTCAGCTTTCTAAGCCCAATAAATATAGTTAACTAGCACCTCTTTGATTAGGATCACAGAGATGAAAAATAATTGCATATAACTGAATTAATCCATTGTGGAAAGTTGATAAAATACCATTCGCTTAAAATTTGAAGGTACCCCATTTATGTGCATCTTCTATCAAAATATAATATGATAATTATTGTATGGATTGTTTTATTTCTAAAAATCGATCTGGACTTTTAGGGTTTTTTTATGTGAAAACAGTAGAAAAGTATTCAGAGCAAATTTATTACAAAGGTAGTTTTAATCCAATCTTTCTATAACTCCAAAAAATTTTTTTTTAAAAATATGTTTTTTATATACAGGTGCATTTACCAGTACAGCAAAAGGGGGATAATGTTTAAATATCTTCATTATAAATGTATTAGAAATATATTATTTATGTACTTGCCCTGAGTAATTTGTATGTATAATTAACTTTCAAATATGTATCTTATTTCTCAAATTGTTCTTTCATTAATTAAAATGTGGTTCTCAAATTATAGACCCATCGTACTCCACAGGCTTTTTTGTCACCTGTGAATTTCAATGAAAACTAAGTAATATGAAGATCTTTTCCTAAGACTCCAGTTCAGCATTTCTAATCAATTTGAGTTGACTAGATCAAAGGCTCTTGGTCTCCAACTCATTAGAAACATTACTCTCTTCTTTCAACCCAATGTGAAGCAGCCTCACTTAGCCCGAGGCCACAGTCTCCCCAAGAGTGCCCTTTACTAACCTATATCTCACAAACAGAGCCAGACACTTAAGGACTATTTTGGTTCTTAAAAAGCTATATACCATTGGAAGTTCAAAATATGTCAAACGATAATCACAATATGATGGGTAATAGACACAGTTAAGGTCTGCACAATATTTCATGAAAGCACAGTAGTGATGTACAGTGGACTTTTGAACAACATGTGTTTAAACTACACGCATGGATCCACTTACACAGGGAGTTTTTTTTTTTTTTTTTTTTTTTTCAATAGTAGATTCTACAGCACTACATGCTCTGCAGTTGGTTGGATCGAGGATGCAGAAACCCTGATACAGAGAAAACAATAAGTTATAAGCAGATTTTTGGCTGTGTGGAGGGTCAGTACCTCTAACCCCCACGTTGTTCAAGGGTGAACTGTATTTTTTAAAAATGGAGGAACACAGAAGAGAATACTGAGAGAATACTTATACTGAACTGAACCAAAAAAGTTGGGTACCTAGATTACCTGGGTTCAAGGTGGGAATATGTGGTAGAAGTGGGATTCAGGAAGGAAAACAACATATGTGAAATAGGAATTAGCCTAGCATATGTGAAAAAGTGGTAAGAAATGATAATAAGTTTTGAGAAATGGCCAGTGGCTTTGTGTGCTATGCTAAATCATTTTTGTTTTTTCCTAGGAAGAGTGGTAAACCACTGATGATTTTCTATGTTGAGGAATGACCTGGTCAGATTTTATTTTAAAAGATAACCCTGGCACACATTCCACCAGCACAAGAGACAATGGGACTGTCCTTCCATCAGCTGTATCCCCATCTAGGACTCACTAAGCACCCATAAAACTCACTCAGGGCTCTATTTTTATCAGTACCCAAAGCCCAGGAGTTACCTCATACAACTTAAGTGTGGTGTAGGGGATGTTGCTAAGTGACTTTGATCTTATTTAACTTCCCAGTTCTTAAAATCAAAGAATTTATCCATTCTTCCTAGCACAACTTTGTTTAGTAGCATTGAGTATTCCTTAACAAGAGACGCTGGAAAAGGGAGAAATTGTTTTTCTCAAGTGTAGAAGACACAAAGGGAAAGTGGAATAGTACCAGCTGTACTTTTTCACCTGTCGCCTCTGGTCTCAAGACAGACTATTCACATGAACTGCGTCCTTATTTCTCAGAGGAAACTTAACCCCCCTTGTAAGTCAAGACTGGCATCTATTGGACTCTCATATTTGATGGCTTGCATTTATTGTCACATATGGCATGTGAAAGGTCACTTGTGTTTCAAACATCAATTACGCAAGGTGCAGGTGGAAATATACTGATATTTTGCAAAGTCAACTATTTAATGTATAGAGACAATTTTGTAAGTATTGTTTATATATTCATTCAGTGAACACTCATTGGCTAACGTCCAACCAACAGTGTGCTGAGTAGAGCTCAGAATGGAACATACATAGGCGTCTACCTAGTGGTGCTTGTAGCATACCAGACAAGACACAGCGATCAAGGTAATAGACAAATGAAAATAAAATTCAAACTGTACTTAGTGTTCTGGAAGAAAAGAAAACGTTGTAGTGAGAGAAAAATAATGCAGGTGATAGAGAAGATCTCTCTAAGGGGGGACACTTAAATTAAGACCTGAGGATGAGAAGAAATCATCCAAGGGAAGAGTGAGAGTTGGACATGCTGTCAGGGGTATGGACACATGCACAGGTCATAAGGAGGAAAAGGCTTTGTCCCACATGCGGTGGTGAAAACAGATGCTGTGAGTTGAGCACAGTAGGTCCGGTGGGAACAAGGGAGAAGATAGGTCTGCAGAAACAGGCAGAGCCAGATTACATAGTGAGTCAAAAAGAATGGCAAATTATTTGGATTTTCTTCAAATATATAGTGGAAATATATTTTAAAATTTTTAATAGGGGAGTGATGTGATCTTATTCAGATGTTTAAAATATCCTTCCTATTCTGTGAAGAAGGGTCTGGAAGGAGGTTAGAAGTATGAGTGAAGCTAGGCCATTGCAATTATTGCATGAATTATTCCATAGGCTTGACCTATGGTTGTTGCAAAGCAAATTGAGAGAAAAAACTATATTTAAAATATACTATAGAAGAATTAGCAAGACATGGCATTAAGTAGACGTGTTAGATAGAAACCAGAGATAGCTTGAGCAATCGAGCAGAGAGGATCGTTATAGGAATGTGTTAGAACAAGCAGTTCATCACTGTAATATTGTATGTGTTAAATATTAGGTCCCCATGAGGTATTTAACTAGTGATGCTAAATAAGTCATTGGTTATAAAAGAATATACTGCAAGAGGTGTGAGGTGGAGATATAGTTTGGGGACTCATGAATATACAGATATCTTTATGGTTTTTTGAATAGATGAAAATGCTTCTGGGAAAAATGTAGAAAAAAATGGATAAAAGATTGAAGATAAAGCTCCAAGGAATTCTAAATTAAAGACCATAATGAAGAGAAGAAGCCAAGGGAGGAGACAGGAGTAGGGAGAGAGGTAGGAAGTATGGGAGAAACCAAACGTTTCAGAAGATAGTGGTTGATTCTGTTAAATATTGTTGAGGATTTGAATAAAATGAATACCCCAAATCGTGCTTTGAATTGAACAACATGGTTGTATTTCTGGAAATTTACATGAATATTTTTAGTGACATGATGACATGACACCTGGATTAGAATGGCTGGAAGAAAGAATGGAATGTGTGAGAAATCTGGCCAATACATCTCTCAAAATGTGTGTCTAGAAAGGGGAAAAAGAAACGGGAAAGTAGCTAGACAAAAATGTCTCTTCAAAAAATGTTATCTTTTAGATTTTTTCCCACAAATGTTTACTAACTCCCAAATATGTAACTATGTGCTAGCCCTGGCCTTTCAGGAGAAAGTGGAACAAACATAGCCAGCTGCCTAGAGGTATGTTTAGTTTACTGATAAAGACATGTAAGTCAAGTTGGCACACAAACAGTCATATAATTAACAGTTCTGATTATTGGCATGGACCCTACATATTGACTTTATGTAGGAAATTCTAGAAAAGCTACAAATAAAAATACTTATCCCAATTGTATAAGCACAAAATTATGTCAATACTACATATTTTACACCAAAGTATTCTTAACGTTTGATCTCTGATCATATATATATATATATATATATATATATATATATATATTTTTTTTTTAATTACTATGGGTGAATTATATCAATCTTCAGAATATCATTCCTGCTTTCAGGTTGACGTCCACATTACCTTTCATCTCCCCATCAAGTTAGATAACTGCCTACAGAAAGCTGCCTGTATCCTCTATAGGACAGCAACACTGAATCAATTAGTGTCTTAACCAGAAAAAAACAGAAACCACCTCCAGCATTTATAATAGAAGGAAATGGTTACAGAGGTGAGGGAAGAGCTGGGATCCAACCAAAAGTTAGTGAGGCAAGTGGAGATTAGCCACTGCATGAAACCACTGCAGGCAGGCTGGAAGGGGGAAGTGTTCACCGCACAGGGCATCTGGAGGATGCAGGCATGGGAGCGGAGGAGCAAGGATGCAGTCTGGGACACCGCTTGCATACGTTGGGCATGGGGGGAGGGGGCGGAGATTTCTACATTTGGCTCCCCCCTCACCCTCTCCTGAGACCCTAGTGCTTCCCATTGGTGGAAGCCAGCTAATGAGGAACCCAGGAAGTGCAGCCTGCAGGGGGCAGGATTCCTAGCAAAGCCTGAGAGCGGAGTGGGGAGGAGGGGATCTGAGGGCACAAAGGTCCAGGACTGACTCAAACAAAAATTACAAACCCCGCCACCTGGTGGTGCCAACATCCCTAACATGCCGACTGCCTGGTCTCCAAGACTGGAGAGGACCCAACGTCTTGGTGTTTACTGTGTTGAGGTTGGTGGGACAATGCATTAGTTTTCCATTGCTGCAGAACAAATTACTACAAATTCAACAGCTTAAGACAACCCCCATTTATCAGCTGTAGTTCTGTAGATCAGGAGTCGGCCTGAGATCAATGTGTCAGCTGGGCAACATTCTCCTCTGAAGATTGTGTGAAAATCTACTTCCAGGCTCATTTCTGCCAATGGCAGCATTCAGTTCCGTGGCCAGGCTGGCTGCAGCTGGAAGCTGCTCTCAACTCCTAGAGGCCACTTGAATTTCTTGCCATGTGGCGCCCTCTGCCTTTAAACCAGCAACAATGCTCAAAACCTTGTCATACTTCAAATCCCTGGCTTCCTCCTCTGTGACCAGCCAGAGAAAACTCTGCTTTTAAAAGGTTTAAGTAATCTCCCTTTCTTAAGGTCAACTGTACCATGTAAGTCACCTAGGCTGATCATGTGGTAAAACCCATCATGCATTATGCAGGGTCTATACACTGGTGGGTGGGAGGGTTGGGTGGGCAGGAAAGCTTGAGGGTCATTTTAGAACATAGCATTCTGCCTACCATAGACAGGATAGTAAAAAGTTTCAGTTTGTAATCCCCTCTCCCCTTATCTAACTAACAAGTTATGGGAAAAGTATACTATCTAGATGTGAAATATTGGTTATTGGTCTTGTGACTCTACCGTGGTTTGTAACTTGTGACCTGAGAATTTTAAGTAGTAAATTGATGCAGTGAAATTTTTATAGAATTGGAAATGATGTAAACGATGCAAAAGTTTGCCAAAAAGCGGAGATTGTTTAAAGAGAACCAAGTTTAGTGAATCTTTGCTAATGCAACAGGACAGTTGCAATGAGCATAAATTGAAAGTTTCACTGTAAACAAACCTAGGAAAAGCTTATTGTTTTTTAGAACTGTAATTGATGGGGCAACTAGACCTATACTTTGAGACTGATTTGCTTGGTTACTTTATCTTGGTTCCTCTGCTTGATGTTTTCTTTATAATTCTACAAGGAACAACCATACCATGAATTTGGCACACCAATGATCTGAATTGTTTCTTCTAATTATCTAAAAGATATTTCATTTTAAAAAGGCAAATATTACCCAGAGAAAATTTTCAAAGAGCACCAAGCTACAAGTGGGTAGATCCAATGTCCTAGTCTGGGAAAATTAGTATATATAAGCAGGATGCCATCATGGCTTTGTGACCTGTGAGTTGGAGAAACCCTGCCATTAGAAGACCCTGCCTCCGTCACACACACACACACACACACACACACACACACACACACACACAGTCCAATATTCTGCTGTTGTTGACTTGAATATTTAATCATTTCTCAACAAGGGGTTTTATGTTTTTATTTGCACTGGCCTCCACAAATTATGTACACAGTTTGCTATATAAACAATGACATATTAATAATGTATATTTCAATGGGGTTGGACAAATTCAAGCTTTCAATTATTTTAGTAAATTTTAAAGAGTAAATTTGGCCCACCATTTCTGATGAAAGTAGATTAGTCCACAGAATTAAATTGATACAAAACTGATGAGACCACTGGGATCCTTGTTGTTGTTTGCTGTATTACATACTCATCATTTCAAGTAGAAAATAAGGACGAAGTACAATATTACCTTGTCAAATGTGACCGTCCGTAGAATGAAAAATGATCTGCTGGGTTGTAAACTCATTTCAGTGAGAGACACTGTTTTGCCCAGATCTTAAAACATTGTTGGTGATCATTAAATTTAATTGATAGTGGTGTTTGTTAAACAGGCTGAGTAGAAGAACGTTTTAATCTTTTATCTAAAATAATCAGCTATAGGGTAGAACTGTTTATAACAAATGTTGAAGTTGTAACAAGAGGCAAAATTATGATTGTGAGTGTGGGTTCAAGCTCCTCATTTCCTACATATGAATCCCAGCTCTGCCATTCTCTAGCTTTATGACTAGAGAATTAGGGAGAAGGGCTATGGTATCTTTTAAATCATACTTTCTTAATTAACAGAAATGATTTAAGGGTAATTATCCCTCAAGAAAGACTCATATTTCCAGTTTACTACTCTATCTCCATATTTGGATAGCTAATAAACTTCTCATATTTAAAGTATTTAAATAGAAATCTGGATCCACCTCCATCCCCTAACTGGTCTCCACCAGTGTTCTTCAAATTAGTAAGTGACACCTCTACTCATCCATTAACAGGAACAAAAACCTAGGAATCATTTATTAACCTTCTCTTCTCACTCCAGACATCAATCTACCAACATATCTCATAGGCTCTGTCTCCCAAGTATCTCCTGAAAGTACCCTTACTCTGTCTACCACTACTTTCACTCCAGGCTAATCTATTTCTGTCTCTCACCAAGGCTACTGCCAGCTTCCAACTGATGCTCCAGCTTCCATTCTGTCCCCTCTTCAGACTCCCTTAAGAGTCTATTATCTATGTAGCATTAATATAATCTTTTCATAATATAAGTCAAACCATATCATTTTTCTACTCTAAATATTAAATATTCCAATGGCTGCCCATCACACACAGAATTAATTCCAAATTCAAGAACAAACAAATAAACAAACAAATCATCCGGCACGATATCTCTCCTGGCCATGTCGATGACCTCATTTCCGTCCACCAATGGCCTTCCCTCATTCTCTTTATCTACACTGCCCATCTTGATGTTGCTCAAATACACAAGCATGTTTCTGCCTTGAGGCCTTTGTACTACCATTCTTTCTGCCTTGAATACTCTTTCCTCAGTTATTTACTTAATTCAGATCCCTGATCAAAGAAGACTTCCCTAACCACTGATCCAAAACAGCCCTCCCTGCTTTTCCTTATTATTTATCTAGCAAAATTTTGTCTTTAAGCAAATTATTGCTAATTAGTATTAATTAATTCTAATTCCTTTACTAAAATACAAGCTATATGATGGGAGAAACTTTGCTAATCTTGTTGACTAGTTCATACCCAGCCTTTACAGCAGTCACTGACACTTAGAAATTGACCAACAAATATTTGTTGAGCAAAGACAAGATAGCTACACAATGTCCATTAAAAAGTGGATGACTGGGACTTCCCTGGTGGCACAGTTGTTAAGAATCCGCCTGCCAATGCAGGGCACATGGGTTCGAGCCCTGATCTGGGAAGATCCCACATGCTGCAGAGCAACTAAGCCTGTGTGCCACAACTACTGAGCCTGCGCTCTACAGCCTGCGAGCCACAACTACTGATCCCATGTGCCACAGCTACTGAAGCCTGTGCGCCTAGAGCCTGTGCTCCGCAACAAGAGAAGCCCCAGCAATGAGAAGCCCACACACCGCAGTGAAGAGTAGCCCCCACTAGCCGCGACTTAGAGAAAGCCCACACTCAGCAACAAAGACCCAACGCAGCCAAAGATAAATAAAATAAAATAAAATTTTTAAAAAGTGGATGACCATATTCTCATAAAGCTTTGACTCAAAAAGTCCTATTTGCATTGTTTTCCTTAAACATAGATTCAGAAATAAAAATATATATTTTAAAGTCATGAAATCTTGTTGATCATCATCTTGGCACATATTAAGTTTCAATAAATATCAGTGAATAAAACATATAATGGCAGGCATTCAATACATATTTGATGTATGAATGAATGAATGAATGAGGATGTATTGGCCAAATAAGTTACTATGGTAACCACCAAGTTAAGAAAGAAATATACAGAATTAAAGGCTTATTGAATTAAAGCAAAGCTAAATATTTGAAATGCTATATCTTTCAATGTAATCAGGCAGATATAGAAAAAGAAATGTTCAATCATTTATGAGGTGCTTTTTAAATTTAATTTTCTCATAGCTAACAAAGAATATTATCAGAAAGACCAGGTGAGGCAAAGATTGATGTATTAGTAAGGAAAATGCTAACTGCTATAACAATAACCTCCAAAATTTTGCTAGCCTGATATAATATAAATTTATTTTCCATTCACATGAAGTCCAAGTGAGTGTTTCTGATTTCAGATATTCTCCTTCAAATAGACTTTTAGGAACATAGGCTACTTCCTTTCTGTGGCTACCCATCTTTAATATGTGTTTTCAAAGGTCAGCACACAGGGGGAGAGGCTGGAAAATCACACATGGTACATTCATCCTTCCTTGGTTAGAAGTAGGTTACATGATCACACAGAGACACAAAAGTGACTGAGACATGTAATCCAAGAGGAAGATGCAATAGGTTTAGTGAACATGTAGTGAACTTTCCCATGAAGTTTGGGATTTAACTAAGGAAATTATGGAAGTCTCTCTAAGACAAATCGTATTGGTATATGTGTATGTGTGTGTGTCTGTGTGTATAGACAGAGAAAGTTCAAACAATTAAAATCTATTTGGAAGAACATTAAAAAATATGATTTAAAAGTTGCTAGTACTTGGGAATATAACAAGATGTTTCCTATCAAGCTCAAAATTGGGAAAGTAAATTCAGCTTTGAGAGTTAAAGGCTAAAAACAGCGCAGGATGTATGTGAGCCTAGGCATGCAACATAGGAAAGAGGGAGTATGGCTTCCTGGTTGCTGGACCTAAGTGTCACCTGGAAGATGAATGTATTAACACATCAATAATATAACAGTCAACACTATTAGAGAACATATGAGAATCATAGAGACAAATGTCGACAGTGCCAGTGTCAAGTTGTCTAATAGGTAGATAACTTTAATCAGTGATACATCAGTTAACATCAAGTATTCAAGATCATTCTTCTGGCAGTACCTTAGTCTAATGTTGTTAAGCATTCAAAAACTAGTTTTACATGTTCTGATCTAATGCACATCAGGGAAACCTGTGATTCTTGGGTAGCTCTGCTGACATGGAGAGAACTTGTTGATCATGGGGACTTTGAGGATCCTTAATCCTGCAGTGATGATTTCTCAAGGTAGTTAATTATGGCTTCTGATTGTGATTCTGGAGGGGAAAGCTGACCATGACCGTGCAAATATTTATAAGCTGTGTAACAGCTAGGTTTTCACTGTAAGCTAGCATATTGGCATTCTGGTTTTTATCCTAGTTTCCTGTGCATTGTCATTAATCTCTGAAGTCCTTCTAGGGCTTGCTGTTTACCTTTGAGTGGAGAAAAGGACAATCTCTTGGTCTTGAATGTGTGGAATGGTAATAGATATGTTTTTCTTGCTGTTTCTTCTGTTACTTCTAGCTTCACTTTTTACTGTTTTCGATATGTTAGATTTTTAAGGTAGTTACATAACACTGGCCTTTGACCTTTAAATACTTTAATGTGTGAGTTGAAAGTGCATACAGAATATATAACTGTGAAACAAACAAAAAAGGGATAACTAAAGCAAAATTTACATTTTGTACAAATTAGATACAATCTTGGACAAATAGTGTAACAGTGAAGCAGAGCTACCTATGAATGTCTTTAGTGTTAGAAAATAGGTATGTGGTATTTCCTTAAAATTCAAAATGTTTCAAATAGTATAACTAATGTTTAGCTCTACATTTAAAGGAGAATCCCTGATCCATTTGCACTTATTTATACATGCCTCACAACTTTCTTTCCTATGAATTAAAAATTAATTTCGTTATGTGGAAATTATTTTATAAGTATATGGCAGAAGTAAGTCATTCAGGTCAAGCTAAAACAGAAAAGGAACCTTGCTTTTTAAACCAATGTGGATTAAAATGATTCAGAAAAATCACAAGATAATGTCTTCAAATTATCTGTTGTAGATAGTCTGTTTTATTTTAGTTTCCAACTAAATATGACATTTAGAGAAGAAAAGTTCAAAATTTGTAAGAGCTTTTATATTCATATTTTCTACCATACAGTACAGATTCTTCATGGGAAAAAAATATCCTCAAAGCAAATGGAAAGTAGTATTTTGACTTAAAGGAATCAAGAATAAATTTAGGCATTCAGTTGAGCATATCTAAAATTTGAAGAATTTAATTAATTTTGAAATGTAGGTAAATTTACTGTAGAGATTCCATTTTCTACACAATAAGGTGGTGAGCTAACTAATATAACTATGAAAATGCAATTGGACCTCAAAACTAACTTAAAAATTCTCAGGGGCAAAGAAACTATGAGCTTAACTATGGCGATTGTCATTTGCAGACCTGCTCCATTGGGCTTCTCTGTGGTAATGAAATAAGAAGAACCACCTGTTTACCTCCCAGCTCTCAAGGAAAAGAGGCCACTTCCACACAAACATACACAGTGCCCACCTCGGGGACTTCGGTCAGTAGCATCTCACCTGCCAGGGCTACCCAACTGTGGGCCATAGTGAACACTTCTCCAGTTACTCAAGGTAAGTAGATGAGAGTATGATGCAGAGAAGTTTGAATTTGAAAAAGTTATGCTTTAAAACATATTTTCTGGCTTATTTCAATATTTATTTTTCTAAGACACTTGATTTTTCAGGGCTATAAAATTGGCTTAGAATTCTTGTTGGTTATGTGTTGTGTTTTAAGTTTTAAAAATGTTGGTGTCCTTTGTGAATAAATACTCTTTCTGAAACAGTGCAAAAATGTTCATTAATAGTCTTTATTCTGATATGTAAATTTTGGTACATAACTGAACCCCAATTCTACCTCATTTTGTTTCAACTATCAGTAAAACTTATTTAAAAGGCCTGTACTACTTACCTCATTATGTCTTTATTTAACATCCTCTGAATCATTATATGTAAACTTATATTCCTATCAATTTATTGGAAAAACACTCAGATTTTTAAAAATCTGTTTTTTCCTATTGGGAAATATTTTGACAGGTTGAGTATGTTTTGACACATCTTATTTAACTTACTAAATCAAATAGTGCCATATTGTAAATAGTATATTGTATGTTAAATTCTAAATTCTTGTCACTCCGGATAATTAGAATGAGAATTATAGCCTTTCACAAGGTATTCCTTGTTAAAAAATATTTTTAAAGCCTAATGGATATTATAAGCATAAAGGTATACTGCTCTGTATATTTTCTGTTCTTTTAAGGAGTTAATTTGAAATATAATGGTATCTAATAGAAAAAAAAATGCCTATTCATAAAGTAAAATGAAATTTCTAATATTTCTAACTCATTAGGTCAAATATTCTTTTATATTTTTCAATGACAAAGAATTGCAAATTTTCATGTTTCATACTTCAAAGGCATCATTAATTTGGAATGAAGGTTATTCTAAAGAAGACCATCTATTCTGAATTTGGCCACTCCAGGGAGTATGAATAATAGAACTCTGCATTTATGCAGCTTGTGAAGTCACTAAACTTTCTCATACACTTTTATTAGAAATATCATTTACAGAGCCATATTTGTCTGCATATATATAATGGGTATAAGCTGCAGTGTAATTTGCAGAAGATTCAGCCCAGGACTTAATCCATTTTTTTTCTTCCTTTTCTTTCTCGCTCCCTCTCTCGTTCTTTCTTTCTTTCTTTCTTACCTTTTTCCTCTCTGAAGGTCCAAAACAGACAGACATTTTCCAGCACAACGTTCTCCCAACCACTGGTTTGGCAGCATTAGATATTGGCACGTCCTCTGAAAGCTATTTACTCGAAGAACTGATTTCCACTAAAGAGATTTCAGCAAAACACAGTCTTCCTTCCTCAGCAGATGTTTCCTCTTCTCAGTTTCTGAATTTTGGTGTTCATGACCCAGCACAAATCGTCGGGGGCAAAACATCTGTATCACGTATGCCCATCCAAACTCCAGCGGGCGCACCAGGACTCCTTTTCCCTGATAGGGGAGAGAGCACCCTGTTTATCGTCTCTTCCTTAATGACAGATTTTATTTTTCCCACAAAATCTTTATTATCTGAGAGCTTCCGGGCTGTTGTCTTGTCTGCTACCACAATGAGTTCAGTAATTAGTGGCGTTCCAGGGACTAATGTTGAGTTAAACAGACACTCATTACTCTCCCGTGGATTCCCGCCCACAACTGCTTCCATGAGTGCACCTCCAGTCGTCTCTCAAGAGGATATTGAAGAAAATTCAGCTCTTTCGTTAATTTCAAGAAGAGAGTCCTGGAGACTGCTGAGTTCCTCGATGTCTCCCATTTCTCCTGCTAAGATAATCATATCCAAACAGGTAGCCGTCTTAAACTCATCAACTCTGCACCGATTCACCACACAAGCCTCCATTCCCAGTGAAGATCAGGTTATTACCGAAGCATCCAGCAACCAGAGACTCACAAATATCAAACCACAGGCTGCTGATTCTTTAAGTGAATTAAGCCAAACATGTACAACGTGTTCTATGACTGAAATAAAATCCTTTCATGAATTTTCAGATCAAGTTTCGCATAGCAAACAGTCCCACTTTTACGAGACATTTTGGATGAATTCAGCAGTATTAGCCAGCTGGTTTGCACGAATGGGAACTCAAACTATCACTTCTGGACATTCACTTCCTTCGGCTGCTGAAATTACACCATCAGTGGCAATCACAGAACTGTCATCTTTATTTCCTTCTACAAAGAGTACAACAAGAGGAATTTTAGTCTCATCTGTAGAAGAATATGTTACCCTATCAAGTAATTTGGATGTTAATTTATGTTTGGATAAGTCGTGTTCATCCATTATCCCTTCACAAACTGTCCCTTCAGACCTGATGAATTCGGATTTGACTTCAAAACTGACTACTGATGATCCTTCAGTATCAGAAAACATTTTTAAACTATTGAAAATAAGACTCTATGGTATAACTTTGGGTCCCACTGAGATGCTGAATGAAGACAAGTTACTGGGCATGCGAGAGCATGAAGGGTCTTATACCCGGTTCAAACCTCACACAAGGGATGGGTCTCTAGATTTTGAATTAAACTTTCAAAGTCATCCGGAAACTATACATTCAAGTGACCTCAAAAACAACCTGCCACCACATGTAGACTCCACATCTGATTTTTCAGAAGTAACCTCTCCTGTAGCATTTTCTATAGTTTCAGCAACTCAATCACTTCCAATACAGACCTCTGTCCCCATGTCTGTAGTTATGCCAGATTGGACATATTATACAGATTATCTGACCTTAGCACCTGATTTAAAAGAAGAGGTCAGAACTTCTTCAGAATGGTCCAGATGGGAGCTGCAGCCTCGTGGGCATAGTCAGGAATCTCCTGAAGCAAGTCAAAGGCTTTCCATCACTAGGTCTCTTATCTGGTCTTCCCTGGAGCCCATTCCGGCACCTCCTCAGCTGATGATTTCTGGTGAGTTTCTCAGTTTTAGTTCTGTAAACTTTTAGAAATGAGTTTCTTTTCTACAGAGAAGAAAGAGCCTGTCGTGGTCACCAGGTGCTCTAAACAGCCTCTTTGTAATCAGGGCAGCAGCCAGTTCAATGGAGATGGCCCCTGCTGTTGTACCTGTCACCAGTGGTTATTCTTTACACACTGCCACAAAGGCTCCCAGATCAATGCAGGAGTATGTTGGAGATGGCTATACCACAGGCAATCAGTCAGAAACAACTACTTCAAGTTGTTACAATGGATCTTTCAAAGTTTTGGAATAACTCTTATTCTCATTTCTTGAAATAGCTTCTTTGTCAGATTGAACACAATATAACATATACTTTCTAACATTTTCTTCAGAGCTGGTACTTTTTAAACTGAAAAGATGAAAAAACTCAAGGGAACTCTATTGGATTTTCCCATCCTACATGGTGTGGTTTATCATTTTTTCATGCAAAGCCGTGATGCTTTCACTGTATACATAACACAGAATATAAATTAATGTCTTTTATTTAACAAAAACACCATATAACAACTGACAGAAAATAATATCCTGTATATGAATTTGAATTCAGAGTCTTGAAATAATTAATGAAAAGCCACTTTTCTTAGACAACTGCTCTTAGCTTAAAGCATTTTAGAAATTACTAATCTCCTTTACCCTTGTAAATTACCATCAAGTTAGGAAACGTGCAAAAAAAAAGTTTAAGAAATTGTATTTAACAGAAAGAGGATTTTTTTCATTTTTAAAAGAATTCTATCTTGTGGCATTTCAAGTGTAATTGTGGCAGTGAAGTTAATTTTTCTTCAGTGAAGAATTTATTAGTTTTGTGTGTGTATGTGTGTGCATGTATGCTTCAGAAGAAATATACATTATATCAATATTTTAAAGTTTTTAGGTGTGTGGCTTATGGCTGGCAACTTAGTAATATGAAAGACCAAATCATTATATTTGGTGTGTCCAATATGATATGATTTTCTTTGCAGAGTTTCTAAAAATAACATAGTAAGTTTAATTATGAATTTAAAAGTAGAATCCTCCTTGTACTTTTACAAGATGATAGCTGGTTGTCTAACTTATGACTTATTGACAATGCCTGACACATCATTGCTCACAGAGAAGGTTCTTAGTAAATGTAGCTGAGTTACACCTCCTCGCCTACAGTAACCCCACAGCCACCCCTGACTGTCCAGATAATCAGGACACAAATTCCCCATTTCTAGGAAATTGAATCCTCGTTTTGCCCTTTATGAGCAAAATCTTGTCACATTGCATTTTGCTCATCCCTCACTCCAACTGCAAACATTCTTTGATGGTTTTGACCTCCTCCAATTCTCTTAGCCTTCTTCTAGTTTCTCTTGCCTCCCTAATCCTTTTAGACAAAGTAATCAATCATTTCCAAGACATGCTGGCATTTTTCCAATATCTTCATCCACTGTATTGGTCAGGGTCAAATCTGGGAAAAGATAGCAAACTCCAACTGTGTACTTGGGGAGAGTTTAATAAAAAGACCATTTACAAATATATGGGTAGAGTATAAGGAAACAATGAGGCATAGTATGGTTTGCTGGGATTAGTACCAGCAGAATGTCATTACTGCCCCTAGGCCTGAATGGGCAAAGGAAAGGGCAGTTACAGGACCCAGAAACTATGGAGGAAAGCTGCCAGTTTACAGAAGCTGTGGCTCCTCTGTAGGGGAGGACACAGCAGTCCAAGGCAATCCAAGCTGGAGAAGCCCAGGAGATGTACACACAACCTCACTGTCTCTTGTCCCTGTTGGCCAAACCCATTCAGGATCTGGAAAAGATCTTTAAAACCACATCTGGTCTAATATTTCCATGTAAAGAAAAGGTGGGGTAGGCCATAGTGGAATGGCCTGCAGTGCTAAAATCTTCAGTACGTTCTAATACACTACCAAAGTATGGAAGGAGTGTGTCTCTGATGCAGGGAGAATTTCCTTGTATGTTTCTAAAGTGAACAATTGGGCACTACTATTTCCTCCCTTCATGCTGCTTCCATACTAGGAAGTATAAAAGGTGGAGAGCCTGTAATTCTGTGCTCCCTTGCTCTGGTGGATTCCTCACCTTGCATTGGGTTGCTGAGAAAAAAAAAAAAAAAAAGATACCCCAAGCACCCTCTTGTGATCAGCAAAGTGAGCATCATGGCACACCCTCTACCAGTGTGTCTCCTAGAGTTTGGTGGGACTTTTGATGCATATGATCACTGTTTTGCAGTCCAACCACGGCTCTATTAAGCTGAATGGTAGGTGTTGTGGTACGCCATCCTCTAAACAATCCAGTCTTTGTGGTTTGGTCTAACTCATGAAGAAAATGAAACTTAAGAGAGAAAAAGGAACATTTTTTAGCAGTTCATATTATTTTTCTGTAGTAATATGTCTATTTTCTTTTCTACCAGTTGTTTGGGAAGAGTGTAAGAGAGAGCAACCGGAGCTTCCTGACCCAAATATTCTCTAGTAGCAGTGGGTAACAAAAATAGCACAAAAAGAAAAGTTTGCCTGAGTTCCATTTATTCCATTCATAGTTGTAACGTTTCAAGTTAAAAAAAATCCAGTACTATATTAGTAAAATTCTAGAAAATGGCAAATGTTATTTTCTCCAGGAATAAAAGAATGAGTCAAAGTAAGATATTTAATAATACAATTTACCACATTATTTGATATAAAGACATTGACATTCAATTTATAGTTTACTGAGAGTATTTTTTCTCTTTTCTTCTTTCTATTCTAAGAGATTTACATTATCTCCAAATCTTTTAGATATCTGTTATTATTAACAAACATAACAATATAAATAGCTCACAACAATACTTAATCCCATTCTTAAAGTTGAAACAGAAGAGGTAGTTCCATTAAATTCATAAACTAGTCAAAATGCCTTATATGTACATATTTCTTCTTATAGTATTTAGAAAATCTAATGGAAAAATGCATTATTTAAGTAACCAAAAACACAAACTACTGCTGCTGTGAAATTTGTTGAATACCTTAAAAGTAGATAAATGGAGACATATCTTTATTTGAGAGCTCAGAAGTGTGATCCCTTAACACTACATAGACACTACATTTGAAAAGTATACAGCAATTTCAAACAAGTTCAAATGGGATACTTGTTAAACCCTGATCAAGTCATTTTAAAGTGAAAGAGAGTACGAAGAGAAATGTTGAAAAGGAATGGCAATAAGAGAACTTGTTTGTAATGTATTAAAATAAACTTTAATAAATGATTATGATGTTATCACAGGGATGCAGATAAAAAAATAGAACAGAAAGTCCAGATATATATATACACATTAGATATAAAATTACATAAAAAGGAGGGATTTTAATTGATAAAGATTTTAATACTTACTAAATTATGTTGATGCATTCTGTTATTTTGAAAACTCTTCCCCTATATCTTATACCAAACTAAATCCTATGAGTACTAACTAGATAAAATTACAAAATAAAACATTAAATAATCTAAATAAAATATAAGTTAATATTTATTTGATCTCTAACTGGAAATTTTTAATCTCGAAGCAAAAATAGAAAATTATAAGTAAAATGTTGATAGTGAGTATATTTATAGTAGAATAACTAAAATTAATACTTTTTAAGCCAAAAATGATCATAAACATAATGCAGATATATGCAAAAATATATTACCTCATAAGATAGACATATGGCTATAAAATACTCTGTCAAATCAAAGTGAAACAGCTGACCAGTGGAAGAGTAAAACAGTTTGCTATAAACAGACAATAAAAATATATTTCAAAATCATCAGAATCAATTGAAGATAGCAAATTTAAAATGAGACAAATTTTATCTGTTTGCCAGTTTTTTGTTTTTGTTTTTGTTTTTTAATTGTAATACTCTGAATTGGTGAAGATTCTCTACTCTTTGGGGGGAAAGTAAATGGGCACCATCTTTTCAGAGGATTGCTTGCCATCGGAAATGTTTTAAGTTTTAACATATCAATTTCAGTTTTAGGAAATTATTATTACTGATATACCCAAATTATGTTATTAAAATAATAAATATTTGGAAACAACTGTGTTCAAAAGTGGTGGTTGTACTAAATAAATGCTGACATGAAAAGCTGCTTCTCTCATACTATTAAGTGGAACTGATAAAACCACATATTTGCTAAGATGTGTAGTGCAAGCACACCACACATATGCATACATAGGATTCTTTCAAAACATTAATGTTGCTTTTAATATTGTTTTTATTTTCTGAAAGTTTTACACTGATTATATATTTTATACTCATAGTAAAATATGTTTTTGCAAATATTTGTGTATAGTGAGAAAAAAATTTCAGAAAGTATATTTAATCACTTTATTCATATTAGATCAAAATGATCAATTTTACAAGAATCTTGAGGAAAATATTCACGTAGAAAAAAAAAAGAAAGTCATTGCTAATTAACCTTATTATAGTGACAAGAAAGTCAGCTGAAAAAGTTGTAATATATTTCTCTGAAATAACACGGGGATACATCTTTATATTCAAACATGCCATGTACTTTTTAAAAACTAAATTACTATATATGTTGAAATCATTAGTAACGTGTCTGCAGCATTTTTACATTTTAATGAAATTGGAAAAAAATGGAATGGCATTAAGCACATCATTTTATCCAATATTCAGATGTTAACTGACTGACTACTTTGCGACAGGCACCAGACACTGCTGTAATTTTGGGTTTGTTTGTTTGGCCCAGAATTGCTCAGATACGAATTACACCTTTTTAAAACAATCATATCTGTTTCTCATTTCTACCTCTTGGCAAAGTTTGAATCATGTCTTTATCCTAGGGTTTTCAAATGACTCATTATTATGTTTACATTTCATAAGCCAGCAAATTTGGATGAAGGAGCTTTCCTTTGGTGAAAACTACTAAGTGTCAGAGGACACAGACACGTGAAGCTGACACGTGACACATCGTACTGCACCTCCCCTTAGCCCTGTGGGCGAGGAAGCACTTGCAAAGCGATAGAAGCTTTTGTTGCAATATCGAATAGTCACTTTTGTTCTAATTTACTTGCAATTTATAAAACAAATCCCATATAGAACTGACCCTGTAATGAACACCACGGTTTTCCTGCAGATCAAACTATATCTGCGGAAACCCAGCACACGGCAGTAATAAATTCAGAAGTAACATTCTGACATTCTCTCTCCGGTGCATCTTCCAGCATCTTCCACAAATGAATACTCTGTGCTTTTTGTGTTGTGTTAGTTTGCAGTATTCAAAAGCATTCGTTATTTGCATTTTATTCCCACTGGTCACTAAAATGAATTGTATTATTGACACCATATACAAAATATAGTAGAGTGAATATAATAATTTAATAATACAATTTTTTTTCATGCATGTTACCGTTCTTTGGTTTCAAAATGCTTTCATCTTTATTGTTGAATATCCATCTCAGCAGCATGTGACCTTGGGAAAATTAATCGCATAGACCAGGGATTAGCAAAGTATGGCCTGCAGGTCAAACCTGGCCAGGCCTACTACCTGTCTTTGTAATGAGTTTTGCTGGAATATAGCTTTACTCATTTGTTTACATATTTTCCATGGCTAATATTGTACTATGACAGCTGTCAGCTTCCAAAGTGGTGTTAGAATATGCATCTTCCAAGACATGTAATGAAAGCAGTTGAGATAGTTTGTTTCAGTGTTCAGAGTTAGCTCTTACTAAGAACAAAATGCACATACTAGCTCTGAAATATGAAGTGTGTAATTTTGATCATGTGACAAAAGGACTAAATTCTCTTATGTTTGCATTTAAAACTGGCATTGCACAATATAAAGATGAATGGTCAAAGTTTTACTAATAATTGAAAATTTAAAATTTGCTTGGAATGACCTTAAACAGCAAGTAAAAAATTACTATGAAAAGATGGGAAAGAAACCACAGGTAAAAAGGGAAAAGCTTTATATTTTAGTACCGTTAATGGAACATTTTTTTCTGCTATATTATTTATTTATTTATTTATTTATTTATTTATTTATTTATTTATTTATTTTTAAAGATTTATTGATTGATTGATTGCTATGTTGGGTCTTCATTTCTGTGCTAGGGCTTTCTCTAGTTGCGGCAAGTGGGGGCCACTCTTCATCACGGTGCGCGGGCCTCTCACTATCGTGGCCTCTCTTGTTGCAGAGCACAGGCTCCAGACGCGCAGGCTCAGTAGTTGTGGCTCACAGGCCTAGTTGCTCCGTGGCATGTGGGATCTTCCCAGACCAGGGCTCGAACCCGTGTCCCCTGTATTAGCAGGCAGATTCTCAACCACTGCACCACCAGGGAAGCCCCTTCTGCTTTTTTTAAACAAATGACCCCACATTTTCATTTTTCATTTGTTTCCCTGAGTGGTGTATCCGGCCCTGCCTGTGCTGCTGCGGTTCTGGAATTCTCTTCCCTCCTCCTCCAGGCCTGTTTCATGTAGTTTTGCAGTTCGAATCCTCCAGGGTGTGTTCTTAAATGTTTCCCCTGTCTCGTCTCCTTCCTTTCACACACTCTTCACGCTTCTTCTTGCAATTCTCATTCTTTTATTCGAAATCTGTCTTTGGAGTTGAAGCACCTACATTCATGGCTTCAAATACATGCAGAGGTATAAGCTCTCTCCCACTTCAGAATCACATTTTTAACCAGTCAGTGCCTCAGAAACCTAAGATAAAATCTTTATCTCCTCAACTGCAACCTCCATCTCTCTCCCTACCCATACTTTTTCTCCCCTGATTCACACCTCAGACATGAAATTTATATCCATCTATTTTTCCAAACTTCAGGGTAAACTTAAGTTCATCAAAAGCACTATGGATTCTATCTATAAAGTTCTCTCCAGCAGCTTCTCAGCTCAGCTCACTACTATCATGCCAGTTTAAACTGTTATCATCTTTTTTGGACTACCGCAGTTCTCTCTAAAATTAGCTGCTTATTTCTAGTCTCCACTCTCCCAGTCTCTCTTCCACATTACTTTCAGAGTTGTTCTTCTTATGTGATTTTTTAAATTCCTCTGCTTAAAAAACTACAGTGAGTCTTCATTTCCTATCAGAAAAGGTTTAAATCTGAAGCATTACAGCTACTTCTCTACCACCCATCTCCATCCTATTTTTGAAAAAAACCCCTCAATCCCATCATACAGTTTCACAGCTCTTCTCTTTAGGGTCCATAGTCCCTCCTCATGGGTGCCCTCTATTGCCCAGTTTGTGAGAATACCTATCCTCAGGATCGATGCAAACATCTCCTCCTATCGGAAGACGATTGTAAAAACACTTACAATTTATGTTTTCCCTTTATTTTTCCTCCCTTTATTGTCCCTCCCCCCTTGGCACCTACAAGTCTGTTCTCTATGTCTGTGAGTCTGTTTCTGGTAAAACTTATCTTAAAGCTGGTCACAAAGATTGTCATCAACTTAGTAAAAGGGAGGTTTAGCTGTGAAGGCTACTATGACTAGAGCAATATAAGCTGTGGATGTGCAGAAGCTGGAGGTTGGGAAAAATACCCTAAAATACCCTAAGCATGGCTGAAGTGTCTGGTCCCCTAAGGAAGAAGCTGGATAGCTCCATATACAGTAATATCAAGGAATTATGAACTTATCAGGTCAGGATGCCTTTGGTTATCAAGCGACTTGACACCAGGAGACCTTAGGCAGCTGGTGAGACAGGTAAAGATGGGGAGATCATGTTTGTTTCTGAGCGTGATCCTGGCTGTTCAGGAGGTGCTATTCATTTAGGGAACAGCTATCTGCTCTTGGGCAAGGATTCAGCACAGCGGGAGTGTGAGGCAGAATGTCAGCTCTACAGTGAGAGTACGCGCGAGGATGGGAACTAGATGTTCCCAGCAGAGGACCTAAATAATCCAGTCCTGTGATCTGGGCCAGTGTTACGATAAGCCTTGCAGAACCCTGTCACAGGGAGGAAGTGCTTTGGCCAAGAAAGAGCACAGATCCTCGTGGACATCTCTGGATATTATGGGGATGAAGATAAAACTCCTGGTTTCAAGGATAATTTTAATAATAGTAGCTGCCATTTATTCAATACCTGTTTAGTAACTGACAGTGACATGTCCCCTCCCAATTTTGCAGATGAGAACCAGGTGGATACTGTCCTGGCTCAGGTCCCTGAGCTAGTAAGTATCTCATGGGCATTGGAATTGGAGTTGGCGAGACCCAGATATGATGAATTGTAAGGATAAGATAACATTCAATGAAGGGAGTGTGGCTCTTCTTATTCTTCATGTCTTCGTTGGCTCCCATTCTTGGGTAGATCTCAGCGGGCCCCCCTGGGGAATAGCATCCCTTCTCTGGGGAGTCCAGGAAGCAGGGGAACAAGGTTCAAAACTAGGATAAGGACCTGCAGCTCATGGGCTTTTGCCCATGGGTAGGGCCAGCGTACCTAGTTCTTTTGTCAAAAGCTTTCCCAAAAGAAAAAATAATAATAATAATGCAGCCAGTAGGCTTTATGTGGTGATGGTTTCTGGACCCCCTGGTGTAGAGCACCTTTGACAGCGTACCTAATTACTTACCTCTCCACAGACGTAGTTTTTCTCAATTCTATGTACTATTGTCAGTCACTTGCACACAGGAAATTAATAAAAATATATTTCTGTTGCCTCCCAAATCTATTTATACTTGAAGCATGTGGTGCAGTATGACAAGCTGTCACTTTTATGAACATCAGTCAGCAGTATTTTGAGATGCTATTTAATGTCAGTAATTAAGACATTATTTAAATCCTTAGACAGTGTTTTCATCTACGTGTAACAGAGATTAGCGTAACTGATGTTCTTCCTGAATAACCGTGTTTCACTTACCACACATCTTAGCAAGATGTCCTGGTCTCTGTTTGTGGTGTGAGTGATACAGTGCTAAACAGAACACATGTCTCCTGCTCTCCTGGAGCTTAAATTCCAGTGGAGAGAGACAGATAGTAAACACTGAGTATAACAAAGCTGTATTTCTCTGTAACATGTTATATATAATAAAGTGTACATAGTGCAGTTCTAATATACATACTACGTGTATATACACATAATATACATATTATGTGTGTATATATATATATATATATATATATATATATATATATATATATTATGTGATAATCTGCATGGATAAAAAAAGCAGGACAGACGGGTAGGGGCTGTCACAGATTCTGCACTGCTGGGTGAGAGACAATGGTCAGGTTTGATCTCGCTGAGGAAGCAACTTGAAGGAGATAAGGACTGTGGAGAGGCAGGGAGGAAAAACATGTCACCAAGAGCAAGTAGCCGATGCCGTTTGCTTGACATTTTCTACGAACATAAGGGAAACTCCATGTGGTGGAACAGGTAAGCAAGAGGAAGACTTGTAGAGGGTGAAGTCAGGTATATAATAGGGGACAGGAAACAAAATCAGATTCCAGGAACTTTAGGTCATTACAAGGGCTTGTCTTGTACTCTGAGTGAAACAGAAAATTATACCAGAGGTTTGGGCAGGACAGTGACAGGCTCCGAGTGATCACTCTGGCTGTACTGCTGAGTATTGATTAGTGGGTGGGAGTGGGGCTGACAAAGGCAGGGAACCAGTTAGGAAGCCGATGCCCTCGTCCAGGTGAGCAATGACCTTGGCTCTGTCCAGGTGGCGGCAGTGAAGGTCTAAGAAATGGTCAGATTCTGGATCTATTTTGAAGATTAAGCCAATAGGATTTGCTGATACATTGGATTATTTTTATTTATTTTGGTAATCAGTTTTTTAAGCAGAGAGAAGTGTCTTAAACCACACTCTGAAGACAAATAAGGAAAACTAGGCAAACCAATTTTTCCAGACATGCCGCAAATAGGATTATCTGACATTTTATCAGCTGTAAATGGTGTCTTACAATAGCTCTATTACAATGCAGAAGTCTGATAAGTTTATAATGACATTACTGATCATGGCCCTGAGGCACAGAAAGACTCTCACTTCTGCATCTGTCATGAATTACCAAGTCATGTTCTGCATGAAATATGTGTTTGGTGTTCTGTATTTATGCTTATTTTGGAAATTTATTTGTGACTTTGTGTTGAATGGAGGAACTCTCTACTAATAACAATATTTAGTAATCCAAGCTCTCTGTGCCCTAAGTGGTAATATAACTAGAATAGTACATATATCATGTGTGTATGTGTATGTATGTGTATAGACTTGTGTGTGTGCCTGTTTGTTTGTATATAACAAGAAGTCCATATGGAGTAGACAGACCCAAGGATGTAGTATAAACTATTGATAGAACACATGCCAGAATTAGAAAATTTGGGAAGAGAAGAAGACAGATCCTGAGACACCTAGATCTGATAATATTGACTTTGAAATTTTGTAAATGCGCCACTGATGCTAGAATTATAAATACATTTTGATGAACAAGGTATTACTTTCCTAGGGCTGCCACTACAAAGGAACACAAACTGGGTGACTTAAAACAACAGAAATTTGTTGTCTCACAGTTCTGGACCCTAGAGGTCTGAAAACAAGGTGTTGGTAGGGCCAGGCTCTCCCTCTGAAACCTACAGAGGTGAGTACTTCCTTGCTCGCCAGCTTCTGGTGGGACTGTCAGCCCTCGGTGTTCCTTGGCTTGCAGCTGCATAACTAATTTCTGTCTTCTCTTGTCACGTGGTGTTCCCCTGTGTGTTTCACCATCTTCCTACAAGGACACGCTAAAAGCAAAAAGATTTTTAAAAACCTTGAGTTATATAATTTCATTGCCTGGTAATCTGGCAGAAGCTTGGAGGATGGACAAATCCTAAAATTCCCATTCTCTGACTTTCTAACTCTTTGACTTTAGAAAAGCTATCTGATTAGTCTCTGTTATTAAATGGGACTACCACTAATGTTGTGGAGTTAGTTTTTAGGATTATATGAGTAAATATATATAAACTGCTGTCACAGTGCCACCTGAATGCTAGCCTCTCCCTAAGCTTCTGTTTTTGTAATTCAACTCTATATGCTCTTTTAGTTTCTAGACTACTGCCCCAGACACAGCTAATACCTGTCTGGTGCTTAAGCTCTGAGTACTTGAAATCTAAGCTTGATGTTTGCCCTGGATTTTACTGATATATACTCTATTTTGATTTGCTTACTTACTGTTGACTAATTTACTCTATTTTGACATTTTCTTTCTAGACAGAGACACACTCTTGCAACTCTTGTAGTTGTAAACCCCTGGTTATACTTTAGCCAGGGATTTCTAACCCTTCCCTAGGTCTCTTTAGTTCCTATTAATGCTTTGAAGCATGTATCATCAGTTCCAGAAGAGTCAGTAGTGAGGCTCCCTAGATCCGCTGTGAGGCTGTCCTCTCCTTCCTGAGACCTTGACTCCTCATCCTGCATTCACACCCTGATGGCAGCCAATGTCTAACCCCTACTCTCAGCTTTGAATTACAGGATCCTCCAAGTGTAGAAATAACATTAATTCCTATATGCCTAACATATTTTCTTTCCCTTTCCTCCAAAACTTCCCTATTTTACTTTCTAAACAGTGATTTTTAATGCTTAAAAAAAAGACATGAATATTCCATCCATATTTGAAAATTGAAAAAAATTCTGGATAGAATTTGGAAAATTCAGATGATAAGCACAACTCTTTTGATCTAAGATTATAACCATGAACTGTATTTTTCTATTTGATTTTCATAAATGCTCTTATTTTGGGTGAAGCTTCTCTAAATAACTTACCATTTTGCTTAGATTTTGGATAATTTTTATTTCCTCTAGTGTTTTTTCTGTCTCTTCCTTTGATACCATTGCCTCTGTCACTCTTTACAGCATCTGATGGGCTCTCTATAATGGAAGGGAATAAAATAAAGTTGTGTTTTATCACTTTGATAGTGGAAATTAATAAACAGTGCAATTTTGTACTTTTAGACCATTTAATATTTGTACCTGAAGGTAGGTAAGTATCACTGTTTCTACTTGAAAAAAGTTGTCTTTTTTTTTTCAAGACCAAATAAAGCCTGTAATTAAAGTAACATTTTTCACAAACTAGCTGAAAAAAGTGTATTTATTTTTATTAACCTCACAGGAATTGCCCCCATTTTATATTTATTTAATTTTTAAAAGCACAAGAGATAAATAATATCAGTTGAATTCCACAGACATAGGTGGAAACCGAAACATGCGTGTAAAGGACTTATACTTTTTTTATTGATGCCCCATAAAAATTAGCATATTGTTTTCTAAAGTGTCCTTACCACAGCATGGGGGTTTAGAATTGGGGCTCTAGAACCAAGCTATATAGTTCCAAATCTACTTAGTAATGGTGTGATCTTGGGAATACTTAGCCTTTCTCTCTTTAAAATGGGAATAATAACCATGGCCACTGCAAACAGCTCTTGTGAGGATTAAACTAGACAAGGCATGTGCTGTGCTTAACTCAGTTTGTAGAGGTAGTCAGTCTATATACATTGCATATATCATTACTCTTAACATAAAATCAAAAAAGTGCAAAACAAATCCTCCATTAAAACATTTTTTAAATTAGGAGAAAACATACATGGTGAAGAAAACCTGTCCACAGCTGGCGTGGTAAATGTAGTATGCTGCTTCCTGAGGTTACTGTGTTCTTGACCCTGCTGCAGTGATGTGGTCATAGCAAGGGGGCTCGGCATCCATCCACACAGTGGACAAGTGGACAAACTGAACCCATCTATATGGACATTGGAATGTTTCTTTCTGAGTCAACTGTATTTCAAGACAGAGACAGTGGTAGACATTACAAATGGTTAAGTAAATAATAGGAAGGTTCTGGCTCAAAGATAAAATCCTCACAAAAATAATACATTTTATAAACATCCGAAAGTACTTTTCAAATGTAAAGGGTCTAGGAAAAATAATTTTCTAGCATAAACTAGAAAAGGCATAATTAGAAGTACCAGCCAGTAGATGAAGAAGCAATTACCACATTTGGAGTGACAATTAATCAGCTAGTTTCACCCCTTCACTTTACAAGAAAACAGAAGCAAGAGGACAATTTGTTTCTAAATCATCTCCATGTCCTATTCATCACCAAAATATTTGTTACAGATTTGTAAACATATAAATTAAGTATTATAAAAGATATGGATTTTGCTTGAAATTATAATCTCTATAAAAAATGTAAATACTTTTTTGGTATTTTACTGATTTGGCACTAATTGTCTTTATTTCCTGGTGATAGAAATCAGTGTCCACCCATTTTTTTTCTGTTTAGCTCATTTCAAAAAGAAATTTTATTGAGAGATGTAGTACTAATTGATTGAATCACAAGCAAGAAATTAAACTCATATTAGTTTAATTTTATCATATAGGCCATATAAGGACTCCAGCTTGTAAACTATAAATATTTGTGTGCCCAAATTTTGAACAGAACCACTAATATTAAAGATAAAATATGTAAGATTCCACTTTAATAAATGTAAAATCTCTGGGACAGAGCTAATTTCCAAACATGGGACAAGTTTTTTAGGAATAGGGTTTGTTTTGTTTTGTTTGTTTTTTTCATGTTATACATGACAAGAGACATGGGTGAGAGTAAACAACCCAATGTGTTATATACATCCAATAAGAATAATTTGCTTTTAATAAATTTGTTGACAAAAACACATTTATTGCTTCTTAAAATTGTGTTGGAAGATTATTATTTTATCTGAAAGAATAATCTCTTTTATCTGAATTTTTCTCATGAAGGGTCATTGGAATTCTTTATCCTTTATCCCTTTATACATTTAATTTCTATTTCAAGCTTTCCACTTTGTGCTATCAATTTTTTTCAAAAAATTACTTAACTGCTAATAGCACATAACCAAGATAATATCCATGACTTAATGATGTTTTAAAATATTTTGTTTGCAAGAAATGATCTATTACCTTTCAAAGCTAACTTTCAGCTATTTCTTGGAATATGTTGCTTAGCACTTACAGATGTCCTAGACTGGCAGGTCTCATTTTAAATTTATGTATTTATTTATTTTTGGCTGTGTTGGGTCTTTGTTTCTGTGGGAGAGCTTTCTCTAGTTGCGGCGAGCAGGGGCCACTCCTCATCGCGATGCGCGGACCTCTCACTGTCACGGCCTCTCTTGTTGCGGAGCACAGGCTCCAGACGCGCAGGCACAGTAGTTGTGGCTCACGGGCCCAGTTGCTCCGCAGCATGTGGGATCTTCCCAGACCAGGGCTCGAACCCATGTCCCCTGCATTGGCAGGCAGATTCTCAACCACTGTGCCACCAGGGAAGCCCCTCAAAGACAGTTTGATGTTGATTTTTTTTTTTAAATTTTGCATTTGAAATTGATTTAAGCGCCTTAGCATTTTTGTCTGCTTCCCTTAATATGAAACAAATTTAGGTAAGGAAATTGAAGAAAAAAATAGGTTCTTGTAAAAGAGATAAGTATCCTGGTCTACCTACTCTATCTTCAGAAATGTCAAGTTACACCAAATTTTTAGTACTTCTGCCAACTACTATATTTGCTAACTATTCAAATATTGTTATACTTTTAAAGATAAATTTTTATCCGTTTCAAATATTGTTACTCAACATATACTTATTCTGCAAAAATAAAAATCTAATTCTAAAAATACGGGAAAGCTAGAAAACATTTGAAAGAATTATACTCAGGTCGTACTAATTTCACAAGTATCATACCTTCTTTAGACCTGGTCATGGTTAATTTGAGGCTACTACATGGAAATCGGCAAATTCAGTTCAAATTTTAGAATTTTAAAAAGTACATTATCATTAACTTTATTGATCCTGACAGTGTGATTTGGAGACCAAGTTAGGACCAGGACCAGATAATGTAACTGCCTGTAAAAATGCTGGAAATATCACTTCTCATCTTTTTTATCTTATTTTATCTTATTCTTTTTTCATGAATAGAGAATTCCATTTTTTTGTAATTTTCTTCATTAAAAAAAAAAACTATCAACCCTGCTACATGTCAACATCAAATTCTAAAGCCTGCCTAGGTGGCTGGCAGAAGCACAATGGGCCAGGGGAGATTGGTGTAGATGGAAGAGATCTCAGCTGGGAGACTGGGTTCAGAGTCGGCAGATACAGATGCTAGAACAAAGGGCTTATGCAGAAAGCATCATGTCTTTTTTTTTATTGCTGGGTAACAAATCACCACAGTCTTAATGCTACGTATTATTTTACAGCTACTATAGGTCAGAAGTCCAGGAATGTGCCAATGGAATCTCTACTCTGGCTATTGTCCCATCTGGGCTTAGGGTCCTCCTCCAACTCACTGCTTGTGGAAGGAATTATTTTCCTTGCTGTTGTAGAACGGAGGTGCCTTTTTCTCACTGGCCATCAGCTGGGTACAGCTCTCAGTTCCCAGAAGCCATTCTCGAGGCTGTGCCCCCAACTCCCTCTGTCTCAGTAACAGAGAGCATTCCTGGTGTCTAACCTCTCTCACCCCTTGAACTCCTTGACTTCCTCTTTTGCAACTTGTGGGAGAAAATGGTTTGCTTAAGGGGCTCCTGTGATTAGATTAGGCCCACTGTGTAATCTTCCTTTGCTTATAGCAGAACGTAATCACCAGAGTGATAGCTTCGCATACTCACAAGATCCACCCACATTCAAAGGGACATTGATCAAGGATGAGGGTCATGGAAAGGGTCATCTTAGTATTCTGCTGACAACACAGGAGAATCCAGAAAACTGTGATATGGTGGGGCGAGGGGGTAAATGGAAACTACAAGACCCCATAACAAGTAGACCCCCAGCTGGTGAGCCATGGTTAGGAGACCTCTTTGCTGGATCTGGTCTGGGTGAATGAATACAAACAGATGTGGGTTCTCAGTGTTCAGACTGAGATCAGGACACAAAAATTTATGAATGAACAAAGGATTAGAAATGAAAAAAAAAAAAAAAAAAAAGAGTGAGAGAGACCAAGTAGTGTTTGTGACTCTAACTCAGGGTAGCAGTTCCCAGAATAGGTCAAATTGTACCTGTGATTAGATGGTGGTGGTTACATGTTCTTTATATCACTTTTAACCACTTTCTTGCAAAACTAATAGCTAAATATATTAAGGATTTCCTATGTGGTAGGAGTTAGCTAAACACGATGCATTTAACTTCTCACTTTGTCCTCACAGCAGTCCCTCAAGGTTCTGTGGGGACCTGGGACAAGCTTTGCGATGGTGAGAGCCTTGGTATGATGTCACTATGATGACCCCTCTTCTATGACAATTGTTTGATGGTAATTAAGTGTATAGTTGTCCATTTGCCATCAGCACACACTAGAAAATACATTGTTTAAAAGCCTCACTTTTTTTGTGCCCTGAGTATTGAGCACAGAGGTAGGTATTCAGCATAAATTTGATGTATTATATTGTTCCTAAAAACATATTTTGGAGGTAAACTTAGTGGTGGAGGAAATTGGATTTGGGTTTGGGAACCTGAATTTAAACTCAGTGCCCCTTAAGTTACTCTAGATTATGTGCAGATCACTACCCTCAGCTTCTTCATGTGACAAAATAAAGAACCAAGAAAGATTTTCTCTGATTAGAAACAGGTATGAGCTCTTTCTTATGATGTACAATAGTTATATTAACCTGTTTCTAATAGAAGTTTTCAAACGTATTCAGATTTTGGAGATATGACAAATGAAAATCAAATGGTCATTTTTCCAATGTATCTGCTTGTATGGTCAGTTATTCATTCTTGGTACTTTTAATTAGATAAGACATGACATTACAAAATAACTTGATTTATTTATACAAATAGCTACTATTTGTTTACTATTCATTTCTTTAAGGCACGCAGCTGGCAGCAGAAACACCCATACTTCTTTCTCCTGTTGCCCTAGAAATGGTTTCTATAGTAACTGAGTATATTGTGCTGGAGACCCAAAGACTACGCATGAGTGTATGCGTTCATAATGAGAAACAGTCTTCACATGATCTTTTATTTTTCAGCTTAAAAATAATTGCTATCAAGTCAGTTGGAACTCTTGTAACAAGTAGAGCATAAAATATTTCAATGAACAATGGAGCACAATTTTGATTTATTTCTTTAATCTCAATTAAGTAAATAACTCAAAGCTAGTCACAAAAATATTCCCACACTTTATGTCTTTGATATCAGTTGCAAGAATAGTGTGAAATTATCTCCTAAAAGTTATTACTCTCACTACAAACACTCATTGTGGTTAAAAATAAAGGCCCAAATATAAAGTCTGTCTTATTCATGTGCATAATGCATTTTAGACAAATACTGTTCTGAATAATTAGAAATACTCGTGATGTAAATTAATAAACATTATGTGAGTATTTAAATGATCTCCCTGGAGCTATTATGATGCACGGCCCTTTGAAATCATTTTTTCCTGTAATAAATATGCACAACTGAGTTTTTACAGAAATGGAATGTAATTTAAAACAATAAATGAGTAATTTATTTGTAATATAAAAAAGGACTTCATTTTATATATGATCTAGTATCTATTTGTAGTTTGTGTTGTTTCTTTTGTTTTAGTCATTGTTCAACATTGATTATTTTCATCCATTCCTATTCTGGATCCACCTACTTTGCGATTGTCCTGTACGTTCCCCCAAGACTTTCACTTTCTCTGAAAGAATATCAAGTAATAGCTGTCTGAAGATGCCCAGAAGAAAGGCTTTTCCTCTCATGCCAGAGTTATTTTCCTTAACATTATACTTTAGGTCTTACACAAGCTAGTTTCTAAATGTAAAATGGCTTTCATCCTCAAAACCTGCTGAAGCCTTATATTTGTTTCAAGGCTTCTGCCAAAACTTCATCTCTCCAAGGAGTCATCCTTAGCGTCCCTCACCTTCTGACCCCCAGGGGAATTAATCGCCATATTATTTAGAAGGATCTATGTCTCTGTATAGTCTTCTATAATACTCTTTTTCCCATGGGATTTATTCTTCTGCAGTCTTTCTCATGCTTTTATTCCCCTCCACATTACCCCCATAGAGTGCATTGAAATCGGTGTCACACAAGGATTTCTGAATTGAATTGACTCTCCTGACTAAATACTTTTGCTGTTCCTGTGTCAGTGGATCACTGTGCTGATGTAGGGAGTTTCTTACTGGTTATTGATATTGTGCCCAAATGTTGTAGAAACTTGAAAAAGCATTAGAAGATGTTTTAAACTATTGGATTTGACCAGGGGAAGGTCTCGGCACTGCGCTCACAGGTGCTCCTCTCTCTCGGAGTCTACTTCCTGATCTGTTTTGCTGGCTCACCCTCCTTTACTTGCTCTATCTTTGCTAGTCCTTCTCAGTCACGGGAGAACTCAGGTCTTGCATATATATATATATATTTTAACATTTTTATTGGAGTATAATTGCTTTAAAATGGTGTGTTAGTTTCTGCTTTATAACAATCTGAATAGCTATACATATACATATACATATATCCCCATATCTTTGCATCTCCCTCCCTCCCACCCTCCCTATCCCACCCCTCTAGGTGGTCACAAAGCACCGAACTAATCTCCCTGTGCTACGCGGATGCTTCCCACTAGCTATCGGTTTTATATTTGGTAGTGTATATATGTATATATGTCCATGCCACTCTCTCACTCACTTTGTCCCAGCTTACATGACCCCTCCCCGTGTCCTCAAGTCCATTCTGTAGTAGGTCTGCATCTTTATTCCGGTCCTGCCCCTAGGTTCTTCATGACCATTTTTCGTTTTTTTTAGATTCTATATATATATGTGTTAGCATACGGTATTTGTTTTTCTCTTTCTGACTTACTTCACTCTGTATGACAGACTCTAGGTCCATCCACCTCACTACAAATAACTCAATTTCGTTTCTTTATATGGCTTAGTAATATTCCATTGTATATATATGTACCACATCTTCCTTATCCATTCATCTGTCAATGGACACTTAGGTTGCTTCCATGTTCTGGCTATTGTAAATAGAGCTGCAATGAAAATTGTGGTACATGACTCTTTTTGAATTATGGTTTTCTCAGGGTATATGCCCAGTAGTGGGATTGTTGGGTCACATGGTAGTTCTATTTTTAGTTTTTTTAAGGAACCTCCATACTGTTCTCCATAGTGGCTGTATCAATTTACATGCCCACCAACAGTGCAAGAGGGTTCCCTTTCCTCCACACCCTCTCCAGCATTTATTGTTTGTGGATTTTTTGATGATGGCCATTCTGACTGGTATGAGGTGATACCTCATTGTAGTTTTGATTTGCATTTCTCTAATGATTAGTGATGTTGAGCATCCTTTCATGTGTTTGTTGACAATCTTCTTTGGAGAAATGTCTATTTAGGTCTTCTGCCCATTTTTGGATTGGGTTGTTTGTGTTTTGTGATATTGAGCTGCATGAGCTGCTTGTATATTTTGGAGATTACTCCTTTGTCAGTTGCTTCATTTGCAAATATTCTCTCCCATTCTGAAGGTTGTCTTTTCAGCTTGTTTATGCTTTCCTTACCTGTGCAAAAACTTTTAAGTTTCATTAGGTCACATTTGTTTATTTTTGTTTTAATTTCCATTTCTCTAGGAGGTGGGTCAAAAAGGATCTTGCTGTGATTTATGTTATAGAGTGTTCTGGCTATGTTTTCCTCTAAGAGTTTGATAGTGTCTGGCCTTACATTTAGGTCTTTAATCCATTTTGAGCTTATTTTTGTGTATGGTGTTAGGGAGTGTTCGAATATCATTCTTTTACATGTAGCTGTCCGGTTTTCCAAGCACCACTTATTGAAGAGACTATCTTTTCTCCACTGTATACTCTTGCCTCCTTTATCAAAAATAAGGTGACTATATGTGCCTGGGTTTATCTCTGGGCTCTCTATTCTGTTCCATTGATCTATATTTCTGTTTTTGTGCCAGTACCATACTGTCTTGATTACTGTAGCTTTGTAGTATAGTCTGAAGTCAGGGAGCCTGATTCCTCCAGCTCCATTTTTCTTTCTCAAGGTTGCTTTGGTTATTCGGGGTCTTTTGTGTTTCCATACAAATTGTGCAATTTTTTGTTCTAGTTCTGTGAAAAATGCCATTGGTAGTTTGATAGGGATTGCATTGAACCTGTAGATTGCTTTGGGTAGTAGAGTCATTTTCACAATATTGATTCTTCCAATCCAAGAACATGGTATATCTCTCCATCTGTTTGCATCATCTTTAATTTATTTCATCAGTGTCTTATAGTTTTCTGCATACAGGTCTTTTGTCTCCTTAGGTAGGTTTATTCCTAGGTATTTTATTCTTTTTGTTGCAATGGTAAATGGAATTGTTTCCTCAATTTCTCTTTCAGATTTTTCATCATTAGTGTATAGGAATGCAAGAGATTTCTGTGCATTAATTTTGTATCCTACTACTTTACCAAATTCATTGATTAGCTCTGGTAGTTTTCTCGTAGCATCTTTAGGATTCTCTATGTATATTATCATGTTATCTGCAAACAGTGACAGCTTTACTTCTTCATTTCCGATTTGGATTCCTTTTATTTCTTTTTCTTCTCTGATTGCTGTGGCTAACACTTCCAAAACAATGTTGAATAATAGTGGTGAGAGTGGGCAACCTTGTCTTGTTTCTGATCTTAGTGGAAATGGTTTCAGCTGTTCATCATTGAGGATGATGTTGGCTGTGGGCTTGTCATATATGGCCTTTATTATGTTGAGGTAAGTTCCCTCTATGCCTACTTTCTGGAAGGTTTTTATCATAAATCGGTGTTGAATTTTGTCAAAACTTTTTTCTGCATCTATTGAGATGATCATATGATTTTTATTCTTCAATTTGTTAATATGATGTATCACATTGATTGATTTGCGTATATTGAAGAATCCTTGCATTCCAGGGATAAACCCCACTTGATCATGGTGTTTGCACATATTTTTTGAGCAATGGCTTTTCCGTTCTCTCAGATCTTTGTCGGGACTGCTGTATTCTAGAAGCTCTTTCCCAGCCTCATACTTGCCTCACAGAACTGTGATGATTAATTCTCACTTGGAGATTGGTTGACAACCCTCTACAGGACTCGGGCTCTCTGACGACTTTCTTCTCTCTGGCACTGTAACCAGCTAATTCTGGCCTTCTTGGCCTCCCTGAATTTTAACTCTGTCTCCTCAACTCATGGAGAATGCTGTGGTCAGTGTGCGTTCCCCCAGCCCGTGCTAGAGACCAGACACCTTCAGGTCATATTAGGGGATAATCAAAGGGATGACAGTCATGGGAAGCTTGTTGTCCAGTGTCTGAAGACCCTTGTTTTTTATACACTGTCCAGTTTCTTGCTGTTTAGAACAGACACATATCATCTCTGTTACTCCATCATAGTCGGAAGGGGAGATTAGTCTTTTATTTTTTATTGCTATTTAGGATATCTTTTGTGCAAATTACATTTTTATTTTCATGCAAACTTCTTACCATATAGTTCATTTTCCTATGAAATCCGTAACAAAATTCTATTTTGAGAAATAATTTATTGACAAAATCACCTGAGATTTATTTCACCTTTCATCCCTCAGACCTCCCATTTATCCTGAGTCCTCAAATTACACTACCAAGATATTGTCTCATTCTCTGCAATTTTGCAGTCTCTATATTGCATGATATTTATTTTCTTATTTGAATCTCCTTGGAAAGGGGTGCCAATTCTTACATTTATTTGGGTGTGAAGTACAGAGCACAAGGATTGAATCCTGGAAGGTCCTCAACTGCTATTGGTTTAATACATCTAAATGATTAAATTGATAATTTGATGGCAAGCGACCCATTCTCCTCAATAGATAGAATTAAATTTATTCTTAGAGAAAGTCAAATTAACAGAGAGATGTTTATTATTGAATCATAATATGCTCTTTATAAAATTCATTTTACCAATTTAGCTCTGAGGCAACCCTAACTCTGTATTGAAGGATGCTGAGAAAAACAGTTTTCTAGATTTGTTGTAGGATTTATGGTAGGGATTTTTTGTGGGTAAAATCTTCAGGAATAAGGGGTCTATTGAAATAAACCATTTTTCCTTTTGTAACTGAAGGATTAGAGTGAAACAGGTGTGCTCCTCTAGGGAGCCCAGGTCCAATGCTTGGTATGTAACTTCCTTACATGTTTCCTCTTCTTATACATGTTTTTAACTTTCATTTTCTTCAAGTCAAGAGTGGACAGATGTAGAACATAAATGATACTTAAAAATATAATTTCAATACTAGATTCAGTTGTTAAATATTCCCTAAAATGTGTAGTGCCTAAGATACACCCACTTGTACTGCTGTAGAAAAGATGTAAGAGCCTATTTTTATCAACTCTGATTTTAATACAGGCATTAGGGAAGCAAACATTTCTTATAATCACTGTCAGAGGCAGGGTTTGAACCTTGGTCTGCTTCCCTAGAGTCCATTTCTCTCCCTTGTAAACAGAAGAAAATATTTTCTTTCAAAACAGAGATAATATAGTTTGTACCGTTGACATGTCAGCAGTATATTATTAGTGAGATAAGTTAGACCAAAGCACTAGCTCATCACAGATTAACCGTGCATAAGTCCTACTCCTCCTTATGCAGAATACTACACTCAAGAGCAAACTACAGTTTATTGAGATGAAAGAGATTAAATTTTTGAAATATTTTGAAAACCAAAATTTGAAATTTCAGACACATATGACATTTACTTTTTTGAAAGCAGGAAAAGTTAAATGTTGAATCTTATAGAGATAATAAATATAATAATATTTTTGTGACAATTTTTATATGAAATAACAGAAAATTATAAATTTTAAAAACAAAAACTGGTAGATATTTTTGGTTTTCTAAGAAAACATAAATCAAAAGTCTGAAAGACTTTTATTTCTTTTAAATTTTTGTTCTGGTATAATGCCATGTACTTTCAACTCATAACCTACCTCCGTTGATTTCTTACTTTGTTCCTGATTATTTGATTAGTCTTATGAGCCCTTCACTGAACTATTAGCTCCCTGAGAAAATGGACTATGTCATTTTTACTCCTAAACATGGTAGCCTTGGTACTCAGCAAAAGTGTGTAGTACATAGTAAATACTGATAAAACTGATTCAATAAATGACTTAATTACAATGATGATTTGCAAAAGAAATTGACAGGTTTTCTTAAACATAAGTATCTGGTTCAGATTTAGTGGACATAATGAGTATACTCCCTGCACTAATTATAATTAGAAGACAGGGAGTGTCTCTTTTAATTCTCAAGTCAAATTTGGTCTCACAATTTTAAATGCATGAGATTTCTCTATACAGTTTAATTATTGATAATTATGTTAGTGTTTATTTGAAAAGCCTCTCTGATATTCTTTAAAGACCAAGAATCCTTTTTAATCTGCTTCAAAAAAGAAAAAGTAAAAAAAAAATGCTATAAACTAGTTCTCTAGATCAGAGAATAAATATTGAATGCCACAACTTCAGACTATGTATCTCTAATAACTCTAAGTCCAGAAGAAATATGTTCCCGTAATAACCCAAAAAATGTGAAAACTTAGATGGTCATTGACTTTTGCTAGTCAACCAAATTAGGCATTTTGATAATATAAGTATCAATTCTATATGTGAAACTCAAGTCATCTACTTTAATATCTAAATCTAATTTTATAATGTTTTTACCATTAATGAATATACTTAAAGTTAAAATGTTTGCCTAATGCACAACCTTTAAATAGTGAAGTATCTGTAATTGACTTACATATTGCGTAGATCTGTAGTCAGAATATGGGTTTTACCCGGGACAGTTGTGCAATTTATGGACAATCACTATTTATTTGTAAAACTAGTGTAAAAATTAAGTTAATGGTTACTTAGAAAATTATCTGGCAATAGCAAAGACATTGTAAATGTTGTTTTAAATGAAAGAATGTGTATTATATACTGTAAATCATGCAAGTTATTAATTTTAAAACTAGGGGCATAAACAAAGTCATCAAATACAAAAGATATAAGTAAGTTTAGAGATAATCTAGGACAACCTCCTCATTTTTCGTATTGAAAAGCTAAATCCTCCTAGTTTAATAATTTATTAAATCTCCCTCCAATATATTAAAAGCAGAGAGAAAAATTAGGTCTTGATTTCTTCACTCTAAACCCAATACAGGATAGTTCCACTCAAACTCATTAAATGGAAATATCCAGTTGTTTGGATTTTAATTAAATCATTATTATTGATAATTTTAAAAATTTGGGGTGTTTTCTTATTCTTACATACCTTTAAAGGTAAGGTTCTATAATATAAACTTACTCTATTATATTTCTCTAAATTTCTGTTTAAAATCTTACTTATTACTGAAGATTAGAGTTATGACCACTGAAAACTTATAAGCTGCCTTTTTACTAAAAAAAAAAAAAAGTTTGAACAAAATATTAACCATTAAAAATATTTTTGAAATTCTTTAGCAAAAACTCAAATTTGGTTCATAACGGGTTTTCAGAATTTCATGAATATTAAGGAATATAATGAGAGATAAATGATGAATGTCAAAAAAGTAAAAGGAAGCTTAATCCTAAACTAATGAATCCATAATCATACATTGTGAGTTGAATTCTGCTAATAAATGTAGATTCTAACAGCCTGGAACTTTGGAACAATTTAACTGATACTGCTTTGGAAAGAAGAACAAGTAAAAATTTTTTTATATATTGAATATTGTCATAACCTTAACATTTTTGTTGCAAGTTACAAAAATATAGCACTAGTTTTCTAGGGTTATAATACTAATACATAAATACCGAAAAGAGGGGCTTCTCTCCATCATTTCATAAAACTTAGTCAGCTGTGGGGCACTTGGCACTTAAGATCTAGGAGAAGAGTAATGGTTGTTTCTTAGGAATATTAAGTAAGAGCCAAAAGAGACACAATTATGGGGGTCAGAAAAAAATATTCAGAGTAATTTCAATTTTCAGGGTCAGTGCTTTAGATTTAGAAATTTTAAGTTTAAAATTAACAGAACAGAAGTAAAGATGATAAGATATGTTTTAAGAACGCTTGTGGTTTAAGGGACTTGGTTTTAGAGATATTCAGTCTTGTAGATACAATTGTAAAACAATCTATGGAATAGTCAGGAAAGGTCAAAACAAGTTAAGCCTTGGCACCATGGAAACATTTTGAAAAACAAACAAATAAAAGAGATTACTTTCTTGAGACCCATGCTTTATTGTTTTACACCAATGATTTATTATTTCAGCAATTATATTTTTTACTTCAAGAATCTTTATAGTTCTTTGACTATTCTATTGTAGTTATAGTTTTCAGTATTTCATTAGTAAAATTATTCTCATGTCTCTTTTTCAGGTAAAATTTGGAGTCTTTTTAAAGTATTTTTAATAGGCAGTTTTCTCAGACATTCCTTATGCTGAACTTCTTTTTTACACAATGAATGTAAATTTTAAACTGTTTGTTTTTCTAAGTAAATAGGATTATCTAAATTGTTCTTATCTACATTTCCTAAATTTTTAATAATCAATATTGCTTTTGCAACATTGTACTCTTTTTAATAATAGTTATAAAATCATTAATTTAGAAATCTATAAATACCATTAAAATATGGCTTAATACTCAGAAAATATTAAAATTAGAAACTTGTTCAAAGATGACACCATATAGGAAAACATAAAAGATAAATATATATTTGTCTATTTGATAGGTATATTGATAGGTACACCTCTACAATCATCATAGAAACAATATAAGTTGGAGTGAAATCTCTTTTATGTTAAATTTTTATCAGCCAGTTGATGTAAAAATGAATAATGAATATTACAACAAGAAAATATTGCAATAATTAATGATAATTAAGAACTATTATATAATTAAGTCAGTAGGAAAATAGATTGACAGTACAAATATTAAGACAGATAACTAATAGATGACTGAAGAAAGTAAAATCATTACATTCAACAAAAGTTTGTAAAAGTTAAAGAATAATACAAACAAAATTGTGGACATTAGACTATGTCATAATTCTAATATTTGTAAATTTTTTTGGTTCTGGCAATTACAACATCAAGAAAAAAAAAAACACCTTTAAAAACTGCATGTAATTATTAGTTATGAAGGCAGATTGTGAGACACTCTTGTATGTGTTTTCTTTAGCCAAAGACACACTGCATGACACACAAGTGCCTTTGAAACTGCTTTGTCATGTGTTCATACAGGGGTTTCAAATAAGATGTAAAAACAACAAGGCCACGTTCAGAAGGGAACTTGACATTGTTTGCAACACATGACAATAGCAACATCCTAACAACACATTTTGTTAGCAGGGAAATTATTTTATTTCCTGGAACTTGCTAAAAAATTCCTAAGTTTATGTTCTTTGTGATTACACATTGCTTATTACAGGAAATCTGCTGTAAAGTTCCTCCTATCATTTTACTTCAGGGAAGATGCTGAGATTGGCATAGATGTAATGAAAGCTGAAATAGAGATAGTAATTCCAGGGTAATTTTGTTGCCTTGAAAGCTAATTACTTTGTTTGTTGCCATATCCCTACAGGAGGGTTTCTCCACCTTACCACGGTTGACATTTTGGGTGGAATGATTCTTTGTTGTGGGGAATGTCCAATGCAACTGTAACATGTTTAGCAGCATCCCTGGCCCCTATTCCAGTAGTGTGTACCCCTTCCCCCACCAGAAATGCACCTAGCAGAAGTGTCTACAGACATTGCCGTATTTCCCCTGGAGGGGTAAAATCACCCTCAGCTGAGAGCTACCCTAGAGCAAAGGTATAAGGACGTTTAAAAAATAATTTGGGGAAGCAAAAGTTCATGTTTAAAACATTAGAAAAAATTTTAGTCCAAGCAACAATCTTAAATTGAAGTACAAAATATTCAGAAACTAAATATTTTTCTCAACCAATGCACAGTTTTAGTTTTGGGGGTTGTTTCTATGAAAGCACATTATTGCCACCCCCCAAATCTTTCAATCCAGAAGTTGAAGAAAACTCTTTACCTTAGTCAAGTACTATTAGAGATAAAGTGAATGAAATAGCTTAAATGAAACAAAAAAAAAATCAGCAGTACACTATACAGGAAGATATTAATTTAAAATGTTTTCTTTTTTTAATTAATTTAATTTATCTAATGAACAGAAAATATAATAGTAGTACATTTCTGGAAAAAAAAATTCTTGTTCCTCCTCTTAGTTGAAAGTGAACATATCTCTAGTGTCATAAGTATTCTCATGGTGACTATGGGAGCAGTGCAGAAACTGACTGTTCTGGCCAGAGAGTAACTGTTTTAGGCCTTGCAGGTCTCTCTCACAACTACTCAGCTCTGCCATTGCAGTGTGAAAGCAGCATTGCATGGCCATCAGCATTATGTGAGAACTCCAACTTCTTCCCATCCTTGCCAGCACATTCTGTGGTGTGTTTTTGTTCTAGTCTTTAATTTTTGCTATTCTAGTAGTGTGTGGTAGTATCTCAATGGGATTTTGATTTTCATTTTTCCAATGACTAATGACTTTGAGCATCTTTGCCATATACTTATTTGCTATCTATAGCTCTTCTTTTGCATGTTTATATTTTTGTTTGTCAAACTTCTTTACATATTATAGAATTAAAATCTTTATCCAATGCATGTTTTACAAATATTTTCTCCAAAACTGTGGCTTGTGCTTTTATTTTTTTAACAATGTCTTTTGAGGAGCAGGAAGTTTTATGTTTATTGATGATGACTAATTTATTTTTTTCTCTTATGGTTCATGTTTTTGTATCCTACATATAAATATTTGTGAACAATAAAGAAACAAAAATTTTCTCCCATTTGTTCTATTAGAAATTTTATAATTTTGGTTTTACACTTTTATATTTCAACTTTACTTTTGTATGTAATGCAATGGATGATGATTTATTTGTACAAGAATGTCCAGTACTTCACCACTTAGTGACGTAGATAGAATCCTTTCTCCATTGACTTACCTTAGATCATTTGTTGAAAACCAATTTAAACACTCTATTCTGTTCCACTTATCTATGTTTCTCCTTAGGCCAATACCACTTTATTTTGATTAACTATATCTTTTGAGAAAATCCTAAAATCAGATAATATGAATCTTCCAACTTGGTTCTTTTTCAAAATTGTTTGGACTATTCCAGGTCCTTTGCTTTTCCATATAAATTTTGCAACAAATTTGTCAATTTTAACTTGATGAGATTATGTCAAATCATTAGAATGCTTTTCTTTTTTACCAAAATGATTATATATGCATATACATGTAAAATCACTATACATATGTGTAGTTTTTAGTGTCTATATCTATATCTATCTGTGTGTGGATATATATATGTATATGTGTACATACATATATATATGTAGATTTGATATATTTATCAAATATTCAAGTTTCTGGAAGAGCAGATGTAGATTTTACTATGTAATCTATTTACCAGTTACACCTAAGCCTGACAGTATAATTTCTAGAAAATTTATAAAAAATAATTTTAAAGTGCATTCAATAACATGTTTTCATTTTATATGCAAACAACATTTAGTTTATATGGTTACTAAATCCATGATTTGACTCCCTGTGTATTTATAATCTTGGACCTCTCCCTTTCTACAGTTTCATATATCCCCTAAGTATTTCAACAAGATTTGTGGATTTAAAATAGCATTTATGTATTGATAGCTTTCCAATTTGCTTGTGAAGCTCTTATTTTTCCATGAACTTCATATTCAGATAGCTATATCCCTACTTATTTCTGCTTGGAAGTACCATTGATTCTCCCCTGGAACCTATTTCTTGCCAAGACTTTCTTATTTCAGTAAGTAGCAAATGAATTCATCCAGTTGCTAATGACAAAAGTTGTTTTTGACTGCTTTATTTTTCTCATACTCACATCTACCTATTAGGTAATTCTAGTGGCTTTACCTTCTAAATATATCCCAATCTGTACACGTTCCACCACCTCCACTGATCCACTCTCGTGTATGATTTGTGGCTCAACTACTGCAATGACCACTTAGCTAATCACTCTGCCCCAGCTGTTATTTCCTGACATCTGCATCCCTCCTAGCAGTCAGAATTATCATTTTTTAAAACATTGCATTCAGAATGAAATCCAAAATGTTCACTATGGCCTAACTTACAAGACTTATTCCCATCTCCTTCACTGCTCCTATTGTCCACATCTCTTCCCACTATCTCCAGCCACAGTGGTCAACTAGATGTTCCTTTAAATGTTGGCCTCTTCATCTCAGGAACTTTGCACTTGTTCACTCTTGTGTCTATGAGCACTTCACCCAGATAACTGTAGGGTTCATTCCTTGACTACATTCATTTCTATTCTAATTTCAATCTCAAGGTATCTTTTCCTAACCACTCAATCTCAATTTAAAATAACACTCTCCATCAGCATCCTGATTAAATTTTTTTCATAGTACTTGTATGCAAGTGACTACACATAAATTCACACACAAATACATACATATATATGATATATAGTTCTTATATGCAACTAATTATACCCACATTCTTACACAAATACATATATATATGTATGTATGTATGTATGTATGTATATATATATATATATATATATCATCTATACTCATATCTATACATAATTTTTGTTTGATTTCCTGGAAGGCAAATGGCATGTGAGCAGGGACTTTTTGATGACTGACACATACTCAGCAATAAGGAAAAAGCCCGGATCACAAGAAGTGCCCAATTAAATATCTATGTAATTGAAATAAAGAAAACGAAAGAAGGGAAGAAAAAGAAAAGGAAAGGGAATTGTTTATAGAATCCTTGAACCATTTTGTATTACAAATTTATATTAAGTTCCCCAGCAATAAACTCTACTGGTTTTATGTATTATAACATGTTTTTGTAGTTCAATATTTATTTTGTGTTTTTATATATACTCTATAAGCAATCCATTATTTTAGAGGAATGTCATTATTGATGAAAGGTAGACATCTTCCTTACATAAATAAAATTAAACTTATTTCCTCCCTGTCTGTTGATCCGTAAATGAATCGTCAAAAATGTGAATGGAGTTTCAGCAATTTTCAGGGCATATTGAATATACACTAATTTAAAATACCGACTATGTGATGTATTGATTGCATAGAAAGGGTAATCCTGTTTTCAGCTCACAATGAGATACAAGGAGGTTATGTAAGATGACGTCTACAAGGAGGTGATGTAGACAGAGAAGATACAATGGGTTTCAAATAAAAGGATAAAATTAAGAGTCATAAGGGCAGGCATGCTGAACTGACAGCCTTATTTTGTCTGGGCTACATCATGGTCATTTTTATGTAACATGCTCCAGGAGGAACAGAAGCAGGAATTTATTTAAAGAGAGTTAACAAGCCTCTTAAGCCCTATTTGGGGAAGTCAGATAGTCTGGAATAATTTGGTTAGCTAGCTCTTCATAGAATAAAACTCACAAATGCTCAGCATTCTAGCCAAGATGCAAATTGTATTGTAAAAAGTTGTCTGGAATTTATACCCTTAAGTGATTTTTATGATCTTCCTTGGCTCCAGAATATATGTACTCACAAAGCAGCTAAGCAAATAAAATGGTTTAATCACATTTATTTTAATGGTGCCTCTATGTAGCTTAAAATGGCTACTTCAATTTTTCAAAATGCATCATTCACCTTGAATTTTTAAAAATCTTGTGAATTATTCTAATGGATTTTTAAGAACATATCCTGCAAGAGTTTGAATGTCTTTGAATTCCTTCATGTTAACTATCCAAGGTCTTTGGTGTTCATGTTTGGAATTACCTAATTATTAACTACCTACATAAAATGTAATTTAAATATGATGTCACCATATTTAGTATGAAATTTTCAAAAATTCACCACCAGACCTTTTTAGAGTGGGAAAAATTGCATGTATAATTAATTATACACCAAACTGGTGAATTAGTTTGTCAAAATAATTTGCTGGTTATACTGAAGTTAATCAATAACAGGTGAAAATTGCATAAAATTATTTAGGTCTAGCCCAGAGTTTCTCAATCTTTAAAGTGAATACAAACCACTGGGCTCTTGTAAGAACACAGGTTCTGACCCAGGTGTTAGGTGAGCCATGACCGTCTACACTTCTATGGAGCCCCCATGTTGCCAAGCACTGCACATTGACAGGAGGGGGCCTACTGGATAGAGTTTAATCTCTTCTGGTTTTCCAGCTAAAAATTGACAAATATCTAGTTGTTAAATACAAAATTTGTGTAATTATTCTGTTTTCCAAAAAAACAATGCTTTAATATCATCTAAAAATGGGTTAATTTGTTGTCATTCAACTGTTTTAGAGGAAGCTAGGTATAATGATACCTGTTCCTCTAGACCTTACTGCCTCATTTCTCCATCTTAGGAGAAAACACACCCTTTTTTAAATTGAAAAAGAAACAAATACATACACTATCAGCATTTTCCTCTATATTTTAGTATTTAGAGCTATTTCTAGGGTATAGCAAAAAATGCAAATAGCATTATGATTTAAATTCATAAGTAGGTTGTTTTATTTGGCTGAGATGAAAATAAGGAGCGTCCAGGGAATATAGCTATTGGAAAGTTGAATTTTTCAAGGGGCCTGATGCATAAAAACACTAAGCACCTTTCAAAATATGCTAATTGAATTGAACCTACAAAATGTTTCAGGAATAAAAAAATGCAGCATATAATTTTCTTTAGATGCCATTTCACAAACTTTTCACAGAAAATATACTAAAAATGTGAATTTATTTTCATAATAAATCTGTATAAAATAATCATAAGAAAGCGAAGAAAACAAGTGACATGAGCATTGCCTTAATGTCTTATATCTACAGACATCATATGCATAGAAAAAAGTATTAGGAATAGAGAAATGAGATTCTGGTTTGCCAGTCATTCCTTGGAAGTGGAGAATACATTTTCTGTGGTATGTTTTATTTTTCTGAAACTTTGAATGAATAATTGCAAAGGTGGCATTCTTTTCTTAAAAGAACCTCCTGTTAAAGAACCAAAGACCTGTCAATGTATTGTTGACATAGAGTTAACTGTGGATACTTGAAATGATTTCCACAAAGGTACTTTTTGCTATTTAAAAGCAATTACTTGGTTGTTGCTATGGTGATTGATGGGAGAGTATGCACATCTGCCCTGTAATTGCCTATGGGTCAAATCAACGTCACAAATGTTCTTGATTTTTTATTTCTAAAGTTGTTAAAGCAACCTTTTCACTAAGGCTCAGATATAAACAATGTGCTATAAGCATGTAAGTGTTAGAGATTATCCTCTATGTGTAAAGTGGGTAGTCATCACTGCATTATATTTCATGCTTTGAGTAGAGAATTTAAATAAGGGATGCAATACCGTCAGTGTATGTAAGGCATTGATCTCGGGTGGCCTCAGCCTTAAGCAGCTTGAAGCAGAATATCAGTTCCCCTGACCAGAGACTGAAGCCAGGCTATGGCAGTGAGAGCATTGAATCTTAGCCACTAGACCTCAAGGGCCAGTAGCTAGTTGCAAGGCCCTGGCTTGTCTGCTTTGGAGAAAGAAATTTCAACAGAGATGGAAAGTAGTGACAATGTGTTTATTAGGAGGAAAGAATACATGTGGATAGACAAACACAGGTGGCCTCAGAGAAAGAGTAGTGCCCTTGGGGTAGTTTAAGTCTCTTACATGTGAAAGTTCTTTCGGGTTTCATCTTGCTTTTTCTGGTTCTGAGTCCATATTTGGTCTGACTCAGGGCCCTCTCCTGTGTATGCGCACATCTTTTAGCCAAGATGGATTGCAGTGTGAGGGTTTCAGGGAAGTTGACTGAACATATATGGTCTGGTGCCCCCTCCCTTCTCTGACCCCTGAGGAACCTTTCTGAGCAGGTGTAGTTTGGGAGGTCTCCTTTACCTCAAGAATGAGAAATACGTGGTCTCCTTATCTCTTATCCAAGCAGGACTCAGCTCCTCCTTGCCCCTGTCATTATCTTTATCTTGAATTGTCTGTCCACAGGAGGCAGATTCCAGGTGCTCAGCCTGGGTTCCATCTATCTCATGCCTCAGTATCAGTAAGCAATTGATTAAATGAAAACTGAAATCATCTATTTTGTTAATAATAAATATGTATGTGGACAAATTCTTGTTAATGCTTTAAGTTTCCAGATTATTATTGGATTCATTTCATACCCATGTAGTCAGAAGAATAAACAAAGTAATCCGATGGGAAGCAACAGCTTTTAAACCCTCAGTAGAGTCACCAGCCCCTCACATCTGCAATCAATGTTTGGGTATTCCTCTAACATTTCAAAAAAAACACTGTCCAACTTTTTATTTTGAAATCACCTAAAATCAGATAAAGTCTAACAGACTTATGAAGTAGCTACTGCATATATATATTTTAAAATTATATGCTATTGTTCCACATTCAAAACATGTTTTAAATTGCCTACAAATAGGAAAAAAAAAAAAAAAAAAGTGACTACTGTGGAAGGGTTTTTCTACTAAGCCCTTGAATAATTTAGCAGTTTCTGATCTGGCCATTATTGGCAATTATTAATAAGAATAAGGGCAGAATTAAAATGAAGCTTCAGCATGTGGTAAGAAGGCATGAGAAATTTAGAGTGCCTATATTGGTGTTTGGAAATGAGAAACACCATAAAAGAGTCAGCTACATTTTGAGAAGTTTCACTTTCCATGAATTTAACCGTGAAACCAGAGAAGAAGGTCACACAAATGCGTCAGTGGTCAGAAGTCTGTTTAGGAATGCACAGCACGTGTAAATGTGGAGGGACTCGGTCCCACGTGCATCCTGCCTTTGCATCGTGTTTCCTTGGCCATGTGACACTTAACAGCTTGCGATAGGCGGGGACGGAGGGGAGGTCAGCCTTTCTGGTTGAACTGCATGAATGTTGTGTGGGTCTGTATTGGGGCAGCAGTATCATGTGCATCCCCGGTAAATAAAAGTAAGCGGCTAGTAGTAGAAGGGTAGTAGCTTAGGAACGCTCTCTACTTTGTCAGAAGACATAAAGCTTTATTTTGATTGTGTGAGTGGGGAAATTGATCTGAAGCTTCAGAAATTAAATGTGTAACAGCTTGTGGAGTAATGAGCGTAACCTAAGAAGGTGACCTCTGTGCTGTGTGTCCCACGTGCCACATTTCCCTACCCCCAGCTGAGGTCAGCCCGTGAGAGATGCCGCGTGGAGCCCGCGGGGCAGGAAGCAGCTCAGATGGTCCTCCCCTCACTCTGCCACTTAGCAGCTCTTCTGCGAGTGGCTCTCCTTCCCACAGGACAGGCCCCTCCTTCCATCCAGGCACTGGGGCTGCTACAGGTGATACCGTTGTTTCCCTTTCCCTCTCCAGCCTGGGAGCTGTGGGTGCTTCCCTGCAATTACTAATCTCTCAACTCCCTACCCTCTTCCGGTTCATCTTCAGCTTCCTCTTTACCTTCCTAACCAAATCTTTGAACTGAATTCCCTTTGTTGCAACTCTTTCTTTCCCGATTGTGCCATGAGTAAAAGAGTGAAAATTCAGAGAGCTATCTTATTAGACCTGTTTCTATTAACTTCTTCCAAATTGCATATTCTCTCAGTTAGTGCACTGACTAAAAAGAAAAACTCTCAAACTGAGGGAAAACTGGTTTTGTCTCCGAGTCTCAAATGGTCATACCCTGTAAGTGTTACATTAAGAGGTGAAAGATCCAAAACAATTCAACATATTACCTGATAAGAGTTACCGGTATTTCAAACATAGTTTTAGAGATAATTCCTAGGAGATATGCCTTGTACAAGTAACATATCCTAGTCATGAATAAGATTTAAAAATCTGAATCTCTTTAAGCAGCTACCTATTTATTGAGGAAAATATTATAGTGTTTAAGAGAATGGAGGATGAAATTTGAGTCCTACACCTGCAATTTTTTCTTTGTGATTATTTGGCTCACTTAGACTTTGGTTTTCATATGAATATGAGAGGGATAATCCTCACAACATCCTGCCATGACTGCTGTTATTCTCATTTTATACAATATGAAACATAAATTATTTTATTCTCTGAAACTCAAAGTCCGATAACTAGTACATAGGGGGCTGAATTTTAAATCTCTAAAGTCTTTGAATTTATAAATATTTATTTGCAAATAGTGCTTTGTAAAGTTATTTAAACTGTGTTCTGTTAGCTAGATTTTATTAACCCTACTAATTTTAGTAGCAAACACCTCTCCTGGGTCCTTCAAACCATTTTCAGAGGTACAAAATTTCAAATAAATAAAATCCAAATTTATGATGTCACAAATGTCATTTGAATTTTAAAGTTTGAAAAAAATTGCAGATCCAAATAAATTGAGCCAAAGGGATTTTTTTTTTTTTTTCTGTAAAGTGAAAACATCATCAATCTAAAAAATAGCCAGTTTCTTCAAATGACTATAATTTTGGTTAATCTTTCTGAAAGAAATAAGTAATGAGATGATTAGCCTATATTTTAATAGTGAGTTGTTAACCTTTTTTCCCTAATTTTTTTACACATACATATGTATTTTTTCAGATTCTTTTCCCTTATAGATTATTACAAAATACTGAGTATAGTTCCCTGTGCTATATAGTAGGTCCTTATTATTTATCCATTTTATATATAGTAGTCTGTATATGTTAATCCAAATCTACTAATTTATCCCTCCCCCTCCCCTTTTCCCTAAAATTAATTAGAGGAATTATTTTCCTGATTCTTTTCTCATCTGAATACCTGTCAAGATTTAGATAAAGCTGAGCATTCAAAGGAGAAGCTGAAACTTAAAAGGCCCTGGATATTGTAGTAACTTATAATTCTCCTGTGAAACAAAGCTATAAATTAATGGCAATTAAAAAAAAAAAAAACAATATATTACCTATTCTTTTTGGTGATGTGTCAGGCGGTGGACTTTAAAGGACAAGGACTGGTGAGCCTGATTCTACTCAACTGTGGAAATTATCTGACAATTAAAGGGCTATCAATTAAAGGGATAACCTTTTTGAACTAAGACTTCAATTTCTTAAGACAGAAAGGCACTTATCCCTAAAGCAGATATTTGCTGTGGTATAGTTATAAACACACAGATTGTTGGTAAGAATATGAAAGTAAGGAATGAAGCAGAAATCGTGCTTTGAAACCTTTTCTATAATATGACGGTAAATTCTCTCTTAAGGAAATTGCTTTTTGGCCATTATTAACCTTATCTCTTTAGAAGTATATCTACTATGACTCTCTCTCCTTTCATGAAGGATATTCTTCCATCCCATTCATTGAATATGTGAAGTTCTTGAAACGTGCTCAATTGTTTTTCTGTCCTTATATATATATATATTTATAATTGTACATCTTTTATTCATCTTAAATGTGAAATTGGGCACTGCTTTAATCTCAGTTTTGGAATGGCAAAGGGAATAAGGCCCAGAAAGCTACTGACAATACTTGTATCCCAAATCAAATCAACAGGAGCATTCAGCAGTCAATCTTCAGTGTCCAATACCCCATTAAAGTATATGTCTTCTCTATCCAAATGCTTTATATTCAGGTAAATGCTAGAGTTTATGTCTTAGCTAATAATACAAAAAGATTGAGAGGTTTTCCCTCCCTAAGGGAAGAAGTATCAGATAAACTTTGGTAATACTAGAACTTCTAAATGGGAAGAAAAGTCAATTGTTAAGCACAGAACACAGTTCTGGGATACATTCTGGTAGATGATGACATTTTGGTAGATGATGTTTACATAGATGACTTTAAGTGTAAGTTGTAAAGGTCATTGTGACAACAATATTAATTTGATCATATAAATAAAAAATATTTGAGTGAAACAGCTATTTTTTCTTTCTCCATGGAAAACTGAACATGGGTTGCTTATCAAAATTCACAGGTGGACTATTTCATTATTTCTAACAACTAATATTCAAAGCTTTCTGTTTTCTATTTATCTTTGTATTTTAACAAACTATGAGTACAGGTTCAAAAAGAATATATTTTATACAGGTAAAAAAGTGATGACACTCTTTAAAATGGTGTTGACTGAGTAAATATAAATGAAGGACCACATTTTTAAATGCAATGACCTTTCTGTCTGAGAGAAGTTCACCACTCAGTAATTTGTTTCTTACTTTGTAAAATGAAAGTAAGATAGTTCTCTAGGTAATATATAAAACTCACATAAAGCTTTACAATTACAAAACAACTCCATGTGCAATAGCATCTTCCATTCTCACCAATCCACATGAAGTAGAAAACACAGGCATTCTTAATCCCCTTTACCAATGTAGGAATTATGACTTAGTAGGATGGAGTACACCACATGGAGGTAAATAGTGGAAAAAGGAAAAAAAACCTGATACTTCTGAAATGTCAATGGGGTGAGAGATGAATGACAGAGTTGAAAGTATAGAAAACAAACATAAAAGGGAGAGAAAAGGATAAGGTAATAATATGAAAAAAAGGATAGAAAATGCAGTATTTTTTTTTTTAATTTATTTATTTTTGGCTGTGTTAGGTCTTCATTTCTGTGCGAGGGCTTTCTCTAGTTGCGGCAAGCGGGGGCCACTCTTCATCGCGGTGCGCGGGTCTCTCACTATCGCGGCCTCTCTTGTTGGGAGCACAAGCTCCAGACGCGCAGGCTCAGTAGTTGTGGCTCATGGGCCTAGTTGCTCTGCGGCATATGGGATCTTCCCAGACCAGGGCTCAGACCCGTGTCCCCTGCATTGGCAGGCAGATTCTCAACCACTGTGCCACCGGTGAAGCCCAGAAAACGTAGTATTTTTGAGGTTTCTGAAAGGATGCAGTAAAGAGGGAGAAATCCCTAATAGACAAAGCACACATATGGGTTAAGGGCATAGTGACTGGTGGGGATATAGTTTGGAGAGGTGGATGACCACTCTCTCTTCTAAGCAAATAAGCAGGGAGACAAAGGTAAGTTTAGAAAGTCTCAAGAATTATTTTTGATTGGCTAAGTATACATTTTTTAAAAGCTGCTGGGGAGCTATGATAAGAATAATGAAAATAAGTATTTGATATTCTTCTGGAGAAGGAATTATTTCCAAATACAAAATAAAGTTGCCCTTAGTACAGATGCCATGAACACTATAAAGGTGACTTAATAAGGGGCCTGTCCTGACCTACTATGACCAGGCCAGTCATCAATGGAGTAGACCACATAGCCTTAGTAGGACCAGAATCTGGCAAACGTATCAAGTCTTGATCCACAGGCATGAATAGTCGAGTGTTAGACATTTCTTGTTAGTTACAAGAAATCAAGATTAACTCAGGCCTATGTTAGTTAATGGAGAGATATTGGAAAGACTTCAGGAAAGTAAAGAAAAAATAAGAAACTCAACAACCAGTTTCAGGGTTAGTGCAGCTCTGGGAACCATTTTCTTAGCAGCACACATCTCTTGATTCTCTGCTTCCCTGTTAATTCTCTTTGTATCACATTCACATTCCCCAAGTCACAGACTATTATCGGCAGAGCTCATTGCCATGCGGTATAGAACTGTCACGTCAGGCCACTTAATAAGGTACTAGAAAAACTTGTAGATGGACTGTTGCATCAATTTCTCTTGCCTTTATCATATATTAGTGAGGCCGGGGTTAAAAAGCAGAACAGATTATGCATAAGTAATGACCTTATACTGCTTCCCTGAACAAGTGGCTGCTCACAGGCTTTCCTCCAGGGATTATGTGGGGTGTGTCAGGGAAGCTGAGACTGCAGGTCCTGCTCAGCTGGCATTTTAGCAAGCTACTTGAGCAGAGGCAAGCAAATGCAGGACACTGGCAGAAGCTCTTCCTTGGGACTCAGACCACGGGAGGAAACCCCTTACCACCCACAGGATTTAAAGTTGCTCCCTCAGCTGCAGGCAGCTGACAGCAGCTTTTTTTCTAGAAAAGATTGTCCCTGATATTTTCTCAAACTCTGGAAAATCATTCAACTTGTCAGTGGAGCTGAAAAGACAGGCTTTTCTTTGATATGTAGCAGCAGCTTGGAAACTGTTCCTCTCTTCTCAGCTGTCAGGATGGGAGGAGACTTTTCAACAAGTATCATCACAGGAGATATTTCAGGACAGCATTATCTTAGACGTTTAAGGAAGACAAAGATTCTTCCAAGATTCTTCCAAGGCCAAAGGTATCATTAGAATCAGAAATTTCTAGTGAATGGAAGGGCTTCAGAAGCAATTGGCACTTTTTGCTCACTCGTCCTACTAGCGTGAACAACGATATATACATTGGTTGTAAGGCAACGTAGTAGAGGAAGGATTTTCAATAGGTTTTATCCCACACATCAAATCAAATGGCAGCGGCTTCTGAGAAAAATATCTATGCTTTTGCTATTACAAGCGTCATTAATGGACCAGCAGCACCAGTACCACGTGGTCCTCCCCCCAGACCTACATACACGTTATAAAACAACTTACCTGTTATAGAACACACTGCAACATGGATGAAACTGGAGCACATGATGCTAAGTGAAATAAAGCAGTCACAAAAAAGCAAATACTGCATGATCCTACGCATTTGAGAATCTGTATTTTAACAAGATCCTCAAGTGATTCATTTGAACATGAGGGTGCTAATCTAGGTCACATCTGGGCTCAGCCACCATGAGTGCCATAAAAGGTTAGCAGCACAAGTACTAGACTTGTGCTAGTACAAGTGGAGTAGAAAGAACATGGGTTTCATGTTCAAATGAATATGTCTACTGCTTACTAACATTTGGTAATGGGTAATTGTTTTAAGCTCACTAAACATCATTTTAAAAAATCTATAATATGGTCATAATAAAAACCCATTATGAATATTTTTCATGATGGTTAAAGGAGATGCAGGCTGAGCATTCCTTTCAGCCCTTGGCTCACAGTGAGCACACTTAGTAGTTAATTTATTATTATCTGGGTCAAAAACACTTCCACTACTGGTTTTTCAAATGTATTCTGTACTCTAGCAGAAGAGTAAGTTCTTGAAATTTACAGAATCTTGACCTAATAGAGAAAATAATCTCAAATAAACATATTGAACATGATATAAGGGAATGGACATTATGAAAGTCAAAAGGTTGTGCAGCTTTCAATAACTCTGAAAGCCATCTTTATAAAAGACTAAATATAAGGTACCCCAACAATTACAGAATTTCCCTCTTTCTGTCTTCAGAAAGAGAATACACACAACCAATGTAGGATTGTATTACAATTATTCAAAGTTATTCAACTTTAATCATGAAGATATGTAAGTAATATATTTTTCTTCTAATGAAGTTTAAACTAATTTATCTCAATTTTATTCCTGGAAACAAAATCATGGTTGGGAATCTTTAGGTACGACAGAAATAACTCAAGCTTAAATAATAGTTGCTTCCTTAGACCATTTAACCTTGAGCACCAACCAATCTTTTCACCTTTTGTTACAGCCTAACCTATGTAATACTGGAGAATATTTTTCTACCAAAAGTTTCCTGAACCAATTTTTTATGCATCCCAGCTTTATACTTAATAGCTTGTTTAATCATTACATCTCTGGTATAGACCAGACACTTATTAAGTCTCTGATGCAATGTGCCTAAAGCCAATATTTTAAAACTAAATCTAAATTTTAAATTGAAATCTAAAAGCAGAATTGTGCCTGGGTTCTCTTAATCAATGACACAGATATTCTTAAAACATGCAATCAATATATCACTTGTGAATAGATCAATTTTATTTGATTTATAAAGATTCTTGTTTAAAAAAAAATATTCTAGAAGGGGCAGCAATGGAAAGTCAAGGAAAACCTTACCACTGGGTGTAACACAGATACGGAACTTCATTTCAGAAGGTTAGGGACAAGAGAGATATAAAAGTTAAAGTAGCAAACATATTAGAAAGACTTCTGAGGGATGCAGGGCGACCACGTGGTCACTGTGGGGTCTCTGAAATCTGTTTTGTTTGCACCCTGCAGAAGGGGTTCTGCATGAAGTGAAAATCTGATGAGTGACTTAAAGCAGTCATAAAAGGCAAAATTAGATGTTATGATGATACATTTTTAGAGAAAAGTCATGGGAATGAAAATATATGCTATACTGTTAAAGAAATAGAAACCTACCAATTGAAAATAAAAATTGCTGTTTTTTAAGTCAAAGTGTTTAAGCTAAAGTGATTAAGCTATGTGTTAAAGCAGAATAAATATTACAAAGAAATATACAAACTTAGCTCTAATACCTAAACAAATGCATATCAAGTCAGGAAAAAAGAGTTTTGAACAAAATATTATGTTAGATTAAAAATCATGCAATCTGCTTAGCTAAAGAGCTGTACTTATTTTTAAAACTTATGTGGAGGAGTGGTTTGCTTTTGTTTGTGTCTGTGTACCTGTGCAAAGCAGATGTCTGGGAGGCCTGGTGTGCCAGCCTGCCTGTATCATTAGTGGCTAGTTACCTGGTCATGATCCATTGTTTAAAAAATAGTGTCACTTTCTTCAAAACACGTTGAAATAAGGTGTTGGGTGAAAATTTTGGTATACGAGAATTACGACTAACAAAGGAGCAAACAGATTAGTTTAAAAAGCCAAAATTCAGTATTGGTTGAAGATAACAGTCAGGTAAATAAAATATCTGCAGCCCAAAGATTGGAAATCAAACTAAAAGAAAGAAAGGAAAAGAAGAAAAAGTATGAGGAAATATGTAGTCATACGAAAAGCAAGGTAGAAGTAAAAGGGAAAAAAGAAAACAGAGAAAAAAATTGAAATCTGAGATTTTTAGCTTATAATTACTGAATAATGAATGTAAACTGAAAGATTTTATTAGGAAATAATCTTCCTTTTTACTAAGTTAGTGCTATTATTTTATTTTTATATTTGTTTTGAATGGTACATATTTCTATTCTCTGATGATGTAGACTGATTTTAGAAAATTTGGGAGAGAAAATCAAGGAAAGCATTTTTTATAAATCAGTAACTAATTTAAATTTTTGAAACCAAGGTAGAAATAAGGAAATAAATATGATGACCATACTAAACTTGGATGAATCCAATATATATTTTTTATTCTCTTTATAATTTATGTAAAATCAACTGTAAGCTAAGGGTTTTAGTTTCATGAATTTTGATGTTTGCATATTTCCACATAACACACAAAAACAAATAGAAAATATTTCCATCACAGCAGAAAATTCCTTTGTCCACTCTTCTAATTTATCTAATTTCTGCCCAAATAACTTTCTGATTTCTAATACTACAGATTACTTTTACTTCTCTTAGTTATATTGTTACCATATATTTTACTTTTACATATGATATAAACCCTACAATACATTGCCAAGTTTGTTCTAACCAATTAACCATCTTTTAAATAAATTTTAATATTTATGTATGTTTGTGTGTCTGTATGTGTGTGATGGTAATGTCTTTTATGTTTATCCACATATTTACCTTTTGGGGTTCTTAATTTTTTTCTTAAGTTCTGTGTTTCCCTCAACCTGAAGAACTTCTTTTAGTAATTCTTCTACAGCAAGTGTGGTGGAGTCAAATAATCTCAGCTCGTTTTTTCTACTAAGAAAATGTGTTTTCTTCTTTCTTTTTGAAAGATATAGATATAGAATTCTTACCCAACAGTTTTCTCCACGATTTTGAAGATTTTGTTTTGGTGTTTTCTAGTCACAACATTTTTAATGTGAAGTAAATCATCATTCTTATCATCGACTTCCTTAATGTACTGTGTTCTCACCCTACCGCATTTATTTATTTATTTGTTTATTTAGGCTGCACCAGGTCTTAGCTGCAGCATGCAGGATCTTCACTGTGGCATGCGGACTCTTAGTTGTAGCATGCGGGATCTAGTTTCCCGACCAGGGATAGAATCTGGGCCCCTTACATTGGGAGCTCGGAGTCTTATCCACTGGACCACCAGGGAAGTTCCCTTACTGTTTTTAAAATGTTCTCTCTTTCTCTGGTTCTAAGCAGTTTGATTATAAGGTACCTATCATATTTATTCTATGAATTTATTGCACCTGTAGTTTGTTGAATTTCTTGGATCCGTGGCTTTATGCTTTTCATCAATGTTAGAAAATTATTATTCCATACCTCTTCAAATACTTCCTTTGCTCCACTCTTTCTTCTCCTTCTCTGGTTGTAATTATATGTAAGACAGATGTTGTTATTCCACAGATATAATTTGTTATGATCTTTTATTTTCTTTATTTTTTCTTTGTGACTATTTGGAAAATTTCTATTGAATGTCTTCAAATTCGCTGATCCTTTCACTATTATTAACCTTTTAAGCCCTTCAAATACATTCTTCACTTCAATTATATCATTTTATTTCTAGCATATCTATCAGAATTTATTTTATAGTTTCAACTTCTGTTGACATTCTTTTCCTATTCACACATGTTGTCCACTTTTTTAGAACGTTTCGTATATTATTCAAAATTATTTAAAAGTCCCTATCTGATACTTTTAGTAACTAAGCCCAAAATAGGGTTGCTTCAACTGAAATTTTCCTCTATTGACCATGTGTCACGTTTCATTTCATTGCATCTGCACATGAGTCATAATTATTTTATTGTATGTTGGACATTATGTGTGAAAGAATAGCAAATATTGTGGCAATAAATTATCCCTCATGAAATTTCATGTGTTTTCTGTCAGATTTCTAGTTTGGTGAGGTGGAGGAGAGTTGAGTCAGTCTAATCTATAAGCATGCTAGGTCTGAGCTTTGTTGAAATTTAAATTCATTTCAACAGTCTTCAAATATTTTGAGGATGAGATCAAGATTTTGTTTTAGCAGGGCTTGGGTTCTGAGCAAGGGGAAACTTCCCAAGACGTCTTGAGTTTTACAGATAGCTACCAGCTTTCCAAACTCTAGGACACCTCTATTTGCTCTGCAGCCTGGCTGATGACTTCTTGGATTACTGGAGAGTTCTTATTGCTTTCCAGTCCTGCCAGGCCTTCTGCACCCCAGGAGATCACTCACTGTCCCACTGGCTTTCCTCCAGCATTTGGAAGGCTGCTGCAATGAACCTTATGAAAGACCAGACTTCCTGGTAGAAATTACCTTAGCTCCCCTGCCTAATCCCCTGCTTTTTAAGACTGTAGCAATGGACTCCATTAAGACCCAGAGTGCCTGGACAGAATTTTTCTCAATTCTCTGTCGCAACTCCAGCCGTCTCACACTCTCAGACCCGTGGGAAAGCCTTGTGAATGGGGTAGACTCACTTCATGGCAGGGGTGACTCAGCTTTGTAACCTACCACAGTCCCTGCATGGAGATTACATATTTGTTAAAAGTTCAGTTGGTTTGTCCTTACCCAATTCTATTACAAATTCTTCCTCCTCCTGCTTTCTGCCAGGGATGAAAGCAATCATTATTTCAATTACTTCTTTGAGTTGGCATATTTTCTAGCTTGTTCTTATTCTTAGGATGAAAGTAATGATATCTTTGGACCCTGTATGCTAACAAGAATCTAAGTCTCTTTTTTTATTTGACTTCTAATATAGTGGTATATTACAAAATACAAGCATGGATCCCATTAAAAAATAGCTTCTAATTCCTCTTTCTTCTTACCTATTCTACATAGCTTCATCTTCTATAGGATGATGAATAAGTCAGTTTAGTTTTAAAACTGCCCTTAATCACAAAAGAGTTTGAACATCTCTTCAATTTCACAAGTATATCAAATATTAAATGTGAAATGTCAGAAGAAACAGAAAGTGGCAGAGATGGTTCAGAAAATGAATATGAATGGAAGTTTTCTGAGACAAATTGTGGATTAATTAGCTTTGGAGAGGACATACTCACTTTTGGTTTTCAGAGCCTCAGTGTGTTGTGATTCTGCTTGACTTTGACAAAAATGACAAAAGCAGAAAACCAAATTATGATATTACTTTAGGAAGGCGTTTGTAGACTCTTTTCTTCCCACCCATATGTAGTTTCTCAAGATTATTAGAAGTTTAAGAGATGTAATATCCCTTATAGCTTTCAACTAAGAGAGTAAAAATGAAGAAGAAGAAAAGAAAAACACAAAAAACTAAGGTCATTAGTTAGTATTTTATACCAAATGATGCTTTTTAACTTAAGAAAATAAAACTTTTCTCTTATAATAAAATCATTTTATAAATCTCCAAGTTATTAAATCAATGTTAAAGTTGTAAGAGATGTAAAAAATATTGCATAAATTTTCCATTTTCTTTGATTATTTCTCCCAAAAAAGATGTATTACCAATAAATCAATACACATTCTATATCTAAGAGAAAATGATCCTGCAGATACAATCATATAGGAGTATCACTCTAAAAAGAGTAATAGAAGAATAAAGACATTTTCTTAGATTTAAGTTATACAAGCACATTTACCTTTGTTCCCTGGGATCAAGGCCTTCCCAAATCTTATGTTCATTACTTAATGAAAATCTCAGTTTTTTAGTACTTCTTGATTATGCTTATTATTTAAGGAACAATTGATGAGCTTGGTCTAACATTTTTTAATTAATAATTTACTTGTTTTAATTTCAGTGTCAGCTCTTTACACTGAAGCAGTCACTGTACTAAGCACTGCTTCAATGAGTACTGACTTAATGGAAATATAGACTAGAACATTGCTGAAGCTTGAAACATGGACTACATATGAAAATGAATAGATATTTTTCATGTGATGCCAGGATTGAACATTTTTGCTTCTCTTCCTCAAGAGTAAATATATCCATGCACAAATTTCAAGTGACCAACCACTATCAAGCTGGCTTTCCATTCACAGAATAATTTTTTCTTTTCTTTCCTTTCCCTTATTTTCCCTTTCTTTTCTTTTCTTTTCTTTTCTTTTCTTTTCTTCTTTTCTTTTCTTTTCCTTTTCTTTTCTTTTCTTTTCTTTTCTTTTCTTTCTTTCCTTTCCTTTCCTTTTCTTTCCTTTTCTTTTCTTTTCTTTTCTTTTCTTTTCTTTTCTTTTCTTTTCTTTTGTATTTCTTCTTCTGGCTTTAAATTCTAAGATTCCATCTCAATTCCTTCTGCTGCAATTTATTTCTCCAACTTCTATATTTCATTTCAAAACTTTTCACTGAACACAACACATTCTGCCCAACACAATAAAGGGCTCTGCAAACTGATTTCCTGCTTTAGGTTTGTAAGCCTTGACAGCGGAGTCCTAGTACTCATCTATTTTACTTTAACAAAAACTAATATTGCACGAATAATATGCTAAGCAGTGTTCTAAATGCTTTGCATTCACTCATTTAATCACCATAACAATCTTATTAGATACTATAATTATCCCCATAATAGAAGTATCATCCATCTTTTAATCCTTCTAGTACCTGGCACATAAGAAATGTCCATTAAATATGGAATTTGACTTCAATTGTTTGCCTAATGATACACATTTATTTATGTCAATGTTCTTGGAACTCCATTAGATTGTGTGGATTACAAAATGACTAATCCAGCTCTTAATCCAGCTCTTAATTCCACAAATCCAGGAGAATGAGACACACAGGATAATGACCTTTTTTTTTTTTCCCCTGGAGAGGGCAGATTCATCGGAATATGATCAAGAGATTATGTATGAATTAGAAATTAATAACATGTTGGCATGCAGTAGACTACTAGGAGAATTTCAAGCAAATGATAAAGAGAGGTGTGACATGCTTGGACAACTACAAAGTTTGGTGTAACCAGACCCGAGCATGAAATATATAAACAGAGTAAAAAAAGGTAGGCAGAAATTACTTTGTTGGCCTCTTTTTATGCATACACAGAAGTTCAAATTTAATCATGACCTAATGTTTCCAGAATGTATCCTAGGGAACACTGGTTCTGTGTGGTGTTCCATGGAACAACAAATAAATTTCAACAAAACCAGAAAGCCTTTTAGGATCAAATAATTTTAAGAAACTGTCTGTACTATATCTTGCACTTGGGAAGGCAGCATATAAGTGTTTTAAAAGTTCTTAGAAGCACTGCAGTATGGGAAATTATTCATTGTTGTTTAGTACAGAAATCTCCATATATATCTGATGACAGAACTCTTTCTTAGAATAACTATCCACATGCACTGAGATATACGTAGAACTCTGACTTGCTTAAAAAAACAAAAACAAGAACAAAATGCCTTAAATGAAAGAATTCTCAATTTTTAGGCAAACAATGTTTTTTTCTAAATGATTACTTTTCAGTAACTTGGTACTTTCCTTGTGATCTTTCTCTTGTTTCCCCTGTATTTACACTTAAAATTTCAAAAATCTGTATCTCTTCTAGTGGAGATATAGGTAAAATGTTGCACAACAAAAACATATACTTTGGTATTCTTTTAAATTGTTATTTGTTATTCTTGGTCTCTCATTAAACATCATATATAAAATACGATGTGCTTACTTAATGCTATTTTTGTGTATAGGAGATATTAGAATAATCAACATAAATTTCCTCTTTAATTACCTTAAATATTTGTTTCATAGTCACATTTCATTGAATTTTACCATAGTTCAAAAAAAATTAAAAAGCTTGTCATCTTAAGGTATCAAGATATCAAGAATAGTTATGTAAACAATAAAGTATTTCAAATATATACAGTCAAGGAAGTAAAAATGTTTCTAAAATTTGACTGAATTTTTTATTTGCAGAAATTGGCTTGCAGGCATCATCTTATTTTATTAAAATCATTGCATAAAAAAGGAACAGAATTAGGCCCCTGGGCCTGGCATATCGACTTCATTTTTTCTTACTCATTTCCATTTTCCATTCCCCTTTTGGCTGTTATTTAAAACAAGCAACAGAACCCTGCCATATGTTGAACCCAGGAGCTCTCACCTAAATATGTTTCTGCTTCATATGTAAGATAATTTGTTGACTGTTGAAACATTCAGTAAATCTCTATATTTTATGTAGTTTCTGGGCTTGTTTGCAGTTATTTCCTTTTAATCTATGCATTTCCACTTATCTCTAGCAAAAGCATTCAAAAATTATCAGAGAGAAATTTCAAAAAAACTTTTTTTTGGCTTTACACAAAGGATAATCAAGTACCCTCCAACTATGATCCCCAGCATGCAATCTGCTTTCTTGAAATCTTATTAATAGAGGGTGACCTAAAAATATAATGTTTGACCACTTAGAGTTTAAGAGGGAATAAGTCAATAGGATAATGTAGTTCAGTATTGGTCTTGCTTCAAGAAGGATCCTTACTAACAAATAGTGGGACAGAAGTCTGGATGTTGGGAAACTTGGCTTTGAGTCATTTAATTCCTTCAATTTATTTAGATACACAAACTGAAGAATAGGAATAACTATACATGCTTTCACTTTTTACTTCCCAGGTTTTCTTTCTTTTAAGTCCTTCCTCACAAATATGATCTGGGGGTAGAATATAATTTCAGATGTGATGATATTATGAAAAACAAAATTTTTAACTTTGTAAAACTGTAGGATCTTACACGTATTGTGTATATACAGAATAATGTATTAGATATGGTGCAGCATACGTAAAGTTGTCAATATGTAATTTGGCCATCATCTAAACTTAAGTGTCTGGAAACTATTTTTTAATAAATAAATAAGATCTATTTAATTTTTACCTTAGTGTTTTTAACTTTAAATGAATTTTAAAGATGTCATAGTTGAATGCAAATATATGGAATCATTTTACAAAGATTTTTATACTCTTTAAAAATTAAGGCACCTTGGCAAAAATATTTATCAGGGAACATATATATATTTTTGGATAAGAGCATGTATTTCCTATGTGTAAATTGGAAGAAGTTCTTTTCTTAGCCTTTGTTATAGTTCCATCTCAGATTATGTAAGTGTGGTCTTTAGCTCTATATCTCTCTCACCACAATTCCTGGAAGATAAGGAAAGAGATAAAAATGCAAAATTCAATAACATAGATTAGAAAAAAAAAATAGAAATAAAGATTAGAAGAGGACATAAGCAAAAACACTATCCAATCATGGGAATCTCTTTTGTTTAACTAGATAGAAATTTAATTTCAATATTCAGGTTCAGGTCTTTAAATGGATGGTTTTCTAAAAATTTCAGAAAGAAGGGAAGGCTTTCATTGAACTGTCACAAATATCAAATAGAAAAATCTTACCACCATTTTAACCTGAATTTTGGATACTCATCATTTGGGAAGTGTCCCACGCATTGTCCTGGGTCCTTCCCCTCTTTATACCCCTCCTTTCTGAAGAAGCACAGAAATAGGTCTTCTCATCTTACACAGACTATCTTTTGTCCTCCTTACTAAAAAGCCTTGGAACCAGAAAACACAACTTTGGGATCATGCCTTCCATCCCAAGTATTTATTAAGGAAATATTCTACATTCACTGTATCTCACCTAAGGAAAATGCATAAATTTCCTAGTTTGTCTCACCTAAGGAAAATGCATAAATTTCCTAGTTTGCTAATTGTTGTGAGGAAGAGTAGTAATGAATGAATGAAACCCTTACAATCACACGGCTTTGGAGATATTTATATGAATCTAAATATGCATTTCAGAAAGTAATCTGATTTAAAAAATACACAAAGTGAAAATACGACTTAGGTAAACAGTGTTGAGTAGGAGGGGCAGAAAGGGGCAAACTGGCTGACATAACCTACATTACCAAAAGTTAGAGACTCTTACTGGTATGCTTTCTTATTTTGAATTCTCTGAACTTATCTGTTTTAATTAATCAGTTTCTAGACAAACCAAAGCCAACACTAGTGAAATGAGAACTTCCTTCATGTCAAGAGGATTTAGCTGTAAGCTCAAATAGCCTTGTTTAAATGCTAAAACTGTTGACCATTTCAACTATGGGGGAAAGAAAGCTTATAAACCTTAAATAAAATTGCATGTCATGCCTTGACATTTTGTTCCTTTGAAAAGGCATTGCAAAAGAAATGTCTGCTGGTTTTAAATGTGTAATTGATCATCCAGATATTCTTTTGATCACCCAAATAACTGAGCTATTTTCTTTAAATCTTTAAATGTGCACTTCACATCACTGTCCCCTGGAGAACTTAACATTCAGATACACTTAATGATATTGTGTGCTTTCCTTTGACATTTGTTTTATTTATAAATTGTGCTCTATATTTTTAACCTTCAGAGATCAAGTATATTTGAAAATGAAAAGACTTGAATATGTGAAGAAAACAGTAATTCAGGTCAGGTTCAACTGGAGCACATTGTGGACGAGAGCTGTGAAATGGGCCAGACACGCCTGCTCAGCCTCCCAGCCCTGAGTCTCCACTCTCCCCACACTTACCCAGCTGAGAATTTAAGGATCCCTTGCAGCTACTGTACTGGGAAATTGCCTCTCAAGCTTGCTTCAAAAAAGACCATACAGATACATCCAGTTGGTCTTTAAATACCACTTTCAGCACATTTTCTTGCCCAGTCTGCCTGTTGGAGTTTGGAGATTTCTTCCCACCCCATTTGCCCCTTCGAGTCTGAGTTTCTGTTTTTTAACATGCCCATGATAGCTTGAAGGGGTGGGTCAGAGCACAGTCTGGCTTATCCCATTTATAGTGTCCTCTTGTTCCCCGTGAATTTGAGGTTCTTGCCTTGCCGGGGAAGGAATTTGGAGATAAGACAGGGAGGTCAAGAAAGTAAAGTGAGCATTTATTTAAGCAAGAACACACTCTCAGAGGGGCAGCGAGTAGACAGGTGAGGAGATGCTGCCCTGGGTTTCTTCTGCAAGCCAGTTGTGAGGGGCATACAAATGAAAGGGTGGGATATTCACTGGAGAAAGAGGAGTTTGGGGGTCATGTTCCCTGATTTTCATCCCAGCTCCATCTTCCCGAGGGGAGGAGGGATTTTTGTCCTTATTTAGCTTAGATCAGACGTGTCATGGGGTCGGTGCGTGATGGATACTTATCTGCAAGGCTAATTATTATAATGAAAGCATAATGAGCAACAGGTTACATTCACAGTCAGGAGTTTCCCGCTTTTCCCCACCTTTCTTTGTCTGCCTCCAAGACACTTATCACCCAAAATGTGTGGTTTCCTGTCAGTCTGGAGGTTCCTGCTTTTCTTTGCCCATGGACGCCCACGGTTCACAAGTTGCCTGATTTCCTGCCACCTGGCCCCTGCCCCGCTTTCTCTGCTCATACCTGCCTGCTCTAACACTCAGGGATAAGCACAATTCATATATGCTTACACATGTGATATACAGTGGTATCTTCCCTACACACAGACAGGAAGGAAGGGATTATTTTTCTTAAACTCGATCACTTATTGAAAGCGGACACTGTTTTCATGAGCCCCAGGAAGAGGCACTCCCTGTGTGAATTTATGTTCCCGATGTTTCAGCTTGTGGATGTTGCACTCCGATGTCCACCTCACCCAGCATCTTCCTGGATTCATCCTTTACCTACCACACTCTGCTGGCCCAGAGACAAATAATTGTTTTCTGCCCACATGTGAAAGTGCACGTTTATGCATTTTAATGTAGTTATTCACTCATGGACTCACTCTTTAAGTCTTGAGTGTTTTTTATGTGCATGTAAATGTGGAGCATAAGAAAACCATTCTAGGGAGAAGCTGTATCTTCGGATCCCGTGTGCTGAGAGCCAAACAGAGACTCAAGGGGCCAAGAGCCCACGATCTGCTGAATGAACACGTGACCATTGACTGCCTTCCCGGACAACACACTTACAAAGGTAAAATAAAAGGTTAACAGGAGTAAAATAGTAAAGTGTCTCACTATAAAAAAGGTCACAACGAAAAAGTCATGAATAATTAAGTGCCAAATTAGTTGTGCGGCATTGGCTGTTGGCAACTTGGGACCATGGCCACCCTTTTCAAGACCTGCATCCCTTAGATTTTTCTGCCCTTATGGGTCCTGTGTTCATCTGTCAGTGAGAGGCACTGTGCATGGTCTGGAAGGTAGAATGGAAGGAGCAGGCATGATTCTTGCAGCCTCAGGCAGAGGCGGGTGCAAGATCCTGGAATGATTCCCTTCAGGGTTATAGGGAGCTGAGATCACAGGATGGTGCTTCTTAAAATTACTTCTGTTGGTGCCACAGCCCAAAATCATGTGTGGCAGCACTCCATGGGTCCTGGGAGTCACAGAGGCTTCTAGGAGCTCCTGGAGCCCATCTGACCCAGCTGAGACCCCGACCTTCACTCCTCCATCACTGTTGTGGTGGCGGAAGCCTCAAGCCCCTCAACTAAAACCTTCCACATCTGAACACGGAGAGTGGCTTCTGCTTCTTGGCCAAATTCTCACTGATCTATCAGTCTTCTAGAAAATGAGAGTTTTAAATTACAAAGTAAAAGATGATATTAAACTAATTAATTTTATATGTACCATGAAGAAGGTCAGAGTGCCTGGAGCAAAGTTAATAGGCCTGTCGAACAAACAGAAATCTCAGGGAGAGTTTTTCAGTGTAACGGTAATTTCTTTCTCCAAGCTGCCCTGCATCCACCCACTTGGGTGAAATAGACTTTCCTTGTCACTCCCAAATAATAAAAACATCCTGCAGGAAGCTTATTCCCCATAATGTCTTAATTCATTAATATTTATATCCTACTCCATATTATAATAAAAATTCGAACTCCATTCAAAATCAAGTTCATCTCTTCTACAGCTCAGGCCCCCACAGGGAAGAAGTCTACTGTGGGTGGGAGAGAGGTGCTTGGCTGGCTTCTTTTATTATTATTTAACTGGTGTTAGCTGATCTCTGACCATTCTAGATTTAGAAGAGATGGAAGAACAATGTGACAGAAAAAAAAAAAATCTTCCTTAAGATCACATCTGGGATGTGTTTCCTGAGTGTGACTGGTCAAAGCTGACTCGTTCAGGCATTTTCGTGATTTCTTCAGGCATATTCTCCCCTCCATGGCTGGGTCTCTCACCTGCAGTTCTCAAAATAGGTTGAGAGCTCCCTGGGCAGCTGGTGACCTCCACAGAGAGGCTGGCCTCTCTCTCTGTCAGGGTCCCCACAACACGCCCCGTGTACCTCTTGCCCAGGATCTACCACAGTCCCAAGTTGTTTCTCATCCTTTCTCTCCTTTTATCAAGGTCCATACTGGGTCCAGAGGAAATACACACAATTGAACCATTCGTGGGTGGAAGTACAGCTTCTATCTAAGCTCAATTCTTTTCATTTTGCTGCGTGGTGGTAGTTTCAGCCACTGTCTCTTACCCTTTAGATTTCTGGGCGTAAGTTGGACACCCACCCATCCTTTCATAAAACTTCCAAAAGACACGCCTAAAACTCTGTGCGTGGTTCCTTTGACCCCTCTCCTCCCCCCTTTGATCTGGGGTGGTGAAGGAGCACCGTCCCTCCCTCGTGGTGTGAAGGACTCACAGTGCACAGACAACATGCTCCAAAGACATCCTCCGACTTTCAGCTCCTATACCTTCTTTGATTTTAACCCCTTCACATCCTCAGGTGGGTGAGGAGACAAAGGGGCACGGAACTTGTTCGTAGCTAACTCTGTTACAAAGCCAACAAATGTGAGCAAATGCCTTCCTCTGGTTTGTAAGGGTAATTAACAACTATTTTCCAGTAATCTCTGCTAAAAGTAAAGGCACAGTTTAACATCAAGTCGCATATAGATACATTTAAAAGGCCACTAAGATTGCTTTGATCTTTATCAAGGAGAATGTGTTCTCCTTTTCACTTAGCATTTATGCTTCTGAATAATTTGTGGAAGCTTCAAATTAGGAGCGGACAAATCTCCATATCAGACTTACAGAAAAATCGGGAGTCTGCTGTCACATTTTTTTTTTTTTTTTTTTTTTTTTCTCAAGAAACTCCCAGAACCACTCACGTCGAGCCTTCCCTGGAGGGATCCTTGCCACTCACAGCCATGCTCAGTGCTGCCCAGCTGGTCCTCCTGGTCCTCTGGGAGCTGGCCAGCGCTCCCTCATCTGCTGGAGGGTGAGTGGTCCCCCCCCCGAGCCCTCTCCCACTGCCCAGAAGCACAGCATTCAGCTCTTACAAGTGCACACTCCCTGGAGGCTCTGTATTCACTACTCGCTACACAAGCTGCAGGGGCTTCAGCTCTCCAGCAGCTCCTGATTGGACCACCTCCCTGCCAAAATATTTCCCTAGCTCTTGATGGTAAAGCAAGATGTTAGCTTACACTTAAATGTGATTTTCAACCGAAGGCTACTTTTAAAAAGAAAATATATATTTATAATCCCATCATAAAGGAGGGAAAATTTAACTTGAAAGACAGTTTTTCAGCAGTCTATACGTGGATCATACATTTCAATCCACAGAATGAAATGAAGCCTGGGCAGAGACCGCAGAGTATGTATGCAAAAGCAGGATACGCCGTGAGTAGAATCCGGAGAGATCCACCCAGGGCTGGATGACATGACAAAGACCAGCCACAGCACAGAGGTGGAACTGGGTCTGCACTAGGCGATAGTTTTATTACTAGGAAAACATACTTGTTTTTACAGACAAAGTCCGTTGGCTTTATTTCTTAGAAATATTTAGGAAAAGAAAAGAAGTTTTGATAATTCTTTTAGGAATTTGTTGCTTTGTTTAACTGACAGCATCAGAAATTTGAATGATGTTTTTTTTAGGTTGTCAGGTATCAGCTTCCCAGCATAGATGAGATGATTGTTAATAACATGTAAAATTTGAAACGAGGCAAGCTTTGTAGGACCCTTTTACCTTTGTTAATGAAATGGCTGGATTGTAAAGGAATGTATGGTATTGAGGGCACATGAAGTAAACATGGGTGACTTAGTTTGGAAAATAGCAAAGGGCTAAATGCCAAGTAAGTTCTTTCCATGTTTACAGCATAAAGAGGAAATGAAAATGTATTTCATGATACAAATTGGTTTATATGTACTTTTCTGGGAAAGGGTTGAGGCTCTCCAAGAATATGTGCATTTCTGTAATTGGAAGAACACATCTGCTAGAATACTCTAGTGAAAATAATCACTTTCTTGATTTTCTACTCTGAGAGCCAGGTCTAAGATTCAAAAGAAGAATTAATTAGCCAGAGAGATCACGTGGCCCACCCAGCATCTAGACCCCTTCTGTTTGCAAGAGAAATGTGAAAACCATTTCCAGCAGAGAGATCTCCACTCTCACCTGTTTCACTACCTAGGATCCTACCTCTTCGTTCACCATCAACTCTTCATGCTTTGCATCTTTTCTTGTAACTGGGGAATTGTGTTGTCCCTTACATGTCTATTCTTGAAGTTTCGATCCCTGCCAAATTCTTATCAATTTTTACCCCACTCAGTTATTGCCTTAAGTTCTAGTTCTCCAAGTTATGGCTTTCCTACCTACTCCCTTCCACCTGCTCGCTAAAACCTTCTCAGAAAAAACTGCTGTCCTATCTTTTTACCCTGAGCACACAGTTAGAAGTCCCCCAGCACCTGACACTGTCTTCTAGGCATAAGTCCTGATTCTTGGATCTCACTGGAATGTGGCCGTTTGCCTTTGTGTGTCTTTCTGATATGTGAGGTTCCATACATAGCTTCTCAGCCTTATCTCCCCACTACTGAACTCAGAAACAATCATGCTGTATGACACTAGTGAGAAAGACAAGGTTAAGTCCAAGTTTATGGCTTTCAAAAGGTGATGGAATATAAACTTATAAATGAAGACATGAAGATTATTGTATTAGCTTTCTCCAAGAAACTTGTAACTGATTTTTCAACGTTGACATCTACGCTATGCTACTATGAAGATATACTTTTATGAAAGGATGACTTTACTATTAAATTGATGTTTGAAATCACATGTACTTATAGAATGTACCTTTGCATAAAAGTTCAAATAACTATTTTAACATCTTTATTGGAGTATAATTGCTTTAAAAGTTGTGTTAGTTTCTGCTGTATAACAAAGTGAATCAGCTCTATGTATACATATATCCCCATATCCCCTCCCTCTTGCGGCTCCCTCCCACGCTTCCTATCCTATCCCTCTAGGTGGTCACAAAGCACCAAGGTGATCTCCCTGTGCTACGCGGTCGCTTCCCACTAGCTATCTATTTTACATTTGGTAGTGTATATATGTCCATGACGCTCTCTCACTTCATCCCAGCTTCCCCTTCCCCCACCCCATGTCCTCAAGTCTATTCTCTATGTCTGTGTCTTTATTCCTGTCCTGCCCCTAGGTTCTTCAGAACCATTTTTTTTATTATATTCCATAAATATATGTTAACATATGGAATTTGTTTTTCTCTTCCTGACTTACTTCACTCTGTAGGACAGACTCTAAGTTCATCTACTTCACTACAAAAAACTCAATTTCATTTCTTTTAATAACTGAGCAATATTCCATTGTATATATGTGCCACATCTTCTTTATCCATTCATCTGTCGATGGACACTTAGGTTGCTTCCATGTGCTGGCTATTGTAAATAGTGCTGCAATGAACACTGTGGTACATGACTCTTTTTGAATTATGGTTTTCTCACAGTATATGCCCAGTAGTGGGATTGCTAGTTCTATTTTTAGTTTTTTAAGGAACCTCCATACTGTTCTCCATAGTGGCTGTATCAATTTACGTTCCCACCAACAGGGCAAGACAGTTCCCTTTTCTCCACACCCTCTCCAGCACTTATTGTTTGTAAATTTTTTGATGATGGCCATTATGACTGGTGTGAGATGATACCTCATTGTAGTTTTGATTTGCATTTCTCTAATGATTAGTGATGTTGAACATTCTTTCATGTGTGGGTTGGCAATCTGTATATCTTCTTTGGAGAAATGTCTATTTAGGTCTTCATCCCATTTTTGGATTGGGTTTTTTGTTTTTTTAATATTGAGCTGCATGAGCTGCTTGTAAGTTTTGGAGATTAATCCTTTATCAGTTGCTTTGTTGGTAAATATTTTCTCCCATTCTGAGGGTTGTCTTTTCACCCCGTTTATGGTTTCCTTTGCTGTGCAAAAGATTTTAAGTTTCATTAAGTCCCATTTGTTTATTTTTGTTTTTATTTCCATTTCTCTAGGAGGTGGGTCAAAAAGGGTCTTGCTGTGATTTGTCATAGAGTGTTCTGCCTATGTTCCCTCTAAGAGTTTTATAGTGTCTGGCCTTACATTTAGGTCTTTAATCCATTTTGAGTTTATTTTTGTGTATGGTGTTAGGGAGTGTTCAAATATCATTCTTTTACATGTAGCTGTCCAGTTTTCCCAGCACCACTTATTGAAGACGCTATCTTTTCTCTACTGTTTATTCTTGCCTCCATTATCAAAAATAAGGTAACAATATGTGCCTGGGTTTATCTCTGGGCTTTCTATCCTGTTCCATTGATCTATATTTCTGTTTTTGTGCCAGTACCATGCTGTCTTGATTACTGTAGCTTTGTCTTATAGTCTGAAGACACGGAGCCTGATTCCTCCAGCTCAGTTTTTCTTTCTCAAGATTGCTTTGGCTATTCAGAACCTTTTGTGTTTCCATACAAATTGTGAAACATTTTGTTCTAGTTCTGTGAAAAATGCCATTGGTAGTTTGATAGGTATTGAATTGAATCTGTAGATTGCTTTGGGTCGTATAGTCATTTTCAAAGTGCTGATTCTTCCAATCTAAGAACATGGTATATCTCTCCATCTGTTTGTATCATCTTTAATTTCTTTCATCAGTGTCTTATAGTTTTCTGCATACAGGCCTTAGGTCTCCTTAGGTAGGTTTATTCCTAGGTATTTTATTCTTTTTGTTGCAAGGGTAAATGGGAGTGTTTCCTTAATTACCGTTTCAGATTTTTCATCATTAGAGTATAGGAATGCAAGAGATTTCTGTGCATTAATTTTGCATCTTGCTACTTTACCAAATTCATTGATTAGCTCTAATAGTTTTCTGTTAGCATCTTGAGGATTCTCTATTTATAGTATCATGACATCTGCAAACAGTGACAGTTTTACTTCTTCTTTTCCGATTTGGATTCCTTTTATTTCTTTTTTTTTCTCTGATTGCTATGGCTAAAACTTCCCAAACTATGTTGAAAAATAATGGTGAGAGTGGGCAACATTGTTTTGTTCTTAATCTTAGTGGAAATGGTTTCAGGTTTTCACCATTGACAATGATGTTAGCTGTGGGTTTGTCATATATGGCCTTTATTATGTTGAGTCAAGTTCCCTCTTTGCTTACTTTCTATCATAAATGGGCGTTGAATTTTGTCAAAAGCTTTTTCTACATCTATTCAGACTATCATAAGGTTTTTATCCTTCAGTTACTTAATATGGTGTATCACATTGATTGATTTGCATATATTGAAGAATCCTTTCATTCCTGGGATAAACCCCACTTGATCATGGTGTATGATCCTTTTAATGTGCTGCTGGATTCTGTTTTCTAGTATTTTATTGAAGATTTTTGCATCCATATTCATCAGTGATATTGGCCTGTAGTTTTCTTTTTTTGTGACATCTTTGTCTGGCTTTGGTATCAGGATGATGGTAGCCTCATAGAATGAGTTTGGGAGTTTTCCTCCCTCTGCAATATTTTGGAAGAGTTTGAGGAGCATAGGTGTTAGCTCTTCTCTAAATGTTTGATAGAATTTGCCTGTGAATCCATCTGGTCCTGGCTTTGGTTTGTTGGATGATTTTTAATCACAGTTTCAATTTCAGTGCTTGTGATTGGTTTGTTCATATTTTCTATTTCTTCCTTGTTCAGTCTCGCAAGTTGTGCATTTCTAAGAATTTGTCCATTTCTTCCAGGTTGTCCATTTTATTCGCAATAGTTGCTTGCAGTAATCCCTTATGATCCTTTGTATTTCTGCAGTGTCAGTTGTTACTTTTCCTTTTTCATTTCTAATTCTGTTGCTTTGAGTCTTCTCCCTTTTTTTCTTGATGAGTCTGGCTAATGGTTTATCAATTTTGTTTATCTTCTCAAAGAACCAGCTTTTTATTGACCTTTGCTATTGTTTCCTTCATTCCATTGTCATTTATTTCTGATCTGTTCTTTATGACTTCTTTCCTTCTGCTAAGTTCGGGGTTTTTTTGACCTTCTTTCTCTAATTGCTTTAGGTGTAAAGTTAGGTTGGTTATTTGAGATTTTTCTTGTTTCTTGAGGTAGCATTATATTGCTATAAACTTCCTTATTAGAACTGCTTTTGCTGTATCCAATAGGTTTTGGGTCGGCGTGTTTTCATTGTCATTTGTTTATTGGTAGTTTTTGATTTCCTCTTTGATTTCTTCAGTGATCTCTTGGTTATTTAATAGCATATTGTTTAGCCTCCATGTGTTTGTATTTTTTACATTTTTCTTTCCTGTAATTGGTATCTAGTCTCATAGCATTGTGGTTGGAAAATATACTTGATACGATTTCAATTTTCTTAAATTTACCAAGGCTTGATTTGTGACCCAAGATATGATCAATCCTGGAGAATGTTCCATGAGCACTTGAGAAGAAAGTGTATTCTCTTGTTTTTGGATGGAGTGTCCTTTAAATATCAATTAAGTCCATCTTGTTTAATGTATCATTTAAAGCTTGTGTTTCCTTATTTATTTTCATTTTAGATGGTCTGTCCATTGGTGAAAGTGGGGTGCTAAAGTCCCCTACTATGATTATGTTACTGTCGATTTCCCCTTTTAAGGCTGTTAGCATTTGCCTTATGTATTGAGGTGTTCCTATGTTGGGTGCATAAATATTTACAATTGTTATATATTCTTCTTGGATTGATCCCTTGACCATTATGCAGTGTCCTTCTTTGTCTCTTGTAATAGTCTTTAATTTAAATTCTATTTTGTCTGATATGAGAATTGCTACTCCAGCTTTCTTTTGTTTTCCACTTGCATGGAATATCTTTTTGCATCCCCTCACTTTCAGTCTGTATGTGTCCCTAGGTCTGAAGTGGGTATCTTGTAGACAGCATATATACAGGTCTTGTTTTATATCCATTCAGCCAGTCTATGTGTTTTGGTTGGAGCATTTAATCCATTTACATTTAAGATAATTATGAATATGTATGTTCCTATTACCATTTTCTTAATTGTTTTGGGTTTGTTATTGTAGATCTTTTCCTTCTCTTATGTTTCCTGCCTAGAGAAGTTCCTTTAGCATTTGCTGTAAAGCTGGTTTGGTGTTGCGGAATTCCCTTAGCTTTTGTTTGTAAAGCTTTTAATTTCTCTGTTGAATCTGAATGAGATCCTTGCTTGGTAGAATAATCTTGGTTGTAGGGTTTTCCTTTTCATCACTTTAATTATGTCTTGCCACTCCATTCTAGTTACAGAGGTTCTGCTGAAAAATCAGCTGTTAACATTATGGGTATTCCCTTGTATGTTATTTGTTGCTTTTCCCTTGCAGCTTTTAATATTCTTCCTTTGTATTTAAAGTTTGATAGTTTGATTTATATGTGTCTTGGCATGTTTATCCTTGGATTTATCCTGTGTGGGACTCTTTGCACTTCCTGGACTTGATTGACTATTTCCTTTCCCATATTCGGGAAATTTCCATCTATAATCTCTTCAAATATTTTCTCAGTTCCTTTGTTTTTCTATTCTTCTTCTGGGACCCTATAATTTGCATGTTGGTGTGTTTAATGTTTTCCCAGAGGTCTCTCTGACTGTCCTCAATTCTTTTCATTCTTTTTTCTTATTCTGCTCTGCTGTAGTTATTTCCACTCTTTTATCTTCCAGATCATTTATCTGTTCTGCCTCAGTTATTCTGTTATTGATTCCTTCTAGAGAATTTTTAGTTTCATTGATTGTGTTGTTCATCATTGTTTGCTTGCTCTTTAGTTCTTCTAGGTCCTTGTTAAACGTTTCTTGTATTTTCTCCATTCTATTTCCATGATTTTGGATTATCCTTACTATTATTACTCTGAATTCTTTTTCAGGTAGACTGCCTATTTCCTCTTCATTTGTTTGGTCTGGTGGCTTGTTACCTTGCTCTTTCATCTGCTGCATATTTCTCTGTCTTCTCATTTTGTTTAACTTACTGTGTTTGGGGTCTCCTTTTTGCAGGCTGCAGGTCCATAGTTCCCTTTGGTTTTGGTGTCTCCCCCCAGTGGCTAAGGTTGGTTCAGTGGGTTGTGTAGGTTTCCTAGTGGAGGGGACTGGTGCCTGTGTTCTGGTGGATGAGGCTGGATCTTGTCTTTCTGGTGGGCAGGACCACACCCAGTGGTGTGTTTTCGGGTGGCTGTGAACTTATTATGATTTTAGGCAGCCTCTCTGCTAATGGGTCAGGTTGTGTTCCTGTCTTGCTAGTTGTTTGACATGGGGTGTCCAGCACTGGATTTTGCTGGTCGTTGATTGAAGTTGTGTCTTAGTCTTGAGATAGACATCTCTGGGAGATCTCTCACCAGTTGATATTACATGGGCCTGGGAGGTCTCTGGTGGTCCAATGTCCTGAAGTTGGCTCTCCCATCTCCAAGGCTCAGGCCTGACACCCAGCTGCAGCACTAAGACTCTGTCAGCCACACTACTCAGAAGACAAGGGAGAAAAATAGAGATAAATAAAATAAAATAAAATTAAATTAAATTAAAAAGTTATTAATATAAAAAAATTTAAAAAATATTGTTAAATAAAAAAGTAATAAAAAGAAGACAAGAGTAACCAAACCAATAAAAAAATCCACCAGTGATAACAAGCACAAGAAACTAAACTAAGATAAACATATAAATCAGAAACTAGTCAGTTGCATACAGCAAACCCCAAGTCTACAGTTGTTCCCTTTCCACCACCTCAATTTTGGGATGATTCGTTGTCTATTCAGGTATTCCCCAGATGCAGGGTACATCAAGTTGATTGTGGAGATTTAATCTGCTGCCCCTGAGGCTACTGGGAGAGATTCCTCTTTCTCTTCTTTGTTCGCACAGCTCCTGGTGTTCAGCTTTGGATTTGTCCCTGCCTCTGCATGTAGGTCACCTGAGGGCATCTCTTCTTCGCTGAGACAGGACGGGGTTAAAGGAGCAGCTGATTCCAGGGCTCTGGCTCTCTCAGTCCAAGGGGAAGGAGGGGTATGGAATGTGGGGCGAGCCTGTGGTGGCAGAGGTTGGCCTGAAGTTGCAACGGCCTGAGGCACACCATGTGTTCTCCTGAGATAGTGTCCCTGGATCACGGGACCCTGGCAGTGGCGGGCTGCACAGGATCCTGGGAGGGGAGGTATGGATAGTGACCTGTGCTTTCACATAGGCTTCTTGGTGGCTGCAGCAGTAGCCTTAGTGTCTCATGCCCATCTCTGGTGTCTGCACTGATAGCCATGGCTCGCGCCTATCTCTGGAGCTCATTTAGGTGGTGCTCTGAATCCCCTCTCCTTGTGCACCCTGAAACAATGTTCTCTTGCCTCTTAGGCAGTTCCAGACTTTTTCCTGGACTCCCTCCCGTCTAGCTGTGGTGCACTAGCCCCCTTCAGGCTGTGTTCATGCAGCCAACCCCAGTTTTCTCCCTGGTTCTGACCTCTGAACCTGTAGATTCATCTCCCAGCTCCTACCCGCCCTGGTGGGTGAACAGACAAGCCTCTCAGGCTGGTGAGTACTGGTCAGCACCAATCCTCTGTGCGGGAATCTTTCCACTTTGCCCTCTACACCACTGTAGCTGCGCTCTCCTCCGTGGCTCCAAAGCTTCCTCCCCACCACCCCCCCATCTCTGCCAGTGAAAGGGCTTCCTAGTGTGTGGAAACTTTTCATCCTTCACATCTCCCTCCCAGAGGTGCAGGTCCAGTCCCTATTCTTTTGTCTCTGTTTTTTCTTTTTTCTTTTGCTCTACCCAGGTACGTGGGGAGTTTCTTGCCTTTTGGGATGTCTGAGGTCTTTTGCCAGCATTCAGTAGGTGTTTTGTAGGAGTTGTTCCACATGTAGATGTAATTTTGATGTGTTTGTGGGGATGAAGGTGATCTCCATGTCTTACTCCTCTGCCATCTTTCAAGTAATTTTTGATTACTTTTAGCCCTACATTTTTTCTAATTGAATTAAATTAAAAACGTGTTTTTCCATGTTATTTTGGAGCTAAGTGTCATACCAAAGTGCAATGTGAAACTATTAAAGTTAAATATTTGGTAGAAAATAAATAAATTTGCTTAGACTAAATATCTATGAAACCATTATAATTTTCCTTTTAACCAAGTATAAACGTGAATATTTTTATTTCTCTGTGTTCCACAGAATACACCTAGGATTATAATTGTGTAGAAGAAAGGGTTGGTAGATCTGGCATTCTACGTTTGACTGAACCCCTGTTTAAGTATGTGACTTCAGGATAATCCATGATTTCTTTATCCATTGTACAGTTCTGTTTGTAAGGAGAAGTAACTCATTTAACTCTGCTATTTGTAATTAAACTGTTTTGAGTGTGTTTGATCTTCAATATTTGATTTAATCATTATAGATTTATTTAACAGCATGGAGAGTATAAATTCAGAATGTATGATGCAATTATTATAACTTAATTCCATCTTAGTTGACTTTTAAAAGCTGGAATTTAATGCACTTATATAAAAGGGGAACCCTAGTTAATATACAATAAAATTATATGATAATTACTTAAACTTAGGCTATAAATGTAAATTACATTCTTATTAGCATATAAAACTTTCAGTATTACTGTTGTCAAGATATTTAGGCATAGCCATAAAGCATAGTTACTGCTAGAGCTATTTTTTTTTTTTTTATAAAAATGGGATTATCTTTATTATGTTTTCTGGTGGCACTGAAAATGTATTTAATTAGCTTCTTAAAAAACAATTATGTGAAGTGGAGATTAAGATATGGTCATTATCAGCATTGCCTAAAATTTTATCTCACACACACATATAGCAATATACACATGTGCACATGTACAGATATATGTAGCTCATGAAACATATACACAAGAATTGATCAATATGTTAATATAAACATTTAAATCAACTCTGATACTTGATAATTACATAAATTAGTATCTATTTGAAAAGAAATACCCATATGAGGCCATTGAGATCACAAGGTTTTAAGGGTGCTGAAATTTACTAGCAAGATTCAATAACAAATTTTTAGCAGAAATTGAGGAATTGAACATAAATAGCTCATATAAAATTAAATAGACATTTAAAATTAAATACATAATCATTAATGCACTTAAACAAAGCATTCCCATTTACTTACTTTTACAAATGAATCTATAGGCTTACTCAAGATATTTTCTTATTCATATTGAAAGTGAGACTATATTTTACTGATCAACTGAAGAGTGGAAAATTATCCAAATCTTTGTACAAGTTTAAAAAAGAAATACTGCCTTTATGCTTATAACAAAATGTGCAGTCAAAATGCGTTATGCTAAGTACTAATTTACATTTCAATTTTGTTTTCAAGTATTATTTTCATAGCTATAACTAATTCAACTGAAAGTAATGGAAATCAAGCAGCAGTCATCTCTTGAGCTATAGATTCTGAAGACCTATTTGGAAAATAAAATGGAACAAATAAATCTATTACAGTAGAGAAAATGTGCAAATATAATTTAAAGGTGGAACAGTCTTGCACTTATTTGTAATGTGCAAGGCAAAATTTGTGAACCTCAGATATTTGTGACTACTCCTTATTTTTGTGAATAAAACTTTCCACACTTCTGCTTTTCTTACCTAATCTGTGTTCCCTTTTCTATTTTTCTCATTCTCCTGCCTCTTTGATATCCTAAGTTTGAGTCTCTCTATAGCCTTTCCTTTGACAATCATATCCACTCCTGCAAATTCTATCATAAGTGTTGTGAAAATGCTTTACTCGTCAGGGTTAAACTGAACCTGACTCTGAAAACAGTTACTCATAGAACCAGCAGGATTGCTGGAGAAGCAGCTCTTTGCAAGAGAAGACAAGATAGGCAAAACCTTGACACAAGAACATTTACTTGGGATGCCATCACTAGCCTTGCCACAGTTAGAAACTAGTGTAATGTAGTCAGTCTGATACTATCTCAGACCCTCTGCCTTTGGCACATTCTCTCAAGATGTTAAGTATCATTCAGGAGGATTCAGTTGGCCATGCTTGGGTCACATGGCCACGCTCCAGCTCTCTAGGATGGGTAAAAGAAAGGTCTTCATTCTCTCAAGATAGGTGGTGTCACGTAGCCTCCTAATTTTCTATCTACTTGTTACTTGTTTCCCCCTGGACTTCCTAATTAACATTGAAATTCATCATCTTATATAGATAACAAATTTCCCAATGATTTTTTTTTCTTCTGACATCTTGATCTTCACTCACACCTGAGTTTACATGTTGACGAGGAGTGAAGAAGAATGCACTGTCCTGGCCAGAGAGAGATCAGAAGCGTGGGAGAGCTCCTACCATGGGCTGTGCTCTCATGGGAGAAGCACAACTCTATTCATTGAAATAGTTTTATGCAAATTCGTGGGGGGAAGGATTCAGTGTAAGGTATGTTAAAAGTCATCATAATTTTTTCTCTTAAGAATGTTCTTTCTAAAGCACAACAGCAATCACACTACTTTCTGTTTTAAGAACTTAATTGTTCATCTGTTACCACTGTAGAACAAAATTATAGTCTTTCTCATTGGATTGAAAGTCCCACAAGATTTACCTTTCATTGACCATTACAATTTCACTTCTTGCTAATCAAAATTCTTCACCTTTAAGCATACCAAAAATTTACATGGATCACAACATTCACTGAATTGATACCTTTCTTCACAACGTGCCCTCCAACTATATAGTTATCTCAATTGTTCTTATAAATATCCTATAATATTCATGAAGATTTAAAGCCTTTCTTGGTTGCCTTGACCTGAGGAATTGTCTTCAGAGATATCTATTAGTGATCCATTAACTGTCCATTATTTATTATCCATTTAGCACTCACCCATTTGTTTTAAGGGCAATGAAAATATTTTCTTCTTATTTTCTGCTCAGTTTATCATACATAGAGTAGATGCTACAATTTTATGTTTCAAAATTCAAAAGTAAATAAATACTTTTCTTGCTGTGTAAGATACTAATTTATCATTTCAATTTTCATAGAATATAAGTTTAAAATATAAAAGTGAGTTGTTTAATAAAGAATGGCAAAATATTTTGATAAAGAAAAGAAAAACAGTATGTCAATGACAGTTTTACCAATTTGTACATTTTCTTGGATAGAGAACAGAACAGCTCACATATAGTTAATACATTTTTAATTCAATTATGTACTCTTTCATGAATTTTTATATTGCTTATCATAAAAATGTCTACCTGGCTATTTTATAATTAAAATTAAATTGAATTCCCTAATGGGTTTTAGATTCATAAGTATCTTATAGTAAAACTATATCAAAGTATTTCTATAAAAGTATAAGTAGAAAAAAAATATAATATGTAGGGATATTTGGGTCAGTCTTACTCAGATTTCTTTTTTTTCCTTTAAGTAGAATCAAAGTAACAGTACTAGGAGTTATATATCTATTGTTTTTTCAAGGTGTCTCTATTTTTCAGAAACATTACAAAAATAACAAAACCATGCACAAGTATAATAATTGAGAGTACATCATGAGTGTTTTATTATTATTTTTGATAGAGCTATTTCGCACATCATTTTGGAATGATTTAAACACGAAAAGCCTTTGTATTCTAAAAATTTATTGACCTGTAAATCTAGAGTGTCTGCACTCTTGCTTCCATTTTTGTTGTTTTTCCTGGGCAAATCCCTATGCCTGTCCTTGCTGCCTTCTCTTTCAATCTTTTTACACTCTTTAAACCACTTCTATATATTTGCTCCATCTATTATGATCTATCATATCTTTAAAACCTGTCTTTGCCTTTTTTCTTCTCATTTACCTGAAGTATCTCAGATCAGTTAACATACCAATCTTCAGCCTGCCTCTCACTGAAGACACTGATCTCATTTCCTTTCCAGGTCTTCCTCTTCCCCCCTGAACCTTGACACAGGGCAACCTCCCCGAGAGGATCGGCATAGGCAACTTTCTCTGAGAACATCACCGTCTTCATTCTCAAAATCAGTGATCTTCCTCAGCCACATTTCCTTTAATCTCGCTACAGTGTTTACTGCCCTTCTTCTCCCCTGCTTCTTAAATGCATTGCCTACTCTGGCTGTTACTTTCCTTTCTAAATCCCCCTCCTATCTTTCTGAGCATTATTTGCTGGTGGCGTTTTGCATAGAATACCCTCTGACAGAATAAATTATATTCTAACTCTTTAGAATTTCATTATAAATACAGGTCTTGGTTACAACCAGTAGAATTCAATGCTGGGTAATTTAGTAAATGCACACACATACTACATGTGCACACACATGTGTATGTATGCACACATGTATATGCATATATGTATGTATGTATAAATGTGTATATGTATAGACATACACCAAGGGGCTTTTATCAAAAAGATATTGAGGGGAAAAGCTGAAGAGATTTCAGAAAGGACACGTTTCAGAAAGGTCAACAGTAACAGAACTAATGATGGTGTTTAGGTGCTGCCATTCCCATGGGCATGTTCCAAATATTCCTTGCTTTATATGTCTTTTAGCTGAAGATGCAAACTTTAGGAAGCTAGCATCTGATTTGCATAGATGGGGTCAGGAAAGGTGATACAGCTTAACACTACCGAAAATTTAGTGTATAAGTGCTAAGTGCCAAAAACAAAATTCAGATGTTATTAGAGAATAAGGAGAAGTAAATACAGGGAAGGCAGAAACAGCAGATGTCCACTGTATGTGCCTTTCCTTGTCCTCTCAGAAAGCTCCCTGGCTCTGAGGGAGCTGGCAGAGAGAGGGAGGCCAGGGCAGCTGACTGGTGCAGTGTTTATGTCCTGCACGTCCAGAACCCAGTCTTGTATATCCTTCCAGCTCTGATCAGTGACACACCATCTATTTGCCTGAAAAGAGGAAACGATAGTGATAGTCTGATATTGGAACTCAATTATGTATCACACTAAATACATTGAACTAAAGCATGAAGAAATAATATATCTCCAGAGCCATTTTAATTGAGTACTACTCTTTGTCCTAAATCATCCAGAGATGGTGAGACACATTCACAGACCAAAAAGAAGGAAGTAAACAAATCAATGTTTTTGTTATAAGGACTCCTCCATTCGGATCAGATGTTCGGCTTTTTGATAAGTATGTATGTGCATATAGTTGTAGTGACTTTCTCTTCTGTTTCTTGGAATCTTGAGTTTCAGCTACATTATGATCTTAACTGGACAAAACAGTTTTACATAAATAACTATTGTTGCTTTGCAGAGATGATTATTTTTTATTTGTACAAGATTCTTTTTGCCTACTATATAACATAGTTCAGACCTTTAAAATCAACCGTTAATATCCCTTGTCATTTCTACTAGTAATTAGAAAAAGGCTTAGCAGGAGAGAAGAAAGAAGACGGAGCAGATATGGCGGAAGCATCACCTAAGGAGTGTGGGTTCTGGATGTCCTGGACACTCAGGCTTCCCTGAGTGGGCAGTCAAGTGGTGCCTGGGGTGCATGGGCTCCCCTTGCTCGGTGGGTTCTGACTCTGGCATATTTTAGAACTAATCATTAATGCTTTCTTTCCATTGACCCATATGGGAAAGAGATATAGATTCACAAATTGAGACCAAAGCAAAATTGAAGATCAGATGAATTTCCACCCTGATATAACTAAGCATCTGACCTATATTTTGGTATTTAGCAAGTAAATACTTAAAATTTCAATATGAATTTTGATTTTATAACATAATAAAATATAAAACATTTACTTTTGGTGCAGTGCACTAATAATCACCTTTGTAATCCAATTTTTCACAGAAGGGTTTTTGACTTTATTAAATAGTTGTTTTTTAAATGAAGTCTGTCTCTTTCAGTATTGTATAATCTTTTCAGGTATATCTTTCTTTTTTATTGGAGTATAATTGCTTTACAGTGTTGTGTTAGTCTCTGCTGTACAATGAAGTGAAGCAGCTATATGTATACATATATCCCCTCCTTCTTGGACCTCCCTTCCCACCCAGTCCCACCCATCCAGGTCATCACAGAGCACCGAGTTGAGCTCCCTGTGGTATACAGCAGGTTCCCACTAGCTATCTATTTTATACACGGTAGTGTATTTATGTCAAACCTAATCTCCCAGTCTGTCCCACCCTCCCCTTGCCCTGCCCCATGTTCACACGTCCGTTCTCTACGTCTGCATTTCTATTCCTGCTCAGCAAATAGGTTCAAATGTACCACTTTTGTAGATTCCACGTATATACTTTAATATATGGTATTTGTTTTTCTCTTTCTGACTTACTTCACCCTGTATGACAGACTCTAGGTCCAACCACACCTCTACAAATAACCCAATTTCATTTCTTTCTAAGGCTGGGCATTATTCCATTATATATATGTACCACATCTTCTTTATCCATTCGTCTCTTGATGGACATTTAGCTTGTTTCTGTGGCCTGGCTATTGTAAATAGTCCTTCAATGAACATCAGGCTGCATGTGTCTTTTTGAATTATGGTTTTCTCAGGGTATATGCCCAATAGTGGGATTGCTGGGTCATATGGTAGTTCTATTTTTAGTTTTTTAAGGAACCTTATTCCTGTTCCTCACAGTGACTGTATCAATCTACATCCCCACCAACAATGCAGGAGGGTTCCCTTTTCTCCGCACCCTCTCCAACGTTTATTGTTTGTAGATTTTTTGATGATGGCCATTCTGACCGTGTGAGGTGATACCTCATTGTAGTTTTGATTTGCATTTCTCTAATAATAAGTGATGTTGAGCAGCTTTTCATGTGCCTCTTGGCCATCTGTATGTCTTCTTTGGAGAATGTCTATTTAGGTCTCAAAATGGATTAAAGAAATAATGTAAGACCAAACACTATAAAACTCTTAGAGGAAAACATAGGAAAAGCATTCTTTGAAATAAATGACAGCAAGATCTTTTATGATCCATCTCCTAGAGTAATGAAAATAAAAACAAAAATAAGCAAATGGGACCTAATTAAGCTTAAAATCTTTTGCACAGCAAAGGAAACCATAAACAAGACAAAAATACAACCCTCAGAATGGGAGAAAATATTTGCAAATGAAGCAACAGACAAAGGATTAATATCCAAAATATACAAACAGCTCATGCAGCTCAATATCAAAAAAAAAAAAAAAAATCAGAGAACCCAAACAGGTATATCTTTATCTTCTTAAGAAAAAAATGAAATGAAAAGCATTCATAAATGAATTATGTTCTATAATTTTAAGAGTTTCATATATCATATCAAAAATAACAGAATTCAGATTGTGAAATGTAATATTAACATTTTCACTATGAATTTCACTCTTTCATGCTATGAATATCTCTTCAATGTACATGATAACCTGAATTTTCATTAATATTTGATAAACTAACATAGTGTCTGAAAATTAGTCATGAACATTTTCATTGAAAAATATCTTGTTCATGAAATTGCATGTGGATTTTATATCATTGTATGATATTCTCCCCTCTGTGCTTTTTGTAGATGTAAATAATTTGAATGTATTTGTCTTTCCCATGTTTATTTCAAGCAGACTTCAAATTATCACTACCAGTATGCAAACATTTACTGCTAGACTAAATTTCCTACCCGGTGAATTTGAATATCAATTATAGAATTTAGGAGAACCAAATAATAAAGTGAAGGAGAAAAAAAATTGATTCTCAGTATTCATTGAAAACAGTAATGCCCTTATCAAAATTTGTGTGGTAGAAGGGAATTAGACACACCAGTCTTCATAAATTGACTTAGCTTTTGCCTATGTCATTGCAAAACTAGCACTAACAAAAAGTTTGCAGTTATGTTTTTCTTTTCTTTTTTATTATGTGCAATTAGTAAAAATATCACATATGTATGTAATCGTTACCATTCTAGAGCAGAACAATAGCCATCTGTTCATGATTATTTTTTGTGATATAAAATTGCTCCTGAGAAGGACTCAGTCTTCCTTGATATACATAGTTGCAAACTACCCTGTCACCACAGAGAAATTATTTCACACCATATTATATTCATTAGTGTGCACCCTGTAGAGTGGGAATTGATCATTATTTTAATGTAGCCATGATGACAGTCTATATTTTCTAATTTCATCAAATCCATTGGATACAATCGAGGTTTGTTTCCATAGCAACCATGAGTGAGAGGAAGAACTACAGTACAGGTATATCCTGCACTTCAAAGAAGATGAAATTTCAAAAACGGGGGGGGGGTAGGTGAATTCTGGGACGAGGGGATTCTGATTTAATAGCCAACAAGAAGTGTCTATGAATCTTTGACCAAGGACTACACATTAAATAATTTACTACACTGTCAGGCAGACAAATCATGAAGAAGCAATAACTTCCAGGATAAAATTTGACTGTTCCAGGAAACACAGTGCGTTCAAATTTGCTACAAGGCTGAAAAACTTTTTTAAATCTAAAATTTGAGGATGATAGAATAACCATGACAGTTTAAAAAAAAAAATCAGGCTAGGGTCTTGCCACTGCTCTGTAATTGTGAAACTGTAATTTTTATAATTTACAATTTCTGTAACTTAAAAAGAAAACTCATTTAAAACCAACATTCTTATTATTTTCAAGTTGCCAGAACAAAAATTTGCAACCTCTTTCCACAGGAAGGAGTAAAGATGAGTTATGAGAGACAGAAGAAATGATATCTTATTGATCCATTCTGAGAAGGTAGCAAAGACCTGCCTAGAGAATAACCTAGAAAAAAGTTGTAAATTCTGGAAAAAAAGCAGGAGAATAGCAGCTAAGGTCACAGTGCTTAATCTAAAGATACTAGTAAGGAAATTAACTCTTTTTCCCTGAAGACCCAGTGGAGTCCCTCTAGTACTGATGAGAAGAGAGGCTTGGAGGAGAGCCAGGGTAGCAATTGAACAGCGACGCTTTGCATCACTGATCGCCTAAGCCTGAATGTGATGTAATGTAATCCACAGAAACAAAAGCCCTTTGGGGTCCTCGATAACTTTTAACAGTATAAGAAAGTTCTGAGATCAACAGGATTGAAAGCCACTGGTCTGTGGTATTAAATCTTCTAAAAATACAGCAACAACTTGAGCCCAAGACTACAGAAAACGCATAAAGAGAGAAGACATCACGCCAGTCACATCATTTTAGGGCTTGAATGAAAATTAGAGCTTATTCGTCTATACAGAACTCATTTAAGGATGAGGAAACTGAGACCTAAGGCGTGAACAACTACCTAGAATTTTACATTGGAAAAAGCACCCACTGTTCTTGACCCTAAAGCAATGCTCTTTCAGTTATTCTACATTGCTTTATTTAAAATGTATATTTTTTATTTAGCTTTAAATGGGCAATATTACATTGTTTTAATCAATATGAGTGACTAAAGACAAGAATTTTCTTGTTTATTTTTGTAACATTTCACAGTTTTCTCAGATATATGCTTCTTTCTTTCACTTACAAAAATATTTTAAAAAGCAAGATAGAACACATATTTTTTTGTTATACACCCAGTTTCATTAAGTTGCCACTAGTTGCACCTCTGTTAACATTATAACATATGGATGGACATTCAGAATGTTAGACACTCAAACTACTAGAGTAGTAGTAAGCATAATCCAACCAGTAGTAAGCATAATCTAACCAGTAGTAAACATAATCTAACCATAATCTAATCTTCAGTAAGGCTAGAAAAACACCAATCCTATTCAGGAATGGTTTCAAGTGTGAAAAGCCCTTCACATTCCTTTACCACTTTATGTAAAGATGAGTTCTTTCCGTCTGGCCTCTTTATTTGTGGTAGCAGCTCTTCATTATTTTTTTAAAAAAGCAAAACAAAACAAAGCAAGCTCATTGTTATAGAAACCTGACCCCAATAAAATTCTGTAGATAATTGACCAGTAAATTTTTTTTCTAAATTTGGAGATAAAGGAAAGAATGAGGATCCCTTCCCTCCCTGAGTTTCTATGTATTTGTTGACCTCACTTGAGTCTCCACGTTTTAGAATCATTTAGTCCAACCCTTACCCAGTTGACTTTCATCTCTAAGAAACAAGATGTTTTCAATTTGAAAAAACAAAAACAAAAAAAACTATGATATAGACAGTCTCTCATTATGGTCTTCATATGGAAATCAAACTTCACTCCCCTCTCCAACTTCACCAGAAACTTCCTTGTATGATAGACAGTCTCTTCTACATTGTGTGTGCGTTTATGGGATGGATAATTTGAACAATTAGATAGACAGGATTTTTATGAAGGTTATTTTGAAGTGTTGAAACTATTGCTTCTCACTGGTATACAATAGATCTATGAAGACTTCAATTTCTCCTCTCATCAGTTTTTACTCAAATATTTCCCTTAAATAACAAAATTTTCTATTATGTTTCTCATTTAAAACATCTTGTATAGGAAGATTCACGTCCAAATATTTTTTGGTAAGAAGATAAGTGATCACTTTGTTTACCAGTACCAGCTTATCATTTAAAAAAGGTTTAATTTAATTGAACTTTCTGCAATACTACTTGATTAGGGAACTTTAATAAAATTCTAAAGGTCTTTCATGTTCAAGAGAAAGAACCTAGCCTTAACGGGATTGCCTTCACAACTAATGTACTAGCTATGAATTCAGCCTTGAACTTTCTATGTGAAGTAAGGTTGGGATCACAGGAGAAGAGGGGGCGCTTTTTTTTTAAATCTGAGTAAACGTTATTAAAGTTACTTTTCCAGAAAATATATTCAGTAAGTGTGGTAATGTAGCAACAAACTTGGGCTCAAACACCTTTGAAATTTTAAAAGTAATATTCAATGATGTTGATCAGGAAATTCTTTCATTGGTGGGATTACTTCCCCAGTTTCCAGAATTGTATCACCTAGAAATATTCTTGGCTTCCTTTCAACGATGGCATATGGTTTTGGTTTTGTATTCACATGATATTTGAGATAATAATGAATAATCCAGACAGGGGCCAGTACATGAGTAAAAGCAAAGATGCTGTGTCGGTACGTCTTATAGATCACGTTCTTCCAGGGGGCCCCGTCCTGCAAAAACTTATTCCAGAACTGCTTCATAGGACACACCCTCCGCCGGGGCAGCACCGGTTCACCAGCGGCTCAGCTCCTGATCCTTCAGCCGTCGCCTTCACAGCTCTCGCAGCTGCTGCGGCCACAGTTTCTCGTGGGGCGTACACCCCGTCGCTGCTGATACCAAGGCAGTAGGATACGGCGCGTCCCCGAGCTGGTGTCTTATCACACTAGCTCCCGCTCTGCAAAGCGACCTTGCAGGACACCAGGGAGCAGCGCGCCGTTATAGAGGGGGTGCTTTTATCGAAGCTGAACGTAATTTCCATGTTATGTCCAGGTTTCACGGGTTTACTAAAAAGGGGATATTTAAACACATAACAATAAAATTATAAAGTAGAGTAGAATCTGTGAAATAATGAACAAAGTTAAGCATTATATTCCTAACTCTATTTGCAGAAATTAAATGGATAGCTTCTTATTCATTGTGTCCAAATATTTTTGTATCTTTAGTATGCTTATTCCAATGGAGTCGGAAAGCAAACTGGGGTGAGGCAGGGGTACCATCTTGCTTCAATCTCCTACTCCAGTTTCAGCTCGTAGCCTAGGATACTTCTCTCCTTACAAGTTGGTGGAATACATAAGGAATACTCTTTGCACAGCTTTCACTTCATTGTCCATACTGTTGCTTTTTCCTCCACATGGGTAGGTAAAATTGATCAGAATCTGGCATTCATTGGTATGAATTAGCTTTCATTCTGTATGGTACAGGTCAATGCTTACACATGTCATGCATGCACCCATCCATCCTTTTTTTTTTCTCTTGGACATGACAATCTTCACATACAACAGCCCTTGTGCCCCTAGTCTCCAGGCAGGAGGACTTTCTGGGCAAGTTATACTCCCAGGCAGGCTGCATGGCAGGGATGAGATGAATTTGGGGGTGAGACACTATTTTACAGCTTCTCTACCTTCAACTTGAAGGTAAGTAGAATGCATTGAGCCTGGTTCTCATGATTTAAAGGTGGGAGGTCAGAGATATGGCTGTGATCTCTGATAATGCTATCTGGCTTTGTCTGGAAACCTAGCACTGTAAAAGAGCCTATACTTGGATGTCTTTTTTTTCTATTGAGATTCCACTAGTGTTTAATAAAGACTGAAGGTAAGAGGAATATGTGATCTGACCCCTAATATCTAACCAAATTCGAGAGAAGACCAATTTTAAAAATCAGTTAAAATTTAAATTACTATTAAGTGATATAGAAGTCTAATTTGTTCAGAGTAAAATGTGTCCATGGCATTTTAAAACATTTAAAAAATTCAAGAGAAGACCAATTTTAAAAATCAGTTAAAACTTAAATTACTATTAAGTGATATAGAAGTCTAATTTGTTCAGAGTAAAATGTGTCCATGGCATTTTAAAACATATCATAATCAGAAGTTATTTTGGTTTTGAAAATCTGACAGCATACAGTTTTCTCTTTGCTTAGAGTAACAGGAAAATAAACAATAGAACTAATATTTCCAATTTATATCTAGTGAACATTTTGATGTATAGAATAGCATTATATGTGCATTGATTCTTGGTCTATTTTGACTTTAATGGAAAGAAAATAAGAATTTTCCTTTCCAATATGTAGTTGCTATTAAGGTTTCTTCAGTTAACTCATTTGTGTGCTAGAAAGCCTAATTATTGTGAGACTTGATACAAAGCAGTCAATATACTTGCTGTCCTGTGTGGTCTGAGCAGTATTAAATGGGTTTCTAGTAAATTACTGCTCATCAAACACAGACATCACTGTGGGTCTGGCATTTCAGAGCTTCCATATTGCCAATCTGGAAAAACAACACTAACTTTTTCATATAAGAGTTAAATAATGAACGGACAAGAGGAAGGCAAATATGATTTTAAAAACCATGAACTCAATCTTTCCAGTTCAAATCAATTGTGAGGTGACGTCATGTGTGTTTAGGGCTGTATTGCTAAATCACATGGATTTAGGAAGCTAATGTTTGATCCTGTGACTTTAAATATATACAAGATCCTGTCACCAAAACCATATCTTCCCTGTTAGATTTCAGTCTCATAAATACTTTGGGAATGAGGAGAAATAATTTTTAAAAAGTGGCAAATCCCAACTTAGGTTATTCTAACTGAGACCAATTCAGTAATGAAATAAAATTATTAAAGTAATCAGAACATTGCCCACTTTGTTTTAAAACATCTTAAAAATAGAGGTTAGCTTCATGGTGACAGAAGACACTCCCCTCGTCTCTCCTTTTCCATCTACAACCAGTAGAATGGAAACAACTCTGCCCAACACACCAGGATGCTGAAGAGGCCACACATCTGTGCATCTGAAGGTGAGTGGACTGGAACGTAGAAGAGGCGGTGCCAGCTGGGCCTCGATCCTGGCCCCCTGGCCGCAGCACCGGATCCCCAAACCCCAAAGACTTGCTATCAGAAGGGAAGAGGCACACGCGGCTCTGGCCTCTGGGACCCAGCGCTCATGGCCATGGGGACCTGGGCAGCAGCAGCAGGACCACGACCCTGGTCCCTCTCGCCAGGGTGGCGCCTGTGACTGTGGACCCCCATTGCAGTGGTGGTGCCGGAGAAGGAGACCCTGAACACAGCGGAGGCCCGCACTATTCCAGCGCACCCAGGGGTGATGCTGGAGACAGCAGTGTCACCAGGAGAAGCAAGACACCAGGAACGCTGGAGGCACAAGCGTGATGATGAGGGCACCAGAGACACCTCGGGCAGAGGCGACCGAGGGTGGACTGTGCTGATTCTCAAATAGAACCAGAGGAGGTGCAGGGAAGAGAAACTGAAAACGTGTGCTACAGCGCCACCTACTGATACACAAAAGAAAGGTCTCTCATTACCAGCCTGCTGAACTGCTTAAATCAAAGTTTAAAAAGCATTACCTAAAAGAAAGGTGTTCACTACTTCCTATGTACAAGAAGAGGAGCAACTAAATAAGCATCACACAAAAAGCATGATAACATGGTAACACAAGAAGAAAATGACAATTCTCCAGGAGCCAAAATTAAAGTCACAGAAGATTGTGATCTGATAGAGAATTCAAAATAGCTGTCATGAAGAAACTCAGTGAGCTACAAGAAAGCTCAGAAAGACAGTTTAATGATCTCAGGAATAAAATTAATGAGCAGAAGAAATACTCTACCAAAGAGAGTGAAACTCTAAAAAAGAACCAGACAGAAATTCTGGAGCTGAAGAATTCAAAAAACAAGACAAGAATGCATTAGAAAACATTGGCAATAGAGCAGACCATATGGAAGAGAGAATTAATGAGCTTAAAGATAGAAATCTAGAAATGATACAGGGAGAAGAGGAAAGATAACCAAGATTGCTTGTTAAAATGAAAAAAATTATTTGAGAACCACCCAACTCTATTAGGAAAGGCAACCTTAGGGTAATGGGTATCCCAGAAGAAAAAAGAGAGGGAGAAGGAAGCAAAGATTTATTTAAAGAAACAATAGCTGAGAACGTCCCAAACCTAGGAAGGAACTAGATATACAAGCTAGCTCCATGAAGCTAAGAGAACACCTAATTACCTCAATGCAAAAAGATCTTTTTCAAGACACACTATATTAAAGCTGTCAGAAGTCTATGATAAAGAATTTTAAAAGCAGCCAGGAAAAATAGGACAGTAACCTACAAAGGACCCCCATATCAGGCAATCAACATACATCTCAGCAGAAACCCTACAGGCCAGGAGAGAATGGAATGACATTCTCAAAATATTGAAAGACAAAAACTATCAGCCAAGAATACTTTCCAGCAAAGTTACCCTTCAGATATGAAGGAAAAATAGACCTTCTAGGACAAACAAAAGCTGAGAGAGCACATTAGCACTAGACCTGCTCTACAGGAAATGTTGAAAGGAGCTCTTCTACCTGAAATGAAAAGGCAAAAATACACAAAACTTTGAGTAAGCTGATAAATAGACATTCAGAATGAGAAAACTGCAATTCTATATCAGAATAGATTGTTAAACATTTAATTATAGGATAAAGATTGAAAGGGAAAAAAGCAGTAAAATTAATTATAGGTACTTCAATTTGGTAATGAACTTACAACATTAAAAAAAGGTAATTTGAGACAAAAAAAAACATAAAAAAGGGAAGAGGAAAAGTAGGGAGCCCACACAGGCAAATGAAGATAAGATGCTATCAGCAGAAAATGGATGATTTTATCTATGTGATTTTTTTTATACAAACCTCATGGTAACCACAAAACATAAATCTAGAGTAGAGATGCAAAACATAAAAAAGCAACTGAGAAAACATCATAATAAACACCAACCCACGTGGCAGACAGAAACACAAGGAATAAGAAACATTGGAGATATAGAGCAATGAGAAAACAGAAGATTGAATGCCAGTACTAAGTTCTCATCTATCAGTAATCACCCTAAATATAAATGGAGTGAATTCACCAATCAAAAGATACAGAGTGGCTGGATGGATTAAAAACACAAGACTGACGTATGCTGCCTTCAGGAGACTCACCTCAGCCCTAAAGACAAACATAGACTCCAGGTGAAGGGATGGGAAATGATACTCCAAGCAAATGGCAGCCGCACAAAAACACATGGAACCATACTCATGTCAGACAAAATAGACTTCAAGTTCAAAGAGGTAACAAGAGAAAGATGGACATTATATGATAAAAGGGACAATCTATCAAGAAAACATAACATATATTAATAAATATGCACCTAACATAGGAGCACCAAAAGATCTAAAACAATTATTAACAGACCTAAAGGAAGAAAATGACAACACAATAATAGTAGGGGATTCATCTCTCCACTTAGATCCGTGGATATATCATCCAGAAAGCAAACAAGGCAACAGTGGCCTTAAATGAAACGTTAGACCAGATGGATTTGATAGATCAGTACAGAACGTTTCATCCAAATGCAACAAGATACACATTCTCCTCAAGTGCCCATGGAATATTCTCAAGGATAGACCATATGTTGGGACACAAAACAAGTCTCAAGAAATTTATGAAGTTTGAAATTACAATATCTTTTAAAATCACAGTGGTATGGAATTAGAAGTCAACTGCAAGGAGAAAGCTGGAAAAATCACAAATATGTGGGGACTAAACCACATGCTACTGAACAACTATGGGGTCAACAAAGAAATCAAAGGAGAAATCAAAAATACCTAAAGACAAATGAAAATGAAAATAAAACATATCAAAATCTATGGGTTGCAGCAAAAGCAGTACTGAGTGTCCTTTGCCTGCTTTAAGAACATTGTGAAGTCCTCTTGGTCCAAGAGTGAAAGTGATACTCTTTAGCTCAGTATCTCAAGTCCCTTATGACCTACCCAGCGAGAGTTGTCCATTCTCAACTCCTGAATTTCTCTTTCTTACCCTCACATGCCTTTTCTGCTTACCTTTCACGTCTGCACTTTTGCAAATCTTATCTCTGCCCCTAAGACCTTTTCCTGTTCTTCTGCCTACAAATGTTTATTCATGATTGAGCACCATGTCAAATGTCACCTCTTCCTATGGAGACCTCTTCCCAAGTCTCCCAAAAAGTAGACCTCAGTGCTCTCACAGCCCTTCATAGCCTTGGTCTGTCTTGCTGGCTAACAGTGAGCTTTCTGGGAGTACTACTGAATACCTAGCATCCAGCACAGTTTCTGGCCCCCATAGTAGTCAGTCAATATTTCTTTGATAAATAAATGAACAAAAAATGTACTGCAATTTTTGAAGAAATATCTTGTTTCTTCATGCTAAATTCTAGCAAAACATTGCTATTTGGTTCCCTATGCTGGGGTCATTCAGCATTATAATTGTCATTGATGAAACTTCCTAAAATGTAAGAGTAATTTTCAAATATCTTAATTTTATAAAAGTCCTCTAAAACTTGAGAAAATAACTATAAAATTAAGAATGATAATAATGCTGAAGACTGAGATAATTAATTTCAAGAATGTGGCTTTTCAGAGACTTAGCTGGATATAAAGACACAACTTGGCATATGTGAGGAGGGCATAGATACTAAGGACCATGACTGGGGTTGGGATGATTCAGAGCCAAGGTAATTCTCTAGCTTGAGGGGCTATATGTCCTCAGTACCCCATGTTTCTGTTTCAGGACAAGTGTTTGGTGGCCAAACAAACAGTTGGACATGAATTACAAGAGTTAGAAAGCCGAATTGGTGGCCTTGACCCCAAATACCTGGCTGGGGGAGTTACCTGTAAGCCCAGTGAACTCTTTCTGAGAAACTCTTATTAACAGTCATTGGAACACTTAGATTCCATAGAAACAGTTTTATAAAAGCTTAAAAACAAGATTTTTCTCAAGAAGCATCATCAGGTTCACACAAGAATGAGTAATCCTTGATTCAGACCCCCTAGAGTTTTATAACATAAAACTTTGAAAGGATGATTTGACCTGGAATTTTTTTTTCTTCAAATCAAGCCAGTTTCCTCAGCCTTAGAAAACACATCCCAAAGACTATCTGTCTTTGAAGTGCTTAGTGTTCCTGCCAGGAGAATTTAACTGCAAAATGTTTTTACAAGTACCTGAAGAAATTGGCTCACTTTGTAAAATTATTTCACATTGGCTACTGAATTAAGTAAAATACCTAACAAAGGAAAAATAACAGCTTTGACAGAACATATATGTTTTATTTTGACAGAATGAAATATCTTAAATGAATTTTTAAGTTTTTGATAATAAAATATCAGCAATCCAAAGGACATATTTATGTTCTGACCTATTGTAACAAGAGGAAGGATGTGAAGTTCATCTAAAAGCAGTAACAAACCATTGAGAACTTACATTGCAGCTCAGATTTATGTCATGAGAAATCAGGCTTTGGTCTACTGTAAGAATAGTCCTGCCTACCTTTGTTCTTGCAATAATTTAAAATTCCTGTGGTGCAGAAATATCACAGATCTACTTTAAGCTTATTTAGTTTTAACCAAATTGGATTTTTTTCATCGTTTCAAAGACTGTTAATGGATCAATTAATGTTACAATTTTCCTGCTGGAATTCTGCACAGGTTGAAAGAAAGCCGTCAATAGCAGGGACCATTTTACCTGAAGTTGATTTACTCCTAATGTAAGACTTAAACATGCACTGTCTTTTAAGAAAAAGAGATATATAAATAAAAGACGGGTATTTTGAAAATTAGTGAATTGTTAATATGGGTACCGTTTGGTATAGTTTAGAAGCAAACAAACAAACAAACATTCCACTGTGCTACTCATTATTTTCTTGGAAAACAATGCACTCAATCATAAGATATCAGTGTCTGGGTTTTTCTAAATTTCCAAGCAATGAATGAATAAATAAAAAGTTAAAATCTAGAATTTAAGATGGGAAAAAATTAGCTTTTGTTTTTGACATTGTCCTAAAATAATGAGAAATAAGGTCTATTTAAGCAAGCCACATAAAAAGAAATGCTGCCAATGTCAGTCTGTTATTTTAGCAACCTTAGTAAGCAAATTGAAGCTCTGCACAGCTAATGTAATCATTGTTATGCAATCAATAATGAAAATAGCCAAAACACTGACTAAACCTTGCCATGACCAATTTAATCCCATCATCTTGACACAATCACGTTGGTTTTCCAAAACAGTTTTCTTTCTGATGGATGCTCTGAGAATGTAAAATAATCCATTTAAGGCTCTTGCAGTAACAATCCAACTCAGTCTGCCTTTGACTTAAAAATATTTATGCATCTTCCACTAACTCACTCCTAGGAGAAACTCACTTCTGTAAACAACAATCTGGGGCTAATCAATATAATAAACTTAACATCACAGCCCACTTGTGATACACATGATGAAGATATTTTAACAACCATTGGTACTTAGTTGACACAGTTCAACTTTGCTATGTCTAGGCAATTCCCTTTCTGAGAAATGCACATTGTTTGAATGTGTGATTAAACCTTTTAAAATCAGGGCATTTGATTAGCAAAGAAAAATAAAATCATTCCAATACAGATTCTAAGCCTATTTTTAAAGCTGCAAAAATTAACCAAGGCATGGGTGCTAGCTTAAACGCAGCTTCATATTTATAACTTGGAGATTTTGTTGTACCTGGAGCATATGTAAATTTGTTGTTGCTAGGAATTTACCAAAGAGTAAATAGGTAAGTGCTACGATGGAGGAAAATTGTGGTCCCTCAAAATTAATAATATTTTGCAAGTGTCCTATTAAACAAAAGAGACCTAGAGCATTTATTTTAATGAGTTTATATAATATATACCATTTGGGATATAAATTCAAAATTATTGAACTACTAGATTTATATAATACGGGTAACAAGTATATCACTGACATTTACAAATAAGGTGAACCTTAAAATATGTATATAATTTTGGGATTGATTTTTATTACTTGAGACCTTAGCAGTTGTCATTAATAATTTTGGAAGAATTAGTATGGTGGTCATTGTGTGCTTCCCAGATCCCCCTTCAGGAATAAAAATCAGACTTCTACAGCTGCTGCAAGTGCTGCTACAAAAAGGCCTCAGCTCTCAGCTTCCCACAGGTATGGCAGAGCTGCGTCAGCCAAGGTCAGGTCTCAGTCCCAGGGCAACATTCATTCACTGAAGTCTTTGTTTGTCAACACCCCTTCCTTTCTAATGTTTGTACAAAGTCATCATAGATAGACTGACCCAGACCTCTAGCCCAAGTGGGTATGATTCTGAAGTGTTATTCCAGCTTCAGAATTTCCCATATTTTTGGCAGGGGTTTCCACTGAGACCACATAATGGCTGAACTTTTTTCCCTTTGTTTAGTCCTACTTGCCTTAGGAAAGTAGAACAATCACCCCCTAATAAACCTCCTGCACAACCATCTCCTTATAGAGTCTGCTTCCCAGGCAACCCAACCTGTGAGACATAGATATTAAGGCCATAAAAAATAATAAAGCCCTTTTCCAATTCTGTAACTACCTAATGTATTTTTGTACAGAAGAGTTGGGCTTAAAATATTAATATTATTGGTCATAAGAATGTGTAAAATAACGTAAGAATAGTTCAAATAATAAGATTAACATGTTCAGAATATGAATATCATAAAAACACTAGATAATATTTCTTTTATTCCACATCCTTATCTCAACCCTTCTTCCAAGGTCAAGCTGTGCCTCTGTGATACATGACCTATCTATACTCTACAATTCTAACCAGGTGTCAGTTTACTTTTCACCTGTTGGTTGCAATCAGTAGAATTCTGATACTCATAAATGGAAAGGTGGTCTACCATCCTTTACTGACTGCTCATTGTCTTTAAAGGAAATGGATTGATTTTGGTGTGCGTATGAGTAGTGTATGTGTTCTATATCTTATTCATAACATTTCTTGACAGACGTTAAAAATAAAACTTGAGAACCTCTGCGGCCAGTGTCCTTGTCCTCACGGTGAGCCACAGCCAGCCCCCGCCTCTGTAGGAGGCCCTCCAACACTAGCAGGGAGAGAGACCTTCAAGATGGCAGAGGAGTATGACGTGGAGATCAACTTCCTCCCGACAAATACATCAGAAATAGATCTACATGTGGAACAACTCCTACAGAACACCTACTGAACGCTGGCAGAAGACCTCAGACCTCCCAAAAGTTTTTCATTCTTTCTTCCTTTTTTTCTGCCTTTTCTTCTGAGCTGTGTGGCTGACAGGGTCTTATGTTCCGGCCGGGTGTGAGGCCTGTGCCTCTGAGGTGGGAGAGGCAAGTTCAGGACACTGGTCCACCAGAGACCTCCTGGCTCTATGTAATATCAAATGGTGAAAGCTCTCCCAGAGATCTCCATCTCAACGCTAAGACCCAGCTCCAGTCAATGACCAGCAAGCTACAGTGCTGGACACCCTATGCCAAACAACTAGCAAGACAGGAACACAACCTCACCCATTAGCTGAGAGGCTGCCTAAAATCGTAATAAGGTCACAGACACCATAAAACACACCACCGGGTGCAGTCCTGCCCACCAGAAAGACAAGATCCAGCCTCATCCATCTGAACACAGGCACCAGTCCCCTCCACTAAAAAACCTACACAACCCACTGAACCAACCTTAGCCACTGGGGGCAGACACCAAAAACAACAGGAACTATGAACCTGCAGCCTGCAAAAAGGAGACCCCAAACACAGTAAGTTAAGCAAAATGGGAAGACACAGAAATGCGAAGTAGATGAAGAAGCAAAGTAAAAACACACCAGACCAAACAAATGAAGAGGAAATAGGCAGTCTACCTGAAAAAGAATTCAAAGAAATGATAGTAAAGATGATCCAAAATCTTGGAAATAGAATAGAGAAAATACAAGAAACGTTTAACAAGGACCCAGAAGAACTAAAGAGCAAACAAACCATGATGAACAACCAATAAATGAAATTAAAAATTCACTAGAAGGAATCAGTAGCAGAATAACTGAGGCAGAAGAATGGATAAGTGACCTGAAGATAAAAGAGTGGAAATAACTACACAGAGCAGAATAAAGAAAAAAGAATGAAAAGAACAGAGGACAGTCCCAGAGACCTCTGGGACAACATTAAACACACCAACATTCGAATTATAGGGGTCCCAGAAGAAGGAGAGAAAAAGAAAGGGACTGAGAAAACATTTGAAGAGATTATAGTTGAAAACTTCTCTAATATGGTAAAGGAAATAGTCAGTCAAGTCCGGGAAGCACAGAGTCCCATACAGGATAAATCCAAGGAGAAACATGCCAAGACACATATTAATCAAACTATCAAAATTTAAATACAAAGAAAAAATATTAAAAACAGCAAGGGAAAACAACAAATATCATACAAGGGAATCCCCATAAGGTTAGCAGCTGATCTTTCAGCAGAAACTCTGCAAGCTAGGAGGGAGTGGCAGGACATATTTAAAATGATGAAAGGGAAAAACCTACAACCAAAATTAATCTACCCAGCAAGGATCTCATTCAGATTTGACAGAGAAATTAAGACCTTTACAGACAAGTAAAAGCTAAGATAATTCAGCACCAACAAACCAGCTTTACAACAAGTGCTAAAGGAACTTCTCTAGGCAGGAAACACAAGAGAAGGAAAAGAGCTACAATAACAAACCCAAAACAATTAAGAAAATAGTAATAGGAACATACATATCGATAACAACCTTAAATGTAAATGGATTAAATGTTCCAACCAAAAGACATAGACTGGCTGAATGAATACAAAAACAAGACCCGTATATATGCTGTCTACAAGAGACCCACTTCAGACCTAAGGACACATACAGACTGAAAGTGAGGGGATGGAAAAAGATATTCCATGCAAATGGAAATCAAAAGAGAGCTGGAGTAGCAATTCTCATATCAGGCAAAATAGACTTTAAAATAAAGACTCTTACAAGAGACAAAGAAGAACACTACATAATGATCAACGGATCAATCCAAGAAGAAGATATAACAATTGTAAATATTTATGCACCCAACATAGGAGAACCTCAATACATAAGGCAAATGCTAACAGCCATAAAAGGGGAAATTGACAGTAACACAATCATAGTAGGGGACTTTAACACCCCACTTTCACTAATGGACAGATCATCTAGAATGAAAATAAATAAGGAAACACAAGCTTTAAATGATACATTAAACAAGATGGACTTAATTGATATTTATAGGACATTCCATCCAAAAACAACAGAATACACTTTCTTCTCAAGTGCTCATGAAACATTGTCCAGGATAGATCATATCTTTGGTCACAATTCAAGCCTTGATAAATTTAAGACAATTGAAATTGTATCAAGTTTCTTTTCCGACCACATTCCTATGAGACTAGATATCAATTACAGGAAAAAAATCTGTAAAAAATACAAACACATGGAGGCTAAACAATACAGTAATTAATAACCAAGGGATCACTGAAGAAATCAAAAAGAGAGTGGCATGGACATATATACATCACCAAATGTAAATTAGCTAGCTAGTGGGAAGCAGCCACATAACACAGGGAGATCAGCTTGGTGCTTTGTGACTACCTAGAGAGGTGGGATAGGGAGGGTGGAAGGGAGGCTCAAGAGGGAGGAGATATGGGGATATATGTATATGTATAGCTGATTCAGTTTGTTATAAAGCAGAAACTAACACACTATTGTAAAGCAATTATACTACAATAAAGATGTTTAAATAAATAAATCAATAAAACTCTCCTTACGGGCCCATAACCTCACAAATCAATTTTTAAAGTACATGTAGACAGCATATATACATTAATTGCAATAGACAAAATTACAACATAACTTATATAATTAATTTTTATAAAAAGGTTATTTAATAACAATAGCTATGTGGCTTACATATAGGTTAATATACTTTAGTGTCAACCCTCTTCCTAAGGAAACTCCTCTGACTCAGGGTCACTGCACTAACCGATTGCACCCTGAATTCTAAGCCGGCAATGCCATTATCTTTTTCTTGGCCCTCCAGAATTAAGAAAGGTAGAGTCTGTTTAGTCAGATGCTGGTAGATACTTGAGCTAAAGGCATGCTGGGTTGAAACTAGAGTTGACCACCATCTTGGTAGAGGAGGCTGTGGAAACCCTGCAGCAGCACTGAGTGAGTAGGTGAGCTCTGGGGTGACGGTCCTCTTCAGCGGATACAGAGGTCCCTGGGCCATCTTTACTTCCTCTGACCTTATGCCTGATGCTCCTCTTTTCCAGGGTGTCGGTCTATCTTTACTAAACCCTTTTACTGCAATTAATTGGAGTAGGTTTCTCTTTTTGGTGACCAACCATGGGCTGAAAAATGTAAATTACAAAATGAAGTTGACTGATAATGACCTTAGGCCAAATATGTATGATAATTTAGATTATTATGCCATAATACTTATTATCTTAAGGTGATATACAATTTAATTCCCTGCTGTTCCAAATTGTGTAAATTATGTAGTTTCAAAGAATTTGATAACTTTTAACACTCCATCCTCAGCTGTGTCCTCCAGAGATTCAACTTTGAATGCAGTTTTATATTCTGGCTAATGTATCTTCTCATACCACATGTCAAAGGAAACTATTGGATGTGGCTATTTCACATTTATCTTCATCTCTCGTAAACATTTAAAAAAAAATAAAAGTAGTAATTTTTGTCAATTTGTTCTAATTTATAATTAGACAAAAATTTAAAAACTCATACAGGATGTTCTGGGGCAAAAAAAGAGAAAAAATGAGGTTGAATTTAGCTAACAAATTAGATTTATTTATGTTCATCATTTTATTCAATTTATTCTTATCATAAATTATTTCATTCAATGTGGACTTTCTCTTTCACTAATTCTTTTTTTTTTTAAATAAATCTTTCACTGATTCTTGAGCTTGCTTTATCTAAAACCTGTTGATTTGCTGTCATCAACAAAATTTCAAAAGCTACCCTGCCCAACATCTCTGCTGCAACAGAGCGAAACGACTGAGAGCATCATACCTCCTCAGAGGCCTTTGCAAAGAGCTCCGCATTTTAGATGAATTAAGCAGATATTCAAACTGGAGGAAACAGCACATTTCTAATACACACAGTAGCTGTGATTTGTTCATCTTATTAGCAAGATACTACTTATTGTTACATAGCAAACAAAAAGCTCTGAAGATTGAAGGCTTGGACATTTTGATTTGGGAGGAGAGACCAGAGGATTATAAAGCTCTCTGAGGCCAGGGGGATTTTCAGGAGTTTATGCAAGGGTCATACATTTACGTACAAAGAGAGAAACCACAAAGATGACAAAGAGCTCAGGGATGTGAGAAGATTATTCTGGCTTGACTCAATAACATGAAGACAGGACACTAAAGTTGTGTAAAGCTCTCACTCCTGAACTGGGGCAGTACATTCAATTGTACAGGCATGGCATGGCAACCAAGAATCCAAGTGCATGTTAAAAACAAAAATGAAATCAGACCCAGACAGTTGTTGGCCAAAACACAGCATGATCTACAAGTGTGAAAGCTGATCAGGGGTTTTCTGGTTAGTCATGGAAATTTCCTGTTCTGTTGAAATAGTGTATGCAAAAGCCAAGAGGCATGAAACATAAGGCAGAGCTCAGGGTATCAGTGAGACTCTGTTTGGAGAGCAGATTTGTTGAACGGAGTTTGGAGAAATGAAGTCAGATATAAATTCACTCATCAGATTGTAAATGGCCTTACCTTCTATGCTTATTTGGACTTCATATCAAACGTTATTGGATATGATTGAAAGTTTTGTTTTAATTGAAATAAAGTTGATGTACAATATTATGTTAGCGTCAGGTGTACTACATAGTGAATTAACATTTGCATACATTATGAAACGATCATCATGATAAGTCTAGTAACCGTCTGTTCCCATACAAACTTATTACAACATTGTGGACCACATTCGTTATGCTGTATATTGCATCCCCACGGCTAGGGGTTTGTACCTCAATCCCCTTCACCTATCTCACCTTCACCCCCACCCACCACTGAAAGTTTTTCAGTGTGATAGTGGAGCATGATTAGTTTCCCCAAATAGAAGATTCATTAAACTAGGAAGGGTGTAGATAATAAGAGGTCAGTTGTAAGGCTGCTGTTGTAATAGGATGAGTAGAAAATGAAGAGGATCTGAATTTTAAGAAAAAAGGAGGATGTAAGAGTTAAAAAAGGTAGAGCAAATGTAACCTGATTATCCTAAACTGGCTATTTGGGAGGAAGGAAGCCATAGATACCAGAACATAAGAGCAGAAGCCACTTGGGTTCAAAAACTGTCCTCAGAACTTAAAAGCTTTGTGACCTTGTTTTTTCTCTGTACTTCAGCTTCCTAATCTGTAAAGTTTTGTAATAATAATTTCAGAACTATCTTATAGAGTATTGTAGGGACAAATCAAATCAAAATATGTAAATCACTTAGAATACTGCCTACATTAATACATGTTAGCATAGCTGTCTTTATAAAGATAATAAATGCTTTCCTACATGGAAGATAGAGAGGTACAAAAACTGCCACAAATAAAAATGGAGAATGCAAGTATCTTTTTAAAAAGTGTGTATTTGACGCACCTCCATTTATACCCAGCGCCGTTGTCTGTATGTATGTCATTACCACTCTTGTTTAAGCAGGCTGGAAAACTTATAGTTGATTTGATTCATCTCTCTTCTTCTACCTTTGCTAAAATAGTTACTAAGATTTCTTATTTCTGAAAACAGACAAATCATCCTCATCAGTCACTGTTTTACGTGGCACTTCCATAGCTCAGTCCAAGTTGTCCTCGGGATGTGCCCAGGTTAATGGCGTAGTTCTGAGCTGCTTTGCTTACCTATCACATTTGTCCATTATGAGACTTCATGTACAGGTCCTTTCACTATGTCACCCTTCTGCCTAAACTGCTCAGTGTAATCTATTCCTTCTGTAATGCCTTCACCCCTCTATTTTTCCTTCCCCCATTCTTTTGCTCATTGCACTCTTGCCTGTGGGTTCTTTGTTGCCTTGTAATCACACTGTGCCATCCTGCTTCAGAGCCCATGTTTTTCTGCTTGCCTGGAATGCTTTTTGTAACTCCTTATCCATGTAAAATATCCACATTCTGTTTCATGTTGCTATATTTTCAGGACAGTATTTGAAGGAAACATAAAAATCTGATATCATCTATGACTCAGAAAATGTATTATTAAATCTTCCAGCAGAAATTTAATTAAGTTTACTGAAATGGCAGACATATTTAGAAATGTTTACTCATTAAAACTAGGGAATCATTAATGATACATGTGTACGAAAGAAAAAGAAAAATATAAGAAACAACAGATAGGTATTCAAGGAAAGAAAAGGTTTAATGCATGATTATATTTGTCTTGTTTACATTGCTCATTTCAGTTCACGCAACTTGACCCGTTCTACTGTTTCTCTCCCCTACAATTAGTCATCCTACAGTTCTACAAAGTAAAGAAGGAAATGCTAAAGCCACAGAACAAAGCATTGCCTTATTTTATTTTTGGCTGCATTAGGTCTTCATTGCTGTGCTTTCTCAGGAAACCATTCATATTGTAGGTTGGAAAATGCCCTGAGAAGACAAAAATATAATATTCATGAGAAATAGAATGGAACTAGCATTTGTGGCCACATACTCCAAGTTTAAGAGTGGTGCTCTTTCCAACCCAGTTACACTAGGAGGAACCAGAGATTGGAAGGAACTAAAGGTTGTAGGCAGAGCCAAGCCCCAGTCAGGGACAGGTTTTTCCCTTTACTCACTGACTCATTCACTCATTCCACTAATAACAACTAATAATTTAGCACTCGGTTTCCATTAAGTGCTGAGTATGAGAGAAAAAAAGTGAATAAAAGGAACTCAGAGTAGAATGGCAGAAACAGAGCAGATAGGGAAGCAGGAAATTATACAACTACGTGGTATATAGTATAGGAAAGAAGACAACGATCCTGAAAGCAGTACATTTTTCCTGGGAAATCAGGAAAGATCTCTCAAAGAGACCAGGTGGTGAAAGCCTGGACTATATAGTATAGAAAATAATGAACTAACTCAAGAGGCTTTTAATCAAGTGAGTGCCACAAGCAGATTTCATGAAAAAAAAAAAAAAAAAAAAAACGAAAAAAAGAGAAAAACTGGTAACTTTGGCTGCTCTGTTGACAGTGAGTTGAGGAGAGACAACCAAGTGATTCGGTCCCAAGAGACCAGTGACAGGCAATTTCCTTCCTTTGTGACTAACAGGACTACCAGTATAGAACGCATGGAAATATATTCTATTCAGAAATTAAGTTTTGTACATTGAATGCAGGAAATCATCTTTGTTACATGTGAGTCTTTCCATCACTATGTGAACAGGAAAAAGATTCAACACCACTGAATTCTGGTGAAGATTCTCTCAGCCATGTGTCTCACAAATAAGCTGAAATAGTACCTTCTTTCAGTGAAAGCTGACCCCTCTGGCAACTGTGGGCTTCCCAGTATCCTGGCCCTGATCACAGATCCCTTGTGCTGTGGAGAAGAAGGCTTTGGAAAAAACTCTTCTTCCAAAGCCTCCTGGGGAGAGAGATGAATGTTAAGTGTAGGGACAAGAGGAGTTCTTCCAGTCATCTCTGATGGCACATTGACTCTGGTTGGATTGTTGAGATCCACTTTGGTAAAGACAGAAGGCGATGGGATGAAAGACCTTGCCTCGTAAACAACATGGGGTCACTGCAGGGGTCTGGTGGCCTTGGAAAATAGCAAGAGGATGGAGAGAGATTCTCAAAGACGCTGATGTATGTACGCTTTACCTAATACAATTTTCTTTCAATGGCATAGTATTCTTTTAACCAAATGTCCTATATTTCTATCATAAAGTGGCCTCCTCTTTTTAAATTTGGGTTTTTATTTTCTTGCAATTTAGTCAATAGTTTGGCTTTTGCCTGTTCTTATTTATAACCCTTCCTCCCTTTTCTAGTTGTGAGCAGATTTTCCCTTTTTATGGGCTTCTGGAAAGTCCCTCTGGATGACTTCTTACATTTAATTATTTTGATTTGCAGCTCTGCTGTTTAGTTTTTATATTCCTTCTTGTTTAGAGTCATACCTGCTGCAGTTTGGTACTTTATTAGCTGTTTATTTTTAAGTGATAAAGTCTCTGAATTAGAAATAAAAATTTAAAACAAAAAGAAAGAAATACCTCTCTTCCTTTTTGTCTTTCAGTACTCCTAGTAGTCCTCTCAGCACAGATGAATTAGCGTGGCAAAATATTTTCTCTACAGGAATTACAACTTCGGAATGCTCTAGGTGCTCTAACCTAGTCTACTGATATTTTCCAAGTCTCTTTCCAATGCCTCTTGAATTTGCTTGCACTTTGACATTACCAGACAGGAGAGAAAGTTGTCTCCATTTTATTTAGAAAGAGATTAGACAATGTGCAACATAAGCAAATATGTTCACAGTTTTCTTCAGAAATTTATAGTATATTATTGTAAATGGACCATGGAAATATAAAATCTGAATTTAAAATACTTTTTGCTAAATGGATGTCAATTCTGGTTAAGGGTTTTTAAATTCAAATTTATGAAACCCTGGTATCTGGTGGTCAGAAAATTGAGCTTTTCAGTATATGTGTGTGCATGTATGCATGTGTGTGTGTGTGTGTTGACTGTACCCAAAAATGTGCATAATATTTCCAAAATGTAAATAAATCCATTTATAATTTATCCAAAATAGAAAAATGTTTGCCAACATATTAGAAGTATAAAAATCTACTATACAAATTCTAATATAAAATCCTCTAACTTCTTTTTTTTTTAATTTTAGTTGTTTTTTAATGTAATATATCTTCTATCACCTTAGATTAATAGACCAATTAATATTCCAGTGATACTTCTAAAAATTTACTAAGTAAAAGGGCAAATATGAACCATTTATTTCCTTTCTAGAATTTTCAGGCTTTAGCTTCTAATGTTTATATTTTTATGTACCACTAGTTGCATATTGTGTTATCTCCTTAGAAAGGTTGTTTCCTTTCTGGATTCATGATTAATCTTTGGAGTACACATGCATCACAAAGGAGGCTGACTAATGAATGGCATAATGACAGTGGCACTAGCACACTTTGGCAAGTCAGGTAAGGCAGTCTTCCAGCAAAGCTATTAATGTCAGAACTAATATAGTTCTCAGAGAATTTTGTTAATTATTATAATGTTTATCCATTTAAAATATCTCTGTCCCTCTCTAGCATGAGGTGAAATTAAAAAGTGAACAATAATGACACTTCCTTCCCACAAAGTGGGAATCTGGGGTCCTGGATAAATTGAAATTTAGGGAGCCTGGCCAAGATAAGTGGGCTGGAGTAGCCAGTGCTGCAGAAACCAAGGGAGCAAAAAAAAAAAAAAAAAAAAAAAAAAAAACAAGGGGGAAAAAAATAGAGAACAAAATAATGTCATTGGCAGCAACATGGATGGACCTAGAGATTGTCATATTGAGTGAAGTAAGTCAGACACAGAAAGACAAATATCATGTGATGTCGCTTATATGTGGAATCTAAAAAAAAAAAAAAAAAAAGGTACAAATGAACTTATTTACAAAACAGAAGTAGAGTCATGGATGTAGAACACAAACTTATGGTTACCAGGGGATAAGGGGGGAGGGATAAATTGGGAGATTGACATATACACACACTATACACTATACATACATATACACACTATATGTAAAATAGGTAACTAATAAGAACCTGCACAGGGAACTCTACTCAATACTCTGTAATGGCCTACATGGGAAAAAAATCAAAAAAAAAAAAGAGTAGGGGTGACTCACAAACTGGAGAACACTTATACCACAGAAGTCCACTCACTGGAGTGAAGGTTCTGAACCCCATTTCAGGCTTCTGAACCTGGGGGCTGGCAACAGGAGGAGGAATTCCCATAGAATCAGACTTTGAAGGCAAGCAGGAGTTGATTGCAGAACTTTGACAGGACTGGGGGAAACAGAGACTCCACTCTTGGAGGGCAAAGTAGTGTGCGCATCGGGACCCAGGGGAAGGGGCAGTGACCCCATAGGAGACTGAACCAGACCTACCTGCTAGTGTTGGAGGGTCTCCTGCAGAGGCGGGTGATGGCTGTGGTTCACCATGGGGGCAAGGACACTGGCAGCAGAAGTTCTGGGAAGAACTCCTTGGTGTGAGCCCTCCCAGAGTCCGCCATTAGCCCCACCAAAGAGCCCGGGTAGGCTCCAGTGTTGGGTCGCCTCAGGCCAAACAACCAACAGGGGGGGAACCTAGCCCCACCCATCAGCAGACAAGCAGACTAAAGTTTTACTGAGCTCTGCCCACCAGTCCCTCCCATCAGGAAGCCTGCACAAGCTTCATCCACCAGAGGGCTGACAGCAGAAGCAAGAAGAACTACAATCCTGAAGACTGTGGAACAAAAACCACATTCACAGAAAGATAGACAAAATGAAAATACAGAGGACTATGTACCAGAGAACGACAAGATAAAACCCCAGAAAAACAATTAAATGAAGTGGAGATAGGCAACCTTCCAGAAAAAGAATTCAGAATAATGATAGAGAAGGTGAACAAAAAATTTTACAATTCGTTTGGAAACACAAAAGACCCCAAATATCCAAAGCTTGAGAAAGAAAATGGAGCTGGAGGAATCAGGCTTCCTGACTTCAGACTATACTACAAAATATATATATACTATACTACAGTAATCAAGACAATATGGTACTGGCACAAAAACAGAAATATAGATCAATGGAACAGGATAGAAAGCCCAGAGATAAACCCACGCACCTATGGTCAACTAATCTATGACAAAGGAGGCAAGAATATACAATGGAGAAAAGACAGCCTCTTCAATAAGTGGTGCTGGGAAAACTGGACAGCTGTATGTAAAAAATGAAATTAGAACACTCCTTAACACCATACACAAAAATAAACTTAAAATGGATTAGAGACCTAAATGTAAGACCAGACACTATAAAATTCTTAGAGGAAAACATAGGAAGAACACTCTTTGACATAAATCACAGCAAGATCTTTTTTGACCCACCTCCTAGAGTAATGGAAATAAAAACAAATTAAACAAATAGGCCCTAATGAAACTTAGAAGCTTTTGTACAGCAAAGGAAACTATAAACAAGATGAAAAGACAACCCTCAGAATGGGAGAAAATATTTGCAAATGAAGTAACTGACACAGGATTAATATCCAAAATATACAAGCAGCTCAAGCAGCTCAATATCAAAAAACAAACAGCCCAATCAGAAAATGACCAGAAAACCTAAATAGACATTTTTCCAAAGAAGACATACAGATGGGCAAGAGGCACATGAAAAGCTGCTCAATATCACTAATTATTGGAGAAATGCAAATCAAAACTACATTAAGGTATCACCTCACACTGTTTAGAATGGGCATCATCAGAAAATCTACAAACAACAAATGCTGGAGAGGGTGTGGAGAAAAGGGAACCCTCTTGCACTGTTGGTGGGAATGTAAATTGATACAGCCACTATGGAGAACAGTATGGAGGTTCCTTAAAAATCTAAAAATAGAATTATCTCATGACTCAAAAATCCCACTACTTGGCATATACCCAGAGAAAACCATAATTCAAAAATTCACATGTACCTCAATGTTCATTACAGCTCTATTTACAACTGCCAGGTCATGGAAGCAACCTAAATGTCCACTGACAGATGAATGGATAAAGAAGATGTGGTACACATATACAATAGAATATTACTCAGCCATAAAAAGGAATGAAACTGGGTCATTTGTAGAGCCGTGGATGGACCTAGAGACTGTCATACAGAGTGAAGTAAGTCAGAAAGAGAAAAACAAATATCATAAGTTAATGCATATATGTGGAATCTAGAAAAATGGTACAGATGAACCAGTTTGCAAGGCAAAAATAGAGACACAGATGTAGAGAACAGAGGTATGGACACCAAGGGGGGAAAGAAGGGGGTGGGGTGATGGTGGTGGTGGATGAATTGGGAGATTGGGATTGACGTATATACACTAATATGTATAAAATATGTAACTAATAAGAACCTGCTGTATAAAAAAATAAAATTCAAAACAAAATAATGTATATATAAGTGATTCACTTTGCTGTACACCTGAAATAAACACAACATATACAACAAATCAACTATAGTCCAATAAAAATTTTAAAACGTCACACATTACACGCTAAAGAACAATACAAAGAAAAGAATCCAGATATGAGGCATTAGAAACGGAGTTTGAACACATTTGATGCTGGGAAGGTAGGTGGCAGCCTAGAGACATCCCTTCGTTTAGTGGACTTGCTGGAAACGCTGGGTGGGGCAAAACAGGTAAGGCATTGAGTGTGCATAGGAGTAGTATTTGACTCTTTCATATTTCTGAGTAATTACTTATTACATAAAGAAGGAGAAGGAGAGGAGAAAGGAAAAGAGAAGGAGGAGGAGGAGCTAGAGGAGATGGAGAAGGGGACGAATGCCTTAGATGACAATATGAGACACTGAAACTGAAGAGGAACAGTCAAAGTGAATCTGCATTGAGCATGTACTATATGCCAAGCATAATACCACCTGTTTCAAACGTTTTCCCCCAGTGAAATACATGCCAATTAAATACTTTTTTCAGACTAAATACCTGTGAAAAATGTCATGGTGTTTTACCAATAGAAGGTAATATCTAGCTACCTAATTTTACCACACAAATCGATACTTTACAATACACATTGGAAGAAATTTTTCTCATAGATAACAAAGGCAAATTCCTGTAACTCCAAACATTTATGCTTTTAACTGCTCTGTGATTGATGATGGCAGAAATCCTTGCTGTGTGCTATGTGTATCTTTCTGGCATTCAAATCAAGATGTGAATGCTTCAAGTCATAAGATTACAAGGACTATTAAAACCAGGCCATTTTAATCAATATAGTGCAATAAAATGTGTAGTATTACTAGAAATGAAGTCACTGGATAGATGAAACATTTTTAAAAAGATAATCACTTTTTATTACACGTAAATGTACACATTTTTGTTTTAATTATGCATAATACATGGTGGAGCTATTTTTATAAAGGACATAAACTTTATCAACAAATTGAATACAAAAACCAATGGAAAATTTTGAATTAAAAAAAAATTTATTAGGTTTCTTTCTGTTCACCATTTGTCTTGTATGAGGGTGTCCTGGTTGGGGTGATAAACTCTATCACCACTCCGCTTAAAGTTCCAAGAATTTAATCATGACAAAGATAGGAATTACTCTTAAATTTCTTAAATGTTACCTGGAAGAATGTGCAAGATGCCGAGTGTGCGTGGAGGAACACTTAACTCTACCCAGGGAGTTGCTTGAAGGATGCACAGCTGGAGTGGAGGCTTGCCAGTGGTGTGGGGAGGCACTGGGTGGTAACACCGATGACAGACACGGAAAAGTGAGGCAGAAAGGCACATGGATCCGTATAGTTGGCACATAGCAGAGACAGACTGAAATGCAAGAAATGATAAGGGGCTCTGCTTTCGACATGGTTCTGGGAACTCCATTTTTACATTTTATGTAAGTGCTGAAAATTAAAGAATAGAAACCCAGATTCTTCAAAGTTCTATTATTTTTCTATGAAACAGCCTTTTTTTCTATCATCATCCTTTTCCAATTAAAGCATTCAAATAATTGCCATCACATAATGGGAAATGCACTCTACTGAGCTAAAAAATAAATTAAAGCTTTAGATCATATAGAAATAGATAGAATAATAACAAATAATTCCTGAGGGTTTACTATGCGCTGGACAAATAGTAAACTATGCAAATCATTTTACCAGCATTTGCTTGTTACTTCTCCTTACAACACATTGGGGTTTACTCTCCAATTACAAAGAAGCACAGATTAAGTATCTGAAGCATGATTCCAAAACCTGCATATTTCTCATGAGCACATGCTATCTGTACGTTTCCTCTACTATGCTTACATTTTGCAAAAGAATGTTTAAGCAGATGGTTTGGTTTATCTTTAAAGATTACTTTTGATTTTTTAAAAATAGAATTATAATAAAAGAGACCAAAGGATCTCATCTTATTGTGGCATAATGAAACAAGGAGCATAGTAAGTGGTTTCAGTTCAATCCTAATGAACGAAACAGTAAACATAGTAAGTGATTTCAGTTCAGTTTTAAAGAACAAACATTCTGTGTCTAAATATAGTCATAGCCAATGCAAATATAGTAAAAAGAGGCCACCACCTTAGGGCAATATAGTTATTTCTAGAATCAATTCATGTGTACTTTTACTTTTATGATTAATATTATCAGTCTGCCTTATTATTTATATATGGGAGTTTTATCACACTTGGTTTTGGGATCATTTCTTGGTCAACTATCTATTCCAATTGCCTGTGGCAGAGTGCCTTACAAATAATACGGAGTGAATACATGTTTGTTTTATTTAATTATAATGACAGTCTATTACAACAAAGTAGCCTGGTGTACCATGGCACTAACCACAATGGAACTGTGCCTGTAAACATTCATTTCTCTTTTTGGCTTTGGGAGCACTCTTCAGGTAAAAGGGGAGAACCCACCTGTCTGCATGGTGTTGTAGATATCTGGGGGTGTTTGATATCTGCCTGGATTCTGAAGCCTATGTTTGGCCAAGCCAAACGATGACTCTTGATATTTTCTTGACTTCATACCTTGGAATCAGACTTTGTCAAATCATGGTGTTTGAAAATTCCTCTGAAGAATATATTAATATTATGAACTAGCAGAACAGAGTATTTGAAAAAAAACTGTGTTATCTAAAAACCTCTCATTCTATAATATTTTCTTTTTCAGAAACAGGTCAAAACAACTTTAAAGTTTTTTGTATTTAAAACCAATCTGATTGACTATTACCAACTTAATTTTATTTTTTCATTACCATCATAAACAATTATTTTTTGTACAAATAATTGGGTTGAACATACAGATATCATGGGCAGTTAAATGTTGAAAATCCCTTATACCATCTGGTGATTTGAGGTATTTCACTCAATTGAGAGCTGGGTGCAGTAAGTTTAGCTTCTGAATGGTTTATTCTAAGAAAACTGAGGCATGACTGAATTTTATGAGGCCTAGAATTACTTTTATGTGTCTCTTAGTTTTGACTCCTAGCATTTACACCTGGTAGGTACTCAAAAGTATTAAATTCTATTATTCTAGTGCTATAACTTTATAATCTGGTACAGAGGGATGTAGTTTTTAAAAATAATGTACATATGCATATACATATATTTTCTGGAAAGTGCAAACAAGAATTATAAAACTGTGAAATTATTTATAGTAGTTCACATTTAAAATATCTTTATTTTTCCAGGTAAGAAATGAATAAAATAAGGATTCCTAACATTGTGCTCTCTCCCTTTATTTCTACTACATTTGTATTCGGACTTCACTGATAATTATGTTAGGAAATATAAGTGATATTTTAACATCCATTTTTAACTTGATATTAATTCCAGAATTATGGTTTGACTGCTGTGTTTCTAAGGAAATCATCCAGTTAGATTAGAAATGTTTATAGTTTTTTATGGCATTACATTTCCCAAAGTTTCAGCTACCTTTATTATTTCACCATTGGATTTTCTTTTATTATCTTTTCGAGAATTTTTTCTCTAATTCTATATGATTTCAGGTTAAAGATAAGCAGCTTATGGTAACACACTCTGGAAGTAATAAACTGTTACATAAAGTTGTACCTCTAATAGAATCTTCTGTCAAACTTTTCTTCAAAAGTTTTGTCTGCCTAACATGAAAAAAGATTTGCAACTATACCTCTCTTGATTAATTGTTAGTGAATCTCTATAGACCAGTTCATACACAAGTGGCAAATTATTTTCTTTCAATGGTTCAGAGTCTAGAAAATCTCATCTTTGCATTATTTTTTATTTGTACTATGTGGAGTATGAGATGCGATTGAGTGTGTGGAAGAAACCTTGAGTCAAAAGTTCTGAATTTTCTAACTAGAATGATTATCCCAGCTATGTAATTTGTTATAATGACCTGTATTTTTAGTATATTAACTGGAAAAAAGATAAATTAGTGTAAACTGAAACTGAATAGTTGAAGATTTGTTGTGAGATAAATTCCACCTCCTGGGAATACGGTCCTCTCCTCATCTAGAACTCTCTTACAAGCCTCCCAACATTTGTTAAGCCTGGATGATTTATGTGCAGGTGACCAAGGATTGAATCAGACGACCTGTAGGGTTCTTTGGAGACCTGTGATTCTGCATTATTCTAAACTGACCACTGGTCCTTTCCAGAATCGATCATTTGGGAACACACTGATAGTTTTTCCTAGAAACAGATCCAGGGCCAGCTTCTGATTTGAGTTCATATTTTTAAATTAAGACCATGTGCCTGCAGCTCTAGTAAGGGTAGTAATTGTGCCAGACACTTCTGTTTATTAGCAGTAAATACGTTTCATTAATAATTTTTAAACTAAATAGATAGAAAATGCTATCTATTTTAAAATAACATCTTATTCAAAATCTCTTGAAAATGTTTGGAAATGAATGTGTCATGGCTGTTGACCTCTGTTATCTGACAAATCATGTCAAGCAAGTTGCGAAAAAACCCAAGATAGTATACAATATTTTGTTCCTCTAATAGTGGATACCTTTCAAAATGAAAATATTATGGAATTGTAATATTGCCTTTCACAAAGCCACAGAAATGACTGCACTCCTCTTTTACCTTGAGTCAACTGAAATGTAACTTTCCATATCATAAACCAGTCTAGGTATTGGGAATTAAGTACTTAACATTTTTATTTCTAAAATTCAAAATACTGTAATCATAGCATTTTGAGAACCTTTGTAACTATGCTAAATATAATAATGTTTTAACTACAACAAATGGTTATGGTAAAAGACAACAATTTTTAAATAGCTGTCACTTCTTCAAAAGCAGAATATAATTTTCTTTTGTCTACTTTCTCTCAAGCTTTCCCTGAGTTTGCTATTATCTTCACATATCAATCCTCAGTATTTATATCATTATAATGCATGAATATAAATATGTATTGACTGATGAATCAAAGAATAGTAGGCATTGGCAATAGCTTGCTTTCCAGTAACACTTAGACCCAATAAATTAATATATATTTTATATATAAAATCCTCTGGATTCACTGTGAAAGTTCAGTCTGTTTGAGGTCCTTAATTTTGGCGTAATTGGAGTAATTTATTAATGGTCTCCTTGATTTAATATACAATGTGCTATATTTGGTGGTTAGCAATTTGGGGACTCAGAACTATTTAATAATCAATGGGAGGATTTTCTAAGTGAAATAATTATAGAAAATTACAAAATAGTCTCTGGATTTCTTCTGGAGTCTTGCAATCAAGACATTGAGTAGGTGTCAGGGTTGGAAAGAGGGAGTGCTTTTTTATACCACCTCAGTATGGATTGGTGAACAGCTATGCAATGTCTTCTGGTTGTCTACTGAATCAAAAGTAAAATAAATACATAAATAATCAGTCCAATGCCATGGTGACTGATGCTAATGATTCTTGCTGTGGGATGCTTTCAGCTGGAGAATTATCCTCAAAATAGTCATGAACAAAGCAGCTCTTGTCCTTTCTCAAGCTTGTGCCCCCTAGTGCATGAGTGAAAACCAAGTTATCTGTCCCAGGCTGCTCAAAACATTCCCTCTGTACCATTTCCCTCTGTTCTCCTCCCCTCCACTCAGCTGAGTGGCTGGGTTTGCACCTGCTTCTTAAGCTGATCACTTACCATCTCTCACACAGTAGATGTAGCATTTCCTCTCCTGGGTCTCACTCTTTATTTCCTTTTACTTGGTGGGCCAAACATTTGTATTTCCTTCATAGTCTTAAACCAGTAAGTTCAGACTCTGTCAAAAGCATCCACTGTTCAAACAAAATTTTGTTTGAAAATGTGCTTGAAAACATCTTGTGATTTTTTTCCCATTAAAATAACATTTATTTCTGCCCTGGCCTTGATCTGTATATACCTGTCCTGCCTGACTCTTTTCTCCTTCTTCAGAATCTTAATTCCATAAATACCCTTGAAGATACACTGCATTCCTACCTTCAATATCTTCACAACTCACTTACTAGTTTGAAAGTTTTACAGCTCTTAATCATAAAGCTAAGTTTCATGAATTCTTCTTGGCCCTAGGTCACAGTGAAATTTAAGGCAGTTGATCCAGCACTGCTTACTTGGACCATATACTAACAATTTAAAAATAAAACCTAACTGGAGAATTCATAGAAATAACTCACCTCATAGTTTAAAGTAGTTAATACTGTGCTGCTCCCCAATTCCTAAACTCTGTGTAAAAACCTTGTTTCTTCTATAATCATGTCTTGGCTTTAGCCATGAAGGTACAAAGCAAACCTAAATAGTTTAAGGTAAAGCCACAGCAGCCTGCAACTAAGACCAGCTTAGTCAGTTAGAGCTTTGGAAGGGGCCCTTTGCTGAAACTCACAAGGTCAGGATTTTTCTTCCTGATGTTCATGGTCAGCATTTTGCTTAAAGTCTGCAATGGCCACATTTTGGCTTTGCACGCTTTGCTGATGTACAGTGTTTGCCAAATCCCATGTCTTTGCTGAATCAACATAGTCTGCTTGCTAAGCCTGTGCACAGGCCCAGCCGGTAGAGGGATTCATAGTCTGCATGTACTTAGCAAAGATCACTTTTGCTTAAAGTAGGTAAAGTCTTCATGCCATTCCCTTAAAGTTTAGGAGGATGGCTCACCTGTGAACTTGGGCATGATAAGCTGATGTGATCCTTTGTCTCAGTCCGTTAGGGCTGCTATAACAAAATACCATGTACCAGGTGATTTATAAACGACTGGCATTTATTTTTCATGGTTGTGGATCCTGGGATGACCAGGAACAAGGCAGTGGCGATTGAGGGTCTGGTGAGAACCCATTTCCTTTGGGGCTCTCTTTTCCATGTATTCTCACATGTCAGAAGGGGCTAGCTAGCTCTCTGGAGACTCTTTTACAAAGGCACTAATCTCAATTATGAGGGCCCCACCCTCAGGACCTAACCATTAGGTTTCATTTGAATTTGGTTTCACTATGAGAACTTTGAGGAGACACAAACATTCCCTCTATAGCACCAACATGCTAGAAATCCCACGTGCTCATCATTCAAGGTCTAAAGACGCCTGCCCAAGTCACAAGAGTAAAACGTCAATTTAAAAACACCTCATGGTTCATATTAGCCTCTACCAACCACCAAGACAAAAATGTTTCCACATGTTAAAATGTAATGCCTAGAGGCCCCAGGATGCTCGTGGGGTGTGAGGTGACAAAAGACAAGCCAGGAGAGGAGAGAGAGCCGACCCCGGCGCAGGGAGCCGGGTTGGACGTGGGGAGAGTTCAGTCCTCAGGCCTCCCTCCTGCTCCTCCCGCACAGTCCGAGCTGGCGGCCAGGGTTATGCACTGGCTCGGGACACTGACCCCACCCAAGCCCTACAGCCTGCAGTGGGAGCCTGGGGACCAGGACTCTGGGCAGGTCCTCATTTCTCTCAGGATGTCTGATGGGGATGGACAGAGCGCATCATAGGCAGAGGGACCAGTCTGTGTAAAGGCTTGGAGGCAGAACAAGCCAGGAGAGTTCGGGAATCTGGGGTCCATTCTGTGTCCCCCAGGGAACAGGAGGTGTTAGGAGTGTTGAAATAAATTTCTAGGCTGGAGATGGAGCTGCTTCTTCCCCAGAATTCTGTTCCTGTAAATGCTCCACTTGACCAGAACCGCAGTATATCCAGTCAACACTGCCCCCCAAACTTATTTCCTGTTCCTTGATCTTGTTAAATAAGGTCAGATAAACCACCTCAGCCAATCATGCCCTGTTTCCACTTGCTGCTTATAAAGCTCTAGAAAACTGGCTCTTGCCCCAAATCCCTCAGGAAGAGTGCTCCCCCGCTTGGGAGGCTCTGGACTCCCTCAGTCCATGGCTTGTTCCCCTTGAATAAAGAGACATTGAACTCGTTAAAAATAAATTAATTAATTAATGACCAAACTTATGGGCATTGGCTGCTCCAGAAGCCTCTACAAAATTGTCATCTTTTTCTGTGTGTCTTGAACAATACAACAGATGTTAGAGTTTGAGAAAACATTCAGGAAACAGCACCCTTCTCCCCCATGTGAGTCTGAAGTAAAATAAGAAATTGACAAGTGGTACGTGCAAAATCATAGCTTCACTTTTATTACCAATCAAGCTACTTCCAGAATGTACCTTGAATCTGAGAGCAACGAAGTTACTGAATATCAAGCCAGAGACTCAAACAGCCTTGCTCACCGGTTACTGTTCACACTGGACCAGGAGAGGCTGACCTGCACAGAAGCAGGCCAGCACCTCTAACCATGGAGCAGAAGAGGAGAAGCTTATCCCCGGAGCCACCAGAAGGAGGGAGGACAGGGAAGGACCTGCTTGTTTCTCATTCTAAGCACACAAAACAGGTAATCATCTCATGCTCCCATGGCACATGGGGGGTAGGAAGGAATTTCAATCTAAGGAAACCCCCCCACATGCAAGAAGCCACCAAGGTTGAGAAAGTAACATTGTTCAGCAACCCAACTTTTCCCAGTTTTTTGATACCCTTTACTTATTCTCAGCCACAGTCTTGATTAACCATAGGGTCTAAGTGTTTTACTTTTTGAGACGAGAACATCCTGTTGTAGAGCTTTACACATGCTTTTTGGTTTATTTAGCTTTATTGGAATATGGCCATGCCTAGTCCTTTACATGTTATCTACAGCTTTTCATGCTACAGCAGTGCAGTTTAATCATTTCAGCAGAGATCCTGTGGCCCACAAAGCCTCAAATACAATATTTGCTCTATGGCCCTTTACAGAAAAGGTTTGCCAACCACTGTCCTAGACAATAGGAAATACCTATTGTTCATCTTCAAGTAACCAGCAGAGCTCTGTGATCCCACTCATTTAATGGGGAAGGTGGCTTGATTCTGCTGTCACTAAAAGTCTGATTTTTAGCTTGAAAGATATGGAAGTATTTTATTGCAGAATTAGAAAGAAATTCTTTGAAGAGTTGACATGAGAGGAAAACATAGTAAGGAATCTGTAGGTAGAAAAGTAGTTCTAATTGTAAAAATCACTCTCCATCAGATGTTAGTTCCCACTAGATGCAATTTGTAAACACAAAGAATTGTGCTTTAATCTTTGTGTTAAATATAATATGGGTCTTTTTTGTCTTATTAGTTATAAGACAATAATAGCAATACCAACAAACCTAGTAATAGTTGCACATAACACTGATAAAATACTTATTATATGTCATGCACAGTTATGAGCATTTTACTATATTAATTAATTTAAAATGCATGAGATTAGCAGTATTATCTCCACTAAGCACATGAGTAAACTGAGGCACAAAGAAGTTTTTTGCCCAGAGTCATACAGATGACAAAGCCATTGTTGAAATAAATGGTTAACTATCCTCTTAAAAATTACATCCTTGGCTGACTTATGCATATGTAGGCAAAGACTTTTGAAGGGAATCAGTTTTGGTGGCCAATACTAATTAATTGAGAAAAAACTAATATATTGATAATGGATATTTGAGTCCCCAGTGTCCATGTCTTATTGGTTACATAAGCCAAAATATTTACTCCATCTTCCTTGTATGTGACTGTTTCAGGAGTGGGCAAGCTAAGTCACCTTAGACAAGTGAGGTAGGACCAAGTGGCTTGCTAATTTCCTCTCTTGCTAGTTTTTTCTGTTTCATTGGATAGAAGCTAGGAAACACAACTTTGATTGCTTCTGGAAGCCACTGAGCGAACTGACTCTAGGATAACCTTGTGTTATGGAAACAGAAAACATGGGAGTGGAGCTGAACAAACCAATCCTGAGCTTACCTACCTCCTCTGTCCTATCTGGATGGGAACATATGCATTAACTTATTTTTAAAATGCAGTTTGAGTTAGATTTTGGGGAGGTACTTACTACTGAAAGTGTCTTAGCTTATAAAACATTAAATCAAACTATAAATTCTTGAGTGTAGGGACCCGATATTAAGCTCTTTGACTAACATATTTAATACTTTGCACAATGTAAATGTACCCTAGTGGCTTAGAAAGCTGGACTGATGCACTTAGATATAGTGGAATGAACACTGGATGAGGGTTCTTGCTTTAGCTTTGTGTCTAAGATTGTGAAATTCTTTGAGGAAATTAATTTAGGTCTCTCAACCTGTTTCTTTTTTTGAGGATGAGTGATTTAAATATATACTCTTTCAGGCTTAACATTCTGTGATATGAGATTAAGCTGGATTTATAATAATTTCATACTGAAATCTCTAAAGAGATTTTCTTTTATTTACATCTCAAGTCAGGCCCTACACACACATACACACACACACACACACAGAAATACACACATATTATATATTACTTATCATAAAAATAATGTGAAAAATTAATACAGCTATTAGAGTTTTCTGGTTGTTTGCATTCTCATTGAAAAGAAACTTGTAATGTGCTTTCAATGGCTTGTTATAATTATAAGAACACACATACCATTAAATACATTCAGAACCAAAAATAGTCATATTTAAGAAAATTATTCACCTGAAATATTGGACTTTCTAAAGAGTTATAATTATGTAAACATTAAATGATAACAGACATCAAGATTATTAGTGAAAATGTGGTAGAGTCTGACTTTAATTTGAATCAAAACTTGGAGAAAACAGTCTTGAGGAAAATCTGATGGCAATAATCAGTGTAACTACAATGCAACTCGAATAAATACATGTCTTTTGTTTAATCTGTTGGCCAGAAAATTGAAATGTATATTGCAGTTTATAGTTGAGTATTTATGCAAGAGCAGTAAAATAAGTGCCAACCAAATTAACAAGCTGATTGTGCAAGCAACAAACCTCATTTTAGCTAAACTGGATTTGACAAATTGCATGACATTCTGCCTGGTAAACTAGAGATTTATAATGTTTACTGCTATCAACAATAATGAAACAGCAGAGAACTTCAATATCTGACATTTTAATCTGTATATTTCACTTTTCTTCTTGCTAATCAATGCTAAATTCTGAAATATATTTTATGTTTTGTTATCCTTTTAACTACTTAGTTTGATGTAGTCTTAAACTAAAACATTGCATAAAGATTGACTTTTACTTCATTCTTCCCATTTTTAAAGACTAGAGTTACTGTGGAGAAAGTTTTTTTGTTTGTGTTTTTAAGTCCACAAGAAAGCCCATGATTAAATTGTTTGCAATTTGGAATAAAATTTGTCATTGGATCTTTTAAGGACAGATTTGTTTAATGATATATTTAAAGATGAAAATTTGATATTTGCTACAGCACCTGGCAGCACAGTTGTGAATGGTTAAAATCCATAGGAAATAAAGTTTGCAGATTTCATATGTGAAATAGCAGACATTTCTTTAAACTCGAATAAGTACTAAACAAGTCACTAGTGTTAATTACATTCACATCAGAGAGGGTGAATGAAAGAGCATTTTTAGAGTTAGCACAATTACTGTTTATTTGGAGAAGCTTGGCCATGATTTCTTCAATGTGCATTCGTGAGGCATGACAATGAAGTCATGAGACTGATTTTCACACCAATCTGAATGTTCACTTCAAATGCTGCATTTATTTTCATGAGTCTCCACTGCCCTCAGTAGTCAATTAACTCCCTTTGTGAAAAGTAAGAAGATGTAAAAGATAAACCTTTGTTGTATTATACCACTGAGATTTGGGAGTTGCTTGTTACTGAAGCATAATTTAGCCTATCCTGAGAGAGTCAACATCTAAGGCAGAATTACGTATCTATTATAAAACAGTGTCAATACAACTATTTAAACTGTTTAGAAACTAGTTTAATTTAACTGCCTTAAAATACTTTAATTTCTCTCTAAAAGTGGGATGGTACTGTAGCCTGAGACAAGGTAAAACCTGAAGAACAAAGAAAGCAATCTAAAATTTGGAGAAAGCTAGAATTTAAAGACAGAAAGCCAAGGGTTTTCATGCTCAGGGAATGATGCTTTGCCTAGTGTGATGGGACAGGGATTGCCCAGGGCAGCCGGCATTTACAGGAAGAAATTGGCAGGAGCTGGTGATAAAGGACAGTCATGTAAAGTAAATGGTAAATTTTTAAAAATGGTATTCTTTGAAAAGTCGAATGTCACACTAAATTGTTTGGATTTTATTGGGTAGGCAATATCATGAGGTAGGAAAGTGACATGGTCAAAACTGTTTCAGAAGAGTGATTCTGCAACAGGGAGAGGATGCTAGAAGAGACTTGGTCATCAGGTCAGGTGAGGAGGGTATCACAGTAGTCCAGACAAGAACTAATGAGAGCCATGATACCATTAGAAGAAGATAAAGTACTATGATCTTTATTAAAGAACTATTTAAAGAACTAATCTCTTAATTATTAATTCAAAGCACTTTCTACTATACCACATTACCTAAAGAATAATTGTTCACTGTATTTATTTACATTTTGATAATATAAGAAAAATATTAAACAGTATGCTTTCAGCTAGTAATATATGACACGATAAACTTCAGGGAATACCTTATGTAGTACAATTACGTTACTCTCTAACAATGCTGCCTTCAATTAATTTACATATAAAAAAGTAAACTCCATACTCTTCTATTGTCATAAAACCCTGAAAAATAAAATAGAATATTTCTATGAAATTACCTTGATTACTTTTGTGTCCTTATACATTCAGAAGAAATTTTTTTTAATTAAGAAAAAATCAATTACTGCCATTATAGTATAGAAGGTTTTTCTATACGACAGAGTTACACTTAGAGAAGACATATATATGCTTTCAAAGCCCTAGTTTCCTCAACTTAAATTGGGATTACAACAGTGCCTACTTTATATGATTATTATGGAGATTAAAGAATTCCTGTAAAGCACTTCACATATTATCTGACATAGGGTAAACTATGCAAATATAAGTAATATTAATATTATTAACTAATCAACAAGTCGTTAAATAGAAAGAACTGAAGAATGGGTCATTTAATGTTATTACACATACTGGTAATAATATATTTCCATTTACAGAGCTTTTAAGTATAAACAGAAATTTTAAAACATTGAAAAACTAAAATTTTCTTAAATCACTTTATTTCCATACATTCAACTAATTTTAGTAAGCATCTATTATGTACATTGCTCAAGGTCCTGAGCTAGAAAGAAACAAAATAACAGTTCTAGCCCATAAAATTTTACATCCAAAAGGTAAATATCCAAACAATAATATAACAGTGGAAGTATTGGGTGGGCCAAAAGGTTCGTTTCTTTTCTCCATAAGATGGCTTTAGTAGCACTTAGTTGTTTTTAACTTCATTCAAAACAATTTTGTTAGATTGTAGGTGACAGCTGTCATATCAGAGTGCATTTAAAAAAAAAAAAAAAACATCAAACTTGGTGAATTTTTCTGTAGCCATTTTAATATTGAAGATGGAAGAAAAAAGCAATATTTTCGGCATATTATGCTATATTATTTCAAGAAAAGTAAAAATGCAACTGAAACACGCAAAAAGATTTGTGCAGTGTATGGAGAAGGTGCTGTGACTGATCAAACGTGTCAAAAGTGGTTTGCAAAGTTTCGTGCTGGAAATTTCTCACTGGACGATGCTCCACGGTCTGGTAGACCAGTTGAAGTAGATAACGATCAAATCGAAACAATAATTGAGAACAATCAACATTATACCATGCGAGATAGCCGACATACTCAAAATATCCAAATAAGTGATGAAAATCTTTTGCACCAGCTTGGCTATGTGAATAACTTTGATATTTGGGCTCTACATAAGTTAAGTGAAAAAAAACCTTCTTGACCATATTTCCACATGTGATTCTCTACTGAAACGTAATGAAAATGTTCCATTTTTAAAACAAATTGTAATGGACAATGAAAAGTGGATATTGTACAACAATGTGGAATGAAAGAGGTAATGGGGCAAGCGAAATGAACCACCACCAACCACACCAAAGGCTGGTCTTCATCCAAAGAAGGTGATGCTGAGTATATGGTGGGATTGGAAAGGAGTCCTCTATTATGAGCTCCTTCCGGAAAACCAAACAATTAATTCCAACAAGTACTGCTCCCAGGTAGACCAACTGAAAGCAGCACTTGACGAAAACCATCCAGAATTAGTCAACAGAAAACGCATACTCTTCCATCAGGATAACGCAAGACCACATGTTTCTTTGATGACCAGGCAAAAACTGTTACAGCTTGGCTGGGAAGTTCTGATTCATCTGCCTTATTCACCAGATATTTGCACCTTCAGATTTCCATTTATTTCGGTCTTTACAAAATTCTCTTAATGGAAAAGATTTCAATTCCCTGGAAGACTGTAAAAGGCACCTGGAACTGTTCTTTTCTCAAAAAGATAAAACGTTTTGGGAAGATGGAATTATGAAGTTGCCCGAAAATGGCAGAAGATAGTCGACCAAAAGGGTGACTACATTGTTGAATAAAGTTCTTGGTGAAAATGAAAAATGTGTCTTCTATTTTTACCTAAAAAACCAAAGGCACTTTTTGGCCAACCCAATATTAGACAAAGGATAATAAAATATAGTTAATGACACCACCTAAATGCCCTTTTGAATTCAAGGTAGGGTTTTATAAAGAAGTTCAGCATTTGTGTTGAGATGACAAAACAATCAGTTCTCTAAGAATATAGTTGGTAGAAAACATTCTACAGAAGTAGAGAGGATGGAAACAGGCATGCACAGGAGCATGAATATATATCAGCTACACATTCTGCTTTTGCTGAGGTCCAAGTGAGAAGAGTGGTAATAACAAGGATAGAAATGAGAGGTTTATTTTACAGACAAGAAAAGTGATATTGAAAAACCATGACCCATTCATCCAGTCAGTAAAAGGGCACTGATTTGAACATAAGTAGTTCCTGAAACATTTCTGGTATTCTACAATGCTTCCACTTTCAAAGAATTTTTTTTCAAACCACGTATTTTCAAACATGGAACTTATGTTTCCTTTTGAAGCAATATTTTGGTGCAGTAGTAAGTTTCTCAGCCGTCCCATTGGCTCTATTGTAATGTTTCTGAAATACTTATGAATAATACCATGATTCACCATTGTTTCTAGTGAAAGACATTTATGAATTGTAAGCAGAAGCTTCAAAGGTACATCTCCTTGGACACTACAGCGAGCACAGGGGAAATGGGGACTGGCAGTGGGCTTGTGGGAAGTTACATTTGTAGATAAGTCATCAGACAGCATGAGTCAGGGACCAAATTGTTTATAGGCTACAGGTACAAAATATGAGTTCGTAGTGATTATATCCAAACATTCCTTCCAGTTATAAAGTTCTATGATGCTAAGACTCCAAAACACAAATGGCAATGTGAGGTAATGGGGGGAGTTCAAATAAAATAAAAGTGACATCCCTGTGCTCAGGTAGCTCATTCTCCAGCAGGTTAGATAGTACACATGTGCTGGAATTAAAAAATGAGGATGCAAGTGCAACATTAAATACTTAGGGAGTGAGAGTGTTACTGAGTCCAAGCTCATACTGCTCACCACAAAACAGGCTGATAAATCAAGAGATGAGTTCTTGGGGCAAGGAATAGTGGCTTTATCGGGAAAGCCAGCAGACTGAGAAGATGGTGGGCTCATATCCCAAAGAACCATCTTGCCCAAGTTTGGATGCTAGTTACTTTTATAGAACAAAGGGGGGATGGTGAAGAGGTAAAGCAAAAAAGACAATAAGTGGTTGCAAATATTTCCTGGTTCTGGCTAGACTCCAAGGGGATGTGTTAATTCTTCCTTCCTGTACCCATTCACAGCTGGGCCCAGTCAGGTTGTTACCTGTGAACTTAGCAAAGGTATTTTAGCTTAATGTTCACTACATGGGAGGCAGGGTTCCTAGAGATGGGCAATTATGTATACTTCCAACTTATATGCAACATGCCTTTAGTGGTTAACTTGTAGCAAAAGTAAGAGAATACAAAGGTTAAAATAAAATAAACAGATCCAATATGGAGTCAGATTTGTTTTTCCTTATTACAAGAAGAGAAGAAAGCATCACTTTTAATTGGAGAACCAAAAACAAATCCACAGAAGAGGTGTGATAAGTAGAGCCCTTGAAGTGGGAAGTACAGATTACCCTGTAAAACAAGTGGGAACCTGTGTGAGGGGTTTGGTGAGCTGTTAATAAGGGACTCTCCTGAAGAAAGGGCAGGCGTGAATGTCTTCTTTTTGTTATATTGGAGAATCATGTTTCTGTATTCCACTGAGGGTTTCCTATCCCTTTATGGTACTGAATCATTGTTAGTAGATTTAACACATGCATTTCATAGAACTATACCTTCCCCAAACCATTTCAAGTCAGAGGCAAATGGAATGGCCACAATTGTTCAGTCCTATGTAAGATGTTTTGGCTAAATACTAAGTTTTAACATGCAATGTGCGTTTTAATGTCAAATCTAAAAACCTGTACAAAAGTTGGAAAATATGTGTATAAATGTTCCCTTATGACCCATTTATATACCTCAGAAGCAAAGAAATTATTTTAAACTGATATTGGCTTGCATCTCTTTGGCAAAAATAATGAATATAGACAAATGACTGGTATAATAGGCTCTTCTGAAATAATAGGAGCAGTGAGAAACCAAAGAAATTCAAAATGAACAAATTTGTTTAATTAATAGAAGGTAAAGAAAAAATACATTTTCTATGCTTTTTCACTCTCTGCCAGTGAGTTACCTTGGATACACCCAGAGATCTGGGTTTGTACTAATCCATCACTCTGAAAGTGCTCTCCAAATCTAGAAGCAGGGAAACAAACATCTTACTTTAAATAATAAGATTAACTTATCACATCTCCTACTGTTATTCATTCACATATTAATGTAGCAGCCCTTCATAGAGGATTAAAAATGTGACACACATTAAGGTAACTCGCAATCTAGTGTTAAAGATAGACATGCAACTAGTTAGTGGTAGTTAAGGTGGTAACTACAGCAGGACTACAGGCATAGAGGGTAATGAGGAGGCATTAACAATTTCTTCCAGAGAGCTAACTGAACACTTCCTGGGCTGAATGATATAGTGAATTTCATTAAAAAAAAATTCAGAAGAGTGGTGTATTTGATACAAGAGTCTTGCAAATTAAGTAAGTGTTGTTATTATTCTATTTTTTAAAGAAGAATTATTAAGGCTTCCACTTTTAAGTGAACTTTCTTAATATAACAGGACTAGTAAGAGGCAGAACATGGACTAGGACCCAATCATGATGGAAATAGTTGCCTGATATTGAGTGTTTACTATATGCCAGAGTCTGAGTTAAGTTCTCAGTGGTTTTGTTTGTTTGTTTGTTTTTTCATTTAATATTCATAGCAACCTATTAAGTAGACCTTATTTGTGGAGTATATTGAGAAACAGAAAAGCAATAAATTGGAAGAGTATGTTAAAATGATTTCGATAATAGATACAGCATGAGAAAAGTTGACAAATTAAAGAGAGATGCTGGGAAAGAACTGTAAAGATTCGTGAACACAAGGATGTCTTTGGTAATCCAAACCCGATCATATACTACTGACTTGATTGTAGTGTAGAATAAAAAAGAAAAATATTTATAAATCCATGTTTTCTCACCTATTTTTCAGTTGGGCTTTGCCTCATGGCAGGAGACCCCAGAAGGAATGGCTCCATTGTCCTGAATGCCTTCCCTGCCTTTACCAAATAGAGGGGGCCACAAAAGAGTTAGGAGAGATAACAATTGCAACAACACAAATGCTATGTTATTTTGTAACTGTGGAAAATTGAAGTTTTAGTAAATTACCCAAAGTCTCACAGTTATTAAATCGAACCTAGGTTTCCTGACTACAAAACTCAAATTATTTAATCATTATACTCGATTGCTCCTCTTATCAAGCTACAGCTTAACAAAGACTTTCTGCCTCTAACGCAGGTTTTCCAAACAGTCTATACATGAAAATTTACCACATCAAATTAATTCTGATGAAACTGGTAATTAACCATGGCCATCAATATTAATAGCAGGAAGTGAAAATAGTTATGGTCTGTGGTCCCTTTCATTGTGGAGTATGTGAATTTATAATTAATTTGATAAGCTTCTAGAATACCAATAGGACTAAGAATCATTTTTAAAGCCTTCTCCTGTATTCATTCTATGATTCTAAGCAATAGTCTTCCGGAGGAAAGAAAAATAAATGAAGGTTGAGTGACTGAAAGTAGGAAATAATGTGGTTTGTTTCCTAGTTATCTTTTATTCTAAAACATAAAAGCAAACTTCCATGGTATCGCATATTTGTATTTTCATTATACTTTAACAACAGGGAAACAGTATTTAGTATTTATGCAAGCCTTGTCAAACAAATTATGAATTCATATGTATAAATCACCAAAATATTATCAGGTAGTTATGTTACTAAATAAGAAAAAGTTCGTTATAACTCTGCAGTGGGGAGAGCACCACACTGATAGAATCTTAGCAGTATCCCAGTAGGGAAGTTAGAAGCAGGATAATGACAGGGCTATGCGGAAGGGGCGAGCTTAAAATGATTGAAGGAGAGGGTCTTTCAAGTTGGGGAATTGAAAGTGGACAAAAATGGGAATATAATAGTTTAGAATTAATGGACACAGTTAAGGTTTTGAAGCAACTCCTGATAAGCAAACTATTGCTTGATAAGTGAACTGCTTTGACCAGATGAGCAGAAAATTGCTCCTGATAAATTGACCTGTAGGAATGTCCTGAAGGAAAAAGTGAAGTTATTTAATGGTTTACAGTCTTATCTTTCCAGCACAAAGTTTTCCTGATATCAACAACTAAGTCATGTTACCAAAGGTGAGCTACGGTCTTCTCTAAATTGTGTTGACAAAGGTGGTTCCATCTTATGGGGGACCCATTCTGGCTGGTGATCCACCAGCCTCAAAGGGGGAGCCCCAGAGAGCTTCTTTAATCTACTAGTGCTTATTTATAGCATTAATTACATAATTAATAGGTTACTATAATTCTGACATCTATCAAAAGGAATTTAAATAATTTTTAATGTGAAAAATAGGCACATGGTCTTTTATTCACTGTTTATTTTTGTTAAAATGTAATCTACATAATAGTATTTGTGATTTCTCAGTATTTACTTGTAAGTGACCTTAGGATTTCTATGTTGTCTTTGTAATCATGAATTCTATTTTTTTTTATTTGCTAGTGCTTAAGTGTGTTAGTTGAGAAACTAACTGACAACAGACTGACTTAAGTATACCAATTACTATTATTTCTATTTATTCATACTAAAATAGTTACTGATAATAGTATTTTATGTTACATGAAATTGGGTAAATATTTCACATTCAAATACAGTATAAAAGAAATATGCCACTAAATCTGATGTTATTTCAATCCTTAATCCCCCAAACTATAAAAAGTTACAAGATAAATATATTTAGAGTTTTATTAAATTATAGTTGCATCTTTCTCTTTTTAGAAATTTTTATTTTCTTCCATATCTTCTTTTGCCTAACAACTATGTTAACTAATAAAATAAATTCTACAGAATAACTACCATCATGATTTTCTTTCAACAAAATAAATAGTAAGAAAAATTAAACCTCAAAATTATCATTTCTGATGGCAAAATTGTGGGCCAAAATTAAAAATAAAATTACAAATTAATTCATTAAAATATACTCTTTCATCTTGCATCAGATATCAAAGTGTTTTTAGTTGGATTCCTTCACAAAAGTGTGACTGTTAAATCAGGCTTTGCAACTAAGGGACAGTATTTGTGTGATTATTCCAGGATGTCATTATGACATATTAAGCTTGGACCAATGATGACAAAATTGCTGCACTGAAATTACAGTGATTTTTAGCTATCTTTTTCTGTTAACTTCTTTGTATTATGTCTCATTTAAACCCACCAAGATACTGCTTTTTTTTAAAATGTGTCAGAGTGTAGATCAGTATTTGAGAAGTATTTTGTCTCTATTTTTGACATGTCTATATATCATGTAAATGTCTCCTAATTCAGCTAATACACCTTATTTTCTTAATTTTTGTAGATATCTCCATGGTTTACCAAATTTTCCATTATACTGGCCAGTAAAAAGACTTAAATTTATTCTTGGCAATTCCTAGAAATAAACAAAATCTGAATTTGATGAGTTCTGACAATGGCTAAACATGCTCCTTTCAAGTTGAGATGAAGAGGTTGGTTTTATGAGCATCCCAAATTTATTGAACCAAATGTGAATCTGTGTTATCTGGTGACTTCCCTTCTCATCACTACACATTTTCCATGTTGACTTCTGAAGCCAGTTAATATGTAATGGGCCAAGTCAAGGCCAGTCTCAGATGACTGGGGGAGCTGACTCTTGTAGGCTCCTAAATTATTTTAAACAGAATTATGTATTAATTAATTAATCCTCCATTAGCAGGATCACTAGAAGCGAAGACTTGTGGACTCCTAGAATCTTGTCTGCAGCTGCATCTAACTCATATGTTTATTCAGTCCTTCCATTTCCTTCTTTAGTGAATTCTAATATCCTAATTTGATATAATTACAGAACATACTCTAAAGGGCACAGGAAGTCTGAGGAAACAAAGGAAACCGTTAGAGATTTCATCAAGGATGAGAAAAAATGTCCTTCCCAAGTGAGAAAAATAAGTCTCTGAAGAGAAAAATCAAGAAGATAAATGTTTTGAATCGATTTTTGACTCATAGTGTGCTTTCAATCTATCACAGCTGAACAATTGAATGAAAGAACGAATGTAGTGAGTTATCTCATTTACTCTGGCAAAAATGAGTCAAAAATCTCCTTTTCTAGCCTACTGGGGAATGATTCTCTAATTCTTCTGTTTTTGAACATTATTTCTTTGGGAGACTAAAGAGAGAAGCAACAGCTGTCTCCAGTTTGTAAATCTCTCAAGGCAGGAAGGGAAGGGATCTTATTTCAATTAAGGTAGAGAGGCAGGGCCCTTGTCTCTGGGGAAGCTGTACTGCAACAGAACTGAAGAGGATTTCATGTCCTCTCCCAGGATTCCCTGCAGGAGCTTGAGAAAGTGCTAGAAGGATGAACATGGAATGAATTATATGTGAATCTTTTCATCCCTGTTTAAGAAAAGGAGCAATGCATCAATTATGCATTAAGGCTAGTGAGATTTGAGATTGAGTTATTGAAAATACTTAGAGTTGATAAGCAAACTTTAATATATGTTACGTTAATCTTGTTATATATACTTCTTTATAGTAGTTCCTTATTTTTAGGAAAACCCCAAAAACGTTATCAAAGGAAAATGGCAGTGAAGAGGAGTGGACAGAAAGATATGCTGTGAAGAAATAACTAAGAAAATTAAATATCTGAGTGATTTCATGTAAGAAGTCCAAGATATGAATGAAAATTTGGATAGTACAGTACAGACCAAAGGAACTAGGGGAATATTTCTATCTGCATCAAATTTGTACTTGTTCATTCCAAGGCCACAGCTCTGCTTCCCAAAATAGATACTGAGATATCTAGGACTTAAATAAGTGCAATATCTGACATAGATACAGCAGAATCCTCAGTCAGATGTGCAATTCAATGTTGAGATAGATTTTCTTGGGGTGAAATTGCATAAAGAAATCCAGAGTAACTCAGACAACCAGCTGGAAGCTACTAGTTTAACCACCAACCCATTCCCAATTATTAAATTTTATTTTTCTTTTGAAATTGTTTTCATTACATGGTGAATAAATACAACAAAAACTTACATCTTACCTAAATAAACAATAACAAATAAAAGAGAGAACTGTGCCTGCCATCCACACAACTTAAGGTGTAGAACATTATCAGCATATTCTGTGACTTTCTTTTTGGCTATCATTCTTTAGTTTTTCTTTATAATCATATACCACTAAACAATATAAAAATACAATATATTAATAAAATACTTACAAACAACCTTAAGCAACACATTGTTTTATTGGATGTTTTGAAATTTATATAAATTTTAAAATAATATATGTTTCCTTTCTGCTTACTCTTTTTGATCAACATTTTGCTTATTAGAATCCTCCACGATGATGCATATTGCATTTTTCCTAGCACGTATGAGCAATAGTTCTTTACGGCATAAGGATAGAGATGGACGTGTGCATCATACAGGGTGAAAACATTTAACTTTTCCAAATTGATTTCATCTATGCCTATAATCCCAATCAAATTCTATAACAGCTCTGGTTATTTTATAACTTTGGGAATGCCTCGTATTTTCAGACTGTATAATTTTTGCCATCCAAGTAGTTGTAAAAAATATCTCACTGGAGTAATTTGCAATCCTGGTATACTAATAAAGACTAGTATTTTCCCCTGTGTTACTGGTAGTTCATATTTTCTCTTTTGAGAAGAGTCTTTCCAAGATTTCTATGCCTTTTTTGACTGTATTAATTACTTTTTTCTTATTGAATTGTAGTTTTAGTTTGTCTGTGTCTAACTTTGGATACTGACCTCTTGTCAGTTTTATGTTTTGCAAATATCTTCTTACTGTTTGTCTTTTATTTTCTTTAGCGTTTTCAGATTAACAAAGTTCTTAATTTAATGTCTTCAAAAAATCCCTAGTTTTTTTTACGACATTTTTTTTGAGGCTTTTAAAATAAATACTTATTTTTCCCAAACTCACAAAAATATTCTGCTATATGTTCTGTCAAAAGCACTAAAAAGTTGCTTTTCCCATTTACTTCTTTGGGCCACATACAATTGATATCTTTACATATGACTTTTAATTATGAACAATTTCAATTTTGTCCATAAGCATGAAAAATTGTCTCAATATCATTTTAAATAGTTGCTCCAGAAAGGAGAGAAACTCCTACTCACAAAGCTCCCCTTAATCTTTTTAGACAAAAGTGGTCAATACTTTCTTGTTCTTGATTTCTACAGTTTTTAAATAACTTTAAGGAAAGTCCTCTTCTTCATGTTAGTTTCTTTTCAGAGAGTTTTGACAATGCTTAATTCTTTGTGCTTCCATTAACTTCCTCATGTCTTAGAACTACTACTTAAAACCCCTCAACTATTTAGTTTTGAAGGGTATTTCCCCATAGCATACCCTAGACATAGAGAGGGGTCTCTAGTCACACCCACCTCTCTTCCCAACATTTCTGCTGCTCTACTAAAACATAGAGAAAGTACTCTTGCCACAAAATTAAGAAGTTTGGAAAACAGCCTTTTCATGTGCTGAAGTTTGTCACTGTAAATGGCAAAGAGATGTTTCCAGTGCAGCACTTTTATATTTGTGATTTCAGGTAAATTTAGAAATACTACATCATCTTACTTGTGTCCTGCATTTTCAGGTTTGTTCCTTTTATCTTTGTTTCTTTGCCTACTTTCTGATTGCTGGAGCTTTTTATTGAGTTTATCCTCTAAAATTGTAGTTATTTTCTCTTTTTCTATTCCTTTAATGTTGATCTTTAAAATTTTATCATACATACTTAGTGTATAAAGTTTATCAATATTTATTCCATATTCTTAGCAAACACAAGGATCGTTGAGCACTGTCCCTCATCTCTGCTCCTCTTTATCTAACATCATCTTCCATTTTACTTCCATCTTATTTGTGACTATTATTATATTATACACATATATTAGAAGAATTCAAATCTAACTGAAAGATATAGATTAACAATTAGCATTCCAGTTAAGTATGATGAGTTAATCACATAAATATCTGTGCTTCCTCCTGATATTCCACAAATAGTGAGATAGATAGATATAGATATAGATATATAGATATAGATATAGATATAGATTGCTCAGACAAAGGTAATGTAGAGGAGAAAAAAGATATAAAATTTGCAAGCTGGAAAACAAATGAACAAGGGCTGTTTTGTCTGAAAACAGACTAAACAGAGCTGAGAATTTGGAAACTAAAATTAGGAGTGGGAAAAATAGAGAAGCATGGTGATTTATAGCACAGAATCCGCAGGAGCCTCAGGAAACAGCCACACCAGATAACTGGGAGTGTGAGTGAGAGTGGAGTGAAAATCCCACTAGTCAAATGCTTTAGAGCCGATACATTTTTCACGAAACCATCTATGTACTGATGTATCCAGCAGTCCTTGAATGAAATCAGACTAATTTTTAACCTTAATGTGTCAGGTTACCCTGCACAGCCCACTGAGCCCACTGAGACATACGAGGACATCCAGATGACAAGAAGCCTCAAATCTTTACAAGATATGTCCTCAAGGAAATTCATATCTTTTATTTCCCGATTTTTATTGCAATTTTTTCTCTAAATTAACATATCTCTATCTTTAACAACATCAGAAGCAAAAGGAGACATTTTAAGTTACAGTATAAAACTAACCCTCAATAAAATTGTTGAGTAGAAGTTGTTTTAATACTAGAAAAATGGAAATATCAAGTGATTATTACAGTTTTCAGACATTCTAACAGTTGACACATTTTTTTTAACATCTTTATTGGAGTATAATTGCTTTACAATGGTGTGTTAGTTTCTGCTTTATAACAAAGGGAATCAGTTATACATATACATATGTTCCTATATCTCTTCCCTCTTGCATCTCCCTCCCTCCCACCCTCCCTATCCCACCCCTCTAGGTGATCACAAAACACTGAGCTGATCTCCCTGTGCTATGTGGCTGCTTCCCACTAGCTATCTATTTTACGTTTGGTAGCATATATATGTCCATGTCACTTTCTCACTTTGTCACAGCTTACCCGTCCGCCTCTCCATATCCCCAAGTCCATTCTCTAGTAGGTCTGTGTCTTTATTCCCATCTTACCACTAGGTTCTTCATGACCTTTTTTTTTTTTTTTTTCCTTAGATTCCATAAATATGTGTTAGCATACTGTATTTGTTTTTCTCTTTCTGACTTACTTCACTCTGTATGACAGTTGACACATTTTAAAGTCTTATTATAAGAAAGTAATTACTTTAAAAATGTTTGACTTACAGGTGCAGTATAGATAAATGGTGTAAAATATCAGTAATTTTCTGGAATGAAAATCCAGTTGTTTTGCTTAATAAAGACAACTTGGCTCTTTTATTTAGTAATATGAGTTCCAAATCATTTCTCCGAAATCAAAATAGAGTCAACACTCAAAATATGTGCCCTGGAAAAACTAAAACTTACTAAAGACGTCATATAGTGCCCCAAATTTGCACAACTATGAAGTAATGAATCCCCATTCAAGTCTTCTGAATTCAGATCCAATAGTTCTACCATGAAAGTTATTGTTCTTGATTAGATCCTTTTTCAGTAATATAAAGGCATTTCTGCTAACCCACCAGAACATCCACTGTCACTAGAATATAAAGAAAATAAGCTTAGTATTTAAAAAATGTGACTACAGAAAACAAACTGTATTGCATGTGTGTGTTCCTCAACTTTCCATCAATACACTCCAGCATGGTACCCCACTGCTTTTCTTTACTAATCCTGACTCTCTAGCTGCTGCCTCCATGCTGGGAATATCACTTTTTTGGCTTATAAACCTTCCTCCTTGGACTCTCATAATGAAAAATATATCATTTCTTCTTTTTTTCTCCACACTTTATTCCAAAAGAATTAGAAGTGGCTTTTAAAAATGCCACATAGTACAAATAAGTGAGGAAACATGCCAAATATATGTGGTTTGTGCCTTGACTTATATTAATGATGAATTTTCATATCAGTAGAAGGTGCATGAAAGGCCAGTGGGCCTTCTTAGAGCTTCCTAAATGTGGCTGTTCTCAAAATAAATCCTCTAACCTGTCACACCTGCAGGAAAATGTCCATGTGCAAGAACCACTCCCATCATGGGCACCTTAAAGACTGCTCTGTGTGCGTGTGTGTTTGTGTGTGTGTGTGTACCCATATGTGTACACATACACGAGAGTGTATAAAATCATATTATCTGTACACTTTTATGTGCATAGCCTGACTTTAATCTTATTTTCTGGGTCCCACAATTTTGAGACACATGATTCTGTTTTTCCTTTGTACTCTTCCCTGTGGCCAGCTGCTGGTTAATAGCAGAAATCTAACAATGTAGAAAGAGCAGATGAAGAGTTGAAAATTACATTTAATTAAAAACTGAATGCTAGGAATAAAGCGAGATATGGATAATCACTATTAACACCTCTATTTCTTCCTTGTCCATCAGTAACGTCTGAGCATTGAAAAGAATTAAAGCTGATAATTGCCAAGACAGCTTGAGGAGGATAATTAGACTGTAGGTATTATTGAAATAACATGATAGATAGTAAAATAAAGTACATGAAAAAAGAATATTAAGTGAGTAAATATAAAGTATTTATGATTCTATTTAATTACATATGAGTAAAGAATTAACTATTCATTTTTTTCAGCACAGGAAAAATATTTTACTTTTGAAATGTTGCCCAGAATAAGCAACAACATATCTGGAAAATTAGAAAAGTGTATTTCAAGTTTTATTAATTATAACATGAGTTATTATAGGAGAGGAAAACCTTTCCCATCTTCCCTTCTCAGAGCTTTGGGTGGTCTAATAATTAAATTGACAGATTAACAGAAGAAAATCAAATTTGATTTTGTATATACAGAAGCTCATAAAAATATGAGACTAAAGAAGTGACCAAGGTAGGCAGATTTTGTAACTTTTAGACAAAGAAACAATAAATATAGGAAGATTTAAAATTAAAAAAAAAAGAAGTTTAGGCTAGGGGTAGTAAATTAAAGAAGTAACAAAGTTTGTTTCTTCAACCTTCTCTACGCTGAATTCCTTGTCTCTGGTGATAAGCAGTCTCTTTACCTCCTGGTACAGGGACGACACCCTTCACATGGGAGATTATATTCTGCTTTCAGAGGACAAAGGAGTGTCAGAGTTTCCTTCATGCCCAGGTTTTTTCTTAGTACCTTTAATTCAAAATAATTAATATGGCAAAGTGGCATATTTGGGGGCAGCCTGCCCTCAACCCCATCATTATACAGAGTGTTTGGTTACATCACATAGGGGATGGTACTGTAGGATCATTTGTATTTTTATTGTACTGGAAATTAACAAGCATTACACATTAGCAATCAGTTTTTAGCACTTGCTAAATTTCTACTTTATTCCCAACCATCATAGTCCAAATCTTATGACTTCTGATGAATACACAATGTGACACACCTATGTAAGTTTATCCATGATTGGTCCCCTAGAATCTATTATCATGATACACATTGACAGATAAAGTTACTCTTTCAACATATTTTTTTCATTTTGTCATTATCAATCTTATAAAAGGAAAGTTTAGGTTGTCAGAATCAAAAGAAAAAATAAATACAAAGACTTCTCAGCATGAAAATATGAGTCCCTCCTAAATTTGCATGAGCATCTTTCCAGAGCTCTCAGAGCCCAGGAACAACAAAAGAGCCCTGAGTTACTCATTTTGTTTTCTCTGTAAACTCATTGGTCAAGGAGATGAAGGGTTAAAAAAAGTAACAAAAGTCTCCCCAGCGTGGCCACATACTCATATTATATAGCCTATAATATTTCTTAAACAATACACAGTAGGAGGAGGAGAAGGAGGAGGAGATATTATACGAATCATCTCAAAGATTAACTATAGCTTAATTTCAGAGTATCTTTAGTAATCAAATAGTTATGTAAATTAGCTAAGAACTCAATGATTATTTATAATTTTTTAAAAAGCCATACTCGAAAACTAGATTATAGGCACTTTGGAGCCCACTGGAAAGCGGGGCACAGTTTGTACATTCAATGATACACATCATTACACGTTCTCGTACATTATAGAGAATGTAAGAATTCAATACGAGGATCCACACTGGACCTTTTTAAAAATGAATACTGTATTTTGTTAAAAAATTCCAAAGACTGTATGTTTCCAATAATTGATCAGCAGCCTGTTCACACAAAATAAAACTGGTGTTAAAGAACATGAGTTTTGATAAAAGAAGCCCATTTCTAAGATCTATCACTTTGATCAAATTACCCTATCTAAGCTTCAGTTTCTCAGATAGAAACATAGGGTTCATAAGAACCTAGTCCTTACACACTTTCCAGACTGAAGTGAGACTCAAACTAGATGATGCGTGTAAAGAGGAAAAGACAATGGGGTATGAATTACCTTATTAACAAAATTTACAAAATAATTATCATTATTTAAAAAGTTAGCTTTATTCATATATTTTGTTCCTGTAAACAGGTAATAAAACACGTTAAAAAAAAGTGAGCTGCTGGGGAACAGAGGGCACTTCTGGACCTCACGGCAGCCCCAACACACACCACCTTGAAATCCTTCGGGTTCTACGTAGATGTACTGAATGTGGCCACACCATGTGCTTCAGACCTTCCTAAATATCTGCCTCAGAAAAATGTAGAACATATTCTTATAACAACTATTTTAAAAATAAATTTTGCAAGATCTTTGTTTCATTGTAGGAAGTTTCTTTCCCAAATACAGACTGGAGCAAATTCTTTGTCTAGCACTTCCACACATTTTATAACAGAACAACCTTCTTATTGCCGTTGTATTGATGAAGAAACTGAGAGAATCAAGTAGGTTAAAATATTTATCCAAGATCTCACAATTTTAAATGATAAAGTATATAATTAAACCCAGGGTTCCTAACTAAAATTATATTTGTTGTAATTACAAGATCATAATAGGGGCCACCCTAATTTTATGGGTAATCATTACATTAAATGAAATCTTTTGTAGTTATTTTAGGATGTTGTACAATTCACAATTTTATAGGTTGATACAGAATTTGGGTGGCAAATAAAAAAAAAAAAAACTCCAGAAATTAGAAATGGAAATTCACATTGCCCAATTTATTTAATAAAGCTAAATAAAACTTTAGTATGCAAGTTAGAAAGGGAGCCAGGAAAAATGAAAATTAAAAGGCAGTCTCAATCATCAGAATAGATGCAAGTATCCTAAGCATGGATTCTTGTAATGAAATCCATATATGTACATACATTGTAAGCAAATGGGATTTATTTCTGGGATAAAATAAAGGTTTAATATTAGAATATCAAAGTTATTTACAGTATAATCATATCAGTAAGTGGAAAACCGAAAAAAATTAATATTAAGGTCTGCTAAAAATGTCAGTGAACTACAGAGTAGAAGGGAAATTCCTTTTACAACACTTGGTATCTTTTTTCTGTGTCCCTCACAGCTTCCACCTGGCCTTCTTTGTTGTTGTTGTTGTTGTTATAACTCTACTGAGGTATGACCTGTATCGAGGTATAATTGACATATAACATTATATTAGTTTTTGGTGTAAAACATAACAATTCAATATTTGTATACATTGTGGGATGATCACAACAATAAATATGTTACTGAGTCCAAACTCATTATGCTCACCACATAACGGGCCAATTAAGCCAGAGACAAGGTGTTGGGGCAGGGAATAGTGACTTTATTCAGAAAGCCATCAGACCAAGAGGATTGTGGGTTAGTGTCCCAAAGAGCAATCTTACCTGAGTTAGAATTCAGGCTTCTTTTATACTAGAACAGGAGAGGATGTGGCTGGTTGTTGCAGACTTCTTGGTGCCGGCCAGACTCCAGAGAGGATGTGAATCCTTTGTTCTTGCAGCTGTCCATGTAGCTCTGGTCACCATGTTACTGTAAGCGTCCAACAAGACAATTGTTATTTTTTTCTGTAATTTTTATCTCTGTATGAATGGAAAAGTGTTATATTTTTAAAGAGCCTTGAGAATGGGCTATCCTGTATATTTCATGCTATAGGCAACATTCCTTTGCAAAGGTGCAGAGCCAGCATGACTAAGCACAGGCAACAGAGCACAAAGGTTAGAGCTAAAGGAATAGATCCAACATGGAGTCAGGTTTGTTCTTCTCCTTCAAATCTAGTTACCATCCATCACCATACATAGTGTCAACAACAACAAAATTAATCAGTAGTCAATGTAAGAAGAAATGGAAAATTTTATTTGAGCCAATCTGAAGATTATAACCTGGGTGACAGCTTCTCAGAGAGCTCTAAGAACTGTTCTGAAAAAGTAACGGGGGGGAGGCTAGTATATATGTGACTTTGGTAAAGGGGTATATATGTGCAATCAAGCACTCATCTTGGTAGAAGGCTACTGCTACTTCTGAGGAAGAGAGATCTTAGTTAATGGTTTTAGCACTTTTCTAAGTATGGGAAGAGGCAAGAAACTGAGTTCATAAAATTTTCTCGTGAAAATATTTAACTATCTTAGCGTCAGTTCTGCCAGGTTTCCCACAGCACAAAGTGCCTCATCTTGATCTTCACCCAGAATTCCTTTCAGGATGTACTGTAGGTCAGTGACTACAATGGCTAATGTGATTCTTGTAGAACTGGATGGTGGGCAACATTCTTTATCTTACAATCCCTCCCCTTTTGGTCTTAATTTCAACCAAGGTTTAGGAGGCATTTCATGACTAATTTGCCCCATAGTTCAGGAATGCTCAATCCCAGGTCTGTGATGATTTCTTGATAGGTCACTCAACGTGCTATTACTGGTCTAGGCCTTGTTAACAGTAACTGAGGAGGAGTCTCTCGACCTCCTGTCTTACTGGTCTGTTACAATCCAGGAAATTGTTCCCTCTTGGTGCTTCTTCCCATATCTAGATTTAAACTACTACAATCATTGCTCTTATGGGACTATATATTTGATCAATTGTTTCAAGTCACCTAATCATCATTAATTTTATCAGAGGCTCAGTCACACATTTGTTAATGCAAGAAACAATAACCTTGTAAAAGAGGCAGAATACAAGTAATAAAGCTAGTAATGTTAAAAGGTCATAAGTATTTAAGTTAAGAACTTCCCTTAGGTGTGGCCCAGTGTCTCCGCAGGTTGTCTGACCAGTCTGTTCTGCACCAATCACTATCTTTAAAGGAAATGATATATTGGCATCATACCTAAAGTTCACCTAAGGTGTCTGCACGTACAAGGCAAGAGGTGGGTCATCATGACCCCTTACAGGACTGAGAAAGAAACATTACCTTCTAAGGAGTTACCTGGCTGGTACCAGAAGAAGGAAAATTGATCTTTATGGTTGAGCAGGTATTTCTGCCCTTGGGGAGGTCTGATTAACACAAAATGAAGATGCACAGTGCACACTGGAAGGGAGGGAGGAGACCCAAATGGGCAGAGAAAGAATTTTATGTTTAAATTTTTCTTGTCTTGCCTTAAAATTTGAATTTTATTTCATAAATAGCTAATTTATTCATTTTTGTGATGAGGACATTTAAGATTTACTCTCTGACTCCCTCACCCATTTTTGCCCACCCTCATCCCCATCCCCTCTGGCAACTAGCAATCTGTTCTCTGTATCTCTGAGCTTCCTTAATGAGTTAGAAGGTATCACTTATAAAAGAAGAGCAAAACACTACACTCAAAAGTGAAAGCTTAAAAGCCTTCCTTCAAAACAAACAAACAAAAAAACCAAATCTCATTTTAATTATTTCAGTTCATTGTTTCTTCTGATGGTCCTAAGCAATGTAATAAGCTAATAAGACAGTTTAAGAATTAGAAACAAAAGAAAGATCTCATTACTCACAGATGATACAGTATTGTTAAAAATAGGAGAGTTTAACCAGGTTGCTCCATATACAACAGTCGATTGCTTTTCAATATGCCAACATGAGTGAAATATGTAATATTACAAAGGACTATTTAAAATAGCAACAAATTCAGAAGGTTTCTAGAAGTTAACCTAAGAAAATATGCACATGACCTTTATAGAGAAAAGTTATAAAACTGTATTAAAAATGTTTTAGAAGCTCTAGTAAAATGGAGACATATATATGTCCATGTGTAAGAGGATAAAATGTCACGAAGATATCAATTACTTACAATTTTTTTCCATAAAATCAATGGGATTCAAATTAGTTTCTATTCAGAGTGTTTATGTAATTTAAAAGGATGCTTGCACATGTTACTGATTCCAATATTTGTATCAAAAGGCACAGGACAAACAGTCAGTAACACAATCCCAAGGAAGGAGAATATGCAGCATTGCATTACTCGATATCAAGACGCATCCCAAAGCTATACTAATTAAGTCAGTGTTTGATTGGCTTGGAGTTTACAGTCTGTCCAATGGAATAGGATAATGATCCCGTAAATAGACCTACATACAGGAAGGGGATGCATGACAGAACTGGGAATGCAGATGAGTATGGGAAGGGTGCCTGCTCTGTAAGTTATCCTAGGATAATTGGCACTCCACATTAAAAGACAAAGGAGAAAGAAAGGGCTGGAAAGAGTCTATACAGAGTCAATACTAGACAATCCTGCCGTAGACAACTGGCCGAAATGTTTTTAAACAGGAAAGTGGCATGATTTGATTTGTGTTTTACTTCCTATCCTGTGGGTGACTATTAAAGGAATTTTCTCTGATAATCTATTTCCATTTGCCAGTGAAAGGAAAATATTGTGATCATAGGTGCTGTGCTTCCTTTCACAAGGACTGCTCATTGCTTTCAGAGAAAAATGTATTCAACTGTTTGACTAGTTGTCTCTCAGCTTGTCTTGCAATCACGTAATTTCTTAAATCTGCCTCTGTAACTCCTATTTATTATATATTTCCTTTGGCTACACGGAGGAGTCTCTGCCAATCTTAAACTGCACTTTCTGGCTTTGCATTTCAGTAGTGTTTGTTTTGATAATTTTTTTTTTTTGCATTATACGATTATACTTGCTCTATAAATTATGTCATTGACTCACAGTCAACAGACCAATCAATCTGTGAAAATCTATGACAAGAACAAATATTTCATAATTTATTTTAAACTATGCTTACTTCCCACAAAAGCATTTTCAAATGGCATAAATCTTTAAATTGACAGGAAAAAAATCATCATTTTTGAAAGCATGAGTAGAGTGTTTAACAAACCTGGTACATTTTAACAGTGGGTGAAGGTTAATTTGCTTACTTTCTCCTGCTTTATTTGTAGATATTAAGCTAATTGAGATGAATTTAAATGGACTACATAAATTTGGATTTTAAGGTGAATTAAACACAATTTAGAGAATGTGGAACTATATAGTATTAAACATGGAGAGTATTCTGTAATGGTAAAATCTAAACTCCTCTTTCTAGAAAAAATGGAAATTAAGAAAACCAAGTCACATGGTATTTCTGCAGCTGATATGTGGCTGTGATCTGCTCACTGGTAGAATCAAGACTGAACACAGGCTTCTTAATAAACTAAGTGCACCTTCCTATATGAATTATATTTATGTGATACATATAATCTTTTCTCAAACTGAAACTTCATTTAACAGAAAAATTTGCACACACACACCCACATATCACAAATGCCCACTATTTTTTTTTCCTAGATATTACCTCCAAAACACATGAAATAATAAAGGATCATTTTGCATTTTCAATTGTGAATTATTTCTTAACATTTAGTTACTGATACATACTCCAGAGAGAAATACATAGTTTGCTATGAATGTTTCTTTGAGTTTCTTTGAGTTTCTTTGAGTGATTATTCATGGATTACACTGATGTTGAAAATAATCTACTAGAAATAGGGTTAAATAATATATGTCCTTTTTAAAGTGTCCAGTCTTTATAGATTCATTATCAAACTATTAATATTGTAGGAGAGCTTGGTATTCAGTTATTCTCTCATAAGTTTCCAACTTACATGTTTAATCTTACATATAGTACACTAACCACAAAAAAGACTCCATTCTTTGAAATGTGTTCAGTATTTTGTGATATGCTAAACCATAAAACCAAAAGAAAAAGACTCAGCTAAGAATTACTTACTTTTTCTATATATTTACTTTATTAAAGGAAAATGTGCTGTTGGAGTAATTGTTCATAATTTATCAAAGAAGAATATTAACACATTAGTTTTATTTTGTTTGTTCTAATTTAAATATGTATTTATGCCTCAGAAGCTATATTTGCCATTTCTTCTAAAATATATTTATTCTATTATTCTTCTAATCTATTTAAAACCCTTCTTTGTGCTATGGGGGAAGGCAGGGTTACTGACTTCTGATTTTTCACTGAAACAGCTTTGAAGTTTTCTTTATCCTCATGCATTGGAGCTGGCTATGGGTTACTATGCACTGGAAATTCAAATAGTTGTGTGTCAAAAATTTCAACTGCCCACCCAGCAACAACCAAATTTCACATAAATTTTTTAGTGACTAGACTCATTTGTATACTCAGTATGCACGGTTAGAAATGAAGATAAGAACTATGTCTCAGAAGGAGAAGCAGAGGCAGGAAGTTGGAGATGAAAGTTAAGGTCTCTGGCTTGGACGTGTGATTTGCACTTCAAGTCTTTGATCTGCTAATAACCAGGAAACAAAGTATGAATCTGAGAAGTACTGGGATACCAACTTCATCTGCGGTGAACACTACCCCAATGTCTCAGTGGGAACTGGCCCCATCTTCATCGCCAGTGGAGGGCTTCATGTGTGACCCAGTTCTAGCCAGTCAACTGCTAGGAGAGGTTCATTCTACACTTGGGAAAGTTCTTCCTTCCTCTTTTGAAAACTGAGTGACTGGGGGCACAAATAAGGAGGTATGTCACTTAAGCTACCACTGGCCACCATATTAGAATCAGGAGAAAAGCAAGCCTTAGATTAAAGCTTGCCATATGAGTAGAAGAACAGAGACAGAAGAAATCCAGCTCTTTTATGAGGACCCAGCTGAGCCTCTACATACACAAGCATCCATCTGGAAGCCTGTCCTATCCTTGAACTTCCTTTTATGTAAGCCATTAAATTTCTTTGTTGCTGAAGCTACATTGAACTGGGCTTTCTGGTTAGTTACACCAAAAGCATATAACCTCATTCAGAGGTATAATTATAAAATGAGGGCATACAATTCAGATAACGATTCTTCTATTTGAAAAAATGAAAACCAAAATTCAGGAACTTGTAATTTAGTTCTAGATAATGAAAAATGTATGGAATTATAGCCCATCGTTACTGAATATAGTCTCTATACATATCTTTTCTTCACAAAACCATTCTGTAATTCCCACCACCATTCTTTTTAATAGATTAAGATTTTCACTAAGGGAGATGTGAAATAAAATCTGTATTCATGCATTTGAATAAGAAACACTACAAATATGGTTGAATACTCTATGCAAAATATTTCCTGATTTTTTTTAATTCAAACATAAGAAAATATAATTTTCCAACCACATTTAAAAACAAAATTAATTATATTTTCCATAAGAGATAGTAAGTGTTTTTTACATGTTTAAGAAAACCAAGCACTTGGGGTAGAATGCTGAACCAAACATATATGGCTCTTGACCTCATGTAGCTTACAACTGAGTGCATGTGTGGGCTTTTATTATAGAGCACTAATCACATGATGGCAAAGCCACTTAATTTTTAAAAAGTTAGTCCAAAAAAAATGTATCTTAAAATAATGAAATTAAAATAAGTTTTGAGTTAGCTATTGTTGGAAAATATATTTCTTTCTGAACCATTTTAAAGATATATAGTGTTTTCTTTATTTCACGAATGTTGAGTACATTCATGTTGTAATGTTAGTCTTTTTCTGAAAATGTGTTATGCTTTTTTACATTTTGAACTTTAAATAAAACAGATATTTGTCTCCATTCACAATTCATTCAAATAAATGGATGAAACTTTTCAAATTATTTAATGTTGTGCCTTCAACATCATCATTAAAATTCTACAAGGAAAAAATATTTGTCTATATAACATAACAACTAAAATAATTCGAAAGCCAAAATTGAAAGCATTGTTAATATTTTTAATTTTTAAGCAACTTTCTAATGAATTCCTTGATATTAAAAAATATGTATATGTTTTTATGTCTACAAAGCACAAATGTTTTCTGTCAGTATTTTGAACCGCCTTATTTCTACTTAAAAGGAAATATTTTCTTTGAGGTTTAGCTGATTATTTCCTTAGAGCTTTTTACAAGTTTGAAAATTTACACAATGAGTATTTCTAAAACTTTATTGAAATATTAAAATAAGAAAAATAATCTGCATAGAATGTAAACTGTGTTTAAGTTTTAAAATACAGATTTTATGAAGAGTGTTATCCTATGATGGGCAGTAAACTAAATCTCACATTGTTTCATGAATAATCTCTTCTATCAATATTAATTGTGAAACAATAAACAATTTGGAAGTTTTAAATGAGAGTTTGTGTATGTGTATGTGTGTCACAGAAGGAGGACAGAAAGGAGAGAGATTCAAATTCATGGTTACAGGAATATCATCAATCAGCAAGGATCAATCAAGTATTTATCAAAGAAAAGTAACTTTTAATAATGATATAACATAATTAACTTAGAGAAATCAGCTAACTAGGTTTCACTAATCATATATTTATAAATTTAAGAAATTAAATTGTCAAAGTATTTTGCTCAACATGTCTCCGTATTTTACTTGAAAGACTAAGGTTAATTAAAACATAAATCATTCAGAAAGCAAAAGAAAAACAAAGAGAAAGAGATGCTTTTTAAGACGCTGAGATAATAGAGCATTGCTACAAAAAGGTGGCAATTCCTTTATTTCCCAATATTCTTTGTCAGCCCTCAAATGCCACCAATCAAATTAACAATGACACGAATCAAAATTTTGTACCAACATCTTATATATACAGTGAATAAGGATGTCTTTAGAAAATGTTCCTATTTCTGGTGACCTGTAACATAAAATCTAGGTAAGAGTACTTGAAGATCTAGACATCCCTACCTTCCAATGAAATTTGATCATGATGCCCCCAGTACATATAAATTATGTCAAACCACTGTGACAATGGCAAAGAAAATAGGTGCCCAAGCTCGTCATAGGCAGAAAAGAGTCAGGTCAGAGCCATTTCAGAAAACATTATGCTAACGTTATAATGTGATATCCAACTATTGAACATTTACTTCCAACATAAATTGTATTTTCTTTCTGACTCCACAGATATCAGTTGTGTTTGTTATTACGGAGATTCCTATCTAGAATTTCGGAATGTGTTTTTAAATCCACAAAATAACATCTCCCTAGAATTTCAGACCTCCAAAGCCTATGGACTCCTGCTCTACATCAAACAAGACTTAGATTCAGTAGATGGACTTTTTATTCAATTATTTATTGAAAATGGTACTTTAAAGGTAAGTCAAATTTATTTAACATAAAATTTAGGAAGTTGTTATGATTCACCACTTTAATGGTTATTATCAATGTAAAATTTAACCTTAAATATGTCTTTTATACTCACCACCAGGCTGTGTGTCCTTTTTTTTTGTAATTTCTTCCTGTTTGGTGTACAATATTTATATATCAAAATAGTATATGCTTTGAATAGCTTTCATTCTCGTCTTTTCTCTATATTTTCAACTTTTCTTCCACAATTATATTTCCCAATTTCTCAATGATAATAATTTCTGCAATTTCTTATAACTTTAATGGCAGATGTGATCTGGGAACCCCTGGGAAACCCCAGGTTTCTTTCAAAGGATCTTTAAGGGGAACACTCTCTTTATAATAACATTAAGATGTTATTTGCCTTTTTCGTACTCATTTTCATAAGTGTACATAGAGTTTTCCAGAAGCTTCATGATGCGATGTCATCCCTCTGATCACTAGTGTAATGTGTACTTATATGTTTTTGTGTTTTAAAAGTCTGTTTTAATTTTAGTATTACACATATTGATAGACATAACCCAATAAACAAAACTCTTTGGGGCCCTCAATAATTCTTCAGAGTGCAAAGAGATTCCGATATCAAAAATTTGAGACTGCTCACTTAAAACTTGCCAGTCTTTATAATAATCTTCCTTTAAAAGCCCAAAATTACACAGCTAAATTTTGAAGCCAATTTTGAATTGAAAATGCGTGCTCTTTTCCCAAGACCATTCTACCTTAACAAATCACCTCATATTCCTGTTCTAAATACTCAGATTATGGAAGTCATCAAATCATTACTGCAATAAGGTAATTAACTCAACACAGTCTAGTATATGAAACATGACAACAGTATTTTTGCCTATCATTTCTTTTATGATGTTATTTAAATATGATATGAATTTCGATAATAGTGTGAGGTACACCTTCTAATTTAAATAAGCTAAGTTGTACAAGTTTGATTTTCTTTAAATACTCATCTTTCTTAAATAATATAACACATATACATAATTTAGTAAAATGTCTGATATAAACAAATGTCAACCAGATGTAGAAGATTAGTAGTGGTAGCATTATCTTTATTCATTCATCCATTTTTTCACTCATTCATTGAACATTTATCCATCCCCGGTGACAGTGCCAGTTTGTGAGGATTCAATGGTAAATAAAACACACTTTGTTCTCATATTGCTTCAAATTGATTACAGATAATAATAACAGGTGAAAATGGAACAAGAAAATAGAATTATGTAATGAATAGAAAACTATAATGAGCCATCAAACGTCAGTCTGACCCTTTAAGATAAGGTTTGCTGATCCCTGCTCTACAGCATTTTCCTAGACTAAGACCAGAAATTTCTGTTAGTCTTATAATAAGCAGAAAACATGAAGAGACCAAATGTAAGGAATTATAAAGCACACATAATATTGAGCCCTGGTCATGTTCAGCACATTTTTCTACTCCTAACTCAGCTCACAACTCAGCCAGCCCCTCTCACCACAGTGGATGTCTCCAGAGACATGGTGAACCACACCAGAGACTTGTAGAATTATCGGTGAAAATATGTATGAAATAATGGAGAATGGAGACTTCTTTCACTTTCAAATGGATAAAAATAAATTCAAATTAGTTGAACCAAGACATTTAGGAATTATAAAACTGTAATGGGTGAAGAGAGGTGTAGAATTTCTTTCTTTTAGGTTTTATGTCAAAGAAAATATATATATTGATTCTCTGTAATAATTACTATAATTTATTGGATTGCAATTACATGTTGGGCTCCAATTTAAGAAAATATATTAAGATCATGGACTCTAGAGCAAGAATGTTAGAGTTGGAACACCAGCTCGGCCATTTAGGGGTTTTGAGGTCTTGCAAAGTTTAAGCTGTCTGGGCTGGAGTTTACTCACTCATGAAGGAGGGTAGTAAATGTAGGTGTGAGGTTTAAATTAGTAAGTGGATAAATATTGTGAAGTTAGTGTAATACAATGGGTGAATAAGTAAAGGCATATAAACTCATAGAAGAAAGCCTGGGACATATTAATCCAATATGAGGAGTAGGTATTTCTCTCTGTATCTCACAAAGACCTCATGGGCGAGTGGAGGTTCTCAGAGTGTTCGGTATTACACATGCTCTTTGAACTCTTTCAAAGATGGTAGATCAGGAATTGTTACTCCGTTGTGTCAGTCCAAAATCCATGTTCTTTCCACACCCATCACTGTAATGATTTAAAGGAAATTTCAGTGCTATCTTATCTTTATGATTTTAAGATTTTCCTTATTCTGCTATGATTTTTCAAGACTATGCTCCAATTTCCTCAATCATTTTAAAAGTATAAGCATATGGGGAATGTATTTACAATACAATTTTCACAGAAGACATATTATGGTTGAACTCTTCCAGTGATCATAATTTAAGACCTATTCAAATTCTAGAAATGCAGAATTATTAGTCAAATGTTTTTTAGGAAATTTAAGTTTCAAAGATAAATGTATCAAAATTAATTTTTAAAACTATTTCATTGGCTCTTTCTAATAACAAGGAGGTAAGCAGATACATCCATGACTCAAATGTCAGTCCCTCCACTTATTAGCTGTTTCATGAATCACTGTGCCTCCCTGACTGGAGCAGATCACTCCCCCTCAGTTTCCACCTCTGAATAAGGAAGGTAATAAAAGGGTAGTACCTACTTCACAGATTTTTGGGTTTTTTTTTTTTGTTGTTGTTTTTCTTGTTTTTTTGTTTTGTAAGGAAGCAATCAGCTGAAACCTATAAATTACTTTAAAAATCCCTGGTACAGAGTAACAATCACAGTAGCTATTGTTTTATATATATCATAAAGGAGCTATTTATAATAAAAGAAAAAATTCAAATACAATTAATAAAATCATCCATTAATATTTTTAAATGTTTAACTTTTACATCCCTGAAGATAGGAATTAATAAGACTTAGCTGTACCTGAAAAATAATTTTCTGATACATTTGAACAAAACAAGGAGACTACCACCCCCACACACACACATTTTTGGCCAGTAAATTATCATTTAAACTTAAATAACTATTTTAACTAACAACATAGATCTCCTAGTGATGTACATAAGAAATAGCTAAATTATTATCCATGCTGCCAAAAATATTAAACATTAAATCTGGTCACCTTGATTGCATACTAGACACAGCATAAAAATGCAATAGACAAATGTGGCCTTTTACTTAGTTACACATGACTTGAGAAGAATGTACAGCCAAAGGTCACGCAACTGATTTTCTGGCAAAGTACATGTAGATATATTTGTTTTTGAAAATCTCAGTGCTGTTTAACATAGTTCTTAAAGTGAACCCTCAGTAGATAATTTTATAAAGGAAAGGAACCTTTCTGAGATGACCAAATATCATAAAAAGTTAAGATATATAGCATTATGTTTACCTTTGGATTACATGTGGGAAGATATAGACATATCAATTTAATGTAGTTGGATGCATAGGAGTTATGAAACACTATGCAACTGTGTTTCTTTAACTTATATGTGGCTTACAGATTTCTAGTAGATATGCTAAAGACTATAAAGGCCCTTCCTGGGAAAGAATGGCCACAATATAACTGATATACGTTCAGGAACATGCTGTTGAGAAGATGAATAGACCACTGCAGCCAATTCATGAAATTCCCAGGGGTGTCTGGCCAAGCATATCTACTATAGACATGATTTGCGCCTTTTAAAACCGTAACTCAGTTGGTCCAATTAGCAATAATCCCACAAATGGTCATAACCCCCTTCAATCCTCTGGAAGTTTAGGATGAATGATTAACTTTCATAATCTTTAAGTTTCCCTTGTGTGATGTTAACATCACTGTCTAAATGGTATACACTAGTGTTTGCATTGCTCAGTTGCTAGTATCTAAGGAAAATTGCCTATTAACACTCACTCCCAGCTAGCAGAAGAAGATGCTTTTCTCAACCAGGCTCCGCAGAATATAAGAAGAGAAACCAGAAGTGTGTGTGTGTGTGTGTGTGTGTATGTATGTGTACATGTGTATGGTTTATGTGTATGTATATAATATGTATGCATTTATGTGTTTTAATTCTAGCATTTATTAGTTGCGCACCTTGAGCTGTCACTTTAATTTTCAGACTTCTTATCTCTCCAACACAATAAAAATATTACTGGTAGGTTGTAATGTTCAATACAAAAATAAGATGTTAATTTCACACTGAAAAACTGTTTGAGGAAAAAATTTTTTTCCCCGTAGTACCACTTTTTCTGTGCTGGTGAAGCAAAATTGAAAAGCATTAACACTACTATTAAAGTGGATGATGGACAAAAGTATACACTGCTTATCAGGTAAGATACACTTTTTATTTCCATTTCATCTCATATGCAGCAAAGACTATTTCTCTGGATATTGTTCTTGCACTTTAAAGTGGAGGCTCTCCTGATTAATAGTCACATATTCTTGTATGTAAATGAATGTTCATCAAACCATTCTGTCTTTTCTATATGTCCTAAAATAGTACTGGGGAAAGCATGTTATAGGAATTATATTATCAAGGAATTTACATAAACGGGTTTACAAAAAGAAGCCTTGAAAGCCTCACAATGTTTTCCACTTAGAGGAGTTGTAAAAACAAACTGGTATTTCTTTTGATAAACAAAGTCAAATATATTCACTGTAGAAAATGTGGAACATTCAAAAAAACATAAAGAAGAAAAGTAAAATGATCCATTATACCACAAGAGATATAGAGTAATGAATATATATTATTATATTCCTAAAAGCTGCGTTTGAAGTTGACTTTACCCCCAAATCCTCACCAACATCAGATATAATTTTGCCAATCTGTTAAGTGAAATTGACATTTTCCCCTAATTTGCATTTTTTTGATTTTTAGTAAGGTCTAATTTTTAATACATAGTATATATTATGTGTTTTGCCTCCCTCCACCTTTTTTTCTAATTAAGTGATATTTTGAAACACACACCATCATCCTTATCCAGTACGTAGACTAACTAAAGTAAATTATTTGGTTATGGCAATAGGTTATTATTTGGTAAAAATAATCAACTGTTTAAAGCCAAAAAAATAAGAAAGCAAAGAGGCAAAAAACAGAGACTGGGAAAGAAGTAAAAGGAGAAGTTTTAAGGAAGTCTACCCTCTTTAAGGCAGAACTACCCAAATCCTATTGTCTAGAATCCAGACTCTTAGGGAAAATTAACGAAAAAACAATTTATTATCAACTAAATTGTGGAAAGGCTACATCACATATACCTTCCCTGACACTCAAAATGCACGTGTGCATTTTAAGACTCCTGAGATCCTAATTTAATAAAGTGTCGCTTTCTTTGCTTAACTCAAGACATAGGCACAGGAACCTTTAATGTTTTTCTTCAGCATTTTAACCTCTTGAATAACCAATGCTGAGGGCAATGCACTTTGGGAAATGCCATCCTAGCCAAAGTGATAGTTTCCCAAGGCAGAGTGTACCATCATCTGGACGGAAAGCAGGTCTATGAACATTGGGGTAGCAGTGAGAATTGTATCACAAAAGACATATTTGCACCCTTCAATGGAAACAAAGACAGGTGAGAAATGGTGGGAGAGACAGAGGGTGCACCAGAAGATGCTGTTCTAACTTGGGGCGTGTTGAAAAACGGTTAAAAAATAAATTGAGAACACGGTAATCATAGTTACAGTTTATTAAACACCAGTTATGTGTCAAGTCGTAATTCTATCACATATACACATTTATTCATCTCTAAGAACAATTTAATTATTAACTTTTATTATAGTTTCTTTCATTTTTTATTGAAGTATAGTTGATTTGCAATGTTTCAGGTATACAGCACAGTGATTCTTTTATACATATATATATATATATATTATTTTCCATATTCTTTTCCATTATGTAGTTTATTATTAGATATTGAATATAGTTCCCTGTGCTATACAGTAGGACCTTGTTGTTTATGAATTAACATTTTATTATAGTTTTACTATCATTTCCCAGATGTAGAACTAGGAGATAGAGAGGTTAAATACAGAAAAAAAAAAAAAAAAAACAGAGTTTGAAAAGGGCACAATTCCAAGGCTACTCCAAAACGTCTGAATATGTTTTAAGTCATGGGTACAATGACCCACGTCGTAGAAACATAGTATAATTTGATCTCTTATCTTCTTCTACCCTGAAAGAACTGCTGCATGTTCAAGATAAGATAAAGATAAGAATGATAAATGATGTGCCCTGCAAAAAAGCCTTCAAGCAGCAAGAACAATATTAATTAGCAAGCATTAAACAACCACCATATGCCGGATGCTTTAAAGACACACAATTAACTAAGCATCGTTGGACTGCCATTAAAAAGCATCACAGACTGGGGGACTTAAATAACATAAATTTACTTTCTCACAGCTCTGGAGGCTGGAATTCTGAGATCAAGATATCGGCAGGACTTGCAGCAACATGGCTGCAACTAGAGATTATCATACTAAGTGAAGTAAATCAGAAAGAGAAAGACAAATACTATATGATATCACTTATATGTGGAATCTAAAATATGACAAAAATGAACCTATCTACAAAACAGAAACAGACTCACAGACATAGAGAACAGACTTGTGGTCGCCAAGGGGGAAGGGTTTGGGGGAGGGATGGATTGGGCGTTTGGGATTAGCAGATGCAAACTATTATATATAGGATGGATAAACAGCAAGGTCCTACTGTATAGCACAGGGAACCATATTCAGTATCCTGTGATAAACCATAATGAAAAAGAAAATTTTAAAAAAGAATGTATATATATATGTATACATATATGTGTGTTTGTGTATAACTTCGCTGTAGAGCAGAAATTAACACAATGTTATGAATCAACTATACGTCAGTAAATTTTTTTTTTAAAAAGATATTGGCAGGGTTGGTTTCTTCTGACGCCTCTCACTTGGCTTGTATATGACTGTCATCTCCCTGTATCTTTGCACCATATCCTCTAGGTGTCTGTGTTCTAATTTCCTCCTCTTATAAAGACATTAGTCATGAGGGATTAGAGCCCACCTAATTGTTTCATTTTAACTTCTTATCTCTTTAAAAACCCTACCTTCAAACAGTCACATTCTGAAGTACTGAGGGTTAGGACTTCAACATATGAATGTGTTATGAGTCCATAACACTCATTTTGCACATTTCAAAGCTGAGGATCATAGAAAGTGAGCAACATTCTCAAGATCATATGGTATTAGTCAGTGGGAGGGCAAGATGAGAACCCAGATCTCTTAAATTTTTCTACTATAGCATGTCCAGTCTGTGTTTTAAAAGTGACGATATACTCTTTAAAGTGTTTTTTAAAAGAAAAGCATTACAACATCTCAGGGGTACCTATTTTTTCTCTATCCTCAGCACATGTCACTTTTAAGGATATTTAACAGCAAAAAAATCACTTTCCTTAAAGTTATATAACTACAATTTGTTTTTTGCTTTTTGCAATTTACACACACTATTGCTTTTTATTTTTATGAAAAAGTAGTTGACAACCTGTCTATATCTGGTCTAAGTTACCTAAATTCAGAAATATTTCTTCACAGGTTCTGGGTTTGTTTGAAGTAATGGAAAATTTATAGAAATATGCATTTTTCTTATTTTTATCATCTATAAAGAACAAAAGTGGAGCTCCATTAATTTTAGTTTTCTACACCTTTAAAACATACTTAGAAGTAAAAGGGAAAAAGAAAATTTCAATTTTAAGTTTAAATCAATTCAGGAATGCTGTGGCCATAATTTAAAAAAAAAAATTTAATATTCTGTGTATACGTTATTCTTTATTTTTTTCCTGGACGTGCCACGCAGCATGTGGGATCTTAGTTCCCTGACCAGGGATCAAACCTGCGCCCCCTGCATTGGAAGTGTGGAGTCTTAACCACTGGACCACTAGGGAAGTCCCTGTGCCCATAATTTTTTGATCATTAACATACTCTTTAAAGTAAAGCTAATGGTATGCACACATTTCACTCCCAACTCTACACTCTCATCTTGTTTCTGTTGGATGATGACGTTCCATTGCATATGAATATAGGAGAAGCATCCTTCCTCCCATGCTCTAGTGGAATTGTGGGGGAAAAAACAGCAAGGCTGTGCACAGCCTATGAAGAAGGGCTCTCTCAGAAAGACTGAAACAAATACTCTCTGTGAAAAAGTAACTTGAAAAACTCATTATTTTTGGAACAAGGAAAGACAGGATTTCTGCAGAGGAGCATGATACTTTTAAAAAAGAAACGTGTGACTGTTTAACCTAACAAAAGCAGGAAGGAAAATATGGAGTGCTTAAGTCAGGTGAAATGCACACTGGTATAGTAAAGGTACTAAAAGCACATGTACTAAAACTATTTTACTGAGATATTAGCTAGAGCTGTTGCTCATCTTTTAACGAAAGGGAAAGTACAAATGAAACCAAGCAGTGATGTTAGGCTGCAAAACCACAGCATATAGTACATGAAGAGGAAAAACAAACACAAATAGGTAAACATTTGTCACCCCACTCTTGAACACCTTGGTACGCTTAAGGATGGGGTGCTCTGTAGATTATATCAATGGGCTCAGTCATGGGTTCAATTGTGTCTCCAAAGGTTTGCATTGAAGTGCTAATCTCCAGTATCTCAGAATGTGACCTTATTTGAAGATAGCGTCTTTAAAGAGGTAATCAAGTTAATCTGAGTTCATTAGGGTGAGCCTTAATCCCATATGACCAGTGTCTTTATAAAAGAGGGAAATTAGGACACAGAGAGAGACATGCACAGAGGGAAGACAGTGTAAAGACAGAAGGAGAAAGCAGTCATCTACAAGCCAAGGAGAAGGACTTGGAACACATCTTTCTCTCATAGCCCTCAGAAGGAACCAACACTGCTGACACCTTGATCTTGAACTTCTAGCCTGCACAAATGTGAGACAATAAATTTCATTTGTTTAAGCCATCCAGTCTGTGAGATTTTGATGAGGCAGCCCTAGCAAAAAAATATAAGCTTTCTTGTCTTCTGGCTTCCTATGTGGTTCCATCAATGGGGAACACTGGAAAGAAATTCAAGAGGCAAGCAAGTGGCATCAGGATCTATAATCCCTTGACATTTGTATGGTGTCCCAGGGGCTGGATCAGTCCCTCCTGTGAAGGTCTCAGCTCCTGGCAGATGGCTCTCCTCTAAGTACTGATAACTCCTTTCTTTCTGGTGGCCTTTAGACACAGAAGTGGTATCAGAGTAGCTATGCTGTGGCCCAGGAATACTATATTATCCCTTGTGGTTCTACCCCCAACCACATCTTTATAAAGAGTTCATTTATACAACTTTATTCAATTTATGTTAGTTCAAATGTGTTTTTGGCTGAAAACATGAGTCTCCTCCAGTCAGCATGGCAGAGAATGGGTAGATGGTTTACTGGTGGGGGGAAGCAGGCATGGAGGTGGCATGTCTCATTCTCATTGGCATTCTGTTGGCTAGAACTTTGTCATTTGAACACACCTAATGGCAAAAGGAGCTGGGAAAGTTTTTCTAGCTTTGCATCCAGGAAGAAGATAAATGAGCTAAAACAATGTGTACTAGACAAGACGAGAAATATTTCTAAAAGGGAAAATAAGGTAACTGTCTATCTTTAGCAATAAAGACAAAAAATAATCAAAAAGCTTATAATACTTAATAGTTAAATTTCAACTATAGAATTTATATTTCTTTTAATCTTGGTTCTGAGTGGATTACTGGACTGCTTATACGAAGAAAATAGAAATTAATGTATATACTTTTTACTTATTAAGTTATTATAACTGCTCAAAAAATGTCTACAATATCATATTACCTGTTGTAAACAATTGCTTCATTCCGCTGTCTTTCTATGACTTAAATTATCCCAACAGATAACTGTCTTGCCTAAAGTATGGGTACACAATGCTTAGGAATGATAAATTATTTCATCTTCACACTGTAAACCTTGAACTTCTTATCTGTTTGAGTGGCAGAAAATAATATAAAAATGCAGCAGACTGTGCATTCAAAACACAGAGCAGTTTGAAAGAAATAACTTATTTTATATATAAATGTGTGTATGTATATAAACAAAGACATTGTGTGTATATATATAAACACTTATATATACACATACAACATATATATATATAAAGATAATTGGAACATTATAACCACAGCAAGCATCAAAGTTTCCTGCTTTGAAGATATTAATAATAAAGACAAGGACTAGACATGTATCAACTAAGGCAGGAGTGCTTTGGCTCACATGGCAGGAAAATCAGTGAGATAGAAAAGGAAAGAGAGAGGCTCCCACATCTAAAGAGATGCCAGCTTCTGACTGATCCCAGGCCTCTCAGACAGTTTGGCTTCAAAAACCCCGTAGTTGAAGGTAGTTCTGAATTAAGGTCTCAGAATTCCCTAGGAACTGGCCGTATGGCTGACAGGGTCTTGGTGCTCCAGCCTGGTGTCAGGCCTGAGCCTCTGAACTGGGAGAGCCGAGTTCAGGACATTGGACCACCAGAGACCTCCCGACCCCATGTAATCATAATATCAACTGGCAAGAGCTCTCCCAGAGATCTCTGTCTCAGTGCTAAGACCTAGCTCTACCCAACAGCCAGCAAGCTCCAGTGCAGGACACCCCATGCCAAACAACTAACAAGACAGGAACACAGCCCCACCCATTAGCAGAGAGGCTGCCTAAAATCATACTAAGTTCACAGACACACCAAAACACACCACCGGACACGACCCTGCCCACCAGAAAGACAAGATCCAGCCTCATCCACCAGAACACAGGCACCACTCCCCTCCACCAGGAAGCCTACACAAGACACTGAATCACCCACTGGGGGCAGACACCAAAAACAACAGGAACTACGAACCTGCAGCCTGCGAAAAGGAGACCCCAAACACAGTAAGTTAAACAAAATGAGAAGACAGAGAAATATGCAGCAGATGAAGGAGCAAGGTACAAACTCACCAGACCAAACAAATGAAGAGGAACTGGGCAGTCTACCTGAAAAAGAATTCAGAGTAATAAAAGTAAAGATGATCCAAATTCTTGGAAATAGAATGGAGAAAATACATGAAGCATTTAACAAGGACCTACAAGAACTAAAGAGCAAACAAACAATGATGAACAACACAATAAATGAAATTAAAAATTCTCTAGAAGGAATCAGTAGCAGAATAACTGAGGCAGAAGAATGGATAAGTGACCTGGAAGACAAAATAGTGGAAATAACTACCTCAAAGCAGAATAAAGAAAAAAGAATGAAAAGAATTGAAGACAGTCTCAGAGACCTCTGGGACAACATTAAAGCCACCAACATTCAAATTATATGGGATCCAGAAGAAGAATAGGGTCTGAGAAAATATTTGAAGAGATTATAGTTGAAAACTTCCCTAACGTGGGAAAGGAAATAGTCAATAAAGTCCAGGAAGCACAGAGAGTCCCATACAGGATAAATCCAAGGAGAAACACGCCAAGACACATATTAATCAAACTATCAAAATTAATTACAAAGAAAAAATATTAAAAGCAGCAAGGGAAAAGCAACAAATAACATACAAGGGAGGGAATCCCCATAAGGTTAAGAGCTGATCTTTCAGCAGAGACTCTGCCAGAAGGGAGTGGCAGGACATATTTAAAGTGATGAAAGGGAAAAACATACAACCGAGATTACTCTACCTGCAAGAATCTCATTCAGATTCGACAGAGAAATTAAAACATTTATAGACAAGCAAAAGCTAAGAGAATTCAGCACCACCAAATCAGCTTTACAACAAATGCTAAAGGAACTTCTCTAGTCAGGAAACACAAGAGAAGGAAAAAACCTACAATAACAAACCTAAAACAATTAAGAAAATGGTAACAGGAACATACATATCTATAATTACCTTAAATATACATGGATTAAATGCTGCAACCAAAAGACATAGACTGGTTGAATGGATACAAAAACAAGACCTGTATATATGCTGTCTACAAGAGACCTACTTTAGACCTAGGGACACATACAGATTGAAAGTGAGGGGATAGAAAAACATATTCCATGCAAATGGAAATCAAAAGAAAGCTGGAGTAGCAATTCTCATATCAGACAAAATAGAATTTAAAATAAAGACTATTACAAGAGACAAAGAAGGACACTACTTAATGATCAATGGATCAATCCAAGAAGAAGATACAACAATTGTAATTATTTATGCACCCAACATAGGAGCACCTCAATACATACGGCAAGTGCTAACAGTGGAAATCGACAGTAACACAATCATAGTAGTGGACTTAACACCCCATTTTCACCAATGGACAGAGCATCCAAAATGAAACTAAATAAGGAAACACAAGCTTTAAATGACACATTAAACAAGATGGACTTAATTGATATTTATTGGACATGCCATCCAAAAACAACAGAATACACTTTCTTCTCAAGTGCTCATGGAACATTCTCCAGGATAGATACTATCTTGGGTCACAAATCAAGCCTTGGTAAATTTAAGAAAATTGAAATCGTATCAAGTATCTTTTCCAACCACAATGCTATGAGACTAGATATCAATTACAGGAAAAAAACTGTAAAAAATACAAACACAAGGAGGCTAAACCATGCACTACTAAATAACCAAGAGATCACTGAAGAAATCAAAGAGGAAGTGAAAAAATACCTAGAAACAAATGACAATGAAAGCACGATGACCTAAAACCTATCGGGTGCAGCAAAAGCAGTTCTAAGAGGGAAGTTTATAACAATACAATCCTACCTAAAGAAACAAGAAAAATCTCAAGTAAACAACCTAACCTTACACCTAAAGCAATTAGAGAAAGAAGAACAAAAGAAACCCAAAGTTAGCAGAAGGAAAGAAATCATAAAAATCAGGTCAGAAAAAACACTTCCTAACATCATAAACAAAAATAAACTCAAAATGGATTAAAGACCTAAATGTAAAGCTAGACACTATAAAACTCTTAGAGGAAAACATAGGCAGAATACTCTATGACGTAAATCACAGCAAGATCCTTTTTGACCCACCCCCTAGAGAAATGGAAATAAAAAGAGAAATGAACAAATGGGACCTAATGAAACTTAAAAGCTTTTGCACAGCAAAGGAAACCATAAACAAGACGAAAAGACAACTCTCAGAATGGGAGAGAAGATTTGAAAATGAAGCAACTGACAAAGATCAATCTCCAAAATATACAAGCAGCACATGCAGCTTAATATAAAAAAATCAAACAACCCAATCCAAAAATGGGCAGAAGACCTAAACAGACATTTCTCCAAAGAAGATATACTGTTTGCTACGAAACTCATGAAAGTATGCCCAATGTCACTAATCATTCGAGGAATGCAAATCAAACTACAATGAGGGACCAGTCAGAATGGCCATCATCAAAAAATCTAATAAATGCTGGAGAGGGTGTGGAGAAGAGGGAACCCTCTTGCACTGTTGGCAGGAATGTAAATTGATACAGCCATTATGGAGAACAGTATGGAGGGTCCTTAAAAAACTAAAAATAGAATTACCATATGACCCACCAATCCCACTACTGGGCATATACCCTAAGAAAACCGTAATTCAAAAAGAATCATGTACCACAATGTTCATTGCAGCTCTATTTACAATAGCCAGGACATGGAAGCAACCTAATTGTCCATCAACAGATGAATGGATAAAGAAGATGTGGCACATATATACAATGGAATATTATTCCGCCATAAAAAGAAACAAAATTTAGTTATTTGTAGTGAGGTGGATGGACCTAGAGTCTGTCATACAGAGTGAAGTAAGTCAGAAAGAGAAAAACAAATACAGTATGCTAACACATATATATGGAATCTTAAAAAAAAAAAGGTTCTGATGAAACTAGAGGCAGGACAGGAATAGAGACACAAACGTAGAGAATGGACTTGAGGACATGGGGAGGGGTAAGGGTAAGCTGGGACGAAGTGAGAGAGTAGCACTGACATATATACACTACCAAATGTAAAATAGATAGCTAGTGGGAAGCAGCTGCATAGCACAGGGAGATCAGCTCGGTGCTTTGTGACCACCTAGAGGGGTGGGATAGGGAGGGTAGGAGGGAGACGCAAGAGGGAGGGGATATGGGGATATATGTATACATATAGCTGATTCACTTTGTTATACAGCAGAAACTAACACAACATTATAAAGCAATTACATCTCCAATAAAGATGTTTTAAAAAAAAGGAAAGAAATAAGCCATTTAACCACTTTCCAATAAATAAAGATTTTTTTCTCTAATGAAATATGCACATTATTCATTAATCTTTTCATTAACCACTGTGAGTAGTGTCAAGAAAAGCATGCCAGTGGAATAATGATTTTACTTCAACTTGTACAAAATAATGAACAATTGATTCTGCTTCTAAAACGATATTTACAGACCCAGCAAAACTTCCCTGTAACATAAACCTACTTTTCTTTCCTTTTCCCCAATGGCATATATTTATTCAACACAAAATATAGTGAATAGGAGTGACATTTTGTCATTTAATTTTGGAAACTGAATTTTAAAGTGTAATCTGCATAGGTCAGTTAATCCAATTAGTAACTAAGCATCTTAAAAGTTATAATGTTTAACTCAACTTATACAAATACTCCAATAAATTTTCAACTATCTTTTAGAAACTCTTTTAAAACACAAGTTAAAATAATTAACCATTTAAAAGTAGGACATTTCCTATCATATTACTTGAATATCTGAAAAATATTGGCTATTACAAAATTACTGAAATTTATCTCAGAAAAAGGTACTTACTATTATTCATATTTTTAGTGAAAGCAGAGGAACCCAGAGCTAGTTTCATTTGTCCTTAATATATGCATTAAACATCAGAGTTTCTGTTGGTATGTTTTTTCCTTAAACAAGGCATTAGTCATTACTCCATGGAAATTAAGGCTGAAACTATGCAGCCGAGTTTGGGAATATTTTAGGTGGGATCATCCGCAGAAAGTGCAGACATTATCGCCAGCAGCATCTGGCAGCTACGTGAACGTGCATTTATGGGGAAGTTATCATGTGCAGGTATTCTTACCACACACCCAGGATACAAAAACTCTCAGTACATGAAAGACAAAAGCCTGAGTCCTTTTTTAGGAAAAAAATGATTTCAGAATATATTTTTGAGCAACTTTTTAAACAAGATAATATTATAGGCTAGAAATAGACAAGATCATAAAGTAGAGTTGGCTTCTTCCATCCAAATGTATGCTCTTAGTAGGTAAGAAGTGATGGATGAATCCTGACAATTCAGTGACAGCTACTGAGCCAGCCAAATACATGGTTCTTTAAAGGCACAATTATCTATGGAAACAAAGGCTAGCAAAGCATAAATACAGATTTTAACAGGGGACCATTTATTACCCATGTTCTTTAATTTGCCCTGATATCTGCCTTGATTTAGATGCTGATTTGTGCTTTCCCCTGTAAGAAAGACACTCTGATGTAAGTGAGAGTTGAAAATTCCGACTACTTGAATTTTCCTGCTGCTTAATAGACAGCTTGACTCGCAGCTTGTCTTTCTGGCTTGCCTCATTTTCCTCTCAACTTGACAAGAAGTGAATTCTGTCTCCTGTGCTAATATAAACATAACTGAAAACAAACTGAAAGTGGATAGTTCATAACTTTAATATTACATATAAGAATACAGAGACTAAAGAAAGGTCTTGCCAAAATAGATAAAGCAAGGTTATTCCAGTCATGATTCTGCAAAACCTCCCTGTTAAATATTTAAGTGTAAATGCTAAAATAAAGATTAGGGTTGTCTTATTAAGAGAAACTTGCAATATTGAAGACAATTGTTGAATGATGAATTTAATTCTCAGTAAAAACCTGAAAAACTATGATTCAATTTGGTGCATTTTGAAATGCTAAATACATGATACACTGAATTTAAATCTTTACATTTCTGATTTTTTTTTTTTTAAGTAGACCACCACGGTTTAATTAACTTACCAAATCAATGTCAGAAAAGTTAAATGTTGGGAGCCACTTGTGTGGTGGAAGGTGAAGTCACTTTTGAAAAACGTTTAGAATAATCATCATTATTATTTCTGAAAATTGACACAAACCAGCTCCTTTCACAAATATTTTGGATTCCTTTCACAAGTTGAAAATGATTTATTTCTTTAAATATTATTTCTAAAGTTGCTTCTAATAAAGGAAAGTGATTTTGTGGAAAGGAGTTCCAAAGCATAACTAATGCTTTGCTTTAATGTGAATTCTCATTGTATATTCATTGGAATGAATTCAGAATCAAAAACCAAATCTTTACAGTCGGCCTTCCAAATCCATGGCTGCGAAACCTGTGGATACAGAGGGCTGGCTATACAATGCCATTTACTGTAAGGGACTTGAGCATCCGTGGATTTTGGTATGGGGTGGGGGCCTGGAACCAACCCCTTTGGACACTGAGGGACAACTGTACTTGCTTTCTTTAGTTGTGTATTATCAGTTTTAAAATATGTAAAATTTTTCTGTTGTCTTCAAACCTTATTGAAAAGGATCATCAAATATCTTGTTCTAGTATGGTCTTTTTTATAACCAGAAGAAATTAAAGATAGCAGGCTTCAAGTGAAATCAATATAACAATAGCAAAGTTAAGTTTTAAAGTAGTATTCTAACTCAACAGTGAGGCACACAGCCAAAAGGGTCTCCACAGTTCATTTCCTATAGTCCACACGGCATGATATGGTACGTATATCATTTATGCTGTACACATGAATCTCTCCCCACGTTGGCTTTCCTTAAAGTTGTCAGTTACCTGCTGCTTTGGCTCACTCTCTAAGTGACCTTGCAGGTAGCTTTAATTGTTAAAGCCTCATTGATCACCACATGCCATTAGGAGTGAATATATTAGGGCTGCATCCATAGATTTAGTAGCAGAAAAATTGTAGGAACGATTGAAATGTTAATTCCTCAATAATCCTGTCTGACAAGTTTATTTCTGTGGTAACAAATCATTAATAACTAATTATCATGCTCCTGTGAAGAAACACTATGCTAATGATTTGCCCAAATTTATGCTAAAAAAGGTTTTGGTTTCTTTTAGAAAAAGATTAAACTTTTGCAAGATTTTTTTAAATGATGTTTGGAACAGTGTGAGGATATTGTATAAAATGTTTCTCTTGAAGAATTTACCAAATTAGAACAAATTAGGGATAGCAGTTCTCTAATTGTCAAAAACAAAATAAGTGTGTCCTAGAAAACCCAAAGAGTGAAGCGTAGCTGGAGAGTTATGTTAACACTGGAAGCCATGGCAGGGTAAGTGGCTGAGAGTGGAAGCAGGGAGACTATGAGAGAACACCAAAGTCAGAAGGAAAGGACTTGAAAGAAATAGTGCGTCCCTCTTACTACTTAGAGGACTTGACCCACTTCTCTCCAAGACCAACTCCTCCCTTTGTACCCTCCTCTCCATCAACTTTCCTTCTTGCATTATCCGTCTTTCTCTCTCTGCTGGACCATTCCTCCCAAAATAAAAGCAGGCTTTAGGGATACCCCTAGTGGAACACAACACCATTGCAGATCTTATTTTTCTTTTATTCTGCTCATCTACAGAGCCAAACATCTAAAAAATTTGCTACACCTGGGATTTCAGTTTTGTCGCCTGCTATTTATTCTTCAATCCAATCCGATTTCCATGGTCCCACAGCTGACACAGCTTTGTTAATATGACCTGTACCTAGGGAGTTTTATCATGCAAACTGCTAGTCTTTTTAGAGTGAAAAGGGTGCTGTTAATTATTACCCAGGACAACACATATAAACAGGCACTATTCATGCAAAGCAAGACAGTGATCACCCTGAATGATCAAAACGCCAGTAGACACTTTTTCTGTCTTCATTGTACTATGCATTTCAGTGAAAACACTCTGTGTTCTCAAAATCATTTTTTCTTTCTGTTTTGAAAAGAGTAAACTTGTAGTACCCCTCCTATCTCAGTGGCCAATTTTCTTTCTCTTCTTATACCTGTTTCAGCTTAGACTTTTCATCTGACTTCCAGACTCACATACCCAAACACCTACATAATATCTCCTCTTGTAAGTCTCACCTCAATCTTAAACTTAACACTTCTAAAGTAAAATTCCTCACTCCCTAACCCTATCAACCCAACTCTAGTCTCTACGCCCCTCTCCACCCTTGTCTGCCCATGGCCTTTCCCATCTCAGCAAACAACCGCCTTCTTCTTATACACAGAGACTCCTCTTTGACCTCTTCCATCGTTTTATTATTTACCACCAAGCCCTACCAGAAAGTCCTTTCCAAAATTTCATCTTTCATCTTCCCAATTCTCTCTCTCTTCTCTGAAAACACTCTGGCCCAAGTCTGTCATTTTTTTTTTTTTTTACCTGTACTATTACAGTTCTCCATTGCCTGATTCTAAACATGCATCATGCTTTGGCCAGGGTGATTCACAGTATACTGTACTGTATCGAGTCGCTTTTGTTTGAACTTTCTTCAGTGGCTCACCTTTACGCTGAGAATGAAATACAGACTCTTTGCGCTGCCAACAAGAGCCTGCACAGCTGGGTTCCTGCCCATCTTCCTCTACTCGCCGGGCACCGTCAGTGTTCCGTGCATTGTGACATCCTATTGCAAGCGGACTCTAGAAGCTCTTCTGCTTTACGGCCTCTCCTCCTCCTCCTCCCTGTCCTCACACTGCTCCTTCCAGGTGTCCTCCCTCTTGTTGCTCAGTCACCCCTTTAGGTGAGCCCTCCTAAACTGTCCTTTCCACCCAGGTATTGCCTGTCATAGCACCCATTTTTATTGTCTGTCATTTGTTTTACTCCTTGATTTTCCCTACTCCTAAAGAGAATGTGAGTTTCATGGGTTCAGGGACTTGTCTGTCTTGTGCCTTGTTGAATGCATCCCTAGCACAGCAACTGGAACATGAGTAGTCTGTTAATAAATAACTATCAAATAATGAATGAGAGGCAGGAATAAAACTTGATTCCAGATCTCAAAGATGGTCAGGTGCTGAAGAGCAGAGAAAATTTCCAAAGGAAGGAAGGAAATCATAGTGAGCCTTGTCTGTTGTCTAAAGAAGAAGCAGAGTTTAGAGTAAAATAAAGCAGATGTAGTTTGGAACAGCCATAGAAATCAGAAGTCCTAGTTACATCGGGTCTCTGAGCTTTCCAACTACCTAGACTCACTCCCAAACTTTTTCTCCAGAGTTACAAGACATTGTTTACATTAATCTGGATGACAATCTGATACATTATAGGCATTTAGTAATTGATAAAATATCAATAATTATATCATCAATATTTTAAGAGTCCTGTTTTTTCCAAATATCCTAAAATATTTCCTATTTTTAAACTTTGTAACAGATGCCTATGCAGTTTACTGGATGTGTTTGTATCTGTGTGCGTTTAGGTTGTAAACTGCCAAAAATATGGAAACAGAGCTGATTTAGCTGAGTTATCATTACTATGGTTATTTTAGAGAGATGAAATCATAAACTTGTTTTCACTCTGAGTCAAACTTTACCGTATAATATTTTGCAGTTGATGTGTGTGTTAATTATTGAAGAACACTCTCACTAAAATAGAAACTAAATTTTATTAAAATGGGTGAAAATTTTAGGATAGCATTTAAAAGGAATTCAGAGTGGAAGGCCAAGAACTGAAATAAATGTTTTCTTCCATAAAGTTATTACACTTAAAATTATCAAAAGTAATTATGTTCGTGTGAAGTATATTTGAAAGTAACTTAACACAATCTGTTCAGAACTACACAAAGCTTGTCATTAGTGACCCTGCTGGTGGCTCTAGAGAATTTGGTTTCTTAGCAGACCTATTAAAACTACCCACTGTCTATGCTGGGATTATCATATCACCCCAAGAGGCATGACAATTCCCTTATGTTAGGAATTTTTACTTCCCACATTTCCATCAATACTTGACTAATTAGAAATATTGTATGATATATGCCTAACCTTGCAGTTAAAATGGTTAGCTGTCTGAATTTGGAATGGACATTGATTTTACAACCAGAGAATGAAATTGCTTAATGTCCTGGATTTGATGGCTTCAAATTGATATGTATAGCAGGTGACAACCTTCTTGAAATGACAATAGTTATACAATTGGATTGGTTTCCTTTCCAATCAGACTTAATATCAATAATGATTAATCCATGTGGAGAAAACATTCTAAAATTAAAAGCTGAGCACTTGGAGAGTGGGACTTTTGCTTATTAATTTTCATATTCTCAGGATCTAACCAATTGCTTTGCAGAATAATTAATAAATTTTATTGAATGGTTGATTGGTTGAATGAATGAATAAAATATTTTAAAATAGACATTCTACATTGTCAGAATCAAATTACCCCCAAAAAATGAAAGAAAAGAAAGCACTTTATACGCCTATAGTTCTAGTAGCAAAGCATTACATTTTAGAAGACAAATATAAAATGTTATCTATTCTATCAAATGTAAAATGAACTGTTTATTATGCACCTTGTTATGCTGTAGGAAAAATCTACACTACTGAAAGTAATGGGTACTCTCAGATCCACTTGTGAGGTGACGGGAATACTAAACCAAGTAATGACACAAGGTGAATGTAGATATTATGTTCATAATAATCAACCTCTTGCTCCATCATTGTAAGACCAAATAAGAACAAATTTATTAATAAGTTTCATTGCACTAGTGTGATCATAATCTTCATGTGAGGATTAGCTCCTGAGACACATTTTTTTAGGAAAAAAAGCAAGGAAGGAATCAAAGACAGCACTAAGAAAATATTTTGCCCTCAATCAATCGAGTGTTCATGGCAACAAGGGCAACGTTTGCTCCCTGAGGCTCCAACCCTCCCCTTGATCAAGTGCCTGGAGGCCACAGGGACAAAGCAGATGAGCAGTCTGCTCCGGCACAGTGTGAGCCCTCCACTTCGGCCCTTACTTCTTGCTACCAAATGAGAACAGAGGTGTCTGCGTGCTCCGAGAGGGATAGACTTGTTCAGGCCTCTGTCAGCACTGCACAGATGCCCCGTGCTATTTTTGTCTAACGGAAGGAAGCTATTTGAGTGACTGTTCCCAAAACAAGGAAGCTGGGTTCAGGTAACATGAAGTCTTCCATTCAGTGGGCATCCAGTTTAACCTCCTTATTGGAAAAGTCTGTCCCTAAACTACAGCTGAATTTCTCAGTCTCAGCACTGCTGACATTTTGGGCTGGATAATTCTTTGATGTGAGATGTTGTCCTCACAACAAGGTTATTTAACAGCAGCCTGACGTTTATGCCTTCCCTCAGTTGTGAGGACCAAACACGTCTCTAGGAGTTGCCAAGTGTTCCTGGGAGGAGGGAGGACAAAATGATACCCCTTTCCATTGGGAGCCACTTATCCACAGGCACACACACACACACGTACACACATGCATACACACACATGCATACATACACACACGGGCATGTGCACACACGCACACACACATGTATGCACAAACACGTACACACACACCCACGTACAGACACATACACACACACGAACGCACACGCGTACACAGACGCACACAGTACACCCATGCACACACACACATGCACACACATATGCACACACATGTGCACCTGTGCACACCCATGTGCACATGCACCCACGTACACACATACACATATGTGCACACACATGTACACACGTGCACATGCACATGTACACACACAACCCACAAACACATACACACACATGTGCACACACGTATACACACATGCACACACATGCACACACACGCACACTTCTTGAACTATTTCAAAACTCTAGTCAGCAATTTCCAAATGATCATTAGAAAGAATGAGTAATGTTTTAATATTTTTTGTCCTAGTTTTGGGGAAAGAAAGAAAGCAAACTGTTAGCCTGTTTATTTTGAATTTTTTTGAAGAGTAGATAGCACATTGATTATGTTCAGGATTTAGAAAGTGGACTATCATTAAATGCTTCATGAAGCAAGATAAATTTCTACTTGTCAGCATGACCTGACTCGAAGAATGACCTTAATTGAAGAAAATTTCTTAGGTAAGATAAGGCAAAAATAATACATATTTCTGCCTGAGTCTATAAAACAAACTGATGAGAAATAACAACCTCCCAATTGCCCTTCCTCAACCACAGCACCTGTGATACAATAGCCCAGAGAGAGGACTTGTGAAGAACCGGCCAGGGTAAGACTTTTAAGAATTGAGATGGGAGCAGTAAAAAAGGTCCAAGTTGTGGTCACAGACTGGGCTGTTGTGACTGATCTCACATTTTCCCTGTTCAGGTGACACCCTGGGACTCCCACACTATTTACACAGCCATTTCTGGAGCATGAAGGCTGCTGGCCGTGGGACTGAACCACTGTCCACAGTTCGTTCTTACGACCACTGCAGCCCCTGTCTCTCTCAGGGGCTGCATCATCAGAACACAAATGAGTCTAACTTGGGAAAATATGATGGAAAATGTGAATTTGGTGAAACTTCCTTCTTTTTCCATATTACAGCTCCCCACTCACTGCCACCAGCAAAACCAGGCATCCTTTCCAAATGTAGCATATAGAAATCTCAGCCAATAATATATACGCAAGACATACAATTTTATTTTCTACAACTTCCTTTCCATTTCTAGTCTCCATTCTGATGAAGGAACAGAAAATTCATTCTAGTCAATGAGGGTCCCCTTGGCCTGTGCTTTCATCACGGGCCAAGGCCCAGGTGGTAGAGGTGGTCATGTGCACCAATAACCTTAGGTCAACAGGCCTCATACCAGATACTCTGACTTTACCTGGTTTTGCTCATTAGAGCACACAGAAGACAGAATCTAGGACTTCTTTAGACTTAAAGACAAGAAGAAGCTCACTTAGTGCCTTCCTTTCTGTAAGAAAGAAATAGCACGGAGGGTGCTGCTTAGAAAATAAAAATGTTACAATTTCCAAAGCATTACCCTGAAGCTTCTTAAAGCACACACCTTAATATATATTCAATTCTACTGTGTGCTCAATTATGAATAACTGGAAAAGCTATTCTGCAACTCAATAAAGGTATTTTTATAAATAGGATTTTATGTGGGTATGAAATTTTATGGTATGAAATAAAGGTGGGGCTCCCCTGGTTGGACCTGGATTGGGAGGAACTGGATGGGTGGGCAGAGGGCTACCACACCTTCTCTGTGGCTTCCCTGTCTCCCCTGGAACTGCTCCTAAGTCACCACTCTGGAATCCAAAAAAAACATAGGAAAATACTTTTAACAACACTGTGTGTAATAAGTGCTTTTTTGGAATGGTATCAATAGCAAAATAGTTACAAGTAAAAATGTGTATTTCTGTGCTTCCCTGGTGGCACAGTTGTTGAGAATCTGCCTGCCAATGCAGGGGACACGGGTTCGAGCCCTGGTCCGGGAAGATCCCACATGCCGTGGAGCAACTGGGCCCGTGAGCCACAATTACTGAGCCTGTGCGTCTGGAGCCTGTGCTCGGCAACAAGAGAGGCCGTGATAGTGAGAGGTCCGCACACCGCGATGAACAGTGGCCCCCGCTTGCCACAACTAGAGAAAGCCCTTGAACAGAAACGAAGACCCAACACAGCCATAAATAAATAAATTAATTAATTTTAAAAAAAAAAGAATGTGTATTTTTGGCTGGAGTTGAAAACTAGAATTATTTCTTTCATCTTTCTGAAATAAGAGTTAAGGGACAAACAAATCCTAAAAAAGGCAACTTTAATGAACTTCACTGTATTTTAATTGTGTGAAAATTGTCATTAGTCAATGCAATTTAGTTCAACAACAACAAAAATTATCTTAGCCCATTTTTATCAGGCATGGATAGTTTTACTTTTCTTGGTATTGAAGAAGTATAATGCTATACCAATTAAAGCAGGTTTCTGGAAACAAAAAACTTAGAAGCAAATCCTGACACTGCCACTGATGGTGAGACCCTGTGTTTGTTAATGAACAACTCAGAACCTCACCTCCCTCATTTGTCAAATGTAAAAAATAATAGTACCTGCAGCAGAGGGTCATGGTTCGTATCCTAAAATGTACTGCAGGTGCCTTGCATGCAGAGGTACTCAGCAAATGACTGCAATTATTTTCACTATTGGCCATTTTAAAATTATAAGTACATGCATACAACTTTTCGTCGTAATGGATCAAGTTCCAATTGTGCTAACCACTGTGTCCAGGAATATGAAGGAGCAAGACGGTCCAGTTACCACTGTGTCACTATTATTGTGGGCATATACAATGCGGTCTTTCTTTTTAACTGAAGTATATTTGATTGACAATATTATGTTAGTTTCAAGTGTACAGCACAGAGATTCAGTTATATATATATATATTTGAAAATTATATATATATATTCGTCTTCAGAGTCTCTTCTCTTATAGCTTAATTACAAGATACTGAGCAGAGTTCCCTGTGCTACACAGTAGGTCCTTGTTGGTTATCTATTTTATATATAGTGGTGTGTATATGTTAATCACAGCCGTAGTCTGGAAAGGCCTGAGTTCTTGAGTTGGACAGCCAGTTTGGACTACTACAATCTTCATCACTGGCTATGAAATTTGGAGCAAGTCCCATGACTTCTAAGCTTTTACTGGGTGTACTGAAAATTAAAAATCTAAAATAGGTAAAGCATTTAGTAATCACTTAATAAATGTTAGCTATTATCATTATGTTATCATCAACATTCATACTTTTTCTTACTTACCATTATCTTTTACTTAGTAGCAGCCACTTTAGGCTGAGTAAGAAAACATGACCACGTACCTGGGTAGGATTTAGAAAACATTACTAAGATGTACCACCAGTGTCTCAAAAAAGTTCAACATAAAGAGATAGAAATAAAATAGAACTCACCTCATAGCACTTAGTTATAGTTATTGATGGAATTAAATACTGTATAAGCTTCACTGAATAGATGAATGAATGAAGTGATAGATGAGTGAATAAATGAATTACTATAAGGGCAAAAAGGCATTACAGCTTATAAAGTACTCACACAAAAATGCATCCACATTCTTAAAATGTGAAATAATTTGATTAAGCTCAGAAGTTGAGTGGTTCACTCCTGCTCTTGTTAATTTAGCACAAGTTCAGTTGCCATAGACCAGAGTCCAGAGAATGAAGATTTGATCAGCCCAGGATGGGAATTACTTTAAGCATCAGAATTTCATATCCAAGTTTAGGTACTTATTCCTTTTGATTATAAATGTAGAAAAAAGGATTTGACTTTGAAAGTACTTGCTAAGGAAGGATCATACAAGAAAAACACAAATTCTAGGAACTGAGCCAGACTCTGATTTCCTCTGTCCCTAGAGTGTTTTATTTAAGGAAACCATTGATTCCTGCCACTACCCTGAAGAAACTTATGTGCGATGGCAGCCAAAAAATCTGCCTCTAATTCAGTTTTCTAGGACCCTTTCCAAGGGGAGATCAACTGCTTTTGGATTAGCACACGAACAGCTTTGCTGAAAGTAGCCTTTTATTCTTTAAGCTCAATCTTTTATTAGCCTGTGTGTTGAAAAGAAAAGAAAAAACTCTCTGTGATAGTTTTCTATGAGTCCTAGAAACTTAGCGTGCTTCATTTGAATATTTAAGAGAAAGAAAATACTACTAAAATAAAATGAAGTTTTCCCAAAGGAATGGTCAACAGTTACTATTTGCCTGAGGCTTACCTGAGGGCCTTTTTTTTTTAATGAAATACTAAAGCACAATTAGAAACATCTAGGTTTATACCTTATGATTTGAAGAAAACTACAAAATCACTAGTAATTTTTATTAATGGGTAAACATAATTTCAAAGTGGGCCCATAAAAAATCTTACACTTTACAGCTTTAAAATAATGAGGCATCTGAACTCCTCCCAGTAAACTTTCCTTTAATACATGTGGACAGACATTGTAGTTTCAGGATTGGCCTCAGACCCAGACATAAAACATCAGAAAGCACTGTGACATACGCAGAGCATGCCTGATGTCCTTGCCAAGAGTAATTCTGCACTAGGCAAGAGAGAAAGTAAACTGTGATGATGTTTAGTCTTAATAAACATTGTCAGTGGTGAGAAGTTTTATAGAAGCATTTTGAATAAGGAGCTTATTATTTTTAGTAGCATGATAAAAAACAGAATTGAAAATACAGGGAAGCACTGCGATCTTATGGAAATCGTGCTTTCTGTATTAGGAAACATAAGCCCTATGTTCTTGTTTGAAATAAATTTACCCAGAATTTTATTGACAAATGCTTTATCCTCAATGTGCTCCAACTGCCAACAAGGGCTGCTGTCAGATGGTGTAGACACCACAATCACGTAGGGTAACTGTTGGCCATCACCACCCAGAATCCTTCCTTTCTTCATCTAGGTGACACTTCTTGTCACATATAGTCTAGTCTTACTTTTGCATCCATTCCAACATTGCGTTTAATGCATCTTTGCATTTGATTATTTTTGCATCAAGGTAATTAGAAATTTAATTAGAAAATTAAATAGGAAGAGAAAGACACTCATCTCCTCTTCAAGTCCTACCTATTTCCAAAGTAATTACTCTAAAATCTTTGGAAGTTTCTTCTATATTTCTACCTTAATACTTCTAAATAATAAATACATATTGCTATTTTTATGTAGTCATTTCCAAAATTATCACTGATTTCCAGTTGTGCAGAATGGGGACGTACCTGTCTTACAACAGACCCGCCTGTAGTTTTTTGAAAAGCAACAAGCAAATAATAAAAACATTACTGTGAATGGTACATACTGATTTTTATACAGATAAATATTATACTACAGTTACCTCTTTTTTACACCCTCATCACATTTTCCCCAGTAAATAATTCCCCTGTTTTTTCATTTGAATAGTTTTCAATATGCCTCTCCTTTTTTTTCTTTAAACACTTCATCAGATCTACCATCGTATGATTCTTAGTGGTGAGATTTCTCTGCCATTCTCCTTTGTTTGGTCATTTTTCTGGATGTCTCATTTCCTCTTTCTTGTTTTATTCAATTTTGCTAAAGCATCTTATATATTAGCATTTTTTAATCAAAGGATGCAGGGAAAGCCTTGTCACATCTGTATATATCTTTATTATACCCTCAGACTTAGGTTTATGTTTATAATTTTTTTAATAAATCTATTTATTTATTTGTTTGTTTGTTTATTTTTAGCTGCATTGGGTCTTCGTTGCTGCACGTGGGCTTTCTCTAGTTGCGGTGAGCGGGGGCTACTCTTTGTTGCAGTGCATAGGCTTCTCATTGCAGTGGCTTCTTTTGCTGTGCATCATGGGCTCTAGGTGCACGGGCTTCAGTAGTTGTGGCTCACACGCTCTAGAGCACAGGCTCAGTAGTTGTGGCACATGGGCTTAGTTGCTCTGTGGCATGTGGTATCTTCCTGGACCAGGGCTTGAACCCATGTCCCCTGCATTGACAGGCAGATTCTCAACCACTGCACCACCAGGGAAGCCCTATGCTTATACTTTTATATACAAAATGTGAAGGATTTTCCCTCAGAATGTTGAAGGCCTTGCTCCACTGACTGCTAGCTTCCTGTGTTGCTGTTGAAAGTCTGATAACCTTCAGATATTTATTTCTTTATGTGTGATATGTCTTAATTTCTCTCTTTTAGGATCTTCTTTCTATTTAGTCACCTAAATTTCACACACTTGTATTTAGTGTTTTCCTTTGACCTTTACTGTGCAGACCCTGAGGGACACTTCACTCGGGTAGGGTACTGAAGTACTGGTTATCCAAGACAGATTTTCCCTCCTATTTTCCATTTCTATCTTTTGTCATTATTTCTGAGGTCATTTTTGTGCTTTGCATTTCAGTACTTATATTGACTTTAAAAATCTTAGATATAGTTTTTTTTCATGTTCAATACCTTTTTCTTATGTTTCATTTTTCTGATTATTTTCCTTTTTTCATAACATACCTTCATTTGGGGGAAGCGTTTAGGATCTTCTCTTGACCACTGGTCTTCGGAAACTTCACAAAGATGGCATTTTTCTCACATCATTCACATGCTGGACCCTCCGTGGACCCTCTGTGGCAGACATTTCAGTCCTGCTCTCTTAGTCTCTTCTATTCCTTCACTGACTTTCCATCTCTTTATCTTTTGTCCTAACATTTGGGATATTTACTTTGTATTTTAACACTTCAAGACCTCTTTCTTATTTCTCATCTAACTGCTCTTATTTTTTTCCCTGATACTGTTGTTGTTTTATGAGGAGAACAATCTTCTCTTTTCTGCCTGAGGTTATTATTTAATTACAGTTTTTGAAAGTTTCTCCTGTTCTATGATGTATCAGTCAGGGTCCCAGCAAGAGACAGATGTGTTTAAATTCAAAGAGTTTAACTGAAGAGAGTTCAATGGAGAGACTATTTATAGGTGTTTGGCAGGGATAAGGGAGCCAAAAATAGTCTGTTGATGTCTGGGAGCCATCACCACATGCAAGCCCAGGAAGGAGGGAGAGGCATCACCAGGGTGCAGAGAGCTTGGGGCTGAGTCTGAGAATCGGAGCCTCAGCCCCAACAGGATCAACATCCAACCTCCCTGATGGGTACGTGGGCAAACAGGGCTGCACCAGGTGGGGAAGGGGAGCTGCCCGTTCACTCCACCGCCCCTGGTTTTACCCCTGTATTCATTTAGTGCAGTCTGTATTGTATCCTGTCCCTCCTGGAGCTCTGCGGAGTAGACCTCCTCCTCCATGGGAACTTTAGGGTGAAGTGTCATCAACTCTGCTAAATTGGCTGGCAAGCCTCCCTCTGCTTTCTCTCCAAAACACTACTGAACTTTCCCATCCACTGATATATCTGCTCCATTTTATATCTTTGTGATGTTATACGTTGTTTTATTGGAGTAAAGGAAAAGTGGAGTCTTGTTAAGAAGTGATAGAAGATCATCACATAAAGCTGATCTTCCAGTTTTAACCAGAACGACTAATACTAATTTAGTTTTGCAATACTATTCAATTGTGAGGTAGGGACTATGTTAATTGCTGCCAAGAGAAATAGCACATGCTGAACAGCTGAAATATGTGAGATTCTTCAAGTAAGAGAGAAAAAAATGAAAGAAGGTTCTTACTAGACACCAACTTCTGCCACTTTTGAACATCAGCTTCACCATCAACACCACCAAACCCAGCTTCTCCCATGCCTTCTCTCTCTTTTATTCACCCCGTGACACATCTTTCCCCAACACCTGCGTTCATCCAACAGAATTAGGTGGCTACAGATGAGTAAATATTGGCAAATACCTTTCTATGTTCCCTCAGCCTAAATCTCCTAAGCTCTCATTCTTTATAATTTATTTGAAAACAATTGCTTTAAATATGCTATTTACATTTTTTTCTTTAAAAATTCTCATTTATGCTAGATCTATTGTATTGTCAAATAGTGATACCTATTGTGTAGTTTTTAGAAATAATTACTGAAATATTCTTGGTTGCAAAATATAAAAATAAATATAAAATATTCTATGGATATTAGGAAATCAGATATACTCCCTATATAGGGAATTTTTTGACACATATCTTTTAGTTGCATTTTGTTGATCACATTTTTTCAAATCTTCTGTGTTTTTATTTCTTTTCTCAACTTGTTTCATAATTTAGTAGTTAAGTACTAAAGTCCCAGACTACATTTGGATTTCAAGCCATTTCCCCTTGAATTCCTAACAGAGTTTACTTTACACATTCATTATTTTATATATTTAAACTGCTTTGTGACTTTTATATGTACATGACCTAAATAGTCTCATTTTGTGCTTTCAATTTTTATTGTTATTGAATGGTAGTCCCTGACCTAATTTTTAGTTTTCATTTGCCTGATCTTACTTTGTCTACTCACATCTGAGTCACTGGGTGTTACATATGTCTTTTATTGATAATTCTCCAATTTTTAAGTATTTGAAAGACTTCAAATTTATTTCAATAATTTGTGTTCTTCTTGTTACTATAATTCTATGTTTTGTGGACTTTTAACATTTTCCTTTCCTTCTCTATGGTGGTATATTACACTTTATTGTAATCACTTTCACTGACTTTGAAGATAAACCACCACCTTTTAATTCTGTGGAGAGTCACATTCATGTTTTTATAAAATTTGAAACTGATTATCAAAATGCTGCTGTACTTACAAACAGAACTATGACTTTTCAGTTTCTTTTTAGACAAGATTCAGAGTTCAGCATCGCATCCCACTCCACTAGCTTTTCCATTATTTGATAAATATTAGACTGACAACCATTTATTGATTTTACAACATAGACTATTTCTTTCAATAGAACCATTTTTATTGAATTTTAACTATATTTGACACAAGTATTTAGAAATGTCTGCATATTTTTCAGAGTTCAACTCTCATCAATAACCCTTTCCAGCCATAATTTTCTTACTTTGAATTTCTATCTGCTTATTCATACTTTACTCTTTGTTAACAGGTTCTCAATGGATAGCTTTGTAGATGTACTTCTTCTAGGTAAAGATTTTCATTATAGTTTGTATTTATTAACTATATGATGCCCTCTTCCTCTGGTCCTTCTAATCTCAAAGTGTTTCCTTTCACTGACTACTCGATCAAGTTTTATAAATGGAATGTTTTGTTAATTCTATTGAGAATATTTTCACAATTACTTTCCCTCATTTTTTAATAAATTCATTTTTGCATCTTCAAACACTAGTTCCCAATTTATCTCTCCAATTTAAAAAAGGAACTCTAACCTATGCTCTGTATACGTATCATAAATGTTTTCATTTTTGTTGTCCTCTCCTTCTTGGAGAAGGAAGTTTATGTTGGCCTATATATTTCCATTTGTTATCAAAGAGAAGTAGCACTCTGTTTTGGTAGAGAGGAGAGAATGGGAGTGATGTGGAAGCAGCACAGGACTTGCTCTTTCTTTAATTTGTAATTTCTTTCATGGGGGTGGTTGGGTGGAGAGGACTCCAAAACCAGACCAAAGGAGAAAAGTTAAATAACAAGAAGCACAAAGCGCAAAAACAGCAGTCCTGGAGGAGAGAAGATGGCGGAAGAGTAAGACGCGGAGATCACCTTCCTTCCCACAGATACAGTAGAAATACATCTACACGTGGAACTGCTCCTACAGAACACCCACTGAATGCTGGCAGAAAACGTCCGACCTCCAAAAAGGCAAGAAACTCCCCCCGTACTTGGGTAGGGCAAAAGAGAAAAAAGAAATAACAAAGACAAAAGAATAGGGACGGCACCTGCACCAGTGGGAGGAAGCTGTGAAGGAGGAAAGATTTCCACACACTAGGAAGCCCCTTCGCGGGCAGAGACTGCGGGTGGCAGAAGGGGGAAGCTTCGGAGCCACGGAGGAGAGCTCAGACACAGGGGTGCGGAGGGCAAAGTGGAGAGGCTCCCGCACGGAGGAGCGGTGCTGACCAGCACTCACCAGCCTGAGAGGCTTGTCTGCTCCCCCGCTGGGGCGGGCGGGGGCTGGGAGCTGAGGCTCGGGCTTCGGTCGGATCGCAGGGAGAGGACTGGGATTGGCGGTGTGAACACAGCCTGAAGGGGTTAGCGCACCACAGCTAGCCGGGAGGGAGTCCGAGAAAAAGTCTGCAGCTGCCGAAGAGGCAAGAGACTTTTTCTTCCCTCTTTGTTTCCTGGTGCGCGAGGAGAGGGGATACAGAGCGCCGCCTAAAAGAACTCCAGAGAAGGGCGCGAGCCGCGGCTATCAGCGCAGACCCCACAGCAACAGGGGCGCAGGGGGAAAAACGGAGAGACTCCCGCACAGAGGCTCGGCACTGAGCAGCGCTCAACAGCCCGAGAGGCTTGTCTGCTCACCCGCTGGGGCGGGCGGGGCTGGGAGCTGAGGCTCGGGCTTCGGTCGGATCGCAGGGAGAGGACTGGGGTTGGCGGCGTGAACACAGCCTGAAGGGGTTAGCGCACCACAGCTGGCTGGGAGGGAGACCGGGAAAAAGTCTGCAGCTGCTGAAGAGGCAAGAGACTTTTTCTTGCCTCTTTGTTTCGCTGCGCGCAAGGAGAGGGGATTCAGAGCGCTGCCTAAACGAACTCCAGAGAAAGGCGCGAGCCGCGGCGATCAGCGCGGACCCCAGAGACGGGCGTGAGACGCTGGGGCTGCTGCTGCCGCCTCCAAAAAGCCTGTGTGTGAGCACAGGTCACTCTCCACACCGCCCCTCCCGGGAGCCGGTGCAGCCCGCCACTGCCAGGGTCCCGTGATCCCCGGACAAATTCCCCGGGAGAACGCACTGCGCGCCTCAGGCTGGTGCAAGGTCACGCCGGCCTCTGCCACCGCAGGCTCACCCCGCCTCCTCCGTACCCCTCCCTCCCCGCGGCCTGAGTGAGCCAGCGCCCCCGAAGCAGCTGCTCCTTTAACCCCGTTCTGTCTGGGCGGGGAATAGACGCCCTCAGGTGACCTACACGCAGAGGCGGGTCCAAATCCAAAGCTGAACCCCAGGAGCTGTGTGAACAGGGAAGAGAAGGGGAAATCTCTCCCAACAGCCTCAGAAGTAGCGGATTAAAACTCCACAAACAACTTGATGTGCCTGCATCTGCTGAATACCTGAATAGACAACGAATCATCCCAAATTCAGGAGGTGGACTTTGGGAGCAGGATATATTAATTTTTCCCCTGTTCCTTTTTTTTTGTGAGTGTATATGTAAATGCTTCTGGGTGAGATTTTGTCTGTATAGCTTTGCTTTACAATAGCTTTATTTTGCTTCACTATATTATAGCCTCTTTCTTTCTTTCTTTCTTTCTTTCTTTCTTTCTTTCTTTCTTTCTTTCTTTCTATTTTTTCTCCCTTTTACTCTGAGCCGTGTGGACGAAAGGCTCTTGGTGCTCCAGCCAGGCATCAGGGCCGTGCCTCTGAGGTGGGAGAGCCAACTTCAGGACACTGGTCCACAAGAGACCTCCCAGCTCCACATAATACCAAACGGTAAAAATCTCTCAGAGATCTCCATCTCAACATCAAGACCCAGCATCACTCAATGACCAGCAAGCTACAGTGCTGAACACCCTATGCCAAACAACTAGCAAGACAGGAACACAGCCCCATCCATTAGCAGAGAGGCTGCCTAAAATCATAATAAGGCCACAGACACCCCAAAATACACCACCAGACGTGGATGTGCCCACCAGAAAGGCAAGATCCAGCCTCATCCACCAGAGCTCAGGCACTAGTTCCCTACACCAGGAAGCCTACACAACCCACTGAACCAACCTTAGCCACTGGGGACAGATATCAAAAACAACGGGAGCTACAAACCTGCAGTCTGTGAAAAGGAGACCCCAAACACAGTAAGATAAGCAAAATGAGACGACAGAAAAACACACAGCAGATGAAGGAGCAGGGTCAAAGCACACTAGACTTAACAAATGAAGAGGAAATAGGTAGTCTACCTGAAAAAGAATTCAGAATAATAATAGTAAGGATGATCCAAAATCTTGGCAATAGAATAGACAAAATGCAAGAAACATTTAACAAGGAAGTAGAAGAACTAAAGAGGAACCAAGCAATGATGAAAAACACAATAAATGAAATTAAAAATACTCTAGATGGGATCAATAGCAGAATAACTGAGGCAGAAGAAAGGATAAGTGACCTGGAAGATAAAATGGTGGAAATAACTACTACAGAGCAGGATAAAGAAAAAAGAATGAAAAGAACTGAGGACAGTCTCAGAGACCTCTGGGACAACATTAAACGCACCAACATTCGAATTATAGGGGTCCCAGAAGAAGAAGAGAAAAAGAAAGGGACTGAGAAAATATTTGAAGAGATTATAGTTGAAAACTTCCCTAATATGAGAAAGGAAATAGTTAATCAAGTCCTGGAAGCACAGAGAGTCCCATACAGGATAAACCCAAGGAGAAACACGCCAAGACACATATTAATCAAACTGTCAAAAATTAAATATAAGGAAAACATATTAAAGGAAGCAAGGGAAAAACAACAAATAACACACAAGGGAATCCCCATAAGGTTAACATCTGATCTTTCAGCAGAAACTCTGCAAGCCAGAAGGGAGTGGCAGGATATACTTAAAGTGATGAAGGAGAAAAACCTACAACCAAGATTACTCTACCCAGCAAGGATCTCATTCAGATTCGATGGAGAAATTAAAACCTTTACAGACAAGCAAAAGCTGAGAGAGTTCAGCACCACCAAACCAGCTTTACAACAAATGCTAAAGGAACTTCTCTAGGCAAGAAACACAAGAGAAGGAAAACACCTACAATAACAAACCCAAAACATTTAAGAAAATGGGAATAGGAACATACATATCGATAATTACCTTGAATGTAAATGGATTAAATGCTCCCACTAAAAGACACAGGCTGGCTGAATGGATACAAAAACAAGACCCATATATATGCTGTCTACAAGAGACCCACTTCAGACCTAGAGACACATACAGACTGAAAGTGAGGGGATGGAAAAAGATATTCCATGCAAATGGAAATCAAAAGAAAGCTGGAGTAGCAATTCTCATATCAGACAAAATAGACTTTAAAATAAAGACTATTACAAGAGACAAAGAAGGACACTATATAATGATCAAGGGATCGACCCAAGAGGAAGCTATAACAATTGTAAATATTTATGCACCCAACATAGGAGCACCTCAATACATAAGGCAAATACTAACAGCCATAAAAGGGGAAATCGACAGCAACACAATCATAGTAGGGGACTTTAACACCCCACTTTCACCAATGGACAGATCATCCAAAATGAAAATAAATAAGGAAACACAAGCTTTAAATGATACATTAAACAAGATGGACTTAATTGATATTTATAGGACATTCTACCCAAAAACAACAGAATACACATTTTTCTCAAGTGCTCATGGAACATTCTCCAGGATAGATCATATCTTGGGTCATAAATCAAGCCTTGGTAAATTTAAGAAAATTGAAATCGTATCAAGTATCTTTTCCGACCACAACGCTATGAGACTAGATATCAATTACAGGAAAAGATCTGTAAAAAATACAAACACATGGAGGCTACACAATACACTACTTAATAACGAAGTGATTACTGAAGTAATCAAAGGGGAAATCAAAAAATACCTAGAAACAAATGACAATGGAGATACGACGACCCAAAACCTATGGGACGCAGCAAAAGCAGTGCTAAGAGGGAAGTTTATAGCAATACAAGCCTACCTCAAGAAACAGGAAACATCTCGAATAAACAACCTAACCTTGCACCTGAAGCAATTAGAGAAAGAAGAACAAAAAAACCCCAAAGCCAGCAGAAGGAAAGAAATTATAAAGATCAGGTCAGAAATAAATGAAAAAGAAATGAAGGAAACAATAGCAAAAATCAATGAAACTAAAAGCTGGTTCTTTGAGAAGGTAAACAAAATTGATAAACCATTAGCCAGACTCATCAAGAGAAAAAGGGAGAAGACTCAGATCAATAGAAATAGAAATGAAAAAGGAGAAGTAACTACTGACACTGCAGAAATACAAAAGATCATGAGAGATTACTACAAGCAACTCTATGCCAATAAAATGGACAACCTGGAAGAAATGGACAGATTCTTAGAAATGCACAACCTGCAGAGACTGAACCAGGAAGAAATAGAAAATATGAACAGACCAATCACAAGCACTGAAATTGAAACTGTGATTAAAAACCTTCCAACAAACAAAAGCCCAGGACCAGATGGCTTCACAGGTGAATTCTATCAAACATTTAGAGACGAGCTAACACCTATCCTTCTCAAACTCTTCCAAAATATTGCAGAGGGAGGAACACTCCCAAACTCATTCTACGAGGCCACCATCACCCTGATACCAAAACCAGACAAAGATGTCACAAAGAAAGAAAACTACAGGCCGATATCACTGATGAACATAGATGCAAAAATCCTCAACAAAATACTAGCAAACAGAATCCAACAGCACATTAAAAGGATCATACACCATGATCAAGTGGGGTTTATCCCAGGAATGCAAGGATTCTTCAATATATGCAAATCAAGCAATGTGATACACCATATTAACAAATTGAAGGAGAAAAACCATATGATCATCTCAATAGATGCAGAGAAAGCTTTCGACAAAATTCAACATCCATTTATGATAAAAGCCCTGCAGAAAGTAGGCATAGAGGGAAGTTTTCTCAACATAATAAAGGCCATATATGACAAACCCACAGCCAACATTGTCCTCAATAATGAAAAACTGAAACCATTTCCACTAAGATCAGGAACAAGACAAGGTTGCCCACTCTCACCACTATTATTCAACATAGTTTTGGAAGTGCTAGCCACAGCAATCAGAGAAGACAAAGAAATAAAAGGAATCCAAATCGGAAAAGAAGAAGTAAAGCTGTCACTATTTGCAGATGACATGATACTATACATAGAGAATCCTAAAGATGCTACCAGAAAACTCCTAGAGCTAATCAATGAATTTGGTAAAGTAGCAGGATACAAAATTAATGCACAGAAATCTCTTGCATTTCTATACACTAATGACGAAAAATCTGAAAGTGAAATTAAGAAAACACTCCCATTTACCATTGCAACAAAAAGAATAAAATATCTAGGAATAAACCTACCTAAGGAGACAAAAGACCTGTATGCAGAAAATTATAAGACACTGATGAAAGAAATTAAAGATGATACAAATAGATGGAGAGATATACCATGTTCCTGGATTGGAAGAATCAACATTGTGAAAATGACTCTACTACCCAAAGCAATCTACAGATTCAATGCAATCCCTATCAAACTACCACTGGCATTTTTCACAGAACTAGAACAAAAAATTTCACAATTTGTATGGAAACACAAAAGACCCCGAATAGCCAAAGCAATCTTGAGAACGAAAAATGGAGCTGGGGGAATCAGGCTCCCTGACTTCAGACTATATTACAAAGCTACAGTAATCAAGACAGTTTGGTACTGGCACAAAAACAGAAATATAGATCAATGGAACAGGATAGAAAACCCAGAGATAAACCCACACACATATGGTCACCTTATCTTTGATAAAGGTGGCAAGAATATACAGTGGAGAAAAGACAGCCTCTTCAATAAGTGGTGCTGGGAAAATTGGACAGGTACATGTAAAAGTATGAAATTAGAACACTCCCTGACACCATGCACAAAAATATACTCAAAATGGATTAAAGACCTAAGTGTAAGGGCAGACACTATCAAACTCTTAGAGGAAAACATAGGCAGAACACTCTATGACATACATCACAGCAAGATTCTTTTTGACCCAGCTCCCAGAGAAATGGAAATAAGAACACAAATAAACAAATGGGACCTAATGAAACTTAAAAGCTTTTGCACAGCAAAGGAAACCATAAACAAGACCAAAAGACAACCCTCAGAATGGGAGAAAATATTTGCAAATGAAGCAACTGACAAAGGATTAATCTCCAAGATTTACAAGCAGCTCATGCAGCTCAATAACAAAAAAAAACAACAACCCAATCCAAAAATGGGCAGAAGACCTAAATAGACATTTCTCCAAAGAAGATATACAGATGGCCTACAGACACATGAAAGAATGCTCAACATCATTAATCATTAGAGAAATGCAAATCAAAACTACAATGAGATATCATCTCACACCGGTCAGAATGGCCATCATCAAAAAATCTAGAAACAATAAATGCTGGAGAGGGTGTGGAGGAAAGGGAACACTCTTGCACTGTTGGTGGGAATGTAAATTGATACAGCCACTATGGAGAACAGTATGGAGGTTCCTGAAAAAACTACAAATAGAACTACCATACGACCCAGCAATCCCACTACTGGGCATATACCCTGAGAAAACCATAGGTCAAAAAGAGTCATGTACCAAAATGTTCATTGCAGCTCTACTTACAATAGCCAGGACATGGAAGCAACGTAAATGTCCATCGACAGATGAATGGATAAAGAAGATGTGGCACATATATACAATGGAATATTACTCAGCCATAAAAAGAAATGAAATGGAGGTATTTGTAATGAGGTGGATGGCGTTAGAGTCTGTCATACAGAGTGAAGTAAGTCAGAAAGAGAAAAACAAATACAGTATGCTAACACATATATACGGAATCTAAGGAAAAAAAAAAAAAAAAAAAAAGGCCATGAAGAACCTAGTGGCAAGATGGGAATAAAGACACAGACCTACTAGAGAATGTACTTGAGGATATGGGGAGGGGGTGGGGTGAGATGTGACAGGGTAAGAGAGTGTCATGGACATATATACACTACCAAATGTAAAATAGATAACTAGTGGGAAGCAGCCGCATAGCACAGGGAGATCAGCTCGGTGCTTTTTGACCACCTAGAGGGGTGGGATGGGGAGGGTGGGAGGGAGGGAGATGCAAGAGGGAAGAGAAATGGGAACATATTGTATATGTATAACTGATTCACTTTGTTATAAAGCAGAAGCTAACACACCATTGTAAGGCAATTATACTTCAGTAAAGATGTTTAAAAAAAAAAAAAAATAACAGCAGTCCTGAGCAACAGGATGAGAGCCACTGTACTTGGTACTCACAGTCAAAAACTTATTTTCTGTGCTAGAGATCTGCATTAACTCAACAAGAAAAAAGTTCCCATGGGACAAAGTATGTGGCTGATGTGCCTGCTAGCACAAAGAACATCCCTCAGCATCATGCACAGCCGGATTCTCAGTTTAGCTGTATTTCAAGATGATAAGACTGATGCTGAGTCCTCACAGGTGGAAGAGAATTTCAGCTAAACAGCTATGGTTTAAAAGCTGTCTAATATTTACAGGTCAAGACAGTGAGGAGGAACTGGAAATGGAGAGAGGTAATGAGGTGTTAGTGTGGTAGAAACCCAAACAAGAGGAAAACAAGCCCAGAAAGTGAAGATCGTGTCTCCAGGACAGGTGTCATGTAACACATGTGCTGCAGCTGTCAGTAAGATGGGGATGAAATATAGCCATTGGGTTGTCAGCACAGAGGGAAGACAGGAAGTGCGATAAAAGCCGATGGAGTCGGTAAGGACAGAAGGGCAAGAAACAGTTAGAAACAGTTAATATAACAATTCTTAGGGAAGTTTGCTATAAAGGGAAGTTCGCTATAAAGGGAAGTCTCCAACTGAAGAAATGTATGGAGTGGAGAGAATGGTGAAGGAAGATTTTTTTCTCTGTTTAAAGACTTAAGATATGAAAGCATGATTATATGGAGCTGGGAATACTATACCAGAGAGAAAACAACTGAAGTGGGGAAAAGGCAGTTAGTATCAGGTACAATACTCTTGGAAATGTAAAACGCATCCCTGCATCTTGCGGTGTCATTGGAAACAATTGGATCTCACTATTCTGCTGACACTACCTCCATAGTATTTGGAGGTGGGGGGAGGATTTTGTGTTTTGACCCTGGAGATTAAATTTGAATTCTTCTGCTTTATTAACATTTCATCTAGTTATGGTTTGGTGGGCATTAACTACCAATTCCATTGTCAAGCTACTTTTATTATCCTACTTAGATAATCCAGTGGTCTTTAAAATAAAAATTTGAAGGAGAAGAGGTGTGAGACAAGTATTTACATTTATCATATTACCTGAATTTTCTCAAAATTAAACTTTATTATATCAGTGTTACCTTTGATAATACCTTTATTGTGTTATCTATTTTTTCTAAAATGCTTTTTTGGAAATATTTAAAAATATTTTCCCTCCTGTTTATCCCCACTAAATGCACTAATGTGTAGAATCATTAGTTTTTAACTTCTAAAAACTTAAAACAGTGCACATTTTCCTTAAAGCTGATTAGTTTTTATGCTGGTAGTTAAACCAAGGTTAAAATAAAAAATTATTACCTAACTGAAAATTTTGACTATCTAAAAATCTAATGTTTTTTACTTAACATAAAATTATAGATTTTATCTGAGGAAATAAAATGTCCCTGACCAGTGCACAGAAAGCTTATTACCATAGTAGCTGGGCATACACAGACAAAGAGGAAGGACCAATATACACACATCAGATTTCAGTCTAGCTCATATGCTGGCAAGATTTAATGTTTTTTATTTCTCACATCATTCTAAAAGACAAAGACAGAATTTTTCATGTTTTGTAAAAATTATATGAGCATGCACACACAAACACAAGGATTTGGGTTTTTAGGTTTGAATAACACTATATTACTGTAAAAGAAAGATCATGACATTTGGAAACAGGTAATACAAAAATTAGTTTTCCTTTAAATCCACTAAAATTGTCTTACAATGGCAGTGATGATTAGCCTTCTCTTCCCCTCAGAGACCACTGCAGCTCTTGCTTCAGATGAAATAAAAGGCTCATTGGACATGGAAATTCCAATAGCAGAAAGATAACAATGAGACACATTTCCAATTAGTAAAGCCTTGGAACTAGGTATAGTATAAATCACATTCAATCTCAGATGCATTTCTGAGAATTCATTCTCATCCCATGGAAAGAAAATACAATGCATCAGTTTTTTTTTTTTTTTACAGTTGACTTTCCACCAGCCATTAGAGAATGCTCCAGAACATAGAAAATGATTTTGGGAAACAAAGAGAAAAGGTGATCCAGGACCCCAGAATGTTATGTCAATTCACAGACTCATGGGTCCTGCCAGGTTGTTAAACTGAATTCTCTTTTATCTGAGTTAACACACTCAAGAGTTTATGAATGACCTGGTTTGAGAAATTATAACTGTCTCGAGTGATTCATTTGTGACTCTCTCTACTGATAGGAATAACTAGTTACTCTGCAAAGACAAGTGCTGGATTTTTTAAATAACAGGCTATCTAAATTGTAAGCTCTCCCCCAAACATATAAATTTCTTTTTCCTCCCTTTGTCTCCAAAGTAAACCCTCACCAAGAGTACTTGCATAGTATGTGTTCTTTAAAAAAATTTGGATTCATAAAAATGTTCATAAATGAACTTAAGATGTTATACACCCATCAACACAAAACTACTATAGAGGCCAGTTGTCAGCCGCCCTCAACAAAGACCATGTATCTCCTACCTTTATTAAGACTTCATTTTGTTTTCTTCCTCCTATAGCAAGCCAACAAAGCCACAAATAGCAACAAGAATATTTTTTAGATCTCAATTGTCAAAATATGGAATTGGTGAAGTTTGTTCAACCAAAGCCTGATAACTGGTGGCATGGTCTATCGGCGACCACCTCCTTCCAAGATCCTATTGTTTGCCCAAACTCTCACAATCTGCTTCCAGGTAGAGTTGGTTCTGTATTTTGATACATTAAACTTCCAAGTCTTTTCTGGAAGGAAAAAGGAAAAGAGAAACCCTCTGCACTGTGTTCCCAAGGGTGAGTCAACTAACGTTTCAGAATTCCCAATTCTCTGTATGCCACAGATAGCACAGAGGTTCATTTCTTGTGTTATATATTCTGTTTACAGAGGCATGAATACATGCTACATGGGGCTTTCTGGAAGGGACAAACTCAGCATTAGAAGAACACCTTATCTTGGAATTCACATTATCACTACATTCAAGCTTGGCTTAAGTCTTGGAATCTTACACCCCCAAACATACAGAGAACCATCCCTCCTTTAAATATTCAGCTTATAAAAGTTATGGAAACATATTCATTGGCCTATCTAAAGATATTTAGCCACAGAATGGTTCTTTAAATTGTTTTTAAGGATCCTCTCTCACTTCCAAGGTAACTAGGTTTATATATAAGAGAGACTAAGCCACATAGTTGTGACTTTCTTCATTTTTTTCTCTTACAGAGCAGTCACAATCACATCTATGTTAGGTCCTACAGGTCGTGACCGAAAGCATTCTGTTTCAAACACATAATAATGAGAAAATATTTTGATTAACTTGTTATTTATTCTCTATCCTCCTATCCATAAAATGTTTTCTAATCTAAATGACTAGAATAGAAATCATATTTCAAAGGCAGTTTCTGATAAAAGTCTGTTATGTATTGCTTTTAAAAAAATTACGTGTGGGGTGTGTGTGTACACATATTATATATATGTTAATGTAATAGCATACAGTTATATTTGAAATTGTTTTCATCTAATCTTTAAAAACAACATGTAAAAGAAATCTCCAGAAAACAATTTACATTTTTGTAGCACTGAATCTGGCTTAACATCTCAGGTGAGGCATTAAAAGCCATACTTTTCTCATCAGCCCTAAGTACATGGGGATGTCCCAGCACCTCCATTTAGCTATTCTAAATAGTATTATCTCCCATGATAATTGATGGAGCCTTTCTCTAAGAGTCAATTTCACTCTAAAGAACATTTTAAGAATGAACCAGAGTTTGTGAGTTTGGCTGTATGCAACCAATAAAACTGAAAGCTAAAATTTTATGGCTCAAAACATCGATTTTCATTTCAATTTTATTGTCCACCTTCAAGTTATCTGAAAAAATGGTCAAAAGAGTGATTTCTGAGTCTGAAGGTGCTGCAATTTGAGACTCTATAAGTATACATGTCACAATGTTGATGGATTTAATGCTATACTAGGTTTGCCTAAACAAGTCCTCCCAGAGCAGCCCTTGGGTGACTTCAAGTGATGGATGATGAAACCCAATTGCTCATGAAAATTTATTGTTGTGTGTGTGTGTATGTCCACACGTGCACACGCACAGCTTGTGTTTCTGAAATAGGTGAACATTGATCAGCAGTTCTCAAATATATTTTCCTTTGATTTCCATGAACCTCTTGTAACTCCCCATAACCACAGTTTCTTGGGCACGTGTACACGTCGCTGAGGTTCACCCCCACTACATCTTACGTGATGGTCTGCCCCTCTATTTCTCCCCTTGCATATCACAGGACATCAAAGAAAGTAGCAGGGTTTTGGAGGCAAGGATCAAGAAATCCCAGCTCTAGAGCTATTAGCAATAGCTTTGGACAAGCTTTTGTTCTGGTCAAACCTCTGAAGCTTGGTTTTCTCAGATATTAATGGGGATAATAATATTTACAGTAAACAAGACAATGCAATATAGGAAACTTAAGAATAATATTAATATGGGTAAATAAGGAGAGGATTAATAAGTTTCACCCAGAATGTATGGTGGTATTAAATGACTGGGTGAGCTAGATATCTGCATTTCAGTAGACGTCCATTGAATAGCATGTTTTTCATAGTTCATCGAATACTGTTTTTCTCAGTTGATTGTCATTTAAACAGTTTTTGCTTTGTCTCAATAGTTTTCTCTTTGTTTATAATAATGTCACTTCTACTGTAATATCTGGTCCATTGTTTTATTATTCTCTTATCCTATCAGTGTTCTTCTTAGTGCACTGAATCTATATTTCATAAATATGTAATTTGTTTTCACTACAATGTATAGTTTAACTTTAGTCTACAAAAACAAATATTCTTTTGTATACATGATATACAAATATGATTATGGAATTATCTATTTTATGACCCAGCATTGAAGAATAAGTTCAGAGCAACCAGAATGCTGACACTTTGAAGACAGGAATCACAACTGCATACATAGCATAAAATAGGAGGGGAAATATGGCAAGAGAGCTATAGTGAAAAATACATCCTGAGAAAAAAATGAGTTTCAAAAGATTTTCTAGCCCGGAGAGTATAGACTTAAAATTTAACAACAGACCAAATGTTATGGACTGAATTGTATCCGCCAAAAATTCCTATGTTGAAATCCTAATCCCCAGTACCTTCCAATGTAACAGATCTGGAGATTGAGTCTTTAAAGAGGTAATTAAGGTTAAATGAGCTTATATGGATGGAGCCCTAATCCAATACGACTGATGCCCTTACTAGAAGAGGAAGAGACATCAGAACTTCATGTGCACAGAGAAAAGGCCATGTGAGGACACAGGGAGAAAGCAGTCAAAACAAACTAAGGACAGAGTTTTGGGATAAATCAAACATACTGGCACCTTGACCTTGAATTTACAGCCCCCAGAACTATAAGAAGATAAATGTCTGTTGTTTAAACCACCCAGTCTGTGGTACTTTATTATGGCAGCTCTAGAAGACTAAGACACCAAACAAAACCAACCAAACAAACAAACAAAAAAAAATAGCATTCATAGGGCATATAACTTTGTCCTAATTGCTCAAGCCTCCTGTTTGACAATCCTGGGATGACTTGATTAAGATACACATTTTTTAGCACTGACATAGGTTACACATTTTATTTTATGGATATGAAAATTGAACATCATAAAAGTTAAGTACTCTTGCTTCTCTGTCTAATCCCATTCCCCCACCCAGATTCCCACACAGGGCATAACTGTGCTCAAGCCCCCCCTCCCCCAGGCTTTCCTTCAATGTACCTGACTCTCAACCTCTGCTCCTAGGAGCTTTGCATATGTCTAACACACTCTTTCCTAATTCTGCTCATCTGCTGATTCCTATTGATTTTTTTTGGATACTGTCTCAAATCTCACTTCCTCATTCCTTGATATCTCAGATTAAATCAGTCCCTAACCCCTTTAAGCATTTTGATGTTTGATGTATGTCACCGTCTCTCTTGAGATTTGAAATACAAAACAGGGGCACAAATGCTGTTCTGTCAATCTTGTATCCCAGCATGGACTGTCTTGTCTGACACATAATAGGATGAAAAATACCTGCTTGACAAATAAAGAGTAAATATCTCCTAGATAATGAATGGTGAAGCTGGTAGTCAAAAGGAATTCTTCCTGACTCCAAAATCCATGCTTTTGCTCTTTCCTCTTAAAAGTATGCATATATGTAATATACATTTATGTATATATTAAGCAATTTAGGCAAGGACAGCAGGGAACAGGTAATTTAGGCATTTCTAAAATGAAATTCAAGTGAGCAAACAAGAATATATGTGTCAGGTGGCTATGATGCCTCATCTTCTCCACCCAACCCCAAAGATATGTGATACAGCAGAATAATCTAGAAACCCCAGTGACATATCTAAGGCAAATAGGCTGTACAAGTAGTGGGTAAATGCAACTAGATTGAACTGAAAATGCCCGCCTATGTGTTGAGTATTATGGAACTTAATTCTCTGACTAAACTGACTATGGATTCACTCCCTTAATTCTCATAATGAGATGAGAATTACATCACTTTTGGAAAGTGTGATATGCTGACAAGCCCCAAAAAAGGACTATAAACTTGCAGTATAAGCCCTGTAGTAACTCCCAATTCCTCAGTAACCCAAAGGCAAGAATTATAGATTCAGGAATGAAAAGAGGTGAATCCAGGTTCTCCGGGAACCATTTCATCAACAAATCACTTTGTACATTTCCATGTGATTTTTTGATCCTCTCTTACTTCTCTGAATAAGGAGACTTCCCTTGTCGCTTCCACTTCTGGTGTTTTCCTGAACAGTTTTGGAGGCAGTCACAATATAAACCAACATTCTCTTGGGATTTCCCATGGTAGAAATTAAAGTCCCACTATATAAACCCTCTTTAAAACTAATAAATTGTATTTCATAATGAATCTGCTGGCTTATTTTTTTGATTATTAAGAAAAATAAAATTTCAAAGATGTACTTTATGAGTATTCAGAAATTATGAATATCATATTTTTAAATGTTTTATTTTTGTAATTTCCCCAAATAATATAAGGTGTAAATGTGTGCTAAATTAATCTAAATTATGTTTTCTTAGTGTTCTTTTGTTAAAAGTAGATATTTCACTTGAAACTAAGAAACATTGTAAATTAACTATACTTCAATTATTTTATTTATTTACTAATTTTTAATTTTCATTTTATATTGGAACATAGTGGATTAACAATATTGTGTTACTTTCAGATGTACAGCAAAGTGATTCAGTTATACATATACATGTCTCTATTCTTTTTCAAATTCTTTTCCCATTTTGGTAATTACAGAATATTGAGCAGAGTTCCCTGTGCTATACAGTATGTCCATATTTGTTATGTGTTTTATATATCGCAGAGTGTACGTGTCAATCCCGAATTCCCACTCTATCCTTCCCCCAAACCTTTCCCCCAGTAATCATAAGTTCATTCTCTAAGGCTGTGAGTCTATTTCGGTTTTGTAAATAAGTTCATTAGCATCATTTTTTTTACATTCTACATGTAAGCAATATATGATATTTGTCTTTGCCTGTCTGATTTCCTTCACTTAGTACAATAATCTCCATGTCCATCCATGTGGCTGCAAATGGCATTATGTCGTTCTTTTTTTTTTTTTTTTAACATCTTTATTGAAGTATAATTTCTTTACAATGGTGTGTTAGTTTCTGCTTTATAACAAAGTGAATCAGTTATACATACACCTATGTTCCCATGTCTCTTCCTTCTTGCATCTCTCTCCCTCCCAGCCTCCCCATCCCACCCCTCTAGGTGGTCACAAAGCACGGAGCTGATCTCCCTGTGCTATGTGGCTGCTTCCCACTAGCTATCTACTTTACATTTGGTAGTGTATATATGTCCATGACACTCTCTCACCCTGTCACATCTCACCTCTCCCCCTCCCCATATCCTCAAGTCCATTCTCTAGTAGCTCTGTGTCTTTATTCCTATCTTGCCACTAGGTTCTTCATGGCCTTTTTTTTTTTCTTAGATTCCATATATATGTGTTAGCATACTGTATTTGTTTTTCTCTTTCTGACTTACTTCACTCTGTATGACAGATTCTAACTCCATCCACCTCATTACAACTACCTCCATTTCATTTCTTTTTATGGCTGAGTAATATTCCATTGTATATACGTGCCACATCTTCTTTATCCATTCATCTGCCGATGGACATTTAGGTTGCTTCCATGTCCTGGCTATTGTAAGTAGAGCTGCAATGAACATTTTGGTACATGACTCTTTTTGACCTATGGTTTTCTCAGGGTATATGCCCAGTAGTGGGATTGCTGGGTCGTATGGTAGTTCTATTTGTAGTTTTTTCAGGAACCTCCATACTGTTCTCCATAGTGGCTGTATCAATTTACATTCCCACCAACAGTGCAAGAGTGTTCCCTTTCCTCCACACCCTCTCCAGCATTTATTGTTTCTAGATTTTTTGATGATGGCCATTCTGACCGGTGTGAGATGATATCTCATTGTAGTTTTGATTTGCATTTCTCTAATGATTAATGATGTTGAGCATTCTTTCATGTGTCTGTAGGCCATCTGTATATCTTCTTTGGAGAAATGTCTATTTAGGTCTTCTGCCCATTTTTGGATTGGGTTGTTGGTTTTTTTGTTATTGAGCTGCATGAGCTGCTTGTAAATCTTGGAGATTAATCCTTTGTCAGTTGCTTCATTTGCAAATATTTTCTCCCATTCTGAGGGTTGTCTTTTGGTCTTGTTTATGGTTTCCTTTGCTGTGCAAAAGCTTTTAAGTTTCATTAGGTCCCATTTGTTTATTTGTGTTCTTATTTCCATTTCTCTGGGAGCTGGGTCAAAAAGAATCTTGCTGTGATGTATGTCATAGAGTGTTCTGCCTATGTTTTCCTCTAAGAGTTTGATAGTGTCTGCCCTTACACTTAGGTCTTTAATCCATTTTGAGTATATTTTTGTGCATGGTGTCAGGGAGTGTTCTAATTTCATACTTTTACATGTACCTGTCCAATTTTCCCAGCACCACTTATTGAAGAGGCTGTCTTTTCTCCACTGTATATTCTTGCCACCTTTATCAAAGATAAGGTGACCATATGTGTGTGGGTTTATCTCTGGGTTTTCTATCCTGTTCCATTGATCTATATTTCTGTTTTTGTGCCAGTACCAAACTGTCTTGATTACTGTAGCTTTGTAATATAGTCTGAAGTCAGGGAGCCTGATTCCTCTAGCTCCATTTTTCGTTCTCAAGATTGCTTTGGCTATTCGGGGTCTTTTGTGTTTCCATACAAATTGTGAAATTTTTTTGTTCTAGTTCTGTGAAAAATGCCAGTGGTAGTTTGATAGGGATTGCATTGAATCTGTAGATTGCTTTGGGTAGTAGTGTCATTTTCACAATGTTGATTCTTCCAATCCAAGAACATGGTATATCGCTCCATCTATTTGTATCATCTTTAATTTCTTTCATCAGTGTCTTATAATTTTCTGCATGCAGGTCTTTTGTCTCCTTAGGTAGGTTTATTCCTAGATATATTATTCTTTTTGTTGCAATGGTAAACGGGAGTGTATTCTTAATTTCATTTTCAGATTTTTCATCATTCGCGTATAGAAATGCAAGAGATTTCTGTGCATTTATTTTGTATCCTGCTACTTTACCAAATTCATTGATTAGTTCTAATTGTTTTCTGGTAGCATCTTTAGAATTCTCTATGTATAGTATCATGTCATCTGCAAACAGTGACAGCTTTACTTCTTCTTTTCCGATTTGGATTCCTTTTATTTATTTTTCTTCTCTGATTGCTGTGGCTAGCACTTCCAAAACTATGTTGAATAATAGTGGTGAGAGTGGGCAACCTTGTCTTGTTCCTGATCTTAGTGGAAATGGTTTCAGTTTTTCACCATTGAGGACAATGTTGGCTGTGGGTTTGTCATATATGGCCTTTATTATGTTGAGGAAAGTTCCCTCTATGCCTACTTTCTGCCGGGCTTTTATCATAAATGGGTGTTGAATTTTGTCGAAAGCTTTCTCTGCATCTATTGAGATGATCATATGGTTTTTCTCCTTCAATTTGTTAATATGGTGTATCACATTGATTCATTTGCGTATATTGAAGAATCCTTGCATTCCTGGGATAAACCCCACTTGATCATGATGTATGATCCTTTTAATGTGTTGTTGGATTCTGTTTGCTAGTATTTTATTGAGGATTTTTTCATCTATGTTCATCAGTGATATTGGCCTGTAGTTTTCTTTCTTTGTGACATCTTTGTCTGGTTTTGGTATCAGGGTGATGGTGGCCTCGTAGAATGACTTTGGGAGTATTCCTCCCTCTGCAATATTTTGGAAGAGTTTGAGAAGGATAGGTGTCAGCTCTTCTCTAAATGTTTGATAGAATTCACCTGTGAAGCCATCTGGTCCTGGGCTTTTGTTTGTTGGAAGGTTTTTAATCACAGTTTCAATTTCAGTGCTTGTGATTGGTCTGTTCATATTTTCTATTTCTTCCTGGTTCAGTCTCTGCAGGTTGTGCATTTCTAAGAATCTGTCCATTTCTTCCAGGTTGTCCATTTTATTGGCATAGAGTTGCTTGTAGTAATCTCTCATGATCTTTTGTATTTCTGCAGTGTCAGTGGTTACTTCTCCTTTTTCATTTCTAATTCTATTGATTTGAGTCTTCTCCCTTTTTCTCTTGATGAGTCTGGCTAATGGTTTATCAATTTTGTTTATCTTCTCAAAGAACCAGCTTTTAGTTTCATTGATTTTTGCTATTGTTTCCTTCATTTCTTTTTCATTTATTTCTGACCTGATCTTTATAATTTCTTTCCTTCTGCTGGCTTTGGGGTTTTTTTGTTCTTCTTTCTCTAATTGCTTTAAGTGCAATGTTAGGTTGTTTATTCGAGATGTTTCCTGTTTCTTGAGGTAGGCTTGTATTGCTGTAAACTTCCCTCTTAGCACTGCTTTTGCTGCGTTCCATAGGTTTTGGGTCGTCGTGTCTCCATTGTCATTTGTTTCTAGGTATTTTTTGATTTCCCCTTTGATTTCTTCAGTGATCACTTCGTTATTAAGTAGTGTATTGTTTAGCCTCCATGTGCTTGTATTCTTTACAGATTTTTTCCTGTAATTGATATCTAGTCTCATAGCGTTATGGTCAGAAAAGATACTTGATACAATTTCAATTATCTTAAATTTACCAAGGCTTGATTTGTGACCCAAGATATGATCTATCCTGGAGAATGTTCCATGAACACTTGAGAAAAATGTGTATTCTGTTGTTTTTTGGGTAGAATGACCTATAAATATCAATTAAGTCCATGTTGTTTAATGTATCATTTAAAGCTTGTGTTTCCTTATTTATTTTCATTTTGGATGATCTGTCCATTGGTGAAAGTGGGGTGTTAAAGTCCCCTACTATGATTGTGTTGCTGTTGATTTCCCCTTTTATGGCTGTTAGTATTTTCCTTATATATTGAGGTTCTCCTATGTTGGGTGCATAAATATTTACAATTGTTATACCTTCCTCTTAGATCGATCCCTTGATCATTATATAGTGTCCTTCTTTGTCTCTTGTAATAGTCTTTATTTTAAAGTCTATTTTGTCTGATATGAGAATTGCTACTCCAGCTTTCTTTTGATTTCCATTTGCATGGAATATCATTTTCCATCCCCTCACTTTCAGTCTGTATGTGTCTCTACGTCTGAAGTGGGTCTCTTGTAGACAGCATATATATGGGTCTTGTTTTTGTATCTATTTAGTCAGTCTGTGTCTTTTGGTGGGAGCATTTAATCCATTTACATTCAAGGTAATTATCGATATGTATGTTCCTATTCCCATTTTCTTAAATGTTTTGGGTTTGTTATTGTATGTGTTTTCCTTCTCTTGTGTTTCTTGCCTAGAGAAGTTCCTTTAGCATTTGCTGTAAAGCTGGTTTGGTGGTGCTGAACTCTCTCAGCTTTTGCTTGTTTGTAAAGCTTTTAATTTCTCCATCACATCTGAATGAGATCCTTGCTGGGTAGAGTAATCTTGGCTGTAGGTTTTTCTCCTTCATCACTTTAAGTATATCCTGCCACTCCCTTCTGGCTTGCAGAGTTTCTGCTGAAAGATCAGATGTTAACCTTATGGGGATTCCCTTGTGTGTTATTTGTTATTTTTCCCTTGCTGCTTTTAATATGTTTTCTTTATATTAAATTTTTGACAGTTTGATTAATATATGTCTTGGAGTGTTTCTCCTTGGGTTTATCCTGTATGGGACTCTCTGTGCTTCCAGGACTTGATTAACTATTTCCTTTCCCATATTAGGGAAGTTTTCAACTATAATCTCTTCAAATATTTTCTCAGTCCCTTTCTTTTTCTCTTCTTCTTCTGGGACCCCTATAATTCGAATGTTGGTGCGTTTAATGTTGTCCCAGAGGTCTCTGAGACTGTCCTCAGTTCTTTTCATTCATTTTTCTGTATCCTGCTCTGCAGTAGTTATTTCCACCATTTTATCTTCCAGGTCACTTATCCGTTCTTCTGCCTCAGTTATTCTGCTATTGATCCCATCTAGAGAATTTTTAATTTCATTTATTGTGTTTTTCATCGTTGCTTGGTTCCTCTTTAATTCTTCTACGTCCTTGTTAAATGTTTCTTGCATTTTGTCTATTCTATTGCCAAGATTTTGGATCATCTTTACTATCATTATTCTGAATTCTTTTTCAGGTAGGCTACCTATTTCCTCTTCATTTGTTAGGTCTGGTGTGTTTTGACCCTGCTCCTTCATCTGCTGTGTGTTTTTCTGTCATCTCATTTTGCTTATCTTACTGTGTTTGGGGTCTCCTTTTCACAGGCTGCAGGTTCGTAGTTCCCGTTGTTTTTGGTATCTGTATCTGTCCCCAGTGGCTAAGGTTGGTTCAGTGGGTTGTGTAGGCTTCCTGGTGTAGGGAACTAGTGCCTGTGTTCTGGTGGATGAGGCTGGATCTTGCCTTTCTGGTGGGCACTTCCACGTCTGGTGGTGTATTTTGGGGTGTCTGTGGCATTTTTATTTTAGGCAGCCTCTCTGCTAATGGATGGGGCTGTGTTCCTGTCTTGCTAGTTGTTTGGCATAGGGTGTCCAGCACTGTAGCTTGCTGGTCGTTGAGTGAAGCTGGGTCTTTATGTTGAGATGGAGATCTCTGAGAGATTTTTGCCATTTGGTATTACGTGGAGCTGGGAGGTCTCTTGTGGACCAGTGTCCTGAAGTTGGCTCTCCCACCTCAGAAGCACGGCCCTGATGCCTGGCTGGAGCACCAAGAGCCTTTCATCCACACGGCTCAGAGTAAAAGGGAGAAAAAATAGAAAGAAAGAAAGAGGATATAATATAGTGAAGTAAAATAAAGCTATTATAAAGCAAAGCTATACAGACAAAATCTCACCCAGAAGCATATACATATACACTCAAAAAAAGGAAAAGGGGAAAAATTAATATATCCTTCTCCCAAAGTCCACCTCCTGAATTTGGGATGATTTGTTGTCTATTCAGGTATTCAACAGATGCAGGCACATCAAGTTGTTTGTGGAGTTTTAATCCGCTGCTTCTGAGGCTGCTGGGAGAGATTTCCCTTTCTCTTCTTTGTTTGCACAGCTCCCGGGGTTCAGCTTTGGATTTGGACCCGCCTCTGTGTGTAGGTCGCCTGAGGGCGTCTGTTCTCCACTCAGACAGAAAGGGTTTAAAGGAGCAGCTGCTTCGGGGGCTCTGGTTCACTCAGGACGGGGAGAGGGCGTGGTAGGGAGGAGGCGGGGCGAGCCTGCAGCAGCAGAGGCTGGCGTGAAGTTTCAGCAGCCTGAGGCACGCCATGTGTTCTCCCAGGAAAGTTGTCCCTGGATCACGGGACCCTGGCAGTGGCGGGCTGCACAGGCTCCCGGGAGGGGCGGTGTGGAGAGTGACCTGTGCTCACACAGGCTTTTTGGTGGTGGCAGCAGCAGCCTTAGCGTCTCAGGTCTGTCTCTGGCGTCCGCGCTGATCGCCACGGCTCGCGCCTTTCTCTGGAGTTCGTTTAGGTGGCGCTCTGAATCCCCTCTCCTTGCACGCCGCAAAACAAAGAGGCAAGAAAAAGTCTCTTGCCTCTTCGGCAGCTGCAGACTTTTTCCCGGACTCCTTCCCGGCTAGCTGTGGTGCACTAACCCCTTCAGGCTGTGTTCACGCCGCCAACCCCAGTCCTCTCCCTGTGATCCGACCGAAGCCGGAGCCTCAGCTCCCAGCCCCGCCCGCCCCGGCGGGGGAGCAGACAAGCCTCTCAGGCTGCTGAGTGCTGCTCGGCACCGAGCCTCTGTGCGGGAGTCTCTCCGCTTTGCCCCCTGCACCCCTGTAGCTGTGCTCTCCTCCATGGCTCCGAAGCTTCCCCCCTCTGCCACCCGCAGTCTCTGCTGGCGAAGGGGCTTCCTAGTGCGTGGAAACCTTTCCTCCTTCACGGCTCCCTCCCCCTGGTGCAGGTCCCATCCCTATTCTTTTGTCTCTGTTATTTCTTTTTTCTTTTGCAGTACCCAAGTACGTGGGGAGTTTTTTGCCTTTTGGGAGGTCTGACGTCTTCTGCCAGCGTCCAGTGGGTGTTCTGTAGGAGCAGTTCCACGTGTAGATGTATTTCTAATGTATCTGTGGGAAGGAAGGTGATCTCCGCGTCTTACTCTTCCGCCATCTTCTCTCTGTCCCCCTATGTCATTCTTTTTAATGGCTAATATTCCATTGCATATATGTACCACATCTTATTTATGTATTCATCTGTCAATGGACATTTAGATTGCTTCCATGTCTTAGCTAATGTAAACAGTACTGCAATGAATATTGGGGTGCATGTGTCCTTTCAAACCATGTTTTTCTCAGTATATATGCTCAGGAGTGTGATTGATGGATCATGTGATAGCTCTATTTTTAGTTTTATAAGGAACTTCCATACTGTTCTCCATAGTCGTTCTACCAATTTACATTCCCACCAACAGAGTAGGAGGGTTCCCTTTTCTCCACACCCTCTCCAGTGTTTATTGTTTCTATACTTTGTGATAATGACCATTCTGACTGGTGTGAGGTGATATCTCATTGTAGTTTTGATCTGCAATTCTCTAATAATTAGCAATGTTGAGTATCTTTTCATGTGTATTTTGGCCATCTGTATGTTTTCTTTGGAGAAATGTCTATTTAGGTCTTCTGCCCATTTTTGGATTGAGTTGTTTGTTTTTTTGATATTGAACTGCATGAGCTGTTTTTATATTTTGGAGATTAATCCCTTGTCAGTTACTTCATTTGCAAATATTTTCTCCCATTCTGAGGGCTGTCTTTTTGTTTTGGTTATGGTTTCCTTTGCTGTGAAAAAGGTTTTAAGTTTATTTAGGTCCCATTTGTTTATTTTTGTCCTTATTTTCATTACTCTAGGAGGTGGGTCAAAAAAGATCTTGCTATGATTTATGTCAAAGAGTGTTCTGCCTATGTTTTCCTCTAAGAGTTTTACAGTGTACACACTTACATTTAGATCTTTAATCCATTTTGAGTTTATGTTTGTGTGTGGTGTTAGGGAGTGTTCCAATTTCATTATTTTACATGTAGCTGTCCAGTTTTCCAACACCACTTATTGAAGGGCTGTCTTTTCTCCATTGTATATTCTTGCCTCCTTTATCAAAGATAAGGTGACCATATGTGCGTGGGTTTATCTCTGGACTTTCTGTCCTGTTCTATTGATCTATATTTCTGTTTTTGTGCCAATACTATACTGTTTTGATGACTGTAGCTTTGTAGTATAGTCTGAAGTCAGGGAAGCTGATACCACTGGCTTTGCTTTTCTTTCTCACAATTGCTTTGGCTATTTGGGATTTTTTGTGTCTCCATACAAATTCAATTTTTTTTTCTAATTCTGTGAAAAACACCATTGGTAATTTTATAGGTTTGCATTGAATCTGTAGATTGCCTTGGGTAGTATACTCATTTTCACAATATTGATTTTTCCAATCCTAGAACATGGTATCTCTTTCCTTCTGTTTGTGTCATCTTCAATTTTTTTCATCAGCATCTTATAGTTTTTGGAGTGCAGGTCTTTTGTCTCCTTAGGTAGGTTTATTCATAGGTAATTTATTCTTTTAGATGTGATGGTAAATGAGATTGTTTATTTAATTTCTCTTTCTGATCTTTCATTGTTAGTGTATAGAAATGCAACAGATTTCTGTGTATTAATTTTGTATCCTGCAAATTTACCGAATTCATTGATGAGCTCTAATAGTTTTCCAGTAGTATCTTTAGGATTTTCTATGTATACAATCATGACATCTGCAAACAGTGACAGTTTTATTTCTTCTTTTCCAACTTGGATTCCTTTTATCTCTTTTTCTTCTTTGCTTGTCATGGCTAGGACTCTCAAAACTATGTTAACTAAAAGTGGTGAGAGTGGACATCCTTGTCTTGTTCCTGAACTTAGAGGAAATGCTTTCAGCTTTTCACCATTGAATATGATGTTAGCTGTAGGTTTGTCATAAATGGCCTTTATTTTGTTGAGGTATGTTCCCTCTCTGCTCACTTTCAGGAGAGTTTTTATCATAAATCGATGCTGAATTTTGTCAAAAGCTTCTTCTGTATCTGTTGAGATATTCATGAGGTTTTTATTCTTCAATTTGTTGATGCGGTGTATCACACTGATTGATTTGTGCATATTGAAAACTACTTGCATCCCTGGGGTAAATTCCACTTGATCATGGTGTATGACCCTTTTAATGTATTGTTGGATTTGGATTTCTAGTATTTTGTTGAGGATTTTTGTGTCTATGTTCATTGGTGATATTGGCTTGTATTTTTCTTTTTTTGTGGTATCTTTGTCTGGTTTTAGTATTAGGGTGATGATGGCCTCATAGAATGAGTTTGGGAGTATTCTTTCCTCTGCAATTTTTTTGGAAGAGTTTCAAAATTATTGTGTTACTGTCTATTTCTCCTTTTATAGCTCTTAGTAGTTGCCTTATATATTGGGGTGCTCCTTTGTTGGGTGCATATATATTTACAGTTGTTATATCTTTCATTGATCCCTTGATCATTATGTCACTCTTTGTCTCTTGTAACAGTCTTTATTTTAAACTCTATTTTGTCTGATATGAGTATTGCTACTCCAGTTTTCTTTTGATTTTCATTAGCATGGAATATCTTTTTCCATCTCCTCACTTTCAGTCTGTATGTTTCCCTAGGTCTGAAATGGGTGTCTTGTAGACAGCATATATATGGGTCTTGTTTTTGGATCAATTCAGTCACTCTATGTGTTTTGGTTGGAGCATTTAATCCATTTCCATTTAAGGTAATTATCAAAATGTATGTTCCTATTGCCATTTTCTGAATTGTTTTGTATTTGTTTTTGTAGGTCTTTTTTCTTCCCTTCCTCTTTTGTTCTCTTCTCTTGTGATTTGATGACTAAATTTAGTGTTGTGTTTGGATTCCTTTTTCTTTTTTGTGTGTGTATCTGTTGTAGATTTTCAGGTTGCAGTTACCATGAGGTTTTGATACAGCAGTATATATATAAATAAGATTATTTTACATTGCTGGTCTTTTAATTTCAAATGTACTTCTAATATCCTGCATTTGTGCTCTCTTCTTTTCACAATTGCTGGTTTTGATATCATATTTGTGTGTGGATGATTTCCTAATTTTACTTTACGTTTTCCTTTACAGGTGAGCTTTTCCATTCTTAATTTTCTTGTTTCTACTATTGGCCTTTACTTTTCTGCTTAGAGAAATTCCTTTATCATTTGTTGCAAAGCTGGTCTGGTAGGGCTGAATTCTCTTAGCTTTTGCTTGTCTGTAAAGCTTTTGATTTCTCCATTGAATATGAATGGGAGTCTTACTGGGTAGAGTTTTCTTGGTTGTAGGTTCATCCCTTTCATCACTTTAAATATATTGTGCCACTTCCTTCTGGCCTGTAGGATTTCTGCTGAGAAATCAGCTGATAACCTTAAAGGAGCTCCCTTGTATATTATCTGTTGCTTTTCCCTTGTTGCTTTTAATAGTTTTCTTTGCCTTTAAATTTTGTCAGTTTCTTTACTATGTGTCTCAGTGTGTTCCTCCTTGGGTTTATCCTGCCTAGAACTCTCTGTGCTTCCTGGACTTGGGTGACTGCTTCCTTTCCCATGTTCAGGAAGTTTTCAGCTATTATCCCTTCAAGTATTTTCTCAGGTCCTTTCTCTCTCTCTTCTCCTTCTGAGACCCCTATAGTGTGAATGTTGATACATTTAATGTTGTCCCAGAATTCTCTTTGACTGTCTTCATTTCTTTTCATTCTTTTTTCCTTATTCTGTTCCACGGCAGTGATTTCCACCATTCTTCCAGCTCATATATCTGTTCTTCTGCTATTGATTCCTTCTAGTGTATTTTTATTTCTGATACTGCATTGTTCATCTCCGTTTCTTTGTCCTTTAGTTCTTCTAGGTCTTTGTTAAACATTTCTTGTATCTTCTCAATCTGTGCCTTTATTATTTTTCCAAGATCTTGGATCATCTTCACTATCATTACTCTGAATTCGTTTTCCAGTAGATTGCCTATCTCCACTTCACTTAGCTGTTCTTCTGGGGTTTTATCTTGTTCCTTCATCTGGGACATATTACTCTGCTATCTCATTCTGTCTAACTTTCTGTGATTGCAGTTTCTTTTCCACAAGCTGCAGGATTGTAGTTCTTCTTGCATCTGCTGTGTGTCCCCTGGTGGATGAGGCTGTCTAAGAGGCTTGTACAGGCTTCCTGGTGGAACGATTGTATTCCTGCACACTTGTTGCTAGAGCTGGGTCTTGTTCCTCTGGTGGGCAGGGCAGTGCTCAGGAAGAATTTAAGCAGCCTGTCTGCTGGTGAGTGGGCCTGTGTTCCTGCCTTGTTGGTTGTTTGACATGAGACGTCCCAGTACTGGAGCCCACTAGCTGTTGGGTGGAGCTAGGTCTTGGAAAGGAAATGGCAGCCTCCTAGAGGGCTCATGCCAATGAGCACTCACCAGCACTGCTGCTGCCAGCGTCTTTATCCCCACAGTGGGCCACAGCTGCCCCGACCTCCACAGGAGACCCTCTAATACTAGCAGGTAGGTCTAGCTCAGTCTCTTTTGAGGTCACTGCTTTTTTCCCTGGGTCTTTGTGTGTACTAGACCTTGTGTGTGCCCTCCAAGTGTGGAGTTTTTGTTTCCCACTGTCCTGTGAAATCCCTGCAATCAAATGCTGCTGGGCTTCAAAACCGTATTCTCTTCCCATGGCCAGACTCCCAGGCCGGGAAGCCTGACGTGGGGCTCAGGACTTTTACTTTTCTGGGAGAACTTCTGTGGTATAACTATTTTCCAGTTTGTGGGTCACCCACCTAGCAGGTATGGGATTTGATTTTATTGTGATTGTGCCCCTCCTACCATCTCGTTGTAGCTTCTCCTTTGTCTTTGGATGTATGGTATCTTTTTTGGTAGGTTCCAGCATTTGTCTTTTGCTGATGGCTGTTCAGCAGTTAGCTGTGATTTTGATGTTTTTGTAAGAACGGATAAGCTCATCTCCTTCTACTCTGCCATCTGAAAAACAGCTGTAGATTCTTCACTGGGTAAGGAATCTATCAAAACAACAATGTATTTTGCCATGTATGCAATCAGCATGCTGCAAAAAGCTGGGCAGCTATGTGAGCCAATCTGCCATGTTCTTCCTGCAGACAAAGAGATGCAAAAGCCAACTATATACGTTCTTTTTTTTTTTCTATATTTTATTTCATCATATGGGTTTTTTATTTTAATTAATTAATTTATTTTTGGCTGTGTTGGGTCTTCGTTTCAGTGCGAGGGCTTTCTCTAGTTGTGGCAAGTGGGGGCCACTCTTCATCACGGTGCATGGGCCTCTCACTATCGCGGCCTCTCTTGTTGCGGAGCACAGGCTCCAGACGCACAGGCTCAGTAGTTGTGGCTCACGGGCCTAGTTGCTCCGTGGCATGTGGGATCTTCCCAGACCAGGGCTCGAACCCGTGTTGCCTGCATTAGCAGGCAGATTCTCAACCACTGCGCCACCAGGGAAGCCCGCAAAAGCCAACTACACTTCAATTAAAAAAATATATATAGTAGATATTTCATCTCAAGGAAATATTGCTAACAGTGGCTTAATTGCTCATATATAAAGATAATAATTGAATATACTGTTCTTGATTAAACTTAATGAGTAATCTTATTATTTAATAATCTAATGTCAATTATTTTAATATTGAGTATTGTTTCACAGGTCCTAAATATAATTTAATTGGAACCACAATTGTTAATGTGGGTTATTAACTATATCACTGATATTTAATCTCAATCACAAATGCAAAAAATATATTTAGAAAACCATCTCTCCAGTGGAAAGGTCTGAAGTTTTAGCTGGGAACAGTGTTTCAGAAGAATCATGACATATGTAGAAAAAAATGTTTTCCACAGAAGAACATAAAGGAAAATATATCTCTTCTCATGCTTCTTAAGAGTATGCACACTGAAAGAAAAGATCAACTAGAATAATACTTTTAGTTTAGAATTAGCCAGAAAACAACTCAACTTCATGGGTATTTTCAATATTAAATGAAAAGCTTTTAGCTTCTCTTTGTGGAGCTGCCCATAATTGTTAGACAATCTGACTCTGGCTCACTGAATGCAAACAGTTACTTTACCAGTAGAAAGGCCCATGGACGGAGGGGTAATCCTGTCTTAACATGGAAGCTGGAGCCAACCCATGGTCCCAGAAGAGTAGGCAGCCAAGCCCCGGGCAGCGTGTGTGCTCCCTGTCAACCACAAACCTCTGCCTTAGAATCACACTCAGTGTAGGAGAGAAGAGTTGGTGTATTTCTAGGAACACAGTTGATGTATAAACTCAAATGCAGAATTGATTTTTTTCTAAGGTCGGTAAGACCATGCCTAAGTTTTATTAATAAATCAAAGATGGACAAATCAAAACTCTGCCAATTAAGAGATCATTTTTTCACTGGAGACATGAAATATAAAAATATCAAGCAATCACATAACAAGAGACAACAGTACATAATTGAATGCAAAATGAATGGCACACTATGGTGGTACTAGAGGGTAAAAATCATTAAGACTGCAAATATTAGTAACATTTTAAGTAATAAATGAAGCTGAAGTAAGCTCCTAATTATGAGTAGTGTTTAAGTGGATAGAAGAGAAACCTTGGCAGGTGGGGCAGGGAGGAGACTGATCTAATTGTAGCAGAAAATTCCTCTTGTGGAGCTGCCAGAATACATTTAGTAAGTAAGAGCCTAAATTGGAGGGAGTGGGTACAAGAATTGCAAATGGGGGTTTTCTACTTAGTTCTTTTGGCAATGATCTGCCAGTCAAAATGTTAAATCTTGGAGTTTAACTCAGTTTACTTTTTTTAAATACAAAATTTTGTTATTTTGATTTTATAGTAATTTCTTTACATTTTTATGGCTGATTAAACAAATTAATGTTGTTTTTAATATAAATATGGTAGGCAATTAACAAAGAACACATGTTCAGATTTTATGGGAAGGTTTATCACTGTCAATTAAAAACAAATTTAACATAAGCTGGAATAATAATAATAAGCTGGAGTAATTGTTAAATCATGACTTTTATAATCTTAGAATAATCAGATTGAGAGTTGATATCCGACATGAAGGAATTTTGCTATTTGCTGTCTTTTTGATTGTTTATTTACAAGGTTGGCCTATTACATATATTCCCTCCAGTTTTTGCTAACACAGGTGGCAGCTGAGAACTTGCTGCTGTAAGATGAGCGGTAGCCATGCAAATAGGAAAACAGTGGGTAACCCACATCGCCACTGTGTTCATCATGGATACTTTACCTTTCCTGGCATCTACCCTGAGTACCTAAACATAATAAAATGTATGGCATACTAAGCTTTTCTTTCAGGTTCTAATTACTGGTGAGTTGTAGTGATTACTTATGTGACTACAGAGGACAAATATAAAATAAATCACTACAAGTTTGGGAGAAGAACAATTAAAAGTAGTTCAAACAACAGGAGTCCTCAAGAGAGTTCTATATATGTTTGTAATTATGAAAAAAATCTGTTCTATTCATTTGACCTTTAAAGCACCTTTTGTGCTGATTTTAGAGAAAGCATTAAGAAGTCTTGATGGAAAAATTTTTCACTGCACAGTGTGCTGGGCAAACTGTATCATCAGCAAATGCTAAACAATAATGTTGTAAGACTGTTTTCCTGCATCCTGTCAATTCCTGTTGGACTCAATCGGGCACAATCAGAACAGCATTGCCTCCACTCTAATGAAAGATATGACTGCCGTTAAAATTGTGTCTCTTGAAGAAAATAACAATCCTGCTAGATGAAATATTAGAGTTGCATTTTTGGCAAATAAAATCTGATGGTCTACATTGTTATGATGAGGGGGCCATACTTACCTTTCATCTTCCTTCAGCTACTGGAATATATGTATGAGAAAAGACGATATACCATCCTGGTATTCATTTACAGTGGGTAATTTATTTCAGAAATGATAATAGCTTTGAAGACAAGAATAACAAAAGCAGAATTTTAAGTATGAAAATGTCCCATGCTTATTTAAAGTCTGCAGTATTAGTATATAGACAATAGTGTTCCTGATAGTGAATCAGTCTACCCTATGTGACAATGAATAGAAATTGTATTAAAATAATAAAAATCATAATAAATTTCAAGGAAAAACATCAAATGTGATATGCTCACAAATAATTAATTTCTCCCCATGATATATGAACTTCAGTTCTGTTCAGATGAAAGGTCATGGCCAGTCTATAGATTGGAGTTGATTGTCAAAGGCTCGTCACCTGACCCACTGCTATTCATGCAAAAAAAAAAAAAAAAAACTCCTTAAGGAATTAAATTCCATGTGGCTAATGTTAATTAAGAAGGACATGTCTTGAGATTCTGACAAAAACTATTATAAGGTCTAGCTCCAACTGAGAATCACATCCCGTACTCAATTAATATTAATCCCGCTTCACTGATGTGATTATAAGACAATAGGAACGCTCTTCCTGTACATTGGGGCAAACAATCATCCCAGGATTCTCCATACTCTAGGTACTAGTATCTGTATCAGTCAGGGCTTTCCCAGAGAAACAGACCCAGCAGAAGATATATATTAGGATAATTATTTCAAGGAATTGGCTTATGGGATTGTGGGGTCTGGCTGGATAAGTACAACGTCTGAAGGGCAGGCTTGCAGGCTGGAAATTTTGGGCAGGTGTCGAAACCACAGTTCACACGTGAAATTTATTCTTCTTCAGGGAAACATGTTTTGCTCTCAAAGACTTTCAATTGATTAAATGAGGTCCATTCACATTATGGAAGGTCATCTCCTTTACTTAAAGTCAGCTGATGGTAGATGGGAACAACATAACAAAATGCCTTCACAACAACACCTAGTTTAGTGTTTGATTGAATAACAGGGGGCTGTAGCCTAGCTAAGTTGTCACATAAAATTAACCATCACAGGTAGTAAATTGAGAAAAATTTCAGAAGAAAACTTAGGAACATACAATGTAAATATTAAGAAGCTTATATATTGCAAATCAAATGCTAGAATTTTTTTTAAGAAAATAAAATATGTGTATTAAAGTGTACAGAACAGACATATATTGTAGTTTTATAGAAGGGTTAAAAAAATGGGGCAAAAGACACCCAAATACTCAATGGTTAGATATTTTAGAAATAAATTAAAGTATGAACAATTACTATACATTCATTAAAATTAATAGTTCAGAATAACATTAACAGACATAAATGGTTACATCATATTCATATTATTATATTAAGAAAGAAGACAAACTCTGAAAGAGTTTATACATTACATTTTCAACTTTGGAGTAAATTCTATAATAAAATGAAGGTTTTAAATTGTAATAAAAGAAAAATTGTTCCTTTTGGGTTCAATGCAGGTCGTTGTGCTTTTCCTTTTTTATATTTTCAGTACTTTATGAAACATTTTCTAACAAATACTTGAATTGGAAAAAGTAGAGCACATGCTCTCTTCAAAATAAAAACGTTGTCAGTCATTAGGCACATAATATATTTCAGACAGTGTCCTGGAAACTTCTCAATATTCAACACATACTGCAGTGTTTGCCACATGCAAGGTCCTGTTCTAGATGTGAGGATGCAGTAATAATGTAAGAAAAAGCTCTCTTCATGATGTTTACATTCTGTAGAGAATGAGCTACCAACCTCTGTACTGAATATAACTTTTTCCACATCTCAAAGTAGACAAGCTTAAAAATCTGGTATTGAACTGAACTCGCATTCTTAACTATAAGCAAAAAAAGTCTTTAATTTGGAAGCGCTTACTGTTATTTACATTCTTCGTTGTATATGTTGTATTTAAATAAAATTCAGACTCCTCACCAACTTAAAAAAAAAGTCTTTAAAACTCCACTTTATTTCTCTTCCAGCTTTCACCCGCACTCAAATCTCTCATCTGTAGCATCTATTATTCTTCCCTTTTCTTATCGTAGTCATCTTAATCACCCAGAGATCAATTCTGGAGTATTTCTAACTTTATATTTCATTGTAGTCTGTACTACGCAACTTAGTACAATTGTGTATGAAATTAATATATATGTCACATTTTCTCATTATTCTTCTCTAAGTAGTCAGTTCTGCAAGGATGGGGGCCACAGTTGAATATGGATTAAGCACAAATGGTTAAATGAAGGAAAGCAGGTAGACATGTTTCTTCCCATTAGGATAAAATATTCTAATTTGTAATATAAATACTATAAATGTATTTTATATATACACATATATATGTATTTTAGATACATATATGCAGATATATGTGTGTGCACATATATGTACATGTGGGTATATGTATACATATATGTATATCCCTTTAAATTTTAGAATATAGAATAACTTTTATTTCTTGATAAAAATGCCACTGACAATTTTTGGAATAAAAAATAGATTATAAATGATAAACATTTCAATACATCAAGAAAATCTGTGAAAAAGAGTTATAAGAGACAATACTGGGCATACCAAACATTAAAATAAATTGTGCCACTACAATAATTAAAGCAATATAATTGGTTTCAAATATCACACTGAAAAACTATAAAATGCAAAGTGAAGAAGTATGTGCTTTACACATAAATTATTACTGTGAAGTGCTGGTAACGTTCAAATCTGTCCATAAGTATAAAATATAAGCAAATACTTATTTATTGGACAGGAAGAATTTTCATGCAGAGAATATGTTGAAAATACTGTTAGATATTATCATATGAATATAAATATAAAACTAAACAAAATCTTTGGCACTCTAACAATGCTGATTGGGACAGTTTCTAGAGGGTAACTTGGCAATTTGATAATAAACCCTTAAAATTGCCAGTGATTTCCTTCAATAATTCACTTTTAAGAACACTTCTACGAAAATTATTAATAAAGGGTTAGATGACTTTTCACAAATCACAAAATCATTTATTATTCCTGAATCTTAGAAACTAAATATCCAACAATAGGTTATATAATCATTTAGGAGAATTGAAAAAAAATTTAATGAAAATGTATAGCTATTGACCTATATTTTATTGATATTGCAAAAACCAAGTGACAAAGATTCCAAGTGATGACTTTAGTTGACTGTTTAAAAACAAAATTCAACTGAGTAAAATTTAAAGATCTTACTGGCTTTATTCAGTGATTCATGGATCATGCAGCATTCAACCTAACAGCTAGAAAGGAGATCCGAAGAGCTACACAAGGCAACAGATTTTATAGGCAGAGAGAGCAGATACAAGGAAGTCATACAAGGAAAAATAGTAGATTGGTTATTGTAAGACTACTTTCTTCACAGGGATGGCAGGGTCTTATCAGGCAGATTACGTAACTAATGCGGTCAATTCCTCATTGACTGGTTTAAGATTCCATTTCTGGGAACCTCATATTAAGTTAATTAAGACTTAGTTTGGTGACATGAGGGCTTCACATTAGTGACTCCACTTTGGGCCTCTTCTTGTCTTTAACAATTATGTTGGATAAATTTCTTTATCTTTTTTTCTAATTTTTTATAACGAACTTATGTTGCTCTGTAGTTAGGAAAAAAAGTGAGTTTATATATATTGTTTTATAGTTACTCTTTCAGTTACTACAATCAAAGGGCAAATAAATATATTTGAAATCTTAATGGGTATCATTTGCTTCATAAAATATGGGAAATGAGTTCATTAACAAAATATTAGTGAATAATTATTATTGCTATTCTAATATCATGAAACAGTACAAGTTATTTTTCCAAACATTAAAATTTAGAGATTGACTGGAATAAAAGTAGCTGTGCTTTTTATTTTTATCATTTAATGAATAACTTCCTGGAAGCTATATCCTCCTAAGGATATTTTTAACAGTTTAATTGTAAGAAATAATTAACACAGAAAGCTTCTTGTTTGCTTCTAAATACAGAATCCAAGAATATCAAGTGAGTTCTAAAAATGTTCAACACATTTTTCTCCCATGTTCTTAATATAGAGAACATCATTGATTTTTTTTTTAATTCAAAACTTTATCAAAGCCTTAAATTGGCTGCCTGGCTACACCTGGTCTTATGCTATTAACTTTATATCATGGTATAAGCAGAAGGGTGTAGAAAAAAAATCTCTGTAAATAGTTTTTTTTAGGAAAATGGTACATGCATCATAGGCCTGATTCAATTATTTCATTGTTTTTATTCCATATTCTCTACAAAATGAGCTAAATGTGTGTATGTTTGTGTGTTGTATAAAACCTGACCATTTTCACGTATATGGAACTCTGCAATTAACTACAGCCTTTCTAGGATCATGAAATCATTACTAAAATTGACCACATCCTGAGCTATGCAGTCTAAGTCAATACACTTCAAAGACTGAAAAGCAAATAGAGAATATTCAACAAGCTTGATTTAAATAAAATTTAAAATTTGATAAAATTTTATAATATAAAAAATAACGAGAAAATCCCTGTATATTTGTAAACTTGCAGTACAATTTTGAATAATTCTTGGACCAAAGAAAAACATCACAAAATAAATTAGAAACCGTTTTAAACAGATGACAATGAAAAATAGAACTTGTGGAATATAACTAAATCTATTCTTAAAGGGAAAATTTACAATCTTAAGAGCATATATTAGATTAAAACACTTAGAAACAGGTGAGTAAATTAAGCTCAAAGGAAAGTTAAAGGAAAAACATCATAAAGATGAGAGCAGAAGTTAACGAAGTGGAAAACAGAGACTGGCCACCATCAACAATACCAAAAGCATTCCTTGAAATTTACTACTCCCTACCAATATTGATCTACAAAGCAAATAAAATGGGAAAAGACAAAAGTAGCCAACATCACAAGAAAGAGAGCTGTCATTAGAGTTCTGACACCAATAAAAATATAAAAGGAAATTATGAAATATTTTATGCTAATTATTTTCAAAATTTAGATTAAATTAAAAAATCCTAGAAGAAAGCACAACTTAAAAAATTGCACATAATACATAGATAGCTACATTTATTAAATACATTAAATCTATATTTAATACTTACCTCAAAAAAACTCTCCAAGCCCAGGTGTCTGTACTAGTAAAATCTGTCATATGTGAAAGAATATTACATAAACTTTCTGAAAGAATATAAGGACAGCATAATCTTGAAACCAACATTTTTCAAAAGCAGTACTAGAGAGGAAATTTGAAGGATGGTCTCTCTCATATATATATATATATATATACATATATATATATATATATATACATATATATATATATATACATATATATATATATATGTATATATATATGAGAAATATATACATATTATTTATATAAATAATATTAATATTTCACAGTGTGGTATTGGTACAGGGTTAGAAATTTAGACCAATAAAATAGAGAGCTCAGGAACACACACACACAAACACCAATCGCTAAAAACAATATTGAGGGGAAAAAACAAGTAAGAGGACTTACGTACTCTACTGGGTATTAAATACTATATTTTTAGAGTAAGTTTTAAGACAGTGATATATTTATACAAAGATAGAAAAATTGACCAGTGGAACAGAATAGTGTAGAAACAGACCCATATATATGTGAACATGATTTATGATTGATACATACCTGAGACTATCTAAAAAACCAATCCCTAGTGGATTGTGGAGCTAAGCATCAGTAGTAAAATAATATTTTCAAAAATGACATAGAAAAGGAACAACATAACAACAACAAAATATGAATCATTATATAAAAGTTTGATCAATTTCCATACATTAAAATTAAGAGCTTTTGATCATTAAAAGACACTATTAAGAAAGTAAAAATGTGAGACACTGAAAAGAAAAATAAAATGTTCGCAACACCAACAGAGCATATATCCCAAATATAGAGAACTCTAAGTGATTTTTGTTAAATCCTCAACAGAAATGCATATATATTGCACCGAACAATATACAAGCATGTTTATAGTATCAATATTCATGACAGCACCAAAATGTACACTAACACTGGAATAAATAATTTGTAAAATATCAATATAAAATATGTTGAAAAAGAACAAACTGCTATTAAATTCAATGCCAAAGATGAATATGGAAAGCATAATGTTCAATGAAGTTGGAGGGTGTGTGATAAAGTGTACCGGAGTTGGAGTGGGGATTCTTAAGAGTAAGTTTCTACCTACCTAGGTAGGGCTTACCTGAGTATGATCACAATGTGGTAGTTCATAGAGATTTACCCTTTACCTGTTGCAACATGCGTAATTCAATTAAAACTTTATGTAAATATACAAATACCACATCTTCTTTATTCATTCATCTGTTGATGGATACTTAGGTTACGTCCATAATTTATAACTGTAAATGGATTATAACCTAAAAAATTTTGAATCACTATGTGGTACACTTGAAACTAATATAATATTGTAAATCAACTAAACCCCAATTTTAAGAAATGAAACTCTGCCATTTGTTAACAACATGGATAGTCCTAGAAGGTATCATGCTTACTGAAATAAGTCAATCAGAGAGAGACAAATACTCTGTTATCACTTACATGTGGAATGTAAAACATGAAACAAATCAATATAGCAAAACAGAAACAGACTCACCGGTACAGAGAACAGACTGGTGGTTACCAGTGAGGAGGACCATGGTGGGGAGAGGCAGGATGGGGGTAGGGGATTGAGAGGTACAAATTACCATATATTAAATGGATAGGCTACAGAAGAGTACTGTACAGCACAGGGAAATATAACCATTATTTTGTCATGACTTTAAATGGAGTATAATCTATAAAAATGTTGAGTCGCTGGTTTGTACATCTGAAACTTATATGATGTTGTAAATCAACTTTATTTTAATAAAGATAGATAAAAGGAGAGGCAGAATGTCACATATTCATAATACAGGATGACATAGGTGAATGTTACATGGGTGTCTTACAATATAAGTATCTTGAAAAGGATTATAATTAAGGTTACTTACTGGGTAGGTAAACAAATAAATTGACTAGACAGTGGATCTACCAAATTTTTCTATAAAGTGTTAGATAATAAATATTTTTGGGTCTTCATGTCTCAGAGTCTTTGTTGCAACTATCAACTCTGCCATGAAAGCAGCCTTAGATTATATGTAAAGAAATGTGTGGTTCTGCTACAATTAAACTTTATTTATAAAGAGGTGGCAGGCAAGATTTGGCCTACAGGCCACTGTTTCTAATACCTGGATTAGATGATTGGTTAAACAGGTGGCTAGAGTGAATGAGACATGCATATCTACACGTTGAAGCATTTTTTCTCATCTTTCTAAAAAATGGGCACATAAAAATTATTGCTGGAAATCTCCTAATTAAGTTATATTTAGTTAATTTATTTTTTTAAAATTTTACTTGCTATACTTCTTGCTATGATTTATATTTCCACAACAAATTACTCTCTGCTGTATTACTATTTTCAACCTAAAGATATATAGTACACCAGATAACCATATCTAAGCCTGATCCCTTTCAATAATTTTCACTCACAGAGAAAATTTAACAATGTAAAAAACTGAAGTAGAATATTATGCTCTAACATTGTTTTAGTCATTTTTGAGAAACATCTGTTTATTATCAGGATTTGTTTATTTCATTAGGTGATTGCTACAGTTTGTTGTTTTATTAAAGTTTAACTTTATATTTATGTGCTAAAATCATTAAGGATTTCTAATTTAGAATAATCTACTTCTGGCTTTGTTGGTTTTATGGTGAGATAATCTATGTACTTTAGTCTTTCTTCTTTTGTTAATAGCGTAATTAAGTGGTCAAACAGATGTTTTTACAACACATACTAAAACCATAAATTTCTTATCTAAATGGTTGCAGGCAAGAATTGGATCCATGTAAAGCTGAAATGACTATTCTAGGGAAGACTATAAAAACAAGCGTATCTATTGGTTATGTACCGCGAAAACCCCTGCCAAAATCAGGGGCTGTCTTTATTGGTGGACTTCCAGATCTTCATGGAGCAAACCAGGTATTTCTGTTGATGATGTAAAATATATTCCTTATGTCATTTTATGAAAAGGAAAAGTGGGAAAACTTTAGAAGTTTCCTGGTTAGCGGGATTATCTACATGGTTTCAAAAACTTTTTTTTGCATTCTACTAACATATATATCTTCATCCTTTCTGCCAAAGTGTACTAAAAGTGTATTGTTCTCATTACACAGAATTACTCCAGTGTCAATCTGCTTTCCCATCTTATGGCTATATGCGTGCATTATATTTCATGGTAAAATTAAGTGTGTGTGCTTTTCTTCACCCCATGCTAGTAATTTCTCTGGATATATGAGGAGTTGGCTCATATATCCACACATAAAATATGATTCAAGAAATGGAACTGGAGCTCCATCCCCCAGTCTCTGCTTCACAAAGGGTTCCCAAGTATAAGAACACCCTCTACTGAGTTCTGTGCTTATGCCAGCCTAATCGCTAAATCTCCATTTAGGTAATTAGCTCATTGTTGTCATTATTAACCTGTATTTTAGGATGAGAGCTTGCATGCTGACTTAAATGGTATTGATTATTTGGTTCCACTTTGTTATTATAGGCCATTACTTTAAAAATGTGACATTGCTTGTTAAGTGTACCAATAGCTTAATGTACCATAAGTGTACCATTTATATTTTCTCCTACTGTATTTATCATTGTACTCTACATATTTGAACATACTATTTTTATATTTTTGGAAATATAAATGCTATTATTTAAAATTCTCACAAGTAATGTGAATTGGGTATAAATCTTCTCACTATTTGATAACTATTATGATTCCATTATAAGTAAACTTAAAAAAAAAATCACAACAAATATACATAAAGGACAAAAGTCTCTTGCATAGTTGATGTGACACATATGCCTTGAACAAAATAAGGAAATTATATATCTGTATGCATATGGAATTTACTTTAGATTCAGCTTTACTCCATTAGCAGTATATTTATTGATCATTAAACAGACTTATGGGCTTTTTTCTATTATATTAATACACTTTATTGACTTTTTCCTAGATAAACCAGCCTATAAGCTCAGTAAGATTAGAAAATATCTGTTTTGTTTACCTTTCTATCCCCCCAAGGCAAGGATAGTTTCTGTTACATAGTAGGTTCTCAATAAACATCTTTTGAATGAATAGTTCAAAAATGGATTAAAAGATTCTAAAAATTTACATAAATTTATCTTTAGTCATTTATATTTGGATTGATCTCATTTCATAACTATTATATATTTCCCAAATAAAAGGTGGGTTTTCATACAGAATTTATTTTTTGTGAGCATACATTAATTAAAACCAGGTTCTTAAGACTCAAGGAGATACACAAGTATCTCTAATACAGTTAGGTATTTACTCTAATAGAAATACAAACAAAATACAGAGCCAATATAGAAAAACAGAAAAGAAAGCCTTCTGATCTCCTTGGGGGAGTAAGGGAGTTTGTAGTTAGGTAGAGATCTGAGGGATGATCAAGTGTCCACCAGATACATAATACATAGACTGTCATTGCAGGCAGACAAAACATCACACACACAGGCTTAGTAATGGGAAGGCCTAGGAAAGGGAGAGTGGGAGTAGAAGTAATTTATTACTGGGGAGACATGGATTTTAATGTGAGTTGAGCAGGAGGAAGGCTTGATGTTGGAAAATTCATCATGCAGTCTGAGCATAATGGATCCTGAATAAAATACAAAAGAGTGTATATTTATAGGCTGGTTCCTGGAGGAAGGATTCAAGAAGTTTGAACAAGGAGTGACATGTAGTTTTCACTCAGGTAGCAACTGAAGTATAGGATTGAAAGGTTTAGACTACAGGTCAAGTATTGGTAAACTTAGGCAATAGGAATAATTAAACAAGAAATGATGCTGTGCAATAAAAGTGAGAGGATGACTGCAGAAGCCATGGTATTTGTAAATAATTATAGATAAAAAAATAGAAAATTTCAGAATTTGAATGACCAGGTTGGCTTATGTAAGCAGATAATTCATGTGGAAATCACAAGATTGTTTACAGGAACAGATGGCAGGTTCATTTTGGTAGTTGTTACTTTTGGCAGGGATAGTTTTCAAATATTTAACAACTGGCTTGCAAATATCACTAACTCATCAGTCCTTTGTGTCATTACATTCCTGCTGCACATCATCTATATCAGCAGGACATTGTGACATAGAATAATTCATTTGAAATATGGGCCTTGAGTGATGTCAGCAACACAGTATAGTGAGATGCTCTCTTTGTCTCTCCCCTTCAATCTACAACTAGTAAACTATCCACAACTCAACAAAGGTGCTTCTGCCCAACAAACAAGGATGCTGGAGAATTCCTCACATCTGTCCATCTAAAGGAGCGTGGACTGGAACACACAGAGGAGGCAGAACCAGGGGAATGGCAGAGGCAGTGCCTTCAATCCTGGTCCTCTAGCCATGGCAGCTGAGCCTGCAGCTGCAGGGAATCCAGCAGCAGCAGGGAAGGTGGCACACATGACCCAGGCCCCCAGCCACAGGCAACAGGGAAGCAGCAGCAGCAGGGCCAGGGACCCCATCCCCCCAGCTACAGAGACATCTCCACCTCTAGCCCCCACCCACCCACAGTGGCAGAGCCTGCAAACTTAACACCGAGCATGGCAGAGGTGCCCAGCTTCCCTACCTTTCTTCCCACTGAGGCAGTAGAGCCTGTGGCGATCCCAGACACAGAGGAAGTGCCCACCATCCTGGACCCCAGGTGGCAACAACAGTGACATTGACAGCAGCAAGGCACCAATGACCCTGGAAGCACAAGTGGTGGTAACAAGGGCACAGGAATACACCTTTGGCAGAGACCATGGAGGGTGAAAATTACTGACTCTCAAGTATGACCAGAGGCAGCTCAGGTGAGAGAAACTGAAAACTTATGCTATATCAAATCCTACTGCAACAACAAAAAAGACCTCTAATTCCTCACCTATTGAATCAATAAAATCAAGTAGAGAGAGGTTTCAAATGCATCAGCTGAGGAACAAATCATCAAGCACCATGAATAACCACAGTAACACTGTACCACAAAAAGAAAATTACTATTCTCCATAAACCAAACTTAGTGACACGGATTATTGCAATTTGATAGAGAATCCAAAATATTTGTCATGAAGTAAAGCTACAAGACAACTCAGAAAGCAGTTCAGTATGTTCAGGAATAAAATTAATGAACAAAATGAATCCTTTACCAAAGAGATTGAAACTCTATAAAAGAAACAGACAGAAATTCTGAAACTAAAGAAATTGACAAACAAGATGAAGAATGCATTAGAAAACATTAGAAACAGAGCAGGCCATATGAAAGAGAGAATTAGTGAGCTTGAAGATAGAAATCTAGAATGATACAAGTAGAAGAGTAAAAAGAATCAAGGTATAAAATAAAATGAGGAAATTCTATGAAGCATATCTGAGTCTCTTAGGAAGAGCAACATTAGGGTAACGGGTGTCCCAGAGGAGAATAGAGGGGGAAGGGAGCAGAGAGTTAATTTAAGCAAACAATACCTGAGAACTTTCTAAACCTGGGAAAGAAACTGGATATACAAGTCCATGAAGTTAAGAGAATACCTAGTTACTGAAATGCAAAAAGACCTCTCCCAAGACAGATTATATTAAAATTGTCAAAAGTAAATATGACAAAGAAAGAATTTTAAAAGCAGCAGGAAAAAAGGGATGATAACCTACAAAGGAACCCCCTTTAAGTTATCAGCAGATTTCTCAGCAGAAACACTACAGGCCAGGAGGGAGCATAATGACATTCTCAAAATACTGAAAAATAAAACCTGTCTTCCAAGAATACTCTATCCAGAAAGGTTGTCCTTCAGATATGAAGGAGAAATAAAGGCCTTCCCAGACAAGCAAAAGCTGAGGGAGCTCCTCAACTCTAGTCCTGCCTTAAAAGAAATGTTGAAAGGAGCTCTGCTACCAGAAAACAAAAAGTAAAAAGTACATAAAACAAAGAATAAGGTGATAAATAGACAATAAGAATGAGAAAATTGTAACTCTATATCAGAATAGGTTTATAAACACTTTATTATAGCATAAAGTTTAAATGATAAAAGAGAAAAAATAACTATAGCTACTTCAACTTGGTAACAAACTTACAACATAAAAAGGGAAAATTTGGAAAACAAAAACACAAAAGGGAGAGAGAAAATGCACAGAACCTGTATAGATAAATGAAGATAAGATACTATCAGTAGAAAAAGGACTATTTTATCTCTACAATGTTTTATACAAACCTCATGGTAACTGCAAAACATAAATTTAGAGCAAAGACATTAACATAAAAAAGAGGAAACAGAGAAAATCATCATAGAAAACCACAAAACCAAAACAACAGACAGAAGCCCAAGTAATAAGAAACAATGGAGATATAAAGCAAACAGAAAACAAAAGATCACATGGCAGTAATAAGTCCTCATCTATCAGTAATCACCCTAAATATAAATGGATTGAATTCATCAGTGAAAAGACACAGAGTGGCTCAGTAGATTAAAAAACAAGACTGACTGTATGCTGCCTTCAGGAGACTCACCTCAGTGCTGAAGACAAACATAGGCTCAAAATGAAAGGATGGAAAATGGCAGCCAAAAGAAAGTAGGTGTAGCCACACTCATATCAGAAAAAAAAAAAAAAAATAGATCTCAAATCAACAAGGGTAACAGACAAAGATGAATGCTATAGAATGATAAAGGGGAAAATTGATCAAGAAGACATAACACTTATTATTATACATGCACCTAACATAGAAACACCAAAATATGTGAAGCAATTATTAACAAGCCTAATGAGAGAAATTTATAATAATAGTAGGGGAATTTATCACTCCACTTACATCAATGGATAGATCATCCAGACAGAAGGTCAACAAGGAAATAGTGGTCTTAAATGAAACATTAGACCAGATGGATTTGATAGATCTGTACAGAACATTCCATCCAAATGCAGCAGAATGCACATTTTCCTTAAGTGCACATGGAACTTTCTCAAGGATAGACCAAATGATGAGACACAAAACAAATCTCAGTGATATTAAGAAGTTTGAAATCATATCAAACATCTTCTGTTATCACAATGTTATGAAACTAGAAGTCAACTATAAGAAGAAAGCTGAAAAAATCAGAAACATGGGGAGACTGAACAACATGATACTAAACTATTGTGGGTCAACAAAAAAATCAAAGGAGGAATCAAAAATTACCAGAAGACAAAAGAAAATGAAAATACAACATATCAAAATCTATGTGATACAGCAAAAGCAGTACAAAGAGGGAAGTTTATATCAATACAGGCCTATCTCAAGAAATAAGAAATATCTAAAGTAAACAGTCTTACTAAAAGGAACTAGAAAAAGAACAAAGCCCAAAGTCAGTAGAAGGAATGGAAAAATAAAGATGAGAGTGCATATAAAAGAAATAGAGACTAAAAAGACCATTGAAAAGATCAATGAAATTAAGAGCTTGTTCTTTGGAAAGATAAACAAAGTTGACAAATCTTTAGTTAGACTCACTAAGAAAAAAAAAAAAGAAGACTCTGTAAATAAAATCAGAAATGAAAGAGAAGAAAGTACAACAGTTACACAGAAGTACATAGGATTATAAGAGAATGCTATGAACAACTATATGCCAACAAATTGGGCAGCCTATAAGAAATGGACAAATTCTTAGTATCATACAACCTTCCAAGATGGAATCATAAAGAAGTAGAAAATATAAATGGATGAATCCATTACTAGTAAGGTGATTGAAACAGTAACCAAAAACTTCCCAAAATACAAAACGTTAGAACTTAATAGCTTTACAGATGAATTCTACCAAACATGCAAAGAATTTATTTCTACCTTCCTCAAACTCTTCCAAAAACTTGAATGAATGCTTCCTAACTTATTTTAGTAAGCCAACATCACCTGACATCAAAACCAGACAAGAACAAAGCACAAAAAAGAAAATTACATGCCAATATCTCTGATGAATGTAGGCTCTAAAATCTTCAACAAAATGTTAGCAAACCAAATACAACAATATTTTAAAAGTATCATACACTATGATCAAGTGGTATTTATTCCAGGGCTGGAAGCATGTTTCAACATAAAAAAAGCGGTCAATATCATACACCACATTAGTAAAATGAAGGATAATAAGCATATGATCATCTCAATAAATGCAGAAAAATCATTCAACAAGATTCAATGCCCACTTAAAATAAAAATTATCAATAAAATGTATATAAAAGAAAAGTACCTTAACATAATAAAGGCCAAATATATCACAGCTAACAACATTCTCAACTGTGAAAAATTGAAAGCTATCCTAAAATCAGGATCAAAACAAAGATGTACACTCTTGCCACATTTATTCAATACAGCATTACAAGTCCTAGCCAGAACAATTAGGCAAGAAAAAGAAATAAAGGCACTTAAATTGGAAAGGAAGATGTAAAATTGTCACTATTTGTGCATGACATGATTTGATATATACAAAGCTGACTAAAAAATTATCAGAAGTAGTAAACAAATATAGTAAAGTCAAAGGTTACAAAATCAATAAACAAAAGTTGGTTGCATTTCTACATGTTAACAACGAGCTAGCAGAAAGATAAATTAAGAAATCAATCCCATTTACAATTACAACAAAAATAATACAATACCTAGCAATAAATTTAGCCAGTACACTGAAAACTGTTAAGACATTGTTGAAAGAAATTGAGGGCACAAATAAATGGACAGATGTCTCATGCTTATCGATTGGAAGAATTAACATTGTTAACATGCCCATATTACCTAAAGGAATCTACAAATTCAGCGCAATCCCTATTAAAATCCCAAGGATATTTCTCACATATATGAATCAAAAAAATTTAATTTATATGGAACCACAAAAGACCCCAAATAGTCAAAGAAATCCTGATTTAAAAAAAAGCACAAAGCTGGAGGTATCACAGGCCCTTATTTCAAACTAAATTATAAAACTATAGTAATCAAAACAGTATGCTATTGCCAAAAAAGCAGATACATAGATCAATGGAACAGAACTGAGAACCCAGTAATAAACCTACACATATATGAGCAATTAATCTATGACAAAAGAAGAAAGAATATACAATGGGGAAAAGAAATCCTCTTCAATAAATGGTTTTGGGAAAACTGGACAGCTATATACAAAAAAATGAAACTAGACCACTATCTCACACCATACACAAAAATAAACTCAAAATTGATTAAAGACTTCAATGTAAGACCTGAAACTATCAAATTCCTAGAGGAAAACATAAGCAATACAATCTTTGACACCTATCTTAGCAATATCTTTCTGGATATGTCTCTTCAGGCAAGGGAAACAAAAGCAAAAATTAAAAAATGGGACTATATCAAACTAAAAATCTTCTGCACAGCAAAGGAAACCATTGACAAAACAAAAAGACAACCTACCAAATGGGAAAACATATTTGCAAATCATATATCCAATAAGGGGTTAATATACAAAATATATAACAAACTCATACAACTCATCAACAACAACAAAAAACCTGATTAAAACATGGGCAAAGAAGCTGAATAGATATTTTTTCCAAAAAAGACATACAGATGACCAACAGATATATGAAAAAATGTTCAACATCACTAATTAATAGTAAAACGCAAATCAAAACCATGACAAGATATCACCTCACACCTGTCAGAATGCCTATTATCAAAAAGTCAAGAAATAACAAGAGTTGGTGAGGATATGGAGAAAAGGTAACCCTCATGCACTGTTGGTGGGAATGTAAATTGGTGCAGCCATTATAGAAAACGGTACAGAGGTTTCTCAAAAAATTAAGAATAGAACTACCATAAAGTTCTGCTATCCTACTTCTGGGTACTTATTCAAAGAACATGAAAACACAAATTAAAAAAGATATATGCACCTCAATAACCTAAGTGCCCACAATCAGATGAATGGATAAAGAAGATGTGGTGTATATATATATATATATATATCTTGGAATATTACTCAGCCAATATAAAAAATTAAATCTTACTTTAGGTCTATGGATGGACCTAGAGCAAATTATGCTAAGTGAAATAATTCAGAGAAAGACAAATACCATATAATTTCACTCCTGTGGGATATAGAAAACAAACATAATAACAAAATAAATTAACAAATCAAACCAAACAAAAACAAACCATAGACACAGAGAACAGAGTAGTGTTTCCCAAGGGGAAGGCCAAGCAGGGGGAAAAAGGGTAAAGGGGATCAACTTTATGAATAGAAATTAAATTTTTGGTGGTGAGCATACTGTAGTGTATCCAGAAGTAGAAATATACTGTTGTTCACAGAAAAATTATATGTTATAAACCAATATTACTTCAATAAAAATTTTAAAAAGGGCCTGAAATTCACAAGAGATCATGAACATATGCTGTGGAAGTCTTCATATAGGTGACAGTGGAAGCCACAGCCATTGATTGGATTGATTGTAGAAGGAGAGAACAGAAAGCTAAGGATTGGGGATCAACATCAAAGAGTGCACTAAAGAAGAGGTTCCCACAAAAGTGGGTAAAGAGTACAGAGACTGGCAGCAGAACAAGGGAAAACACATCAGCACAAAAACCAGATATGGAAAATGTTTCCGAATGGAGCACATGTTCAGCACCAAAGCTACAAACAGTCAACCAGCAGTTTCAAGAGAACAATTAGAACAGAAAACAAATTGTAATATTTTGAGTAAGAATAAATGGAATAGAAGAAGCAGCAGTGATTTTAGATTACTTTTACTGGAAACTAGTTAATAGAGAGAGAGAGAGGTTATAATTTAGGGGAGGACAGAGTGTCAAAGTAGAGTTTTGACTATAATCTACAGACTTTTTCTCCTAAAACCTTGTTTGAGAAGATTGGAATTTACTAAAGGATTGTCTTACTAAAATCTTAAATGTGTCCTGTGATGTAAAGCAACAAGACATTTGTTGCAATCAAATTTAGAGGGAATTCAGTATGTGGACCATTAAAGTTACATTGAAATTAAAAGGAACAGCCAACTCTAAGCAGGTTTCACCTCCTTGTTAAATAAGCTATATTTGAAAGATTTTATGTCAGCCCCTTATTGATTTTTACTTTTTTTCTTAAATATTACTGTGTCATTGTAACTGTATGTATGTGTGCAAGTGAGTGTGTATGTGATATATATTTATATTATTGAACAGACTATAAAATATATCCATGTAATACTTAGAAATCATATGATAAATCCGAAAAAAAGAAAGGAAAGCTAACTGTGAATTTGTGTGCAATGTAGCCTCTCTGAATATCATGTAATTATTGTGTTCTGATTCAGAGCTTCTGTTTAAGCTCAGTGGGTTGTCAGTACTCAGAAAATTAAAAACAACAGGTTTGCAGTATAAAACACTAAGGAAGATAACAATAGTTGATTCCTCTAGCCAATAAGTGCTAAGCTAAAATTATTCTCCTGACTCCAAGTTTCCAGTAGTGTTTTTCTGTACTGGCCAGAGCCCCTCCACATGATAAAAGTTCCTAATCCAATGTGTATGTGCTAACAGGTTTAATGCTTCCTTTAACAAAAACAAGGATCTCAGTATGTGAGGAGAGAATGAAACAGACATTTTCAATTTTTTGCCTGAAGTGTGAAAAACTCTGAATCCCCTAATGACCATAATGGTGATAACTTCCATGGCCCAAGAGTAAATTCCCCCTCTCTGGAGGTAGGAAAACACTTTCCTTGGTAGTGCTTTAATTACTTATACTTTTCAGTACATGGACTCCTGCTTTTGGGTCCAAGTTGCTTAAGGACACCAAAGCTTAATCCCTAATAAATGCAGACCAAGTTACAATATTACCAGCTGTTCTCCTTGCTAAATATAAAAGCAAATAAGATAATTATGCAAGTAAATAAATATTATTATTAATCCATTAGAGGATTTTTTTTCTCTTTCTACAGAAACCGATAACATAAAATGTGTTCTGGAAAGATGCTAGTTTTTTGTTTTTTGTTTTCACATTCAAGTCAATTACTAATATTAAAAACAGAATATATGATGGCATGTACTCTTTTAGAGGATTGGAGTTTTTGAAGAATCAAAGACTGACTTAGTCCATTTGGGCTGCTATAACAAAAAATACCATAGACTGAGTGGCTTAAAAAACATTTATTTTTCACAGTTATGAAGGCTGGGAAGTCCAAGATCAAAGTGCTAGTTAACTGAAATTTGATGAGAGCCTCTTTCCTGGTTCATAGACAGGTGTCTTCTAGCTGTGTCCTCACACTGGCAGAAGGAACAAGAAAGTTCTCTGGAGTCTTTTCTATAAGGGCAATAATTCCATTAATTATGACTCCACCTTCATGACCTAATCATTTCCCAAAGGCCCCCAGCTCCTAATACCAACATATTGGGGGGCTAGGATTTCAACATACGAATTTTAGGGGTATGCAAATATTCAGTCCATAATAGTGACTGATTCCAAGAATCTAAACAAACATTTTAATTTTTAATTTTAACATAGTAGAAGAGTTTAATAATTTTAAAATTTTAAATGAATCCCTTGAGAAAACAAGAACACTTTGGTAAAGCAAATAAGTATTATTGCTTTATGTACGTTCAAAACATTGATTTGCATATTCAATAACTAATTTGCTACAAATACATACACTTTTATTAAAAAATCCTGTCAATCATCAGCCATGAAAATATCTTAGCCAAAAAAGTTATTGTTAGATTAATAGTCTAAGACAAAGACGGAATTCTCTTTTAGAAGTTGTGATAGATTCCTGAAGAATAAATGAAAAATTCACCTAAATTATCAATGTTTCTCTTTCTGTAGAATATTTTGATGTCTTATGTTACTCGTCATAGCTCATTATCAGTTTAGAAAGGTAATGACACTTCAGTAAATTGTTTATGATACACGTTAGAGGACGTTTGTCAGGCTTTCTGAGTTCTTCCAAGACACGTGTTAGATGGACACAATGTAGTCAAAAATAAATTGAAACACATTAGTGAAAAAAATCAAGAAAGATGAAAACATTCAACCTTCTTGTGTTCTGTAAATGATGAAAAAAAAAGTTAATCCCTAGTCTGTTCTTATTTTCTGTCCATTCAATCTTGAAAACAGAATCACTCTATGGTAAGCAGAGTCCTTTAAATAGGCACATCTCTGACAAACATAAGAAAAATAATAAAGACATCAAGGTTTCATTGTAACATTCTAAAATTCACTGTTGTAAGTCATTCATTCATTCGTCTGACCATTCTGCTGGACTACCATTTGGCTCCTTGGTTGTCTCTTCTGCCATCAATGGCACCTGCCCACAAGTCAACAAAATACCAGATGCAGACCAACTTAATGAGAACTATTTTTCATTCCTTGCAAATATAAGGACCACTTTTAATTTATTCCCACATGAGGGCTGACTTTCTTAGCCAGCAACCCATTGTGGACTCAGCCTCACTTTGTGGTACAGCACAAACTGTCTCCTACTCAACAAGACATTCTCTTTCTACAACAACTGCTTTTCCATTTTTTGCTCTGACCCATCTCTTTATCAGCTCTGCACCTATTTTTTGCTATTCTTGCAAAACTCTGACTCTCTGAAATCTGGGAGGGCCTGTCTTTCAGTCTTCCCCCACTCCAGATTATTTCTTATACCCTTAGGATCTCTTTTTAATTCTTCCATTAGCGTGTGTTTCTAGTTTTAAAAAGTTCTCCATGAATTTAATCATAGTTTCTTTTATTCAAGAACACTGGCTTATACTCACCATCATATCTACCTCACCTTAATTATTTAATCTCATTACAAAAATGTACAAAGGAATTATTTCAATATTTTTGAATAAATACCCAGAAATGGGTTGCTCCATATCATTTTCTACAGCAGCTGCACCAGTTTGCATTCCCACCAATAGTGTACATGGGTTCTAATTTCCCCACATTCTCACCAACATGTGTCATTTTATATAGACATATATCTAAAATACATATCTATATATATGTAGATATATCCAGAAAAGTCCAGTACCAAACCCAAGTTCAGCTGCTCACCACTGGAAAGACCAATACCTGAGAGACAAGTGTTGGTGGAAAAGGAAAAGTTGCTTTATTCAGGAGGTCAGCAACCTGGGAAGGTGGCCGACTAATGTCCTAAGAGCATCTCCAAGTTGCTAGTTAGGAGACAAAAGTTTTAAAGGCAGTGCGAGGGAGGGAGCTGCAGGGGGCATGATCAGCTTGTGCACAATTCTCAGATTGGTTGGCATCAAGATGAATTTTCAAGCATCACCAATCTTCTGGTTTCAGCCAGTCTGGAGTCTATGTGCTTGCAGTCAGCAGTTTTCAGCTGGCAGGGATCTGCTTCCTATAAAAATGACTTAGGAATGTGTGTCAGACTTTTATCTCTGTCTTTCATGGAACTGGGAGTTTGGTGACTCTGCTATGTGGCTGGTTTATAATCTAAATTTTTCCAGTTTCCCAACCCAATGAGTGTTCTTTGTTTTTGCATCTTCACATTTCCTAATTACTAACTCTTGAGCCAGCGTTTTGAGACTCAGGGGAAACCTAGAAGACTAAAGCAAAAGCCTTTTACTTCAAAGGACAGGGACACAGGGCCTTGTATGTGGTTTCAGGAGCCATTCTAACAGGTGTGAGTTGATACCACATTGTGGTTTTGATATGTTTTTCTGATGATTAGTGACCTTGAATATTCTTCCATATACCTGTTGCCCCTGTGAATGTGAATGTCCTCTTTGGAGAAATGCCTATCAAAGCCTTTGGTTCATTTTTAATTGGGCTATTAGTTTTTTCCTATTGAGTTGTAGAAGTACCTTATATATTTTGAAGATTAACCCCTTATCAGATATATTGTTTGCATATGTTTCCTCCTATTTTGTAGGATGCCTTTTCACTCCGTTGATTGTTTCCTTTGCTATGCAGAAGCTTTTTAGTTGGATGTAGTCCCACTCATCTATTCTTGCTTTTATTGCCAGTAGTTTTGGTGTTATAGTCATGAAATCATTGAAAAGGCCATGTCATGAAGGTTTCCCCTCTGTTTTCTTCTAGGAGTTTTATAGTTTCAGATCTCATGTCTAATTCTTTAGTTGATTTTGAATTGATTTCTGTTTATGGTATGAGACAAGAGTCCAGTTTTCCCAGCACAATTTGTTGAAGACAGTATCCTTTCCCTATTGTGTAACCTGTCAAAGATCTGTAGATATATGGATTTAATTCTAGGCTGTCTATTCTGTTGCATTGGTCTACATGTCTGTCTTTATGCCAGTACCATACTGTTTTGATTACTGTGTCTTTGTAGTATTATTTGAAATCAGTAAGTGTGATGCCTCCATCTTTGTTCTTTCTTAAGATTGATTTGGTTGTTCATAATCTTTTGTAGTCCCATGTGAATTTAAGTGTTGTTTATTCTTTTTCTGAAAAAAAAAAATGCCATTGGGATTTTGACAGGGATTGCCTTGAATCTATGGACTGTTTTTGGTAATATGGACCCTTTAACAATATAAAGTCTTCCAATCCATGAACACTGATGCTCTTCTATTTTTGTGTCTGGTTTAATTTCTTTCATCAGTTTTTTGTAGTTGTCAGTATATATGTCTTTTATTTCCTTATGTAAGTTTATTCCTAGGTATTTTATTCTTTTTGGTGCTATTTTAAGTGGGATTATTTTCCTCATTTTCTTTTTGTATAGTACATAGTTAGTGAATAGAAGAGCAACTAATTTTTTATGTTTATTTTGTATCCTGGAACTTTACTGAATTTACTTTTTAGTTCTAATAGTTTTTGTTATTGTTTCTTTTGTTGACTCTTTGGAGTTTTCTATATATAAGATCATGGTGTCTGGAAACACAGGCAATTTTACTTCTTCCTTTCTGTTTTGGATTCTTTTTTACTTATTTTTCTTGTCTAGTTGCTCTGGCAAAAAACTTCTAGTACTATGAACAAAGAGAAATGGCAAGAGTGGGAATCCTTGTCTTATTTCTGACCATAGAGGAAAATCTTTCAGTTTTTCACTGTTGAGTATGATGTTAGCTATGGTCTTATTAAATATGGTCTTTATTATGTTGAAGTAATTTCTTTTTTTTTTTCTGCCTCATTGAATATTTTTATCATGAAAAGGCATTGAATTTTGACAAATGTGGTTTTTTTTTTCTACTGAGATGACCTGATTTTTATCCTTTATTCTGTTAATGTGGTATATCACATTAACTGATTTTCATATGTTGAACCATTTTTGCATCCTAGGGTTAAATCCCACTTGTTCATGGTGTATGTTCCTTTTATCATGTCTTTGAATTTCATTTGCTAGTATTTCATTGAGGATTTTTGCATCTATGTTTAACAAGAATATTAGCTTGTAGTTTTCTTTTTTTGTGATGTCTGTGTCTGGATTTCATATCAGGGTAATGCTAGCCTCATAAAACAAGTTTGGAAATGTTCCCTCTTTTCAGGTTTTTGGAAGAGTTTGAGATTGATGTTAATCCTTCTTTAAATGTTTGGTAGAATTTACCAGTGAAGACACCTGGTACTGGCTTTTTCTTTGCTAGGACATTTTTGATTACTAGTTCAATCTTCTGACTAATAATAAGCCTATTCAGACTTGCTATTTCTTCATGATTTAGTCTTGGTAGGTTGTGTGTTTCTAGGAATTTATCCATTTCTTTTAGGTTATCCAGTTTTTTGGCATATAGTTGTTAAAAGTATTATTTTATGATCCTTTTTCTTTCTGTGACATCAGTTGTAATGTCTCTTCTTTTATTTCTGGTTTTATTTATTTTAGTCTTCTCTCTTTTTCTCTTTATTGTAGCTAAGGGTTTGTCAGTTTTGTTTATCTTTTCAAAAAAACAACTCTTCTTTTGTTGTTTTTTTCTGTTGCTTTCCTACTGTCTCTTTGATTTATTTCTTCTCTAATATTTGTTATTTCTGTTCTGCTTTGTTCTTAGTTTGTTCTTCTTTTTCTAGTTCCTTTAGGTGTAATGCTAAGTTGTTTATTTGATATTTTTCTTTATTTTAAATGTAGATGCTTATTGCAATGAATTTCTTATTTGTACAGCTTTTGCTACATTTCATAATTTTTGGTATGTTGTGTTTTGTTTTCTGTTTTTCTTGAGGTATTTTCTAACTTCCTTTTCTGATATCTTCTTTGACTCAATGATTGCTTAAGAGTGTAACATTTAATTCTCACATACTTGTGAGTTTTGCAGTTGTCTTTCTGTTGTTGATTTCTAGTTTCATACCATTGTAGTAAGAAAAAAACTTAAAATGATTTCAGTCTTCTTGAATTTGTTAAGACATTTTGTTACCTAACATGAGCTCTATCCTGGAGAAAGATTTATGAGCACTTGGGAAAAATGTATATTCTGTTGCTGTTGGGTGGAATATTTTGTATATATGTATTACGTCCATTGATCTATAGTGTCATGAAAATTCTCTGTTTCCTTATTGATCTTCTGTCAGGATGTTCTATCCATTATTGAAAGTGAGTATTAAAGTCTCCTACTATTATTGTATTGCTGTCTATTTCTCCCTTAAGTTCTGTCAATATTTCCTTTATATTTTTAGGTGCTCTGATATTGGATGCATATATATTTATAATTTTCCTGTTGAATTGACTCTTTTTATTATTATATAATGACCTTTAGACTTTATGACAGTTTTGACTTAAAGTCTATTCTGTCTTATATAACTATAGCTTCTTTTGCTCTCTTTTTGTTAACATTTTTATGAATATCTTTTTCCATCCCTTTGCTTTCAACCAATGTGCATCCTTAAGTCTAAAGGGAGTTTTTTTTTTTTTTTTTTTAATATGCAACATATACTTTGGTCATGTTTTTGATTTATCTATTTAGCTACTTTATTTTTGAGTGAGGAGTTTAATCCATTTACATTTAAAGTAATTATTGGTAAAGAATTGCTGTTACCATTTTTTAGTTGTTTTCTGTTAATCTTGTGGTTCTTTTTCTTGTCTTTTTCTCTCTTGCTGTCTTCTTTTGTGTTTTATTGATATTTCGTATTGATCTGTTTTGATTCCTTTCCATTTTTCTTTTTTAATGTAACTTCTTTAGACCTTGTGGCTTACATAAATTTTTTATGGATATAGCACTGTATTTTAGTATGGTAACAACCTAAGTTCAATCACATACCACACTGTTGTTATTATTGCCACAATTTACCTCTATTCATATTGTACAACTTTTAACATATTTTTAGTTATAGCTATTTTTTAATAATTATGTCTTTTAATTCTTATGCTAGAATTAAAAATGATTTACTCACAACTGTTACAGTAATACAGTATTCTTTATATGTTTAAACATTTATCTTTACCAAGAAGTTTTATTTTTCTTATGCTATCATGTTGCTGTTTAGTATCCTTTCATTTCAACTTGGAGAACTCTTTTATCATTTCTTATAAGGAAGGTCTAGTAGTGACAAACTCCCTCAACTTTCATCTTTCTGGGAAAGTCTTATCTCTCCTTCATTTTTAAAAGAAGGTATATACACTACTATGTATAAAATAGATAACTAATGAGAACCTACTGTATAGCCCAGGGAACTCTACTCAGCACTCTGTGGTGATCTAAATGGGAAAGAAATCTAAAAAAGAGGGGATATATATATACGTATAACTAACTTACTTTGCTGTACAGCAGAAACTAACACAACATTGTAAAGCAACTATACACCAATAAAAAATAAAATAAAATAAAAGAGAGTTTTTCCAGATGTGGTATTCTTCCTTGGCAGTTTTTTTTTTTTTCTTTTAACATTTTGAATATATCATTCCACTCACTTCTGACCTGCAAGGTTTCTGATGAAAAATCTGCTCAGTCTTAAGAGTGTACCATTGTATGTGAAAAGTCATTCTCTTGCTGCTTTCAAAATCCACCTTGTCTTTGACTTTGGGCAATTTGATTATGTATCTCAGTGTGGATTCTTTGGGTTTATCATATTTAGATGTTCTTTAGGTTTCTTAGATGTGGATGTCTATTTCCTTCCCTAGATTTAGGAAGTTTTCATCTATTATTTCTTTGAATAATGAAAGATAATAACACTTTCTGGTTATTTCTTTATCTCTTCTTCTAGAACTCTCACAATGCACATATTTTCAGTGTGATGGTTTCTTATAATTCTATTAAGCTTCTACCCTTTTTTTATTCTTGTTTTCTTTTTGCTCCTTAGACTGAATTATTTCCAGTGACCTGCCTTTAAGTTCACTGAGCCTTTCTTCTAATGGATCTAGTCTTTTGTTGAGCCCCTTTAGCTAATTTTTCCATTCAGTTATTATGTTCTTCAGCTCCACTGTTTCTGTTTAGTATTTTATTTTATATTTAATATCTCTGTTGAAATTATCATTTGTTCATCCATCTTTCTCTTAATGTTGGTGAGTATGTTTATGAGAGTTAACTTTAGATCTCTGTCAGGTAAATCATATAACTCTATTTCATTAGAGTCAGTTTCTGGATTTTTATCTTATTCCTTTTTTGGGAACATCTTTGCCTAATTTTTCATTTTTTTCTTGATTCTCTGTGTTGATGTCTGTGCATTAGAGCCTTTCAATTACTTTCTGATTTCTCACAAAGGGAATTTTTCCATGAACTGTTGCTGAATCAATGTGTTTGTGGGAGAAAGGAGGTTTCAGGGTTTCCTACTCTGCCATCTTGCTGATGTCACTCCTCTGATTTTACATTTTGCATAAAATGACACATTTTACTAAAATTGTTTTTAAGTTAATATTGAAGAGTCCTGAACCTTTTTTTCTTGAAAAATGCCACTCAGCTTTGAGCAATATTGGTATTGAATTTGAAAAGAGATGAGGCTGTGAATGACAAGAGTAGACCAGATAGAAAGCTCTATGGTTTCCTAGTCAGTTACACATAAGGTGATCACTCACTGGAATCCCAACCACAAATCAATATTATTATTTTCATTTTACAAGTTCACATCTTAGCCACATATATATTAAGCACACTCCATAGCTTTTTGGTACTTAAGCCAAACTCTTTGACCTCAAAGGACATGATAACTATAATGTAATGCTCTCTAATCCTGCCTGGTACAAATAAATGTTGCAGATTGACAAATGTTTCTATGTGTAGAAAAAAATATATTTTTACATACCTTTATATGCTCTTTTAAGAAACAACTTGGATTGGTGGAAAAAAATACTGGACTTGAAATGCAGACATTGATTTTTCATCATACTTCTGCACTCCCTCAAAAAAAAAAAGAGTATTTTTTGCATTGTTGACCACTGCTTTAAATCTCAAACCTCTCTTCTATAAATGATGAAGTTGGAACTGCATTAGTTTTCAAAGTCTACTCCAGTTCAAAATTCTGTGGTTTTATGTTATATACTATATATATATATATATAATATTTAGTATATATAATATACATGGTATTAAATAGTATATGTAATACACTATTTACTCAAGTGTGAATTACACAGATATTATTTATATTAAGATCCTGCCAAGTCACAAATTCTGTTATATTCTGCTCACCTAGGATAACCTAACTTGCATATAATATCCCTGAGGACACCTCTTGAAAGACTCCCATTTGGTATTCTTTCTGTTCCTGCCTAAATTTCCACTTATTTATAATAAGCTTCAGAGTTTTCATTTTAAAATGAACAAACAGGTCAACAAAACCTCACAATTACACATCTCATCCATAGATTAAACTATGGACAAAAAAAAAAAAAAAAAAAACAGATGAAATTGAGACAAATGAATACATATGCACCTTTTTATGTTAATAGATTTATTAAAATCAAAGTGCTTCAACATTCCTTTGTAAGTGGTTAGGGGACAATGAGTAAAGTCAAGCAAGAAATAATCAAGTTTTTATTGGTTAGGGAATTCTAGTAATACAGATCATAATTTTAAAACCCTATTTAATTTTGCAATATAATCTAAGTAACTCAGCAGCAAGTAAAATAAAATAAATTTTTGGCTTAAGTGCTTTGAGGATATTAATTTGGGAGATAGTTTTCTAGCAAAATCTAAGAACTTCAGGCTAATTTAACCGAAGGCTACAGAACAGAGCCCTCAGGTGAATGATCTCCCAAAAATTATAATGTAAAATTTAAGAAGGCTGTGACTTTGGGAAAATAAGTGAAGCATGAATTTAGAGAATTTGCAACATAACCCATAAAGACAAAAATGAAGTACTTCATAAAGTAAATTGTGAGGTGTTACATAATCCAAAGTTATTAAAACTTTGTCAGTAACTATACTGGCTCCTTCAAAGACAAAAATGAGCAGTGTCTAGTGACATATCATGGTAAGACAAAACTCACTTTCTGATCATTTAGAACCAACCCTCTTAGTGCCAAGACTTTGCCAACTTACTGTTTTTGAGACCTGCTCCATTTTTCCCATGACACAGTGCTTTTTAAGGACTCAATGACCTCACTACAAACATTCATTCAGAAGAGAAAATAGAGCTCCAAGACTAAGAAGAATTGGAGCTCTGGAGTTAGAACCCCAGCTCCCTCATTTCTTAGCATGGGCCTTGGGCAAGCCACTTACCCTTGCTTGGCTTCTTTTTCTTCATCTGCAAAATGGAGATGTCATCATTTTAGGCTTGTAATAAGAAGGGTTAGGATATTGCATAGTATGCACTGAATAACTGTTATCCTTTACTATTATTTTATTTTGAGTTTCTTTCCAAAATTGAAATTTAATTCTATCTTGTGCTAAATAAACATAAAAAACTTTATGAAGTTATTTCTAGTTCGTGTATTCCACTCTGGAAACAAAAGTTTTGAAATTGATTGTGACAGTGAAATGGATGTTCATGCTATGAAACATTTGATCCCAGTTCATCTGTTAAACAATTTCTTAAATACTCAGTATAAACATAAACACTATTCTGTTTTCCTAAAATGTTCAATATATGTTTTATTTTTACATCACTTACTTATAATAGTGGATTAATAAATATGCAGTTTCCTGGCATTTAAGGCAATTTAATTCATCTATCTTTCCAGAAGAAGAAAGCCAAGAGTGTTTTCTGCATTTCTTGAAATGTTGTCCTTCACTCTCCACTCTTGCCTGCCGACTGTTCCATAGGCTTCTATACTTTATCCCTAAGTCTCTACCACTGATGTGAGGAATCACATCTACACAATGAGAGGGCCATTCACCTACTCAGTTATTCAGCAAGTAAACAAGCATTCTGGAGAATGTATTTGTTTGTTTGTTTCTTTGTTTGTTTTGCTAGGATCTACTCTAAATTCATTACGTAGGTAGGCTTGTTTAAACCTTAATACATTTAATCCTACACATAGGCACTTATTCATATTTTACAGCTAAGGAAATTGAAGCACAGTGAGATTAAGCAACTTGCTTATGGTCGCACAACTCGTCAGTGATGTCACTTTTAATACAATGTCTGTTTCAAAAAAAATCAAAACATATTTAATATTATTACTAAATAAAAACTCCTGGAATAATTTGTTTCTTAGATTCAACTATTTTATGGAATCTCGTTTTAGGTCAATTTATACTCTGAAAGTCATCTTAATTCATTGGTATATTTTTAAATGTGATAATTGCAAACAAAAATAGATCAAAAATGTATTCATTTATTTATCAAAAAAATTCTATCTGTCCATCTATCTTTCTTTCCATCCATCCATCCATCCTTCTGGAGGATATCTACTATGTCAAGCATTGTCCTGTGTTAGGGATTCACTTTTGAGGAATCAGATGAAGTTTCATCTTCATGGATCTTATATACTAATGAAAATATTCACAAAACCTCTCTCTAACTTCTTGGCGTCAATGTTTTCTTTAGCTGGCAACAAAAATGAATCACTGATTTTGGATAAATCTATGGTTTATTACAAAATAAACATAAGAAGGGACCATTTAGGAAAAATTAATGATTACCTGCCTACTGATTAGATGCTCCTAAGAGCAGATAAATTTGTTGTTAAATGATTTTAAAAGACTTACTGATCAACTAGTGTAAAAATTTTGAAATACTGAGTTAAACCTGTTTACACAGGCTATTTTGTTTGTTTTGCTTTTTCTCTGAAAAACTACTCAGTCTTCATTACGTTCATGTTCATTTTAATCTCTAAGCAAAGGAATATAACATGTAGCATTTTTGAAATTATTTCACCATACTTTCAATTTTTTGGAATATTAGTTAATAGCATAAGTGATAGCAGTATTCTGAAAACACTAAATTTTAAACTAGAAAACATATTTTTAAATCTTCAAATAGCTTTTTCTATATGAAATGTGCAAAACCCATATGTGCGGGAGCAGTCGACCTTCCCTTATTACCTCTGGCAGAGGGCATCCTTCATCGTTCAGCCATTTCTGCAACACAAGTTACAAACCAGCCGTTGTGCTAGAAACCAGAAAATGAACAGCTAACCCGTGGTCTTTGCCATGAAGAACCACATCAGTGGAAACCACAACAATAGATATATTACAAAAACAAAACAAACAAACAATCCTCTCAGTGTTGAGGTTCATGGGCACCAGCTAAGATTCTCTGCGATGAGGATTATCAAAGCACAACTGTTTGGTCAGTGGAACAATCACATTCAGGCTCCACCTAGAAAATTGCTGAAAGAATATTTCAAATAGTCTACATATAGTCCAGTATAATTTTACATTTACAATTTTAAATATGTCAGTAACCTCATTAAAGAATTGAAAAGAAGTGAGCAAAATTCATTCTAATAATCCATTTTATTTAACCCAGCATGTCAAAAATATTATCCTTTCAACATGTAATCCACATGAAAACATTATTAATAGGGTATATTATAAGCTTTTTCTTCATAATGAGTCTCTGACATCTACTGTGTTGTTTACACTACTGTCCATCTCAGCCCGGGTCAGCCACGTTTCAAGTGTTCAGTAGCCCCATGTGGTGAGTGGCCATGTAGCCGCAGAGCAGCTCCACAGAAGGATTACTCAGCACTGGGATAGGCTATTTTACAGTGAATTTATCTGGCCTTTGGGTGTGGTATCACTTGTTTATTCATTCTTCAGCAAATGTTTATTGTGCCTTTATTGTTTGTCAAATGATATGCAAACACTGAAAGTATAACAACGAGTACAAAAGGCCCCGCTCTTTTGGAGTTCAGACAACTGAAGGAAGGAGAGATATAATCCTATAAATTACCCCAAGAGCAACGTGTCCTGAGGATTGGGGAGTATGAAGGGGACGGGCATGTAACCCAGCTCAGGTCCTAAGAGGTGAATGGAGTCTGAAGAGACGGCAGCGACAGCCTGGAAGAAAGAGAAGGGATGAGTCCACGTAACAGGTGAGCCAGTGTGATTGAAGACAGGGAGAAACCCAGGTGTGAGTGAGGAAGTGCCGACAGCTGAGCGTCCTCGAAGTAGGCAATGTGCAAGGCAGGGGAGAATAAGTGATGCCGCCAGGACAGGATGCCGGGTCTAGATCCTGGAAAACGCTGGATGTCATTTAAGGACCTGGAATTTATCCAGTGGGATCAGACGTTAAGCTTTAAATAAATTACATTAGCAGCTCTATATTTCGGAGAAGAGAACAGACGATGGGAGATTTTGTAAAAGAAGGCTGAATACTTCAGGCAAGAGAAAATGAGAGTCTTAATTTGAACAGAGAAGTAAGAGTTAGAGAAGAGAAAACAGATTTTATTAAAATTTGGATTAAAATCAAGACGTCACAATTGGATTTCAGTTGAAGTCGTGGGTGGAGTCAAGGAAAACAGCCAGGCTTCTGCTTTGAGCTGATTAGCTAGCTGAGAAAACCAAACCTGAGGTAAGAAATACTGGAAAGGAAGCAAGTCGACGGGAAAAGATGGCGAGTTCACTTTGAGCTGAGTCTGAAGTGCCCTGGGCAGGTGGGACTGAGATTCCCATGAGACAGCGGGTGAGGCTCAGAAGTGAGCTCAGACCGGTTCTGCGCTGTAGTCGAATCCAAATCCCAGGGAGAGTGTAGAGTTTAAAACCAACTTTGGCTTTATTCCCGTCTTACCCCTAGGTTCTTCATGACCTTTTTTTTTTTTTTTTTTCTTAGATTCCATATATATGTATTAGCATACGGTATTTGTTTTTCTCTTTCTGACTTACTTCACTCTGTATGACAGACTCTAGGTCCATCCACCTCACTACAAATAACTCAATTTCTTTTCTTTTTATGGCTGAGTAATATTCCATTGTATATATGTGCTACATCTTCTTTATCCATTCATCTGTTGATGGACACTTAGGTTGATTCCTAGAGAATTGATTTGAGGATATGGGGACGGGGAAGGGTAAGCTGTGACAAAGTGAGAGAGTGGCATGGACAAATATACACTACCAAACGTAAAATAGATAGCTAGTGGGAAGCAGCCACATAGCACAGGGAGATCAGCTCGGTGGTTTGTGACCACCTAGAAGGGTGGGATAGGGAGTGTGGGAGGGAGATGCAAGAAGGAAGAGATATGGGAGTATATGTATATGTATAACTGATTCACTTTGTTATAAAGCAGAAACTAACACACCATTGTAAAGCAATTATACTCCAATAAAGATGTTAAAAAATAAAAAAAAACAAAACAAAAAACAAAAAAACAACTTTGGGAAAACAAAACAGCACGTCCTTCTAGAAATCGTTGGCATTCCAGTTAGTATGTCTCCCCAGGGCTGTCAGAGGAGTGTTTCTAAGATACTATATCCCTGACTGCGTTTAAATTCTCCAGCCTCTTTGAACACTGGTTTGCAAACACCCACTTTATCCCCATAGGCACCTCCCTTTGCAGGGATTTCGGATTCTCCACAGCCCAGTAGTTCCCAGGGGTTGTCTCCAGACCCCGCCTGCCCTGTGCCTTTGATGTCTGTCCCCCCTCTGTCTGGAGGCCTCCTCTAATCATCAGCAGCAGCAGCTCCTGTTGCCTTTCCTTGATTCCCCGGCAGCTTTTTGACAGTGAGGTCTGAGTTAGTTTCCACTTAATAGGATTCCTTGGCAACATGTATTTGTGTGTGTTCTAGCACTTCTAATCTTGCTTCTACTGCAATCATCACTTTGCCTTCTGTCTTATTCCACTACCGTATATACTTCTGAAGTGATGGACTTTTCGTGTTTGTTTTTTTAATCTCCACTACTGATATCTGAGTCTACAGGGACTCACACATGTTTACTGACTAGAAAGGTACTGAATTTAATTCTATTTTTGGATTGTATTAATTTCAGTAGACTAGATTTAAATTGGCATGAGGCATACTGGTAAACATGAAGGAAAATACAGTCATTGACAACAGGATAGCTTAATGTTGGAAATGCTTTGACGAGTTACCAGTTCTGATATTTGAGATCATATATCATAGGGTCTCATACAAAATGTATCATTTTTAAGATTTTCAAATGTATGTTAACTTTTGTCTGTCTCTTCTCCTTTGTCCTTCTCAAGAAATCTATTACTACAAGTTGGAGAAATATATCTACTATAATGGAACTTCTCCTTTTCTCCTTCTTAGACTAACTGCATTGCCCAGAGAGTCAACATCCTTTTCAGCCATTACAGATTTTTGTAAATATCTATAACTCTTGTCATTAGAGGTAGGTAGTGTCTATTATGTGCCTTTCCCCACAATCTCACCAGTGGGAGGTATGTAACAAAGAAAGAAAGCCTAAGTTAAATTCTGTCAAATACATATCAGTCAAGAAGCATAAAAATGTTGCATCATCACACCATTTAGCCTGGGAAAATCTCATATGTCCTTAGGTCCCTTAACTCATTTTTGAGTGTAAGGTTAATTTTAAGGCTAATGCATGACACTCTGATGGCTGCAACAGCAAACAACTTTGTGGTACAGTCAAGTGACAGCTTCTCCTGTAAAGTGAGGAAAAAATAACAAATGAAGCTGCATACCAAGAGCAATTCTGTGATTGCCATATTTGCATACTTAATTATGAAATCTTTCTAAATGACCAGAGACCTGAAACATACTCATTTCTTTCATTTAAAATGTTAGAGCTAACATCCTAGGTACTAATTGACAAAATATATTTTGTACATCCGAAGTGTTAAGTAACCAACCTCATAATGAATCAGTACCCAAAAACTTAGGCATTAGAACACAGATATCATTTATTTGCTCACAATCCTGCAGTACTGATAGGACTCAGTGAGAAGAGCTTATTTTTGCTCCACTTCTGTGGCTGGAACATCCAAAATGACTTCCTCACTCATGTCTTATATCACAGCAGGGATGGTTGGAAAAGCAGAGGGATGGCTGGGACTCTCTCTCATACAGATATAGATATAGATATAGATATATATAAATTAGATATAGATATAAATATCAATATCGATATAGATAGATATATCTGAATTATATTTTAGTTATATAGATGGATATTTTCCCCCTCATTACCTCTTATATGGCTAGCTTGGGCTTTTTCACATACAACATGGCCACCTCGGGTTACTTAGGCTTCTTATACAGTGATCGGCTTTTCTCAGAGCACAAAAGCAGAAGCTGCCAGACCTTCATAATTTCTGGGTTCCTAAAATGTCACTATTTTAGAAAAATATCACTTCTGTTGCTTTCATAATGTCGTTACCAGGTCAGCCCATATTAAAGGCAGGCAGAAATAGACTTCACTTCTTGATGGAGAAGTGGCAGTTCTTACTGAAAGAGAAAACATAGGATAGAGACAAGATTGCAGCCATACTCCGAGGTGTATAGATTAAAAGTATTTCATATCCATACATGCATCACTATTTACAGTAACATATTTTAAAAGCACATTGCAGACAATGTAACTCTCTGAACTCTATTCAGGTAAGTGCCTGTGCAGATTAGACACTAAAGGTTGTGTTGTTTGTGCAGCATGTGGTGCATCCCCAGCACAGGGATGTCAAAGACTGCAGGCTGTGACTCTCCCATGCATGCCCACGGGCTGCTCCCACAGTGTCTGAACGCCTTCAAGGTGGACTGGCCTGCCTGGACTTCACGGGATGCCTAAGCATGGGGCGTGCTGGGACCTAGCTTGCCCTGGGGTGCTTCTCTCTCCTCTCTAATGACTCATCCGTTCTCTGCTTTCACTGTTTCACACTCCAGAGACGTGTGTCGCCCACATGTCACCATTTCTGATTGTTACTTTCCTTCCCTTTTGTTCTTTTTCTACATTCTTGCTCTTTTCTCCCTTGTTCTTATCCCTAGCTCATTCTTCCACTGTGTTGCTACTGTTCCTTAGGTTATTATAGCTATTGCTAACTGAAAGGGATCTTCTTCTTCTGTGTCTTTACTTTCTGGTTTTTGTTTGGGTTTTTCTTTCTGTGTCCTTGATTGTTTTCATTGTTCCCTGACTTCACCATCATGTTTACTTTTACTTGATGTTCATCTGAATGATCCACTTCATGTCCAAACACTTAAACTGAATAATATTTAAACAGTAAAAATAGCAAAAACTTGTGAGGACAAAACAAAAAAAATTAAATAGTCATTTTTTATTGTTCAGGGCTTTTTTAAAGTATAAAAAAAAGTGGTTTTTTTACCCTTCAATAAAATTCCAAGAGCCACTTAATTTGGATTAACGAGATCGACTTTTCTAATAAGCAGATATAATTTGAGGGTAAAGAAACTTTAAAGTGGGTTACTTCAGCCAGAATAGATTTATTTGCCATTGACAGGGAAGATAAAAAGAAATAAATGAGGTTTTTCCTTGTTTAGAACATGGGATTTGTATCCTCCACTGATTGAGCAAGAATCTTCTTGGCAAAAGTGATCAAAAATTTATTTTCATTTTCCAAGTATGTATAGTGTTCTTAAATTTGGAATTTATATAACTAGAAACTCATACAAAAATTTAGTTGAAAGTCAGCTTGGAAATCACAGAGTTTAGATCCCTCATTCTATAGGTGAAGAACCTGAGATAGTAACCTGGCTGACCCAAATTCAGGTGGCTTTAAGGACAGGAGAGCAGGAGCGAGGGATGTCTCCTTGTTGGTCTTTATGGAGGATTCCTGATGGATTTGCCTAGTCCCTAGATCTTTGGTGGCAAGATATGATTGATTGGTGTAGAGAACAGGAAAAAGCCTGGAGGCTAAATTTGAGTGGGTAAGAAAGGAGAGGAAGTCAAATGTGTGTACAAGTCTGGAATACTGAAGAAAGAGGGTAAGGGGTGTGTGGTGTGTGTCATAAAATTCACAAGAGAGACTGGGGTAAAAAACAAGAGAAGACCTTGACCAGCTACTGAAAATGTGGGGATCTATGGAGAAGGAAGGATGTCTAAAGACACTTTTTTAGAAAATCTTGCTGTATGAGTATCCTTTTTCTGCCTCCCTTTTCTCGTTTATAAATTTTCAGTAATGACATACCTTATTTTTTCATGCTATTGTGGAGTTATTTGAATTTCTTTTCTATGTGTTGCTGTGATAAAATAAAATTTAAGAAATAGGAAAGAAGGCTTAGCTTAATTTGAGTTGTTCTCAGTCCAAGTCATCTTCCATAAACTGTGCTTCTATTCCTATTGACTGTTTGATAGGAAGATGATTTTGTATAGCTTCTAATGAAGTAATAGCCAACATGCATTGAACACATGCTCTGAGCCAGACAATCTGTTAAGATATTTATAGAAAATAGTTAATTTCCTCATCATAACAACCCCAAGGGGCAGGAACTATTATAATCTCCATTGGAACACAAAGGAACAAACTAAACCTAGAAATATTAAATAATTTGTCTAAGTCACAGCTAGTATGTTACATAGGGAAGAAAACTCACCATGGCATGAAAACATTTGGTAATGAAATGACTGCCTTCAAATCCCTCCCATCCAAGCATCTTTCTCAGCTTAACATCAGTGTTAAACCCATCATATAAACATGGAAAGGAGGACCCACTGTCAAGTGTTAAAACACAAGGAAAAGTCAATTCAAATTGCTTGTCAAAGGAAAAACAGCATATCTAGTGAAAGCTGGGAGACTTCTCAGTGTTGAATAAATTGATAGTGAAAACAAAGTAATCACAGGCAGAATAACAGATAAATGAGAATATGGCAGAGTTTGACATTAAAGATTGAAAAGGAAGTCCAGAAGGATGGTGACAGGATAGCCACTTTTAAAGAGAGTGATTTGAAATTTGACAGATTAAATGAGGCCCTGGGAAAACTGATGAACCCTCAGAATAGGTTCACAGTGATCACCCTATTCATGGTATTGTTGTTAAAGTAAAAAATGAAAGTAAATTCATTCTTTCATATTGATATACTGTTCTGTTAGGGTTATGCCCTCCCACTCCTTGCCTCCACCCTCCAAAACCTAGAGACAATCTCTGATTCATTCTTGGTCTGTTCTAATAATTAAAGCACAGTCACCGTATTTTCCATAATTTTAACATTTTTATTAAAAATCAGGTATTTAGTCATATGTTTTTGAAATAGTATCACAAGGAAATACTTTTTCATTTGTATTATGAGATGCTGGTACAATTTACAAATAGATTTTAAGTGGTCTTGTCTGAGTACCAGTTATCCTCAGATAATTAGTTAGCAACCTCTACTTCTCAGAGTAGAGAAGTCTTCAACATCAATAGCAGGAGTTATTTTGACTCTTTCTTTTTTGTCATTCAAATAACTATTTTTAGGACCATGGAAAATATACCCTTGTATTTTAAATGTTATTTCTACTAAAATTCATTTACGATTTGATCTACAACTGTGTTCCTATCTTCACGTTTAGTGATTTTCAGTATAGATTTTGTTGGCAATGCACACTGCTTTCTCTATCTCCCCTGTTGTCATTCCTAGTTATTGTTTGAAGGAATGACTTCAAAGCAGTTGATGTTGAAGATATTGAAGTTGAAACTTTTGTATAAAATCACAAGGTGATAAAAAGGCAGCACTAACTCCAGCAAACAAATTGTTGAGGGCTTCTTTGAGGATATTTGATATCATCACTCTATGTTGAGTGTTCAAGCAATCCCACACAGAGGTAATAAAAAAAATTATCCTGGAAAAACCCTACTAAATAGCCTAAAACTAACAGTTATATAAAATTCAACTTATTCCAAGATCAAGAAAGCAAAGAGGCTTCTGAGAAAACACTTGGAGAAACATAAAAAAAGTATTGGCTGCCTGTAAATGTCATTTCCATGCGTGGGTCTGTTGCCGAATCTAAGCTCACTCTGCTCACGGCATGACAGGCGGTGTTGGAGACGAGGTGTTGAGGCAAGGAAGACGACCACAGAAAGCTGGCAGATCAAGAAGATGGCAGACTAGTGTCTCCGGTAAACCATCTTACGGGGGTTTGGCTGCCAGTTTCTTTTATAGCACAGAGAGGGGGAGGAGATGAGGAAGTAAAGTAAAAAGGCCATAAGTTTTGCAAATATCACCTGGAATGGCCAGCCTCGGGTAGGGGATGTGTTAATTTCTTCTTTCTTGCAGCCATCCACAGGTGGACAGGGTCAGGATGCTTCCCTGAACAAAGGTACTTTGGTTTAACATTCAGGCAGAGGGGCAGGGTTCCCTGAGGCAGGCCATTTTGTATAGACGGTATCCTTTTAGTGAACAAATGCAACGGAAAGCGTTTGTTTAAAGTAAAAGAGACAGATCCAACATGTAATCAGATTTGGCTCTTCCATGTTACACATCCATGTGTAGGTGGAGTCTCACAGATTAAACCAGCGTTGTTCAGGCAGAGGGGCAGGGTTCCCCAAGGCAGGCCATTATGTACAGACAGTATCCTTTTAGTGAACAAATGCAGTGGAAACCAAAGGTTAAAGTAAAAGAAACAGATCCAACATGTAGTCAGATTGGTCTCCTCCCTGTTACAGGTCCATCTTATATTTAAAATTATAGTTACCACTGAATTTAGAGGTGAGGGAAACATAAAACGTTCTGCCACTCAAAACAATGAGTAGCCCAATTCTACGAATAGGTTGTGTCCTAAGTTATCAGCAACTTTGAAGAAAAAGACAAAAATGCAATTATTAAAGCAACACTTTTGTGATACATTTTCCTGAAACCCAAGACACATTTTATTTATGATAGATTTGTGAGAATTTATGTTTTGAGAGGGCATTGCTTTTATTATAGAAAATGTACTTAAAAATTTTTTAAATTGATTCTGAATACAGACCAAAATTTTTAGTATGCTATTAAAAATGATATGCATATAATATGGATTACAGGATGTCTCTTTCCTCAAATTGTGCCACTTTGTGAATTCTTCCTGGGGCCCATGAGGAGAATCATCTTTCCCTTATTTGTGTTCCTATAGCACTGTTTACACATTCTCTTTAGTAGTCGACTCTATATGTTTCTGTGTCCTCCCCTAGATATTAAGGTCTTCTTGCATTTTATTTGCATTTCTATCCCCAAGTTCTTGGACAGGGCTTGGCACATAGTAGGTCCAAAGAACATATCTGCTGAATAAATCATGAAATTGTTTTCTTAAAAAATGCATTTTCATAGTTCTTAATGCAATAGTATGATAATAAGAATATATTGTAGTTCCATATTCTTTGGAACTACATTTTCCAGAAAGGGTAACTTTTTGGATGTATTATTGTGTACAAAAACTTACAGCATGTTCGTTTTTGCCTGAGATTTATTTTCATTTCTGAGTTTCTCTTAGGTTTTCAAGATAAAACATTCTGAGTCCCTTTACTGCAAAGGTCTAGATCAACTAAGCCTTCTTCTTTTGTTTTTTGTACATCTGAGAGCCCACAGGCATAGAAGCAAGATAACATATGCACTGAAAACAAAGTCCCTTAAAATCTGCCCTGCTTTAAGAAATAGTTACTTTCTCTGGCACTCACTAACCTAGGTAGTACATTTCATAGTAATAGGAATATTGGTTTTCTATTTGGCATCCTGCAGACACATTATATACAGAAATAGAGCTGGGCCTTTATTACTATGCCATATGTACTTTGTAGTAAAATAAATAAACAAAAAATAGAGAAAGTAATTTTCCATCTGAAGTTCCATATTTAGTTTCATGAAAGCTGGAACTGCTGTCTCATAGTTGAATTTCCAAAAACTCTAATCTGAACCAAAAAAAAAAAAAAAAAAAAATGTATTCACGATTAAGGAAAATAACAAATAATACTTCACCTCTCATAATGTTACTGCCAGGTCAGAAATGGCTCCAGTTTGTGGTGCACCGAGAAAACCTGACCCAAGAGGTAGGTCAAGACCACATGGCACACACAGGAAGAAGTCGTAGTGAAGCTGCAGCTGGCGTAGAGTGTCTCTAGTAATGATCCATGTTCTCCTCTCCTGTTTAGGAGCGTATTTTACCCTTCCCAACACACCAGCATGAAGTCAAAGTGTGGAAAAATTATGTAAAGTTAAAATTGTTAAAGAATGGTCAAAATTATGAAACCAGGCTGTTGTGAAAGAGAAATTGAAGATCTATTTCTTGTGAAGGTTTGTTTCCTCATTTACAGTTTTTGGATAATAATACCTACATCACAAGACAGCCATGTGGATTAAATACTATAATGTGTATGCTGTACACATGCACATCCCAGTGCTTGGGTATCATGAACACCCAACAGATGATGCTCCCTCCTTTCCTTTTCTTTCTTTGTCAATATTGAGGTCATTGTTGTCATCAACGATGTGAGGTTCTAAAATCAAGTCAAAGAAACTAAGACAAGAATAAAGATATAGGAGAACATATTTAGAAGTCATATATATGTATGTGTTTTTTTAACAGTCGTTCTAGCTGAAAGGAAGTACAATAAATGTCAATATTATGGTTTAGCTGTGGTGTAGCTAGAAAAGTCTAATCATACATTAGATTGTAAGAGATATATAAGTAGCAGTCAATATTGTGAGACTACAAATTCTTGCTAAGACTAAGTAAATGTGCTCACATTATTACTGCTTTGGTTACCCCTTTTAAGAGTAATAAAGATATTTTGGCCCACATTCAGAGAATGGTCTAACTTATTGACAAGGCTTGAAATTATATGAAAAAGACTAGCATAGCTACAGAAAGCTACAAGGTTATAAAATATTGGTAGAGTTGGTCTATGGAAAAGAGACGATATTTGTTTTACATGGCAATAGGAGACAGAAGCAGTACTTTTATGGACTGAATGTGTCCCCCAAATTCATAAGTTGAAGCCCTAACCACCAATGTGACTATATTTGGAGATAGGGCCTATCTGGAGTTAATAAAGGTTAAATGAGCTCGTAAGGATGGGGCTCTAATTCTCTAGGGCTGGTGCCCTCCTAAAAAGAGCTAAGAGCTCTCTCTCTCTCAGCCATGTGAGGACACAGTGATAAGGTGGCCCTGGGAAAGCCAGGAGGAGAGCTCTCACCAGGAACTGAATTGACTTGATCTTGGACTTCCTAGCTTCTGGAGCTGAGAAAATAAATTTATGTTGCTTAAGCCACCTGGTCCGTGGTATTTTTGTTATGCAAAGCCCAGCAGACTAAAATAAGGACTAATGGTGTGGGTATAGGAGGGCAGATTTCAGTGCAAAGTAGAAATGCTCTTTATTTTTTAAAAATATTTTATTGAAGTATAGTTGATTTACAGTGTGTGTTCAATTTCTTTTGCACAGTAAAGTGGCTCAGTTATACGTATATATATGCTTTCATATTCTTTACCATTATGGTTTATCACAGGACACTGAATATAGTTCCCTGTGCTATACAGTAGGACCTTGTCGTTTATCCATTCTATATATAATAGTTTACATCTGCTAATCCCAAACTCCCAGTCTATCCCTCCCTCCCCTACCCCCCTCCCTCTTGGCAACTGTAAGTCTGTTCCCTATATCTGTAAGTCTGTCTTTGTTTCATCGATATGTTCATTTGTGTCATATTTTAGATTCCACATATAAGTGATATCATATGGTATTTGTCTTTCTAGAAATGCTCTTTAAAATCTAAGAACAAATGCCATACTTTAGGCGGTACAAAATTTTCCATAACTGGAACAATTCAAGCAGAGACCAGCAAATAATGTTGCAGGGAGTTTACCAAAGTAATTCAAATATCAGAATAGTGTTCAAATTAGATTAATGGTTCCCAAACATTGGTTAATAGACAAATGCCAGTTTTCATCATTCCCGGATAAAATAAGGATTTTTTTTTTCAATTTTATAAATTTATTTAAGAATAAAAACACTTTCTTAATCTTTTGTTTTCAATTTTTTGACAATAGAATATTCTTTTATTTGAAATTATATTACAAGTTATGGTAGCTGTTATGCTCTTACAGAAAAAATAGTAAGTCAATATTAGTCCTCTTAATATTTGTGGAAATTTGAATTATCTGTAATATCTGGAAGTCCAGGAAGAAAAAGACTAGAGGTTATTTTATCCTTAAAACCCCTACATTTTATGATTCTTCATCTTTATTACCACTGATATAGAAAAAGATATTGTATAAAAGGGAAAATAATACATAAGTTCCTCTTTGGTGGTAAAATCATGGACGCTCTTTATCCCGGAAGGCACTAGGCTCACTTGGCCATTGGTTCCAGTAACCATGCAGTTAGTTAGGATTTGATTCCTCTCCCAATTTGATATGTGCAGTTGCATTCCCTGTGACCACTTAGCCTACTCTCAACTGTGAATTTCTTCCACTTCCTGGCATCGAATTCTCGGCTCACTTTGGACACTGTCTCAATTCAACATTACCCCAGATTACTCCTGTCTGCATGAGTATGTACCATATACCACATACCATGTCACTTGGTTTATTGGACGAGACCCTGGAGAGTGAGACAGCCAAGTTCCAATATTCCAACCAAGGCACTGAAATCGCCATGCCTGGCTAACCTAGAAAGAACAGGCAAGCTCTTCATCTGAGATCTGAGAGTGGGTAATTTGGGAATGGAGACTGAAGTCCCTATAGAGGTACCTAAATCTCACTCCTTGGGAAGGAACCTCAGGCCTCATTTCTAAACCAGAGCACTTCCCCAGCGATTTATGTCAGCTGGCCTCTTTATATCATGAACTTTCACACTGTGTTGTCCACAAAGCTTTGCCACTTGGAAGCAGGTTCAACCTACCCGACAGACCTCCGGAGCTGGTGAAAGAAACCCAGAGATGCTATTCTAACCATCTCCATCTGGCTGCAGGTGTTAATGCACAAATGTCTGCTGCAGATACAGATGGCAAAGGAACGAAGAAGAGACTCCACCTGAGCAAATCAAATAAATTCTGCTTGTTTAAAGGGCAAAGGAAGAATTCAGTACAGACAGGCTATTCAGTAAGATCAGCTTCATTATCCACTGACAAATGAGATACCTCCATTTTCACCACCAAAAGGCCTGAGGATCCCACCAGGCCTTCTGGAAATGTCCCATGATTCCCTTCTCATAGCTTTCATGCGCAAAATTAAAGCCACAAAGAACACAGCTTTGTCTGAAAAACTGGTGGCAGATATTCGCCCTGGACCAGGTTCATCTCATTCATCTTGGGATGACACTACATCAGGAGACAGCCAACCACACGCTGAAGCCAACTCCGAGTGCCACCATTTTCAAATCCAAGTTTCATTGGAACACAGCTACCCTCACCTGTTCACATATTGTTCAGGGCTGCTTTCACACTAAAGGGACAGAGTCTCAACTACAGAGATCAAGTATCCCTCAAGGCCTAAAATATTTACTCTCTTCCCTGTTTGGAAAAAGTTTGCACCTCGCTATTATATAATGAGAATCAGAATATTCACCCTGGAACTACCTCACCTCCATCCCCAACAGGCTCCCACAATTTGGTTCAAACACACCCTTTCATTCAGTACTATGAAATTAGAAAAAGAGTAAGTTACCCAGATACATCTGAGTGAGAGTTTAGGAACATCCTGTACATATCTGCCAGAGAGAAATATTTTGAAGAAGTTACCTGATGGCAAAGAAGAAAAAGCATTTTGGGGGACCTCTTTTAGATGAAAATTAAAAGCATCAACTTGTTCCATATCATCTTAATTTATTTGGCAGTTAAACTCTGGTCTCTTTAAACTGGAAACAAATGGCCACCTATGCACACTGTTTTTGTGGGTTTTTTTTTTTTGTTTTTTTTTTTTTGTTTTTTTTTTTGCTATATGATATTCTCTGAAAGGAAAAAAAAAAGTCATCAACAATTGCATATATAATTCTGTCATAAGACACAAAGGACCAGAGTCTGAATTCTAAGGATTTTTAGTTTCATTTTTTTCAAATGTAAATATCTTATTATATATTTCAAGTATTTTTGTTTTGATTCAAGTTACTTAATGTGATCACAGAAATATTAATTGGCCAAAGAGAACCACTGAATAAATGCAAATTGATTCTGCCCCCGGAAATAGAAGTTGACTAATTCAAGTTTAATGAGGCTCAAAATAGCATTTTAAGTACATTTTTATTTTTTATAGACTTTAATCATATCTGTCTTTAGGGCTTGGTTTCAGGAATGCTAAAGAACTATTCTGGGCTGATTAAGCTTGCTCACCTGACAGATTTTCCACAGCTCACCCAGCTCTGCTCAGGGCCATAGCAGCCATAGTTACAATAGGAGAGGAAAAAAGGAGATTACGTTGGAACAGATTTTGACAATATGGAGACAATTCCATCCCCAAAATCACTCTGCATAGCAATGTCATGCATTACTTCGAAATTGCATGTTTCTGGCAAACACTGGAAAACTGTCATCTCTACCTCAGAGCCGACAGAGACCACAGAGAGACACTTCCTCCCTGATCAGGGAAATTGGTCCATCCAGTGAAGATGTACAAAGGGCTGGCCTTTACAAGACTGGGAACAACTTTAAAAATAAATAAAATAAATAAAATAAAAAATAAAAGACTGGGGAAATGTGAAATTTAAAGTGTGTTGTTTAAGCCCAGACTAAGGATATTCATGTTGATTGTTTTGAATTTTGATTTCAATATTCAGAAATATAATTACTCAACACTGAAATAAGCTTATTCTCCTAATATATAAGCTGCTTCAGGGAGAAGAGTCTCAGTTATTTTGGCAGCTGTGCCAGTGCTCATGGGACACCAATATGCCATTTAATTTTTTAAAGAAATAAATTACTGGAGTAAATAAAATTCAAATGGCAAATAGCAAGCAAAATGGAGCACGACTGAAACAGTAATTCCAGACCCCTACATGTGGCTTTGTTTCTTTTTTATAATGGACATTTAAATGATATAAATGTAATAAGATGTTATAATGTTAGACCTGGGACCAAGCTTCACTTTACTATTACTGTAAGGCCACCCTTCAGTTACTGCTTCTACAAAAAGGGGAAACTTACAGGCATGTGGTCAGGAGTCAATGAGGTAATGCGCATAAAAGGTTTTGCAGAGTCCCTGGCATCTGAAAGTTTCCCATCAAATACTTCCCAGATCCCCTAATCTAGACATCATCTCCCTCCTCACACCCCGAGCTATGGCGGGGGCCGTGGGCCTGTCCTGGGGCTCTGTCCTTGTTGATTCGGTTGATTCCATGGATGTCATCGGCAAATCTCCCAGGGATGAGTTCTGCCTGCTTCTTTATCACAGCTTCTGTCTCGTGCACAGTAGTCACTCAGTAAATATTTGAATTAAAGTTTGAATTGATTAATGTGTGCTTGAAACAATAAGTTAGACTCTCCCAGGAAATAAACCACTCAGGAATGTGATTTAGACCAATTCAGAAGCTTCAGCAACTCTTCTGGGAGCTTGGATTTGGATCAAATAATCCGGGCTTCATTATCAACTGAACAGCTAATGTTGGACCAGTGCTCATGTGGAAAACTCAATGGATACAAACACCCATGTAATTATGACTTCATATATGGTAAAAAGCATAAAAACATATCTGTATCATGCACTGTGTGAAACTGCCCTGACTTTTTATACATGTAATCTTCATTCTGACAAGAGCCCTGTGAGGCTGATAATTTTATTATGTCCATTTTACTAATGAGGAAACAGGAGTAGAGCAGTCACACAGCTGAGCAGCAGGGTCGGAAGCTATGCCTGGATACTTAACCCCAACCCCAGGTGCTTAATTAATTCACATGCAGACTGCCTCTGTGTTTTCCCCATATGTGAGATAATTTTGGGTAGTGTGTGGACAAGCTTTATTTTCTTTGTTTTAGTTCTAACTTTATTTTAGTGTGGTTTGCTATAACCTGCACGTCAAACTTGTGATTTTGTGAGTGTTTTTGCTTAGGACAAAATAAGTGGATAGCAGTGTTGGTCCTGAGTTGTTTCAAAGAAACATGAAGTAAATAGTAATATATGAGGTTGTCAGCTACAGCCACAATCATAAGGTACTTTGTAAATGACTGAAGGCTAAGAAACCATATGAAGAAACTTCCTGGGAAAGTGTTGCCTACATTTCAACTCATTACAATATATTTCTTGCTTCTCTGAAACATAAAATAAAATATCAAAGGTTTTGATAAGTATGTACATGGAATACACATAATTATAATGAAGCATTGTGTTACATATAGATAGTATTATTTATATAATTATACTAAAGTTATTCATATATATGGATATTTTAATGAAATTTAGTGATAAATAGGGTAATGCTTTTAATGGCACTACATAGATTTCCTAGAGGGTTACAAATTCATCTACATGATATGCAGAGTCAATTTATTTACTAGGAAATTTGGGAATGTCAAATTTATATTATGTCTCAAATTAAGGGGAAGAAGTAGATAGTTACATGAAGAGGGGAAACAATATAGGTGGAGCATGGAGATGGGAAAATCATGGCAGTTTTCAGATGCATGAATCCTGCATCAGAGACAATTAAAACTGAAGGAAAACACCCTGTTCAAAGCACCCTTTTTATTAACAAGAAAACAAACTGTGAAGTTAAACTTCTGTCTTTGCTTTCACTGCCCACCTACAGAATCAATATGTAGCACATAAGATTAGAACATACATGCCTTATATTAAAATCTAAAGTTAGCATGAAGAAAGGACAAATAGTAGTGGATGGTCCTTGTGTTAAAAAGCCTTTTTTGGCTTTGCTGAACTAATCACTGTGGAACGCATTTTAAAATAAGGGTCTCTGTTTGCATAAAATTGTGATTTTCTAAAAAATTTTAATGGAGTATAGTTGATCACAGAGTTGTGTTAGTTTCAAATGTACAGTAAATTGCATCAGTTATACACGTAATATATCCACTCTTTTATTTTTTCAGATTCTTTTCCCATATGTGCCACTGCAGAGTATTGAGTAGAGTTCCCTGTGCTATACAGCAGGTTCTTATAAGTTACCTATTTTATATATAGTTGTATGTATATGTCAATCCAATCTCCCAATTTATCCCATCCCCATTTTCCTCTGTTAACCATAAGTTTGTTCTCTACATCTGTGACTCTACTTCTGTTTTCTAAATAAGTTCATTTGTACCCTTTTTTTTAGATTCCACATATAAGCGAAATCATATGATATTTGTCATTCTATGTCTGACTTACTTCACTCATTATGACAATCTCTAGGTCCACCCATGTTGCTGCAAATGGCATTTATTTTTCGTTTTACACCCGAATAATATTCCATTATATATATGTAACACATCTTTTTTTTTTAACATCTTTATTGGAGTACAATTGCTTTATAATGCTGTGTTAGTTTCTGCTGTATCACAAAGTGAATCAGCTATAAGTATACATATATCCCCATATCTCCTCCATCTTGCATCTTCCTCCCACCTGCCCTATCCCACCCCTCTAAGTGGTCACAAAGCACCGAGCTGATCTCCCTGTGCTATGCGGCTGCTTCCCACTAGCTATTTAACATTTGGTAGTGTATATATGTCCATGCCACTCTCTCACTTCATCCCAGCTTACCCTTCCCCCTCCCCATGTCCTCAAGTCCATTCTCTGCATCTGCATCTTTGTTGCTGTCCTGCCCCTAGTTTCCTCAGAACCACTTTTTGTTTTTTTTTTTTTAGATTCCATATATATGTGTTAGCATACAGTATTTATTTTTCACTTTCTGACTTAACTCTGTATGACAGACTCTAGGTCTATCCACCACACTACAAATAACTCAATTTTGTTTCTTTTTATGACTGAATAATATTCCATTGTATATATGTGGCACATCTTCTTTATCCATTCATCTGTCAATGGACACTTAGGCTGCATCTATGTCCTGGCTCTTGTAAATAGTGCTGCAATGAACATTGTGGTACATGACTCTTTTTGAATATGGGTTTCTCAGGGTATATGCCCAGTAGTGGGATTTCTGTGTCATATGGTAGTTCTATTTTTCATTTTTTAAGGAACCTCCATACTGCTCTCCATAGTGGCTGTATCAATTTACATTCCCACTAACAATGAAAGAGGGTTCCTTTTCTACACACCCTCTCCAGCATTTCTTGTTTGTAGACTTTTTCATGATGGCCATTCTGACCGGTGTGAGGTGATACCTCATTGTAGTTTTCATTTGCATTTCTCTAAGGATTAGTGATGTTGAGCATCCTTTCATGTATTTGTTGGCAATCTGCATATCTTCTTTGGAGAAATGTCTGTTTAGGTCTTCGGCCCAATTTTGGATTGGGTTGTTTTTTTTTTTTTTTTTTTTTTGATATTGAGCTGCATGAGCTGCTTGTATATTTTGCAGATTAATCCTTTGTCAGTTGCTTCGCTTGCAAATGTTTTCTCCCATTCTGAGGGTTGTCTTTTCATCTTGTTTATGGCTTCCTTTTCTGTGCAAAAGGCTTTAAGTTTGATTAGGTCCCACTTGTTTATTTTTGTTTTTATTTCCATTTCTCTAGGAGGTGGGTCAAAAAGGATCTTTCTGTGATTTATGTCATAGAGTGTTCTGTCTCTGTTTTCCTTTAAGAGTTTTATAGTGTCTTACATTTAAGACTTTAATCCATTTTGAGTTTATCTTTGTGTATGGTTTTAGGGAGTGTTCTAATTTCATTCTTTTACATGTAGCTATCCAGTTTTCCCAGCTCCACTTATTGAAGAGGCTGTCTTTTCTCCATTGTATATTCTTGCCTCCTTTATCAAAACTAAGGTGACCTTATGTGCAGGGGTTTATCTCTGGGTTCTCTATCCTGTTCCATTGATCTACATTTCTGTTTTCATGCCAGTACCATACTGTCTCGATTACTGTAGCTTTGTAGTAGAGTCTGATGTCAGGGAGTCTGATTCCTCCAGCTCCATTTTTCTTTCTCAATATTGCTTTGGCCATTTGGGGCCTTTTGTGTTTCCATACAAATAATGAAATTTTTTGTTCTAGTTCTGTGAAAAATGCCATTGGTAGTTTGATGAGGATTGTATTGAATCTGTAGATTGCTTTGGATAGTATAGTCATTTTCACAATGTTGATTCTTCCAATCCAAGAACATGGTATATCTCTCCATATATTTGTATCATCTTTAATTTCTTTCATCAGTGTTTTATAGCTTTCTGCATACAGGTCTTTTGTCTACTTATGTAGGTTTATTCCTAGGTATTTTATTCTTTTGGTTGCAATGGTAAATGGGACTGTTTCCTTAATTTCTCTTTCAGATTTTTCATCACTAGTGTATAGGCCTGCAAGAGATATCTGTGCATTAATTTTGTATCTTCCTACTTTACCAAATTCATTGATTAGTTCTTGTAGTTTTTTCTGGTAGCATCTTGAGGATTCTCTATTTATAGCATCATGTCATCTGCAAACAGTGACAACTTTACTTCTTTTCTGATTTGGATTCCTTTTATTTCTTTTTCTTTCTTGGTTGCTGTGAGTAGGACTTCCAAAACTATGTTGAAAAACAGTGGTGAGAGTGGGCATCCTTGTCTTGTTCCTAATTTTAGTGGAAATGGTTTCAATTTTTCACCACTGAGAATGATGTTGGCTGTGGGTTTGTCATATATGGCTTTTATTATGTTGAGGTAAGTTCCCTCTATTCTTACTTTTTGGAGAGTTTTTATCATAAATCGGTGTTGAATTTTGTCAAAAGATTTTTCTTCATCTATTGAGATTATCATATGGTTTTTATCCTTCAGTTTGTTAATATGCTGTATCACATTGTTTGATTTGTATATATTGAAGAATCCTTGCATTCCTGGGATAAGTCCCACTTGATCATGGTGTATGATTCTTTTAATGTGCTGTTGGATTCTGTTTGTTAGTATTTTGTTGAGGATTTTTGCATCCATGTTCAACAGTGATATTGGCCTGTGGTTTTCTTATTTTGTGACATCTTTATCTGGTTTTGGTATCAGGGTGATGGTGGCCTCATAGAATAAGTTTGGGAGTGTTCCTCCTTCTGCTATATTTTGGAAGAGTTTGAGAAGGATAGGTGTTAGCTCTTCTCTAAATGTTTGATAGAATTCACCTGTGAAGGCATCTGGTCCTGGGCTTTTGTTTGTTGGAAGATTTTTAATCACAATTTCAATTTCAGTGCTTCTGATTGGTCTGTTTATATTTTCTACTTCTTCCTGGTTCAGACTCGGAAGGTTGTGCTTTTCTATGAATGTGTCCATTTTTTCCAGGTTGTCCATTTTATTGGAATATAGTTGCTTGTAGTAATCTCTAATGATCCTTTGTATTTCTGCAGTGTTAGTTGTTACTTCTCCTTTTTCGTTTCTAATACTATTGAGTCTTCTCCCTTTTTTCTTGTTGAGTTTGGTTTATCAATTTTGTTTATCTCTCAAAAAACCAACTTTTAGTTTTATTGACCTTTGCAATCATTTCCTTCATTTCTTTTTTCATTTATTTCTGATCTGATCTTTATGATTTCTTTTCTTCTGCTAACTTTGAGTTTTTTTGTTCTTTCTCTAACTGCTTTAGGTGTAAGGTTAGGTTGTTCATTTGAGATGTTTCTTGTTTCTTGAGGTAGGATTGTATGGCTATTATATTCCCTCTTAGAACTGCTTTTGCTGCATTCCATAGATTTTGGGTCATCACATTTTCATTATCATTTCTTACTATATATTTTTTGATTTCCTCTTTGATTTCTTCAGTGATCTCTTGGTTATTTAGTAGTGTATTGTTTAGCCTCCATGTGTTTTTATTTTTTACAGTTTTTTTTCCTGTGATTCATATCTAGTCTTATAGCCTGTGGTCGGAAAAGATATGTGATATGATTTCAATTTTCTTAAATTTACCAAAGCTTGATTTGTGACCCAAGATATGATCTATCCTGGAGAATTTTGCATGAGCACTTGAGAAGAAAGTGTATTCTGTTGTTTTTGGATGGTATGTCCTATAACTATCAATTAAGTTCATCTTGTTTAATGTGTCATTTAAAGTTTGTTTTTCTTTATTTAGTTTCATTTTAGTTGATCTGTCCATTGGTGAAAGTGGAGTGTTAAAGTCCCCTACTCTGATTGTGTTACTGTTGACTTCCCCTTTTATGGATGTTAACATTTGCCTTATGTATTCATGTGCTCCTATGTTGAGTGCATAAATATTTATAATTGTTATATCTTCTTCTTGGATTGCTCCTTTGATCATTATGTAGTGCCCTTCTTTGTCTCTTGTAATCGTCCTTATTTTAAAGTCTATTTTGTCTGATATGAGTATTGCTACTCTAGCTTTCTTTTGATTTCCATTTGCATGGTATATCTTTTTCCATCCCCTCACTTTCAGTCTGTATGTGTTCATAGTTCTGAAGTGGGTCTCTTCAAGACAGCATATATATGGGTCTTGTTTTTGTATCCATTCAGCCTGTGCATGTCTTTTGGTGGGAGCTTTTAATCCATTTACATTTAAGGTAATTATCAATATGTATGTTCCTATTACCATTTTCTTAATTGCTTTGGGTTTGTTGTTGTAGGTCTTTTCCTTCTCTTGTGTTTCCTGCCTAGAGAAGCTCCTTTAGCATATGACGTAAAGATGGTTTGGTGTTACTGAACTCTCTTAGGTTTTGCTTGTCTGTAAAGGTTTTAATTTGTTCATCAAATCTGAATGAGATCTTTGTTGGATGGAGTAATCCTGGTTGTAGATTTTTCCCTTTCATCACTTTAAATATGTCCTGTCACTCCCTTCTGAATTGCAGAGTTTCTGCTTAAAGATCAGCTATTAACCTTATGGTGATTCCCTTGTAAGTTATTTGTTTCTTTTCCCTTGCTGCTTTTAATTTTTTTCTTTGTATTTAAGTTTTGATAGTTTGATTAATATGTTTCTTTGCATGTTTTTCCTTGGATTTATCCTGTATGAGACTCTCTGTGCTTCCTGGACTTGATTGACTATTTCCTCTCCCATATTAGGGAAGTTTTCAACTAGAATGTATTCAAATACTTTCTCAGTCCCTTTCTTTTTCTCTTCTTCTTCTGGGACCCCTATTATTGGAATATTGGTGTGTTTAATGTTGTCCCAGAGGTCTCTGAGACTGTCCTCAATTCTTTTCATTCTTTTTTCTTTTTTCTGCTCTGCAGTATTTATTTCCACTCTTTTGTCTTCCACGTCACTTATCCGTTCATCTGCTTCAGTTATTCTGCTATTGATTCCTTCCAGAGAATTTTAAATTTCATTTGTTGTGTTGTTCATCATTGTTTGTTTTCTCTTTAGTTCTTCTAGGTCCGTGTTAAAAGGTTCTTGTATTTTCTCCCTTCAGCTTCCACGATTTGGATCATCTTTACTATCATTACTCTGAATTCTTTTTCAGGTAGACTGCCTATTTCCTCTTCATTTGTTTGGTCTGGTTGGTTTTCACCTTGCTTCTTCATCTGCTGTGTATTTCTCTGTCTTCTCATTTTGCTTATCTTACTGTGTTTGGGGTCTCCTTTTTGCAGGCTGCAGGTTCGTAGTTCCTGCTGTTTTTGGTGTCTGCCCCCAGTGGCTAAGGTTGGTTCAGTGTGTTGTGTAGGCTTCCTGGTGGAGGGGACTGGTGCCTGTGTTCTGGTGGATGAGGCTGGATCTTTTCTTTATGGTGGGCACAACCACATCTGGTGGTGTCTTTTGGGTTGTCTGTGAACTTATTATGATTTTAGGCAGACTCTCTGCTATTTGGTGGGGTTGTGTTCCTGTCTTGCTAGTTGTTTGGCATGGGGTGTCCAGCACTGGAGCTTGCTGGTCATTGAGTGGAGCTGGGTCTTAGCATTGAGATGGATATCTCTGGGAGAGCTCTTGCAGATTGATATTACTAGGGGCCGGGAGGTCTCTGGTGGGCCAATATCCTGAACTCAGCTATCCCACCTCCAAGGCTCAGCCCTGACACCCACTGGAGCACCAAGACCCTGTCAGCTTTTGGGAAGTCTGAGGTCATCTGCCACCATTCAGTAGGTTTTCTGTCGGAGTTGTTCCACATGTACATGTATTTTTGATGTATTTTTCGGGAGGAAGATGATCTCCATATCTTACTCCTCCACCATCGTGAAGTTCCTCTCCAGCAGTTAATTTAAAGAAAGGAGTGGGGGAGATCAATAATGCTTCCTCCACTTCTAAATTATTGGAGAGGGCTGTAGGGAGCTCGAGTTTTCAAGATCTCCTTAATCATCTTCTGTCTGCTTGGCAGTGTGCAGGAGTGTGTCAGGGATAATTGCACCTACCCATTCTATACCACATCTTCTTTATCCATTCCTCTATTGATGGATATTTAGGTTGCTTCTATGTCCTGGCTATTGTAAGTAGTGCTGCAATGAACACTGGGGTGCATGTATCTTTTCAAATTATGGTTTTCTCTGATACACCTAGGAGTGGGATTGCTGGATCATATGGTGGTTCTATTTTTAGTTTTTTAAGGAACCTCCACACATTTTCCATAGTGGCTCTACCAATCTACATTCCCACCCACAGTGTAGAAGTGTTCCCTTTTCTCCACACTCTCTCCAGCATTTATTGTTTTAGATTTTATTTTTTTTAAACGGCTCTGATGTCCTGCTAGCCATCTTTTTTTTTTTTTTTTTTTAATTTATTTTATTTATGGCTGTGTTGGGTCTTCGTTTCTGTGCGAGGGCTTTCTCCAGTTGTGGCAAGCGGGGGCCACTCTTCATCGCGGTGCACGGGCCTCTCGCTATCGCAGCCTCTCTTGTTGCAGAGCACAGGCTCCAGACGCGCAGGCTCAACAATTGTGGCTCACGGGCCCAGCCACTCCGCGGCATGTGGGATCTTCCCAGACCAGGGCTCGAACCCGTGTCCCCTGCATTGGCAGGCGGATTCTCAACCACTGCGCCACGAGGGAAGCCCCTGTTTTAGATTTTTAATGATGCCATTCTGACTGGTTTGAGGTGATACCTCGCAGCTTTGATTTGCATTTCTCTAATGATTAGCAATGTTGAGCATCTTTTCATGTGTTTGTTGGCCATCTCTATGTCTTCTTTGGTGAAATGTCTATTTAGATCTTCCACCCAATCAAAAAATGAGCTGTTTGTATATTTTGGAGATTGATCCCTTGTCAGTTGCTTCGTTTGCAAATATTTCCTCCCATTCTTAGGGTACCTTTTCGTTTGGTTTATCATTTCCTTTGTTGTGCAAAAGCTTTTAAGATTAATTAGCTCCCATTTGTTTATTTTTGTTTTTATTTTCAATACTCTAGGAGATGAATCAAAAAAGGTCATGCTGCAATTTATGTCAAAGAGCATTCTGCCTATGTTTTTGTCTAAACGTTTTATAGTATTTGGTTTTATATTTAGGTTGTTAATCCATTTTGAGTTTATTTTTGTGTATGGTGTTAGGGAGTGTTCTAATTACATTCTTTTACATGTAGCTATCTAGTTTTTCCAGCACCACTTATTGAAGAGACTGTCTTTTCTCCACTGTATATTTTTGCCTCCTTTGTCATAGATTAGTTGACCATATGTGTGTGGGTTTTTCTCTGGACTTTCTATCCTGTTCCATTGATCTATATTTCTGTTTTAGTGCCAGTACTATACTCTTTTGATTGCTGTAGGTTTGTAATATAGTCTGAAGTAAGGGAGCCTGATTCCTCCAGCTCCGTTTTTCTTTCTCAAGTTTGTATTGGCTATACGGGGTCTTTTGTTTTGCCATACAAATTGTGAAATTTTTTGTTCTAATTCTGTGAAAAATGCCATTGGTAATTTGAAAGGATTACATTGAATCTGTAGATTGATTTGGATAGTATAGTCATTTTCACAGCATTGATTCTTCCAATTCAAGAACATGGTATATTCTCCATCCGTTTGTGTTGTCTTTGATTTCTTTCATCAGTATCTTATAGTTTTCTGAGTACAGGTCTTTTGCCTCCTTAGGTAGGTTTATTCCTAGGTATTTTATTCTTTTTGTTGTGATAGTGAATGAGGTTTCTTTAATTCTCTTTCTGATCTTTTGTTATTAGTGTAGAGGAATGCAAGAAATTTCTGTGTATTAACTTTGTATCCTGCTACTTTACCAAATTCATTGATGAGCTTCAGTAGTTTTCTGCTAGCATCATTAGGATTTTCTAAGTATAGTGTCATGTCATCTGTAAACAGTGACAGTTTTACTTCTTCTTTTCCAATCTGGAATCCTTTTATTTCTTTTTCTTCTCTGATTGCCATGGCTAGGACTTCCAAGACTATGTTGAATCATAGGGTTGAGAGTGGACATGCATTTCTTGTTCCTGATCTTAGAGGTAATATTTTCAGTTTGCCACCATTGAGAACAATGTTTCCTGGAGGTTTGTTGTACATGGCCTTTACTATGTTGAGGCAGGTTCCCTCTATGCCCACTTTCTAGAGAGTTTTTTTAATCATAAATGGGTGTTGAATTTTGTCAAAAGCTTTTTCTGCATCTATTAAGATCATACGGTTTTTATTCTTCAATTTGTTGAATTGGTGTATCACACTGATAGATTTGCATATATTGAAGAATCCTTGCATCCCTGGGATAAATCCCACTTGATCATGGTATATGATCCTTTTAAGGTGTTGTTGGTTTCAGTTTGCTAGTATTTGGTTAAGGATTGTTGCATCTATGTTCATCAGTAATATTGGCCTGTAATTTTCTTTTTTTGTGATATCTTTGTCTGGTTTTGGCATCGAGGTGATGGTGGCCTCATAGAATAAGTTTGGGAGTGTTGCTCCTTCTGCTATATTTTGGAAGAGTTTGAGAAGGATGGTGTTAGCTCTTCTGTAAATGTTTAATAGAATTCACCTGTGAATCCATCTGGTCCTGGACTTTTGTTTCTTAGAAGATTTTTTAATCACAGTTTCAATTTCAGTGCTTCTGATTGGTCTGTTTATATTTTCTACTTCTTCCTGGTTCAGACTCGGAAGGTTGTGCTTTTCTAATAATGTGTCCATTTTTTTCCAGGTTGTCCATTTATTGTCATATAGTTGCTTGTAGTAATCTCTCATGATACCTTGTATTTCTGCAGTGTCAGTTGTATTTCTCCTTTTTCATTTCAAAATTTATTGATTTGAGTCCTCTTCTTTTGTTTTTTTGATGAGCCTGTTTAAAGTTTTATCAATTTTACTTATCTTCTCAAAGAACCAGCTTTTAATTTCGTTGATCTTTGGTATTGTTTTCTTCATCTCTATTTCATTTATTTTTCTTCTGATTTTTATGATTCTTTCCCTTCTATTAAATTTGTGTTTACTTTTTTCTTCTTTCTCTAGTTGCTTTAGGTGTAAGGTTAGGTTATTTATTTGAGGTTTTTTTTTTTTTTTTTTAAGTACTCATTTACCTTTTTTTAAAAAAATTTATTCATTTATTTATTTATTTTTGGCTGTGTTGGGTCTTCGTTTCTGTGCGACGGCTTTCTCTAGTTGCGGCAAGCGGGGGCCACTCCTCATCGTGGTGTGTGGGCCTCTCACTATCACGGCCTCTCTTGTTGCATAGCACAGGCTCCAGACGCACAGGCTCAGTAGTTGAGGCTCATGGGCCCAGTTGCTCCATGGCATGTGGGATCTTCCCAGACCAGGGCCCGAACCCGTGTCCCCTGCATTAGCAGGCAGATTCTCAACCACTGCGCCACAAGGGAAGCCCTTGAGTTGTTTTTTGAGCTAGGATTGTATTGCTATAAATTTCCCTCTTACAACTGCCTTTGTTGCATCCCATACATTTTCTGTTATCATGTTTTAATTGTCATTTGTTTCTAGGTATTTTTTAATTTTCTCTTTGATTTCTTCAGTGATCCATTGGTTATTTAGTAACATATTTTTTAACTTCCATGTGTTTGTGTTTTTACAGTTTTATTTACCTGTAACTGATTTCTAATCTCATAGCCTTCTGGTCTGAAAAGATGCTTTACATGATTTCAATTTTCTTATATTTACCGAAGCATGATTTGTGACCCAAGATGTGATCTATCCTGGAGAATGTTTCATGAGCACTTAAGAAGAAAGTGTATTCTGCTGCTTTCATATGGAATGTCCTGTAAATATCAATTAAGTCTATCTGGTCTAATGTGTCATTTAATGCTTGTGTTTCCTTATTAATTTTCTGTCTGGATGATCTGTCCCTTTGTGTAAGTGAGGTGTTTAAGTCCCCCACTATTATTGTGTTACTGTGTATTTCTCCTTTTAAGGCTCTTAATATTTGCCTTGTATATTGTGGTGCTCCTTTTTTGGGTGCATATATATTTACAATTGTTATATCTTCTTCTTGCATTGATCCCTTGATCCTTATGTAGTGTCCTTCCTTGTCTCTCGTAACATTCTTTATTTTAAAGTCTATTTTGTCTGATATGAGTATTGCTACTCCAGCTTTCCTTTGATTTCCATTTGCATGGAATAACTTTTTCCATCCCCTCATTTTCAGTCTGTATGTGGCCCTAGGTCTAAAATGGGTCCTTGTAGCCACCTTACATACAGATCTTGTTTTTGTACCCACTCAGCCAGTCTATGTCTTTTGGATGGAGCTTTTAATCCATTTACATTTAAGGTAATTATCAATATGTATGTTCCTATTGACATTTTGTTAATTGTTTTGGGTTTGTTTTTGTAGGTCTTTTTTCTTTCCTTCCTCTTTTGTTCTATTCTCTCATGTTTCTGGCCTACAGATGTTCCTTTAGCATTTGTTGTAAAGCTGGTTTTGTGGTGCTGAATTCTTTTATCTTTTCTTTGTCTGTAAAGCTTTTGATTTCTCTGTTGAATCTGAATGAGGGACTTGATGGGTAGAGTATTCTTGGTTGTAAGTTTCTCCCTTTCATCACCTTAAATATATCATGCCACCCTCTTTTGACCTGCAGAGTTTCTGCTGAAAAATCAGCTGATAACAATCAGCTGATATCCTAATGGGGATTCCCTTGTACATTATCTGTTGCTTTTCCCTTGTTGCTTTTAATCTTTTTGTCTTTGTATTTAAGTTTTTTAGTTTGATTAACATGTGTCTCAGCTTGTTCCTCCTTGGGTTTATCCTGTATGGGACTCCGGGCTTTCTGGACTTGGGCGACTATTTCCTTTCCCATGTTAGGGAAGTTTTTGACTTTAATCTCTTCAAATATTTTATCAGGTCCTTTCTCTTTTTCTTCTTCTTCTGAGACCCCTATAATTAAAATGTTGGTGCATTTAATGTTGTCCCAGTGGAGACTGTCCTCATTTCTTTTCATTCTTTTTTATTTATTCTGTTCTTCAGTAGAGATTTCCACCATTCTGTCTTCCAGGTCACTTATCCGTTCTTCTGCCTCAGTTATTCTGCTAATGATTCCTTCTAGTGTATTTTTCATTTTGGTTATTTTCTTGTTCATTTCTCTTTGATTGTCCTTTAGTTCTTGTAGGTCTTTGTTAAACATTTCTTCTATCTTCTCGATTTGTGCTTCCATTCTTTTTCTGAGATCTTGGATCATCTTTACTGTCATTACTCTGAATACTTTTTTCAGATAGATTGCTTATCTTGTCTTCATTTAGTTGTTTTTATTTGTTTTTGTCTTGCTCCTTCATCCTCAACTTATTTCTTTGTCATCTCATTTTATCAAACTTACTGTGTTTGTTATCTCCTTTCCGCAGGCTACAGGATCATAGTTCCTCTTGCTTCTGGTGTCTGCCCCCTGGTGGGTTAGGTTGGTCCAGAAGCTTGTGCCATTATCCTCTTGATGGGGGTTTGATTGGTGTTACAGTGACCATAGCCTGCCCTAGATATTGATCAGGGCCATCCCTTTACTTTGAGGTTGTCACTGCCCTATCAGGGGCAAGGTCTGCTCCTTAGTTGTTGGAGTAGAGACCTACAGATCTGTTTCTAGGCTCTGTTTCTGATCTGTGGTGTGAGGTAGGTGGTATTGGAGCACTCCCACTGGGAAAGAAGCCACTGAGTATTCCTCCTCTGGAGATGTTCACCTGTGTATGTGCTCTGGTGTGTCCTCTTTTGCCCATTGTGTGGGCTCGCAAAGTACACTGATGTTGGCACTGCTCTTGGCCCCACCTTAACTGTGGGTATGCTGGCAATTGGCCCTGGGGACTCTCAGACATTGTTTTCACAAGGCCACTGGGGCAGGTCCACTGAGGTCAGGTACCAGGACTTCAGTAGTCATGAACCTGGACCCACTATGGGAGCTATGGAGGCAGCTCAGACTCTGGTCTGGCCCAACCTGCATGTGTACGTGCCCAAAAAGCCCACAGCTGCTAAAGCCAGACCCGTCCCAGCTGCAAGAGCACTTGTTGTCCTTTTGGATGTTTTGCAGGTGCTAAATTTAGGAAGCCATCAGCAGAGGTGTAACTCCACTGTTTGTGCAGCCATAAGGAGAGATTTCAGTTCTTCTTCCTAATCACACAGCTCCTGGGGCTCAGCTGTGGGGTCCAGCCCCTCCTCTGGGTGGATTTCCTCATGGGGGGGAGCTATCTGTATCCTTCTAGGACAGTGGGGTGGATCTGGCACCCACTAGCAGATTTCTTAGTAGTGAGAGCTATCTATGCACTCCCACGACAGTGGGGTGGGTCCTGGCACCCACTGGCAGATTTTGTAGTGCACTCCTGGGACAAGAGTGTGCACTATCTGTGCACTCCTGGGACAGGTCCTGGGGCCTGCTGGTGGAATTCCTAGTGTCGGGAGCCGTCCACACTCTTCTGGGAAAGTGGGGGTGTGTCCTTGTGGCCCACTGGTGGAATTCCTAGTGGGGAAAACTGTCTGCACCATTCCAGGTCAGTGGGGGCAGGTCCTGGCATCTGCCCACAGGTCTGGAAGAGATGGCCAGTGCCCAACTCTAGAGCCCAACATGAATGGCAGCGGTGACTCTCACCCACCCCCAGAGCTCCTGTAGTCAGTGTTCTGTTCCCTGGGAGTGCTCACAGGTATAGAAGTTCTTATGGTGTCTCTGCCCCTCTCCTCATGTACCTCCCAATAATGGTGCCTTGCCTCTCTGGTGGTCCCAGGCTTCTTCCTAGTGTACTCTCAGTTGCCATTAGCTGACCTCTTCAGGCTGTTTCCACAGCTAACCCTGGTCCTCTCCCTGGAACTGAGCTTCGGAGTCTGAGCTTCACTACCCGACCCCTCACCACCCTCACCAACAGAGGAGTGTCTCGGGTTGGGGAGCTCAGGGTGTTGGTGCAGACCTTCTGTGCAGGCTAATCTCCATTTTGCCTTCCACAAACCAGTTGCTGCTCTCTCCTCTGAGGCTGGAAGCTCTCCCTCTGTTCAGACTGGTCTCCCCACTGGTGAGGAGCCTTCCCAAGGTGTGGAAACATTTCCTCCTTCACAGCTCCCTCCCTGGGCACAGTCCCTGTCCTGATTCCTTCTTTTTCTTTTTCATTTTGTCCTACCTGGTTATGTGGAGGTTTTCTAGTCTTTTTGGATGTCTGAGGTCTTCTGTCAGTGCTCAGTAGCTGTTCTGTGTGAATCGTTCCACTTGTAGATGTTTTTTCAATGTTTCTGTGGAGAGAGGTGAACTCTGCTTCCTACTCCTCCACAGTCTTGATGTCAAACTTAAAAATGTTTGATTTAATTTATATTTTCCAGGAAAGAATATGTGATTGTTTATATTTGACGTGAAAGCTATTTGCTTCCATCCCTGCCAAAATTTGCTCAGATAAATCAGGATATTGTTACTATATATCTAGTACTCTCTATATTGGACTAAGTTTTTTTTCTTTTCAGACATATCAAACAATCCTCATAGGATAAACTGAACTCTATTATTTGGGTTGTTTCTGGTAAGCATTTTGTGCTCTTTTAGCTGTTTTGAATAACTGTACTTGACCACCAAAAAAAGCAGTGTTTGGGCAGGTCTTTGCAAGTTTCTTTACTGCTGCTAATCTCTGGGGCTCAAAGTGCCAGTTGCTTTTCTCTGTATTTACAAATCCACTTCTAATAAACTAGATTTTCTGCACCTGTGGGACTCTGACAGCCCCCATCACAGATGTTACCCCTGTCCCACTAGGCTAGAAAAGCTGGATCCCAGACAACAGCAAACCCACCTGACAGGGACAGACTGTCAGCTGGCAGTGCTAGGCACCCCCTGTCTTCCTCTGCCCTTCCTTCTGGTAGTGATGTCCCCAAGCCCAATATTCCTGCACTTTCACGAGCTCCTTCCCATCAATTCTGGCTCTCAGGGAAGGATCTGATTAAAGCAATTATAGCAAGTTTTTTTAATGTTTTATAATTTAATATGCTCCTCTTCTGGGGATATTTACACTTCAATAAGCTAAAAGCCTTCATCCAAAAGAATAAATCTCAGGGGCGGGGAGATTTCTGGTATCAACAAGTCAAAAGGGAAAAGTTTTTGTTTGTTTTTGAGATTTTCCTAGTTCCCTTGAAATCTTACCAGGTCTGTTTCAATCACATAATGGGAATATTCCTTAAAATGATCATATTGCCTTTCATGCACAGGATTTCCAAATGCCTAATCTAGGAGATGCACAGGTAGTGATACAGAAAAGAAATTTAAGACAAAATATTTAAAAGGCACAGAGCTCACAGGATTGTCACAGGACTCAGATGAAGTATAAAGCTTAAGTCCTAGGGCATTTGGACTTAAAAGCTCATAAGGTTTCCCATTTCCAACTGAGTTTTAGAGACTAATGCACTGACAGACTTGTGCATACTACTATAATATTATATAACATTTATTGTAAGATTATGTGCCAGGAATAAAGTGGTGAAGAGGATAAACCAAGACCCTATCTTCATGAAGCACCTGGCCATGTTACATTATAAATATTGGTTTGCATATTTATCCTCTGGCCTACACTAGAAGCCACTTTAGGGAAGAGATACGTCTTGTTCAGCCACCTCTCCACAGGCCATAGAACAGTTTCTAGTGAATTTAACTCTAAATACATATTGTAGAATAAATTTTAGAGACATTTTTCTGTTGGACTTGAGTAAAAACCATCAGACAGCACTGTGTAATCAGCGGAAATTAAGAATTTTGGAGAGAGTTGGTAAGGAGAGAAGACTGGAAGACAGAGAATTATAACATTAACAATAAAATGATGTTTTCTCAAAGGACAAAGCAATATTTCTTTTTAAAATAGTTATGATGCTGTTCCCCTTTCTTTCATCCAGATATAAGACTAGGAGCTTAAAAAATGAGCAAACAAGTGTCTTAGACCATTAAAGCTGCCATAAAAAAATGCCACAGGCTAGGCAGCTTATAAGTAGCAGGAATTTATTTCTCACAGTTCTGGAGGCTGGAAGTCTGAGATCAGGGTGCCAGCACGGTCAGGTGAGAGCTTTCTTCTGAGACACAGACTTCTTGTATCCTCACAGGGCAGAAGAGTCTAGAGGACTCTGTAGGGTCTTTTTTGTAAGAGTACGAATCCCATGTATGAGGGCTCCACCCTCTCAAAATTCCCCTCCTCCTAGTACCAACACTTTGGGCATAAGAATTTCAACAGATGAATTGGGGGTACACAAACCATAGCATTCTACTCTGCCTCCCCCCAATTCATGTCCTTCTTGCATACAAAATACATTTATTCCATGGCAATAGCCCCAAAAGTCTTAATTGGTTCCAGCATCAACTCAAAAGCCTAAATCGAAAGTCTCATATAAATATTTTCTTAAAAAAAAAAAATAGTGAGAAAATTCACCCTGAAGCAAATTGCTCCCCAGCTGTGAATCTGTGAAATCAAACATGTGATGTGTTCCCAAAATATAGTGTGGGATAGGCATAGGACAGACACTCCCATTCCAAAAGGAAAAAAAAAAAAAAAAAAAGGAAAACAGGTTACAGATCCCAAGCAAGTTCAAAACCCAAAACCTTAAGACCCACCGGGGCACCCAACCCCACCCCGCGCTTTGCCGGCACAACACGTGGGGCAGCTTGCCAGAGTTGGCTTTGCCTGTCTGCAGCTCAAGGGCATGTGCTCCAGCCCATGAGAGCTCCAGTGACCCCAACTTGCAAAATCTATGTGAAGGTAGCCACGCCCCCATGCCTTGATTGTCACGGTCCAGCCCCTACAGCTTTGAGCAGCACTACCCCCAGGGCTTTGGGAGGTCGCCTGACCTGCTGAAACCCACATGATCTTACTCCCTTTTGAAACTGAGGAGGCCACCCTGATGATCTCTGAATCCTCTTTGGGGTCCTCTTCCTTGTCTTGAAGAACGCGGCATGTTCGCAGCCAATAGCTCTGTGGCTCTGCCTTGTAAAACCTAAGAAGTCTGACACCCTTTCTTCCTTCCTTCCCATCTCCTTCCCCTTGGGTTGACATTGGCTGTTTTTCTGCTGGGGTTGCTGATGAAGGCCTCAGGTCGAACTAACCTCCTTATCAAAGGGTCTCTTGGTCGCACTGTTAGTGTTTTCTTCCAAACATATTATCTTATTTTTTGCAATACAGATAGGCTGAGAATTTTCCAAATTTTTAAATTCTGTTTCCCTTTTGATTAACAATTCCAGCTTTAAGTCATTTCTCTCTTCTTTCATTTTATTATAATCATTGAAGAGAAGACAAGTCACATCCTCAACTTTTTGCTGAGAAATAACTTCATTTACGTTAGTTAGCTCGACTGTGGTAACCATTGAACTATGGGTATGTAATCAAATCATCATTTTGTATACCTTAAATATACACAAGTTTATTAAATAAATAAATAAATTATAAAGAAAAAAAGAGCTTCAGCCAAATATTCAATTTCATTGCTCACCAACACTAAGACACAAACACAATTCAGCCAAATTCTTTGCCACTTTATAGTAAGGATGGCCTTTTCTCCATCATCCTGTTCCTCATTTCCATCCGAGACTTCATTCAGAATGGCCTTTACCATCCTTCCTTCTGCTGACCTATTCACAACAACTTTGTGTTCTCTGAGAAGGTTGTGGCTCGTTCTGTAGATGTTATCTTCTCCTGAGCCCTCACCAGAATGGCTTTTGATGGTCCCTTCACAGCAATGTAGTTTTCTCCTAGGATATAGCTGAAAACTCTTCCAGGCTCCACCCATTACCAGGGTCAAATCCACTTCCACATTTTTAGGTATTTATTACAGCAGCACCTCCACTTCTCAGCACCAATTTTCTTAATCCATTCGGCCTGCTACAAGAAAATAACAGAGACTGTTAACACCAGAAATATAGTTCTCATGGTTCTGGGGGCCGGCTGGAAGACCAAGATCAGGGTACCAGCATGGTCAGGTGAGAGCCTTCTTCCTGGTCACAGGCTGCTCATTGTATCCTCAGGTGGCTGAAGGGGCCAGGGAGCACCTAGGGTATCTTATAAGGGCACTAATCCCAATCATGACCTAAGCACATCCAAAATGTTCTATCTCCTAATACCATTACATAGGGCATTAAAATTTCAGCATATGCATTTTAGGGGGATACAAAAATTCAGAGCATAACAAGTATGTGTGTGTTGGTTTTGTTTTTCCATCATGGATAATTTAAAATGATTAAATCATGCATCCACTCAGTCAGTCGACAGATACTTACCATGTGCAAACCCTGAGAAAAGTGCAGGGTAAGATGAAAAGACAAGTGTCCATTTAACAACATTGGTGACTCAGACAAGGGTTTCATGCAGTCGTGGGGAGAGAAGCAACACTGGAAAACAATAAAAATTGTGAGGATAGCAGGATTTCTTAAAATTTGCTTTTAAGTGGCTGCATGATAATAATACTAGCTAACATGTGTTGAACATTAAGGGCCAGGTCTCATTTTAAAATATTTTACATGTTTTAACTTTAGGGTCCCCCAACGGCCATAGGAAATAGGTACTATTATTACCTTTCTCATTTTACAGATAAAGAAACCAATATATTGATAGGTTAACAAAGTTGTTTATGATTATTCAGAAAGCAGAGGACCTAGAATGAAGAGCCATGCTAGAAACCACTGTGATGGTTGCTAAAGAGGCAAGAGGGATCGAGAAAGAATATTACTTTATATTTGTATTAAGGCATATTTACATGAAAATTGGGATGATCCAAAAGAGAGGAATAGGATTGAAAATATGTTTTCCTACTCCATTTTTCAGAAAGAAAAAATTCAGTACTTTTTTTCCCCTCTAAAAATAATCAGTCATCTGCTGAATTATTTATGGAATTGCTGTCTGTTTCTGTTTCAAATTACTACATGGTGCATTTAAACAAATATTAATTTTTTATCTTTATATATTTAGGTACTTAAAATTAAATTGAAAAATTCTGCCTCAGATCTCCTTGTAAGGATGAACATTAGAGACAGTTGATAAGTTTAAGTTATCTATCAATACTTACAGAGATGGATACAGATATATATATGATACAGATATAGATAGAGATAGGTAGGTATATATATACATAATAAAAAGAAAACAATTCTAGAATCTGGGAATACTACTTTGTTCAGCCTGACCTCAGTCAGAATATTTTTTTCCATTTTTGCCACATTTAAATATCCAGAAAAACTGAAAATGAAATGTGCATAGACCAAAAAAAAGTAAAAGAATCACAAATATTCTCTTAGTTTTGTTCTGTTGGTTCCTTGGTTACCCTAAAATCCTGCTGATAAATCTTTGTTCAAATCAATTTGTTACTGTTTGAAAACCTTTGCATTACTGGGTTTCAACACACTGGATTAACCCTTATATAGACAAACATAGTGTTTAAACATGTAAGTCTTTGCCCAGCATAAATGTGAATGCTTTAAAACTGTAATTTTTTTAGCTTAGAAACATCCTTCTATCTTCCTCTTTTCCCATTTTCAAGTCAGAGTGAGGAGGGAAGTAGCCTGGGCAGTCATGTGACATGCCTGAAAGTGATGTTCCAGAGCAAGTCCGGGTGAGGTCAGCTTCTTGTGCTCAGACTCAGATGCCTGACTTTCTTTTTATGCTTTGAATGTCTGGGGAAGGGCTATCAAAATTATTTGCAAGTGCTGGACAGTGTAAAGTCGGGAATAAAGAGGAATGTTTGTGAATTATTTTATGAATTTTAAAGTTTGGAATATGGTGCAATAAATTTCTCTTATGCAAGAGCTTGCTGTAATGTTACTATTATTCTTACAGCTTTTACATTTTTTCAGACTCTAAAATCTATTTTAAAATACTTCTTTCTCTAAAATATGTTCAGCCTATATTCCAACATTAGAGATTGGGGATCTGAAGTAATACCATGACCTGAAGATTATTATGTAGGACAAAAAATTGTTATCATTACTGGACTCCATGTGGAGACAATTTAGCAAAATTGTTAAAATGGCTTCTTTTATGACAAACTTGATTCTGAGTCTAAAGTCACAAGGACACTAGAAGGTAAGTTGGTTACCGGTATCAACATAGTAGAATCTCTCTTATTTCCAAATACATTCTGTATTTACTGAATTGTGACTAGCAAAAATCTGAGAAACTGCAGCATTCGACTTACATTTTTATTACTGACTTCTTCAAGTAACCATTGCAAATGGTAGAAAACTACATATTTTACTTTTGTAGTTAAGGCAAAGCCAGGATCTGCCTTGTCCTGTACTGCACTTAAACGATCCCTAAGAGCTTTGTTATTTCAGGAATCTTTCAAATGTCAAATAAGGCATCAGTAAATTTCAAACTTTGAGGTTTTTTGAAGAGTTTTTCCACTTTTTATTTTAAAATTAAAAAAAAATTAAAATTTTAAATAATATTTCTTTATTTTCATGGAAAAATCAGAAAAGAGTATGGAATTTGAATAGATTTACTTTATTCTGATATAAGATTCTAATTTTTTATTTTACAGAATCATCAACACTTATCTGATGTTGAACAATATTATAGACTAAATTTCCATTTCAGTTGGCATTTTCCTAATTGATCAGACTAAAAGCAAACAATATCCTATTTTCATATTTTAAATTATTATTTAACTTTTATAAGATATTACTTTCAATAAATATTATTTTATGGTAAAACTATGTAGAAATTCATATAGTTAATACATTATTAAATTTCAACACTTGAAATTGTGCCAAAGTTATGGTCCTAAGAAAATGTGTTGCAAAAGTCAAAATTTCTGAGCTTTACAAAATGAATTAGAAGATGTGCTCTGTTTGTTTTTTAACTGATTGTCAGGCTTATCAGTGATTGACACTTTACATTCAGAGCAAACCCAACCATGTAGTTTAGTCGATAAGATACGTTCTGATCATTTAAATTTTCATATGTAAATAATACATTTTATAGGTCAAGTTTAAATAAGAGTTTACTTGGGACATTTCTTCTACTTATCTCTATAGAAGTATGTAAGCAATAAAAGAATATACATTACAATGTATCAATGTTTCTTCCCTATTTCTTCTATTTAGTTGAAAGTAATATCACACATCCACACATTGTAATACTAAATGCAATTCTACCATTCAGTTATTCTTTTACCAACTCATGAATGTGTATATTCCAATAATAAGGTGCTTGTCTTAGTCCATTCAGGCTGTTATAACAGAATACCATAGACTGGATGGCTTAAACAACAAATATTTATTTCTTACGGTTCTGGAGACTAGGAAATCCAGCAGCAAGGCACTAGCACATTCAGTATCTGGTGAGAACCCACTTCCAGGTTCATAAATGGTGGTTTTCTGGCTGTCCTCGTATGGTGGAAGTGTCGAGGGATTGCTCTGGAACCGCTTTTATAAAGTCACTAACCCCATTCATGAGGCTCCACCCTCAGGACCTAATCACCTCCCAAAGGCCCCGTGTCCTAATACCCTCACAATGGAGGTTATGTTTCAACACATGAATTTTAGGAGGACACATTCAGTCTATAGCAGTACTGATGTATAACAGAATTTTTCTTTTAATTTTAATGTAATTGTTACTGGTTAAAAGACCAAAAGCAAACAAGGCACAGAATATATCATAATATTCTGCCTACATGGTAAAAAATAATGATCATGTAATGATCCATAAGAATTCTGAAATTCCTGATAAACGCATTTGAAAAAACAATACGATGTTAACAAATCTCAGCAATATTTTTTGGATCTGTCTCCTAAGGCAAAAGAAATAAAGGCAAAACTAAACAAATGAGACCTAATTAAACTTAAAAGTTTTTCACAGCAAAGGAAACTATTTGACAAAATGAAAAAAACAACCTATGAATGGGAGAAAATATTTGCAAATGATATGACTGATAAAGGGTTAATATTCAAAATATATAAACAGCTCATACAACTCAATATAAAAAAAAAAAAATTGAAAAGTAGTCAGAAGACATGAATATACATTTTGTTTTTCCAAAGAAGATACACAGAAGGCCACTGGCACAGGAAAAAATACTCAACATTGTTAATCATTAGAGACATGCAAATCAGAACCACAATGAGATATCCCCTCATTCCTGTCAGAATGACTGTCATCAAAAAGTCTACGAATAACAAAATGTTGGCGAGGAAGTGGAGAACAGGGAACTCTCGTACACTGTTTGTGGGATTGTAAATTCGTGCAGCCACTATTGAAAACAGTATGGAGGTTCTTAAAAAACTAAAAATAGAGCTACCATATGACCCAGCAATTCCTGGGTATATATCAAAAGAAAATAAAAACACTAACTTGAAAAGATACATGCACTCCAATATGCATAGCAGTATTATTTACAACAGTCAAGATATGGAAGCAAACTAAGTATCCATCAACAGAAGAATAGATAAAGATGTGATATATATATGTGTATATATATATTACTCAGCCATAAAAAAAGAATAAAATTCTGCCATTTTCAACAATGTGGATTGGCCAAAACGTATTATGCTTAGTGAAATTATTCAGAGAAAGACAAATACTCTATGTTATCACTTAAATGAGGAATCTAAAAAATAAAACAAATGAATATATGAAACAAAACAGAAACAGTCACAGATATAAAGAACAAACTAGTGGTTACCAGTGGGGAGAGGGAAGGGGGATCAAGATAGGGGTAGGGGATTAAGAGACACAAACTATTATGTATAAAATAAATACGCAACAAGAATTTATTGTACAATGCAGGGAAATATAGCCATTTGTAATAATCTTAAATGGAGTATAATTTATAAAAACATTGAATCACTATGTTGTACACCTGAAACTAATATAGTTTAAATCAACTATACTTCAAATAAAAACACAAAATAAAGAGAAAATGATGTATTAAAAGTATAATTCACCACCCATCTTCAAAATGTTTTGGAAGTATATCGCAAACATCAGAACATTTTCTTTCTGATATGTAAATATTTCTGTACATATTTCTATTAACTAAGAAGACTTCAAAAATGCACAAGCACAGTTGCATTATCACATTTTAAAAGTTACTAATAATTTCTTACTATCATATATTATTTTTCACATTTTCCTATTTTAAAAGCTTCTTTAAGAATAGTTTAAAGCAAACACACTAAATAAATTAAAGTAGATCCAGGTATTGTGATTGGTTAATATGCCTCTCAAATATAATTTGATGTATAGAATCTTTCTCTGACTACGTTTATTTTTGTACTAAGTTTTGCTGAAGAAATTAGTTCCTTTGTGTAGCATTTCCAAGGTTTCTTATCTTTTCCTTCATGAAGAATTAGGCATTTCTCCATGAAATCCAAATGTTTTTGGTGTGAAATAGTATTTAGAGATCACAAATGGAATCTAGAGCCATTCTTTGCTAACACATTGTCATTTTTCCCTAGCCCTTTCAGTAGTCAAAGCTAGGAAATTTTTTTTTTTTTTGTTAGAAAAAAACTCTCATGAGCTAATTCTAACACTTACAATCCAAATCCAAATCCTTTCCTTCCAAACATGCCAAAAAATTCTGTTCTGAATATTATTATAATACACATTATACATTATATTTATCATACAATTGGCATATCTATCTCAGAATAACGGTGCATCACTACAGCCGACATATAATTACTGAAAAAAGTTTAATTCTTTTTGATGACTTTTTCTGTCCTTAAGGTTCCACTAAGGATGTATGTTCAAATTACTGTGTTTTAATGTTAATAGAATGATTATGTGTTTTTAAGCCATCAACTAGATCCATAGTTAGGATCATTTATTCTACTTCTGAGTTTTAAGAATTGCTTTTTTTTTTTTTTAATTTATTTTATTAATGTATTACTTTTGGCTGCGGGTCTTCGTTGCTGCATGAGGGCTTTCTCTAGTTGCAGCGAGCGGGGGCTACTCTTTGTTGCAGTGTGCGGGTTTCTCACCGTGGTGGCTTTTCATGTTGTGGAGCACGGGCTCTAGGCACGTGGGCTTCAGTAGTTGTGGCACATGGGCTCAGTAGTTGTGGCTTGTGGGCTCTAGAGCGCAGGCTTGGTAGTTGTGGCGCACGGGCTTAGTTGCTCCACAGCATGTGGGATCTTCCCAGACCAGGGCTCGAACCCGTGTCCCCTGCACTGGCAGGCGGATTCTTAAACCACTGCACCACGAGGGAAGCCCAAGAATTGCTTTTTTAAATTGTATGTTCTTTTATAATTATGTAATATAATTACATGGTTTCAAATTCAAATTTATATTTAAACATATAAGTTTAAGAAATTTAATTTCTATTGTCATCTCCACACTATTTCCTCCACGTATAAGTAAACACATTTTATGGCTTACTCATTTGTTGTTAAATATAATCAAATAACACATACAAATGCATAATCCTCCATTACTAAATAATAGTGTATATATATACTTTTCTTCACTTTGCTTTTCTAACCTAGCAATGTTTCCTGGTTATCACTTTTTTGCAGGTTATGTTCTCTGGAAAGCAGACTAGATGGAGATTAATGTGCAGATGCTTTCAAGTGTGCTAATAGGACTACCACCTATGAAAGGAAAGTGAAAGGAAGGAAGTAGAATTGGCAGGGGGAGAAGTTGGAATGAGATGCAATCTCAGTACTGGTTTCTGCCAAAGCTGACCAGATTTGTCAAACTCAGGGTCAGGAGCTCACGCTGTTACAGTCCTTGTTAGCCAGTCTTTGGGTGCAAACTGCCCTAGGAAAGAAGAGAAAACTTGGATGAGGTTATATTCTCAGACTTAAGTAATTCCCAAATAATGCTGAGAGGGGAACTGTGTATGCCATCAGTACCCCTAGTAGTGGAAAAAAGGGAGAAATTCCTCACTTCTAAAGGGAGATCAGAGTGAATACCACAGTATCCACTGCACTCTCCATAGTAGTATATGGAGATATTCCATTTTCCTTTCACAGCCCATGGTGGTATGACAGTTTATTTGAGGAGTTCCCTTAGATGGACATTTAGATTGTTACCAATTAAAAGTAATTTTGATATATTAATTTCCAGCATAGCAAGTTAGTTCCTAGCTATTAGTTCCTCTTTCTCCAAGATTTATACTGAAGCAGCTATAAGAAACACTTAAATAAATCACAAAAACAGATACAAATTCCACTGGATTTGTCATATACCCAAGAGAAATTAAAACCTATGTCCACACAAAAGCACATAAAGATTCCTAAGAGCCAAAAAAATGGAATAACACAAATGTCCATCAACTGATAAATGGATAAATGAAATATGGTATATTCCTACAATGAAATATTATTCAGTAATAAAAGGGATGAAGTACAGATATATACCACAACATGGAGGAACCTTAACAGCATTTGCTAAATGAAAGAAACCAGTCACAAAACACCAAATATTATATGTGTCTATTTTTATGAAATGCCCATAATAAGCAAATCTATAGAGATAGAAAGTTGATTAGCAGTTGCCTAATACAGAAGAAAAATGGAAAGTGATTGCTAATGTATAGATGCTTCTTTTTTGGGTGATAAATCTATTCTAAAATTGGTTGTAGTAATGGTTGAAAAAGTCTGCTAATATACGAAAGCCACAAAATTGTACTCTTTAAATGGGTTAATTTTATGATATGTGAATTACATCTTAATAAAGCTGTTATAATTTTAAAAATCCATGGGAAATCCCTCAACATAGAGACAGCTCTATTGCAATGATACGTGTCAACGTTTGGGAGTGGGGGAAATGCTGTAGAGATTATAGTGTGCAGGACGGAACATGTCTGGCCTTGCTGAGAGAAAGAATAAACTGCAGAAAAATGGTTGATGTAGTGCTCACGTTTTTCTAGTGCCATTATATAGGGACATTCTTTGTCAGTTTCTGTAATGAAGAAAGAGCAATCAGTCAACAACAACACTGATGCAAATGGCTGTGAGATAAATTCTAGGCAGCGCTAAAATCCCGCTGGCTTGAAGAAGCTAGAAATATAGTATCAGGTAGACAATGTTCTAAGAATGATAGCTCATGAATTTCACTATTTCACACTTAGCCCCAAAAAGTTCATAAAAGCCTTTGCCGAGTTTCTTCAAGTCTCATCTACCACTTGTAAATTCCTAAGTAATTCAAGATACAATAGAACACTGAATGTCAAGGTCCACATTTGTGTTTCCCTTCTCTCTGAGACTTTGGCCCTTCAAGTCCTTGCTGCCTTGGTAGTTCTCTATTCTGTCAAAAGATTTTTATTTAAATTCTCCTCTATTTTGTTGTTTTTATAAGAGGTTTGGTCTCCAACCAGTCACTCTGTCATTATCAGAAACTGAAATCTGTCATCATTTTCACATTTTTTACTGAACTTTTGGTTTTCTAACTGACATTATATTTTAACAGTGCCTAGCCCCACAGATGCTAGACTATATATTGACTTTGAATTAGTAACAGTAAACCCTCTGGTTGGACACAAGTAGACCTTTCTGGGCAGAGAGCTTGGAGAAAAAAATGTGGGTTAAAATTCAAGCTCTACTCCACTCCATCAGCTAGACTTTTTGTCAGTGAAAAATTGGCATAACCATACATAGTAATGCTGTGCTCACTATAAAGTATGTGCTTTATAAATATTTGTTCAAACAATGTATGAATTTTATTCTCATTTGTAGAATTAGATGTAACCAGCTTTCTGTTTTCTTTCTACTTGTAGACTATGTCCACATGAATCCCATAATTTTTACAAAGTATACATAATTTAATGAATATAGCAAAATAAAATTGGTGGAGGTATTACTAAAATTTATAGACTAAAATATTCCTACTTTATGTAGCTGTTTTGTCATTACGTTGCTAAATTTCCACCTTTGAGACATTGATGGACTCATATGTTTCAGTTGGCATTATATACAGTACACAATTGTCATCCAACTTGTGTTTATCCTACATAAAAGCTAGACATCTAAAACACTACATGTTAACATCTCAGTTTACCTGTAGGTGCACAAAATAGGTACTTCCTACCGATTTCTATGTTTTTCTTGACCTATTATTTTCCAAGATCCCTAGCTTTGGAATGATTTTAGAGAAACTAATAAATACATAATAGGAATTTAACAACTATTCATAGCATTGCATTTTCTACTTCTTTATTTCCCTCCATTCTTCTTCATACCACACATGTATTTCATCAGAGTCATTGCTTCCTTCATCACAATATTATCCTTTCTACTTTTTTAGTCATTAGCAAGTATAGGGCTTAGTTACATTAGCCCTATGTTGCTTTATGAGCTTTCAGTTGCTACTGTCAGTTTGAAGCTGATACTGATCAACTTTTATTATATTATCAATGAATATGCCAATAAAGGAGTAAACATATGGAAACCAGATAAGAGTGGATTCATCACAGGACAGCTATAAAGTAAATTTCAAATGTGATAGTGAAGAGATTGTGAAAATTCAAATTAAAAGAGAAAAATCAAATTAATAAGTGGTCATGGCATTTGAATTATTGAGGAGGGTTTTATACTTCTGGCAGAGAGTTTGAGGATAATAAAAATATAAACTCTAAGTCAATAAAAAGAGGCAATAATGAGATTGAGTAAAAACAAAAGGTTGCAAAAGAAAGAAAAAGTTGCCATAGTTCACTGTACATCTCAACTCTGAATAATATTATATAGTAATAATGTAAACTTAAATATTTAAATCAAAACTATGATGCAACTAAAATTATTATTAATATAATGCTGAATATGTATATAACCAAAATTAGTATATATGGCACACATGTAATCTTACATAAAAGGAAGTCTACAAAAATATGCAAAATTGAATAATTAATACACAAGTAATATGAACATGTTGCTTAGAAAATTGAAAGCTAATACTAGAATAAATTGATAAAAGAGCATGAAAAATGATCAGGGAATCAGGTATCGCAGTAAGAGTTTTGTAATGGAGACTTTCTGTTCTATCATATATACCATGTAGAATTATTGATTTAAAAAAATGCATATAGATTTTCTGGCCTTGAATGAGTAATTGGTACTACACTATACTTACTGCCACAAACAATTAGAAAATTGGAAAAAATTATAGAGGAAAACACAACATAGTAATGATACAACTTTTAGTACCCAATAAAAAATTATTGGGTATGGAAAATAGGAAACTGTGCACTGTGAGCAGGATAAAAATGAGTACAAGGAAACAGATCAATACATCATAGAGGTTACATAATTAGCATATAAGGACTTTAAAACAGTTATTAGAAATTTATCTAAAAGCTGAAATAAAACATGAACTTTAAGAGAAGAAAAATGGAAAACTATTTTAAAAATCAAGTAGAGAGAGGAGCTTCAAGATGGTGGAAGAGTAAGACGCGGAGATCAACTTCCTCTTCACAAATACATCAGAAATACATCTACATGTGGTACAACTCCTACAGAACAGCTACTGAATGCTGGCAGAAGACGTCAGACCTCCCAAAAGGCGAGAAATTCCCCACGTACCTGGGTGGGGCAAAAGAAAAAAGAATAAACAGAGACAAAAGAATAGGGACGGGACCTGCACCAGTGGCAGGGAGCTGTGAAGGGGGAAAGGTTTCCACACACTAGAAAACCCCTTCGTGGGCAGAGACTGTGGGTGGCAGAGTGGGGGATCTTCAGAGCCATGGAGGAGAGTGCAGCAACAGGAGTGCAGAGGGCAAAGCAGAGAGATTCCCACACAGAGGATCAGTGCTGACCAGCACTCACCAGCCCGAGAGGCTTCTCTGCTCACCCGCCGGGGCAGGCGGGGTCTGGGAGCTGAGGCTTGGGCTTCGGTCGGATCCCAGGGAGAGGACTGGGGTTGGCTGTGTGAACACAGCCTGAAGGGGCTAGTGCACCACGGCTAGCCGGGAAGGAGTCTGGGAAAAAGTCTGGAACTGCCGAAGAGGCAAGAGACTTGTTCTTCCCTCTTTGTTTCCTGGTGCGCGAGGAGAAGAGATTCAGAGCGCCGCCTAAACGAGCTCCAGAGACGGGTGTGAGCCTCGGCAATCAGCGCGGACCCCAGAGATGGGCATGAGACGCTAAGGCTGCTGCTGCCACCACCAAGAAGCCTGTGTGCAAGCACAGGTCACTATCCACACCGCCCCTCCCGGGAACCTGTGCAGCCCGCCACCGCCAGGCTCCTGTGATGAACAAACGGCGTGCCACAGGCTGGTGCAACGTCACGCTGGCCTCTGCCGCTGCAGGCTCGCCCTGCATCCATACCCCTCCCTGTCCCCAGCCTGAGTGAGCCAGAGCCCCTGAAGCACCTGCTCCTTTAACCCCATCCTGTCTGAGCGAAGAACAGATGCCCTCAGGTGACCTACATGCAGAGGCGGGCCCTAATCCAAAGTTGAACCCCGGGAGCTCTGCGAACAAAGAAGAGAAAGGGAAATCACTCCCAGCAGCCTCAGGAGCAGCGGAGTAAATCTCCACATTCAATTTGATGTACCCTGCATCTGTGGAATACCTGAATAGACAATGAAAAATCCCAAATTGAGGAGGGGGACTTTGGGAATAATGATATATATATATATTTTTTCCCTTTTTCTCTTTTTGTGAGTGTGTATGTGTATGCTTCTGTGTGTGATTTTGTCTGTTTAGATTTGCTTTTACCATTTGTCCTCAGGTTCTGTCTGTTTTTTTTTTTTTTTTTTTTACTTTTTAAAATATTTTTCTTAATAATTATTTTTTATTTTAAGAACATTATTTTATTTTATCTTACTTTATTTTATTTTATTTTCTCTCTTTATTTCTTTCTATATTTTCTCCCTTTTATTCTGAGCCGTGTGGATGAAAAGCTCTTGGTGCTCCAGCCAGGCATCAGGGCTGTGCCTCTGAGTTGGGAGAGCCAACTTCAGGAACTGGTCCACAAGAGACCTCCCAGCTCCATGTAGTATCAAATGGTGAAAAACTCCCAGAGATCTTCAACTCAACGCCAAGACCCAGCTTCACTCAACGACCAGCAAGTTACAGTGCTGGACACCCTATGCCAAACAACTAGAAAGACAGGAACACAACACCATCCATTAGCACAGAGGCTGCCTAAAATCATAATAAGGCCACAGACACCCCAAAATACATCACCAGACGTGGACCTGCCCATCAGAAAGACAAGATCGAGCCTTATCCACCAGAACACAGGCACTAGTTCCCTCCAACAGGAAGCCTACACAACCCACTGAACCAAGCTTAGCCACTGGGGACAGACACCAAAAACAATGGGAACTATGAAACAGAAGCCTGTGAAAAGGAGACCCCAAACACAGTAAGTTAATCAAAATGAGAAGACAGAAAAACACACAGCAGATGAAGGAGCAAGGTAAAAACCCACCAGACTTAACAAATGAAGAGGAAATAGGCAGTCTACCTGAAAAAAATTCAGAATAATGATAGTAAAGATGATACAAAATCTTGGAAATAGAATAGAGAAAATACAAGAAACGTTTAATAAGGACCTAGAAGAACTAAAGAGCAAACTAACAATGATGAACAACATGATAAATGCAATTAAAAATTCTCTAGAAGGGATCAATAGCAGAATAACTGAGGCAGAAGAACGGATAAGTGACCTGGAAGCTAAAATAGTGGAAATAACTACTGCAGAGCAGAATAAAGAAAAAAGAATGAAAAGAACTGAGGACAGTCTCAGAGACATCTGGGAGAACATTAAATGCACCAAATTTCGAATTATAGGGGTCCCAGAAGAAGAAGAGAAAAAGAAAGGGACTGAGAAAATATTTGAAGAGATTATAGTTGAAAACTTCCCTAATATGGGAAAGGAAATAGTTAATCAAGTCCAGGAAGCACAGAGAGTCCCATACAGGATAAATACAAGGAGAAACATGCTAAGACACATATTAATCAAACTATAAAAAATTAAATACAAAGAAAAAATATTAAAAGCAGCAAGGGAAAAACAACAAATAGCACACAAGGATATTCCCATAAGGTTAACAGCTGATCTTTAAGCAGAAACTCTGCAAGCCAGAAGGGAGTGGCAGGACATATTTAAAGCGATGAAGGAGAAAAACCTACAACCAAGATTACTCTACCCAGGAAGGAACTCATTCAGATTTGATGGAGAAATTAAAAGCTTTACAGACAAGCAAAACCTAAGAGATTTCAGCACTACCAAACCAGCTTTACAACAAATGCTAAAGGAACTTCTCTAGGCAGGAAACCCAAGGGAAGGAAAAGACTTACAATAACAAACCCAAACAATTAAGAAAATGGGAATAGCAACATACATATCAATAACAACCTTAAATGTAAATGGATTAAATGCTCCAACCAAAAGACATAGACTGGCTGAATGGATAAAAAAGCAATACCCTTATATATGCTGTCTACAAGAGACACAGTTCAGACGTAGGAACACATACAGACTGAAAGTGTGGTGATAGAAAAAGATATTCCATGCAAGTGGAAATCAAAAGAAAACTGGAGTAGCAATTCTCATATCCGACAAAATAGACTTTAAAATAAAGACTATTACAAGAAACAAAGGAGGATACTACATAATGATCAAGAGATTGATCCAAGAAGAAGATAGAACAATTGTAAATATTTATGCACCCAACATTAGAGCACCCCAATACATAAGGCAAATATTAACAGCCATAAAAGAGGAAATCGACAGTAACACAATCATAGTAGGGGACTTTAACACCCCACTTTCACCAATGGACAGATCATCCAAAATGAAAATAAATAAGGAAAAACAAGCTTTAAATGATACATTAAACAAGGTGGACTTAATTGATATTTATAGGATATTCCATCCAAAAACAACAGAATACACAGTGTTCTCAAGTGCACATGGAACATTCTCCCGGATATATCATAACTTGGGTCACAAATCAAGATTTGGTAAATTTAAGAAAATTGAAAGCGTATCAAGTATCTTCCCTGACCACAACGCTATGAGACTAGATATCAATTACAGGAAAAAATCTGTAAAGAATACAAGCACATGGAGGCTAAACAATACACTACTTAACAAGAGATCACTGAAGAAATCAAAGAGGAAATCAAAAAATACCTGGAAACAAATGACAATGAAAATATGATGACCCAAATCCTATGGGATGCAGCAAAAGCAGTTCTAAGAGAGAAGTTTACAGCAATACAAACCTACCTCAAGAAACAAGAAACATCTCAAATAAACAACCTAACCTTACACCTAAAACAATTAGAGAAAGAAGAACAAAAAACCCCCAAAGTTAGCAGAAGGAAAGAAATCATAAAGATCAGACCAGAAATAAATGAAAAAGAAATGAAGGAAATGATAGCAAAGATAAATAAAACTAAAAGCTGGTTCTTTGAGAAGATAAACAAAATTGATAAACCATTAGCCAGACTCGTCAAGAAAAAAAGGGAGAAGACTCAAATCAATAGAATTAGAAATGAAAAAGGAGAAGTAACAACTGACACTGCAGAAATGCAAAGGATCATGAGAGATTACTACAAGTAACGCTATGAAAATAAAATGTACAACCTGGAAGAAATGGACAAATTCTTAGAAATGCACAACCTTCCGAGACTGAACCAGGAAGAAATAAAAAATATGAACAGACCAATCACAAGCACTGAAATTGAAACTGTGATTAAAAATCTTCCAGAAAAAGCGCAGGACCAGTTGCCTTCATAGGTGAATTCTATCAAACATTTATAGAAGAGCTAATACCTATCCTTCTCAAACTCTTCCAAAATATAGCAGAGGGAGGAACACTCCCAAACTCATTCTATGAGGCCACCATCACCCTGAAACCAAAACCAGAAAAAGAAAGAAAACTACAAGCCAATATCACTGATGAACATAGGTGCAAAAATCCTCATCAACATACTAGCAAACAGAATCCAATAGCACATTAAAGGGATGATACAACATGATCAAGTGGGGTTTATCCCAGGAATGCAGGGATTCTTCAATATATGCAAATCAATCAACGTTATACACCATATTAACAAATTGAAGGAGAAAAACCATATGATCATCTCAATCGATGCAGAGAAAGCTTTTGACAAAATTCAACACCCATTTATGAAAAAAGCCCTGCAGAATGTAGGCATAGAGGGAACTTTCCTCAAAATAATAAAGGCCATATATGACAAACCCACAGCCAACATCATTCTCAATGGTGAAAAACTGAAACCATTTCCACTAAGATCAGGAAAAAGACAAGGTTGCCCACTCTCAACACTATTATTCAACATAGTTTTGGAAGTTTTAGCCACAGCAATCAAAGAAGAAAAAGAAATAAAAGAATCCAAATCAGAAAAGAAGAAGTAAAGGTGTCACTGTTTACAGATGACATGATACTATACATAGAGAATCCTAAAGATGTTACCAGAAAACTACTAGAGCTAATCAATGAATTTGGTAAAGTAGCAGGATAAAAAATTAATGCACAGAAAGCTCTTGCATTCCTATACACTAATGATTAAAAATCTGAAAGTGAAATTAAGAAAACACTCCCGTTTACCACTGCATCAAAAAGAATAAAATACCTAGGAATAAACTTACCTAAGGAGACAAAACACCTGTATGCAGAAAATTATAAGACACTGATGAAAAAAATTAATGATGATACAATTAGATGGAGAGATATACCATGTTCTTGAATTGGAAGAATCAACATTGTGAAAATGACTCCACTACCCAAAGCAATCTACATATTCAGTGCAATCCCTATCAAACTACCACTGGCATTTATCACAGAACTAGAACAAAAAATTTCACAATTTGTATGGAAACGCAAAAGACCCCGAATAGCCAAAGCAAACTTGAGTAAGAAAAATGGAGCTGGCGGAATCCAGCTCCCTGACTTCAGACTATACTACAAAGTTACAGTAATCAAGACAGTATGGTACTGGCACAAAAACAGAAATATAGATCAATGGAACAGGATAGAAATCCCAGAGATAAACCCAAGCACATATGGTCACCTTATCTTTCATAAGGGAGGCAAGAATATACTGTGGAGAAATGACAGCCTCTTCAAAAAGTGGTGATGGGAAAACTGGACAGTTACATGTAAAAGTATGAAATTAAAACACTCCCTAACACCATACACAAAAATAAACTCAAAATGGATTAAAGACCTAAATGTAATTCCAGACACTATCAAACTCTTAGAGGAAAACATAGGCAGAACAGTCTATGACATACATCACAGCAAGATTCTTTTTGACCCACCTCTTAGAGAAATGGAAATAAAAACAAAACTAAACAAATGGGACCTAATGAAACTTAAAAGCTTTTGCACAGCAAATGAAACCATAAACGAGACGAAAAGACTACCCTCAGAATGGGAGAAAATATTTGCAAATGAAACAACTGACAAAGGATTAATCTCCAAAATTTACAAGCAACTCATGCAGCTCAATATCAAAAAAACAAACAATCTAATCCAATAATGGGCAGAAGACCTAAATAGACATTTCTCCAAAGAAGATATACAGATTGCCAACAAACACATGTAAGAATGCTCAACATCATTAATCATTAGAGAAATGCAAATCAAAAGTACAATGAGATATCATCTCACACCAGTCAGAAGGGCCATCATCAAAAAATCTAGAAACAATAAATGCTGGAGAGGGTTTGGAGAAAAGGGAACCCTCTTGCACTGTAGGTGGGAATGTAAATTGATACAGCCACTATGGAGAACAGTATGGAGGTTCCTTAAAATAGAACTACCATACGACCCAGCAATCCCACTACTGGGTATATACCCTGTGAAAACCATAATTCAAAAAGATTCATGTACCAAATGTTCATTGCAGCTCTATTTACAATAGCCAGGACATGGAAGCAACCTAAGTGTCCATCGACAGATGAATGGATAAAGAAGATGTGGCACATATATACAATGGAGTATTGCTCAGCCATAAAAAGAAATGAAATTTAGTTATTTGTAGTGAGGTGGATAGACCTAGAGTCTGTCATACAGAGTGAAGTAAGTCAGAAAGAGAAAAACAAATACAGTATGCTAACACATATATATGGAATCTAAGAAAAAAAAAAAAAAAAAAGGTCATGAAGAACCTAGGGGCAAGACGGGAATAAAGACACAGACCTACTAGAGAATGGAGTTGAAGATATGGGGAGGGGGAAGGGTAAGCTTGGACAAAGTGAGAGAGTGGCATGAACATATATACAGTACCAAACGTAAAATAGATAGCTAGTGGGAAGCAGCCGCATAGCACAGGAAGATCAGCTCGGTGTTTGTGACCACCTAGAGGGGTGGGATAGGGAGGAAGGGAGAGAGGGAGACACAAGAGGGAAGAGATATGGGAACATATGTATATGTATAACTGATTCACTTTGTTATAAAGCAGAAACTAACACACCATTGTAAAGCAATTATACTCCAATACAGGTGTTAAAAAATAAATAAATAAAAAAATACATATATAATGAAGGTAAAAAAAAAAATCAAGTAGAAGTATAATCAACAAAAAAATCAAGTCTATTAAAGAAACATGTAGAAATTTTAAAAATAGAAATATAATATTTGCCCTATACTTTGGCTCCTCAGGTCACACAGTAGGAAAACCATTGATTTCATCTACTAGTATTGTCAGCTTTAAAGAATCTCTATTTTTTAAATTTCTCAAAAATATATCAAATTACTATAGTGTACCTCAGACCTTCTTATTAAAAGCAAAGAAATAGAGTAATTGATAAAACAATCTAAAGTAAAGAGTAAACTATTGGAGTTGTTTTTGTAATACCAATTGACTATTTCTCAATTGCTTCCAAACCAAATTTATTGCTTTTTAAAGTCCACTAATCTAATAGGTCATTTGAATTTGGCCAAATTATTTACAGTAGGTACACTGGAGAATCATTTAAAAACATAAGCAACATAATGTAAATTGAAAGTCATAAACTACTGATTAGGAAGATAGGAAACTAGCCATTAATATTACCACTTAATAGCAGTTTAACCAAGAATCCATATACTTAAGTAATTGTGTGTGTACTAAGTCAGGACGACAAAAAATGAACGCTCCCCTCATTTTTACAACTTTTTTACATAACATTAAATGTTTAGGCATTTAAAAAATAATTTTAAAAATCATATGGTATATTTGTATTTAAAAGTGTTTATTTGTAAATTTAGAAGATTGTATACACAGTCTAAACTATAGCCATGTGAGTCCCCTAACTGAACTTTGTGTACCTGCTATTGAATATTAACATGAAGCCTTGTTTATACAGTATGGAAAATTCCTGACTTCAACTCTCTTTAAAGGAGTGAGAGCAAAGACCAGGAAATGCCAGAGATACAATTAAATATCCTTCTGTTAATATGGAGGTAGAAAAATGATAATATAGTGAAGATATAATTTTGAGACAGCACAAGTTGGAAAGGAAAAAAATAAAGAGAACTCTGCTATTACTGGTCAGTACCATGAATCATATTCCTGATTCAGTGTGATGGCATACCACATTGCCATTTTACACTGTTTAGAAATAACTGGGAGTCATAATTTCATTATTTGTCTTGAATAAAAATAAGAACTGGATTCGAGAAATTGCAGGAGTATATGTGAGTATAAAAAATTTTCTCTTTGGAAAAAGGTAACATGCAAAATTACCATTTCTATAATCGGGGCTTCCCTGGTGGCGCAGTGGTTGAGAATCTGCCTGCCAATGCAGGGGACACGGGTTCAAGCCCTGGTCTGGGAAGATACCACATGCCACGGAGCGACTAGGCCCGTGAGCCACAATTACTGAGCCTGCGCGTCTGGAGCCTGTGCTCCACAACAAGTGAGGATGCGATAGTGAGAGGCCCACGCATCGCGATGAAGAGTGGCCCCCAGTTGCTGCAACTAGAGAAAGCCCTCGCATAGAAACGAAGACCCAACACAGCCATAAATAAATAACATTTTTTAAAAAATTTCTCTTTGGAAGAAAGGTAACATGCAAAATTACCATTTCTATAATCTAAGTGATTCAGTATTTCTTGTCCTTAATTAATCTATTATATATTGTTACATTGTAACTGCTCACATCAATTATGCACATTACATTTCCGTATTACTTTTGTCCTGGAAACCTAACTAACCAGATTACTATATGTTAATCAAATTCAAAGGAAAAAAATTCTCAACACTAGAAATTATCTCAAATGCATGTGATTGGAGATTAGTATTTAGATTTAGTATTTCTGGGTATACATTTGACTTATGTTTTGCAAAATAAAATTTTCATATTCAAAGTGAAAAAGACTTATGTGATAATTTGAAGACCAAATAACTCTTTCTAAACAAGATGACCAGAAGTTAATGTGTGAGAGAATTGGAGAGTTGTGAGTTTATTAATAAATAAGAAATGAAAGAATTTTGAATTTGTTCAAGTTTAAAGGCCATGGAAATTTGTCTTGCTATTTTAAAAGACCAAGATAAATAAATTAATATTTATTTTTAATTAACGTGAATGAGACTGAATCATAGAATTCCAAGAAGTTTCTCAATAGAATAATCAGAATCATTTTCTTTCAGAACATTTTGTATAGCTCTCTGGTGGCTTCATATTTATTTTTAAAGCTAAAACTTTCTTTGTACTCTTCATTACCATAAATAATGTAGATCTTCATGAATAGAGAAAAATATCTACTTAAATATGCACTGAAATCATGCCATTGCTTAGCTTTGTCAAAATAAAGTTTAACATTCACAATCATTACAATCAAAAGCATTTTTCTAAGATCAATTTTTTTTCAGTTTTTAATTTAAACTTTACTAATTCACATGTTTATGATGTTTCAGGAGTAGTATATGTAAACTTTATTTTAAATTTTAAAAGAAAGCTTCATGTATAACTGAGTTAAAAATAAAAAATTAAATTTGGAAAACAAAACGATTCATGAGGCTCATAAAAACTTTAAGCTAACAATTACAAATGAATATTTTCCCTTCTGCAGCATGTAAGAGCCAAATGTTTCTATTTTCCTTGGAATCAACTGACTTCTTTGTGAAATACTGTTTTGTTTTCTAATTCAGTCATTTTTGAAACTTGACAGAGTGATAAAAATAAAATTAAAAAATTGTGATAATAGACATTTCTCCAAGGAAGATATACAGATTGACAACAGACCCATGAAAGGATGCTCAACATCATTAATCATTAGAGAAATGCAAATCAAAACTACAATGAGGGATCACCTCTTACCAGTCAGAATGGTCATCATTAAAAAATCTAGAAACAATAAATGCTGGAGAGGGTGTGGAGAAAAGGGAACCCTCTTTCACTGTTGGTGGGAATGTAAATTGATACAGCCACTATGGAGAACAGCATGGAGGTTCCTTAAAAAACTAAAAATAGAACTACCATATAACCCAGCAACCCCACTACTGGGCATATACCCTTTGAAAATCATAATTCAAAAAGAGTCATGTACCACAATGTTCATTGCAGCTCTATTTACAATAGCCAGGACATGGAAGCAACCTAAGTGTCCATCGACAGATGAATGGATAAAGAAGATGTGGCACATATATACAATGGAATATTACTCAGCCATAAAAAGAAATGAAACTGAGTTATTTGTAGTGTGTTGGATGGACCTAGAGTCTGTCATACAGAGTGAAGTAAGTCAGAAAGAGAAAAACAAATACCGTATGCTAACACATATATATGGAATCTTAAAAAAAAAGGTTCTGAAGAACCTAGGGGCAGGACAGGAATAAAGACACAGATGTAGAGAATGGAGTTGAAGATATGGGGAGGGGGAAGGGTAAGCTGGGACGAAGTGAGAGAGTGGTATGAACTAATATATACTACCAAATGTAAAATATCTCGCTAGTGGGAAGTGGCTGCATAGCACAGGGAGATCAGCTCGGTGATTTGTGACCACCTAGACGGATGGGACAGGGAGGGCGGGAGGGAGATAAAAGAGGGAGGGGATATGGGGATATATGTATAAGTATAGCTGATTCACTTTGCTATAAAACAGAAACTAACACACCATTGTAAAGCAATTATACTCCAATAAAGGTGTTAAAAAAATTGTGATAAAAATAAAAAAATTAAATTTGATAAACAAAACCATTCATGAGGCCCATAAAACTTTAAGCTAACAATTACAAATGAATATTTTCCCTTCTGCAGTATGTAAGAGCCAAATGTTTCTATTTTCCTTGTTATCAGCTGACTTCTTTTTGAAATACTGTTTTGTTTTCTAATTCAGTCATTTTTTACGCTTGAGAGAGTGTTACTTGCTGAGAGGATTTGCAGTATATTTGAGCCTACATCAGAAAGAGGAAGAAAATGTTTAAGAGTTTTAAAACTAAGACTCAAGTTAAAAGATGAAATAAAATACATTCACCCAAAAAATGTTTATACAAGTCAAAAGCTTGCTTTCTTTCTCTTCCCTTCTTTCTTTTTTCTCTCTCTCTTTTTTCTCTTTCTTTCTCTCTTTCCTTCCTCCCATCTATGTTTTTCTTTTTCTTTCTTGATTTCTTGTTTACTTTCTTTTTCTTTCTTTCTGATGTTACACTCAATGAGAAGCCAAGTCTTGAGAATAGTAATTCAATTTTTGAATAGTAATTCAAAAATCAAGGTGGACAACTTATTTTTCAGTGTCTAAATTCAATGATTGCCCTGGTCGTGATTTGCTCCATCTTAGCTTGAATTTTTTAATAATAGTGAGAAACAGAAGACAGAACCTGAAATAAATACTCATTTCTAACTATTGAATCCTTTTAGTTTTTCTAATTTCTTTTTTTAACATAATGTAAATTTATATAGACATATAATTACTGGTGTCATACTGCATATTCACAGTGAATACAATGAGAAGTCATGTCTGTTTAAGAGGTTATATTTGTTCATCAAAATGAATGCTTTCCAAAGTCATTTTCTCTTTTTGCTCTTGGCCCTTTGGCAATCTTTCTGGATATCTTTTCTTGCACAAGTTATTCCAAAAAGGATAAGTCACACAACTGAACACAAAAGGCATGCAGAATGCATCAGCGCTACAGGATGTGACAAATATTTGTAGCTTATTCTGTGTTTCCTTTGCCCCTGGAAAGAGAAATTTTTCTTGTTGTTCCATAGCTGTGGATGGGATAAAGTAACTAATGTCAAAAGAAAAAGTACAAGGAACAGAGGCAAAAGATGGAAGAGTGTAACTTCTTGATGGATAGGATGAGTGTATCAGCTTTTTTCCTATGTTCCAATAAATAATGAAAATGTTTTCTTTATTCCTATGAGTGACTTTGTGTAATTCATACCATAATAAGATACAGATTCCAAGTAATTTTTGACTAAAATGGTAATCTTTCCTACTAATTTTTAGAATAATATTTATGAAAGAGTTGTATTAATTTCTACCAATATATTGAATAAATCAAATCAGACCCCCCAATCTGATTGTACTCTCTGACTAGTTTGCAGCAAGAATAATACATTGTAGGAATAATATAAATTATACTCTCTCTCTTTCTCTCTCTGCCTCTCTTCCTCTCTCTCCCTCCTTCCCTTCCTCCCTCTCAGATTTCTGGACCAGTTGAGAATTTTACTGGCTGCATAGAAGTTATAGAAATCAATAACTGGGGATCTTTCATCCCATCCAAGGCAGTGAAAAAAATTCACATTGACAGTTGCAGGTAAGACACTATTAATGATTTCTCAAATACTTGTTCAAATAACCACTCCAAAAGTAACATATCCATTTGAAATCATCTAATCAGGACTAGAATATATTTTCTTCATTTTGCTTTCTCTTCCCCTTTTACATTTTACGTTACTTTCTTTACAGACTATAGCATTTTAAAACTACATCTCAATTAAGTTGGACCATTTATTTATAATGAGTTTCTTCTTTGTGCTGTATAAGACTCAGCATATCTACCAACAAATGATCAGTTAAATATGATCAGAAAACATCATCTCTCAGAGCATTTCAAATATAAGCACACTGACAGTCATGTATGTCGTGTATTGTTTAGGGTAGTGTTTAATTCTAAAATATTACTCTCAAAAAGTTGTCATTGTGCTTAAATTTTCATTATTGGTGACATTCCTTTCAGACAATCTGCTTCTGGATACAGAAATCTCTACCTGTGGGGCAGAGGGTGGTGGAGCAGGACAGCATAAAAGCCTGTTTGTCAACAGAAGAAACACACTGATATATTCTACTAAAAATTTTTGAAATATTGAAATTCTACTATTCACTATGGTTTAAGGTGAATAAACAGTCACACAGTGACTGTCCTTAAGGAGTTTATAGTGTAGTAGAGGAGATACTGATGAAATATTCAAATTAACATATAAAAATGAAGAGTGCTTTAAGAAAAATAAAAACAGAAGGCTATAAGAACATTACACATTTGAATATAGCCAAATATTTCCTTCACCGGTAGGGGGAAATTGTGTATATTCAAAAATTAAGGAAATACTTCAGAAGGTAAAAGGATAACTCATTCTTCATTGTTTCCTCTTTGGCTAATGCATTTAAATATTTATGTGGCACCTATGATACCAAGCTTTTTTGTTTGCTTGTTTTGTTTTTAATCAAATGAAAACCTAATATCTCACAAATTCACACTGAATAAGTTCTAGAAAATTTAATATAAATCCAACACCAGTAAGTCCTTATATTTTACCATTTATTCCTAATTTATGTTGAAAGTCTATCTCCATTTTTAATTGGTTTGCAGTTAGCAGTATTTCCTAATATTTAACTCTGAAATTCTTTGCTCTCTACCTCTGTGTGAAATACTATGATCTGTTAACTTATAGTTAAATGAATTAAGGGCAGTCACTAGGTAGCAAATTCATTGAAAATGATAGAATCTTTCTATAATTTATATAATAATCTGTTAATTTAGCAATTTGATAAGCAAACTACTTTTTTAATTTTATGAAAGTAGGGCACATTTAATTTTTGTTTTAAGAATGAGTATAAAAGCCCCATAGCACAGGGAGATCAGCTCGGTGCTTTGTGACCACCTAGAGGGGTTGGATAGGGAGGGTGGGAGGGAGGGAGATGCAAGAGGGAAGAGATATGGGGACATACATATATGTATAACTGATTCACTTTGTTATAAAGCAGAAACTGACACACCATTGTAAAGCAATTATACTCTAATAAAGATGTTAAAAAAAAAATGAGTATAAAACAAAACCAAAAATTGTGTGATCTCAGCTATGTGCAAGGGAATTCTTAACCTTGTCTTTTCTTGTTCTTTCTTCTCTAGAGGACCTATTTTGTTTACATCCAATGCCATTCGGTCGTTTGACCTCCATTTTGTGATATTGGTTTTTTTAAAAATATGAAGTGATATTATCCCTCCCTACGATATCCAACACAGCTGTGAACATATAAAAGGCACTTTACTTGTGTTTAGAGTTAGAGAAAGTGGAGACTATTAAATTTCTCTGGACATTTACACTGTCCCTTCACCAACTACTACCACCACTTTATTTTATTTAAGACCACTTCTCCTAAGAGAGCTATTATATTGGATTGGTTTGTAATAGTTTTCAAAGCCTAATTCTCTAAATTATTGGCTGTATGACACTGAGTAAGGTTTAAATTTGCCTGATTCCTGTCTTCTCTGTAATATCAGAAAAGTAACATTTCCCTCATAATTATAAAGAAGATAAAATTGGACTGTCTTCTCTGTTTAAAGTTCAGTGAGACTGGTCTTCTTTGCCAAATTTTCCACCATTTCCAGAAAGTTGTCCTCTAGTCCTTTCTCCAGAAGCCCCTGCATCATCTCCCCAAGCCCTTCTTCACCAGTCTGGCTGCTTCTCAACATTTATGACCTGATCAGAGAGGCCTTCCTAGACCTCCGAAAATGAAGTGACCTCCCATGCATGTCTCCTAGTCACTCTTTATTTCCATAATTTATTTTTTATTCTTTATGAGAGATGCCACTATTTGAATGTAGTTTTCATTTGATCATAAGTTTCCTTGATGGCTCCCTTACTATGACCTGAGCTCCTTGCAGGCATGGACTCTACAGGCCTCTTCCGCTCCTGTTTCCCCAGGGCCTCGAATAGTAGATGCTCAAAGACGTGCAGTATAAAATATTTTGTGATCCTACTATGAATATTTCTTCAAACAAATTTTTATTATGAAATTCCTTTTAGATTCACTGTACCAAGTGATTCTCAAACACTTTGGTCTTTGCACTCTTAAAAGTTATTTTGACTGCAAAGAGCTTTTTTACATGGAATTATTTATCAGTATTTACCATACTAGAAATGAAAACAGAAGAGTTTTAAATATATTTATTATTTAACTCATAAAATGAAAAGATAAATTTGCTACATAACCTCAAATAATATGTTTCTATGAAAAATAAATACACTTACCAAATCAACAAATAAAAATAATGAGAAGATTTGTGGTTTCACATTTCTTGCAAATATCTTTAATGTCTAGCTTAATGAAGATACTGGATTTTGATATATGTTTCTGCATTCAGTCTGTCCAGTAACTGTTCTGTTGAAGTAGCTGAAGAAATTCAGTCTTCACATAGATATGTACTTGGAAATAATAGGGGTACTTAAGTAGCCTTTTCAAGCAACTGGGAATACTCATCTTTGATATTACACCAAAACTTGGTAAGTTATAGATTGTTAAACATTAGTTGCAATGTGAAATGTAAAATCCAATCAGTGAACTTTTCATATTCTGTAAATGAAAATCCATTGTTTTATCTTGCATTTTGAATGAATCTTGTACCCATGCACAATTTTGTACTATGTCCAGAAAAATATTGGTTCCTTGAGTTATTCAGGTAACCCAAATGTCAACACATATCAATATAAAATACTGAAAAATCTTATCTGTGAATATCCCCTCCAATCTCACCAGAGTGTCTTTAAGTATTGTAAAGCTGTCAAGTGCAAAAGGGTGCATTTTAGATTTTTCCAAAATTCTAATATTTGCCTTAAAACTCAATTTTTATCATTGGCAATGAATACTGTTAGTTGTTTTCCTTGAAGTGACAGTCTCATTTTGTTTTTGAGAAAATGTCTACCTAATACCTAAGATTGCATAACCATAGTTTGAATACTAGTTCTTTCAAGTAAAATTGTCTGCCATGAAAAGAAGCAGCTAGTTGCTCTCACACATCAAATAATCACAAATTGCTTCTTCTGGAGACAACCTTCACACTTCAGCACACAGAGAAGTATACTTTATGCATACTCCCCTTTGCCTCACACACATTAGTAAAAAGGCATATACTTATAAATTATAATTTTAAAAAATAATAATTTTGCCACTGCCTCAAATACATTCATGTGAAATTTGGATTTTTAAACTGTTAGTAGAGAACACTATACCTGTTAGTATAACTTGGTACTACTATTTTTAGTCACCAGCAGTTTTCTCCACCATTGTTCTTGGATCACCAGTGCAAATGTAAACACAGTGAAAAAGTCAAATAACATGTTAGTATCATTATTAAAAATATTTTAACCTCGCAGGCCATATGAAAAATTATTGCGGTCTCCCAGACTCTATAGGGTCTCCCATGAGAACTGCTGCTTTCCCTTAAAATGCCTGATGGCACTCTGTTTACCTGATCATTACAAAAGGGCTTCTCTACAGATGGCTGTTTCTACAGTAGAGGATTCCGGGTTATTCAGAACTTTCTTACAGACACTGTAGTCTTAGCATCTGATATTACTTTTAACACTGAGATGCTGCTATTGAGAAGCCAAAACCAAAATTAATACTAGCTCCTGTCTTACACACATAAAGTGAATATCCCCAAAATTTGTGGATCTCTTGCTTGATGCATTTTTTAATTGACCAAAAGACTTAAATTTTTAGAATAGTATGTTCTAGTTCCTCACCTCTTTCTTAGCAATCAACTTTATACTGGTGATATAAGAAAATCCATCAATAACTGGAAATTTCAGCATAGCACTGACAAGAAAATCAATTCACCTAATATGGTATTTGGGGTTTTGTTTATTTTGTTGTTGTTGTTTGTTTGTTTGCTTGAATTTTTCTACCAAGGTTTTTTCCAGTGATAGAATTGACAATTATATTTATTTATATAACAAATCCTTTCACCTTTAGATTGTTATATTATTTCCTGTCTATTTTTTTTAAACATGGAAGAAATTGCTGTCTTTTTTTTAATTTATTTTTTTATTATTTATTTTATTTTTGGCTGCGTTGGGTGCTGCAAGCAGGCTTTTCTCTATTTGCAAGCAGGCTTTTCTCTAGTTGCGGGAGAGCGGGGGCTACTCTTGGTTGTGGTGCTCAGGCTTTTCATTGCTATGGCTTCTCTTGTGGAGCGCGGACTCTAGAGTGCAGGCTCAGTAGTTGTGGCTCACGGTCTCTAGAGCACAGGCTCAGTAGTTGTGGCGCACGGGTTTAGTTGCTCTGGGGCACGTGGGATCTTCCCAGACCAGGGCTCGAACCCGTGTCCCCTGTATTGACAGGCGGATTCTTAACCACTGTGCCACCAGGGAAGCCCCTATTTTCTGTTTATTTTAATAGGAACCTATATTTACTTCACCTGTGTTCTTAATAACTACATAGTGTATACCTCAGGCAGGAACTTTTCACCATGTACTGGCTTATGTCTTATATGAATTTGATCTTCCATTCAGGCTCAGGGATCAGGTACCAATGTAGTATGATGTCAAGAACAGCTAAATCAGTTATTCCTCCTCCAGTTTTCTTCCCTAGAGAGGCACCCTGATGTGATCCAGTGAGACTCTGTTGAGGCTTATTAGAAATAGTAAAACATTGGAAAGCAGGGAAATGGATGTTTAAAAGGATGGTAAACATGATGAAATACAAGCCAGCTGAAAAGAATGAAATTCACCTATATGTGTCAATATGGATAGATCTTATAACATATTGACTGAGAAAAAATGATAACTATGGCAGCATACCATTTTTGTGAACTTTTAAAGCTGCATTATATCCAAACAGCCATCTTACCCTTTATTACGCATTCTCAAATGTCTCTATATATTATTAAAAAGTCTGGATTAAGTTTTATTTGTATTTTCTTTTAAATAATTACTATTTCTGAAGGAGTATGTTATGATAATGGTAAGAAGTATTCAAGTCAAAGGCAATGATTCGGAAACAAAAGGCTGAAAGCACCAGAGATCATTTTCTACTTTTTAACTGTTTGTTTACAGATCATCTCAACAGGCCAGTAGTATCATTAAAATGAGTATTATTGGCTTTTCAGAAAGGAGTAAGTTATATAGTACATAGCATGCTGTTATAAATTTGTGGTGCCAATCTAAATGCCCTACTATTAAATAAATATTTGATTTAAATGTTTTATTAGTAAAAGATTAAGGCATAGTTTTAACATCCTAAGTAATATGTAAAATGTCATTTATTTTTTTAAAAAACCCTCCACCATTATTTTTAAGTAGACAGTATGAACCTTCAAAACAAAATCTAAAAGAAAAATTTGATTACTCAGAAATGGGAATCCAAAGGTTTATCATTTATTATCTTCAAAAACATAATAAAATAAGATCTAAAATGAAATAATATGTTACAATTTTCTCCAGTTCTTTAACCAGTCTGATACTTGTCTCACCACAATGTGCCAATATGAGATCGATGCACTCTTGGTTTCCTAGAGACGTGATTATCATTTACAAGTAAAGGCCAGATGATGGAGAAGAGTTGAAATTGTGGTTTAGTATTCAATGTACATTTGTACATTTGGGACTGAAGAGATGAGAGCTTGCCACGTGAAGCTGAATCTATCACAGTTGTAGGAACTCTGTTTTGAATGTGTCTGCCCTGACTTGCCTACCTTTCATGACCGACAGCTGAGTGTAATGGTTTCAGGTAGATGAACCGTGCCATGAGTTGCTGATTCCCATGATGAGGACAATAGTATAGGAGAATTTTAATATCTACTACGAAGTTTAATAACAGATGACTATAGTTAATAATACTGAACTGAACACTGAAAATTTACAGTAGATTTCAGGTGCTCTCACCATAAAAAATGTGGTAACTATGTGAGGAGATGGATATGTTAGTTAGCTTGACTATAATAAACATTTTACTACATATATGTTTATCAAATCATCATATGTACACTTTAAATATATATTTTATTAAAATAAAAATAATAAGTTTCAAAGGAAGCACCTAATATCTACAGTATTATTAACAACCATCATCATTTTGTACATTAAATCTCTAGACTTATTCATCCTACATAACTGCAGCTTTGTACCCTTTAGCCAACATCTCCCCACTTCCGACACTTACCTACCCCTAGTAACCACTGTTCCACTCTCTACTTCTGTGTATTTGACTTTAGATTTCACGTATAAGTGAGGTCATGTAATATTTTTCTTTCTGAGAATAGCTTATTTTTTTCACCTCTTTTTATCGAAATACAGTCAATTTACAGTGTTGTGTTAGTTTCAGGTATACAGCAAAGTGATTCAGTTATATGTATATATTGTGTATATATATTATATATATATAACCTTTTTCAAATTATTTTCCATTATAGGTTATTAAAAGATATTGAATATAGGTCCCTGTGCTATACAGTAGGTCCTTGTTGTTTATCTATTTTATATATAGTAGTGTGTATATGTTAATCCCAAACTCCTAATTTAAAAAATTCAAAAACATATTGCTGTAATTTATATCAAAGTGTGTTCTGCCTGTATTTTCCTCTAGGAGTTTTAAAGTATCCAGTCTTACACTTAGATTTTTCTTTTTTTTTTTCTTGGAATATATTTGATTTACAATGTTGTGTTAGTTTCAGGTGTACAGCAAAGTGAATCAGTTTTACATATACATATATCCACTCTTTTTTTAGATTCTTTCCCATATAGGCCATTACAAAGTATTGAACAGGGTTCCCTGTGCTATACAGCAGATTCTTATTAGTTATCTGTTTTATATATAGTATTGTGTATATGTCAATCTCAATCTCCCAATTTATCACTCCCCCCATCCCCTGGTAGCCATAAGTTTGTTTTCTACATCTGTTTTGTAAATAAGTTAATTCATACCCTTTTTTAGATTCTACATATAAGCAATATCATATGATATTTGTCTTTCTGTGTCTGACTTAGTCCACTCAGATCTACTTCGAGTTTATTTTGTTTATGGTGTTAGAGAATTTTCTAATTTCATTTTTTTACATGTAGCTGTCCAGTTTTCCCAGCACCACTTATTAAAGAGGCTTTTTCTCCATCGTATAGTCTTACCTCCTTTGTTATAGAAATTGACCATAAGTGCATGGCTTTATTTCTGGGCTTCCTATCCTGTTCCATTGATCTGTATTTCTGTTTTTGTTCCAGTACCATACTGTTTTGATTCCTGTAGCTTTGTAGTATAGTCTGAAGTCAGGGAGCCTGACTCCTCTAGCTCCATTCTTCTTTCTCAGGATTGTTTTAGTTATTTGGGGTCTTTTGTGTTTCCATACAAATTTTATTTTTTTATTTTTTGTTCTAGTTTGTGAAAAATGCCATTGGTAATATGATAGGGACTGCATTGAATCTGTATACTGTCTTGGGTAATATGGTCTTTTTGACAATATTGATTCTTCCAATCCAAGAATACAGTATATCTTTCCATCTGTGTCATCTTCGATTTCTTTCATCAGCATCTTGTAGCTTTTGGAGTACAGCTCTTTTGCCTCCTTAGGTAGGTTTGTTCCTAGGTATTTTATTCTTTTTGATGCTAGCTCATTTCACTTACCATACTGTCCTCCACTTTCATGCATGTTGCCATAAATGGCAGGATCTCCTTCCTTTTAAAGACTGAATAATATTCCAATCAATTATATATATACCTATGAAAATTTCTTTATTAATTCATCCATTGGCAGACATCAGGTTATTTCCATATATTAGTTATTACTTCAATAGCATTGGGGTGTAAATATCTCTTTGAGGTACTCATTTCATTTCCTTTGGGTATATGCCCAGAAAAGGGATTGCCAGATCATATGGTAATTCTATTTTTAGTATTTTGAGGAATGTCCATATTATTTTCCATAATGGCTGTGCCAGTTACAATCCCACCAACAGTATACAGGTCTCCCATTTCTTCAAATCCTCCTCCAAACTTGTCATCTTTTGTTTTTGTGGTAATAAGCTCCCTAACAGGGGTGAGGTGGTATCTCATTGTGGATTTGATTTGCATTTCCTTATGAGTAGTGATGTTAAGCAAGTTTCCACATGCTTGTTGACCATTTGTGTATCTTCTTTGGAAAAATATCTACTTGGGTCCTTTGCCCATTTTTTTAATCAGATTATTTGCTTTTTTTGCTATTGAGGTGTATGAGTTTCTTATATATTTAAGATATTAACCCTTTATCAGTTATATGGTTTACACATATTTTCTCCCAATATATGTTGCCTTTTCCTTTTGTTAATTATTTCCCTTGCTGTGCAGAAGCCTTTTTTTTTTTTTTTTTTTTAAATGTAGTTCCTTTTGTTTATTGCTGTTTTTGTTGCTTGAGCTTTTGGTATCATATCCAAAATATCATTTCCAAGGGCCAACGTCAAGGAGTTTTTCCTTATGTAAAACCTTTCTGGGAGTTTTACAGTTTCAGGTCTTATAGTTAAGTCTTTAATCCATTTTAAGTTGGTTTTTGTTTATGGTATAAGATAAGGGTTCAATTTCATTCTTTTGCATGTAGACATCCAGTTTCCCAACACAATTTATTGAAATTTATATTAAATATGTAGATTTATATGGACTATATATTAAAATTTTTTAAAGATGATATCAACTATATCAAGTATTTTAACCATTTAAGATTTAAGATTTAAAATCATTTAAGGTTATAGTGGAAGCTTTGCTTCATAAAGTCATACTATGGAAAATGTTTTAGCTGTATTTTAATCAAATTCTACAGTTCTACAGGGAAAGTGCAGAGATGATCTACTACGTACTTGGAAAATATTTGTATTTTCTCAGACAGCTAGACTCGCTCCCATATATCAAAGATTTTTTGTTTGTTCTTGTTTTTAATTTTGTAAATATATGGGAATTTGGGAATAAAAAGATACATATATATGCTTGGAAATAAGTTTTCTTTAATTTCTGGATTCTCCAAATAAAAACTAGATAATCCCAGTGGTCTTAATAATAAATAAAATTTAGAAAATGAATAGTTCTTATATCTATAACTGAAATTGTTATTATTTCTTATATTTTGTGATATATCTGATATATTCAGTTTCTTTCACAATATGTTTAAATGATTTCTCCTCTAGAATTCTGTAATGGATTTGATCACATATTTCAGGATTCTTTTGATTCGAGAATGGCAAGGTAGCTTTAATCTGTATGAGTAGAGGTTTTTTAAGAGTACATATGGGAAAAAAGAATACACAGATGAGTTATCCAATGACTAGACATGCAATTGTGTCTAAAGATACATTAGAATAGAGCTAGTAAGTGCATAATTTAAGTCTTTTAACAATCTAGGCTTTATTACCATCTAAGGTACTTAATTGCATATTTGTGTAAATATTTATATTTCTTGCAATTCCTCAAATATCAGGAATGGAGTGATCATTGTGAAATCATAATTTCCTTTAATGTATTTAAAAATGACTTGATCCCCATGCATATGTAAATTCTGTTCTCCCCATGATCACTAGGGTACTTATGTTTAAAAGCATAGCTTTTGTCACACTCTCTTTACTTACATTCCTCAAGTGAAGTGACACCCTGATGTAACTTGCACTCTGATTCTAAAGCTCAGAGCAATCAAGTGGGAAGGTGAGAACAGTGACTCTAGAACCATGCCTTAGATTGTTTTGCGCCATATTATCTGTGTGACTTAGTGCTTCCTTCATTTTTATGTGGTGATGGTGTCAAGAATGCTGGCCACACAGTGTTGCTCTAAGAGATGCATGATTAAATATACATTTAAAAAAATTCTTAGAATAGTGCCAAATACCTAGCAGGTACTTATCATTATTAGCTATTGTTTTCATTGTAATTGTTGTTTCTCCTTTGTTCCTCCTCATATTAAAAATCAACGTTATCCTATTTCCTAGATTTTTCCAAAGAAAAGCTAACATGAAATTAGGGTGGTGGAGGTTAGGAAAAAGGGGTCAAGTATTTCAGAGAACAGAATAACAAGGCAGAAATATGAAACACTGAATATTATCCATCTTTGGTTTTAGAAATCCCTTGACCATTTCCACCTCAGGTATTTCTTAAGATCTGTTCTGGGCCTCAGTCCCAACCTTATTTCAAGTTGTGTGCCCTCCCTAGAATATGTCCTCATCTTATTATTCTAGGAATCCTTAATCCCTCACACTCTAGAAACTCAATTTAAAATTTTCCTATCATGGTAAGAAGAGCAATTAACTTTCATTATGTCTTTTTTTTTTTTTTTTTTTTTTACTTCTGCACTATGTCTCAGGCCTATATTTTCGGAATTAAATGTTCTGTCATATTTCACAAATAAACGCAATTCTTTCCCTAAAAGTAAGTAAAAATATTGTTTTTTTCTTATTACACAGATTTGATCACAAAACATGGTTAATATGCTGCAACTCCAGAAGGATTGCCTTTGTTGAGTTACACAGATGGAGACTAGAGAACCTTTTAATTGCTAGTTAACTAGATGGTTTTATGAAAAGTGGCTTTGACTCAAGTTGGTGTATTTCTGTGGCAGAAAAGTCTATGTCAGATATACCAAGTTTCAAAGTTCAGCTCTACTGCTTCCTATAAAAATAACCTTGGCAAAATTACTTAACCTCTGTATTTCAGTTTCCTTACCTGTAAATAAGGACAATAAAAATGGTTGACATGAGGACTGAATGACATTGTATAGAAGCAATGCACTTAGCACATTGCCTGGACATGGGAAGTTCTTCCATTTTGGTAACTCTTATGATTAGCCATCTTCACATATGTTTATTTCACCACATTTCCAATCAACTAGGAGAATAGTCATCTAAGATGAATAATGATTTCCATGAGAAGTTCAAATGTGCTAACTTTATTTTTTTAACTATTTTTCCCAGTACAAAATGAACAAAATAATATACTAAAATAAATAAGAAGAAATAGATGCAAAGACACTTAAGAGCAGAATACAAACAAGAAATTTTTAGGTTTTTGTTAAACTATAAATTGGGTTCATTTCTATTCGAATTTAACTTTTTCACTTTGCATAAGGTTTTTCAACTGAATATATTTTCATTTCTCTGCATTGTAGAAACTTCCCAGTGTTCTATTCCTGTTTCATTCAAATCTCTGTGCATTGTATGCTTTCCTTGGCAATTGAAAGATATCAATATTTATATTTTAAAGTCTAGCTTAATACTTGGGAAATGAAACATTCAAGAAAAAGAAGTTATTTTTAGTTTTGCAATGAAATGGATATAGAGAGCTTTTACTTATACAAATATATCTGGTAGAAATTGATAGGAATCTTTTTTCAAATGGTATTATTTGAGGGTCTGATAATATATAACATGTTTTATTATTATGAATAATAATACCCATGGTAGTGTTCATGATTAATAATGGCTCTGCAAAAACTATCTCCTATGTTCAAAACAGTGATGAGCCTGGGAATGTCATATACCTCAGGGCCCTCGAGCTTCTATACACTGCACTACACTTTAGACATATTTTCAATTTCTACTTTTGTTATTAATTGATGGCAGTCTTCCAAGTGCTTACCATTACTTTCAGAATAAGAGTTAAATTCTCTACCAGCTTTGCAACAAAACAGTTCATTTACCACCTCCATAATAGAGAACTGCCCCACAGAAATAGTTGCACAGCCAAGAACACATTTGTTCAATTCTCTCCACAACCCACCCACTCCCCTTCTTTCATTTGAATGGGATTATGGAGCTAGTTCTCATCCATGGAGCTGAAGTAAAGTGTCTGATCTCTGGCCTGTGATGTTCAGAAAGTGCATTTATTGTCATTTACTAGAGGAAGAGAACTTTAAGTATCTAACATATGATAGAAAGCTGACTGTTTCTGTAACCACTCCCCCCCCCCCAAAAAAAAAGAATTAAGAATATATAATTCTGAGAGCAACACAGGCTTATTAAGATCTATCAGAGACATAAAAGAACTAAGCCATGCAGCAAAGATCAGTTCAGAGGATGCTCTATCTCCTTCAAGCATGCTGTTCAGATGACCTCAAGGTAGCTGTCATTAAGTTGAGAGGTAAAGATATAAGAGGAGAAGAAAACAAAAAAATAAAACCAGCTTGAGAATTAGACAAGGAAAGAACATTACAGGTTGTTACTAACACAGGCCAGACCAGATACAAATAGAGTAGTGCTTTCTCAATATTAATGGAAGTATACTGCCAAGAAACCACAAACCCGGATCCAAAAACACCCTGAAAATATAAAATGTCTCTAGGGTATCCAAAGTTTTACCAGCACGAGACATTGTGTGAAAGACCTGCCTTCACTAAGGGACACGTACTGCCCAGAGCCCAGTTCAGACACGACCAGGGAGGCAGTCCAGGCACCATGGACAGGGAATAAGTCTAATGGAAGAAATAACTCTCTACAGGGTTGAGGCAGAGGTGTCACCGGGGATAACTTCCTGTTTTGCATCATCTCTGTGCATCTCCACCCCTCGCCTTCTGAGGGGACATCCAGTGCCATTATCCTCTCCCTGCTGCTGCTGCTCAAATTAAGAGTGGGGATTGTTTTTGAGTCTGTAAGGAGCCACAGCCAGACCTGACAGGAAGGACTGGGCATCACCCAGAAACCCTTGACTTTGAGCTGGATGTAGTAGCTGGATGAGACTGGGAAGGGGCTGGGCATGTGCTATATGGGAGAAAGGGTCACGTATAGACAGTTAAGTAGCCAGAGGCACAGATTAAGGGAACCTCACTAGCTGTCAGCCAGCTTGGACTAAAGGCAGTTGCTGAGAGAGAGAAGACCTTTTCTAGGCACCTTGCCTCTGAGTCCAAGTTCAGCAAACTGCAGCCACAGGATAAGTTCACCCACCACCTACCTGTCCTCACAAGGCTGGAGAACAAAGAAGGCTTTTTACAGTTTTAAATAGTTGGAAAAAAATTTTAAATAATGTTCTGTGTCCCTTATAAATTAAATAAAATTCAAATTTCAGTGCCCATAAATAAAGTTGTACTGGAACAGAGCCACACCCAATCATTTACATATTATCTATGGCTGCTTTCAGGCTATAACCATAAAGCTGAGTAGTCATGACAGAGATGTATGGCCTTAAAAACAGCTTACAACATTTACTATCTACCTCTTTACAGAAAAAGTTTGCCTGTAGCTTATATAGGTGGTACCCCAGAACTCATTCTCATCAATAGAACTGGAAGAGAAATGAATTATGTCACTTACTGACTAAAGCATATGAAGGAGGCCAGCTTTTTCTGCACTTTCTCTCTCCCCTCGCCTTCTGGCTGGATGCAGAAGCCTCCAAGTCACTAGCTAATGGGGAGTCACAGGACGGAAGGATCCGAAGGTCCTGAGTCAGTGTATGGAGAAATCTTGCCCCCTAATCCCGTTGAATCGGAAGACTAGCATTAGACCCCTAAGCAAGAAAAATGAATGGTTGTTAGGCCACTGAAAGTTCGTGGTTACTTGGTTACAGCAGTGAAGATTATACAAACAGCAGAGTGTTTCTGCTTAGCCTCGGACATCCTTGCTCATCTGGTTCCAGTGTATCCCTCCAGCTCTGTCTTACCATTCCTCCATCCTACAAACAGTTTCCTTGATTTTACAATGTTTTTAACTCCTGCTGTGCTGTGGATATTGAGATAAATAAAGAAAGAGATCCTGTCATTAAGGAAGTCACAGCATCTTAGAGGGAAGAAGCATTGACAGACAATTATCATAAAAGTGATGATTACTATATAAATACTTCCTTGGTGCCATGAGGGTGGCTGTGATTGATGGAAAGGCATCAGCAGACACAGGGAAAGTCATTTAGTGTAGGTACAGGATGTGGCTTAGTAGCACAGAGTCACCACAGCTGGTCCCTTAATTCCAGAGAAGGTACTCAGCTGCAGCAGATGCTGCTGGGTGTGGTGGACAGTCCCTTCATGCCTTTCAAGAAACTCTCTGATTACCATGATCAAGTCCCTTTTTTGCAGACTCTGGCAATGTGTCTGCCCACTCAGCAAGTATACATAACTGGTAACCTCAGAAAATCCTGTGTGCTTATTATGAGACTATATAAAATCAAGTTTCTGAGTCAAGTTTCTAAGAATACTATTTGGTCCCAGCTGGGTCTGACCACAGATGTGCCTGAGCTTTACCCCTGTAATATTCATTCATTCATTCATCTATTCAGTAAATATGTATTGACTTTTTAACTGATGGTTGGGTTCTTTTCTAGGTATTGAGATATAAAGATGTAAAAAACAGGCCCCTTCTGTCCCTTGGGAAGCATAGTCTGGTGCATTTTCAGGAGAAAGGGGTGGAGAGATGGGAAAATACCCAAATCCAGTCAGAGCAGGCATCTCAGAATCAGACACTTTACCTGGTCTCCCTCCTTCAGAGTTTAAAACATCATTCAAATGTTGGGGAGAGGTAGAAGCTTCCCATACCAAGGGCATCCCTGCTGTGGGTGAATATAATATTCCATAAGGCCACTGGGATACAACAAAACAAAACCAAGAGTCATTCTCCTGATGAATATGTAAATGCATAAGGAAATTTATGTTGCACGGAAGAAAGGCATCTATCCCAGCTTGGGAAAGGATGGGTATGATTTATAAAAGAAAGCATGCCTGATCTTGCTTCTGAAGTAAGAGTTTAGCAGAAGAAGAGGGGAAAGTACCCTAGGTAAAGAGACAGGCATTTTTTAATGGCTTGTTTTGTGTTTCTGGAGCAAAAATTCGAGACAGAAAGTCATGAGAGACCAGCTTCAAAATGTAAGCTCTAATGAGATGATGAAGGTTTGGTAGGTGGAGCGTTTGGAACTGTGGGCATCAAGTTCAGACCTGCTTTTAGGTGGATCAGCTGGATCCCTGTATGTTGTTTGGAGCCTAAAATTCAAGATATGAGACTAGACTTAGGAAGACCAGATAGGAAGCTATTTCAATAATCTAAGGAAAAGTAAGTGCCTGACACAAGTCAGTGTTGGCAGAAATAGAGAGGGATGGACACATCTTTTATTTAGAAGGAACAACAGCTAGATATAGCTACTGTGTCAAGCAGATTAAGAAGAAAAGAAGCCAAGAATGACTCCTAGGGTTTTGCTGAAGTATCAGGGTACAGTAGAGGGCATCAGCAAGTATCACCAGAGGAGATGCAGATGTTGATGGTGTGTCAGCCTGGGCTCCTCCTGTGCCCTGTAACCCCAGGGATCAGAAGAGAGAAAAGAGGAGAGTGACGCAGAGCTTACAAGAGGAAGTGCTCTCGAGCCAGAGACTGCCCGACAATAAATGGGGTTGAGGGTTCAGTCTCACTGGTCTCTCCTAGAGGCCACATAAATGAGTGCCTCTCAGGACAGTCCTCCAGGGGAGGAAGGGATAACCTTCTGAGCAGCACCTAAGGCTGAACAGACTGACCCAAGTCTCTAGAAGTGGTGAGGCTCAGAAGACCTAAAGTGGTGCCTGTGAGAGTCTGATACAAATAGTAACATGCAAATTTCCATTTTGGACATGTAGATTTGAACTCTGTTTATTAATTTTTGTTTTATATTGGAGTATAGTTGATTAACAATGTTGTGTTAGTTTCAGGTGTACAGCAAAGTGAGTCAGTTATGCATATACATGTATCTATTCTTTTTCAAACTCTTTTTTCCATTTAGATTATTACAGCGGGGAACTCCACTCAATACTCTTGTGGGAATAAGCCTCTGGCTAGATAGGTACAGCAGGCAGATTCATATTAGGGAGTCTGTGGCTTAAAGTAATGATATGAATAAAAAATATGTTTGGGAATATTAAATATAAAAATAGCAGATAAAACCATAAAAGTGAACAAAGGAATTCAAGGAAAGCTTGCAGAGCTAGAAGAGCAGGTGGCCAAGTGCAAACATCTGAGCACTGTTTACTTCTTACAGCTGCCTGTCCATAAAACACATGGAAGAGACAGCTCTTTGGAGGGTCTCCAACTGTCTTTTCGCATATCTTCTTGCAGCGGAGTTTCATATACCAGTGACACCAGTGTTCTTCACAGGTGTTCTGTTTATCTGGAATGCTTTGTCATTCATATATCTCATTTGGAAACACATCAGTTCACTAATTCAATTATTCAAAATTTTGTATTGGAGCCCCTGCTAAGTGTTTGGGACTCAAGGCTGAATTTTCCAGACTTGCATCCTGACTCCATGGAACATTCAGTGAAGTTACTTCATACCAGCAATGGAGATTCCAAAAGTTCAATATAAGCACCCCTGTGAAAATATAGTAATCTTTCAAGTCTGTTATTAAGCATGAGCAAGATATGGAGGACACTCAAGATATCTTGTTCCTTTTAAATAAAAATGATGCCATGATGTCCACTCTAAAGACAGAGATTGGCATTTGCAGATGTATGCACACCATTGGTGCATAAATGTTGCTGGTATTACTGTCTCCTGACATCCAAGAAAGGTCAGACCCTCCACATTGTTCTAGTGCTAACATAACAAAGATTGAAACTTCCAAAGACAACTCACTTGTTGCATATCCAGTCTCTAGCTGTTGTGACGAGTGTACTGAGATATAAATTGATTTTATTCATTACAATGGTTAGCAAGAATATACAGCATTCAATCCTTTTCATTATACCATATGTTTATTTTCACATTCCAGTAAGCATTGCTTAAACTTTTAGGTGATAAAATTCCAAGGATTTCATATAGCATAATTTTAATATTTTGCAAAAATATATGTAAAATCGTATCTCATGAACATGGTTGTCACTCTCTGAATAGTACACAAATTATTTTGTGACAGATACTGGACAACAATTGTCACTTTTAATAGTCCCTTTTTAGCTGTCATTGGAAGAGTGGCTAAAAGCAGTGATTTAATTAAACAGAGTGGAAATAGCTTTTCAATGTTACTTTCCATGTATATAGTTTTTTTTTTTAACATCTTGATTGGAGTATAATTGCTTTACAATGGTATGTTAGTTTCTGCTTTATAACATAGTAAGTCAGCTATACATTTACCTATATCCCCATATCTCCTCCCTCTTGCATCTCTCTCCCACCCTCCCTATCCCATTCCTCTAGGTGGTCACAAAGCACTGAGCTGATCTCCCTGTGCTGTGCGGCTGCTTCCCACTAGATATCTATTTCACATTTGGTAGTGTATATAAGTCTATGCCACTCTCTCACTTCATCCCAGCTTACCCCTGCCTTTCCCCATGTCCTCAAGTCCATTCTTTACATCTGTGTCTTTATTCCTGTCCAGCCCCTAGGTTTTTCATAACCATTTTTTTTTTTTTTTAGATTCTGTATATATGTGTTAGCATATGGTATTTGTTTTTTATCTTTCTGACTTGCTTCACTCTGTATGACAGACTCTAGGTCCATCCACCTCACTACAAATAACTCAATTTCATTTCTTTTTATTGCTGAGTAATATGCCATTGTATATATTGCCACATCTTCTTTATCCATTCATCTGGCAGTGGACAGTTAGGTTGCTTCCATGTCCTGGCTATTGTAAATAGAGCTGCAATGAACATTGTGGTACATGACTCTTTTTGAATTACGGTTTTCTCAGGGTATATACCCAGTAGTGGGATTGCTGGGTTGTATGGTACTTCTATTTTTAGTTTTTTAAGGAACCTCCATACTGTTCTTCATAGTAGCTGTATCAATTTACATTCCCACCAACAGTGCAAGAGGGTTCCCTTTTCTCCACACACTCTCCAGCATTTATTGTTTGTAGATTTTTTAATGATGGCCATTCTGACTGGTGTGAGGTGATCCCTCACTGTAGTTTTGATTTACATTTCTCTAATGATTAGTGACATTAAGCATGCTTTCATGTGTTTGTTGGCAATCTGTATACCTTCTTTGGATAAATGTCTACGTAGGTCTTCTGCCCATTTTGGGATTGGGTTGTTTGTTTTTTTGATATTGAGCTGTATGAGCTGCTTGTAAATTTTGGAGATTCATGTATTGTCAGTTGCTTAATTTGCAAATATTTTCTCCCATTCTGAGGGTTGTCTTCTTGCTTTGTTTATGGTTTCCTTTGCTGTGCAAAAGAAGTTTCATTAGGTCTCATTTGTTCATTTTTGTTTTTATTTCCATTTCTCTAAGAGGGGGGGTCAAAAAAGATCTTTCTGTGATTTATGTCATGGAGTGTTCTGCCTATGCTTTCCTCTAAGAGTTTTATATGTCTGGCCTTACATTTGGGTCTTTAATCCATTTTGAGTTTATTTTTGTGTATGGTGTTAGGGAGTGTTCTAATTTCATACTTTTACATGTAGCTGTCCAGTTTTCCCATCACCACTTATTGAAGAGGCTGTGTTTTCTCCATTGTATATTCTTGCCTCCTTTATCAAAAATACAGTGACCATACAACACGAACCAAGATGGCGGAGTAGAAGGACGTGCTCTCACTCCCTCTTGCGAGAGCACCAGAATCACAACTGGCTGCTGGACAATCATTGACAGGAAGACCCTGGACTTCACCAAGGAGGATACCCCACGTCCAAGGACAGAGGAGAAGCCACAGTGAGACGGTAGGAGGGGCGCAATCAGAGTAAAATCAAATCCCATAACTGCTGGGTGGGTGGCTCACAGACTGGCGAACACTTATACCACAGAAGTCCACCCACTGGAGTGAAGGTTCTGAGCCCCACGTCAGGCTTCCCAACCAGGGGGTCCGGCTACGGGAGGAGGAATTCCTAGAGAATCAGACTTTGAAGCCTAGTGGGAATTGATTGCAGGACTTTGACAGGACTGGGGGAAACAGAGACCCCACTCTTGCAGGGCACACACAAAGTAATGTGTGCATCGGGACCCAGGGGAAGGAGCAGTGACCCTGGGGGAGACTGAACCAGACCTACCTGCTGGTGTTGGGGGGTCTCCTGCAGAGGCGAGTGGTGGCTCTGTTTCACCGTGGGGATAAGGACACTGGCAGCAGAGGTTCTGGGAAGTTCTCCTTGGCGTGAGCCCTCCCAGAGTCTGCCATTAACCCCACCAAAGAGCACGGGTAGGCTCCAGTGTTGGGTTGCCTCAGGCAAAACAACCAACAGGGAGGGAACCCAGCCCCACCCATCAACAGTCAAGTGGATTAAGGTTTTACTGAGCTCTGACCGCCACAGCAACAAGGAGGGAACCCAGCCCCACCCATCAACAGTCAAGTGGATTAAGGTTTTACTGAGCTCTGACCGCCACAGCAACAGTCAGCTCTACCCACCACCAGAGCCTCCCATCAAGCCTCTTAGATAGCCTCAACCACCAGAGGGCAGACAACAGAAGCAAGAAAAACTACAATCCTGCAGCCTGTGGACCAAAAACCACAGTTACAGAAAGATAGAGAAGATGAAAAGGCAGAGGGCTATGTACCAGATGAAGGAACAAGAAAAAACCCCAGAAAAACAACTAAATGAAGTGGAGGTAGGCAACCTTCCAGAAAAAGAATTCAGAATAATGATAGTGAAGATGATCCAGGACCTCGGAATAAGAATGGAGGCAAAGATTGAGAAGATGCAAGAAATGATTAACAAAGACCTAGAAGAATTAAAGAACAAACAAACAGAGATGGCCAATACAATAACTGAAATGAAAACTACACTAGAAGGAATCAATAGCAGAATAACTGAGGCAGAAGAACGGATAAGTGACCTGGAAGACAGAATGGTGGAATTCACTGCTGCGGAACAGACTAAAGAAAAAAGAATGAAAAGAAATGAAGACAGCCTAAGAGACATCTGGGACAACATTAAACGCAACAACATTCGCATTATAGGGGTCCCAGAAGGAGAAGAGAGAGAGAAAGGACCAGAGAAAATATTTGAAGAGATTATAGTCGAAAACTTCCCTAACATGGGAAAGGAAATGGCCACCCAAGTCCAGGAAGCGCAGAGAGTCCCATACAGAATAAACCCAAGGAGAAACACGCCGAGACACATAGTAATCAAAGTGGCAAAAATTAAAGACAAAGAAAAATTATTGAAAGCAGCAAGGGAAAAACGACAAATAACATACAAGGGAACTCCCATAAGGTTAACAGCTGATTTCTCAGCAGAAACTCTGCAAGCCAGAAGGGAGTGGCATGATATACTTAAAGTGATGAAAGGGAAGAACCTACAACCAAGATTACTCTACCCGGCAAGGATCTCATTTAGATTTGATGGAGAAATCAAAAGCTTTACAGACAAGCAAAAGCTACGAGAATTCAGCACCACCAAACCAGCTCTACAACAAATGCTAAAGGAACTTCTCTAAGTGGGAAACACAAGAGAAGAAAAGGACCTACAAAAACAAACCCAAAACAACTAAGAAAATGGTCATAGGAACATACATATCGATAATTACCTTAAACGTGAATGGATTAAATGCCCCAACCAAAAGACATAGACTGGCTGAATGGATACAAAAACAAGACCCATATATATGCTGTCTACAAGAGACCCACTTTAGACCTAGGGACACATACAGACTGAAAGTGAGGGGATGGAAAACGATATTCCATGCAAATGGAAATCAAAAGAAAGCTGGAGTAGCTATACTCATATCCGATAAAATAGACTTTAAAATAAAGAATGTTACAAGAGACAAGGAAGGACACTACATAATGATCCAGGGATCAATCCAAGAAGAAGATATAACAATTATAAATATATATGCACCCAACATAGGAGCACCTCAATACATAAGGCAACTGCTAACAGCTATAAAAGAGGAAATCGACAGTAACACAATAATAGTGGGGGACTTTAACACTTCACTTACACCAATGGACAGATCATCCAAAATGAAAATAAATAAGGAAACAGAAGCTTTAAATGACACAATAGACCAGATAGATTTAATTGATATATATAGGACATTCCATCCAAAAACAGCAGATTACACGTTCTTCTCAAGTGCGCACGGAACATTCTCCAGGATAGATCACATCTTGGGTCACAAATCAAACCTCAGTAAATTTAAGAAAATTGAAATCATATCAAGCATCTTTTCTGACCACAACGCTATGAGATTAGAAATGAATTACAGGGAAAAAAACGTAAAAAAGACAAACACATGGAGGCTAAACAATACGTTACTAAATAACCAAGAGATCACTGAAGAAATCAAAGAGGAAATAAAAAAATACCTAGAGACAAATGACAATGAAAACACGACGACCCAAAACCTATGGGATGCAGCAAAAGCGGTTCTAAGAGGGAAGTTTATAGCTATACAAGCCTACCTAAAGAAACAAGAAAAATCTCAAGTAAACAATCTAACCTTACACCTAAAGAAACTAGAGAAAGAAGAACAAACAAAACCCAAAGTTAGCAGAAGGAAAGAAATCATAAAGATCAGAGCAGAAATAAATGAAATAGAAACAAAGAAAACAATAGCAAAGATCAATAAAACTAAAAGTTGGTTCTTTGAGAAGATAAACAAAATTGATAAGCCATTAGCGAGACTCATCAAGAAAAAGAGGGAGAGGACTCAAATCAATAAAATCAGAAATGAAAAAGGAGAAATTACAACAGACACCGCAGAAATACAAAGCATCCTAAGAGACTACTACAAGCAACTTTATGCCAATAAAATGGACAACCTGGAAGAAATGGACAAATTCTTAGAAAGGTATAACCTTCCAAGACTGAATCAGGAAGAAATAGAAAATATGAACAGACCAATCACAAGTAATGAAATTGAAACTGTGATTAAAAATCTTCCAACAAACAAAAGTCCAGGACCAGATGGCTTCACAGGTGAATTCTATCAAACATTTAGAGAAGAGCTAACACCCATCCTTCTCAAACTCTTCCAAAAAATTGCAGAGGAAGGAACACTCCCAAACTCATTCTATGAGGCCACCATCACCCTGATACCAAAACCAGACAAAGACACTACAAAAAAAGAAAATTACAGACCAATATCACTGATGAATATAGATGCAAAAATCCTCAACAAAATACTAGCAAACAGAATCCAACAACACATTAAAAGGATCATACACCACGATCAAGTGGGATTTATCCCAGGGATGCAAGGATTCTTCAATATACGCAAATCAATCAATGTGATACACCATATTAACAAATTGAAGAATAAAAACCATATGATCATCTCAATAGATGCAGAAAAAGCTTTTGACAAAATTCAACACCCATTTATGATAAAAACTCTCCAGAAAGTGGGCATAGAGGGAACCTACCTCAACATAATAAAGGCCATATATGACAAACCCACAGCAAACATCATTCTCAATGGTGAAAAACTGAAAGCATTTCCTCTAAGATCAGGAACGAGACAAGGATGTCCACTCTCACCACTATTATTCAACATAGTTCTGGAAGTCCTAGCCACGGCAATCAGAGAAGAAAAAGAAATAAAAGGAATACAAATTGGAAAAGAAGAAGTAAAACTGTCACTGTTTGCGGATGACATGATACTATACATAGAGAATCCTAAAACTGCCACCAGAAAACTGCTAGAGCTAATTAATGAATATGGTAAAGTTGCAGGATACAAAATTAATGCACAGAAATCTCTTGCATTCCTATACACTAATGATGAAAAATCTGAAAGAGAAATTATGGAAACACTCCCATTTACCATTGCAACAAAAAGAATAAAATACTTAGGAATAAACCTACCTAGGGGGACAAAAGACCTGTATGCAGAAAACTATAAGACACTGATGAAAGAAATTAAAGATGATACCAACAGATGGAGAGATATACCATGTTCTTGGATTGGAAGAATCAACATTGTGAAAATGAGTATACTACCCAAAGCAATCTACAGATTCAATGCAATCCCTATCAAATTACCAATGGCATTTTTTACGGAGCTAGAACAAATCATCTTAAAATTTGTATGGAGACACAAAAGACCCCGAATAGCCAAAGCAGTCTTGAGGCAAAAAAATGGAGCTGGAGGAATCAGACTCCCTGACTTCAGACTCTACTACAAAGCTACAGTAATCAAGACAATATGGTACTGGCACAAAAACAGAAACATAGATCAATGGAACAAGATAGAAAGCCCAGAGATTAACCCACGCACCTATGGTCAACTAATCTATGACAAAGGAGGCAAAGATATACAATGGAGAAAAGACAGTCTCTTCAATAAGTGGTGCTGGGAAAACTGGACAGCTACATGTAAAAGAATGAAATTAGAATACTCCCTAACACCATACACAAAAATAAACTCAAAATGGATTAGAGACCTAAATATAAGACTGGACACTATAAAACTCTTAGAGGAAAACATAGGAAGAACACTCTTTGACATAAATCACAGCAAGATCTTTTTTGATCCACCTCCTAGAGTAATGGAAATAAAAACAAAAATAAACAAGTGGGACCTAATGAAACTTCAAAGCTTTTGCACAGCAAAGGAAACCATAAACAAGACGAAAAGACAACCCTCAGAATGGGAGAAAATATTTGCAAATGAATCAACGGACAAAGGATTAATCTCCAAAATATATAAACAGCTCATTCAGCTCAATATCAAAGAAACAAACACCCCAATCCAAAAATGGGCAGAAGACCTAAATAGACATTTCTCCAAAGAAGACATACAGACGGCCACGAAGCACATGAAAAGATGCTCAACATCACTAATTATTAGAGAAATGCAAATCAAAACTACAATGAGGTATCACCTCACTCCTGTTAGAATGGGCATCATCAGAAAATCTACAAACAACAAATGCTGGAGAGGGTGTGGAGAAAAGGGAACCCTCCTGCACTGTTGGTGGGAATGTAAATTGATACAGCCACTATGGAGAACAATATGGAGGTTCCTTAAAAAACTAAAAATAGAAGTACCATATGACCCAGCAATCCCACTACTGGGCATATACCCAGAGAAAACCATAATTCAAAAAGACACATGCACCCGAATGTTCATTGCAGCACTATTTACAATAGCCAGGTCATGGAAGCAACCTAAATGCCCATCAGCAGACGAATGGATAAAGAAGATGTGGTACATATATACAATGGAATATTACTCAGCCATAAAAAGGAACGAAATTGAGTCATTTGTTGAGACGTGGATGGATTTAGAGACTGTCATACAGAGTGAAGTAAGTCAGAAAGAGAAAAACAAATATCGTATATTAATGCATGTATGTGGAACCTAGAAAAATGGTACAGATGAGCCAGTTTGCAGGGCAGAAGTTGAGACACAGATGTAGAGAATGGACATATGGACACCAAGGGGGAAAACTGCGGTGAGGTGGGGATGGTGGTGTGCTGAATTGGGCGATTGGGATTGACATGTATATACACTGATGTGTATAAAATTGATGCCTAATAAGAACCTGCAGTATAAAAAAAAAAACAAACAAAACAACTAATACTAAACTTTCATTGGGTTATTTGTATGGAAATATGTTAATATAAATGTTTCAGACATTACATGAAATTTCTAAAAATCTTATATTTGTATTTGTATGGAAATATGTATGGAAATATGTTAATATAAATGTTTCAGACATTACATGAAATTTCTAAAAATCTTATATGTTCTGGTATAATGTTATAAGTCATAATCCTAGTTATTACTTTAAAATGTATATCTCAGAAATAACTAATTTTCTTGTCAACTGCATTATTATGAACTTTCATCAAATCTTTAACCGTGGTCATTTTTAAGTCTTTTGTCATTTACAGACAGTTCTGGATGTACTCTGATGATTTTGCAAATATGTTCCTATAAAAGGGTTTCATCTTCAAGAAATTCATGGAAAAGACTCTGACAAGTACAGGTTTCTGGTAACTGACTGTACTGCTGAACTGAATGAATAAGCATTTTCAGAACTCTAATGAAAAACTGATGAACTCATAAAAGTGCTAACAAAAGATCAAGATGAAAAAGAAAATTAATTACATGGGACTGAGTGAACTGAGGAGGATGAGTATAATTTTTGTGACTTTCTGACTGAATTTAAAAAAAAAAAAAATCCCACAAGGACTCAGAGGCAAAGAATATACAAATCAATTTTCACTGCAAAGTAAAGGAGCTGTTACAGTGGAGGATTACTGGACTGAATGTCAATATTATGACATAGTATGAGTGTGTTTCATGTTTGGTAATTGCAATCATTGTTGCTTTTGTTGTGGTCATCCATGTACAATGCTTGGTGTCAGTCTATTTATCTCTTGTAAAAATAAAATACAGTGTGTGTGTGTGAAAAAAAAAAAAAATAAAAAAAATAAAAAAAAATAAAAAAAATAAAAAAAAAAAAAAAAAAAAAAAAAAAAAATACAGTGACCATATATGCATGGGTTTATCTCTGGGATTTCTATCCTGTTCCATTGATCTATATTTCTGTTTTTGTGCCAGTCCCATACTGTCTTGATTACTGTATCTTTGAAGTATAGTCTGAAGTCAGGGAGCCTGCTTCCTCCAAATCCGTTTTTCTTTCTCAAGATTGCTTTGGCTATTGAGGGTCTCTTTTTTTTCCCATACAAATGGTGACATTTTTTGTTCTACTTCTGTGAAAAATGCCATTGGTAGCTTGATAGGGATTGCATTGAATCTGTAGATTGTGTCAGGTAGTATAGTTATTTTCACAATGTTGAATTCTTCCATTCCAAGAACATGATCTACCTCTACATTTATCTGTAACATCTTTAATTTCTTTCATCAGTGTCTTATAGTTTTCCGCATACAGATCTTTTGTGCCCTTAGTTAGGTTTATTCCTAGGTATTTTATTCTTTTTGTTGCAATGGTAAATGGGAGTGTTTCCTTAATTTCTGTTTCAGGTTTTTCATCATCAGTGTGTAGGAATTCAAGAGATTTCTGTGCATTAATTTTGTATCCTGCTACTTGACCAAATTCATTGATTAGCTCTAGTAGTTTTCTGGTAGTGTCTTTAGGATTCTCTATGTATAGTACCATGTCATCTGCAAGCAGTGACAGCTTTACTTGTTCTTTTCTGATTTGGATTCCTTTTATTTCTTTTTCTTCTATGATTGCTGTGGCTAAAACTTCCAAAACTATGTTGAGTAATAGTGGTGAGAGTGGGCAACCTTGTCTTGTTCCTGATCTTAGTGGAAATGGTTTCAGTTTTTCACCACTGAGAATGATGTTGGCTGTGGGTTTGTCATACATGGCCTTTATTATGTTGAGGAAAGTTCCCTCTATACCTACTTTTTGGAGGGTTTTTATCCTAAATGCGTGTTGGATTTGTCTAAAGATTTTTCTGCATCTATTGAGATGATCATATTGTTTTTCTCTTTCAGTTTGTTAATATGGTTTATCACATTGATTGATTTGCATATATTGGAGAATCCTTGCATTCCTGGAATAAAACCCACTTGATCATGGTGTATGATCCTTTTAATGTGCTGTTGGATTTTGTTTGCTAGTATTTTGTTGAGGATTTTTGAATCTATGTTCATCAGTGATATTGGCCCGTAGTTTTCTTTCTTTGTGACGTATTTGTCTGGTTTTGGTATCAGGGTGATTGTGGTCTCGTAGAATGAGTTTGGGAGTGTTGCTCCCTCTGCTATATTTTGGAAGACTTTGTGAAGAATAGGTGTTAGCTCTTCTCTAAATGTTTGATAGAATTCGCCTGTGAAGCCATCTGGTCCTGGGCTTTTGTTTGTTGGAAGATTTTTAATCATAGTCTCAATTTCAGTCCTTGTGATTGATCTGTTTATATTTTCTATTTCTTCCTGGTTCAGTCTTGGAAGGTTGTGCTTTCCTAAAACTTTGTCCATTTCTTCCAGGTTCTTGTATATATTTTTAACTTCTAGTAAGCCATTGAGCTTTGGCACTAACCTTTACTATTTCCATTATTTAAAATGGAAACAGAGATTGGGTGCTTGGTTTTTTTATATAAGCTAGTCATATTTCATCAAGCTCCCAAACATTTCTAGATTTTATACTGAAAAGGCTCTGTTTTACAATCATTATTGCACCACATGATATTACTATAAAATAAAGTACAGAATATTAGACAAAATGAATATTCTAAGCATATTTTTAAAAAAGATTCATTCACTAGAGACAAATCGATGAAAAGATTATTTAAACTCAGGCCTATATAACTATAAAAGTGCCAAGAATGTCAAAAAAAAAACAAAACAAAAACACCCCACATATTGTCTTATTCCTTAAGAGAATAAAGTGATAATGGTTAAAAATATATATTTTTTACATTTATATATCTTGAGTCATAGAGCCTGTTAGAGAAAACCTACCTTGACAGTGTGATGGACAAGATCCTATTTTCCAATTCAAATATCTCTTATTCACACATAACATTTTTCTATTTTAAAGATTTAACAATATCACTGCAAAACAGGGCAGCTAAAAGTGGTCAAGTTTTAATACCACCGCCTTTGCCACATGTAAGCATGGCTACATGAACATCTCTATTGGTGTACCTTTTCTTTTTTTTTTTAAAGAGGCCTTTTTTTTTTTAATTAATTTATTTATTATTTATGGTTGTGTTGGGCCTTTCATTTCTGTGCGAGGGCTTTCTCTAGTTGCGGCAAGTGGGGGCCTCTCTTCATCGCGGTGCGCGCGCCTCTCATTATTGCGGCCTCTCTTGTTGCGGAGCACAGGCTCCAGACGCGCAGGCTCAGTAATTGTGGCTCACGGGCCCAGTTGCTCCGTGGCATGTGGGATCTTCCCAGACCAGGGCTCGAACCCGTGTCCCCTGCATTGGCAGGCAGATTCTCAACCACTGCGCCACCAGGGAAGCCCCTATTGGTGTACCTTTTCTGATGCAAATTTTATTTCCATATGACCAATACTCTATCAACCCCCAGAGAAACATTTCCAGTGGGGATAATGGATACAAAATGAAAATCAGGCACCACTGTATTCGTATCATTTCTCCTTTTTTTTGGGAAAATGTGTTACCATCCTTCAGCATTTGAAATTTAATTCCTTCAGCTCCATACTGGCTTCAGGTTGAAGGCCTTGGCAAGGCCTGCCAGGATCTCCTCAGTCACCCCCATGGTACCCTGGGGCCTGAGTCAGGGCGAATGTGGAGTAGAACATCTGAAACACAGCCAGGACCAACCCGAATGTATGAGTTATAAGTCTAACTTTGGAAAAGGAAAATTACATTTGTTCAATCCCACTTTATTGCCAACAGCAATGTACTAAATACTTTATTTTGCATTACTATTTGTACTATTTGTATTTGCGTTTGTACTATATGTGGAACGTCTATTATTTGTCCATCTTGTGGATGAGAAAACTGAGGTGAGATGTTTAGAAGCACATACAAAAACTTACAGATGTTGTAAAGTGGGGCTAGAATTTAATTTCAGCTTGTGAGCTTCTTCTAATAGATGAGAAATGACAAACTTTGGTTATCATCTCCCCAGGGAGATGCATAATTTATTCATTCATTCACAAGTGTCTATTTATTCTATGACAATTTTAGAGCACTCACTATGTATCAGGTTGTGTTCATTATGTATCTAGGCTATGGGAACACAGTGTGAACTAAAAGAAGTCCCTGCCATCACAGAACTAATATTCTAGTAAAGAAAGTGAGCAATAGACTGATAAATGAATAATTATATGGTCCAACTGTTGGAGATAAGTGATATATAAATGGCAAAATAAGGAATCAGAGAATATTGATTCGACCCTTGCTTAACCAACTAGTTAAGTTAGATTGTGAAAGAAAGGCATCTCTGTAGGGGTGGTGATTGAGAAAACACATGACCAAATGAAGGACCTACCCAGGAAGCTATTCGGGGAGTTATATTTCAGGTAAAGAATCCGGCTAGCACAAAAGTCCTTAAGTGAGAATGAAGTTGGTGTATTCCAGTAACACTCCCTGGAGAAGAAGTGGGCAAGGAAACATGAGGTAAGAAAGACATTAGATAAGAAAGCGTCCTGGGGAATTGATGGTCCATATCAGAGACTTCAAATTTCCATTTAAGCATGACTGGGAAATAATAAGAGTTTAGAGCAATAAAGAGACATGACATAATAAATATGCTAAATATATGTGATCTGGCTGCTGTGTGGTAAACAGATTGTAAGGGATGGAAGAAAAATTAGGGAAACAATTTTGGTAATCATGAAGATGGTGAGAAATTATTGGAGTTGTGATTATTTTTTTTCATGTAGAAGCAATGGACTTGCTGATGGATTGAATCACAGTGGAGTGGATTGAAAGAAACTTTTCTCAGGCATAAGATGATGGTGTCTTGACCGAGGGTGGTTTTCAAGTTAGTGGTAGTCAGTAACAAATCACCACAAGACCTACTAGTGTGAAACAATCATTTATTATGCTCATGAATTCCATGGGCCAGAAATCCCAGCAGAACACAAGACAGTAGGCTTGTTCCTCCTCACAGTGTTTAGAAACGACCTCAGCTGGAAGACCAGAAGGCTGGCAATTGGAGGCAGAGATTGATTCTAAACTGACTGAGGTTAAAATTAATGCCTAATCTAAATATAAAATGATTTTTATTATATTTCATTAGTGATGGAGCTTTTACTTCACTTTGCTTCAAGTATTGGACTTTGTGAAAATATACAAAAGATTGCCTCTAACTTGGAAGTATCAGACATGGAAAATAAAGCTCATTGCAGAACTGCTGCTTGAATATCTGTGTTAAACACTGTTACAAAATCTTTGCAGCTAAGAATAATTATTAGTTTCTTACCCTCAGAGTGAAGGTATATAAGTGGACAATTCCAAGTTACCCATCCATTGGTTAATTGAGATAAACTGACTGAGGCCATTGGATATGATGGGTTCATATATTTCATATTACACACTAGTGATTTTTAGGAGTGCATGTTTGTTTGCCAACCGAGATACCAAGATAGAAACATGCCTCTTATTTAACGTCCCCACCATCGTATACAATCACAGTCAATCCATTCTTCCATCACCTGCCCTTTTGTGCAGTTAGTAAGTTCCATCAACTGTATCTCTTAAATATATCTCAAAAATGTCCCTCCATTCCATATTCAAGGCCCTGCCTTAGATCAGGATTATAGTGCAAAATCCTCCAAACTATCTTCTATATTGGCCCCCTGAATCCCTCCTTCTTATACATAGCTGTTAGCGTAAGCAATCTACATTGTCGATCATGCCATATATACAGCAATGATTAACAGGGAAAACTTAAATTATTTATACGATGGTGAATTATGCTTTTTAGGATCCATCCATGAAGTAGATAGTGACCAGATGTTACTCTAGTCTAAATAGAATTCCAACTTTAAGTTAAAAGATTTTGGTCATTGGAGCCACCACTATTTGGCTTGAAAATGTCAAAGTAACTTTTCTTAGTGCTATAACAGTGAGTGATAGTTGACCTAAACTTGCATATATGTTTAAAAAATTGTCATTCTTCAATACAAATATTTTCATATCCTGACTTAGGCTTTTATTTAATTTAAAGATTTTGTTAAGTTTTCATAATCCATATATAATAGCTTAAATGAAACAATTCAATTCTCAAGTTATTTTTTAAAGTATGCTTTAAAACCTGTGAGACTTCAGTCTTGACTTCTGCATTTGGCTGTCACCTTTACAGTCCTTTCTCACAGTTTAATAGTATACATATGGTTCCTTACCTTTGGGATTATTTTGAACTGCCACTGTTTTTGAAGTTCTCTATTTTTAAAAGATGCCTTAAGTCACAGAGTTTATATAATTATACAGAACCTTCTGATTAGAGATTAACTGAACATAGCAATGGCAAAGCCAATTAAAAGATTGCAGTATCCAGGAAACAACTATGCCATTTTTATTTTTATTTTGAATTTTAAGGCAGAATACTTTAAATAATTATGTGGCAGTAACATATATTGTCCTTCGTGAGACCTTGACTGGAAACGTTAATAAAACACTCCTATCTACAAGCAGTTAGTTGCTGCAGAAAGACAGATATTCTTACCAACAAAAGGAACATTCATTTCCCAAAACTACATATAAATATTTTACACAGTTACCTAATTTTCTTAAAGTTTAAATTGATTGTATATAGTTCATGTGTTTTTTCTGTATCTGAAACCTGCAGAACTCTTTAATGAAACCTTGCTGAAGCCTCCGTCGATAAATCCAACTTGATGTACGGTACAGCAGTGCCCCCTAGAGCCAGACAGCTTTACAAATTAACCTTTTCCAGCAGTCTTGATTAGGACTTCAGAAGCAGTGATTAATGTTCGCAGGTTTGTTTCCTGTAATCTAGAGAATAATGCTGTGATAACCAGAGAACATATTCATAGTTCGAAGGGCTTGATTTTATTTAAAACGCCTATCTATCGCTCTATTGTACAATGTTGTGTTATGAACTTACAGAGTTTTCCTTTAAGCATATCATTCCGATTTTTCTTCATTCCCAGTTATGAAGTCACACATCGACAAGGTTGACTTAAATGGTCTTAAGCACTATTATATTTTTTATAATATGTTAGAAATGTCTTGCAAATAGCCTGTTCCAGAAGTCATAAGGATAAGAGAAATTTTAAACTGGAAAATACCCTAGAGATCATCCAAGCAAACAAGCTCACTTCTTCATCTGGGTGAGGATAAGTCACCTGCTTGCAGTTGCACAATCTGGTACAAAACAATCCAAAGCAGGATATTCGTGCACAGGATGTCACTAGCTAAAACGCTGATGCCAATATGGCACTTGATAATACATTCATTTACATCATTAATGATATATATCTTCCTAATTTCTTGAGTATTTTTCACTGTTTAAGAATAAGCCCTTACAACATCTACCAACAGGTGCAGGTACATCATTTAGAATAAAGTGCAATTGACAGATGAGAGAGAAACAGTGTGATTAATATAACTTCTAGAAGTTAGAAGAATGTCATAATTGCGGGAAAAACTAAATCTTTTCTTTGTCTGCATCCTGCTTTCTCCAGTGGATCATGCCCTAGTTTCTAGAGCCCCAAAGAAATAAAGAATCAAAGCAAGTAAGTGATTAAATCCAGGCCCAAGTAGCTTCAATTATTTAATCTGATACAGTTGTAAAACATGAACTATATTTGATATATGTAAGTCTTCAGACCTTGATATAGGAATACAAACCACTTAGATTGTAGAGAAAGCAAGAAAGAAGAGAAGAAAGTGAGGGAGACAAAATGGACAAAAAATGAAAAAGGAACATCATGCCCCTTGGCGGCTGGGGTGGAGGGAAGAGTGTGAATCTAAGAAAGAACTCAGTGCTGCTCCTTCAGAATTAATAATTTCCCAAGGAGTAAACAACTGCCCATCCCTCTTGGTCCTGCTTGTAAATACAGCACTGCATCCCTGTCTGTAAGAAACGCTGCTGGGAGCCAGGTCCCTGCTGTGCCCCCCTCCCCCTGGCCTGCACCTGCCTTGCCCTCTGTGCAGAGAGGGGTCTCAGAGACAGGGGAGAGTGGGGAGCAGTTGGAATAAGTAGGAGCTTGGTAGTGTTCACATGGATGGCCTTTTCCCCTCAACTCTGACTATACATTTTCTGTTAGGGAAAAACAAAAAAAGATATCTATTTGTTTTGGCTTCAGGCTGATGTAAGCTTCACGCTTTTGTTAAAATGCTATCTTTTCCCCTTGGGATTCAGCAGTGTATATATGGCAAATATTCTTTCAGAGCAAAACCAGCAGATTTTTTTCACAAAATCATCTCAAATCATCAACATTTCTTTTTATTTAGTGTGTTTTATTAAAGCAAAAGCTAATATATGTATGTGAAGTTCTTGATACTGTTGTATAATTTTTTAATTTTTGATTTTACTGAAACAAAAAATATGAAGTTTTAAGTTTAAGTTAATAGGAGAATTAAAAAGCAAGCATAATTGGTTGGAAGATGGCAACAGATTGTTAGAAGCTCGTTTTTGTGATAGTGAAGATTTGTTAGTAAAAGATTTTAGCCAGCTTTACTAAACCTTCTGACAGTGTTGAAAGCAGGGCACTATTAAAAATAAAACTAAAAGAAAGAAATCAGGGCATAACCTTTTGATATACAAATCATCAAGAATAATTTGAACTTTTAGGCAGTGAAATATTTTAATAATGTATCATTTCTGGTTTCTAAATTACAGTAAACAAACAATTTCATTGTTTTCCTTGGGTTGGACTTAACAAGGTTTCTTATTAAAATGAAGAGGTCCCAAGAGTCTAAAACTCCTAAATTCTATTGTTTTACATAAAATTAGAAAGCAGAATGACAATTGTCATATACTTCAGATCTTATAATGAACGTTTTTTCCAATAAGAATGAATAATTTAATTGTTAAAAAGCTTCTTAGAAGCATTTGATTGAAAGACTTTTTACTAATATATGGTCTCAGTCATATTCCAACAAATATAAAACAATACAAATGTATGCACTTGCGAGTGTAACACACAGAAGGTGACATTCAGGACTTGGTGGGGAACTTGGCAGTTGAATAGCTAAATATTCCACCAAATTCAAACAATGCTCTCTAAAGAATCTTTGACAGGTGGTCATCCAGGCACTGCATAAAGATTTGATGTGAATTTTACTACCTGATAAGGGAGACAATTACATGTTTCAACTGTTATAAAAGCTATAATGTTATTATGCTGAAATCAACTACAGCTTCTCTGATTTAGTAATTGTTTTCTACATACCAGCCTTTCAATTTCTTAAGGTTAAACCTGTACTAAACATTTTCAAGCCAAATATCAACAGTTCCCATTCTTTTTTTTTTTTTTTTAAAGGGATGGTAAGATATCCATTTTATTTTTTTATTTTTTATTTTTTTTAATTAATTAATTTTTTATTTTATGGCTGTGTTGGGTCTTCGTTTCTATGCGAGGGCTTTCTCTAGTTGTGGCAAGCGGGGACCACTCTTCATCACGATGCGCGGGCCTCTCACTATCGCGGCCTCTCTTTGTTGCGGAGCACAGGCTCCAGATGCGCAGGCTCAGTAATTGTGGCTCACAGGCCCAGTTGCTCCGCGGCATGTGGGATCTTCCCAGACCAGGGCTCGAACCCGTGTGCCCTGCATTGGCAGGCAGATTCTCAACCACTGCGCCACCAGGGAAGCCCCCCCCATTCTTAAATTATATGATTTCTGGATGTTCTATCCTTTTTTTCCCTCTAGACTTAATGTAGATCACCATTTATTAATTAGTTCTGGCCTCCAGAGCAAAACTTTTTCAAATGTGATCTGAAAAATAGGGGTTAGAGTGGAGGCTGTTTGCTCAGAATTCAGTCTGAGATTGCATTAGAATGTTCAAGTCTATCCAGATGCTTTGTCCATTCTCCTTGATTATTCCAGTATTTAGATATTTATATCTGCAAGTTGTATAAAGTGCCAGAGTTGACTGGCACTTTAACTCTGTTTTATGGTGTGTGGAATAAACTTTTCATTGCAAATCATCCTCCTTGAAGTTAAAAGCTGTAGAATCTTTTCTTTCTAGGATCAATTAATGTTGCCTCATCTACCCAGTCACTAGGGCCAGCCCTCCCACCTCTTTCTCTTTATGTAGAAAATAAAGCCTGTCACACTATAAAGAGTTTACAAATGTCAGCTTTTTCTGTGTTTTCATCTTAGAGGTTTATGTGACATTAGCGTGCATGCCCTTTGTGATTAATTCTTCTTTGTGTAGTCAAATTAATTTTCTCATTGTGGTCATTTGAAAGTGGGTGCTCAGACTGTTTGGACATTCATATAAATGACACTAAAAATGTATTGAGGATGATGTGTTTGACACTCCTGTGGACTTGCAATAAGGGGTTCCATAAAGCTATTTCTGAAAATCCCATGGTTTTTATTTGGGGGACAGGCTTTAGGAGAGAGTCCGTGTTCAGTTCAGTACATGAATGAGTCTCACAAGTCCTCAATGCTCTATCTGTGAACAAGATGAATTTGGAGGATTGCTATGGCAGGTATTAAGAGGTGTTAACCACAGTCATAGAAATATCTCAGAAATGCTACCATAGAATTATTGTCTTGCTTTACATAGATCGTGAGAAAAACTGCCTCAATACATTGGTTGTCGTATGTTTCCATAAGTACTAATTTTTTATTTGATTTATGGAATTGTTTGACATTTTGCAGAATATTTTCAAAGTTAATTCTCATTTTAGAATAGTTAATAATCACTCCATTCTTGTGAAAATTATAGGACCAAACCTAGACTACTGAGGTCAGGTCTTGTTTTTCTGTCTTCCTACTTTGTATGGTAAGGAAAGATTCTACTTCACACACGAATTTTGTTTTAGTACTTCAAGTCTTTGAATCGTGTATAATCACACATATGCTTTTGCCATTACTGAGCTTTTTGAAATCTGCTTTGTTGCATGCCCAGCATTCTTCCCTTTCATTTTATTTATATTAGGATCATAATGTGGCACCTTCAGTCTGAATATTCTCATGATTTCTCATTCAGTGAACTCTTCTCCTTCATGGCTCCAATTTAAGACCAGAGTAGAAATTCCCCCCATTGCTCTTGGATTTATTTAATAATTAAAAATAATTATAAAATTTAGGTTGAATTAAGCTTGATTTTTTGCATAAACTTAAGTTTGAACCGTGGTGGAACTGATTTTTATGGTAAAATTGGAATTAATGGGCAAAGTTGAGGAAAATGGTAATAAAAAAGTCAATTTATGACTATTTTATGCAGGAAAATGGTAAAGGGTGAGGATGCCTTTTCAAAAATATAATCAGCCTATATCTAATTACAGAAAGGGTACAGAAAGTTTGTACCCTTTCAAGGGTACAAAATTTTATTGGTTGGATGTTTAGTTAAGTATTTTTATAAACTTAACACTTATCCAACAATAAATCTCCAGCCTAGTAGTCAAACTATCAAGCACAAAGTCAACACAAAACAAGTTCAAGGTGTATCTAAGGACCAGAGCTAACGTTAAAATATTCAGAAGGAAAGAAAAAATCTTTATCCTGATTATGCGAAGACTATAAAGGCATTTTCAAGGTCAGTGTTGTATTACAGAGATAAGAAGCTACAGTTCATTAAAAATTAACAGTAATGCAATTGAAATGTATCTATTAAAGCAATATGCTTTAAAATGAGAATGATAAATGTATATTTGTAGTTGGCTCTGATTCTACAAACTGTAGACTATTGAGAATAGAGATTGAAAGTTCCTTCCAACCAAATGAAAACGTCCAAGTCGAGATGTCATTAAATACAGATTTATCCACATCCCACCGTCCAGAAATTTAAGAAATTAAACATAAATAAAGTGATAAAAAGAAAACCCCATCAGAATTTAAAATATGGATTAGCACCAATTGCTTATTACTCATTTCAAAGAATATATGCAGATGTAATTTGGACTAAATCAGAAAAGAATTCTTCCTGTTGGCGTATATTTGTACTTTTCCCAAAGGAAATGTGGAATTAAGGCAAATAGAGAGAGTTATGGAAAATCCCACCACTAGCAACCAGACTGGAAGGGCAAATGTTATAGGTGTGACCAGGTTGCCAGACAGATGGTGAATGCTTGATGGGATGTTTTGCAAGATCAGTAGCTGGTTAAGGTTGGGGATGCAAAACTGAAAGAAAACAGCAGAGATTATGTCTACTACTCTTAGTTGCCCTCTTGTCTCAGCTTCCAATTATCAAATATTCTCAACTAGACATATACTTATTCAATTATTTCTTTATTGATTCAGTCAACAAATAAGGATTGAGCACATGTAATGGCAGACACTGTGCTCAGCCCACTTGATATGCTGCATATGTATAGCATGATGTACCCCAGGGGTATGATCAAGCTGGGTCTACACTCCATGCAGACAGCAAAACCTAACAATGAAGACCATGCACTAGCATCATGAAATAACCAGGGTTGGGAACTTGCTTTATACAGAATGATCAGCAATGTTTCCTTTTAGCTGGGATTTTGAGCTGAAATCTGTCTAAAGAAAAGGATATTTATTCCTTCTGAAATGAAAGAAAAGCTTGTACAAAAAACTTGATGTGATCAAACTTGGAAAATTTGAAGTTCAGAAAGAAGACTAGTGCAGACAGCACATAGTACGTGAGTGGGGGTGGGCATAACAGAGTGAGTATGCAGGGCCAGATCACATAGACCCTGGCAGATAATATCTGCAGACAGTCTTTTAAGCAGAGGAACCATTTTCTGACACATTTATTTTAAATCACTGGACATGAGCGGAAACGTTGTGATCTGGAAGGGAGAGGTCTGGAAGCAGAAGTAAATTGTGAGAACATCAGAGAGGAAGCTGCTGCAGCCAGTGCCTGAAACCCAGTCAAAGTGTCTTCACAAATGGAAATATCCTGAACACCCTGCCCCCCGCCCCAACCCCCAGCCAAAAAAAAAAAAGGCACAAAGACTTTACGGTTTAACAACTTGACATTATATATAGATGACTGTAGTTGGAAGAGAAGAAATACATTGAATTCTGAAGTCCACTTTCCCATCAGGAAAAGGCATTTTTCAAATTGTTCAATGCCTCCTTGCTTTCAGCAAAAATAGAAGGTATGCAAATACAGTTTTCCAGCTGCAAAGGCCAGTGGCCGTAGCTCAGCTCATCTAGACTAAGAAAAATGAAAAAGACACTGGAAATATAATTTAGTATCTGCTAGATGTTCAGTATTTAAGGGAAGAATTTAGTAGTGCCCATGAAAGAAAAAGGGGCTTTAATTAAAACATGCCCACATAAGTTCAGGAAAATAAAACTCAGAAGAGCCAAGACCTTACAAGATGAATAAATTAAAAAATAAAATCTACACAAGCCTATACAAAACTCTACAGGGGGAAAAACAGAAAACACATAGTCACTCAAGGAGAGCTTTAGAAGAAAAGGGAGGGCTGGCCACATTGAGGACAGACCCAAGAAAGATAAGATTTCAGATAACTACTTTGAACTAACCCACAATGGAGTTAAAGGAAATGTGTCATTTATGAGAAATAAAAGGATGAGGTAAGACAACAGAATTTAAAATTAAATTATAATAACAGTGTGACTATCTCAATAGATACTAAAGGCATTCAATAAAATTAAACATCTAACTATGATATTTATTCAAGTTTCGCTTTTTGGAATTTTCTTTTTCAAATAATATTTTCAATTCAAGGTTTTTTGAATCTGGGGATGTGAACCCACAGATATAGAGGGACAACTGGTATTATAAAAATACACATAAGTGTTGTAAATAAGTATATAATAAATAAGAAAAAATATGTAACATGTAAGAAGAAAGTTACAAAACTTTATTTAAATACATTAAAGAATATAAGAGGATATTATGTTCTTGAATGGGGTATTTAATATAATAAAAATGTCTCTTCTCCTCCAAATTTAAATATACATAATAATAATAATAATATGCTTATCATTACATACATATTCAATACAATTCCAGTCAAATCTTAGTGGATTTCTATTTATTTCAGAGAAGAAAAGCAAACAGAGTGAATTGCTCTTCTAGGTAAGAAAACTTATTACAAAACTTACAGTAATGAGGAATGCACAGTATCATGTATAGTGTTAGTACAGGAATAGCAACAGAGAACAATGGAAAAATAGATGGGCATGATCTGCTAAGTGATGCCGACAAAACTGATTATCCTAGTGTTAGCGGAAGAGGGTCCGGAGACCACTCCTTCCATGGGCCTCGGTTCTTGGTAAGGATGCAAAGAAGAATCTGAGATCTTATTCGTTTATCTTATCCGTTTAAACAAGAGAGTTTATTGAAGATGGGGAGAGAAGATAGAGAACACCTCAAAAGAGGTGGGCCAGGCCAAGGAAGGCAGTGGCCCAGGAGGGCTGAGGTGTAGAGTTTTTAAGACAAGGTTTTTGCACAATCCAGGAGGTCATTGATTGACAGTCTTAATTGACAGCTACAGGTTATATAACAAGAGGCTCTGCTGTGCATGTCTGTCCCATAATGCAGTCTGTTATGATTAGATGTATGTATTCATAGAATATTTATGAATGTTTAATGAGCCCAATGGCCACCAAAAGTTATCTAAGGACATGATAGTGTGAGGTGTGTGCACGTGCCAGAGTGGGGAGAGTCCCTCCAGCCGACCAGTGGGGAATTTTTCCGGTCCCCAAACCATTCTGGAATACTGACGGGGGAGTGTTTGGGGCAGCATTGGCAAATAGCTTGGCGGGATTAGGCGGCTATTGGACGTTCAGCCGACAGGGCTGCCTCTTGATGCTCATGGCTAACTTCCTGCCTCACAGTAGTAAGAAAAAAGCCTACAAAATTTGATTTCACTGTACACAAAAATCAATTCTAGTTGAATTAAATTGTTAAGAAAAGTAAAATTTTAAAGTTTACGGAATACATATAGTAGTCTCTCTATCACTTCAGGGAAAGGTAGGCAAACATTTAAAGCTTTAGAAGTATACACAGGCAGACCTCATTTTATTATGCTTCACTTATCACGTTTCACAGGTACTGCATTTTTTTCTTATTTCAACTTGAGAGTTTGTGGCAACCCTGCATCGAGCAGGTCTATTGGCGCCATTTTTCAACTGCATTATCTTTTAATTAAGGTGTGTACATTGTTTTTTTTTTTTTTAGACATAATGCTATTGCACACTTCATAGACTACAGTATAGTGTAAACATGAACTTTTATGTACATTGGGAAATCAAAAAAACTGGGACTCGCTTTATTGATATATTTGCTATATTGCAGTGGTCTGGAACTTAACCCACAATATCTCTGAGGTATTCCTGAATAGAAGACTATCTCAGAATAAGGCAAACCCCAAATCTTTAAGATAAATTTTAAAAATCAATAAATTTGATTATACTACAGTTGAGAAGGTCTATTTCTCAGAAGATACGGAAAGTTGTAAAATAAGCCACAATTTGTAGAGCATATTTGCAACATATAAAAATGACAAATAGCTATTTCCCGGGTGTTATAAAGATCAGATATAAATTAATAGGACAACCCAGTAGAAAAACTGGACAAAAGACATATGATGCAATTAAAGTCACAATTAGGTCTGTCATACAAACACTAGATAGGCAGAATGTTTTAAAGTTTAGCAATAACAAGTATCAACAGAATAAAAAGTATCGGTGGCTCATATACTACTGGTAGAAATGTAGAACCTGTTTATTGTATAAAGTTGAATACAAGCATATTCTAGGCCCAGAAATCCCACTTCTTGCTCTTGTATGTAACCTCCAGGAAATGCATATAACAATGTTTCTAAGGTCATTGTTCCTGACTCTTAAAACTGAAACCCACATTTCTGTTAACAATAGCAGAGAGAAATAATCTAACACAGTATTACAGAGTGGTGGGATTGAGTGAACTAGAGACAAGCACTGGGGCATGTATGAGTCTTAGAAATGATACTGACTGAAGACAAGCCATAAATGAATACAATACACATTTATTTTTATACATTAAAAAATAAATAAAACTAAGCATTATGCTATTTAAGTTAGAGTCCAAACACAAGTGGAAAAATCTAAAGGGCAGTAGGGAGAAATTCAAGATTAGAATACTTTGCAGGTGGGGGGGGAGGGGGCGGTCCGAGGCACTGACATTCTATTTATTAAGTCATTAGTAGGCTCACCATTTTATTATTGCCCTTTAGAAGTTAAATATGCACTGCATATAGATACGCAACTACATTCTTCATCAATTATTACAAGTTATATAATACCTCACTACTCTGCCACTTGGTTTTTCAATAATATAGCTTAGTTATCATATAAATCTGCTTCATTTCATTGTTCTGGTAGTCAATTCAGCTATACAGATATATCCACACTTAAGATTTTTATATTTGTCAGTTGCGGTAGATATATGTCCTTCCTCATATCTCTCAATACTCCAAATAATTCTGGAACTATAAGGTCTACAAGAGCAAAAGTTGCCTCCATCTTTGCCATTATCTCCTCCTTACCTAGTGCAGGGATTGGTACTGTATTTCAAAAAGTTATGTGCACCTACATGATGTATTATGTGTGCAAGCCACTCTTTTGAATAGAACTCACAACTTCACTAAATAAAGAAAATGTGGTACATGTGTACAATGGAATACTACTCAGCCATAAAAAAGAACAAAATAATGCCATTTGCAGCAACATGGATGCAACTAGAGATTATCATACTAAGTGAAGTAAGTCAGAAACAGAAAGACAAATATGATATCATTTATATGTGGAATCTAAACTATGGCACAAATGAACCTATCTACAACACAGAAAGAGACTCATAGACATAGAGAACAGATTTGTGGTTGCCAAGGGGGAGGGGGGAGTGGAGAGGGATGGACTGGGAGTTTGGGGTTGGTAGATGCAAACTATTACATTTAGAATGGATAAACAACAAGGTCCTACTGTATAGCACAAGGAACTATATTCAATAACATGTGATAAACTATGATGGAAAAGAATATAGAAAAAGAATGTATGTATGTAACTGAGTCACTTTGCTGTGCAGCAGAGATTGGCACACCACTGTAAATCAACTATACTTCAATAAAAATTTTTTTTTAAGTTATGTGATGTACAATGTAATACATGATGTATTACATGTGCAAGCCACTCTCTTGAATAGAACTCACAATTGCACTAAAATGAAAACCATAAAGCAAAGTGTTCACTTTCTGTAGTGAACCAAACACATAGAGTAGCCCGTGAGAAACTGAACTATTATTCTCTTCAGAAATGATCAAATTGAGAATAAAAGTGTAAAGCTATATCTAACCCAAGAGAATAATAAATATACGTAATAATATATATAATTTTAAAAATCTATATAATATTATATAAAAATATAATATATAAATATAATATTATATATAATATAAAAGTATAATAAGTATAATAAATGCTAAGATTATATTTGGTGTTCTTCAATCACTATTCAGCCAGTAAACTAGATAAATAAGGATGTTAATTTAAATTAGTTACCTGGGAATAATTTTACTCAAAGTAGGTTAATGCCATTCAATATAGTACATTTTATTTTAATCCATTGTAATAAATTATAAAAGATTTTTTAATGGAAATTATTTCTATTTTTCATTACAAAATCATGTCTTGCATATTATGTATATGCTTTTGAAGGTATTAAATATTTGATAATGTTAAAATATAAAAATATAACAGAGATTTGTTACAGTTAGTCATAGAAGGCAAAGAGAAAAACAGTGCAATTTTAGAATTTAAGATAGCAAGAAACAGAGTAGGGTCAACAATTAAGATAAATGAAGTAGTGCCATAAATAGTCTGTTGACTGACAACGAATGTTCATCTTGTCTGACATCTTATATATCAATTTGCTAACTTGACCTCTGTACTTGGATGTTTATTACTAACAGGAATAAAATCAAAATTAGGACAGTTTCTGAAATTCATTTTCTTGTTTGTTTATTTCTTTGATTATTTGGTTGATTGGTTTCAGGTATCTTGCAAAGGTCAGGGATTTTTTGTTTGTTTGTTTTTTTCCTTTCCAGACCCTAAAACATTAATTGGTTCTCTTTAGGGCAGTAAAATAGCATGAATCAGTCTAGGCTGGAATTTTTCAGCACATTCCCTTTATTTTCTACTTCTATTTTATTCTATAAAATAATCCGACATAATTTGCACTGGTTTCCCAAGTCCCATGACACTTATGATTTTTCTTTGATTTCAGTCGTCCCTTATAATGTGAAACCATCCTTCTTAGATGGGGAAAGCAGTGCAATTTCCTTGGTCAAACTCTGTAATTAGCAGGTACCTGATGCAAAGAGAGGCTATTTCGGATCCCGCTGCCCTTGCACAGCCTGTTTGACTAACACTGATGAAGACAGTTGGGCACAGTGAACATCATGCTGAATGCCTTACCTTAAAGGCGCAAAATTTCTGTTTGTCAATCACATCTCAGTAAAACTGGGGGAAATCAGTTAGAGCATTTTTTTCTCTTTTAAAGCACTGAGAGAAATTACCAGTTCTCTCATAGAGGCTTCACATGATAAAAACCATACATATTTTTTTCAGCCAAAGGAAGGTATATGAATATTGCAGAATATACTCGTTTTCTTTTTTGTTAGATCTAAACTATCTTCTGGAAAGAACTGTCAGTTCTTCTCAGAAGGCATGCAGTACCCCCTGCCAGGAGCAATGGAGAGCATTTATCAGTTCCCTCTCTTCCCAAGAGAAGGGAGAACTAAACCATGGCAAATCTCCAAATACAGTCTCCTCAGTCTAAAAGTAGGATTGTCTAACCATCCCCTATAACCCTGTCCCCTCACACTTCTCCCATTTTTGTAGTTGGCACTTCAGTTTATTCAACTGCTTGAGTCAAAACCCTTAAGCAATTCTTAATTCCTCTCTTCCTTGTCGCCAAAATTCTATCTACCAGCAAGTGCTAGGTGTCCTACCACTAATATGTACTTCTAACCGATCCATTTTTTTCTCCCTATTTTCTCCCTAGTCTGTTGTACCAATCCTCACTGCTTTGTACACTCGAAGTCTCCCAGCCTTCTCCTGATTCATCCCACCTTCTCCAATGTGTTCTCCACAAAGCATCCAGTCATCTTCAGATTGCTCTTTTACCATTATGAAGGCAATGCATAAGAAATTTAAATTGTCCTATTACCATTATGAAGGCAATGCATAAGAAATTTAAATTGTCCAATTACCATTATGAAGGCAATGCATAAGAAATTTAAATTGTCCAAAAGGTTAAACATTAAGTGATTTTCTCTCCTACCCAAGATTTCTATTCCCATTCCCCAGAATCCTTTCTCATATACCTTTCCTGAAGCTGTCCATTTATGTATATACTTATTTATATGTGTATATATACACATATATATGTATATATATATATGAATACATACATATATATTATTTTTCCCTAAATGAGAACACACTGTAAATGTTATTCTGTTTGTTTTATACCAGGTCTTAATTTATGAAAATGACTGAATGACACCATGGAGAGGTCAGCACCATTGACAGAAAAGTTTAATGTATTCACAGGTCCCCTAGAAATGAGAGGCACTGCTGACCACACAGGGGCCCAGGAGAGACAGCAGGTTTTGGTCAGGAAACAGAAGACAGGAGAGGGGGGAACACTTAGGTCACTGCCTTTATTGGGATCTTCTCAGGAAAGGCCAGGCAAGTCAGGGTAAATAGTTTGGGCTTGGCTAGTGTGAATAATTCCAGTGGGTTTTGGGCTATAAGGGTGGTGTCTAGCTGCCTGGTACCTGCCCTGGGAGGATTAAGGCAGACGGGTATTTTTTGGGGGGTGCACAGGCCAGATAGGGGAGGTATGGTTCTGAATTGGTCAGTTCGCTTGTCAAAGGTCTACTCCTGGTTAAGTCTTCTGCTGACTCTAAGAGCTGGCCAGTCCCAGGAGGGGCTGTATCTCCCCAGTCAGAAATGTCTAAATGGCAAGTATCATAAGGTACAGAAAATAACAAACAAGATTAATACACTGTTCTTTGATGTTCTTATTTAATAATAGTTACTGGACACCTTTACTTATTAGTGTATATAGATCTACTTCTATCTTTTTAACAGCCACATAACATTCATTTTATAGATATTCCATAACTTAATTTTATTCCCATGATGAGGAATGTGTTGGTTGTTTGTAGTTTTTTGCGAGGAAAAAATAACGCTGCAATTAAAATTTCACCCATTATATATTTACACATAAGTACACATGTATCTGTAAGATAAACTCCTACAAGCAGAAGATATGTACTCTTAAATACAAAATCAATATTGGCAATTAACTAAATTCCAAAGAGAGGTCACCAGTTCAATTCACACACCAGCAATAGCATAAGACATTCTCTAAAGCCTCACCATCAAGTTTTCAGATTAATCATTTTCTCAAATCTTGCCAATCAGATTTGCAGAAATTGGAAATATTAAGTAATAAGCGTTTTTTAATGTTTTTAAGATATTCATATTTCTTTTTCAGTTTCTCTATGTTCTGACCTTTATTTTTCTATTGGCTTTTTGGTCTATTTATATTGATCCTTTCTGTCATATGTACTGGAAACAGAAATTAAAGTTTTTATTTAATCAATTTTATTTATCTTTTACTTTTGGCTTCTGGTTTTATGATTGGTTTTATGAAGGTTTTTCTAGTTCCAAGATTTTTTTTTTTTTATGTAGACTTTCTGTGCCCTCATGGTTTTATTGTATTTCTTACATTAAGGTGTTTAATTCCACTGGAATTTATTTTGCTGTAAGAATGCATCTAGTGGGGATGCAATGAGGAAAAGAATAGGGCTTAATTATAGTTGTTGGAGAGGCAGCTGGCAAGGATAATGAAAGAGAAGATGGCCATGGTGGACAGAACACATGGATGGGAAGACAGGTGAAAAAAAAATAAGGATAGCAGGAGTTAGTATGAAGGGAAAGAGATAATAGAGCAAGAAGAAGGGCACAGAGCCCAAGGGTACCCTTCATGTCAGGAGCAGATTTTGATGTATGTGGAAGACATCTTTAACTATGTTTCTTGTATGACATTGGCTCCGTTCGTTGACTAGCAGTTCCATTACAATAGAGCATTTCGGATCTCATTGAGTGTTCTGTTGTAGTGGTAAATTCTTGCAACATTTTCCCTCAGAAAATAAAAGGTGGGATAAATGAATTCCATGGGATCTTACAAAAAACCTTTATTTGACTAAACATCTTTAAATTCTACAAAAATTAGATGTACTACATAATAAAAGAGCACCTCATTTTTTTCAGCAGACCCAAGAGCATATTCTAAACAATGATTTAGAAAATTGAATACTTAAAGCATGCAAAGTGTGACTGTGTTCTTCTTCTCTTGTCTTCTCACACAGAATACACAGCCCATTAGCAAATGCTTTCTTACAAACATCAAGTATTGTAGTGATATGCTTAGTGGCCACTATTCCCTATCATTTTATCTTTATAATACTTTTAGCTTCTTTTGTTGCTGTCAGCCTCTGGTCTTGCGTCTGATTTTGTGCAGTGTTATTGAACATCCCAATGCCTGGCTCAGGACTGGGGGTTAGTCCATGTCCCCTAGGGTGATGTAGGTGACTCTTCTGACAGACGGGACTGTATGGGGCCTGGCTGACTGATGTCCTGATTCCCACTGTGTTCTGGATGAGTGAGGTTGCCATAAATCTAGCCTCCATGTAAGTAAGGTGTCACTGTGACATCTCATCAGATTTTTGTCCTCAACCGGTGTGTTTTTGGGTTTTTTTAGCTAAAATTGGGATATAAGATCTTAAATCAGCATCAGTTCAGTAACAGTCTTTTAAAAGTGTTTTGTAATAATGGAACTGTAAACTCACTGGACTCAACACAGTTCCACCCTGAGGAATATAATTTTTGTTACACTTTTACTGACTGGTAAAACATTACTTACTAAATTGTGTTTTCTTTTAAGCTAAGCAGTCTTTATTGTCTTTCTTTTCAACTGGAATATTTCAGTAACCTCTCATCCAATCTTAAAACACTGTTGCTTGAGTGTTACTTATGTATTAATACCAAGCTAGAACTCAATCATAGTTTAATTAAAACACCCATTCACTAATGAATTAATTGAGTATTTAATATCTGGGTGTTATCAACTTATAATTTTGAGAGATAAAATTAGAAACTAAATTAGACAATGCAAGCTGATTATCTTAGTGTTTTATTAACACTTTGTAACTCTTAGTTCCCTCTTGGTTCTCTTTATGATATATGAACACCTGGAAATTAGGCATATTTGGAGTTCCTGCAAAAGTCTGCAATTTCATGTCATTATTTTATTTGCCATTTTTAGATTAGACTATTCTTTGCTTGGTTCTCAGGATGCAAAGTTGAAAGCAACATAGTGCATATCCCCACGTCTTCAAATCTTGTGATAACTTAGCTGCTTCTAGGAAAGAGGGTGTGTGATGTACAGCAAACGGGCACAGAATCAAACCAGAATCTGTTTCAAGGTGACCCTCAGTGACTGGCACAAGGTCGTATAGGTCACACCAACTCCTAAACCTCCACTGTTTCATCTTAAAAATAGGTATAACTTCCACTCTGCTAACTTTGCAGATTTTATTTTTGAGACTCGAATGAGATGACGGAAGTAAAAGCTATTACTATAGCATTTTCCTACAATTTACAAAGAAAAGTAGTACTCATAGCTATGTGAAAAACTGGAACTTCTACAGCAAATTATCCATACATGGAAAGAAATAATTCTTCTATAGAATGCAAATTGGCATTTTGAGGATCTTAAATGACATGTGTTTATAAATCTGTAACATAACCCTTCCTATTAAATGTTCCAGGATAATAAAAAATAAGAAAATAAATATAATTCAAATTCTTTGTGGTTTAAATTTTGGAAAAAAATTATAAATAGCTCTAGGAATCACAAAAGTAGACTGAAAAAAATTGTCAAACTAATTTTACTTTGCCACAATAAAATGTTAGAAAATATTCCTTGGCTTCTCCACTGCGGTAGTTGGTTATAAAATTTCCTCAATTCATGACCTCTACCTTATCCAGGCCCTTGGCAATGTGACTCAGCATCTCCTCCCACTTATTTTCCTACCCTTGAATCTGGGTGGGCCTTGTGACCTGCATTTGTCAATATCATGCAGCACAAGTGATATATTACTAGTTCTAACCCTAAGCCTTTAGAGGTGTTACACACTTCCATTCCTTTCTTGCTCCCCTGGGACCCTCAAGCAAACAAGCACTGGCTAGCCTGTTGGGCAGTGAAAGAACCCATGAAACAGAAATTAGTTGTCTCCATTGAGGGAGTGTTAGATCTTTTGGACCCAACAGCAGAGAAGATTGACTAAGCTCCAATGAGAAAATAACTGCCTAGACAAGCCTGGTCCAGTTTACCAACCTGCAGAATTGTGAGCTGGGGTGGTTTGTTGCATGGCATTAACTAACTAATACATTAACTAGTTCAGGGTCCAAAATTTCCATTTGAAACTGAAAACTAGGCAGCCTTCTCATTACCATACAGGCACTGATTTTTTTGGACTGACTAGAGCACTGAATATTCCACCCAGTGTACCTACGCTAACTGAGAAGCTTTAGCTTTAACCATGCAACATGCAAATATGTAGATGTGGAAGTGTGAGACTAAACTCTATCTTGGTAGATATAGTTCTCCAAATTAAAGCTATTGTTAGGGCAGGGACAGGAAGATATTTACAACAGTGTGTATTTGAGGCTGTAGTTTTTCCAATGTCCTCCTTTGGTGCAGAAAAGATGCCATCTCATTCTTCATAGAACCACAAAAACAGACATTTTTCGATCCTGAGTTCTCGACTGGTACCTTTAGGCAACACACTACCATCTGGTTTTCAAGCCAACATGTCCATGGACAATGATGAGAGCAGAGGGAAATCCCCTCAACCTGGTGGTCAGCAAATACTGAGTATAGCCATGGCTTCACTTATTGGAGGATGAATATTGATAAATTAGAAACAACCATAATAATATAACTTTTATGGAAAAATATTAAGAAGAAAGAGAAAACAAACATCATCTTGAAAAGGGAAAGAGCACCTCTAAAATGCAGTCTACTATAGGACCCAGGGAAAATGTCACATTAAATCAAATTTAAACAGTTATGAAATAGGAAAATAATGTCATAAGGAAAAACAGGCTGGTTCAAAAGGACAAGAAGATGAGATATAAAGTCAACAAGTTGAGATGAAAAGGCATCTAGGTGGGATCAGAAAGGATTGCAATAAAACTAAAATTGCCTAGGTTTGAGTAGAATACACATTGGATTTACTGAAGAAAGTTAGTGACTTAAGAAGACCCAATCAGTAGAGAAAAACCTTCAGAAGTATCCCCAGAATGAAAAGGAAGAAAGAAATTATACAGAGATGATTATACCAGTTAAAATTTATTGAGCAATTGCCCTGTGCTAGCTTCTTTTTTAATGTGCAGGTTACTTTTTTATCCTCACAAAAATCCCATGATGTGCATACTATCATTTGCTATCATTACTATACAGATAGAAAACTGAGACAAAGAGAGTTTATATAAGTCACACTATGCTGCAGAACTAGTAAACAGTCGAGCTAGAATTTAAACCAGGACAGTCTGACTCCAGAGCCATGCTCTAACACCAATGTAATGATGTTGTTCTCTTTTTTTCTGAAGAATCAAGACACTGAAAAGAGAACTTGCTGGTGCTGAAAAAAGGCTTGTATAAGCAGACCAAAAGAGTTCTCTAGGTTCTTGCAAATTTAATGAAAATAGTCATACTAGGTAAGTCTTATAAAAAGTGTTTAAACTGAACTAATGGGTTTAGAATGCTATAAGATCCCAGGTAGGAAACAAAACAAAACAAAAAGAGGTTACCTTCAAAATAAAGAAAAGAGTACATGCCTTAAAATTTTTCTCTCCAACATTAAATGCCAAAAGAAAACCTAAATCAAGGGGAAAAATGGTAAAGGGTTGGGAAGAATATGTCAAAAATATCTGACAAATTTTCATTCATGCATTGATTAAATAGAAATGTAATCTTAAATGTATGCTATTCATATGGCACACATTAAAAAATGCTGAAGATGTGTGCCCATAAACTAAAAATGAGCATTTCAAAGGAATAGTGCTAATGCCAAATCATTTAAACATAAAATATACTGTAAATATTATTAAAATGGATACAAATGATAAAAATAATCTGAAAACAAATATATATGGTATAAACATAATTGAATAATATTTAGGATTCCAAAGCACAGATCAAATTTACAAATACTAGGAAATGAAATGAGTGCTGAGGGTGGGTGTCGGGTAGGGGTGGGGTAAGCAGTAAATTTACTTCTGTGGCAAAGAGAGAAACGGTAGAATCCAAAATCACTTTAGAAATAAATGCAAGCATCTTACAGAAAGTGCTGGTGAACTAAGTCAGGATGACATTGAGAATTTCATCTCACCCAAATGAGATTTATATAGGTAATCAAGAATAACCTAATATTAGGTATATATTTACACAATCAATAGGCCCAATAAGAAAATCATAACAGGCAGGATCATCTTAATAGATACCAAAACAAAGCAGTTCGTATCCCTAACATCCTTTTGATGATCCTTCCCTCCTAGAAAAACAGGAATGAAAATATACTTAATGATTAAAACCATAATTTAAGTAAACAGAGAACATCACAGTCAGTGATGAGATACTAATGAGATGAAAAGAGTGCTATTGAGACATGAATAAGAAGAGAAACTCTGTTTCCATTACCATTTACCATTGTTGTGGAAGTTCTGGCCGATGAAATAAAATAAAAACATAAATAAGAGATATAAATGGTAAAATAAATACAAAATAAAGTTTTTATTTACAGGGACTACATCTTAGGTTAAATGTATCAACCTGAAATCTATGAGAATTAATAAAATAATCCTTTCAATAGTGACGCCCAAAAAAATCCACAAAGTAATTTTTATATATTATTTATAATTAACTAAAGGATATTATAGAAAAGGTAATATATTTCACTATAGAACAAAAAGCATACAATCGTAGGAATAACCTTCTCAAGTAGCATGGAAGACATATATGAAAAAGACAGTTGCACAAAGACTTGAATAAACAGAGGGAAAATAAGGCGGGAGATTTAATATCATAAATACTTAAATCTTCCTAACTCAGTATAGATGTTTACATTAGTCCACCTAAAATTACAATAGTACCTCCATTTCAAAACTGAAGACTAAGTAATGGTATGCATCTCTTCTTCCTCCTAAAATCCTGCTGTAGTTACTGAAGTATAAGAGCGACTCCACAACATGGCTGGAAAACTAGAAAGCACCGATATTAGTTAGGATTAAATTGACCTGTAAGTGACATCAAACAAACAGGCAAAACCATGAGGCTAAAAAACGATAGAAGTTTGTTTCGCCTGTAAATATAAGTAATACCTGGCTAGTGTGGCAGCATCATGGTCCCCCAGGATCCAGGCTCCTGATTGGTGCTCTACCATCCTCACCATGCTGCTTCCACTTCATATTTTCAGATGACTAGTTGAACTGCAGCAAGCATGCTTCATTCCAGCAAGGGCACAGTGGAAAAGTTGAAGAGAGTGCCCCCTCCACTAAAGAACACCTCCCAGTCGTTCACATTTTACTTCTTATATCCCATTGGCCAGAACTTAGTCACATTGGAATATTTAACATCAAGAGAGGCTAAGAAACATAGTCTTTACTTGAGATGGTCAGCTGCCTGGAATATACGAAGCAGATGAATTGTTTTGTTTTGGTTTGTTTATGGAATAATAATAGAGGTGAGAAATATAACTTTGCAAAAGAGGGAATTGTTCCATCAACAAACATTTTCACAGGACAGAGTTAAACAGGCAAGGAAGAGGGGATTCAAGACTATCGCAATAAATGAGAGAGACTGAACTCAGTTCTGTTGAGACAAAACACGCACACAAAAGTTTAAGCTCTGGAGTGAGCTAGTGGAAAAGTACTAGAGGATGTTAAGTGAGCAGGTTGGTCAGTGTGGTTAGGCCATCTGTGTTTGCTATTTGGTGCTTATCTAAATTAGGCACTGACCATGCCACAGAGACAGAAATAATGGGGCCCATACTCGGAAGGCAAGCACTTGGAAGGTCACTTTTATTGTTACATAAAATGCTGTTGCCATAAGCACAGGCAAAGTCTAGGTCCAGATGATGATTCAGAGTACTGATCCAACTGAATTCCATTCAGACACCTTGCTGACAAAAGTACTGATATGGTACATCACTGTGGCAGTGTGCTGGTGTTGATTTAGGTGCTTATGGGGTTGTGATACGGGGGAGAATGTATAGGCAAATGTCAAGAGGTTTAAGTCATAAATAGTTAACTATAAGGAGCTTATATTAAAAAATACCCCAGAGTGTGAGCAACCTGGAATCACTGAGACATTTCCTCACTGCTTTTATGAGTTGATCTCTATGCATCTTAATGTAATGCAGTGATTTAATATCTTGAGGTAAATGCTAGCAGACTGTTTTTCCTCTATGTGATAATTGTGCTGACTTAAAATAAGGACCACAGGACAACACTCATATTATCCCATCTGGCATAAAAGACCTGTTTTGTGTTTAAATGATGTAACCTTGGGTTCAAGAGTCACATATTTTCTTCATGTTTGTTTTCATTTATCCACCTTACCCTCTGAGTTAGCACAACAAAGCACAAGGTCCTTTCTGCATTTGCATTAAACAGAGTGGAAGTTTTGGTGACCCATTTTCTCTCCAGTTAGCAACTGGTTGATCTTAGTGTCACTCTCATTAGTCCAGTCGGGGCTCACTCTCCAGCTGCTGCGTGCTCTGAGGCTCTGCTCCTGCAGCAGTGAGCACTACAGTGTGTCTGTCTCCTTTACGACGAGTTGGCTTGGAACCCCTGAAATCTAGAAGTCTGAAAGGGACAGCCTATTTCTCACTACACCTTCGTACTGTTAAATTCATGCTTCCTCTACAATACAGCATTTGAATCCAGCTCCTACTGTAGAGGGAAAGGTGAGGAAGATCGACTGGAGGAAGGAATGAATACAGTAGCTTCTCACGCTCTCGCGTCATTCTGCGACCTAAGAACATCAATGTGCGCTTCGTGTGGTTAGGGGTCATGTCAAGATTCAGTACCAGTTTGAAGAGGGTAAGATGACAGTTTCAAAATAACTTTGAATTCCCAAATTCCCCCTGATCCCTTTGACATGACAGAATCGGAATCTTTCTAGTGACCAATTAAGTAAAGTCTTGGGAACCTGCGCATAGGGTTTTCTCTGTTGTCACAGTGTAAAACCGGAAGAGTGATAGCAGTTTTACCATCATCATCATCATCATTGTCGCTGTCGTAGTCTACCCAAGTATGCAGGCCTGGGAGGTGAACATTCCTTGATAGAAATTACACCAGATTGGGGCTTCCCTGGTGGCGCGAGGGTTGAGAATCTGCCTGCTAATGCAGGGGACACGGGTTCGCGCCCTGGTCTGGGAAGATCCCACATGCCGCGGAGCAATTAGGTCTGTGAGCCACAATTACTGAGCCTGCGCATCTGGAGCCTGTGCTCCGCAACAAGAGAGGCCGCGATAGTGAGAGGCCCGCACACCGCGATGAAGAGGGGCCCCCACTTGCCGCAACTAGAGAAAGCCCTAGCACAGAAACAAAGACCCAACATAGCAATCAATCAATAAATCTTTAAAAAAAAAAAGAAATTACACCAGATAGTAAGAATTGGGGAAAGGACATAGTACCACATAACTCTATCCAAATAACTAAAATGTATTGTACCCACTAGTGCATGTGCTTTGCTTGATACTAGAGATACAAAGTTACATAAATTATGGAACCTGCCTTTGTATTTATAGAGAAAGAAACAGATACAAAGGGATGCTTCCAATATCATATGACATGCACTATAGGGACACAGAAGAGAGAAATCAGATCAGCTTGAAACTTGAGGTCAAGCTGATCCTTGAAAAAGAAGTAAGGACAAATAGATAAAAATAAGTAAAAAGGGAGTTACCTTTTACGTACATAAAAGAGAAACAACCCTGCTAGGAATCAATTATCAACTACTTAATAAAGAAAGGGAGAAATTCTGTAGGTAGGGATTTTTAAAAGCATCAGAGAATAAATAGATCTCAAACCATAGGGATGGATGTATGGAAAATTATAGGGAGGAAAGGGAAAAACTGGACCCACAGAGTAAAAACACAGAGAGAAAGTGTTGGCAATGTTTGCAATGTGGTAAAGAAACATGTTTTATTAGATCAGGGAAAAGAATGCAAAACATGTTTTGGTGTCAATTACGTTCCAGGGTATTTTTATATTTTATGTCATTAAATACAACTACTTACAACATGTATAACGTTATATATGAAAGATATTGAAGCCTGGATGTAAAGCCAAGGCAATCAGTGGACACAAAATCCTATTTTGAATTTTGCACTTTTAAAAGTAACACCTGGATGTTTAAACTTCATGATACTTGATTCTCTAAGAAATTAAGGATATTCACTGAGCGTTTGAAAGCAGAGGAAGTTCTTATCCTGTTTTAAAAATTAAATTTATTAACCTTTGCTGTATCAGTTGGAAGGAAAACTAAAGTTTGTGAGAACAGTTAGGAAAGTATTTCAATAGTCCAAATTCAGAGGGATTTAAGCTTAAATGGCAGATAATAGAGAGTATGCCAAGAAATGAGGAAAAAGAAAGACAAGCCAAAGATACCTCAAAGGTTTTCACTTTGAATAAAGGAGAACTGAGAGTTAGCTCTGAAAGAAAAAAAAAAAAATCTATTTCATTGAAAGATAAGATTTTGAGTGTTGACAAGAGTTCAGAAAGGAAATGACCTGCAAGGGACAAGATACAGCACTCAAGTTCTAGAGAGCTGAGGAAGAAGAAATGGAATCGGGCATTTTCAGCTGAGACAGATTTGTTTCTTACCCCTTTATCTGATGCAACAATTTGCGTAGCTCCCATTATCTCGATCTCGCTGGCCCTATCAGGCACATGCACCAAAGGCAACATTTATTGTTAAGCCTGTCAATGGTAGGTTATGTTCCCTAGCTGCCTCCATTCCCTCATACTTGGTGTTTCATAACAGCAAATGTAATTACTAACGTTGCCGTCGATGGCCGTGGCTCCTCTGCAAGTGGGCAGCACACGGGCTCCTTAAAAATTTTGCCATAGGACGGATGAATCTCAGCAACTACTCAGGATGCTTAAGTGGGGCTTCCCTTTTCTTCTGCATCTTTGTCTTTTTTCCTTTGCAGCTTAGCAATAAAAAGAAAACAGGTGGGGCTGGATGAAATTGAATCCAAATCCACAGGAGCCTCTTAAATGAAATATCAAGCACCAGCTCCTCAGCATAAGTGGTTTCCACACAGCCATTCACTGTGAGCCCCTACTGGGCTAAACCAAAGCGTCCCACGAATAGGACATGCTAAGCCCTACGCCCGAGACCAGTTATATGAGAGAGTTCCTAAAAGGAAATACATTTAAGCATGAGTAGACTTTCACTTTTCGATGGTTTGTATTGGAATGACACGAAAGATTTAAATCACATATATCCCAAATTTATGAAGGACAAATGAAGTATGTAGTAGAAAACTGTAAAGCTGAATCTATTTGCATAAACTGAGTGGAATTAATATACTGATAAGTATAATTTCAAATTCTAAATTTGTAATTCTTTATCAAGATTGTGCATAAAGATTATGTTCATGATGCCCAGAAGTATTTTTTTTTTAAAAACATCTTTATTGGAGTATAATTGCTTTACAATGGTGTGTTAGTTTCTGCTTTATAACAAAGTGAATCAGTTATACATATACATATGTTCCCATATCTCTTCCCTCTTGAGTCTCCCTCCCTCCCACCCTCCCTATCCCACCCCTCTAGGTAGTCACAAAGCACCGAGCTGATCTCCCTGTGCTATGCGGCTGCTTCCCACTAGCTATTTACTATACATTTGGTAGTGTATATATGTCCATGCCACTCTCTCACCCTGTCACATCCTCCCCCTCCCCCTCCCCATATCCTCAAGTCCATTCTCTAGTAGGTCTGTGTCTTTATTCCCGTCTTGCCACTAGGTTCTTCATGACCTTTTTTTTTTTTTTTTCCTTAGATTCCATATATATGTGTTAGCATACTGTATTTGTTTTTCTCTTTCTGACTTACTTCACTCTGTATGAAAGACTCTAACTCCATCCACCTCACAACAAATACCTCCATTTCATTTCTTTTTATGCTGAGTAATATTCCATTGTATATATGTGCCACATCTTCTTTATCCATTCATCCGATGATGGACATTAAGGTTGCTTCCATGTCCTGGCTATTGTAAATAGAGCTGCAATGAACATTTTGGTACAGGACTCTTTTTGAATTATGGTTTTCTCAGGGTATATGCCCAGTAGTGGGATTGCTGGGTCGTATGGTAGTTCTATTTGTAGTTTTTTAAGGAACCTCCATACTGTTCTCCATAGTGGCTGTATCAATTTACATTCCCATCAACAGTGCAAGAGTGTTCCCTTTTCTCCACACACTCTCCAGCATTTATTGTTTCTAGATTTTTTGATGATGGCCATTCTGACCGGTGTGAGATGATATCTCATTGTAGTTTTGATTTGCATTTCTCTAATGATTAATGATGTTGAGCATTCTTTCATGTGTCTGTTGGCAATCTGTATATCTTCTTTGGAGAAATGTCTATTTAGGTCTTCTGCCCATTTTTGGATTGGGTTGTTCGTTTTTTTGTTATTGAGCTGCATGAGCTGCCTGTAAATATTGGAGATTAATCCTTTGTCAGTTGCTTCATTTGCAAATATTTTCTCCCATTCTGAGGGTTGTCTTTTGGTCTTGCTTATGGTTTCCTTTTCTGTGCAAAAGCTTTTAAGTTTCATTAGGTCCCATTTGTTTATTTGTGTTTTTATTTCCATTTCTCTAGGAGCTGGGTCAAAAAGGATCTTGCTATGATTTATGTCATAGAGGGTTCTGCCTATGTTTTCCTCTAAGTGTTTGATAGTGTCTGCCCTTACACTTAGGTCTTTAATCCATTTTGAGTTTATTTTTGTGTATGGTGTCAGGAAGTGTTCTAATTTCATACTTTTACATGTACCTGTCCAGTTTTCCCAGCAACACTTATTGAAGAGGGTGTCTTTTCTCCACTGTATATGCTTGCCTCCTTTATCAAAGGTAAGGTGACCATATGTGAGTGGGTTTATCTCTGGACTTTGTATCCTGTTCCAGTGATCTATATTTCTGTTTTTCTGCCAGTACCAAACTGTCTTGATTACTGTAGCTTTGTAATATACTCTGAAGTCAGGGAGCCTGATTCCTCCAGCTCCATTTTTTGTTCTCAAGATTGCTTTGGCTATTCGGGGTCTTTTGTGTTTCCATACAAATTGTGAAATTTTTTGTTCTAGTTCTGTGAAAAATGCCCGTGGTAGTTTGATAGGGATTGCAATGAATCTGTAGATTGCTTTGGGTAGTAGAGTCATTTTCACAATGTTGATTCTTCCAATCTAGGAACATGGTACATCTCTCCATCTATTTGTATCATCTTTAATTTCTTTCATCGGTGTCTTATAATTTTCTGCATACAGGTCTTTTGTCTCCTTAGGTAGGTTTATTACTAGATATTTTATTCTTTTTGTTGCAATGGTAAACGGGAGTGTTTTCTTAATTTCACTTTCAGATTTTTCATCATTAGTGTATAGGATTGCAAGAGATTTCTGTGCATTAATTTTGTATCCTGCTACTTTACCAAATTCATTGATTAGTTCTAATTGTTTTCTGGTAGCATCTTTAGAATTCCCTATGTATAGTATCATGTCATCTGCAAACAGTGACAACTTTACTTCTTCTTTTCCGATTTGGATTCCTTTTATTTCTTTTTCTTCTCTGATTGCTGTGGCTAACACTTCCAAAACTATGTTGAATAATAGTGGTGAGAGGGGGCAACCTTGTTTTGTTCCTGATCTTAGTGGAAATGGTTTCAGTTTTTCACCATTGAGGACAATGTTGGCTGTGGGTTTGTCATATAAGGCCTTTATTATGTTGAAGAAAGTTCCCTCTATGCCTACTTTCTGCAGGGCTTTTCTCATAAATGGGTGTTGAATTTTGTCAAAAGCTTTCTCTGCATGTATTGAGATGATCATATGGTTTTTCTCCTTCAAATTGTTAATATGATGAATCACGTTGATAGATTTGCATATATTGACGAATCCTTGCATTCCTGGAATAAACGCCACTTCATCATGTTGTATGATCCTTTTAATGTGCTGTTGGAGTCTGTTTGCTAGTATTTTGTTGAGGATTTTTGCATCTATGTTCATCACTGATATTGGCCTGTAGTTTTCTTTCTTTGTGACATCTTTGTCTGGTTTTGGTATCAGGGTGATGGTGGCCTCGTAGAATGAGTTGGAGAGTGTTCCTCCCTCTGCAAAATTTTGGAAGAGTTTGAGAAGGATAGGTGTTAGCTCTTCTCTAAATGTTTGATAGAATTCGCCTGTGAAGCCATCTGGTCCTGGGCTTTTGTTTGTTGGAAGATTTTTAATCACAGTTTCTATTTCAGTGCTTGTGATTGGTCTGTTCATATTTTCTATTTCTTCCTGGTTCAGTCTCGGCAGTTTGTGCATTTCTAAGAATCTGTCCATTTCTTCCAGGTTGTCCATTTTATTGGCATAGAGTTGTTTGTAGTAATCTCTCATGATCGTTTGTATTTCTGCAGTGTCAGTGGTTACTTCTCCTTTTTCATTTCTAATAATATTGATTTGAGTCTTCTCCCTTTTTCTCTTGGTGAGTCTGGCTAATGTTTTATCAATTTTGTTTATCTTCTCAAATAACCAGCTTTTAGTTTTATTGATCTTTGCTTCATTTCGTTTTCATTTATTTCTGATCTGATCTTTATGATTTCTTTCCTTCTGCTAGCTTTGGGTTTTTGTTTTTTTTTTTCTTCTTTCTCTAATTGCTTTAGGTGAAAGGTTAGGTTGTTTATTGGAGATGTTTCCTGCTTCTGGATGTAGACTTGTATTGCTATAAACTTCCCTCTTAGAACTGCTTTTGCTGCATCCCATAGGTTTTGGGTCATTGTGTCTCCATTGTCATTTGTTTCTAGGTATTTTTTGATTTCCCCTTTGATTTCTTCAGTGATCACTTCGTTATTAAGTAGTGTATTGTGTAGCCTCCATGTGTTTGTATTTTTTACAGACCTTTTCCTGTAATTGATATCTAGTCTCATAGCGTTGTGGTTGGAAAAGATACTTGATACGATTTCAACTTTCTTAAATTTACCAAGGCTTGATTTGTGATGCAAGATATGATCTATCCTGGAGAATGTTCCATGAGCACTTGAGAAAAATGTGTATTCTGTTGTTTTTGATGGAATGTCCTATACATATCAATTAAGTCCATCTTGTTTAATGTATCATTTAAAGCTTGTGTTTCCTTATGTATTTTCATTTTGGATGATCTGTCCATTGGTGAAAGTGGGGTGTTAAAGTCCCCTACTATGATTGTGTTACTGTCGATTTCCCCTTTTATGGCTGTTAGTATTTGCCTTATGTATTGAGGTGCTCCTATGTTGGGTGCATAAATATTTACAATAGTTATACCTTCCTCTTGGATCGGTCCCTTGATCATTATATAGTGTCCTTCTTTGTCTCTTGTAATAGTCTTTATTTTAAAGTTTATTTTCTCGATATGAGAATTGCTACTCCAGCTTTCTTTTGATTTCCATTTACATGGAATATCTTTTTCCATCCCCTCACTTTCAGTCTGTATGTGTCTCTAGGTCTGAGGTGGGACTCTTGTAGACAGCATATATATGGGTCTTGTTTTTGTATCCATTCAGCCAGTCTGTGTCTTTTGGTGGGAGCAGTTAATCCATTTACATTTAAGGTAATTATCGATATGTATGTTCCTATTCCCATTTTCTTAAAAGTTTTGGGTTTGTTATTGTAGGTGTTTTCCTTCTCTTGTGTTTCTTGCCTAGAGAAGTTCCTTTAACATTTGTTGTAAAGCTGGTTTGGTGGTGCTTAACTCTCTCAGCTTTTGCTTGTCTGTAAAGGTTTTAATTTCTCCATCAAATCTGAATGAGGTCCTTGCTGGGTAGCGTAATCTTGGTTGTAGGTTTTTCTCCTTCATCTCTTTAAGGATATCATGCCACTCCCTTCTGGCTTGCAGAGTTTCTGCTGAAAGATCAGCTGTTAACCTTATGGGGATTTCCTTGTGTGTTATTTGTTGTTTTTCCCTTGCTTCTTTTAACATGTTTTCTTTATATTTAGTTTTTGATAGTTTGATTAATATGTGTCTTGGCATGTTCCTCCTTGCATTTTTCCTGTATGGGACTCTCTGTGCTTCCAGGACTTGATTAACTATTTCCTTTCCCATATTAGGCAAGTTTTCAACTATAATCTCTTCAAATACTTTCTCAGTTGCCTTTTCTCTTCTTCTTCTGGGACCCCTATAATTCGAATGTTGGTGCGTTTAATGTTCTCCCAGATGTCTCTGAGACTGTCCTCAGTTCTTTTCATTCTTTTTTCTTTATTCTGCTCTGTGTAGTTATTTCCACTATTTTATCTTCCAGGTCACTACCCGTTCTTCTGCCTCAGTTATTCTGCTATTGATCCCATTTAGAGTATTTTTAATTTCATTTATTGTGTTTTTCATCGTTGCTTGCTTCCTCTTTAGTTCTTCTATGTCCTTGTGAAATGTTTCTTGCATTTTGTCTATTCTATTTCCAAGATTTTGGATCATCTTTACTATCATTATTCTGAATTCTTTTTCAGGTAGACTGCCTATTTCCTCTTCATTTTGTTAAGTCTGGTGTGTTTTTACCTTGCTCCTTCATCTGCTGTTTGTTTTTCTGTCTTCTCATTTTGCTCCTCTTAAATGTGTTTGGGGTTTCCTTTTCTCAGGCTGCAGGTTCGTAGTTCCCGTTGTTTTTGGTAACTGTCCCCAGTGGCTAAGGTTGGTTCAGTGGGTTGTGTAGGCTTCCTTGTAGAGGGGGCTAGTGCCTGTGTTCTGGTGGATGAAGCTAGATCTTGTCTTTCTGGTGGGCACCTCCTTGTCTGGTGGTGTGCTTTGGGGTGTCTGTGGCCTTATTATGATTTTAGTCAGCCTCTCTGCTAATGGATGGGGTTGTGTTCTTGTCTTGCTAGTTGTTTGGCATAGGGTGTCCAGCACTGTAACTTGCTGGTCGTTGAGTGAAGCTGAGTCTTGATGTTGAGATGGAGATCTCTGAGAGATTTTTGCCGTTTGGTATTACGTGGAGCTGGGAGGTCTCTTGTGGACCAGTGTCCTGAAGTTGGCTCTCCCACCTCAGAGGCACAGCCCTGATGCCTGGCTGGAGCACCAAGATCCTTTCATCCACACGGCTCAGAATAAAAGGGAGAAAAAATAGAAAGAAAGAAAGAAAGAGGATAAAATAAAATAAATCTATTATAATAAAAAATAATAAAAAAATTATTAAGAAAAAATGTATTAAGAAAAAATATTTTTTTAATTTTCAAAATAAATTTATTAATTTTTTATAATAAAAAATATGAAACAAATTATTAATAAAAAATTTATTAAGAACGAAATTTTTAATTTTTTAAAATAAAAAATATGAAAAAACTTATTAAGATTTTTTTTTAATTTTTAAAAATAGAAAATAAGGAAAAAATTATTAAGAAAACATTTATTAAGAAAACAAAAATTTTAAGTAAAAAAAAAAAAGCAAAAAAACGGAGGGACCGAACCCTAGGACAAATGGTGAAAGCAAAGCTATAGAGAAAAAATCTCACCCAGAAGCATACACATATACACTCACAAAAAAAGGAAAAGGGGAGAAATTAATATATCCTGCTCCCAAAGTACACCTCCTGAATTTGGGATGATTCGTTGTCTATTCAGTTATTCCACAGATGAAGTTACATTAAGTTGTTTGTGGAGCTTTAATCCGCTGCTTCTGAGGCTGCGGGGAGAAATTTCCCTCTCTCTTCTTTGTACTCACAGCTCCTGGGGTTCAGCTTTGGATTTGGACTTGCCTCTACGTGTAGGTCGCCTGAGGGCGTCTGTTCTTCGCTCAGACAGGACTGGGTTAAAGGAGCAGGTGCTTCGGGGGCTCTGGCTCACTCAGGCCAGGGGGAGGGAAGGGTACGGATGCGGGGCGAGCCTGTGGCAACAGAGGCCGGCGTGACGTTGCAGCAGCCTGAGGCGCGCTGTGCATTCTCCCAGGGAAGTTGTCCCTGGATCACGGGAGCCTGGCTGTGGTGGGCTGCACAGGCTCCCTGGAGGGGCGGTGTGGTCAGTGACATGTGCTCACACACAGGCTTCTTGGTGGCGGCAGCAGCAGCCTTAGAATCTCATGCCCGTCTCTGGGGTCCGCGCTGATAGCCACGTCTGGCGCCTGTCTCTGGAGCTCGTTTACATGGAGCTCTGAATCCCCTCTCCTCGCGCACCAGGAAACAAAGAGGCAAGGAAAAGTCTCTTGCCTCTTCGGCAGCTGCAGACTTTTTCCCGGACTCTCTCCCGGCTAGCCGTGACGCACTAACCCCTTCAGGCTGTGTTCACTCTGCCAACCCCAGTCCTCTCCCTGCGATCCGACCGAAGCCCGAGCCTCAGCTCCCAGCCCCCGCCCGCCCCGGCAGGGGAGCAGACAAGCCTCTCGGGCTGGTGAGTGCTGCTCGTTGCCGAGCCTCTGTGCGGGAATCTCTCCGCTTTGCCCTCCGCACCCCTGTGGCTGCGCTCTCCTCCGTGGCTCCGAAGCTTCCCCCTCTGCCACCCGCAGTCTCCACCCACGAAGGGGCTTCCTAGTGTGTGGAAACATTTCCTCCTTCACGGCTCCCTCCCACTGGTGCAGGTCCCATCCTTATTCTTTTGTCTCTGTTATTTCTTTTTTCTTTTGCCCTACCCAAGTACGTGGGGAGTTTCTTGCCTTTTGGGAGGTCTGACGTCTTCTGCCAGCGTTCAGTGGGTGTTCTGTAGGAGCAGTTCCACGTGTAGATGTATTTCTAATGTATCTGTGGGAAGGAAGGTGATCTCCACGTCTTACTCTTCCGCCATCTTGCCCAGAACCCCCTCAGAAGTATTTTGGACTATGCTGTTTATAGTAAGTGATTCTTAGATTTTTGTATAATAAAAATTCAAAGAATATCCACTGTTGAATCAGTAACTCCTATAGGTATGCATAAGATTATATAAAATGTGAATTTTTACTCTTTATCTGAGAGATCTCTGAGGTTTGTTTTTCTGCATGGCATGCATTAGTCAGGGTCCTCCAGAGAAGCAGAATCAGCTGGAGATAGATAGATAGATAGATGATAGATAGATAGATAGATAGATAGATAGATAGATAGATAGATAGACAGACAGGGATATATAAGAGAAGATTTATTATGGAAATTGGCTCAGGCCATTATGGGTGCTAAGATATTCATGATCTGCTGTCTGCAAGCTGGAAAACCAGGAAAGCCAATGGTATAATCCAGTCTGAGTCCCAACATCTGAGGCTGGTGGCTACTGGCATAAGTCCAAGAGTCTGAAGGCTTGACAACCTGTCCAAGGGAGGAGATGTGGATGTCCCAGCTCAAGAAAAGAGAGAGGGAATTCACCCTCCTTACGCCTTTTGGTCCTATTAGGGCCCTTCAACAGATTGGATGATGTTGGCGACATTGGGGAGGGTGGATCTTCTTTACTCAGTCTGTTCATTCAAATGCTATTATCTTCTGGAAAACCTTGTCTTAGTCCATTCAGGTTGCTATAAAAGATTACTATAGACGGGATAGCTTATAAACAGCGAACATGGATTTCTCACAGTGCTGGAGGTTGGGAAGTTCAGGATCATGGCAACTGCAGCTTCAATGTTTGGCTACTGATGGCACCTGATTCATAGAGGACTTTCGCTGTGTCCTCACATAATGAAAGGGACTGGGAGCTCTGCTGAGCCTCTTCTATAAAGGCACTAATCTCATTCATGAAGGCTCCTGCCTAATGACCTAATCACCTCCCAAAGACTCTTCCTAATACCATCACCTTGGGGACTAGCATTTCAACATATAAATTAGGGGTGGGGGGACAAAAACATTCAGACCATAGTATAGTCTAAATATGTGTTAGAGAAGGAAATGAAGTCAGAAAGTGTAAAATTTTCATGATGATAGATTTATACAGTAGAAAAACATACTACCAAAGTGACTGAATTGCTAAATTCTATACATAAAGAAATAGTCTATATAGCTACAGATATAGATATATATCTAAACACAAACATACCCATATATATACATGTGTGCACACACTTGTAAACATTTTACACACACATACACAACTGGCTATTGAAGTGGTATGATTGAATGAACTCATAATAGATTAGACAATGTTCTTTAAGGTTAAACAGTTGAATTAAAACAGAAATAACTCCTCTTTACTATATAAATGATGATATGTATTTAATTCAATTAGAAACAAATAAAAATGTCATGAATAATTTTTAAAAGTCACCAATAATCAAGAACTCACTGGCGGTCCAGTGGTTAGGACTCCACACTTCCACTGCAGGGGGCATGGGTTCGATCCCTGTTCAGGGTGCTAAGATCCTGCAAGCCATACGGCACGGCCAAAAAAAAAAAAAAGTCACCAATAATCAAAAAGAATATTGCACAACATTCATTTGTATCATTAAATATTTTGCTACCAATAACTCATTTGTGCAATGATTTTTTAATTATCTGTTTAGTAGAACTATTAATAAAAAATAAAAGAGAAAACTAGACAGAGGGAGAAAAGAAAGATGATGATGATGGACAAACTGAGTAACCATCATCTCGGTTGAGGAAGTTTCTGGTGAGGATATGAACATCTAATCATTTCAGAAACACTTTTTTCTGCCCCTAGGTTTTAGGTTTTTGGCAAGAGTAAGTCTCACTTTTTCTCTTAACTTCCACACCTCCCACTCACAACCTAGTTCAAGACTGGCTGGTTTTTGCTTCAACCATCTTTACTGAAATTGGTGTCATCATGGTCAACAATGAGGACTTAAATGCCAAAAATAAGTGAACATGTTTCAAACCTCAATTCCTTATCTTCAAAATACTTTATGCTTGATTTTCCACCTAATCCTCTCCAAGTTTTACTCTTACTTTATATTGGTATTTTGGTTTTGTTTTTGTTTTTATTCTGTCTTGGTCAAGTCATAATTTTCATCAAATTTCTCTAAAATCTGATAGTCTCCGAAACTTCTCTCTTAGTCCTGCCTCCTTTGGCTTCCTATATGTAATTTCATATATTTACATACCTTCAATCAATTCTGCAAGGTCCTGACAGGTGTATTGACAGGTGTATCAGTCAGGGTCCAAACTGGAAATAGATGCACAACACGTCACAACATAGGCAATATTTACTTACTAGGTGGCAATGATACAGAGGTGGATGGGGTGTGGTAGAACCACAAGGGACAGTGCAGAAACCGCAAGCAAGCAGCTGACAAACTATCACCACCGGGGCCCAAAGGGACGAGGGAAGGAGAGGATGTGGAGGAGCAGTGTCTTCCACTGAGGGATGCAACCAGCTCGAGGTGACCTCAGAGATGGTTCTGTAAGAACCAATACTATGCTAACCTCAGTCTCCTGCTTCTTTCCCGGCTCTCACTAGGGACCCACATTGGGCCAAATAAACCAAAGCCGGAGAGCACTGGAGCGCCATTGATGTAGCCAAGAGGTGGGTTTCCTGGACATAGGCCATGGTGAGCAAACAAGAGGGAGACTCTGGAAAAGCCAACTGAAGTATCTGCTAGAGCAAATGGATGCGTCTTGTTGTGTGGCTAGTTTATAATCACTCACACACACACTGTTCTCCAAACCAACATGTCCTGAGAAATGTGATATATTTTTTAAAATAATGGGATGGTAGTTTGAAAATATGGACACAGGGATGCAGGAGGGAGTTACAGTGTAGGAAGAAGGCAAATAACTGTTCAATCAGGGGCTCCCAGGCGCAGAACCACAGGCCATCGCCAATTTCTAAAATCTGGCTTTCTTGCACCAGACTTCCTATAACACAGAAACTGAATGAAAAGTTTACAGAGTTCAGCCCCCAGAATGAGAGATGAGGGGGAGTGAAGCAGAGGGGAATGAGGATGAACAGGAGGAGGTGTGTCCCTGAGGGGACCACAACTTCATGACAGTCACTGCTGATTATTCAGCCCTGCGGGACATCTGAAGACAGGCTTACACATGACTCCACAGCAGAAGTATCTTTGTGGGGAGAAGAGAGATGAATTTACCTACTTGCCCCCTCTCTCCACCCCTGCCACCAGCTGGGTAAAGCCCTTCCCCCTAGGGATCAACTCCCCTGCACCTACAAGTTGTCTTGGCAACCACTGGAGTCAGATGCGGAGGAAGCCAGAGTTGGGGGTTCCGGGTGCCGGGTGCAGTGGTCCCTCCAGCGTAGATGGTGTCACGTGAGGGATCATTCAGCGCAGGCCTGATATTCCTCTCAGGATGTGAAAGCTGAAAAGGCACTGGTGCTCTCCCCATGGTCGTCAGAAATCCTTAGAATATACTTAAGACTTAAGAAATCATTTGCGGTGCTTGTCATGGCATCAGCAGCGACTGAGACCGTAACTCTGGCGACGTGAAGAGTGCAAGCCTGTGTCAGCCATTCTCATGAGAAAGCTGATGTATAAAGCATGAGGCCTGCTTATCAAATACCACACACACACACACACACACAAAATAAGTATGCTTTCAAACGTTGACATTTAAATCTGGACATATCATTCTACTCTGCATAAAACCTGCCAACACTTGCAAAAGTGTCTCTCGGGAATATTTGCGGTGTGCAATTAAAGGCTGAAAACTGTGAACGAATACAGATATCTGCCTCGCTCTAGTAGCAGTGCTAAGAAAACTTCATTAAAATGTTATGTTTTGTCTTAAGCCATGCAAATATTAATTATTAACTAAAGGATTAAAGCATACATTAATTAACTTTGAGGAATGCGGATGCTCCCAGAAACTACCCCATGTTTACCTTATAGATCCCAGTAGTCACGGCGTTTAGTTAAAAGCATTGACATATAGAACAAAGTCCAAGCTTCTCAACATGATATGTAATGGCCTTTCTGATCAAGACCCTACACACTTACTCAACCATTTCACAAACACAATGCCATCAAAGGACTGTGTGGGCACACCAAATACATTGAAGAGGGAAGAAATACATAAAATCCCTGAACTTACAGTTAGATTCTAGGGAAAATATACAAATAAATAAGCTGCCGTACAGGGTGATGAGACTTCTAATAAAAGTACAGGCATCTAAATACGTAGTATGTGTGTCTAAATTGGCCTTGTCAAGCAAGTCATCCTAGAAGAACCATCTTCTAAGTTAAGAATTTAAGTACAAATAGGCATCAATTAGCGAAAGTAGAACAAAACAAAGGAGAACAAATTGTTTGAAAGCTGAGATTAAAGGTGAGATTGCTCAGGAGGTAGAATCAGCTTAGGGAGGGCTTTGAGAGCCAGGGAATCAGATTACACCAGATCCTGAGAGCAAGGAGAAATCTGATGTTCTGAGAAGGGGGTGATGTTCTCAGGTTCACATTTTGACATGATCACCCTCACTGCACTGCAGCAAATAAGTTGACAGGATTCAGACTGGAGACAATGAAACTCATTGGATTGTTTTTGCAGTCACCTAGGCAAGAACTGATGCTAGTACAAAGCGGGCTGAGTCTAGAGATACATACCCGTGGGTTGAAGAGATCCTTGTGATGGGGTGGATGTGTGGCTCAAGGATGAAGGAGCACACGGATTATTCTAGGTTTCTAATTTGAGTTTTGGCCGTGTGGGAGAACCACCCATGAAAGAGGGTGGGGTTTGAGGGATGGAGAGGAGGAGAGCCCAGGTGACTGTGGGACATTCAAAGGGAGCTGCACACTTGCATGTACAGCTCGGATCTAAAGCTCTGAAGGGAAACTGGGACTTCTCAACACCTTTAAGACAAAATGTTCAAAAGCTGGCATTTAAGAATATTTAAACCATAATCTCATTGCAATTTATATTGACTTCCAACCCATTCTCTATAATGTATAAAAATTTCCAACTATACCAATAATGGAAATATTTCACACTTTTTCACATGCTGTTGTTTTTTCAGCCTAGGACAGCTGCTGCCACCTGAGACCTCGTCTCTAGTCTTCAGGATTTAGATCAGTTGACCCCCCCTTGCAGCCTCATGAAATTCTTGATGCCGACTTAATTTCTTCCTTCTGAAGCTCATCCAAACTTACCTTATTTGTCTATACCAGTCTGACTCACCTCACCCAAGCTTCTTAATGGTGTCTGACCAGATAACATTTCCACACTCACTACTTGGCACATAGTAGGCAAACAATAAATATATATGGAATTAATGGAATAGATATACACACTTTACTATTTCTGCCAAACATAATCATAATAGCAGTATTATAGTGAAAAAAAAAATAGAGGACAGAAATAATAAATGGAGTTTTACTTTGGAAGAACCACCCTTCTGCTTGCTTTCTTGGCTGGAAGAGAAGTCACAACTATGAAAAATTTGTTCTTTATAATTTCTCTTGCATTGTGCCTCAGTGTTGGTACCATGGTTGTTCTCCTTTAAGTGAGTTCTTCCTAGCACCCCTGAAGGTACTTTAACACACCCAGGAAAATAAGACCTCAGATGTATAGACATCAGATGCAGCCCCCATTTATTATTGGTTATCGACATCTGCTACACGATAATGCCCTGCAGTCCATTTTTTCTCACCTGGTATCAATAGTCCTGATAGTTCTCTGAAATGTGATGTTAAAATTTATAGAAATTATGAAGTTAAACCACTTGAAAAGTTATTAAACATATCTATCTTTTTTGAGATAAACCGCAAGGTTACAAAGACTATTTTAAGGCATCACATTCGAGTGTACAGGAAGTGATGGTGCATAGACCGTCTCTGCTGTCCTGAGTATGTTGCCAGTTAAAGCCAATCACCCAGCTTCCCACAGACATGATGTTCATATCAGACAAGGCTAAATCTATTGCATTAGTGATATAACATGTGTTTAAGAGTGTTTAAGAACAAGTTGAGATAGAGGATGCTGTTTTATTATCTGTGACTATTCTTTGCTTTGACACCTTTTGATCTACTTCTTTGTTTTCTAAGGTCATCTAGTGTATTTATTGAAAAGACTAATCTGCACAAATAACTTAACATTCTTTTCTATTCTATGGTTTGTATAAAGGAAAAATAGTATGCCAAACATTTCTAAAATTAATGAAAGATACAGCCCTACTTGGATCTTTCCTTAGGACTTAAATGGAAATTGATTTAGGGTGCTGAGTGCCTGAGCTTGTTCTCTGTACTACAGTAGAGTTTTAGTTAATAAACTTACATTTGAATTTGAGTTTAATTTTTTGTGTGCATACTTGTCTAAGATTCCAAAACTAATTAATCACGTTCTTCACAGCAATCAGAAACAAATGACTGTCCTTTAGTGTAAGCTATCATGTTTTGAAAGTAAAATTATTGTGTCTAATATTTTTATTTAACCTCTTGAATTTTGAAATGAACATTTTTCCATCATTGCTTCAGTTATTTGTGGCTCTACTTTATTAGGCCTAATATGTTAAAATAAGTCTCTTAATTTGTTCCCCTAATACAGTAGGCATTTGAAATAATTGCATGGTTTTCTCTTTAGAGGAATGATAATACCCCTTGGCCACGTCGCTGGCAATTCTACTAACTGCCCCCAGGTAAATGATGACATTCAGGGCTGTGATTTCATGACCCAACTGAGCAAGAACATAATTAAATGGATCAATGTTTATTTGTAAAAGATGTATCTTATTGACTTCTCATGCAAAGTGGTGATATAAGTTCATGTGCTCAAGTTTCTTCTCTCCCAGATAGCCAAAGAAATATTTTCTTAAGTCAAAAATCTATCATTTCTGGAAAAAGGGGATAGGTGCTACTAGGAATTTCTGGAAGATACCATCCAGTTAGACCAAGAATGAGATAGTTTTTGCCCAGCATGAAGTTTATATCTTCCATCTTACTAAATGTTATTGTTGTTATTGTTCATTCAGTTACCCAAACCCCAAACCTAAGACTCACCTACATTTTTCTCTCTTTCCCCCTGGACTAGATATTCTCTGCTTCATTTCCAGATCTACTCTCTCCATCTTTTTCTACCTTGCTTGGTATTCTGGGAGGCTGACTTCTAGGGGCTACAACTACCCAGCTCCCCTTGGCCTCTGACTTCTAAATATGTTTGGCCAGTGTGATGACAGGGCACAGAAGGAGTAGAAAGAGGAAGAAATCTATTTATTCTCCACTCTCTCTCAGCTGGATGTAAATTTGTGTTGGCTGCATGCTTGTCTCTAAGACCACAGCCCCTGTCAAGTGGTCCTCCCTCTTACACCTACATCTTTGTCCACAGTACAGAAGGTATTTCACTTGCTTGTGCATCCAGGTCCAATGACAGTAGCAGAGTCTACTCCTGGGACACTTCTCTATCTCTTGTTGATTTTCTTAAACTTTTCCAACTTGAAAATTGTCTCTTCATTAAAATCACCTCATTTACCCTTTCTGAATGTGCCTCTATTTCCTGAGAGGCCCCAACTGATATACACCTCATGTATAAAATTGATCACAAGGTCCTTTTAGAAATCAAGTGTTGTGACTTTGTTCAGTTAACATTTGTTAAGGAAAGCCCCAGGGATTGGACAGTGAACTGTGGTTCAACAAAAGACCACAATGGAATTGAAATAGAGAAGTTTATTGCTCACAGGTCCTTGAAAGACATGCAGGGAGCTCAAGGCAGAATGCAGGCAGAGAGAGAAGCAGGACCTTGGGCACACACCTTTATTAGTGTACACAGGGGGAATGCATTGGGGTTCCTGGGCTAAAGCCACATGGGTCAATTCAAACCCAAGAGAGTAGGGTTTGGTAAGTTCCCTGTGGATCTTATCTAAGGGGCATGGAAGGGAAAGGCTCTGGGGGGGACGGATAGACTGCTCACCACAAGGGTGTCATCTTTACTGGTGCCCCTGCCAGCTGCTGTCTAGGATGTGCACTCATGGGAGGGGCCAGTGTCAGTTCAAGGACCCTGGAGGCAGCTTGGCCACGCAACGTGGATGCCAAGGCAGCAGTATTATGGAGAAGTTTAACTAAACTCTCAACACCAAATTTCTCTCAAATTTGTAGAGAAGTGAAGAGTTTCTACATCCCTAATAACATTCTCTTAGTTCAAGTCCCTGATTACTTTCATTCTTATAATACTTCAGTTTCTTCCAGCTACTTCTCCTTTACAAACCACCTCCACACTAAAACTTTTATGAGAGTTCAAAAACAGACGTGGGTCATCAATATCCTGCTCCAATGACTTAATGTTGCCTTAAAATGTTGCCAACAAGTCTCCCCATAATCCAGCCTTTGCCTGTCTCCCAAGATCCATCTATTCTCTCTCTCTCTCTCTCTGTCAAAAACACACACTCTGTAGCTGCCTCCATGGCAGACCACTTGCAATTCTCCTCACTTGCTGTCTCTTTCTTTGGGGCTTAAACACCCCCTGATGGGGCTCTGAGCACCATCCCACCGTCCTTCTCCAGCCAACTCCATCTGGCCTTTTAAGACTCAGCTGTAACCCTCATGAGGAAGCCTTTCCTCATAGCCCTTGTTCCATTACCTTCCCACAGCATCTATCCATGACCCTGTCCTTAGTATGTCCCCTCTTGTCCCCTCCCACAAGTGTAAAAATTTTGAAAATGTTAGTTCAAGATTCAGACTCTATGGGTTCAAATCCATTTCTACCATATATTTGCCTCAAGACCTTGAGCAAGTTTCTTAAGTGTGTATCTCTGTTTTCTCATCTGTAAATTTAGGAAAATAAAGTAATGTTTCTGTATTCTTGTGAGGATTAAATTATATTAACACATTTGAAACATGTAGAGCAGTGCAAGGTTTACAATTGGCTCTCGATGCATTATGCAGGTTTGCAATTGCCTATTTTTTCTCAACCCCACAAAACTGAAAGTTCATAAAAAGAGGGCTAGGTTCTACTGATCACCATGTCATCTTGATTAGTGAGTGTCTGGTGCACAGAGAGAAATCTATAAGTCCTTGTAGGTTGAATAAATAAATGAATGAATGAAGAGGCATGAATTCTGGTTTGATGGGCATGCCTTCTCTCTTGGTTCCTCTTCATTTTTTAAATCCTGGCTGGTAGCTTCTAGGTTGAGATTCCTTAAAAGAATCCTTTCCATGAAATAAACACCTTGGGGCTCCTATGAACCTGAGAAACGCCTGTCTCCTTATAAGACTAGAAGATAAACTTGCATTTGTCTTTGTCAGTGCACACGTTCTTAAACCACTGGGTTAAGTCCCTGGCTTTAATCATGACACCTTGATTGTCAGCTTATCTTTCTATAATTTAGATGCACTTTCCAGGTAATATGTAATTACACGTTTTTAATCCTGGCTGATCATTTAGAATACTCTTCGTTCCTGTAAGTTTATGTTAATTTTGAAGTATTCCACAGTAGTACCTCTCCATAATGGAGGAAATAAATTAAATTTAGTTAATATAATAACTGTTCCCATTTGACATAAAATGCTTACTAAAAATACTGTATATTTATGTATCTCTTACTCTTCAAAAGTATTCAAACTTCAATGATTTCTAAATCTAAATGTAGCCACTAAGTAAAAATATGTTTAGTCAAAAATACTGTTTTTATAAATTTAATTTGATCTCAAAAATGTAAACAGTAACAGCATTAGAATATGAATTTATATATTACTTTAAGGATCCATGGTATAGAGTTCAGTTTCCATAATGATCCATTACATTTTATATTTAAAAATGATTTGCTTCTTTTTATGTTATATCTCAGAATATATTGATGGATTAGAAAATTTATAAAGTAAAGAAATACATCTTTATCGATGACTATATGTCAGAACTATGTGAAGTATTGATACTTAAGTAAGTAAATAACAAATAAAGTTGCTTTAATGTTTTAAGTTCCAAAAATTAGATATAATCATAGAAAAACAATTAAGTGTTCTATAGTACAAGTATACAATAATAATATTAAACATTTTCTAAAGATTGCAAACTGTACACACACGTCTAAGTCTACTTTCACCGAGAATCTATCCAAAATACAAAACATAAAGACATGCACATGTACACATTCAGATTCTGCATTCATATATACCCATGTTGAAAAGCAATAGCAGCTTCCTTTAACAGACATGCATTTTGAGAAATTCCTGGAAGCTTAAAGAAAAAAATTGGGGGTAGTGTGGCAGCTGAAAAAAACATTCCAGCTACAGGACAGACATAAAATATATGATAAAGTAGATTAAGGGTTTTAAATAAATTACTAAAATGCCAAAATCATGAGAAAAACCTTTACAGCCCCCCCCATAAAGGAAAGAAGGAAGGAAGGAAGAAAAAAGTAAAGACAAGGAAAGAAGAAAACAAAATGATCCTGAAGGTAATTTTCCTGACTATGCCTCACTTTTAGTGAGAAGGAAAACAACCTTCCGCTAATTGTGCTTAATACCATATTATGTATAGTATGATATAATACATAATATATATAGCATATAAACATATGAATAATACATAATAATTATGTATAATACTATAACAGCAAACTAGCCCAATGTGGAGGTCTGTGGCCCAAACATGTATAACATTCACTTATTCAAAATATTTATTGAGCAGTGACTTGGTCCAGGAACTGTCATAAATGTGCCACCTTCTAGTTATTCAAAAATCTTAAAGAAAAATTCATCTTATAGTGTTTCCACCTTGAAGTTCAGCATCTTCATGAGAGAGCAAAGCAAACACAAGTCTGATTTGGGGGAGTGTCTTATACTCAGGCCTCCAATTATTCTCACAGATAAAATTGCAGAGATTATAAGCCTACAGTGAAAAATGACAAGGTGCTTAAGGAGATATAAAAAGCAACACGGGAGAGGAGTTAGCAGAAAGAAGAGGAGGTGACTTAGATCTGCAAGGACCAGATATTTTTACTACCAGACACAAAATAAAAAGCTCAATACCTGACTTTTTAAGAAATAAAAGAGGGAAATTAAAGTAATGCAAGGAAAACAATACCATGAAAACTGAGTAGAGTGTTTTAAAATATAAGCAAACAGAATATCAAAAAATAAAAACATAATAATTTAAATTTTAAAAATGGACAAGTTAAACAGCAACTAGAGCAGTAAAGAGAATTAATGAACAGCATAATATATCTGAAGAAATTACTATGAATCAGGAGACAGGGAGATGCAAAAAGAGCTGAGAATATGAAGGATAAAATGAGGAAATTTTGTTTTGTGTAATAAATGTTTTAACAGGATCATATAGAGTGAACGTGGGAAAGCTATAATTTTTCCAGAATAGATAAAAAATGGAAGTCCTTCAAATAGAAAAGACCACTGGAAAAAAACTAAGCTAGATGAATGAAAATAATTCTATCCATAACACAGCACAGTGAAAAACCACCAGCCAACAAAGACAAAGGGAATTTCCTAAAAGAATCTGGAGAAGAAAGACAAGTTTCCTACTAAAGAAGAATTGGAGTTTAATGTTCAACACGAACAACAGGAAAACATGACAAAATGCTCAGAAAGACCTGGAAATCTTATTTGAAAAGACATAAAATGGATCATTATCTATCATATATAATTATCTCCTATAAATTGTTAAGTAAAAACAATCTGAAAAAAGTAAGGAAAGTATGTATCTTAGTGATTTAAAATAGATAAAATGTAAATGACAAATAATAGATTAAAAATTGTTAAAGAAGATGAAACAACAGTGATAAATGATAATTCTCGTTTATCAGATATATAACCAATTAAATTAATAATATTTAATTTTAATGATAATATTTAATGACATTTAATCACGATTTAATTTTAATGAGGGATTGAGGAAAGTAACAATCCAAAACTATTGAGGAGCTTAATTTTGTACCGGCTTTAATAACATATATATTAAAGTACAAATTTGGCATATTTATTTGACCCAACAAGTTTCACCTCTAGATATTTATTCTTCAAATATATTCAGAAGTGTTCACAAGACATTTGTACAGTGAATTCACTGCAGTATTTATAATTTGAAAAAATATATTGAAAATATACTGACAAATGTTTATCAATAGGGAAATGTTTAAATACATTTACACTAAGAACTTCTCCTATTAAAATGTCTAAGCTTTATCTATGTGTAATGACAATAAAAGATCACCAAGATATTTTGTAACTGAAAGTGAAGAAAAAATTGCAAGTCTTTTTTTGCTATAATTTTATTTAATAACAGTATTTATACATGATATCCATGGCAGAAGCTGGCTAGATTCACCAAGCTAGTTTTTCTGCCTTCCTGGGTACATGGCTAGATTTTTTTTTCCCCATGTTCCCTTGCAGTGGGTGACCAAGTCCTGGCCTATGGGTAGAGTGAAATGGTGTAAGATTCTCCGTGCTCCCTCTTCCCCCCTTGTTTATCCTGATTGCTATTTGGGTATTTGCACTTGACACTGAAGGCTACCTCAAAACCATAGGCTGAGAATCGTGAAGCTTATGTCACCCTGAACATCACTGAACGGCTGCAGGGAACAGAACTCCTGTTTCTACCTTTGCTGACTGAACTTTGTATGAACAAGAAATAAGCTTTTGTGTTGCTAGGCTACCAAGATTTCAAGGTGTATCCATTACAGGAGTTAGCATTACCCTTACCAATACAATTTCACTTGTTTAAAATCTGATAAAGAAAGAAAACTAAATTATATGTCCAAATAACTGGATATGTATTTGTACAAAATGGAACACAGATTAATTGTCTCTTGGGTTCAGATTGGCATTGGGTCTGGAGGAGAATATGAATGAAAACGCTCACTTTATGTACCTTTTGTGACACTAGTTATTTGGTGTTATTTCTTTAGGTAGATATGTGTATAATGTTGAAATTTAGTCTAGGGAAGAACCAAAGTAATTCTAAGACAACAATTTTGGAACTGTGTCCTAAGGAAGAAATAAGGTAAAAGTGTACTTCAGGGAAATCCTAAGCTATATGAAAAGCATAAATCATGGAATACTGAAAAAATTACACTAGAATGTGTTTAGAACATACATTGGACATATATTAAGGCACTGCAAACAGATAAAACTGAAAGGTAAATGGAACCAAATCATAGAAGAATATACACTTTCAGTTAGGATAATCTTTGGCATGGGAGTAACAAGAACAAGAACAGTGAGAAGGATGGATTAGAAAAAATAGGAACTAAAGTCAGAGGCACTGACAAAGAAATATGATCATAAAACTAACAAAAGGTAAAGAAGCTATTTTATTAGTTAAATAAAAAGGAAGAGTAGAATTTTAGATATGGAAGGCAAGAAAAAAATAAGAAATTCAGGGTTTTGATGACTCTGAATTTCCACATAGGGAGAAAGCATTCCTCTAAGTCTCATTCAGCTTTGGGCTCTAGAATCAGATCCTGCATGTACTCTGTGATCAAGAACAGCCCTCAGTAGGGCTGGCATGAGAAGGGAGAATCAGAATTTATCAAGGGGAGTCCAGCTTTTCAAAAATATCCACTGTAGATACTGAGAAACTGCTGTTTGGAATACCCTGGAGTAAAGTTTTTGCGTAACTCATGATGATGCTGTGAACATCATTATGTAAGAATGACTGGTCTCAAGAACCCTAACTATGAATATGTAAGAGCTAAAGAATAGAAGATTGTGAGGATGAGAAATGAATTCTTTTAGTGAGAAAAATTAGACAATGTGAAAACAAGACCTATTTAAATTACATTATTATGTTAATAGTGAATTAACTTGTCTTAAAATGTTAAATTTTATTCAATTAATTATTAGGATATAATTCTTGTTCTATTGCACAACGTTAAAGAAAGAGTAAAGCTTGGGGTTATGTTTGTTTAGATTGATTTTTCCATGTATAATTTGTTGCTCTGATATCTAATTCTTATTTTGAGTGGTAAATGAGATTTTTACATGTAATAACAGTAATTTCACATATTTCCTCTTTTAATATAATTATGCCAATTAAATACATTTTAAACAGCAAACACTTTTTTGTGTTGTTTTGCACTCAGATAAAATTATTTTAAAATTTATTAAATCAAACTAAAAACAACATAAATTTTAGAGCTAGTGAAAAATGATAATTTAAATAAAACTTTGAAGCCATATTTCAATAGGGCTCTATTTTATATTAAAAAACCTATTTGAAATTATGGTGTTCTCATGATTTTGAGAGTTAAAGTAGGAATTAAATTCTTCTTTGGATTTCTTCCTATTAGCCACCACCATTAAAAACATCACTAAGTATTCTTGGCTATCTGCCTGGGAATCAAAGTCCTAATCACTAAGAAACTCAACAGAAATAGGTATAGAGGTAGATATAGATATACATATACATATATACATATAGATATGGGCATAGTAAATACAAGCATGTGAATTTTGATAATACATAAGCAGAGAAATGGATGTATAGAAAGACTGAGTAAGCACTTTGAGTAACTTTTTCAGTACCTTACTCTCAAAGGGAGTACTGCTTACCTGGTCTGCCCAGGTGTGATCCAGGATAAAGTAAGAGATATTAGTTAAGCCTGTTCAGAAAACTACTTTTTGAAAAGACTATAGGGAATTCCTTGGCAGTCCAGTGGTTAGGACTCAACACTTCCACTGCTGGGGCCCTGGGTTCAATTCCTGGTTGGGGAACTAGTATCCCGCAAGCCACGCAGCGTGGCCATAAATAAATAAATAAATAAATAGTAACCTTTAAAAAAAATAAAAAGGGCTTTAAAAAGACTACAGGGCTTCCCTGGTGGCGCAGTGGTTGAGAATCTGCCTGCTAATGCAGGGGACACGGGTTCGAGCCCTGGTCTGGGAAGATCCCACATGCCACGGAGCAACTGGGCCCGTGAGCCACAATTACTGAGCCTGCACGTCTGGAGCCTGTGCTCCGCAACGGGAGAGGCCGCGATAGTGAGAGGCCCGCGCACCGCGATGAAGAGTGGCCCCCGCTTGCCGCAACTAGAGGAAGCCCTTGCACAGAAACGAAGACCCAACACAGCGAAAAAATGAATAAATAAATAAATAATAATTAAAGGTGCTAATAATTTAAAAAAAAAAAAAAAAAGACTACAAAGAGAATAGTTGAGGGAAATGAAGCTACACTTTGGAATAAATCATTACAGTTTACTAAGTGTTAATGTAAATAAATATATATCTGTGTTATATACATACAAAATTAAATGCACATAACTCTTCTAAGAATATATGATCCAGTGAGGATGTGGTGAAATTAGAATTCTCATATTTTGCTGGTAGGAATGGAAAGTGGTGCTGTTTCTTTGGAAAATAGTTCAGCTGTTGCTCAGAATGTTAAACATGGGATATATGATCAAGCAATTCTACTCCTAGTTATATACCCAAGAAAATGCAGAGAATAACTTGGACATGAATGTTCATAGTAGCCTTGTTCATAGTAGGCAAAAGTAAAAACAGCCCAAAATGACGATCAATTAATGAATGGATAAATAAAATGTCAATAATAAAAGGGAATAAAGTTCTTCTACATGCAAAAACATGGATGAACCTTAAAAACACTATGGTAAGTGATGAAGCCCAGCACAAAAGACCACATACTGTGTGATTCCATTTATATGATGTCCAAAATTGACAAATCTATAGAGACAGAAAGCAGGCTAAAGGTGGCTCTGATGGATATGGGATTTCTTTGGGGAATGACAAAATATAAAATTATACTGTGGTGATAGTTGCACAACTCTGGATCCACTAAAACTTGCATTTTAAATGGGTGCATTCTAGTTTGTAAATTATATCTTGATATAGCTATTAACATTAATTTATGATCTGGATAACAGGGGGAAAAACCTGAAATAGTTTAAATATATTAACTCCAAACTGATAGAATCAGTGGTGTATATCCAAACAATATAACACTTTGCAGCTTTTAAAAGGAAAATCAATAATTGTATTCACTGACAGTGCAGCCTGCTAAGCATAAGTTTTCGGTGAAAAAATAAAGAGCAGAATATTCTAGTAGTGAAAAGACAAAGCAGACTGGAATATGAGTGTTTATACTATAATTCTCACTTTTGTAAAAAAAAAAAAAAAATATCTATACATATTATTTGTAAATCAGCTTTTTTGTTGCCTAGGTTATAACACATTTATTTTACTGCTTTTAAAAATCTGTAATGATTTGAAAACTTTTCTTCCCCTTCACTATTAATAGCCACAAGGTCAAAATTTCTCTAGCTCAGTTTCTTTCTTTGAATACTTTATCATGATTTTAAAGATTCTCTTCTACTTGTGAGCGGGTCTTCCAGGATTTACACTTGTGAGCAAGCCCATTCCTCCTTCTAAGAAACTGAGGCCAGACAAGTGTCTGCTGACAAGAAGCAAACCCCTGGAGCTGCTGCCTGCCTCAGGGGATTCCGTAGAGCCCCTGGAGGAAAGGGGCAAAGAGTGAAGCGTCCTCTCCTCCACTGAGAGCTCCCCCCACCCCTGCCCCTGAGATTAGAAATCACCGTCACATCAAGGTGTCTTCCTCTAAGACCAGGCTTGATTTTGAATAAAATTAGCATATCTTATTTAATCATTAATTCATACAGAAAAAGACTCTTGAGTGCTTACTACTTGTTATAACAGTGACTGGTCCATCACTGTACTTTTGTCCGAAGTTATCCAAGAGGCAATCAAGCAGATTCTTCAGGCTTATTATTTTGGACTTATAGTAAATCAAGTATTTAGTTAGGAAAGACAAAGAAGTTCAATCTTTACAGTACTGTTTATTTTAAAAATAATTTTGAAAACCCTGAGCCTTGATTTAGTTCTGAGCTCTCATACATTCATGATTTTTAGAATTAAAAAGAACTATAATTTTAGTGCTCCTTTTTTACATTGCTAATTATATTAATATGACTGTCATCAGGTTGTGCTTAATAAACATCCACATGTACTTTATATTTTTAACCTTTTCTGTAAAAGTAAGTTAAAATTTAACAACCAGAGCAAATATTTTGTTTCTTTTAAAATATATAATAAATTAAACAAATTTTATTTATTTTAATTCTAAATTTTAAAATAGGAAAATTCATGGCATAATTTATAACTAGTGAAAAAATACTAAAAGTCAAGGACTATTAAGAATAATATATCAGATATAAAATTTGATCATAATAAGATAAAATGCATCTGGCTAATGCAGTTTTCAAATTTTGATTTATGATTCTGACATTTTAATTGATGGATCAATTGATAGTAATTACTTTTGTGTAATCAGTTAGCAACTGAAATGTGCAACACATTGATTTTTTCAGGTGAGACATGTGCTCCCTGAGCAGCTACAGTAGGAGAAAGAACTAGTGACATTTAATTCAGTCTAATTTATTCCTGAGAAAAATGTGATTGACTGCAGTTCATGAAGTTCACAGCAAGAGTTAGAGAAAATGGTGAAATCATTCAGAAACACTAAAACTAAAAATTAAATTAAAACAAGAAATGCTAAGTAATAAATCCCATATAATTCAAATTAGCATTGCCATTTAACTTGACGGAAGTTACCTTATAAGGACAAACATATTGCGAGTACAAATGGGGAGAACTACACTAATCCAATAGAATGAAATCAGAGAAAGTTGATTGTAAAGTTACATCAAAGCTCTTAGAATTTATATTATCTATAAAACTAAAGAGCTATGTAATGGAGTTATGAATTGACCCAAAGATAACCAAATTATTTTTACTTGCTATTTTTCTTGTGAGTGGAGTGGTACATTGCATATTTACAAAAATGATTCAAATTCATTTATAAAATATTTACTGGAGAGGTTACTTGGGAACAAGCATTGTTGTTAGGGATATGATGAAGAAAAGCACAGATTGCAGTCCAGAGCAGAGAGAAGAGAGTCAGGCTTCACAACTATAAAAATTAAAATATGGTTATGTCACATTAAAAAAATGCACAGCGTAAGAGCTGTGAGTTGAGCTTTCAGTGTCTTACTGAGGACTACAGCCTGGGAGGCAGACTCTCAGCAAGCTCTGAGAAACTGTTCAAAGAGGTAAGGGGGGAGCCAAGACATATATGTATTTTTCACTGGGAAAAAAATATGTTGTCAAACATCAGAAGATCACTGCTACTTACAAAGAACAGACACCTCAGATTAATGATTTTAGTGCTTTTCTGTGTATGGGAAGATGTAAGAATCCAGGCTCACTGAAATCTTTCCTTAGATGTGCATCCTAACTACCTAGGGACAGTATCCAAAGCACAGAATGCTTCCTGTTTTATCCATCCTGAATTCCCTGAAGGGGACAGTGTCAGTGGGCAACTGCAGTGGCGAATGGCTTGATCCTTGTAGAACTGGAAAACGGTCAACATGTTCTTTTCTTCACAGTTACAAACTATGATAAACAACATAAAGAAGAATTTCAGGTTGTAAAAGGACTGTAAAACAAAAGAAACTGACCTGCACATTAACATTATTTGGGTAAAATGTTTTTATGAATCATCTATTTCACTTTCCTCAGCTTTTTATTCCGGTAAGTTGACATATGAGTACAAAGTAGACACAAAAATAACTGTCTCTAATTGTCACTCAGACAATATTTTTGAAATGAGTTCTTTTACCAAGATTCTATCTTTATAACAATGTACAAAATATTTACTCAGATAGTTAAATTGTTGATTATTTTTATTGCAGCAATATTTTTTACATTTAAAAGATAACTCTCTTAATGATTTTGTGAAGTGAAAATTTCAATTTGAAAAAGAATAGATACATGTATATGGATAACTGAATCACTTTGTTGTATAACTGAAGGTAACACATCGTTAATCAACTATAATATAAAATAAAAAGTTAAAAAAAAATTCAAAAGCACTGCTTCTCAAACAACACAAAACACTCAGGAGAACAGTGAAGACATTAATTCAACAAATACTTAATAAAGTCTCTACTAAGAATAGGGAATTCTGACAAAATGAGGAATCTGTGTGTGGAAGAAAGATGGAAAAAATAGTGACTGGTGTACATACAACCTAGTAGAAGTATGTACATAAAATAATAATACTACAAGCAGGTGGGAAATATTCTAGCAGTGGTACAATGACATCATGGAATTGTAGAAAGGCGAGAAACATCAATTTCACCTTGGTGGGCTAAGAGCAACCAACAAGGCTATGTTGAGGAAATGATGGAGATCTTGACTTGGCACTTTAGATGAAATATACACAGGAATAGAGGAACAACAATGCGTAGAAAGTGGTTTGAACAAACTTCAAAAATTAGGAAAGCCCGGGTCTTTAAGGAATAGTAATCTCATTTGGTTTGAGAGAAGTTAAGGTACTTATCAGGAATCATGATAAAACAGGCTGGAAAGCAGAGAGGAATTCTATTATCAAGAGGCTTTGAATATAAAAGTAAGGAATTTCAATTTACAGTAATTCAAAGGAAATTGGTTTTTGTTCATTAGTTTTTAGGGAAGAAAAAATTAAACTGGCAGTAAAATTGGTGAAAAAAATGAGAGAGTCATTTGTAACATATCTCTTGGTTAACTGCTAAAATGAATGCAAGTGACTTTGAAAAATACATATTGCTAGCAATCAACCTAGAAATAATTCAAGTTCAAGCAGTTTTACCACTAAAATGTCACATGGCCTAAATTCTTCATCTTACGCTTACACGGTTTAGAAGAGCTGAAGAAGAACTATGTTTAGCCCAAATCTGAATTATTTTACGTTAGAGAACTGACTCTCAGTCTTGTGCAGGCTGATGCATTCAGGTTTCTCAGGACTTTGAGGACATTAATACGGCTTCTCAGAAGAAACAAGTAGATTGACTCCACGATTCCCCCACGGTCCCGTTTGCAATATTTATAAATCCTACAATTGTAGAACAAACGTGACAATTCTATGTGCCCTCAGCTGAACCTTGGATGACTATTGGTTTTATCTCCCTCTTATTTTAAACCAAAGTTTCTGTTATTTCTATTTAAGGTCCTGGCTCTTTTACTTATACTACTTTTTTCTGATCTGTTTATAAATCTAGATCCCAGGATTCTACGCCGCCAGCAACGTCCGCGTCTGTCGCTCCTCCTGGGGCCGCGGGAGGGGCCGGCTCCCCGGGGGCCTCGCTCGTCCCCCGCGCGGCTCCGGCCACGTGCCAGGGGCGCGTGTGTCACCACGGGGGCACCTGCCGCACCGTCCTCCTCCCGGGGGGCGTCTTCTCCTTCCAATGCGACTGTCCGCTCCATTTCACCGGCCGGTTCTGTGAACGAGGTAACCAATCTCCACTGTCCTCCTGTATTTCCTTTTTAAAACTTCTCCAGAGGGTGGAAAACAATAGAAACCTATCATAAACACATTGATGGCTATTAGCACAAACAAGAAACATCTGTATAATTGTATTTAAAAATGCATTCTGATAGAACATTTTCAGTTCAGTATGGCAGAGCCAACAACATATTTTTTTTTCATTAGAACTGCCATTCAGAGTATATTTGCAGTCGCCACACAACATAGGAGTTAAAATTCAAATGTAGTGTTGTTTAGGGAGTTTCTTTAAAGTTATAGCGCATCCATCCTTCGTCACCATAGAAACAATTAAGTTCTAATTAACATTATTTTTATTGCTTAATTGTTAATCAAATCGCTTTTTTATATTTCAAAAGCAGATCCCCATATTGAAGTTATTGTGGTGTTTAAGAAGAGCACATTATTTTTCTGATGCTTAAGAATATGGTTTTAGCCTTAATGAAGCTATTGATGAATCAAAAGAAAATTCCTCTTTTGTCAACATCTAATGGCCTCCTAAGAGTGTCTCAGTTAATTAAAGAAGTGCTGGGCAAGACAGCCAGAAATGCCCCGGGGCAGATGACTAACGCATTAGGTCCTAAGCAGCTGGCCTGTCTCTGCACTAAGCCTGGAGAGTGTCATTCTTTTCTATGTAAAATTGACCACTAGTTCTAAATTGGGGGAGGGGTAGGGATTACTACTGGGTGATGATTCAGATGGCAGAGAATTTCACTGCTTCTCCGAGATTGTGTTAAATAACTCCTTTTTAAAATACCAAAATGTGGGACGTCCAAAAGAGAATTCAAAGGTATACATATGTGTTATTCAGCTCTCCTTCCCAAACAATCTTGTGTGACTGCTATGAATGCTTTGCTGTTTAGCCAAGGAAGCAAGGAAGCACAGTCTAAAGCACAGAAATGGAAACATGGTCTATTTTCATGTTCATTGTAAAAACGTGTCCTTAAAGTCTATTTTTTAACTGTAAAATGGTTTTGAAGACACATCACTATTGCTTGATTTTTGAGTGAATATTTTATATGTCTGCAAAATACCATGAGACATGCATCTTTTGCTGCCTTCTGAGACCATTGGTATTACATACCGTGGGTGGACGTCTAGGGACATAATTTGGATGGTAAAGATCTTTTAGATCCACATGTAGAACTGAGAGGGATTTTTCTTTCTTTACTTTCATGGTAGGTAAAGCCTTAGCAAAATACCCTCCTTACCTTTCTTAAAATATACTCTGATATTTTAATTTTTTTTTTTTCAATCCGAATTTACTGACAGTGGTGAACTTGATGTTGTGAAAACCGGGGTCCTCAGTTACGGAGTGTGTCCCTTGTCCCCCATACGGACCAAACCACAAGTCTTTCCACTGAGCCTAAGTCCCCTCCTCGGACTCCTCACTCTGTGGCTTTAACACCTCACACAGTGACCCATACTTTCCTCCAGAAAAAGAGAAACCTGGGTTTACCTGGAGTTAAAGCCCAGGATTGACTGAGGTTTGTTTGGTGTTTGGGTGGCAGAATGTAGGACACTGACCTCAGGAAAAGAAGTGGGGAACTCGGCTCTATATTCACTTTTAGGAATATTTCACTTTTTCTAACATTATTAAGCACTTTCTACCTTCTATATTTTAACTGTTTTTCCTGTTGATTTTGTAGTATTTTTAAAACTAATAAATTGTATGATAACATGGTGCTAAAACCAGATAATCTACCACAGAATATTTATTTCTAAGTGTAAAGTAGTCAGAAAATGTGAACAAATAATCATTACCAATGAGACAATTGTTTTTTTTTGAAGAAACTTTAAGTCAGTTATATCTGAGGTGTATGATGCACTGAACAAAATTCATGCAGTAGGACTCTTTAGATTATTAGATATCATAGTATTACATGTGATTTTGTTGTTGTTCTTGCCTGTTGGGGAAATATTTCAGTATAAAACTTAGACTGTGATGAGATGTGCATTTTTAGAATTGAGAATATTATTTCTAATTGTAGAAGTTATACATTTTCCCTTGTTCAACTCTTTTTTTTTTCTTGAAGTATAGTTCATTTATAGTATTGTGTTGGTTTTAGGTGTACAGCATAGTGATTCCATTTTTTTTGCAGATTATACTCCATTATAGGTTATTATAAGATATTGTGTATAACTTCCTGTGCTATACTGTAAATCACTGTTCCTTTTATACATATTTATTTTTAACCATTTACCACCTAAATTCATGTTAAGTATCTTTCTTCTTTCAGTCATGAAGAAAGCCAAGAACAGGTCTGTGTTCTCAATCTAACGCTCTAAATATAAGTCATACTAGCATGCATCTTAGAATCCAGATCACAGATGATGACTATTGCCTAAGGCCCATGATTCAGGAATCTGGTACCATTACGAGGCTTTTTATATATAGCATTATCCAGGTTGGCCAGATGCACCATTTCTAAGTGTAGATTTCGATAAATAGTATCGTATGTCAGCGTCAAAGTATGTCAGTACCTGCTAAAAATATTGCTTTGGATACACAGTCTCTAAATCTCTCTCTCTCTGTCTCTGTTTCTCTCTCTCTATATATATATATATATCATATAATTTTATTTATTGAAGTATAATTGAGTTACAATGTCTTAGTTTCAGGTGTACAGCAAAGTGATTCAGTTTATATATATATATATATATATATACATATATATATATATATATATATGTATATATATATATAAATTTTAAGATTCTTTTCCCATATAGGTTATTACAAAATATTGAATATAGTTCCCTGTGCTATACAGTAGGTCCTTGTTGTTTATCTGTTTTATAGATAGTAGTGTGTATATGTTATTCCCAAATTCTTAATTTATCTCTCCCCCCCCCCAACCTCTCCCCTTTGTTAACCATAAGTTTGTTTCCTATGTCTTTGAGTCTGTTTCTGTTTTGTAAATAAGTTCATTTGTATCATATATTTTTTTAGTTTCCACATATAAGTGATAACATATCATACTTGTCATTCTCTGTCTGACTTACTTCACTTAGTATGATAATCTCTAGGTCCATCCATGTTGCTGCAAATGGCATCCTTTTGTTCTTTTTTATGCTTAGTAATATTCCATCACATATATGTACCACATCTTCTTTATCCATTCCTCTGTTGATGCACATTTATGTTGCTTCCATGTCTTGACTATTGTAAATAGTGCTGCAATGAACATTGTGGTGCATGTGTCTTTTCGAATTATGGTTTTCTCTGGATATATACCCAGGAGAGCTACCATATGATCCTATAATATATAATTTCTGAGAATTGTTGTCAGTATTAAAATGCTTAGAATTTACAGATAGATTGCTATGAAAATGATTGCTTAAATGAGTCCCTTATTGAGTACATTCAACATCTAAACCATCCGAACTTCTGCTTTAGGAATGAAACTTGCATACTGTCATTGTGAGGAGTTCTGATTGACCAGACACTGTACTGGGTGTTTCATGCATCTTATTTCACTTAACCCTCAGAGTAATCCAGCTGAAGTCAGCTCTCTAAATGACCCCCATTTACAAATGAGAAATCGAAGGCCTCTAGCTGTTAAATTACTCCCTTCAGGTCGCACAGCTTGCACGTGGCAGAGATGGGATTAGAAACCATCTCAGCAGACTCCACAATTCACATTTAACCACAGTGCTCTATTGCTACACTCGTTAGAAAATCAAATTTAACAGGACATGGAATTTCTAATTTTTCTCACTCTTTCATGTTTATAAAAATGTATCTTTACGTCAGGGAAAAGAGAGTTTTCTTTAAAAAATCAAATTTCAAAAATCAGAAAAACAAAGAAGTTAATGTTAATCTAATAATTTTTCATGACCCACTTAAAATTAAGCTGAGAAGCATATTGGGTGATCTGAAAAGAATTGTATCTGAGTGGTAGTATTTTTCCATAATGATTTCAGTAAAACTAAAATGTAGAAAGTAGATTAAGAATATTTGAATTTCAGAAAAAATCTAGACATAGATGATGAAAGAACATGACTCTTTGAAAAAATATATAATTGCAGAGGCATCTACATGTAAAGATATTTTCAAAACTGATTTTTCTTGATAGCCTTGTTCCTTTTTCCTTCCAGTGAATACACTCAACCTGTAAGAGAATGTTAAATTATTTTATTTTAACAACCTTGATTTTTCACAGCAAAATGGAGGTGCCAGTTAAGTATGAGCTTTAACTAAAATAGCATTAGATTCAGCAACACAGAGAAAGGGTTTGCAGGGCTGTAGGACTCAGTACTAATTCACCCATACACATATTTCCCATGTACTTGGCATTACATCATGGGTTCTACTTTATCAAATCATCCATATCTAATCACCTAATAACATTGACTTATAGAATCAGTTTGATTTAATATGTTCCTTTTCTTTCTCAACACATGTTATCTTAATTCATATTAGCTGAACCTTGTTGCCTACTTTGTCATAATGATCCTGCATCTCACCAGGGGAGACAGAGGAGCCTGTATTCTTGCTTTGTTTTAGATGGCTGTGTGCAGGCAGATGGTTGTCCCCTACTGTAAAGTTCAGAGTGACAGATTTAGAATATCAGCGCTTTGTGCTGCAGGAAAGCGAGTGCCTCTGACTATTAATTATAGGATTAACATTTTTAAACAGTCCCATACTTTTTAGTGTTCTATAAAACAGTTTTATAAATAGTGTAATAAAGGAGTGTTTAAATGCCATACATTGAAACCAAGGAATCATTTATTTGATATCCTGTCTCTGCATGTTCCATATATGCTTAAAGGTCAGCTGCACTGAGTAAATTGCAAACGTAGAAATAAAAATGAGAGGTTTTACTAGGTGTTTCGTCTTGTTTGTTTTTTTTTAGAAAAAGACTGCCTGAATGTCTGCTTTGTTTTTACCATAATCGGAACATATTTTAAAGCATATTAGAGTGGTCTGAATCTATTTGTTAACTATAGTCAGGTTGCTGAATGTCAGATGTTCCAGAGCCAAGAAGGCAGAGATAGTCAGCATCTAATAACAATGATCTATCTCCCTGCCAGAGGACTGATGGTCTGCATCATAAGAGAAGGGCCAAGAAATGGGTGTTGGCCATTTCAAACATAACATTCCTGTCTGAAAATCTATCTTTAAAAGCAGAGGGCAACGCTGCATATTTATCAGTAAATGGCAACTGCTGAAATATTAAGATGTTAAGTTGAGAGTGAATGGGGATTGAAGTCAAGGGCAGAGGCTGACAGGAGATAAGACCACCTGTGGGCAGAGACAGAGGGTTCTGTTTCTGGAGCACGGGCAAGGGCAGGCCCCCATCTCCCCTGCCCTCTCACCACCAGTTGCTGCCGTTCTCCACCATGAGTACCATGCTCAGCTGGTAGAAAATGACAGCTCCCTCCTCATCCTGGTGCTTATAACTATAAAAACTACATGTCCATTAATCTCTCTACTTACATTGGTAATAATCTAGAAATTTCCATCTAGGAAGAGGAGGGAAACATATACCCCTATGTCCATCAAAAAAGGATGATATTTATTTTATTTGTCTCCTGTATTGACTTAAATAACATCCTTTTATTCCCTTACAATTCAACACATCCAATTAAAAAATCCTTAGTTGAACACCTATACATTAGTACCACACATGGATTTAGTCATTAGAGGTGGTGTGAGGATCACATTTTTGTCTTTAACTTGTCAAGTGGTTGCGAGCATGGAGTGTGGGTTGGGAGGATGCAAGGAAGGGAAGACAAGCCTGACACGCAGGTCAGCTACCATTCACTACTTACCTCTTTAAAGCTACATAATCTCAGCTCAGCATCACCCCTGTCCCCAGCAATGTCTGCCTGAGGACCTATATTTGTTTTCTGTTGCTTCCATAGCTAATTATCACAACCTAGTGACTTCAGCAACACAAGTGTACTATCTTAAAGGTCTGTAGATCAGAAGTCTGACACAATTCTCAGCAGGTTAAAATTGAGGTGCAGGCAGGGCCGTGTTCTTTTCTGGAGGCTCCAGAGAAGAATTTGTACCTTGCCTTCTGACTTCCAGAGGCTTTCTGCTTTCCTTGGCTCATGGCCTCCTTTATTCTACCTTCAAAGCAAACAATGGTGGGTCCAACCTTTTTCATATCACGTCACTTGATCTACTCTTCCATTTCCCTTTTCTACATTTAAGAATGCTTGTGATTACACAGATTCCCCTGGGATAATCCAGGATCATCTCTGTATCTCGACATTGACTGATTAGCTATTTTAATTACGACTACATCCTTAATGCCCCTTTGCCACATAAAGTAACATTTGCAGAGATCCTAGGAGTTAGGATATGGACATCTTCGGGGGACCACTATTCTGCCTACCACAGGCCTTGTAGTCATTCCTCAGAGAATTTACATAGTCATATAATAGAAAAGGAAGTTTACTGGTTGGATATCTAGGGCTAATAGAATTGGGGGAAGCCAGTGAAACCTGGTGGGAAAAGGCACTCTGAAGGATGCTCTGGAGAGCCAGTCAACAGGAAGTGAGGGCTCACCTGAGAACAGACTGAGACACACCTTCACTGAACAGGGGCTTACACAGCCACCACGTTCTGAGTCACTTGCTCAAGATGCAGAGTCCCATCAAATATTTTGAAATTGTCTAATTGGCAAAACCTCCACCATATTCTAACCCACTGCCTGAGCAGGAGATTAGGAGAGGAACAAGAGGAGTCATCTTTTACTTTAGGCTCCAAACATAGGAACTAGACGGCACAGTCCACCAGGATCCCAAAACATGGGCCTCTTCTCCATTTCCACACAAAAATATAGTCATTCACAAAGGCTTTTAGAGCACACATATGCATGCATGCACACTCTTTAAAGTTGAATGTTAATCCTTTCATTAAAAATTATTTGGATAGAGGAGCTTCAAGATGGTGGAAGAGTAAGACGCGGAGACCACCTTCCTCCCCACAAATACATCAGAAATACATCTACATGTGGAACAACCCCTACAGAACACCTACTGAACGCTGGAGGAAGACCTCAGACCTCCCAAAAGGCAAGAAACTCCCCATGTACCTGCGTAGGGCAAAAGAAAAAAGAAGTAACAGAGACAAAAGAATAGGGAGGGGACCTGCACCAGTGGGAGGGAGCTGTGAAGGAGGAAAGGTGTCCACGCACTAGGAAGCCCCTTCGCGGGCGGAGACTGCGGGTGGCGGAGGAGGGAAGCTTGGGAGCCACGGAGGAGAGAGCAGCCACAGGGGTGCGGAGGGCAAAGCGGAGAGATTCCCGCACAGAGGCTCAGCACCGACCAGCACTCACCAGCCTGAGAGGCTTGTCTGCTCCCCCACCTGGGCGGGCGGGGCTGGGAGCTGAGGCTCGGGCTTCGGTCGGATCGCAGGGAGAGGACTGGGGTTGGCAGCGTGAACACAGCCTGAAGGGGTTAGTGCACCACAGCTAGCCGGGAGGGAGTCCGGGAAAAAGTCTGCAGCTGCCGAAGAGGCAAGAGACTTTTTCTTGCCTCTTTGTTTCCTGGTGCGCGAGGAGAGGGTATTCAGAGCACCGCCTAAACGAGCTCCAGAGACGGGCATGAGACGCTAAGGCTGCTGCTGCCGCTACCAAGAAGCCTGTGTGCGAGCACAGGTCACTCTCCACACCGCCCCTCCCGGGAGCCTGTGCAGCCCGCCACGGCCAGGGTCCTGTGATCCAGGGACAACTTCCCCGGGAGAACGCAGGGCGCACCTCAGGCTGCTGCAACATCATGTAGGCCTCTGCCGCCGCAGGCTCGCCCTGCATCCGTACCCCTCCTTCCCCCCGGCCTGAGTGAGCCAGAGCCCCCGAATCAGCTGCTCCTTTAACCCCGTCCTGTCTGAGCGAAGAACAGATGCCCTCAGGCGACCTACACGCAGAGGCGGGTCCAAATCCAAACCTGAAATCCGGGAGCTGTGCGAACAAAGAAGAGAAAGGGAAATTTCTCCCAGCAGCCTCAGGAGCAGCAGATTAAAGCTCCACAAACAACTTGATGTACCCTGCATCTGTGGAATACCTGAATAGACAACAAATCATCCCAAATTGAGGTGGTGGACCTTGGAAGCAATGATATATATATATATTTTTCCTTTTACTCTTTTTGTGAGTGTATGTGTATGCTCCTGTGTGTGATTTTGTCCATATATCTTTGCTTTTACCATTTGTCCTAGGGTTCTGTTTATTTATTTATTTTTTTTTAGTATAGTTTTTAGCACTTGTTATCATTGGTGGATTTGTTTTTTGGTTTGGTTGCTCTCTTCTTTCTTTCTTTCCTTCCCCCTTTTTTAAATTACTTTTTGAATTTCTTTTTAATAATTATTTTTTATTTTAATTATTTTATCTTATTTTATATTTTCTTTCTTTCCTTTTTCTCCCTTATATTCTGAGCCGTGTGGATGAAAGGCTCTTGGTGTTCCAGCCAGGCATCAGGCCTGTGCCTCTGAGATGGGAGAGTGGGGTTCAGGACATTGGTCTACCAGAGACCTCCCAGTTCCACATAATATCAAAAGGCAAAAATCTCCCAGAGATTTCCATCTCAACACCAAGACCCACCTCCACACAACGACCAGCAAGCTACAGTGCTGGACACCCTATGCCAAAAAACTAGCAAGACAGGAACACAACCCCACCCATTAGCAGCAAGTCTGCCTAAAATCATAATAAGGCCACAGACACCCCAAAACACACCACGAGACGTGGACGTGCCCACCAGAAAGACAAGATCGAGCCTTATCCACCAGAACACAGGCCCTAGTCCCCTCCACCAGGAAGCCTACACAACTCACTGAAACAACCTTAGCCACTGTGGATAGACAGCAAAAACAACGGGAACTACGAACCTGCAGCCTGTGAAAAGGAGACCATAAACACAGTAAGTTAAGCAAAATGAGAAGACAGAGAAACAGAGGTTGAAGGAGCAAGGTAAAAACCGACCAGACCAAAAAATGAAGAGGAAATAGGCAGTCTACCTGAAAAATAATTGAGAATAATGATAGTAAAGATGATCCAAATTCTTGCAAATAGAATGGAGAATATACAATAAACGTTTTACAAGGACCTAGAAGAACTAAAGAACAAACAAACAATGATGAACAACACAAAAAATGAAATTAAAAATTCCTCAGAAGGAATCAATAGCAGTATAACTGAGGCAGAACGGATAAGTGACCTGGAATGCAAAATAGTGGAAATAACTACTGCAGAGCAGAAAAAAGAAAAAAGAATGAAAAGAATTGAGGACAGTCTCAGAGACCTCTCGGACAACATTAAATGCACCAACATCTGAATTATAGGGGTCTCAGAAGAAAAAGAGAAATAGAAAGGGACTGAGAAAATATTTGAAGTGATTATACTTGAAAACTTCCCTAATTTGGAAAAGGAAATAGTTAATAAAGTCAAGGAAGCGCAGAGAGTCACACACAGGATAAATCAAAGGAGAAACACACCAAGACGCATATTAATCTAACTAACAAAAATCAAATACAAAGAAAAAGTATTAAAAGCAGCAGGGGAAAAAAAGCAAATAGCATACAAGGGAATCACCATAAGGTTAAAAGCTGATCTTTCAGCAGAATCTCTGCAAGCCAGAAAGGAGTGGCAGGACATATTTAAAGTGATGAAAGGGAAAAACCCACAACCAAGATTACTCTACCCAGCAAGGATCTCATTCAGATTCGTCAGAGAAATTAAAACCTTTATAGACAAGCAAAAGCTAAGAGAATTCAGCAACACCACACGAGCTTTACAACAAATGCTAAAGGAACTTCTCTAGGCAGGAAACACAAGAGAAGGAAAACACTGACAATAACAAACCCAAAACAAGTAAGAAAAAGATAATAGGAGCATACATATTGATAACTACCTTAAATGCAAAAGGATTATATGCTCCAACCAAAAGAGATAGACTGGCTGAATGGATACAAAAAGAACACCCGTATATATGCTGTCTACAAGAGACCCACTTCAGACCTAGGGACACATACAGACTGGATGGGAGGGGATGCAGAAACATATTCCATGCAAATGGAAATCAAAAGAAAGCTGGAGTAGCAATTCTCATATCAGACAAAATAGACTTTAATATAAGGACTATTAGAAGAGACAAAGAAGGACACTACATAATGATCAAGGGATCAATCCAAGAAGAAGATATAACAATTTTAAATATCTATGCACCCAACAGAAGAGCACCTCAATATATAAGGCAAATACTAAGAGCCATAAAAGGGGAAATTGACAGTAACACAATCATAGTAGGGGACTTTAACACCACACCTTTACCAATGGACAGATCATCCAAAATGAAACTAAATAAAGAAACAGAAGCTTTAAATGATACATTAAACAAGATGGACTTAATTGATATTTATAAGACATTCCATCCAAAAACAAAAGAATACACGTTCTCCTCAAGTTCTCATGGAATATTCTCCAGGATAGATCATATCTTGGGTCACAAATCAAGCCTTGGTAAATTAAAAAAAAATTGAAATCGTATGAAGTATCTTTCTGACCACAGTGTTATGAGACTAGATATCAATTAGAGGAAAAAAATCTGTAAAAAATACAAACACATGGAGGCTAAACAATACACTACTTAATAACCATGAGATCACTGAAGAAATCAAAGAGGAAATCAAAAAACAACTAGAAACAAATGACAATGAAAACACGGTGACCCAAAACCTATAGGATGTAGCAAAAGCAATTCTAAGAGGGAAGTTTATAGCAATGCAATCCTACCTCAAGAAACAAGAAACATCTCAAATAAACAACCTAACCTTACACCTAAAGCAATTAGAGAAAGAAGAACCAAAAATCCTCAAAGTTAGCAGAAGAAAAGAGATCATAAAGATCAGATCAGAAATAAATGAAAAACAAATGAAGGAAACAGTAGCAAAGATCAATAAAACTGAAAGCTGGTTCTTTGAGAAGATAAACAAAATTGATTAACCATTTGCCAGACTCATCAAGAAAAAAAAAGAGAAGACACAAATCAATAGTATTAGAAATGAAAAAGGAGAAGTAACAACTGACACCTCAGAAATACAAAGGATCCTGAGAGATTACTACAAGCAAATCTATGCCAATAAAATGGACAACCTGGAAGAAATGGACACATTCTTAGAAAAGTACTACCTTCTGAGACTGAACCAGGAAAAATTAGAAAATATGAACACAACAATCACAAGCACTGAAATTGAAACTGTGATTTAAAATCTTCCAACAAACAACAGCTCAGGACCAGATGGCCTCAGAGGAGAATTCTATCAAACATTTAGAGAAGAGCTAACACCTATTCTTCACAAAGTCTTCCAAAATATATCAGTGGGAGGAACACTCCCAAACTCATTCTATGAGGCCACCATCACCCTGATACCAAAACCAGACAAAGATGTCACAAAGAAAGAAAACTACAGGCCAATATCACTGATGAACATAGATGCAAAAATCCTCAACAAAACACTGGCAAACAGAATCCAAAAGCACATTAAAAGGATCATACACCATAACCAAGTGGGGTTTATCCCAGGAATGCAAGGATTCTTCAATATACGCAAATCAATCAATGTGATACACCATATTAACAAATTGAACGATAAAAACCATATGATCATCTCAATAGATGCAGCAAATCTTTTGACAATATTCAACACCCATTTATGATAAAAACCCTCCAGAATGTAGGTATAGAGGGAATTTTCCTCAGCATAATAAAGGTCATATATGACAAACCCACAGCCAACATTGTCCTCAATGGTGAAAAACTGAAACCATTCCCACTAAGATCAGGAACAAGACAAGGTTGCCCACTCTCACCACTATTATTCAACATTGTTTTGTAAGTTTTAGCAACAGCAATCAGAGAAGAAAAAGAAATAAAAGGAATTCAAATTGGAAAAGGAGTAAAGCTGACACCGTTTGCAGATGACATGATACTGTACACAGAGAATCCTAAAGGTGCTAACAGAAAACTACTAGAGCTAATCAATGAATGTGGTAAAGTAGCAGGATACAAAATTAATGCACAGTTATCTTTTGCATTCCTGTACACTATTGATGAAAAATCTGAAAGTGAAATTAAGAAAACACTCCCATTTACCACTGCAACAAAAAGAATAAAATATCTAGGAATAAACCTACCTAAGGACACAAAAGACCTGTATGCAGAAAACTATAAGACACTGATGAAAGAAATTAAAGGTGAAACAGATAGATGGAAAGATATACCATGTTCTTGGATTGGAAGAATCAACATTGTGAAAATGACTATACTACCCAAAGCAATCTACAGATTCACTGCAATCTCTGTCAAACTATCACTGGCATTTTTCACAGAACTAGAACAAAAAATTTCACAATTTGTATGGAAACGCAAAAGACTGTGAATAGCCAAAATAATCTTGAGAAAGAAAAACTGAGCTGGAGGAATCAGGCTCCCTGACTTCACGCTATACTACAAAGCTACAGTAATCAAGACAGTATGGTACTGACACAAAAACAGTAATATAGATCAATGGAAGAGATGGAAAGCCCAGAAATTAACCCCTGCACATATGGTCACCGTATTTTTGATAAAGGAGACAAGAATATACAGCAGAGAAAAGACAGCCTCTTCAATAATGGTGCTGGGAAAACTGGACAGCTACATGTAAAAGAATGAAATTAGAACACTCCCTTCGACAATACACAAAAATAAACTCAAAATGGATTAAAGACCTAAATGTAAGACACTATAAAACTCTTAGAGTAAAACATAGGCAGAACACTCTATGACATAAATCACAGCAAGATCCTTTTTGACCCACCTCCTAGAGAAATGGAAATAAAAACAAAAAGGAACAAATGGGACCTAATGAAACTTAAAACCTTTTTCACAGGAAAGGAAACCATAAACAAGACGAAAAGACAACCCTCAGAATGGGAGAAACTCTTTCCAAATGAAACAACTGACCTAGGATTAATCTCCAAAATTTACAACAGTTCATGCAGCTCAATATCAAAAAAACAAACACCTCAATCCAAAAATGAGCAGAAGATCTAAATAAACATTTCTTTGAAGAAGATATATAGATCACCAACAAACCCATGAAAGGATGCTCCACATCACTAATCATTAGAGAAATGCAAATCAAAACTAAAATGAGGTATCACCTCACTGTTTCAGAATGGCCATCATCAAAAAATCTACAAACAGTAAATGCTGGAGAGGGTGTGGAGAAAGGGAACCCTCTTGCACTGTTGGTGGGAATTTAGATTGATACAGCCACTATGGAGAACAGTATGGAGTTTCCTTACAATATTAAAAATCGAACTACCATAAGACACAGCAATCCCACTACTGGGCATATACCCTGAGAAAACCATAATTCAAAAAGAGTCATGTAGCACAATGTTCATTGCAGCACTATTTACAATAGTCAGGACATGGAAGCAACCTTAGTGTTCATCGATAGATGAATGGATAAAGAAGATGTGGCACATATACACAATGGAATATTACTCAGCCATAAAAAGAAATGAAATGGAGGTATTTGTAATGAGGTGGATGGAGTTAGAGTCTGTCATACAGAGTGAAGTAAGTCAGAAAGAGAAAAACAAATACCATATGCTAACACATATATATGGAATCTAAAAAAAAAAAAAGAAAGAAAAAAATGGTCATGAAGAACCTATCAGCAGGATGGAAATAAAGATGCAGACCTACTAGAGAATGGACTTGAGGACATGGGGAGGGGAAGGGTAAGCTGGGACAAAGCGAGAGAGTGGCATGGACATATATACACTACCAAATGTAAAACTGATAGCTAGTGGGAAGCAGCCGCATAGCACAGGGTGATCAACTTGGTGTTTTGTGACCACTTAGAGGGGTGGGATAGGGAGGGTGTGAGGGAGGGAGACGCAAGAGGGAAGAGATATGGGGATATATGTATATGTATAGCTGATTCACTTTGTTACAAAGCAGAAACTAACACACCATTGTAAAGCAATTATACTCCAATAAAGATGTTTAAAAAAATTTTTTTCAGATGTTTCCCTTCTCATCACCCACCTATTTTATGTTTTTTCCTTGAATTCCTGACATTTTTATTCATTTACATTACAGAATAGTTTAACAAATTTTGTATTTCCACTTCTCCTGAAAACCTACTATAAACAGCTTATCAAAATATTTTCATAAACAAAACGTGTTCCTTTCTTACTTAATCAGTAAAAATATTCCATGGATAAAGTGGTATCCAAAATGATACTTAAAATTGTGAATTGAAATAATGGGCAAGTACATTAAAGCGAAGAGAGTTGTCTAGTTTGACTTGGGAGAAGGGAACACGTGGGATCGGCTGAGAAATAAAGCTGGAAATTCAGGGTTACTCATTCTGTAAAGAATCCTAAATGACAGATTAAAAATATTAAATTCATAGCGTAATGTTTTCATTGGGGTAAACTGGGAATGGTGCACAGGGATCTCTGTATTATTTCTTAGACTTAAATGTGAATCTATAATTATCTCAGTTAAAGTTTCAATTAAAAAATTGAAAAAAATTAAATTCATTAGCAATGACTTTCAATGGAAAACAAGACATAATGATCAGAGTTTGCTTCAGAATGATGAAACTGAGAGTAGGATTTAGAAAGGATTACATTGGAGAAAGGAATAAGGTGGAAAGAGAAATTGGGACATAATCTTAGCAGGCTAGGAAACAGGATGAAAACTGTTTTAACCCTAAGGTTTCCTAATAATTTAGAAGTATAACAGAACTTTGTGTTCTCTATACAGAATTCAGTTTAGATTTTTTACCAAAAACTTACAAGACTAAATAAGGCTTGCGTCTTTTCATGTATTATTTTGTAAAGAAGAAAAAATGTGTTGTGAAATGTAATTATAAATGAGATAAACAATTAAATAACTTAGAAAAATTAAGACAGTAATGACTTCAATTGTACCAACTTATCTCTCTTTATCTGATAAATGGGTATAGATATATTTGACTCTACGGTCATTTAAACATGACATGTAACATGACACTTCATGACTTTACTAATGGTTCTTTTAATTGACAGGCATGTTTAAAAGTATGTTTTCTTCTAAGCTGAATTTGCTTATAAAAATAGAAGAAAAGTCAATTAAAATGATTCATAGTACTGCCTATTAAATCACTTTAAGGTGATAATATTTAAACAGAGGTAATAATTTCTTAAAACTTGGTATACAGTGATCATGAAATAATGTTTAATGGTTCTATAGAAGCACTATCCAATAATAATCTAATGCAAGACATATATGCAATTTTTAAATCTTCTCATTGCCACATTAAAAAAATAAAGAAGAGACAGAAGAAATTAATTTTAATAATATATTTTACTTAGCCAAGTGTATCTAAAATACTATCACCTTAACAAAATAAACATATTAATGGAATATTTAAATTTTTTCATACCAAGTATTCAAAATTTGGTCTGTACTTGATACAGCACATTTTAATTTGAGCTAGCCACATTTCAGTTGCTCACATGCGGCTGGTGGATACCATATTGGATGATACAGTTCCATAAAACAAAAGGAAAATGGCTTAACAGTTGTGAGAGTGTTGCTTATACATAAGTATTGATGTTTGCAGAAGATGAAGAGATGCTACTAATTAATGGTTTGATGAGAATAGAATATTAGAAGACGAAAGCAGCTGAAATCATAGAATGTCTCTGACTACACTATACTATTAGTTAAAACAGAAAGCATTAAAAAGTCATTTATTTAACAAACTCTAGAGCACTCATCTTGGTCTGTCTTCTCTTAACTATCTGCGCTTATATTATCTGCCTCCTGTTAGATGAGAGGGTCTTTTAGACAGAACCCTGAAGCCTTACACACGATCTTTCACAGATAGCTGCCAGATTTGTAATCCAGCTCTGACCTCTGCTGTATGCCAGACATGCATATTACACTTGTATGTCTAACAAGGCCTTTCATACAGAAATGGGCCATGACTCTTATAAAGAAAGTGTCTCTCATTCTTACACTTATATATTAATTCATTTACAAATTGTCAGATGAAGTCATTCATACACATTTCTACCACACAGTCTTTGCATATTTTTCATGTGTTAAGCACTGCCTCAAACACTGATCACACATTAGAGAATAAGATGAACATATTCCCTGCTCTCTCTTTGTCTTTTACAAGTAGTATAAGCCAATCGAGAAGTAAATGTTCAAGTATATAATTCCAACTGATATATAGACTCTGAACCAGAGTGCTGTAACAAAGAAAAATAGGGTGGGGTGAGGTGGGAGTGGAGAAAGACCCATTTAGAAATTTACAACAAGCAAATGTCATTTAATCTGAAATTAAAAATCAGAAGGTGCCAATCCTTTGAAAAACAGAGAGGAGAATGTACCAGACAAAGAGAATATTATGTTATCATGGAAATGAATATGTAAGAATGACTTTTTACCAGTTCTTTTTTTAAAGAAAAACTGTAAGTACTAATAATTTTCTTAGCTAAAGTTGGGGCTAAAACAAATTAATGAGAAAAGCAATTCCTTTAATTTCATGCATCAATTTATTCAAATTTGTAATGGGCCCATTGATCCTGCTCTCAAGGAATTTAGTAAAGTTTTATGGTCAAATGCTATTTTTTAGCCATAATAATGGCTATTTTTCTCAATTACTGCAGTACATTCTTTCAAAGAAAACATTAAGCATTTCCATATGAGAATGTATTGCCAGATAGTTAAATTGATATAGTTTGTTGAATTCTAGCTTATTATTTGTCATTTTAACATTTTAAATAATGATAGAAAAGCTACACTAATGCTTTTGTATTATACTATTTACAATGAAATAGTAAAGATTTGAAAGAAAGTTCTGTTTTGTAGTTAACTAGAAGAAATCAGTGCAAAGAACTGAAAGATTAAAAACTTGGAGGATATGAGAATAGACCAACAGCAAAAACAAAGGCTGATGTTGACCTGCCCTAAAATGTTATTACACAATGGCAAAATGGAAGAACTAGGATGCCAAAAGCTAATCAAGAATAAATCACGTGGCCTCTGGTAGATTTATTTTCAGGCGAGTATGTTCTTCAACATGTGATGTGCCTTTGGCAGGAAACAATTAATAGAACTTGTATTTAAGAGGTGCCATCATGCCCTCACTCATAAATATAATTTTATTAATGAAATTGAGAACCATCTGAGCAAAAGAATTTATTCTTTAAACTGTCCTTGAAATACTAAATCCACTTCAATTGCTTTAATCTACTTTGTTAAGGTGTCTCTGTGGACATCTCTTTATTCTCCATCCTAGGATCGTAGATATGGATATGAATAAATATGAATAGGTAGAGAGAGATATGGAAATCAAACCAGTCTTCACACATATGTCTGTCATCCTCTGTCTGCAGTCCCATTTGCTGCCTGTGGATTAAAAATCAGGAATGGATGATTTGGGTCATCTCAGTGCCTCTGGTAATTAACATCAGGTGCAGTGGTAACTAAGAAAGAAGAAGGAAACACACAGTACAGCTAAACATTGCCATTTCATACTTGGGACTTACAATGCTAAGCTCTTTTCCTGCACTTTCTCTTTCCATCATAACACTGACCCTGTGAGTCAGATAATACCTTATTAGTCAAAGTTATTTTTGTTTCCAAGTGATGGAAATCAACTTAATAAATAATAGCTCACACTTATTGTATGCTTAAGATGTGTTAGGCATTGTTCTTAATCTTAGCCTGTAGTAACTCACTTATCCCTCATGAATGAGTATTATTTTGAAGTAAATACTATCCTCTCCCTGTAATTCAGTAGAGAAAATGGATGCAGAGTGTTTAAGTAACTTGTCCATGGTTACTTAGCCAGTAAGTTTGGAATTGGAATTTGAATACAAGTTCTTAAAACTATCCTTCCTGTCTGATCCAAGTTCACGTGAGCAAAGACAGAAAAATTTAATTGTAAAAGCATAAAGGTGGAATATCATAGAACCCCAGAATGGGGATGCAGAGGTGTCACCAGAAAGAGACTAGAACCAGGAACAAAAAGCATTCTGGGTACATTCTCTGCTGGAGTCATGTTTCATGTTCTCACCAGGTCCCAGCTGACAATGGTGTTTGAATCAACATGGTAGGGTCCTTCCCCCATGGAAAGGCTGAATCTTGGATAGACCCAGGGGAAAAGATGCATGGCTAAGGTCACCACCCCTAGCCCAGTCACTCTGGTTAAAACTATGTTGTGCCAGCCTGGGTGCTGAAAGAGATCAGAAAGCAGTGCCCAAGAAGGAAGAATCATGATGGGCTTGGAATATGCCACAAAATTTGTAAACCGCAGTCATCAATATCCCCATCCTACTGAAGAAGAAACTGAGGCACAGAGAAAGTAATTTGCCTGGGTCATGCAGTGATGGACAAAGCCAGAACTCAAACCAAGGCTGGTTTGATGCCAAATAATTGTTCTTTTAACCGCTCACTATACTTTTCTGTTTTAAAATCTCCATTAAGAGTATAGGATATAAGCGTTGGGACAATGTCATCTATATCGACATAGTAATGAATTTAGTTTATTAAATGACACGACTAGGCAGGTTACATTCAAGAATAATCTAATTTCTCCGAGCACCAATTTACGATATTTTCTGCCAGATTTCTCTTTTTATTTTGAGACAACCTGGATACAGCCCATAGCTTTCAGGTCACTTGCAGGTATTAAAAAGTCTAATCCAAATTAACTAACTAATCCAATTTCATTCCCATGCCCAATTTGAAGTTGTCCACACCCTCTTGTCTCTCCTGTGGATACATCTCCTCCCTAAAACTAGAGCTTCCAGGGTCCACTCAAGGGTAGAAGAAATCGGGAGAAGCGTGAATTCTGATTCTTGAGCAGTGGCTGATGGAGACAGTGAATGCATTCTGTCACTGCAGGGGCATCAGTGGCTTGCTGGTGATTCCCTGCAACATATTTTTCTGTGGTGGGCTGTGCATTCTCTCATATAGATTTGGAGGGTGATAATAGCTGGACCAATTAGCCTCTTCTTAGTTGGTACTACAAAGATATGTTTAATACCATCTTCAGAAGGGGAGATAATTATCATGAGTTGTCTGCAGTTTGGAGACTTTAATAAAGTCCTCTTATAGATGCTGTTACATTAAAACAAAGTTAGGATACATTTTAATCAAGATGGGAAAGAATCCAATATCTAGGAATAATGGTATTTCTTCCTGAAGTTCTTTTCAAATATGTACACTGATGTATCCCTAGTAGCAGAGGAGATTCAACTCTACCCAAAAGGGTTCTAAGGACAAAACTGAATTCCAAAGATCTTGGGAGTCTCTTGTTTCTTTAATCTTAAAAGTTGCATGCTCTTTACGTTTTACAGCTTGTGCATTGTGATATAAAAGGGAAATGAAATCATCCTCCAGAAATGTTCATGTTTCTCCTGTGGCTACAAGCAACCTGATATGCTGATGCAGTTTCCTGGAAACACATCTATCTGAGAAGAATAGGTTTACTGAAAAAGGCAGTAGGGTGGGAGTGAGAAGATATGGAATCCTTCTCAGCCCAGCCCTTAATTAACTATGCAGCATTAGGGGAATCATGACTCTTTTGACCTTCAGGTTCTCTATCTTAAAAGTGGCAAAGTTAGAATTAACTTGCAAGCCCCTTTCAGCTTTAAAATGTACTGACACCAGATTGCTCTCTAACATGAAACTGTTACTGAGTCCAAGCTCATACTGCTCGCCACACAACAGGCTAATAAATCGAGAGACATGGTGTTGGGGCAGGGAATAGTGACTTTATTCAGAAAACCAGCAGACCGAGAAGATGGTGGACTAGTGTCCCAAAGAACCATCTTACCTGAGTTAGAATTCAGGCTTCTTTTATACTAAAAGAGGAGAGGGTAGAGTCAAACATTTCCTGGTTCTGGTCAAACTCTGGAGGGGATGTGTTCATTTCTTCCTTTCTGCAACCATTCACAGGTGGGCCTGGTCAGGATGTTGTCTGTGAGCTAAACAAAGTTATTTTAGCTTAACGCTTATTACACAGGAGGCAGGGTTCCCTAAGGTGGACCATTATGTATAATTTAAGCTTATAGGCAACATCCCTTTAGTGGTTAACTTGCAGCAAAAGCAATAGAATACAAAGGTTAAAGTAAAAGAAACAGATCCAATATGGAGTCGGATTTATTTTTCCCTACTGCAAAACCTCTGGGGTTCAATTTAACCATCACTCTGGACTTGGGACTAAGGGGAAGCCTCTTCACCTTGCCCGGAGAGCTTGCTGGTCAGGCCCTTTCCTTACTTTGCTCTCCAGTTGTTACAGGATGAGTTCCCAGAGAAGGAGAATCCTAGAAAGAGATTATAAAGCAGGAGTTTTATTAAGGGAGCACTTTTAAGATCTACACACATAGGGAAAAGAAGGCAGCTGGATTTGACAGCAAGTGCTTCACAACATCTGCCCCACCAATATCCTTCTGCATCCTCTAAGGTTCAATCATGAGCTACCCTGGTCTTTTCCAGCCTAGGAATTCTAAAATTGTCTTCTCTTTTGTGCTTCTCTGACATTACTCACACACAGAGCAATTTCTGAAAAACAAAGGACTTTGGGAGAAAGGATGCTGTTTGGAGTTGTAGGGAATATCTTGAAGTCCATAGTTTCACTTAATTTTTTTTTATTTCTAATTAGGAGACTTGGTTTCCCTCATGGAGTGAGAGAATGTGATTTCTTTCTGCATGTGATTGCCTGAGGTTCCCTCATTGACACCCAGGGGTTTCACTCATCTGGATCCATGACAGACTTCTTTTCCAAATGATCTGTGCTTGGTTTTTCTTCCAAATTCATCTCTTTTTCTGAACACACGTTGCCCTCCATGATCTGATGCCTGCCTGCTTCTCTGGCTTTGTTTTCCTCTAACTTCAAGCCATTCAAAATTCTAATCCAGTCACGCTGAGGGATTTATAATTTCCCAGCCTTTCCTGTCCTCTCATGTGTCATGCCCCATGCCTTCTAATGTTCCATGTGGAATATCCTTCTTGATCTTGTTAGCTGCTTTTCTTCCTTAAAGACTTGAGCCAATTATTATTTTCTCTGGGAAGCCATCTTCTGTGATTCACATTCCAACCTGCTTTTGTTTCCACTCTACTTTCCCATAATATCTTGTGCTTTTCCCTATTGTTGTATTTACAGACTTTATTTTCATAGTATATTTACTTGTGTCTCCCTCCTAGATAGGAAAATATCAAGGAAAGTGAGTGTTTTCATTTATGTCTTTCTAACCCAGGCATCTAGCATAACACCTGAGATATAAAAAGAAATCATATATTTTTGTTTAATTTAAAGAAAACTAATTTTTAATAACTGAATAGCTATTTAAGTAAGTAAATAATATGATATTTAGGAAAAAATATAAAACTTGCTTCTCTCTATAACAAAGACTCAATCCCTGATGTTTTTCCTACCCAAACTAGTTTTGAATTTGAACAGTTTTCAAATTTTATATTCATTTCAATCTGTGCCTAAAGGCAGCCCTTCTAATGTGGGTTTGTTAAAGAACTCTTCAGAACACTTACATTTACTCTTCTTTTGTAGATAAAGTCTAAACTATTTAGACTATGATATTTACAAACATGCTTGAAGTAAAACTAACACAAAGTTTCCAGGATGTGTCTTCCCTATGACTATCATAGGATTTTAAACATGACAACACAGGAGCTAGACGAAATACTTTTGGTATATCACTGAACCTTTGCTATATTTCCTTGCCCTGAATAAATTGAAAATAACCCTTAATTTTCAAAAGTATTTCATAAATATGTACTACTTTCAAAAAATTTAAGCAGTTCAACTAAATTTTGAGCTCAGAGTATCATAAACCACTGAAGATTATCCTCTAGTGCTTTCTATAATAGAATTCAGAAGAAAGAAAATGGAATGAATTGCAATCTTGAATTAGAATGGAAGTCTAAAATTGGCAATGTAAATTTTCTAAAAGTTTTTGAGAAATTTTACTTGCTATTTCTATCATGTTGGCATCATTACACACACGTATCACATGCATATCAAATGGCACATTACACCAGAACTCTTGCATTACACTTATACCTCTTATGTTGAGAAGGTCTTTTTTATCATATCTAATTATGTGGGAATAGCTATATTCCCATGCTTATGATTTTCTATGATACTGTATGATATTTACTTAACCACATCTTTCAGGTCTGTATCAGTATGTATACAGTGGGTACAGACTCTGGAATACCTGGAAGTAGGTCATGCAGAGTATGCACTGTCACGCAGAGTGATGTAGTTACATTTCTTTCTAGGATGTAAAAGAAAATGATGACTTTAATTAGATGCACTTCAATGACACCACAAAACAACTGTTCAAGTTTTCTATGGTTTGAGCTTTTCCGAAAAATGTCTTTTGCTTTCTCACAAATTTCTAACACCGGGTTTAAGAAGGAATCTAAAAGCCCTATCTGCTATGGATTCCCATGTGCAGCACATGACATTTTCTTGGCATAAAAAGCAAAAGAGCCACTTAAAATTAGTTCCCTTATTCAAATTAGTATGTGCCGTGCCAAAACTGTGTCTGGAAAGAACCTGTAGTCAATTAACTTATGGGGAAAGGCAAAGAATGAAAACAAAAGCAAAAGAAGGCTGAGTTTTTTCTCTTACACATTGAGTTATATACTTTTCTGTTTCTTTACTAGATAGAAACTTGAAAACTATTCACATTTTCACGTTAAATTGATTTATAATTCACTTTTTGTAGAGGTGATAAAAAGGCATTATGTATGAATATCCAAAAAGATTACTGTGCAATCACTTGAAAATAGCCAACGTTGAGAATTGCTAAAAATGATGAATGTGTGACTCTGGACACAATTAGAGTTTGTGAAATCAACCATACCATTGTTCATTTGTTTGAACATATGTTTGAAAGCCCAAAGCATAGCTGTATAGAATCGTTCCTTAATGTAGAGCAATGTTCCCTTCATTTTAACCCATTTGTATTATTAAAAAAAGATGTAATCCACATATATCAGGTTAATTTACATTTAGATAACTTGAAATGCTGTCTTTTATAATGCCTTCTGACGTTTCACTATTTATATATTTTAAGGCATTAACATATCACACTAATGCTTCATACATCTCTAGATTAGAGTGTTATGCTTCTGCTTTTTAACTCAAAGCCAGAAACTCTGGTGGTAATTGTGACCCCCATGTAAATGTTATTTACTCTATTTCTATACAGGTTTTTAATCACATTCAATAATTATAATCATTTATATTAATTTACAAATATAATACGTATCCAGTCTTGTACATATCATGCTGATCCATTTCTTATTCTGTTCCATCCTGTTCCACATCACTATTCACATTGTTTTGAAATTACGTATTTGCCAAAATCTCTGCTAGTGAACATTTTTTCATCTATCCTTAAAGTAGAGACTTGGACAATTTTGCTCTTATTTACCATTCCAAATTTAACCTTCCAAAATTATATGACATTTTCAAACTTTAGAAAAGATTCCTTTCTATTCAAACACACTCTGCAAAACACATTTCACAAGTATAATTCTGTACATAGTTGTGATGGCGTAAATAAAGTAAGTCACTTTCACTTTAGGGAAGAAAATAATGTCCTCATTAATTGTTAAGTCCCTCTCTCTCTGGTCATTTCTTGTCTATCACTATCAATTTCACACTGATTAGACCATCTGAACTTTAAAATGGTCCTTAGCTCTCTCTAGAGATTTAGGCCCCCTTTCATGTGCTTTATATGATCTTTTTCATGATCTTTATCCAGTGCATTGATTTAAGCATAGATTAAATGGGTCCAAAGACAAAGGCCTATGACCTCTCAATAACACTCTCTCTAGACTTAACTTTAGATTATTTGTCTGACAATTCCTTTGGGCAAATTGCTCAACCAGCTGTAGATACAAAATATTACCAGTGCATTTACATATATCTGCAAACATAAGAGTTGCCAGATAAAATACAAGATTCCCAGTGAGGTTTAAATTTCAGAAAACTAATGAATAATTTTTAGCATAAGTATGTCCCAAATACTGCATGGGGCATATTAGTCCCAAAAATATTTTATCTGAAATTCAACTTTAAATGCATTTTTTGGGATAACTCGGGCCACACTGCAGTCATCAAGGGGACTATGCCCTAAAAACGTAGCCTATTAGAGTGGCAAGAAATTTTACAAATAGTTTAGTTCAGGGGTCAGCAAACTTTTTCTATAAAGGGCCAGAAAGTAAATATTTTAGGCTTCCTGGGCCACATAGGTTCTCTTTCATGTATTTTTCCCTTCTTTCTTTTTTTAAACAACTTTTCAAAGATGTAAAAAATCACTCATAGCTTATAAGTTGTACAAAAGTAGGCTGTGGACTGGATTTGACCCAGTGCCATGCTCTGCCAACTCCTGGTTCAGGTCATCACCTCTAATTTTACACGAGCTTCAAATGCTTCGTTAAAAGCAAGAACTGGTGTTTGCATCATCTTTCCTTGATCTGCTTACAACCGTCAATCAGCACGAGTTGTTAAGGAAAGGTCTATATTCTCACAAAACATCTGGCTGAAAATGTTTCTGGTGTTTGTCCAAATATGGAAATCTTCTTAAATTCATACATTCTTCCTTTTGGTACAAGGTTTGCTTATCTCCAGTCTTCTGTCTCCCTGACTTCTATTCACCCAAAAAAAAATTAGAGCTTGACTGACTAATTATGAACTTGACTAACTAGTTATTAACTTGACTCAACTTAAGGTAATTGAAAAAGTACTAGTTTCTAGTCCAGATGGATAACTTCATATAAATCATTAATAACTTTCCCAAACATAATATAAGCATTCATCATTTTTAAAATGTTTATTAGGCATTCCCTACGTACCAATATATGAGTTTACAAATGTAAAAATAAAGATAAAATATTGTGTACTCAGGACCCCTTTCTTTCCACCACTCCCATTTGGTCTGTACTAGTTTGATCTCTTAGCCTCTGAATTCTTAGATCTGTATTCAAATTTAGATACCTATCTAAGGCTGACATCACAACCTTCCCAACTTTCTTTGAGTACTCTCAATAGTGGTTATCCTACCTACTTTTGATTTTGCGTACATATTCTGCTTCAGGTAAATCTTTTTCCTTCCTTCAACGTCTTCCCAAGAAATGTGATCTAAGCAGAAGAGAGCTATGTAGGCACACCAAGCTCAGTGACTATGTTTGCTAAATGAACGCGGGCATCAACAGATATTTTAAAACTTCCGTAAGATTTATTATTGTTGTTAGCATTGATTTCGGTGTTACTGTTTTTCTTCTTGTTAAGCCTACATGTGTAAACTCTAAACTAATGAGTAGCTCTTGTTATATTACCAATAAATTGAACTTAAAGTTCTAGTTACAGTGCTTTTCTACCCTCTTCGGTTTTAAATATGTTCCTCCCCAAGAAGAATTAGAATCAAAACAAGCATCATGCTTTCCTAGTGATCTCTTAGTACTATGTTAAGTAGTAATTTATCCAATCCTAAGGATAGATAGAAAGATAGCTTTAATTATAAATGTATGTATGTGTATATACGTATATACATGTGCATTTTTTTAAATTAACTAATTAATTAATTAATTTTTGGCTGTGTTGGGTCTTCGTTTCTGTGAGAGGGCTTTCTCCAGTTGCGGCAAGCTGGGCCCACTCTTCATCGCGGTGCGCGGGCCTCTCACTATCGCGGCCTCTCTTGTTGCGGAGCACAGGCTCCAGACGCGCAGGCTCAGTAGTTGTGGCTCACGGGCCCAGTTGCTCCACGGCATGTGGGATCTTCCCAGACCAGGGCTCGAACCTGTGTCCCATGCATTGGCAGGCAGATTCTCAACCACTGCGCCACCAGGGAAGCCCAACATGTGCATTTTTAACATATGCATAACAGATTTAAATTCTTCCTGTTTAAAATATTAGCAGTTGGTCACATTTATTTTAAATTTTTACCTTCTGGAAATTATTTTTCTGTTTGTTCTAATTTTTTCTTTTCATTCTTGATTATATATCTTGTCATCCATCTTCCATACATGGCTTTTTAAAAATCCGAACTCATCATTAAATTATTTGGATAGTCCTGCTGTGTAATTATGTACATCCAGATTTTCTCTTTAGATAAGATTATTTGCAATTGCACAGTGGCAATTTAACTCTTACTAATTTTTTAAAATTTCTCTGGGGCTGTATTATTTTTAAGAGGATTAAACAATATCATGTCTATTTGATAGTATGTACATATATTATAAATTACAAGAGGTTATACATATATATGTACATATATAAATTAGATTAATTTTATTTAGCAAGACTTCAGCTAAGGAGAAGAGAGGGTGCACAGGGATCAAAAGCAGCCTCCATGAGCTGAGGGACTGAGACACGGAAGCCTGAGGGTAGGTGAGGTCTCCCCATTGGAGCTGTGGGGTCATGTCAGGGGCAGCCAGAACTGACATGGCATTTATTACCCAGAGAGAAAGTTATTTTCCTATCAATTGTCTTTTGAGCCTTCAGATTACCTAAAAGCTCAATTTGGTGCTGGTATATCTTTAGCATGTCTACATTTGCCAATTGTTTTTTCTCAGATTTGGAACCTTGGGGGAAATTAAATTTAACACACATTAAATTCATACAATTTTTATTTGTCAATCATACCTCAGTAAAGTTGGAAAAAATTTTTGATTAAAAAGAGAGAGGATTAAGTTAAAAGAAGATCATTAGGATGTGTCCTAATCCAGTCTGACTGGGGCCCTCACAAAAAAGGGAAAATTTAGACACAAAAGGAGGCACGTGCTAGCACACAGGGACTACTTGAGGACACAGTGACAAGACAGCAGTCTGCAAGCCAACGAGAGAGTCCTTAGAAGAAACCAAACCTACCCATACCTTGATACGGATTTCCACCCCAAACTGTGATAAAATACACTTTTGTTGTTTAAACCACTCAGGTCTGTGGTATTTATTATGGCAGCCCTAGCAAATTAATATAATTTTCATCCAATTTTGAAAATGTTAATATATCCATTTACCATAGTGATATGTCTACCTTTTAAAAATAAATTAGCTTATATAAAAAGGTAAAGAATAAATACAAATAGAATATAGTAGTGCTGATCAGCTTGAAATGTAGGATATAGAGAAAACGAGTTGCAATCTCCACAATGGGCACACCAGAATTTAGAGTTAGATTAGGAAAAGTGTGATTAAAGTAACAAAAGATGAAGGGGTTATCAAACAGGCAAGCAACAAACTAGAATAAGGAAGTCATCCAGGAAGTCAAAAGAGAGAGATTCAGGACTCAGGACATTTTCATTGGGTAAAGCACGAAGATCAAAAAAATAATGGTTTAGAAAAAAAATATATTGGATTTGGCATTAAAAAACAGAGCCATGACCATAGTTTCAAGAGGTGAACTGAAAAGAGGTTGAGACAGTGGTTTTGCAGAAATGGCAGAACCCGGGCAGTAGCTGAAGGCACAAGGGGGATCTAAGAAAGATTTTTAATTTAAGAACAAGGGGTGTAGCTCTTAAAAGCAGAAGGGAAGGGGCTAATAAGAGTAAATTTTTTGTTAAAAAAAGAAAACAGTAGTATTGGAGAGGTGAGATCCTGAAGAAATATGGAAGAAAGAATAGAATTGAGAATAGCATAGAAAGCCTGGTAGCAGAAAGTGAAATGCAGGTAAAGTACGAATGACATTTAAGATTGCATGTCGTTGATCGCAAACATATGAATATGCATTATTGGAAGAACTGAGAATTGTGTCTACAGTTATGATATGAGGAATTGTGTTTGTGGTTGGATCAATGACAACAGATGTTTCAGCTTAATCAATTATCAGGGTCTGTGGGAGAGGAGAGGATTAATGCTGACTACATAATCACAACACACACACAAGAATGACAGAAGATTGTCACAGAGCGATGATGGGGTGGAACATACAGACAAACACTGCTGAGGTGAAAGTCATGTCTTTCAGATAACAAAATGAGCTAGCTGATGAGAAGTCATTAATACCAGGCCTCTCCCCAACAGCTCTCCACGGCTCACATGTTTCTCAATCAGAGAATGACAGAATAATCTCAAGATCTCCACATGTTTTCATCAGCTGTAAAAAACAATATTTGAAATTTGTCAAAAATCTGACATCTGGGCAAAACCTTGATGAATTCTGCCTGTTTCTAGAATAGTCCATTTTCTTCCCTTTACCTTCTCATATCTCCCCAAGCTCCATACAGACTCTGTCAGACAGAGGAGGTTGAGATGGTTAAGTAGAGAGTGTGTAAATGCTCCTTATCTTAACCAGGCACTATCAGTGACATTAACTGTACTTAATAATAAAGCATATGACAGACACCCCCTTGTTTAAGTATTCATTATTTGAGTGCTCTATAATCTGAGTTCCCACATTCAGTGTAGCATAAGACAGTTAAGTTTATCACGGTATAAAAACGTTCACTGTTAACATGACTGTCCACTTATTCTTCCTTACTGAATATGATTCATGACCAATCAGGATCACATCTTTGGATGTTGTAATTTTTCTCTCTGATTTTCACATAACGTAAAATTAATGATAAGAAATTGATTTTGAAGTAAAGTTGCAAATATGACAAGTTACAGGAGTCCATAAAGTCATTTATTACATTAAAAGTCATTGTCGGGCTTCCCTGGCGGTGCAGTGGTTGGGAATCTGCCAGCCAATGCAGGAGACACGGGTTCGAGCCCTGGTCCAGGAATATCCCACATGCCATGGGGCAACTAAGCCCGTGTGCCACAACTACTGAAGCCTGTGTGCCACAACTATTGAAGCCCATGCGCCTAGAGCCCGTGCTACGCAACAAGAGAGGCCACCACAATGAGAAACCTGCGCACCGCAACGAAGAGTAGCCCCCGCTCGCCACAACTAGAGGAAGCCCGCATGCAGCAACGAAGACCCAATTCAGCCAAAAATTAATTAATTAATTAATTTTTTAAAAAGTCATTGTCCAATGATAATCTGGCAGATTCCAGCCACCTAACAATCACCTAGAATTAGATAATCAAAAGGTTTATGACAAGAGATGTGCTTCAAATAAAAATTATTTGAATAACAACGTATGGAGAGAGGGTCTTGGGAAAACCGATGAAGTCCATGAATATTCTTGACAAAATTAATGCTGGAACACAATGTGAAAAATCAAATGTACATTAAATAGTGTTATGTTGTGCTATTAATTTTAAGAAGAATTTTAAGAAGAATTATACCAAATATTAGTATATGGTTATAATCTAAAAATTCTATTTGTGAAATATAAAATAAATTTATTTTTATAAATGTTTAGCTTCTTTCAAGAAGATAAATTATTATAAAATATTTTGAGGTTTTTTTCCTTTTTAAAAGTGAGTCTCATCAAGTGAGTTTTTATTTAGGCAGTATGCATGTACCAAATATTCCTTCAAAATAAGAACCTTAGGTTCATGCAGATCAACTTCTCAACAAGTTTCAAGTCCTTGAAATGACTGCCCATGAGGTCCTTTCTCTGAGAAGCAGAGTATAACTTGAGTAACCAATTGAAAGTTCACCTGCAGGGTCTTGTTGACTAACAGTGAAAAGAAAGAAATAAAGTAAGAGAAAGAGAGAGAAGAAGAGAGGAAGAAAGAAAGAAAGAGGAAGAACAAAAGAAAGAGGTAGGTAGGGAGGGAGGGAGGGACAGAGGAAGGAAGGAAGGAAGGAAACAATCCTTTTTTAAACTACCGTAAAATGTTAATGCTAACATGAACTTGTTGTGACAAGTTGATCTTCAGTGTTTCCATGTCATGTGGTACCTTCAAATCATCCTAGGGGGTATCAAGATTTTCATGCACCCAGATGATTTAGGAATTGGGTTGACTCTGCAGTTACTTCAGAAAATTCCCTGAAAGGAACTTTGTGGACTATATTTCTGCAATCAATTACCATCATTACAAAAAGGGGAATTAATCTTTAAATCTAGATCATTATGTGTCCTGGTTAGTGGAATTAAAAGAGATAGAACTTTACCTGCAAATTTAACATTTCACACTGGTTCCATATAAATTACTTTCAGTGGCCACAAGAAAGTGCTCAAATTGAAATACGTCAGGTCGTCATCATCTGACTAACAAATAAACTGTTTATACCAGGACAGTTTGTAATGTAGTGTGTATTTATAAAATTAACCATGATTATTGAAGATCAAATCATATTACTTGGCTATAATTTAAAAACTGGAAAACACAAAGGAATAGCAAAAATATGACCAAATCTTTAAAAACAGACAAACTAAGTTGAATAAAAGTTTGTAGTAAAATAGAACTATGCTAATATTTTTGGTTTCTATGGAAATAAAATATTTTAAAATGATTTTTAAGCATTCCTACTGTGAATGTTAATTAGAAAAAGGAAGCATGAGCTATGAAAATTGCTTTTAATTTTTCTCTTACATTTTATTATGAAAATTTTCAAACTACAGAAGAGCTGAAGAATTTTAATGTCTATATTACTACCATCTAGACTGGATCATCAACATTGTACCATACATATTTTATTACACACTTATCCATTCCCCTCTCAGTCCATCAGCCCACTTTTGATGCATTTCGGAAGTTGCCTATTGGTACCTTATATCCTAAATACCGCAGCATGCATATCACTAGATTCAATATTTGCTTGCAGAGCTCTTTTTTCTTTTGAGGTAAAAGTCACAGAGATTGAAATACTCAAATCTTAGACATACCATTAGATGAATTTTGACAAATACATGCTCCTGTGAAATGCAAACACCTAACAGATGTAGAACGTTATCCCCCAAAGTTTTCTTGTGCTCATTCACAATGAATCCCTTCCCCTCGATCTTCCGGGAGCAACTGTTTTTTGATATTTTTTCCCCACATAGATTAGTTTTAACTGTTCTTGAACTTCATATAAATGGAAACATACTATAGTATACCATATATTATTTTATAAGTCTTTTTTTCTCCCAGCATGTGTTTGAGATTCATCCATGTTTTTAGTGTATCAGTAGTTCATTATTTTTTATTCCTGAGTAATATTTCATTATGTGCCCCCCTTTGATGGTTACCTGATCTGCTCCCATCATTTTGTTATCATGATGAAAACTACTATGACATTTTTATAAAAGCTATTTTGGAAACATGTATTTTTATTTTTCTTGGGTCATTTCCCAAGAATGAAATTGCTCTGTCATGGAATGAGTTTATGCTTAATTTTATAAGAAACTGCCAGATCTTCCAAAGTGATTGTAAGTGCTTTTGTTTTTAATATAAAATCAAATACTCAGGGAACATTGGTTTGAAGCAACAACCTTCAATATCAATAACATGAAATCTTAGAAAAAATAGTTAACACACTAATACATGTTTCCATAAGATACAAATATATTACTCTGTCTCTTTTGATAATATATTGTAGATTAATTCAATGTACTTAAATAAACTATTTAATGGCAAGTGTTTTAGCTTCAAATAAATCATTTTCATGTATAGTCAGATATGATTTAATTTTTAATTTAGAAAGAGAATAGCCTTGGAACTTATATAATTTATGTTGAATATTAATGTATTTTAAGAAAAATTAATTGTGATAATAACATCATAGCTTCAATATGGAATTTGTTCAGTGAAGAACCAAGTATAAACTTTCTCTTCTCCCCCAAAGCACTTGTTCACTCATTCATCAAGTTACTCAGCTATTCAATAATAATTTATGGAGTGCTTACTATGTGCCAGGTATTGTTCTAGACCTAGAACAAGGCAAATATATTTGCAATGTTATTGCTATAGCTTTCTGGTTGTTTCCTCTTACTAATCAGTATTTTTAACATACTACCTTTTTGTTTTTACTGTCCCTCACTTGCCTTTTCCATCTCTTATTAACCATAGTTATAACACTTTTAACCTTAGGACTTTCAGAAAAACATGTTCCAAGTCAGCAGTTTCGGCATATCCTGGAGAAACCATGGGTACGTGAGCTCCACTGCCTTCCAATGAGTCAAATGGATGCTGGACTTCGGGGGCCCTGAGTAACTCCCCAAGGCCTAGAACATTTCCCTGATGAACAGGCTGGCCCACTAACACCCAGATGCCCTCACACACTCATCCATATCCTGTCCCCCTCACTCCAGCTGGCGACTAGAGTCCTGCCCCAGGGGCACCAATTCTCAGCTTCACAGTGATGCTTTTCACCTGACAAAGAACATTACTGCTTCCAAGCCTGGCCCACCTCCTTACATTTTCTGTGTTGAAATCAAACTCCTTCAGATACTAGGTATCCGTTGGCTATGCTGCTCATAAGCAGCATCAAGTCATGGGTTGCTACCCTTCACAACAGACATCCAGCACATTCTGGAGTTCATTTCTGCCTCTACTGATACTCCTTCGAATGACCTGGAATTGTCCAACACGCCACTCCTCCAGCTTCCAGGGCTGCCTGGACATCAGCAGACTCCCACAGTGTACCTCACATCTTTCCGATCTTTGACTCTACAGTAGTATCCTGGGGCTGCTGTAACAAATCCCCACAAGAGGGTGGCTTAAAAACAACAGAAGTATATTCTCTCACAGTTTTGGAGCACAGAAATCTAGAAGTAGATTTGTGCCCTTTCCCCTAAATAGGACACTTATCATTGGACTCAAGGCCGACCCTCATCAGGATGATCTCATTTCAAAATCCTACCTTAATTGCATTTGCAAACATTCTTTTTCAAAATAAGAACACATTTTCAGGTTCTGGGTGGATTTATCTTTTGGTGGACTGCAATTCAACCCACTAAAAGTTCTGTCAACACTCTTCTATTATTTCTCTTGCTTTTTACAGGCCTAATGCAGTTTCACATTTCATGCAGCACTGTACTTTGTTTTGGTGGCAGCAGGTAGAGGTTAAGAAAACATATCTTGCCTCACCTTCAAACAGCACGTTTTTAAGAAATGCCTCTTGGAAAAAAGTCCAGGGTTAGGATTTTGAGGGCCAGCATTAGCTTGGGCACCTCTTTAGGACTGAACTGAGCAGTTCCCCTTTGAAAGAAACACAGCAAAGGGAAGCACATGGAGGGGACCCTGTCCTCAACCGACAGTGTCTGTCAAGATCCTGAGGTCATACTGGAAAGAAATGAATAAGTAGGGAACCTAAAATTATTGGTACTTCTCGATATACCCCAAACCCTGATTATATAAATTTGATATTTACTTGCAGCAGTTTGTCTGTCTCATGGCTTCTCAAACGTGGCAGCACCGGCATCCCTTGCTGAGGCTGCCCTCTACATCGCTGGAGCTTTAGCAGCCTGACTCACTGGGTACCAGCAGTACCGCCCCCAAATTGTGACAACCAAAAATGTCCCCAGACATGGCCAACTGTCCTCGTGAGAGCAAAATCACTCCCACTCGAGACTCACTGGTATAGCTGAACACTATTAATATTCACTAGCAAGATTAGATCCTTAAAAAGACACTATTACTTTATTACTATTACTGTAAAGGTGTTGTGAAGCAATCTCCCAAGATTCAAATATTTTTGAATTAAATATAGTTAAAAAACATTTTGGATTCTCTGAAACATAGCAATTATTTTGTTCCATTAAGTGCATATTTTATTTTTTTTATTTTTATTTTTTTAAACATCTTTATTGAAGTATAATTGCCTTACAATGGTGTGTTATCTTCTGCTTTATAACAAAGTGAATCAGTTATACACATACAATATGTTCCCATATCTCTTCCCTCTTGCATCTCCCTCCCTCTCACCCTCCCTATCCCACCCCTCTAGGTGGTCACAAAGCACCGAGCTGATCTCCCTGTGCTATGTGGCTGCTTCCCACTAGCTATCTATTTTATATTTGGTAGTGTATATATGTCCATGACACTCTCTTACCCTGTCACATCTCACCCGACCCCCTCCCCATATCCTCAAGTCCATTCTCTAGTAGGTCTGTGTCTTTATTCCCGTCTTGCCACTAGGTTCTTCATGGCTTTTTTTTTTTTTTTTTTTCCTTAGATTCCGTATATATGTGTTAGCATACTGTATTTGTTTTTCTCTTTCTGACTTACTTCACTCTGTATGACAGACTCTAAATCCATCCACCTCATTACAAACACCTCCATTTCATTTCTTTTTATGGCTGAGTAATTTTCCATTGTATATATGTGCCACATCTTCTTTATCCATTCATCTGTTGATGGACATTTAGGTTGCTTCCATATCCTGGCTATTGTAAATAGAGCTGCAATGAACATTTTGGTACATGACTCTTTTTGAACTATGGTTTTCTCAGGGTATATGCCCAGTAGTGGGATTGCTGGGTCGTATGGTAGTTCTATTTGTAGTTTTTTAAGGAACCTCCATACTGTTCTCCATAGTGGCTGTATCAATTTACATTCCCACCAACAGTGCAAGAGTGTTCCCTTTCCTCCACACACTCTCCAGCATTTATTGTTTCTAGATTTTTTGATGATGGCCATTCTGATCGGTGTGAGATGATATCTCATTGTAGTTTTGATTTGCATTTCTCTAATGATTAATGATGTTGAGCATTCTTTCATGTGTCTGTTGGCAATCTGTATATCTTCTTTGGAGAAATGTCTATTTAGGTCTTCTGCCCATTTTTGGATTGGGTTGTTCGTTTTTTTGTTATTGAGCTGCATCAGCTGCTTGTAAATCTTGGAGATTAATCCTTTGTCAGTTGCTTCATTTGCAAATATTTTCTCCCAATCTGAGGGTTGTCTTTTGGTCTTGTTTATGGTTTCCTTTGCTGTGCAAAAGCTTTTAAGTTTCATTAGGTCCCATTTGTTTATTTGTGTTCTTATTTCCATTTCTCTGGGAGCTGGGTCAAAAAGAATCCTGCTGTGATGTATGTCATAGAGTGTTCTGCCTATGTTTTCCTCTAAGAGTTTGATAGTGTCTGGCCTTACACTTAGGTCTTTAATCCATTTTGAGTTTATTTTTGTGCATGGTGTCAGGGAGTGTTCTAATTTCATACTTTTACATGTACCTGTCCAATTTTCCCAGCACCACTTATTGAAGAGGCTGTCTTTTCTCCACTGTATATTCTTGCCTCCTTTATCAAAAATAAGGTGACCATATGTGTGTGGGTTTATCTCTGGGCTTTCTATCCTGTTCCATTGATCTATATTTCTGTTTTTGTGCCAGTACCAAACTGTCTTGATTACTGTAGCTTTGTAATATAGTCTGAAGTCAGGGAGCCTGATTCCCCCAGCTCCATTTTTCGTTCTCAAGATTGCTTTGGCTATTCGGGGTCTTTTGTGTTTCCATACATATTGTGAAATTTTTTGTTCTAGTTCTGTGAAAAATGCCAGTGGTAGTTTGATAGGGATTGCATTGAATCTGTAGATTGCTTTGGGTAGTAGAGTCATTTTCACAATGTTGATTCTTCCAATCCAGGAACATGGTATATCTCTCCATCTATTTTTATCATCTTTAATTTCTTTCATCGGTGTCTTATAATTTTCTGCATACAGGTCTTTTGTCTCCTTAGGTAGGTTTATTCCTAGCTATTTTATTCTTTTTGTTGCAAAGGTAAACGGGAGTGTTTTCTTAATTTCACTTTCAGATTTTTTGTCATTAGTGTATAGAAATGCAAGAGATTTCTGTGCATTAATTTTGTATCCTGCTACTTTACCAAATTCATTGATTGGCTCTAGGAGTTTTCTGGTAGCATCTTTAGGATTCTCTATGTATAGTATCATGTCATCTGCAAATAGTGACAGCTTTACTTCTTCTTTTCCGATTTGGATTCCTTTTATTTCTTTGTCTTCTGTGATTGCTGTGGCTAACACTTCCAAAACTATGTTGAATAATAGTGGTGAGAGTGGGCAACCTTGTCTTGTTCCTGATCTTAGTGGAAATGGTTTCAGTTTTTCACCATTGAGGACAATGTTGGCTGTGGGTTTGTCATATATGGCCTTTATTATGTTGAGGAAAGTTCCCTCTATGCCTACTTTCTGCAGGGCTTTTATCATAAATGGATGTTGAATTTTGTCGAAAGCTTTCTCTGCATCTATTGAGATGATCATATGGTTTTTCTCCTTCAATTTGTTAATATGGTGTATCACATTGATTGATTTGCGTGTATTGAAGAATCCTTGCATTCCTGGGATAAACCCCACTTGATCATGGTGTATGATCCTTTTAATGTTCTGTTGCATTCTGTTTGCTAGTATTTTGTTGAGGATTTTTGCATCTATGTTCATCAGTGATATTGGCCTGTAGTTTTCTTTCTTTGTGACATCTTTGTCTGGTTTTGGTATCAGGGTGATGGTGGCCTCGTAGAATGAGTTTGGGAGTGTTCCTCCCTCTGCAATATTTTGGAAGAGTTTGAGAAGGATAGGTGTTAGCTCGTCTCTAAATGTTTGATAGAATTCACCTGTGAAGCCATCTGATCCTGGGCTTTTGTTTGTTGGAAGGTTTTTAATCACAGTTTCAATTTCATTGCTTGTGATTGGTCTGTTCATATTTTCTATTTCTTCCTGGTTCAGTCTCGGCAGTTTGTGCATTTCTAAGAATGTGTCCATTTCTTCCAGGTTGTCCATTTTATTGGCATAGAGTTGCTTGTAGTAATCTCTCATGATCTTTTGTATTTCTGCAGTGTCAGTGGTTACTTCTCCTTTTTCATTTCTAATTCTATTGATCTGAGTCTTCTCCCTTCTTCTCTTGATGAGTCTGGCTAATGGTTTATCAATTTTGTTTATCTTCTCAAAGAACCAGCTTTTAGTTTCATTGATTTTTGCTATTGTTTCCTTCATTTCTTTTTCATTTATTTCTGACATGATCTTTATAATTTCTTTCCTTCTGCTGGCTTTGGGGTTTTTTTGTTCTTCTTTCTCTAATTGCTTCAGGTGCAAGGTTAGGTTGTTTATTCGAGATGTTTCCTGTTTCTTGAGGTAGGCTTGTATTGCTATAAACTTCCCTCTTAGCACTGCTTTTGCTGCGTCCCATAGGTTTTGGGTCGTCGTATCTCCATTGTCATTTGTTACTAGGTATTTTTTGATTTCCCCTTTGATTTCTTCAGTAATCACTTCGTTATTAAGTAATGTATTGTGTAGCCTCCATGTGTTTGTATTTTTTACAGCTCTTTTCCTGTAATTGATATCTAGTCTCATAGCGTTGTGGTCGGAAAAGAAACTTGATACGATTTCAATTTTCTTAAATTTACCAAGGCTTGATTTGTGACCCAAGATATGATCTATCCTGGAGAATGTTCCATGAGCACTTGAGAAAAATGTGTATTCTGTTGTTTTTGGGTGGAATGTCCTATAAATATCAATTAAGTCCATCTTGTTTAATGTATCATTTAAAGCTTGTGTTTCCTTATTTATTTTCATTTTGGATGATCTGTCCATTGGTGAAAGTGGGATGTTAAAGTCCCCTACTATGATTGTGTTGCTGTCGATTTCCCCTTTTATGGCTGTTAGTATTTGCCTTATGTATTGAGGTGCTCCTATGTTGGGTGCATAAATATTTACAATTGTTATACCTTCCTCTTGGATCGATCCCTTGATCATTATATAGTGTCCTTCTTTGTCTCTTGTAATAGTCTTTATTTTAAAGTCTATTTTGTCTGATACGAGAATTGCTACTCCAGCTTTCTTTTGATTTCCATTTGCATGGAATATCTTTATCCATCCCCTCACTTTCAGTCTATATGTGTCTCTAGGTCTGAAGTGGGTCTCTTGTAGACAGCATATATATGGGTCTTGTTTTTGTATCCATTCAGCCAGCCTGTGTCTTTTGGTGGGAGCATTTAATCCATTTACATTCAAGGTAATTATCGATATGTATGTTCCTATTCCCATTTTCTTAAATGTTTTGGGTTTGTTATTGTAGGTGTTTTCCTTCTCTTGTGTTTCTTGCCTAGAGAAGTTCCTTTAGCTTTTGTTGTAAAGCTGGATTGGTGGTGCTGAACTCTCTCAGCTTTTGCTTGTCTGTAAAGGTTTTAATTTCTCCATCACATCTGAATGAGATCCTTGCTGGGTAGAGTAATCTTGGCTGTAGGTTTTTCTCCTTCATCTCTTTAAGTATATCCTGCCACTCCCTTCTTGCTTGCAGAGTTTCTGCTGAATGATCAGATGTTAACCTTATGGGGATTCCCTTGTGTATTATTTGCTGTTTTTCCCTTGCTGCCTTTAATATGTTTTCCTTATATTTAATTTTTGACAGTTTGATTAATATGTGTCTTGGGGTGTTTCTCCTTGGGTTTATCCTGTATGGGACTCTCTGTGCTTCCAGGACTTGATTAACTATTTCCTTTCCCATATTAGGGAAGTTTTCAACTATAATCTCTTCAAATATTTTCTCAGTCCCTTTCTTTTTCTCTTCTTCTTCTGGGACCCTTATAATTCGAATGTTGGTGCATTTAATGTTGTTCCAGAGGTCTCTGAGACTGTCCTCAGTTCTTTTCATTCTTTTTTCTTTATCCTGCTCTGCAGTAGTTATTTCCACCATTTTATCTTCCAGGTCACTTATCCTTTCTTCTGCCTCAGTTATTCTGCTATTGATCCCATCTAGAGTATTTTTAATTTCATTTATTGTGTTTTTCATCATTGCTTGGTTCCTCTTTAGTTCTTCTACGTCCTTGTTAAATGTTTCTTGCATTTTGTCTATTCTATTTCCAAGATTTTGGATCATCCTTACTATCATTATTCTGAATTCTTTTTCAGGTAGACTACCTATTTCCTCTTCATTTGTTAAGTCTGGTGTGTTTTGACCCTGCTCCTTCATCTGCTGTGTGTTTTTCTGTCGTCTCATTTTGCTTATCTTACTGTGTTTGGGGTCTCCTTTTCACAGGCTGCAGGTTCGTAGTTCCCGTTGTTTTTGGTATCTGTCCCCAGTGGCTAAGGTTGGTTCAGTGGGTTGTGTAGGCTTCCTGGTGGAGGGAACTAGTGCCTGAGTTCTGGTGGATGAGGCTGGATCTTGTCTTTCTGGTGGGCACGTCCACGTCTGGTGGTGTATTTTGGGGTGTCTGTGGCCTTATTATGATTTTAGGCAGCCTCTCTGCTAATGAATGGGGCTGTGTTCCTGTCTTTCTAGTTGTTTGGCATAGGGTGTCCAGCACTGTAGCTTGCTGGTCGTTGAGTGAAGCTGAGTCTTGATGTTGAGATGGAGATCTCTGAGAGATTTTCACCGTTTGGTATTACGTGGAGCTGGGAGGTCTCTTGTGGACCAGTGTCCTGAAGTTGGCTCTCCCACCTCAGAGGCACGGCCCTGATGCCTGGCTGGAGCACCAAGAGCCTTTCGTCCACACGGCTCAGAGTAAAAGGGAGAAAAAATAGAAAGAAAGAAAGAAAGAAAGAAAGAAAGAGGCTATAATATAGTGAAGTAAAATAAAGCTATTATAAAGCAGAGCTATACAGACAAAATCTCACCCAGAAGCATATACATATACACTCACAAAAAAAAAGGAACAGGGGAAAAATTAATATATCCTGCTCCGAAAGTCCACCTCCTGGATTTGGGATGATTCGTTGTCTATTCAGGTATTCAACAGATGCAGGCACATCAAGTTGTTTGTGGAGTTTTAATCAGCTTCTTCTGAGGCTGCTGGGAGAGATTTCCCCTTCTCTTCTCTGTTCGCACAGCTCCTGGGGATCAGCTTTGGATTTGGACCCGCCTCTGCGTGTAGGTCGCCTGAGGGCGTCTGTTCCCCACCCAGACAGGACGGGGTTAAAGGAGCAGCAGCTTCGGGGCCTCTGGCTCACCCAGGCCGCGGGGAGGGAGGGGTACGGAGGAGGCGGGGCGAGCCTGCGGCGGCAGAGGCCGGCGTGACGTTGCAGCAGCCTGAGGCGCGCAGTGCGTTCTCCCTGGGAAGTTGTCCCCGGATCACGGGAGCCTGGCAGTGGCGGGCTGCACCGGCTCCCGGGAGGGGCGGTGTGAAGAGTGACCTGTGCTCGCACACAGGCTTTTTGGAGGTGGCAGCAGCAGCCCCAGCGTCTCACGCCCGTCTCTGGGGCCCGGGCTGATCGCTGCGGCTCGCGCCTGTCTGTGGAGCTTGTTTAGGCGGCGCTCTGAATCCCCTCTCCTTGCGCGCCGTGAAACAAAGAGGCACGAAAAAGTCTCTTGCCTCTTCGGCAGCTGCAGACTTTTTCCCGGATTCCCTACCAGCCAGCTGTGGTGCGCCTACCCCTTCAGGCTGTGTTCACGCCGCCAACCCCGTCCTCTCCCTGCGATCCAACCGAAGCTGAGCCTCAGCTCCCAGCCCCGCCCGCCCCGGCGGGGGAGCAGACAAGCCTCTCGGGCTGCTGAGCGCTGCTCGGCGCCGAGCCTCTGTGTGGGAGTCTCTCCGTTTTTCCCTCTGCGCCCCTGTTGCTGCCGGATCTGTGCTGTTAGCCGCGGCTCGCGCCCGTCTCTGGAGTTCGTTTAGACGGCGCTCTGAATCCCCTCTCCTCGCGCACCAGGAAAGAAAGAGGGAAGAAAAAGTCTCTTGCCTCTTCGGCAGCTGCAGACTTTTTCCCGGACTCCCTCCCGGCTAGCTGTGGTGCACTAACCCCTTCAGGCTGTGTTTACGCCGCCAACCCCAGTCCTCTCCCTTCAATCCGACCTAAGCCCAAGCCTCAGTTCCCAGCCCCGCCCGCCCCGGCGGGGGAGCAGACAAGCCTCGGGCTGGTGAGTGCTGCTCGTTGCCGAGCCTCTGTGCAGGAATCTCTCCGCTTTGCCCTCCGCACCCCTGTGGCTGCGCTCTCCTCCGTGGCTCCGAAGCTTCCCCCCTCTGCCACCCGCAGTCTCTGCCCGCGAAGGGGCTTCCTAGTGTGTGGAAATCTTTCCTCCTTCACAGCTCCCTCCCACTGGTGCAGGTGCCATCCCTATTCTTTTGTCTCTGTTATTTCTTTTTTCTTTTGCCCTACCCAAGTACGGGGGGAGTTTCTTGCCTGTTTGGAGGTGGGACGTTTTCTGTCAGCGCTCAGTGGGTGTTCTGTAGGAGCAGTTCCACGTGTAGATGTATTTCTACTGTATCTGTGGGAAGGAAGGTGATCTCCGCGTCTTACTCTTCTGCCATCTTCTCTCCCCCCTCTAAGTGCATATTTTAGATAAGTGCAACATCTATTTCACTTTTAAGAATTGATGGAATTTTTTTCGCCTTAAGAGGGCTATTTAGGCCTCATATTCCAGGTCATTAATTTTAACGGTTCAGACGTTGTTATATGGCACTCTCAGGAGGCGAAGGTGCATACTGATAATACTGCTCCTGTACAGGAAGATATTATTTTCCTTGGTAAAGACAAACCATTCCTTTGAATTTAGAAACACTTAGTTTCTAAGGCTCTGCTACCATTTTATTTAAAGCCCCATTAGCCCCAACATATTGAATAATAGCTCACCATTCTGCCCCACATATGATTCATATAGAGAAGCAGAAATGCTCATACAAATTTCTGACTGGTATTGATAGACCTTCTGTTTCTCTCTAAACTATATGAAGTGTTTCTAATTACTCGAACCTGGAATAAAAAGGAAACAAGCAAGCACAAAGGTATGAGACAAGTGACTGTCTTTTAGTTCAGATAATATTCTGTTCTGACTTGAATATACAGTATGTACTGTAAAGTTATCAATCAATATATAAACTCTCTTTCATGTGGAAAAAGCTGTACTAAAATATTGTGAATTATTATTCAAGAAACATAATCTGATTTAAATCTGAGTGATATTGGCTTTAATCTTTCAGATCCCAGGAAATTTCAGAGTTTGGTGAATTTAACAAGATAGAGTAATCTGGACAGTTTCAGTTCGGCAAGACATTAAAAAATATGATCAGCAGACCAAAAAAAAAAAAAAAAAGAGCTGTATGAACAGTATAAACTCAGTACTTACTGGGCCTCCTTACTTTTCTTATGTAGGGCCAGAATGTCAAATTTGGATATGACTTTCTTTTATATGTCCTTCCCAGGTTTTGTGGGGACTAAAGTTTATATAGTTTTGAGGGTGGGAGCTTCTTAAGAAAAATACGACAAAATTACAAATTCTGATTTAGGAACATAATCATGAAAGAAGCCCTTACAAATGAGGAGCCCTGAAGCTTAACTCTCCCAGCCACCAGGGTCTTTGCCCCAGTATCATGATGCACCACCTTCTCTGCACCCCTTGTCCTCCACACCCAAGCACACCAGAAACTCTGGGCCATGATGAACTCAGGTCCAATGCCCACCTGAAGCAGCTCTCAGGAAGACAGGGGACAGGATAGCCCCCTCTTCCTCTTTGGTGTTCCTTTCCTGTAATTACCATAGGCTAGAATATAACACTTTCAGTTTTGGGGTTTTTTTTACTTTTTTTCCATTTTTAAAAAACTTTTCTTAAGCAGTAAGTACAGAGTTCCCATACACCCCCAACTGTCAAGTAGACTTTCCCCTTATTAATGTCTTGTATCAGCATGGCACATTTATTACAATTGATGAACCACTCGATATATTATTTTTAACTGAAGTGGATAGTTTACTTTGGCCCTCACTCTGTGTTGTACAGTTCTGTGGTTTTGCCTAATGTGTAACGCCATGTATACACAACTAGAATCTCATGTAGAGTAATTTCACCACCGTAAAAATCACCTGTGCTTTACTTATTCAAATTTTCCCCCATCTCCATGAACGTGTGGCAACCACTGCTTTGCTTTTTTACTGCCTTTATAGGTTTTCCTTTTCCATACCACCATATGTTGGAATCATATAGCATGGAGCCTTTTTTTTTTTTTTTTTTTAATACATTTATTTATTTATTTATTTATTTATTTATTTATTTAATTTTATTTTTGGCTGTGTTGGGTCTTCGTTCCTCTGCGAGGGCTTTCTCTAGTTGCGGCGAGTGGGGGCCACTCTTCATCGCGGTGCGCGGGCCTCTCACTATCGCGGCCTCTCTTGTTGCGGAGCACAGGCTCCAGACACGCAGGCATGGAGCCTTTTCAGACTGACTTCTCTCAATTACCATATATGCATTTAAGTTTCTTCCATGTCTTTTTGTTGCTTGATGCCTCTTTTACTTAATCACTGAATAATTTTCCATTGTATAGGTGTGCAAAGTTTATTTACCCATTTGCCTATTGAGAGACCATAGTTGTTTTCTAGCTTGGGCAGTTATGAAAAAACCTACAAGAAACATTCATGTACCGGTTTTGTGTGGACAAGAAGTTTTAACTCTTTCCAATAAGTGCCTAGGAGTACAATTGCCAAATCATATAAGACTGTTTAACTTTGTAAGAGACTGCCAAACTGTTTTACTCTTTCCACATGGGAAAAAGTAAACTTGTACCTCTCCATCATGCCATATAGAAAAATCACTCTCAAATGAAATTAGAGACTTAAATATAAAAGATGGGAAGAAACAACCTTAGCAGAGTATATAAGAAAGTTTCTCTTTGAGCTGGGGATAGGTGAGGACTTTGTAAGACACAAAAAATGCTTTACAATAAAGGAAAAGATAAATGTGAAAAAATTAAGAACTCCAATTCATCAAAAGACACTGAAGAAAGTGGAAAAATAAGCCAAAAATGGGAAAAGGTACATGAAAAGAATATATACAGAAGATGTACACAAAGGATTAATATCAGAACATTTTTTTGTTTGTTTGTTTTCTTTTCTTTTTTTTTTTCAGAACATTTTTAATTGCTATAAATTAATAAGAAAAAAGCAAAACAACCTATGGAAAATTAGACAAAATACAAAGATATTTTTCAGGAGTAGAAATAAATAGCTAGTAAATGTATGAAAGTCTGTTTATTATTAATTAAGAAAATGCAAAACAAAAACAAAAGTGAGATATTGTTTTTACTCACTTCTTTCAAACATCAGGGCACCTGACAACATCACAGATGCTATCTAAATGTGTAAATGTATACTTAATATGTTTCTCACCATAAACTCTTTTGTAAGGGCAAGATTCTTCTCTAGCCTAATTTTGACTTCCGTTCCTCCTCTTACAATCCTGTCCTAACCTTCGGGGGTCTACCCCCAAGAAAGAAGTAAGGAAATACAGCGGGAGCTAGAAGACCTGGACTCCAGTATGGTCTCTGCCATGAATAAACAGAGGGACTTTAGTCAAATGCCTTAAGGTCTTGGGTTTTAATGCTCAGTTGTGAAATGAGAAGAGGTAGGTTTCATCTCGGAGATTTCAAATTGGCAGCTCTTGAAGGCTGAAGATTTGTTTTCTTTGGCTTGCACCAGACCTTTGAATTTTTTAGATTTAAATATCAGTACGTGCAGACTGCGTGTTCTGAGATGTCATGGTCCCCACCATCCATACGTGCTAATTGATTTTATTACCTGCCCACCATTGAAGGCATTTGAGTTTGTGACCTCTGTTAGGTAATATCTAAATTTGGTCCAGTCCAAAATGTCCATAAAATATTTGGTCTATGCCAAAATGTCCTTGATACTTGGTCCTGTCCAAAACCATTTGGCATGAACCAAAAATGCTCATGGAAATTTTGGATAGAACCAAATTCAAGGAGCTTTGAGGGTGGATCGAATGTCTTCCGGACGTTTTGGACAGGACCAAATGTTTGCTAACGCAGACAACCTTAATACGCAGGCTTGTTTGTATTAGATACCCCTCTGGTGTGTCCACTCAGCACAGCCTGCTTCCCACCTTCCCAGCACTGCCGCTTTACTGACCATCCCCACTAGTCTGTGAGAGTCACCAGCATAGAGTCTATGTCGTTGTTTCTATTGCTAATTTCCCACACAATCGCTGATACATAGGCATCAGTAAATATTGGCTGAATACAAAATTGTGTGGAAGAATGAAAGAACACATACCTCAAATATATTATGTGTCTATCACAGACTTTCCTGTAGAAGGCCAGAAAGTAAAAATTTTTACTGTCTCTATCACAGCTGCTCAATTCTGCTATTGTAGTGGGCATCATTCAGGGTTCTTCAGAGAAACGATACCTGCGTATGATTTATTACAAGGAATCAGCTCACAATTGTGGGTGCTGGCAAAGCAGAAACCCCATGGGGCAAGTGAGCAACGCGGAAACTCGGGCAGGAGTTAATGCTGCAGTCTCGAATTCAAATTATGTAGGGCAGACTGGCAGGCTGGAAAGGCAGGCGAGAGCTGATGTTTTAGTCTTCTTATTCTCCTGGAAACCTCAGTATTGCTCTAAAGACCTCCACTGATGGGATGAGCCGCACCCTCACTATTGAGGTTCATGTCCTTTACTTGAAGTCAGTAGACTGTAAATGTGCTCCACATCTACAAAATACCTAGATTAATGTTTGATTAAACAACCGAATGGGGACTTCCCTGGTGGTCCAGTGGTAAAGAATCAGCCTTACCATGCTGGGGACGCGGGTTCAATTCCTGGTCAGGGAACTGAGATCCCACGTGCCATGAGGCAACTAAGCCCACGTGCCACAACTACTGAGCTTGCACGCCTCAACTAGAGCCCACGTGCCACAAACTACAGAACCCACACACTCTGGAGCCTGCATGCCACTAGAGAAGAGAAAATCTGCACACCACAACTAGAGAGAAGCCCACACACCACAACGAAGAGCCCACACACCTCAGTGAAGATCCCGAGTGCCACAGCTAAGACCCAACGCAGCCAAAAATAAATAAATAAATAAATAAATAAATAATATCATTAAAAAAACACAACTGAATAATATAACCTAGTGAAGTTAACACATGAGACCAACCATCACTTAATGCATGAGCAGCCATAGATAATATGTAAACAAATGGATGTTCGTGTGCACCAATAAAACTTTATTTAGTTTGAATTTCATATACTTTTCACATGTCACAAATTATAATTTTTAAATTTTTTTTCCCGAAACACTTCAAACTGTAAAAACCATGTTTAGCTCATGGATAGGCCATACAAACCAGGTGGTGGGCCAAATCTGGTCCAGTGGCTATAGTTGCTGACCCCCTGCTCCAGGACAGTGTGTTGCATGTGTTATCTATATTAATTATAAATATATTTATTTACATATATATTTACACACATTCACACATACGTAAACAAAGGTTATTACAGAATACTGAGCTGAGCTCCCTGTGTTGGTTAGCTATTCAAATATAGTGGTGTGTACATGTCAATCCCAAACTCCCATTCTATCCCTCCCCACACACTTCCCCCTGGTAACCATAAGTGCGTTCTCAAAGTCTGTGAGTCTGTTTCTGCTTTGAAAATAAGTTCATTTGTATCATTCTTTTTTAGATTCCACACATAAGCAATATCATGATATTTGTCTTACTCTGTCTGACTTACTTCACTTAGTATGATAATCTCCAGGTCCATCCATGTTGCTGCAGATGGCATTATTTCATTCCTTTTAATGGCTGAGTAATAGTCCATTGCATATATGTACCACATCTTCTTTATCCATTCCTCTGTTGATGAACATTTAGGTTGTTTCCATGTCTTGGCTATTGTAAACAGTGGTGCAATGAACACTGGGGTGCATGTATACTTTCAAACCATGTTTTTCTCCCCATATATGCCCAGGAGGGGGATTGTAGAATCATATGGTAGCTCTATGTTTTGTTTCTTAAGGAACTTCCATACTGTTCTCCATAGTAGCTGTACCAATTTACATTCCCACCAACAGTGTAGGAGGGTTCCCTTTCCTCCAAACCCTCTCCATCATTTACCGTTTGTAGATTTTTTTTTGATGATGGCCATTCTGATTGGTGTGAGGTGATACCTCATTGTAGTTTTGATTTGCATTTCTCTAATAATTAGTGATGTTGAGCATCTTTTCATGTGCCTCTTGGCCATCTGTATGTCTTCTTTGGAGAAATGTCTATTTAGGTCTTCTGCCCATTTTTTGATTGGATTCTTTTTTTGATACTGGGCCACATGAGCTGTTTGTAAATTTTTGGAGACTAATCCCTTGTCAGTCACATCATTTGCAAATATTTTCTCCCATTCTGTGAGTTGTCTTTTCGTTTTGTCTATGGTTTCCCTTGCTGTGCAAAAACTTCTGAATTTAATTAGGTCCCATTTGTTTATTTTTATTTTTGTTTCCACTACTCTAGGAGATGGCATGAAATAGATACTGTTGAGATTTATGTCAAAGGGTGTTCTGCCTATGTTTTCCTCTAAGAGTTTTATAGTATCCAGTCTTACATTTAGATCTTTAATCCATTTTGAGTTTATTTTTTATTATTTTGTTAAAGAGTGTTCTAATTTCATTCTTTTACATATAGCTGTCCAGTTTTCCCAGCACCATTTATTGAAGAGACTGTCTTTCCTCCATTGTATAGTCTTGCCTCCTTTGTTGTAGATTAATTGACCATAGGTGTGTGGGCTTACTTCTGAGCTTTCTATTCTGGTCCATTGATCTATATTTCTGTTTTTGTGTCATTACCATACTGTTTTGATGACTGTAGCTTTGTAATATAGTCTGAAGTTTGGGAACCTGAATCCTCCAGCTCCGTTTTTCTTTCTCAAGATTGCTTTGGCTATTGGGGGTCTTTTGTGTCTCCATACAATGTTAACATTTTCTTGTACTAGTTCTGTGAAAAATGCCATTGGTAATTTGATTGGGATTGCAATGAATCTGTAGATTGCCTTGGGTAGTATAGTCATTTTGACAATATTGATTCTGCCAATCCAAGAACATGGTATCTCTTTGCATCTGTTTGTGTCATCTTCGATTTCTTTCAACAGTGTCTTATAGTTTTGGGGGTACAGGACTTTTGTCTCCTTAGGTAGGTTTATTCCTAGGTATTTTATTCTTTTTTGAGGTGATGGTAAATGGGATTTTATCTTTAATTTCTCTTTCTGATCTTTCATTGTTAATGTATAGGAATGCAATAGATTTCTGTGTATTAATTTTGTATCCTGCAACTTTACCAAATTCATTGATGAGCTCTAGTAGTTTTCCTGGTAGCATCTTTAGCATTTTCTATGTATAGTGTCATGTCATCTGCAAACAGGGACTGTTTTACTTTTTCTTTTCCAATTTGGATTCTTTTTATTTCTTTTTCTTCTCTGATTGCCATGGCTAGGACTTCCAAAATTATGTTGAATAAAAGTGGCAAGAGTGGACGTCCTTGTCTTGTTCTTGATCTTAGAGGAAATGCTTTCAGCTTTTCACCATTAAGTATGATGTTAACTGTAGGTTTGTCATAAATGGCCTTTATTATGTTGAGTTATGTTCCCTCTATGCTCACTTTCTGGAGAGTTTTTATCATAAATGGATGTTAAATTTTGTCAAAAAGCATTTTCTGCATCAATTGAGATGATCATATGGTTTTTTTTCTTCAATTTGTTGATGTGGTGTATCACATTGATTGATTTGCGGGTTTTGAAAAATCCTTGCATCCCTGGGATAAATCCCACTTGGTCATGGTGTATGACCCTTTTAATGTATTGTTGAATTCAGGTTGCTAGTATTTTGTTGAGGATTTTTGCGTCTATGTTCATCAGTGATATTGACCCATACTTTTCTTTTTTTGTGATACCTTTTTCTGGTTTTGGTATCAGGATGATGGTGGCCTCATAGAATGAGTTTGGGAGTATTCTTTCTTCTGCAATTTTCTGGAATAATTTCAGAAGGTTAGGTGTTAACTCCTCTCTAATTGTTTGATAGAATTTTCCTGTGAAGCCATCTGGTCCTGGACCTTTGTTTGTTTGGAGTTTTTAATAACAGTTTCAATTTCAGTACTTATGATTGGTCTGTTCATATTTTCTATTTCTTCCTCATTCAGACTTGGAAGGTTGTACTTTTCTAAGAATGTGCCTATTTCTTCCAGGTTGTCCATTTTACTGGCATATAAATAGTTGCTGTGTAGTCTTTTATGATCCTTTGTATTTCTGTGGTGTCTGTTGTAACTTCTCCTTTTTCATTTCTAATTTTACTGATTTGAGCCCTCTCCCTTTTTTTTTTTTTTTCTTGATGAGTCAGGCTAAAGGTTTATCAACTTTTTTTTATCTTTTCAAAGAACCAGGTTTTAGTGTCATTGATCTTTGCTATTGTTTTCTTCATTTCTATTTCATTTATTCCTGCTCTAATCTTTATGATCTTTTTCCTCTATTAACTTTGGGTTTTTATTTGTTCTTCTTTCTCTAGTTGCTTTAGGTGTAAGGTTAGGTTGTTTATTTGAGATCTTTCTTGTTTCCTGAGGTAAGGTTGTATTGCTATCAACTTCCCTCTTAGAACTGTTTTTGCTGTGTCCCATACATTTTGGATCATTGCGCTTTCATTTTCATTGTCTCTAGGTATTTTTTTTTTAATTTCCTCTTTGATTTCTTCAGTTATCCATTGGGTGATTAGTAACATATTGTTTAGCCTACACGTGTTTGTGTTTTTTACAGTTTTCTTCTTGTAGTTGATTTCTAATCTCATAGTATTGTGGTCATAAAAGATACTTGACATGATTTCAATTTTCCTAAATTTACCAAGGCTCACTTTCTTGCCCAGCATGTGATCAGTCCGGAGAACGTTTCATGTGCACTTGAGAATAATGTAATTTCTGCTGCTTTTGCACAGAGTGCTCTATAAATATCAATTAAGTCCATCTGGTCTAATGTGTCATTTAAGGCCTGTGTTTCCTTATTGATTTTCTGTCTGGATAATTTGTCCATTGTTGAAAGTTGGATGTTAAAGTCCCCCACTAGTATTGTGTTACTGTCAATTTCTCCTTTTATGGCTGTCAGTATTTGCCTTATATAATTGGGTGTTCCTATGTTGGGTGCATATATATTTATAATTGTTATAGCTTCTTGGATTGATCCCTTGATCATTATGTAGTGTTCTTTGTCTCTTGTAACAGTATTTATTTTGAAGCCTATTTTGTCTGATATGAATATTGCTACACCAGGTTTCTTTTCATTTCCATTTGCATGGAATACCTTTTCCATCCCCTCACTTTCAGTCTGTATGTGTCCCTAGATCTGAAGTCGGTCTCCTGTAGACAGCATATATACGAGTCTTGTTTTTGTATCCATTCAACCAGTCTATGTCTTTTGGTTGGAGCATTTAATCCATTTACATTTAAGGTTATTATGGCTATGTATGTTCCTATTGCCATTTTCTTAATTGTTTTGAATTATTTTTGTAGGTCTTTTTTCTTCCTTTCCACTTTTGTTCTCTTCTCTTATGATTTGGTGACTAACTTTAGTGTTGTGTTTGGATTCCTTTTTCTTTTTGTGTGTGTGTATCTATTGTAGATTTTCAGTTTATGGTTACCATGAGGTTTTGGTATAGCAGTCTACATATAAACAAGATTGTTTTACATTGCTGGTCTTTTAATTTCAAGTGCATTTCCAATATCGTGCATTTGTGCTCTCCTCTTCTCACAATTGCTGGTTTCAATATCATATTTGTGTTTAGATGGTTTCTTACCTTTACTGTATGTTTGCCTTTACAGGTGAGCTTTCCATTTGTAATTTTCTTGTTTCTAGTAGTGGCCTTTTCTTTTCTGCTTAGAGAAGTTCCTTTAGCATTTGTTGCAAAGCTCGTTTGTTGGTGCTGAATTCTCTTAGGTTTTGCTTGTTTGTAAAGCTTTTGATTTCTCCATCTAATGTGAATCAGAACCTTACTGGATAGAGTACTCTTGGTTGTAGGTTCTTCTCTTCCATCACTTTAAATATATCATGCCATTCCTATCTTACCTGCACTGTTTCTGCTGAGAAATCAGCTGATAACCTTATGGAATTCCCTTGTATGTTATTTTTTGCTTTTTCTTTGTGGCTTTTAATATTTTTTCTTTGTCTTTAATTTTTGTCAATTTGATTACTATGTGTCTTGGCATGTGTCTTGAGTTTATCCTGCCTGGGACTTTCTGCTCTTCCTGGACTTCAGTGACTGTTTCCTTTCCCATGTTAAGGAATTTTTCAGCTATTATCTCTTCAAATATTTTCTCAGGTCCTGTCTCTCTCTCTCTTCTCCTTCCGGGACCCCTGGGACCCCTAATGCAAATGTTGGTGCATTTATTGTTGTCTCAGAGATCTCTTAGACTGTCTTCATTTCTTTTCATTCTTTTTTTCTTATTCTGTTCCACAGCAATGATTTCCTCCATTCTGTCTTCCAGGTAACTTATCTGTTCTTCTGTCTCAGTTACTCTGTTACTGATTCTTTCTAGTGTATCTTTCATTTCAGTTATTGTATTGTTCAACTGTTTGTTCTTTAGTTTTTCTAGGTCTTTGTTAAGCATTTCTTGAATCTTCTCATTCTATGCCTTCATTCTTTTTCCAGGATCTTGGATCATCTTCACTATTATTACTCTGAATTATTTTTCTGATAGATGGTTTATCTCCACTTCACTTGGTTGTTCTTCTGGAGTTTTATTTTGTTCCTTCACCTGAGACATAGCCCTCTGCTGTTTCATCTTGTCTAACTTTCTGTGATTACAGTTTCATTTCTGCAGGCTGCAGGGTTGCAGTTCTTCTTGCTTCTACTGTCTGCCCTCAGGTGGTTGAGGCTGTCTAAGAGGTTTTTCCAGGTTTTCTGGTGGAAGGGACTGGTTCCTGCCCACAGGTGAGTCGAATTGGGTCTTGTCCCTCTGGTGGACAGGGCAGTGCTCAGGAAGAATTTAAGCAGCCTGTCTGATGATGGGTGGGGCTGTGTTCCTGCCCTGTTGTTTGTTTGGCTTGAGGTGTCCCAGCACTGGAGTCTACAGGCTGTTGGGTGGGGCTAGGTCTTGGGGAGGCAATGGTGGCATCCAAGAGGGCTCATGCCAATGAGTACTCACCAGAACTGCCTTTGCCAGTGTCTTTTTCCCTGCAGTGAGCCACAGCTGCCCCCCTGCCTCCATAGAAGACTATCCAATACTAGCAGATAAGTCTGGTCCAGTCTCTTATGAAGTCACTGCTTTTCTCCCTGGGTCCTAAGGCATGCTAGACCTTGTGTGCATCCTTCAAGAGTGGAGTTTCTGTTTCTCTAAGTCCTGTGGAGTTCCTGCAATCAAACCCTGCTGGCCTTCAAAGACAGATTCTCCAGAGGCTCCTCCTCCTATTGCCAGACCCCCAGGCTGGGGAGCCTGATGTGGGGCTCAGGACTTTTACTCCTGTGGGAGAACTTCTGTGGTATAATTATTTTCCACTTTGTGGGTCCCCCACTGGGCAGGTATGGGATTTGATTTTATTGAGATTGCACCCCTCCTACAGTCTCATTGTGGCTTCTTTGTCTTTGGATGAAGGGTATCTTTTTTGGTAGGTCCAGCATTTTTTTGTTGATTGTTGTTCCACAGTTAGTTGTGATTTTGGTGGTTTTTTTTTAAGAAAGGGTGAGCTCAAGTCCTTCTGCTCTGCCATCTTGCCAGCCTTTCTCATAATCAATCTCCCCTTTTCGTACTAACTAATCCTCAGCTTCAGGCCCTGAACAGGGATACACACACACACACACACACACACACACACACACACACACTTCATTTATTCTGTACTCTATATATTTACTAATCTGCTTACAATATATCAGGCTTTTCACCAGATACAGGATACAAAGAATTAATCTAATTGAAGTCATGTTTCTTTAATAATAGATCACAGGACTAGGCAAGAAAAAATTGTTAGATATCTACCATTTATTAGCCATTCTAGATAAGTCATCTGATTAACTCTTTAAAACAGCTCAGTGTAGGGATTGCCAGGTGAAAGCCAGAACCAGTTAAATTTAGATTTCACAGGAACAGTGAATCATTTTTTCAGTATAATATTTTCCATGCAATATTAGGGACATACTTATACTAAAAAATAATTGGGGCCCACTTATGCTAAAAATTATCTGAAATTCACATTTACATTTTCATTTGCTAAATTTGGCAACTCTAGCTCAATGAGAGTAGGAATTACTCTATCCAGTTTATACGGGAGTAAAGTGATGCTCAAGAAGATTAATTTAGCTGTTCAAATTCATTCATCTGGAATTCCCTGTAATTTCTCCCCACACTAAAACTAGATATAGAGACAGATTATTTTTTTAAAAATGGATGTACCCCTGTGCATTGGGGAGGCAAAATGTATGAAATTAATTCCATCTAGATAACTTCATATGGCCAAATGTGTGAATGAAGGCTAAGAAGTGAATAAAGTGTAAGTAAAAATCAATTGATCAAAACAAATTTGAACCATTTAATTATTATTTGACCTTACAAAATAATGCTCGCCTTTACAAGATTCTCTTTGCATTTAATATTAGCATCTTGACTCATCACTGTGTGTTACAGAAAATTTTCCCATAGGTAATCACATTTTACTGCTTTTTTTCAGAATTGGAAAATATTTATTAAGATTCTAATTCCAGATATCATCAACATAAGAAAGTTCAAATCTTATTTTATAATTTGTGAAGAAATAAACTATACTAAATACAGGGGTCAAGTGAAATCTAAGAAGAAAATATATCCAGTTACTTTGTCTTAACGAGTTCATGGTAGATCAAAAAAGAAAGCCAGAAGTACTTACCAAGGAGCTAAAAGAATTATTTCACACATGCAGTTGTTGATGAAACAAGAATATCTGTTGCTTCCTGGTTTCTCTTTTCTAGATGGAAAAGATAATTATAGCTGACATCTGACTTCTGATTAATGCAATATGTGACTAATTCTTAACTTCAAATAAAGTCTGCTGTGTAGATAGAAAAGATTCTTCATTTCCCCAAACTGTATAGGTGGACACTAAGATAAACCTCCGCTATAATTGATATAAAATGTTTAATTCTTAATCACTGAACCATTTATTAAATGGTTAAATACAAGGTATTTAAGCTTGTATTTCAAACGTTTTCCAATATAAAGACATGAAATCTCACCAGCAGCTACAAAGACTATTCTAGAATAGTTAGAATACAATTTAATTTTAGCACAGTAGCTTAAAAATTGTTTTATTTTCTTTGTATTACTTGAGACATCTTTAGAAGATTTAAAAAGGGTTAGATTTGAGAAAAGTGATATTTCACTGTGGGATTCCTAGGTACCACAGATAAGTCAGAAACAAGACACAAAGTAAGGACAAAATTTTTAGAGATGGTAAAAGAGGAAAAAAACACTAAGTACAAGTGCACAGTTTGATCCAGTAAAGTAAAATTTGGTGAAGGGGAAGCTTAGAAAGGGATGGGGAAAATATCTCCATATCTAGACAAAGTTTAGTCACCTGGTTCATTCCCAGACCAGATTTTCTTTCAATTATCAAAGAAAGATTGCCATGAATTTCAGGAAGGAAAGAATGCATTCTGTAGCCGCACTTGGTAATCATCCCAACGTGTTCACGCAGAAGTGTTCTGCTCCTAAGTGAGACATGAGGGAGATGAGCAAACAGCTCAAGCTTTTCTCTGCACAAAGAGCTGTCACTTATAACCCATCTTCTGAAAGGGTCGACCCACTTCTCCTAGTAAAGTTTCAAAACATACCCTACTTTCCAGGTGCTCATATTTTTAAGATGGTCAAAACTGAGCTGAGAGAGTCCTTTCCCCCACTTTGTTTTCTCCGTGAGAGAAGAAGACCTGACAAGTGATGGAGGAAGCCTTCTCTGTGCCTGTCTGAGCGCCTGTTGCTTTTACTCCAGGAGAGAACGGTGTCAGGTCTGCTCCTGAGAACAGGACGCCTGCAGTGATCATCTAGTGCACTTCTTTGTTCTTCTGGCGGAGTTCTTTTTAAGGGTTCCACAAAGTTCAAAACAAAGGAAAAGAAAAATACATGGAAACACTTATCCAGGAATATGAATTAGGTGACAGAGGCCGAACTATATCCTTCCTTTTCACAAAAGTTTTAAACATTTGCTCTGGTACCAAGTTCATTTAAATGTATGCAGATTTATTCAGAATTCTTAAATCTCATTAATATGACCCAGAGGTTGCAAGTACCTCCCTGATATTGTATTTGGTGCCCACATTATTTTATTGACATGTATTTGATTGCCTTCAAAACTCAGAACAGTGTATTTATACAGATGTGTGTGTGTATGTATGTGTATGTATCTGTCACAACAGAGCTCTTTAGCACTTAAAATGTCCAACATAGGATTTTAAATCATGTTCCTGGTGAATTTAGAGTTCTATAAAATAAATCTCTGAGTCTTTGCATTGTTTTTAAAGCATGTTCATAGGAAAACAGTGGTTTCTCAATGCCTATGATAAAGCTCAGAGAAAATTAAGTACAATTAATTTGTCAATTTGTCATTAACTAGTTGTAAAAAACAAAGATGGATTAAGAATCTGCTGTGCAATCCTGAGATTTTCAGGAGTATGACTTGTAACTTAGAGGAGAATTATATGCTTAGATAAAACAGGATGGGAAAATAATCTTATTAAGTGAATAAGGTATTTTCCCTTTGGTAAAGTTTTTTTATTGATTGAATAATAATGATCGTCAACAACATGTAGCTGACTTTGTGTGTTAGATGATAAATTCTTTCCAGGGCATTAAACAATGCCTTAATGTGTTGGTGAACAATGATTTCAGAGTATGTGGGGTTTATAGACATTTATAAATAGCCTGAACACGAATAAAGCCTGCCTGGCTAGGTATACATCTTGGAGATTTTTTTTAATGAAATTTTTCTCTTCAGTACTTGAATCTGTGAAATCTGAACAAGGAGCAAAAGGCAAATTTTCTATTTTCTAGATTACTTTCAGTGTCTTTTGTTAATTTAGCTACTTCTCTTCAAGTAATTTCAAATGCCAGCCACCATCACCACAAAAAAAAAGAAAAAAAAAATGAGATGCCAGTAGTTCAAGGGTATTTTTTTTTTTTTTTTTGCATAATGGCGACATTATATTAAAATAGAATTCAGAGAAGCCAGAGTAGTAAGTGGCTTTCGGGCAGAGTTCAGATTTCTTTCCCACTTATAGAAGTGAAGTGGGAATGTGAAGTACTAGCTTCCTGCTAACCACAATGGGAGGTACACTTACTTTATCTTTTATATATTTTATCCTATTTGAAAACAATTGTTTCCCCACAAAGTAGAGATAAATTCTTACACCTGGATCTCATGATGAAAAATTGTATCCTCAGTAGAGGAGACCTGCCATTAAAAAGAAGGTTTTAGGAAATCAGACATTTATTTTGAGGGCTGTGAAATTTTATTATCATTGATAACATGTCACCATTTCAATCAACTCATGTGAAATAATTTTGTAAATTGCAGTGGAAAGACAACATTGTATTTCCATTTGGTTAAGAAGGAACTTTTTATAGTAGATTTTTACATTTAAACAAAGAGAATGTTAGAAATTATGCTGGCCGGTATCATCTAAGAATCTATAAGTCATACTTCACAACCAAATTACTATATTTTTATTGCTAACACTGTTTTTTCAGATGGGTAGCCTACAAATATTTATTGCGCAATACTGAGCGTTGTCAGTTCTTCCTTCTTTCACCCAAATGCAAATATTTCCGATTGCCTGTCCTGTGTTAAGTGCCAGGAATACAGAGGTAACAATTCAGATAAACTGTGGCCATTACAGAATGTTCAGTGACCTGGCACAGGCTGTGATGGAGACAGGCTTGCACAGTGAAATCTTGGGAGCAAGAGTGTGGGAAGAAGTGAATTCAGAGTGGCGGGACCTTAAGGTGGTAAAGCTGAGGCTGAAAAGGTCAGTATCCCAGTGAAGAGCTTGGCCTTTGTCCCAAGGATGAGGAGAAGCTTCTGGGGCCTTAAGGGAACAACTAGTGATCATTGACGGTGGGTGGAGATAGCAGAGGCAAGAGAAGGGATTTTTGTTTCTCTGTTTCTTTTAAGAGGAGCAAAACAACAGTAAGTTTGTATACTCATGGGAATGGTACAATAGAAACAAAAAAACTTCACCTTTAAGAAAAGCAGAGATGGCAGAGTGGTGCTTAGGAGTGTGTTAGGGCAGGGGCCCTGGGAGGAGCACAGACTTCTCTACTGTGGCTGGGAGAACTCTGGGAGCCTTTTCAGAGCTACTGTTTTCTCACTGAAAGGATAGGTGGTGTAATTTTGAGGAAAGACAAGGTATGAACTCACCTTCAGGGATAGGGGGAGTGAAAAGACTAGGGAAACAGAGTGAGATTGCAGGACTTATTCCACACAATGATTTCACAGAGCAATAAAAATTTTAGAAATACTTTCAACAAAATCAGGAAAAAAATGCTGTATTACAAAAAGCCAAACAGACAAAATTAGAAACATTTTGAAGATGATCCAATTTGTGACCTTATTCAATACTTCTTCATGGTTTTCCATATTAAAATTCAATGAACATATCAGTGGGAATGAGTATTTAATACTCGAGGACACATTAAGTTTTTCTCAACCAGTTAGAGAAAGAATGGGTGAGTGGCAGCTGTAAATACAGTGTAACTAGAAGTGGGCAGACAAAAATTAAATTCTGATAGATCGGACTTCATGTCATCGAAGTCTTCAGCTTTTTGAATTAACTGAGAATATTGGTAACAAAAATGCATTGTTTGCAAAAGCTGGGACCTATTTAGCAGCTAATTTTCTAACCCATGGACAAAACTGTCATTTAAAGTAAGTTCAATATTACAACCTTTGCAGTAGAAGTAACAAGTAATTGCTTTTTTTACCCCATCTATGGCATTTTAGAGATAAAAAGACATCTTTTTTGGTAGGACTGAAATGCTACTATTTATTCTGTTTGTGGTAATTTTCTTATAATTAAGTAATCTAAGGAAATGTTACATGTCTCCTTAGGTTCTGTGGAAATGCAAAGTAGATCCTGTTTTCAAAGGTGATTCATTTACATTACTCCACTAGAAATATACAATAATAAAGTAGGCAAAGTGAATAAATATTCATTTTATGTTTACATATAATAATTGAAGTTGCTGTGGTGTCAGAAAACAAAACTAAAGAATACATTTTGCCTTTATCCTCTTACAGGAAATTTTTATTGGCATTAGTGAGTACATCTAGGATAAAATTTTTTTAAAAAAATGAGTCATTGCATAGTACATAATTTTATTATTTATTAAACAATATATTGGAAGAGCTTTTAACTGAAGGGACTCTGTATTGCAATCTAATGATTTAATAATAAAATTTATACAACTGGACCATAACTTTTAATATAAAATCTTTAATATCCAATGAAGGATGTTGTCTGTACCATAGACCATAATCTTTGATTATAGACAATTTAGCATTTTGTAATGCATTGCTCTGTGTTTTGGCAGTGTTTTCTTTTTCCTCTCTAATTTGTCTTATGTGATATGCCTTGTCTCCTTTAAAGATTACATGGTCCATTAGGACAAGTATCAATCTTGGAGTCTTTTCTGATGCTTGCAATACCCATCCCAATGTTATACTTTCAGTAAATACTTGTTGAGTTCAGGTATTACTACGATGAGGTTTAAATCTAACTTCATTGACTCCTTTTTTGTTGGTAATAACACTTGGTATTAGAAAATTTGAAGACAAAAGAATAATTTTTTATTTAAAGATAGTTTCAACATATAGGAGCATAATACATGTAAGGAACGTAAACATTTTTGACAAGTTGCCTACAAGTATAAAATGTGAGGTATAGTTCCATAACAAGGGGGAGAGTGATCCTTTAATGCACCAGTTTGAAATTTTTGAAAAGAAAAAATATTTATCCAGTTACTTTTTAAGCTGATAGTATGCTGTCTTAATAGGGCAATAGTGTTATAATAGCAAAATCTTGAACTGGTTTAGATCTATCCAAGCCCATGTACTTTCTCCCCAGTATCTTATGGCCTCTATAGATCCAAGATTCTGCCTCATTCATTTTATTTTATCTCAAACCTCAGATTTTGTAATGTCTTCCTAATTCACTGAATCACCCATATGCAATTTGGAAAATTACTTCCTTCTGCCCTCTTCCTGCTTGATTCATACATTTATCAGCTGTATATTGATCTCCCTCAATTCACTGTCTGAAATAACTAACTAGACATAAAGCTTTATTCTCCTAATCTGTCTCCAGGGCTTTATGAATCAATTCACGAACTCCAGTATCAATTTTTACCTACAGCACAGACCAAACTGTAGATGAAGAAAAGGAATGAGGGACCCTCACAAGTAAGGATTCACATCCTTGAAGCATAGGATTTGAAATGTTATGATAATTACACTTGCCACCAAGAAGACTTTATAAACTTTGAAAAACTTCTTTCCTTTCATTCATTTAATCATTAATTGAACATTTTTAGAATACCTACTAAGTTTCAGGTCCTTTACTAATGCTTGACATATGTAATATATTGTGGGAATGTCAATCTAAAATTTCAAGGGAAATAACCAATTCATGGTTTTATATCTTAAGCTTCATCACACAGTGGATATTTTTGTTATTTCTAAAACCCTACAAGTTAGTTTGCTGGTTTACACTGTAATTTAGAATTGGCATTTTAGGTCTTTTTAAAAATGTAATTTCTCCAGTGTCATGCTCTGGCAGTTTTAGTGTGGAATTAGCCCAAGGTAGTTTTATAGCAATAAAGGATGTCATATTGAAGAAACCTGCTAGTACTTTACCTTTTATTCTTTTATTTCCTACTCCAAAACAATTGAAAACTAGAAAATGTACCCCAGGGAACTAGCTCCCAAGTACGATCAGAAACTATTGGGACATACGTTCTTTAGTTCTTAAATAAAATGGTATTCATTCCATTTTCTCACTAGAGAAACTATTGAGTTGGTTTTAAAATGAATCAGTATGTACCTGAGGCTTTGGATTGCTTTTTAATGCCAAGGAGATATCTAGTAATTCTAAAACCTGACTATCACAAGTTTATTGCCACACTATGAGTATAATTTCAAATTACAAGGCAAGCAGAAAAGAACGAACGAAAAGCCAACATTCTTGCCTAGGAAGGCAATTGTGAACTTGCTCAGAGGCCAAACGTGGTTTATAAATCTAGGTCTCCTGACAATAATGATTTAATATTATTGTAGGAACATGAGCAGAGAACTACTAGTGTCAGGAATAAGGGATTATATATTATTTATACAACTTTTTTTTATTATTCGTGTTTTTCTTCCATGGCGAGTAAAGTGCTTTTTAAATATCCTCCTGGCAATGCTGAAGATTCCTTTGTTTGTTATGTCAGTTCCTTCCTTCATATGGAGAAAGTGAATTAATACTGTATCATTTGTCAAAGGTCACATTTCTCTGATTTCTACCAAGTGTAAGGGGATGATGCTGAGGCAAAATACAGAACTCTATCTTCCCACCTCATTTCCACCTACTGAGTTAACACTTTAACCCCAGCCATGATATTTGCAAGCCCAGTAATGTGATTTACTATGTCATGAGGGATCTCTTGTAGTTAGGGACACTAAACTAATTCCAACTATGTAGAAAATTACAGTCAGAAATAATTTAGATAAGTAATCTATTGCTGTCTAATGTAACTAAACCAAGGAAAGATCCTGGTACAGTTGGACTCAAAGATAACTAGAACCAGAGCTGGAAACATCATAATAATGCCTTTTTATTGATCATCTCTAATTCTGTTTTCATCTGCTGGTCAAATTCCTTTAACTGGATAGACAGCAGTGCAACCAGCACATTAAATTAGAAGGGTTTCCCAGTAAAATATATGGCATCCACATTCACACCAAAATAACAAATTCAGAAAAATTTACCAGCCAGAAAACTGGTCACTTGTAGCCCTTCTTTCACTGCATTGGTTTTTATTCCAAGAAAGGAAAACAAACCTAAGAGAAGAACATTGTTTAGCCAGGTTAGGGTCCCCCTGCTCATGAATTTACTGCTAAAATTAACAGGTCAAAACCAACAATAAGGATTTGGGAGTTGTAGTATAAAGAATATGGCAGAAGTAGTTCCCTGAAGTTATAATAATTCATATTCCTAAAGAAGAGGAGGTATTTCTGGAGGAATAAAACATAGATGATCACTCAAATTATGAAGTGAAACTTCTGACCAGTAAAGCCTCTTTTATTGCATCTAAAGTATCAGAGAAATTAAGTTTTGGACGAGAGAGGATGAAGTGTGGAAAATTAAATAGACTTGCAAAGGGTTAGTCATAGTAAATGAAGCCATAGAGGGCTCTTATAGCACCTGTCATAGTGGTATTTCATAAACATAAACCTCAGTAAACATTATTTGATGAGGATAACAAAAAATTTCTAGGTGATTAGCAATGCAATCAGCAAAATAAATTAGATGGACTTCTAGAAAAATACATCATGTATATTCATATGAAAATAATTAATTCAAAGGATTAATGACATTTCAAAAAGGGAGAACTAATTAGAATAACTTAAAATATAATCTCATTAATGTTGATTAGTTTTACAATAGTTTAAAGAATAAGCCTAAAAAAAATGAAATGAGAAATAGTAAGTAAAAGATAAAGGAAAAAATCAGGTAACAAAATGCAAAAAATGATAATACATGGAATTATCTCATTTAGAAACAATTGTCAGGGTTTTTTTTTCTGAAAGTAAGTAGAAAAGTGAAAAACACAGAAAGACAATAAGGAGTATAAAAATCTGGTGTTTCAGTAATTTATATTCAACTGTTAAATAATAACCTCAATAATTATGGACAAAAATATAAATCTTTGCTTTTCTTCAAAAAGATGAAATTACCATGATGATGCCAAGGAGATAACAATGCAAGCTATTTATAATGTAAAGTAAATTATTAGTAATATCCATCATTTACAACCATTTGCACAACAATAAACAATAAGAGAGGAAGACTTTTTAAAATCTATATTACATTTTTTATTTTATATCAGATATGATACATTTACATTTTTAATTCACTTTTCAAACTAAATGGAAAATAATACTAAAAACCCAAGTTCACTTTTTGAATCTTTTTCAATAATGGTCCTTGACCCTAAAATTTTTTTATGGGAACACACAAAGCAGGACTCAGATTCAATTTTGATGCACTTTAAAAATTTAACAACAAATTAGTTATTAGTTATTGGAAGCAAATTTTCTGTAATCGAGAGGTTTTTTTTAAAGAAAAATTAGCATAATATTTAAAGCACCCATATCCTCAGAGAATTTAGTAGTTTATTTCCCATGGTACAATCCATAACTGAAAAGTTTGATTCAAAAAGTATTTTTCATGTTTATCCAAAATCAAATGACCAAATCAGATTCCAAATTTCAATAGAAAATAAAACTTTTCATATATTTAGGGCTTATATAGATATATTTATGATGATGGGATATGTTAAAATTTTATTCTTCTACTCTACAAATAGTGTTTTAACATCAAAAATTTTTATTATCAAAATTTTTCATCTTAAGGAACCATGCAACTATATAAAATTAGTTGGAATATCCCAGTTGCCTTCTCTCTGGTCCTCCTGATTCCACCTTGTACTTTTATTGTCTGTTTTCAGCACAGAAGCCAAAACCTGATTTATACAATTCATATAATCCTTTTTGGTGCAAAGTCCTTTTCATTCAGAGTGAAAAGAGAAGTCTTTGCAGTGTCCTCTGAGATGCTGCCTGACCTGGTTTGCCTCTGGACACTACCCCTCCTGCCCCTCTGTCTCTCCACCCTGCCACACCAGCTCCTTCCTGCTCAGCATTCCTGCTGGCTGCTTCACTCAGATGTCACCTTCATGTGAGGCTGACCCTCACCAGCGTATCTAAAATTGAATCCCACCTTCCCCAAATCCCTTACTAACCCCACGTGCTCAGTGTTCCCCACTTATCTTTCCATCTACAGCATGTTACTGATTGTGTTTCTTTATTGTCTATATACCCACGCTAGAACAGACTCCAGTGAGCAGTTTCTGTTTAATTCCCTGATCGGTCCCCAGTATCTGCAGTACACAGTATGTATCTCAGACAACTCTCATGTCCTAGATCAAGTCTTCATTGTAGATCCTCTGCGGATCTAGTCTCTGGGATTTGATCCTTGTTCTATCCAAAGCTGTCACTAAGGTGACCAAGTTTACATGGCACACTCTGCAGGGCACAACCTGACAGCTCTTTGCCTGAGGCCCTCCTGTTCCAGGGCTCCCCTTTGAGATGGAGCCACAGCACGCCCTGGCACCCTGCATGCCCGTGCAGGCACAACCCAGAATGCAGACAAGTTCACAACCTCACCACGAAGAAACAGAAGGAGGTGAATAAGTTCTCCCTTATTTAAACTTCAGAAGAAGTGATCATTTATACGACCTCTCAGAAGGCAGTTGTATGAAATTAAGCAATAGCATGTCCTTGGCACTGAGTGGTGGCTGGGTGATTTATGCACTCCTGTGTAGGTTTTCTCTCCCTTCCTGCCTCAGTGCTCTCTTCCCTCATTTCTGCTCCATGGGATTTCACCCCCTGAAAAAATAGCAGCATGCTAGCTTTTATCTCAGGTCAGACTCTACTTTCTGAAGAACCTAGGTTAGGACAGTAGTTACTAAACAAATATTTATTTATTGAATAAATTAACATTAATTTATAATATCCAATAGAAGCACAGAAATATTGAGTGAGTTACACTTATGCTAGGACATCCAAGGAATAGTTATAACATCAAGCCTAAAGAATGAGAAAATATTTATTCATGAGTTAACTTATAACAAGATAACTGATGTAAATGTGCTATATTTTCTCAATTTGTTTCCTGGCTGTAAAGACAAGAAGCCATAAATATTTAGTGTAAGACTTCTGGAAACCCTCAGTACTGTATAAGCAGTATTTTTATTTTAAGCTTCTAGCGACCTTGCATAGACAACCATCTTTAGTCCACTAGTTTCAGAAAATACTCTTAAACTCAACATGAGTTTGTATTGACTCATGATTATATGACTTATCTATTCACTAGACATTTTACCATTTTCCTACATAGTTTATTGTTTTCAAAAATACATATGGTCAAAACAGGCTTTGCAATATTAGAATAAATTATTGTATGCATTCTAATGAGATATTATCTTCATATTAATTTAACACAGATATCTTTTACTAGTGTAATAACTGAGATTTGTTAAGCATCTGTCCTATCAGACATGTAAATCTCATTGTCTTCAATATTTTGTATTTGTATTTCTACACTAACCTAAATTGTTGCACAGAATGAATGCCCATATCGTGAAGATGGTTGTAATATTTAAGTCTAGGGTAAGCCTTTACATATGAATAAAATTATTTTCCTACCAATGTAATTGAAAAATTTTAATTTTAGAGCTTTAGATGAAAAATACTTATTAAAGATATTTAGTGATAATCAAATATAATATTATTTCATTTTACAAATGTAGAATTACCATAATAAGATTCCCCACAGTCATACAATTTTGATATTTAAGAAAAATATGTATTCAACAATGAATCGCATATATTCCTCTAAATTACATTTCACTTCTAGCATAAGCTTAGGAATTTATCAAAAATGGAGAGAAGAAAAATGTATCTGCATTTTAAGAAATTAAAAATTAACATCAGATAGAAAACTTTTTTCATTTCAATTGGAAAAATTAGACTTCTGCCTATGTGGGCCAGGGATTTTATCTAAAGACATGCAAACTTATTAAAAAGTGTAAATAAAATGGATGTTTGACTGTTTTAGATACCTCATGCAGGTGGAATCATACAATTCTGTCCTTCTGTGACTGAGTCATCTCACTTAGCATAATATCCCCCAGGTTCATCCATGTTGTTTCAGGTGGCAGGATTTCCTTCTTTTTTAAGGCTGAATAATATTCTAGAGTGTGTGTGTATATATATATATAGAGAGAGAGAATATATACCACATTTTCTTTATCCATCCATGCATCGATGAACATTTATGTTGTCTCCATATCTTGGCTACTATGAGTAATACTGCAATGAAGTGGGATTGCTGAATCATAGAGTAGTTCTATTTTTAGTTTTTTTGAAGAATGTTCATTCTGTTTTTTCATACTGGCTGCATTAATTTACACTCCCACCAACGGTGTTGATTTCACTTTTATGAGGAATCTAAAACAGTCAAACTCACATAAGCAAAGAGTTGAATGGTGGTTGCCCGGAGCTGCAGGGGGAGGGGGAAATGAGGAGTTGCTGGTCAACAGGTATAAAGTTTCAGTTACATAGGATAAGTAAGCTCTAGAGTTCTGCTCTACAACATTGTACTGATGTTTCCCAATACTGCACTGAGTGCTTAAAAATTTAAGAGGGCAGATCTAAAGTTGTGTTCTTATACAATAATAAAAATAAAAACAGATGGAGAAGAAAACATATTATAGAAGTTTGGTTATATGCATTTTTCTGTGGAGACGGCCACACCAAAAAGAGTTCAAGAAATACTACTGAAAAAAATTATGGGCATTTGTTATGGACACTTATTGATCATCCTGCTGTACCTCTTCTTAAGACTTATTCTGATTTTCATTCAGCTCTGATCCAGGGCAGTCCCTGATTCACTAAGGCAGTCAGCACGTTTCATTCCCCTGCCAGGAGAAATTGCTAAGGGCGAGGCTGTGACCACACTCACCCCAATCAGCGTGGGCCTCAGATCCCTTGATGAGAACACTTACAAGGTGACAGCCCCGCTCTCTGCATCTGGAGGATGAATTGTACAGGCCACTAGTGGTAGCAGCCTTCTTGTTTGAGCTAGGGAAGTCAGCCTAGTAAAAAGTCAACTCACAGAGAAGGAGAGTGCTGAAAAATAGCCAGGGAATAAACCTAAGACCCTGATGAAATCCATCTGAAACTTTTTCTATCTATGGAGATTTTTAGTTACCTAAGACAATAAATTCTTGTTATCACTGAGGCCAATTTGAGTCAGGGATTATGTTATTTGCAGTGAAGAATCCTAACTGATATAACAATGATCATTAATCAAAATTATATTTTCAAAGGATTTCTTTCCTTTCAAAACCTTGCTATACCTAGTTATTTCTCAGTGGTACTTTTAAAAAGTGCATTCTGGCTTTCAATCAGTAAAAGGTTTGATTGTTTAGCAATAAAGCACAGGTATACCTATAAATGGAAATGTATCTATACACTCATCCAAGAAATTTTTGGCGGGGGTGAGTCCACCCCACGCGCCTGCAGGATCTTAGCTCCCCGACCAGGGATGGAACCCGTGCCCCCTGCAGTGCAAGTGCAGGGTCTTAACCACTGGGCCTCCGGGGAAGTCCCCAAGAAATATTTTTATAGCACAATAGGTAGCTTAAAGAACTTGAACACTAAGCCGTAAATGACATTATTAGGTACAACATTGTATGTTGACTACCCCACACATTGTTTAAACTATAATGTTTTAAGAGATCACACAGATCCCTACAATTGATAAGATGTTTACTGTCTTTATATTCAATTTATTTACTTACCATATAACAGATATATAAATTCAGAGACATGGTCAAGGGTGTAAATTGATATTATTGAAATTATTACTTGAGTTTTAAGCAATTCAGTAACTAAACTAATAGTATCACAAAATAATGTTAATGTTAAAATTATTAAATCTACAATTTAAAAAGGACTTTCCCTTGTACCACATAGCAGTTAGTAGGTTATCCTACCATTTTAAACCTGTAAAAGAATAACTTTAGCCAGAGACTACATATCAAGCAGAAGAAGTTGTAGTAAGTAAGTTCAGGGCCAGTGGCAGAAGAGGGTCAAATGAGACCTTGGGCTGCAGAAAATAACAGTACCCTATGCCCAACCTTGCCTCTGCCTGCCTGCCCACCTCTCAGTTTAGAGATCTGAAAAAATAAAGTGGCAAAGTTGAGGTAAAAAGGGGCATAATGAGTATAAAAATAGTATATGAAATGCTTCATAAGAATGTGGTCATCTTTATTGTTTTTATTATTACTGTCATTAGTTGCTGTGGCTTGGATGGTGTATCCCCCAAAGTCTTTGCAGATGTAAAGAGGAGACCATACTGGATTAGGGTGGGCCCTGAATCCGATGCCTGGTTCCCCTAGAAGGAAGGAGAGGTGTGGAGTCAGTCAGGGGAGATGGCCATGTGAAGATGAGGCTGAAATTGAGTGAAGGAGCTGCATTCCAGGGAATAGAAAGGACTGCCAGCAACCACCAGAAGCTGGGAGGAAGCACGGAAGGACTCTTCCCTGGAGCCTTCAGAGGGAGCACGGCCTTGTCGATGCCTTGATTAAAGACTTCTAGCCTCCAGAACTGTGAGAGAATATGTTTGTTGTTTTAAGCCATTCCGTTTGTGGTCATTCATAACAGAAGCCTTGAGAAACAAATACATTAATCTAAAGAGAAGCACATAACTCAGGAGGTGCATCACTTCTTGAGCCCCTGCTTCCTGGATACTCTAAGCCTCCTGAATCAAGATCTGTTATTTTCTCCTAGCGGCTATTTATTCTAACTGCAGGAAGAAGTGGTAAATGGTTTTGCTTTTTTGATAGTGGCACAATTTAGGGGTGCCGGACTAATGAGGTTCAGTGCAGACAAGATCAACACTTGCTTACTTTAACCTCTCCTAGCTCTTCCACTGTGGGCCACTGATGGCTTCTGAAATCTCAGCCCTGCCATACCTGAAGGATTCTAGACATAAGGCAGCTGGTATTAAAACCTCCTGTCTGCCTTTGCAGGGTGTTTGTTTGTGCAGGCTAGGAATTTGTGTAAGGGGTGTTAATCCTCAGCCTCTGCATTTTACCTCAATTCCTTCCTCCTTACATCCAACCAGTGGTGCAAGGCTCACTCCTGGGCTGACATCCTCCATTTGCATCTCAACATCCGCTCTCCACCATGATTCACAGACGAAGTTGAGCCAAAGGGACCCCAGACTTTGGTGTGGGCTGGACCATGGAGAGCCCCAGAGGGACATCAGCAGGAGGGAGGAGAATGAGGTCAGGGTGTTTGTTTTCTTGCTTCCCCCATGACAGGTACTGCCAGCTGGGACCTTGACCAACAGTCCCCACTCCTCACCAGGCGGCTGTCTCTGCACAGCTCTCTCCATTGGGTTTCAGGAACCCTTCCTTCCTCTCCTGCCTCAGGCCCTTTTCCTGAGGCTCCTCCCATTTTCTAACCCCAGGTTTCTGCTCCAACCCTACAAGTCTCTTATATCCTGAGCGTGAGTTTTCAATAACCTTTTTGCAAAAAAATTTCCTCAAATTGTCCCATTCGAATATGTCAACTTTTTGCTATTAGAATTGTTTGGTCTCAGCTCTCCCTGTCCTCATGGGGCTCCGTTTAGGGGACAAGACCTCTGCTACTTCCTGTTTTATTCTTTTCAGTATCCGCATGCCTGATTGTAAACCCCAGCTGAGTGGATGGGAAATTTCTCTTCTAGAGGTTGACCAGCTAGATGAAGACCCTGCCACTCATCCACTTATCAGATATGTGTTCAGTAACACCTCTGAGACAGGAACCATTCTAAGCCAGGAATAAACTAATGACCAAGAAGATAGATATCTATTCTCATGGAGCTTGCAAATCTAAGGAGAATAACAACTGATACAAGACACCAACATATATTTTAGACAACTCTTTGTGGATTCAAAATCTTTTAAAAATTCCTTTCAGGAATTCTATAAATGTTGAATTTTTTCAGTCTCTGAAGTATATTTTTTCTTGCTGATTCTACTCTGAAACTTTAGTGCTAATTAGTATCTAAAAGTATAATTTACTTAAGAGCGTTATTGAGGTTTAATTGATATACCATAAATTTCACCCATTTTAAGTAAATATCCAGAGTTGTACAGTCATCACAAAGATCTAATTTTAGAACATTTCCATCACCCAGAAAATCCCTTTGTACCCATCTGCATTCACTCCTCATTCTTACCCCCCAGTCCAAAGTTATCATTAGACTATATATTTGTCTATAAATTTTCCTTTCTTTGACATTTCATAAAATGAACTTGTACAATATGTGGACTTTTGCCTCTGGCTTCTTTTACATAGCATAATGCTTTGCAGTATTTAGTTTCAGTACTCTATTCCTTTTTATTACCGAATAGCATTCTGTTGTATGGATATGACACATTTTTTAAATCCATTTACTGCTTGGTGGACATTTAGGTGGTTGTTTCCAGGTTTTAGCTATTATGAACAATGCTGCTATAAACATTTATGTACAGGTATTTATGTAGACACATTTTTATTTCACTTGGGTATATACTTAAGAGTAGAAACACTGGCTTGTATTGTAAACTTATATTTAACTACTGAAGAATCGCCGAACCGTTTTCCAAAGTGGCTAAACCATTTTGCATTCCTACACACAATGTATGAGCCCCCATTTCTCCACGTTCTCACCTACACTTGTTATCGTCTGCCTTTGAATTATACAGACTGTAATGAAGTGATAAATTATTAGGATTTTAGTTTTCATTTTTCTAGTGACAAATGATGTTGAGCATCTTTTCACTTACTTAATGATCACTCATAAATCTTCTTTGTTGTAATGTCTATTCAAACATTTTCTTCTTTTTTATTTGTATTATTTGTCTTATTACTGTGTTGTGTTTTTTCGGGTACAAACTATTCACTAGATATAAGATTTATAAATATTTTCTCCCAAATTGTCACCTGTCATTTCATTTTCTTAATATAATTTTTTATACCATATATGTGTGTATTTATATGTATGTATATATATACATATAGGCATGTGTGTATATGTATATGTGTGTATTTACATATGCATATATGTGTGTATATATAAATAATATATATTTTATATATATCAAATTTTCCATGCCCATACTCTTTGAACCTTGTACATTACCCACTTTTCAGTCAGATTCAAGCCAGATTCTGTATCTTTTCTTCCAAACTGCCCTGAATTTGCATGAAATTGAAAGGTCTAATTCTGTAACTTTGGGACTTAAAGAGGCTCAGAATGTACACCTGTCTCCCCAAAATTAGCCCATGCACTAAATTTAGAAGAAAAAAGTCAAATGATGGCACTATTCTAAGTATTGACATTGTCATATTTGTGTTGTGAAAAGTTCGTCTTCATATCACTTTACTGTCATGAGCCTAAATAGCAATAATCCATCATCACCATCACCGTCCTTATTGTCTGATATTTAACACTGCTCAAACCACAAGAAGTCCATCATGTTCCACATTGCTGTGTAATTTACTTTTATAACATAAGCACCATTTTATATACCAGAAACAACTAAATAAATATATGGTAATTATTCCTTACACTATGATTTTCTTATTTAGAATCATCACTTGCTACAAAATTTACATAACCATTAACTGAAAGAACAGGAAGATTTAGACTATCTAAATGAAATCTTTGTCACTCCTCTCATCAAAGTACTTTCGATCAGCCAGCAGGATATCTTCTACTGCTCATATAATTTTAGAAAATTATGAAATAACCTATTTGTGTGCACATGGTGGGGAATCTAAATGAAGCTCTCTGTTATTTTATAAACTGTGATTCTACAACTTTAGCAAAATTTTTATGACATTGTGAGTCACAAAGAAATAACACATTATTGTATCCAGGAAATACGTCACTAAATTAAAGTAGAACATTGTGCTACTATGAGATTTTAAGATACATTATTATTAACAGGCTACCTTTACAGAGAAACAAGTAAATTAGAGTCAGTTACTATAAGCACCTTGCTCTCTTCCCCGATTAATTTTTGTAACTCACCCCAAACTTGCATGAAAGTGCAGGAACACTTCCTTTGCTCTGGTGTCATTAATGATTTTCCAGAAGGCTTCGCCGGCTCGGAAGACCCATCCTGTAATTAGATAGCACGCATTATGATAAAACTGATAGATGGGCATATCCAAGGCAAGAGATAGATAAATAAATAACTTAATGTGTAGATTATAGTTACTTTGTTTCTTGTGGGTGTGATAAAATATCAGCACATTGGAAGGAATACTCATTTTTAATTTTAGCTTAAATTTGCTTTCTGCAAACATTTAGGGTTAAAAAAAAGGATGAATGAACTTTTTAAAAAGTGAAAAAGCCAATCTGAATAAAATGACTAAAATAAGAGCTGATCAGTTTTGTAACTTGAGAAGAAGATCAAAAAATGAAAATAATGGTGCAATATTCTCCCTAATTTTTGTTTGCTTGTTTTCTCTGCTAGAAAACTTTGTATAGGCTGATAGGCTTTTTTGTCTCTGTTAGAACACACCCCCGCTCCGATCTAGACCCTTTTCCTGCCAACTCCTACCAGCGCTCCAGGTCTCACATCACAGAAGCACACGGCTGTGGTCTCTTTGACTGGTGGCTCCTTGGGGACAGGAGCCACCTGCTGTCTTCCCTCTGCATCCGTGTCTGGGAACAGGTGCAGTGCTTAGCACGGAACAGCCCTCAATCAACACTTTACGAGTTGAACAAATACATGAATTCACATTACTTGTGAGCAGTAAATTATGAAGGCTGAACATACCAAAGTTTGAAGCAACAATGAAAATTACAGGCAACTAATTTACCCTTCATAAGTTAATAGCATAATTAATCATTATTGTGATACATGCTAATCAATTATAAATGGTAATGTGTTTACAAAATTAGCACGCTGCCCTTCCTCTGGCATAGCCTTGCCACAGCTTCTGTGAATTAAGGAAGAGAAAGAAAGGGGCTTGGAACATGAAGAGTAAAGTACACTTGAGGCCTCTGGATTCTCTGCCTCTGAATTGTGTTGAGAAGAATCTGATTTCTGACCCACAGTCTATGAGCAGAAGCCTTAGTTTCCCAACGTGATTTTAGCAGAGGGACAGTGTCCACAACTGCTCTGGACTCCCCTGTCTAAGGGACAAGGCGGGACCACCCCAGAGCCCTAAGGTTCCCCAGGGACTCTGGCAAAGGAGCAGAGAGGGATGCAGATTACTGGTCTCTCCTAATTACAAAATCGCTTATTCCTCTGTGGCCAAGCTGAAGATACATGGAAGCATGGTGAAGAGGAAAGCCATGGTTCTCATGTTCACAGAACCTTCATAGAGAGGATGGTAGAAATGAATTAAATAATCACAGAAATAGATGGACAACTGCCATTGTGAGATGTTTTGCAAATGAGAATTTCTCAGGCCCTGAGTAAATTTCATGGGAAAGCCATGAATCTTCAGAGGAATCTCAAAGTCATGTTTTCTCCTGACTAGCTCCCCATGAGTCCCTTTATTTGGGTGAAGGGGACCAGGGCAGACAGAGTACTGCTTCCTTTCCCTTCTTTGTGGGACTGGAATCTACATGTTGGTAGAGCAGGAAGGGCTAGAATTTAAGTTCTCAGCATAAAACTGTCCCATCAACACTTTTTGGAGATAACCATAAACCAAAATATATTTGACTTAACAAACAAACAAGCTAAAAACAACAAAAGTAAAAGAGAGAAAGGTAATGGTCACATAAATATAGAGTAAAACTTGTCTTTCTGAGATCGGGTCTAGAAATTCCAGTAAGCAGAGATATCCTTGAAAAATGTCAGTGTCATACAACTACCAGCACTCCCCCTATATGTAAAGATCATGAGTCCTTTCTTGGGTTATAAAGAACAGACCCTCACATAGGTCTTTATATAATTCCACTTTTAAATCATTTCATAATAAAAAGTTCTTGTAATAATTGTCCATTTGTATTTAACAAGATATGAATAATGTTCTCTCACATTATCCCCAGTTGTTTGCTGGTATTAAAAAATCACAGATACATTTTACCCTCTTTCAAAAATAACCTAAAATATGTTTTATTTAGTCCTTTAAAGAAATTGTTTCCCAAGAGAAATAACCATGTGTTAAAAATCACCTTGCATTAAATGCAATTACTAAGATATAATTGGATATACCTCTTCTTTCTGTTGTGCGAGAGACCTTAGCTGGTTTATTACCCCCATTACAGCAGCAGCCTATTGATGGCAAGCAAATATTTGCTCCCCTTTGGGTTTGGCATACCCAAGAAGCTGCTGATACCTGGCTTATTCTCAGTTATCAGCAGGTTCTTGATTAGATGTGGACAATCAAATCCTCAGATAGCAGTTATTTATGTATATACATAGGTGATCTGTCATGTTACCCAGCAGTACACAAGCTTCCCCTCTAATAGCACATGTTTCTTTATATCATCTAAGAACTTTTAAAAAAAAATACTAGTCCTGCATTTTCCACAGTTCTTCTGAAGAGGGTTAGGTAGGGGGAGTGTTGATCTAAAATTGGTATTTCAAGTTACACATTTTACGCTAGTTCATTTCAGCAACAGTACCTTTATTTATTGTCTCCTTTTATACAGATTTTTTAAATTAAATGAATGAAACCATTTATAATAATATTCCCCAAGACCTGTATAGCTTTGTTTATTTCCCAGGACACCTAGTGGCTGTAAATTAGCATGTGCCCATGTTGGCAATGGAACAGTAGTCCTGGCATCATTCACAAGATCCGATGTTGTTCCCAAAGAACTCTATTGCTGAAAGCTAGGAGGGGACTCCAAGAGGGAACACGTTACTAAGAATCCTTTCATCAACCAGTATACAGGTGGGCTATCTGGCAGGTACACATACCGCCTTGTCAATAGTGTGTTACATCAAATAGCTGCACATATTCTGTCCTTCATCCTGAAACAGGCCATGACCAGAAAGGCAAAAATACATTAAAGCAGAAAAACGCCTGCATTGGAAAGATAAAAACTAAGTTAACTTTTAAACTAGTTCAATGAATCCAGCAGAGGGCCCAAAATTCAGGCAGACAGTGTAATAGTTTCAAAAAAAAAAAAAAAAAAAAAAGTCAGTTTTAACTCTATCTTGGATAAGGAATCATTCTGCTGCAGAAGCTGGATTCAGACACAGCGAGTAAAGAGCAAATGCATTTATGCTCCATGTCACAGGAATGCTTTAACTTGTTAAATACTAAAACCTATTCAGTGTTCAATAAGAAGTCAATATAATTTCTGTAGAAAAATTATACACTCAGTTCATGGGGATGAATACGCTAACTTGGGCATTTCATGTAATTGAAGCCAATGGTCCAATTTTTTCAGGAAAGTAATAGCACATGCACTATAGTCATCTAATACATGGGCTTATGAATTTTTTTAGGTGCTACTCAATTTGAAATGATTGTTCTCACACCGGAAGTCACTAGAAAATAATAGTCTAAATCTATTTTTTAAATTGCTTTCTTCACTAGAGGTTGCAATTGTTGAATGGACAAGGATTAGTAAAATTCCTCAAATCATTTTTCATTTGGGCACAAAAATAGACAACAAGAGGTGTTAGACCCCTGGGTCAGGAACCTGGTTCCACTCTGGGAACCTGAGCCAGTGACCTGCCTCGGTGTGTACTTCAGTTTTATCGTTCTGATAATCGAATAATAATAGTACCCACTTCATTTTTTTTTTAGTCAGGAATACGTTACTTAATACCAAAAAAAAGTTATTAGTGTGAACAAAAGAAACCCCTGACAACAGTCTGGCATGAAGGCTCCCACCTCTGAGGGGATTTTATTTCCTGTGATAGCAACTTCTCCTGGGCATGTGGATATCCTGTGATGCAGGCTAAACAGATGTAGGGGAAAAAGGAATTGCTCAAATGGAAACTAAATAACTGATTGATATTAAGAATATACACTACTATGTTTTCCATCATAGCTGTAGTTTTAAATCCATCTACACCAAAGGTCAATTATTCTCATAGTTAAGTCCACAACACCCAGCACTGTGTTTGCACATAGTAGGTGTTAACTAAATAAATAGAATAAATAAAATGCAGAAATAGAATGAATAAATGAATAAATAGAATATATAGAATGAAAAACTGAATGAATTCACGAACTTACCCTGTGCTCACACTATTGTGACACCTCCATGAGGCAAAAAAAGAGGTTTTTTTTAGTTCTATGAATTTTTAATATATATTAAAGTACAGTTAATTGATATTATACAGCTGAATTTCTTGGCTGGGAGTTAACAAGCATGAACAAAGTAGTTTAATAAAGAAAAAAATCTAAATTAACATATTCTATCTGCAATAGCTCCCACTAAGTATCATGAAGGCAGAATACATCATTCATTCACAACCCATCGCCCTATTCCATCAATTCTCACAATTCTTCAAGCTCTATCATGCAGAACGCCCCAGAAGCCAGGCTACTTTGTCCATGGCTAGCAAGGGGGTATGAAGGTCCTCAAAATGACTCTAATTACTGCTGTTTGCTAGATGACCTGAATATATGAGTGAGTAGATTAAACAAGGGTGAAGGGGTGAATCTCAGATAAAGATTGAGGACTGCAACAGTTGTTCGAGTGTAAGACATGCAGGGTGGGACCAAGTGAGTGACAGAAAATTACTCAGGAAAAGAGATGTTCTTGCACAGCTGCTTTAATTCAGAGAGAGGGAGGGAAGGAGAGAGAGAAAAGGAGAGAGAGAGAAGGATTGGCTCCTCAATTCTGTGCAGGCACAGCTGAGAACCCCCTAAGTCACTGCTCAGGCATATACTCAGCTACCTGAATAACTAGGTTTTTGAACAACTTATTTTTCTTCTTAGGGTTTCTTCTCAGCAACACATATCAGTTTGCTTAATCAAAAATATCTCATCTACATGGGAAAATGAGAAATTTAAGTGCCATCATTAATCTATTCAATTATTCAGAAAAATTTATTAAGCACCTGTGCTTACCTTCTAACCAGTTTGGGAATAAACTAGTGAACAAAACAGACAAAAATACTTGCCTCATAAAGCAGACATTAACAGTAGGAAGGCAATTTTGTAAATAAGATAAATATGATGTGAAAGGCTAATTGATGCCATGCAGAAATACAAAGCAGAGAAACAAGGACAGGGCCTCTCAAGCTGGAGGGAGGGAGGTGACAGCAGTTTTAATAAGGCAGTCAGAGTGGACCACACTCGGAAGGCAGAGGTGAGTGAGAGAGAGGTTAAGTCCTGCAATATCTGGGCAAAGCTGTTCTGATAGGTGGAGAAATTAAATAACAGAGATCTATACTGAGATACCAGTTCTCACCATCGACATTAAATATGGATTAAAACGTGTTATGTGGGAAGAATAAGCGTGAAGCCTTAATTACTCCTTTTTTACTTTTAATAATAACAACTACAAGTATTTATCATAACCAACCATATTATAGGGTGCCAGCTAGATTCTTTATGTGTAATTTTTAATCCCTTAAATAATTTGTGAAGTAGGAATTATCATTTCCTTTTAATAAGTAAGAAAAGTAAGAGTCCAAAAGACTAGGTGAAGGTCACAAAAACTTGTGAGAATTCCGCAAAAGTAATTTTTTAAATTGGCTAGTAAATCATCTGAGACTAGAGAAATGGGGACAGTACGACTTAATGAATGTATATAATATGACATCATCCGTAGTTGCAGAAAAAGTCCCACATTTATTTCCACTGTCTGTTTGCTTTATCCTGACGGGACTAAGAAGTAGCAAGTGAAGCACTCACCTCACACAAAATTGAATGGGGCACCAAAAAACTCAGTAACCAATACAAAACATATTTTTAAAATCAAAATTAATACATCAATCCATGACAAATAAAATATCAAAATTTTAAATAAGAACAGGATGAGACCCTAACACTTACATACCTCACTTACCTCTCCCTAGTCATGGACTTGGCTGAGGTTTTAATTCTTCCTTTCTCCACACAGCAAGGAGATGAATGATAAGGTTTGCAGGATACCCTTCCTAGGGGTATGTTAGTACATGACAAAAGTAATCTCTACCGCATACTGTCAGACCAGCACTTGGCAGTTCAGCCTTTCTATTGACCCATTAAATTATCTCATGAACATGACCTCCCTTTTCTAAAAGCAGAGCTGGGTTCCTGAGCCTGTGCTGAAAACCAGGGACCTATTTTACAAATGCACCCAGAACTACATAGTAATGCTCACTCTTCAATCAGTCACACCAGGAACATTTCAAAAAGATATCTGTGCTGTTTAGAATGCTTAAATCCTTTAAGATACTCATGAAATAAAATTATGTTTTGACCAATGTTTCTAGTTACAAGCTATTGCTTCAAATTGCATGTTAGCTACAGCATGACATTAAATCTGGTGTATTTATTCATTCTTCTCTCCAGGGCTGACCCTAGGCTAAATTGTAAAGCAGGTTCAGTTTATCCTGACAGACGGACTCTCTCTCCATAACATATGCAGACGTCCAGTCTCTTCACCAACTACCCAAACACTCTGCTGACCTGCCCTTCGGCCCTGCAGGACCTCTAGGAAGCTCATTAAACTTCCCCATTCCCCCCATGGAAAAATGCCCACCAACTCTGCAGACCTCCAATTAAGTAGCTGTGATTGGAAAACAATAACTTACAATAAGCTGCCTTGTCATGTGATGTTCAATAATATTTTAATGTGTTTTCATGGCCAGAATATTAGCATTTTAACAGAGGCTGGGGAAAAAAATCATCATGGCATACCTCTATGGGGGTACAAAATTGTCTATATGGTATACTGTCAGCTGTAAATGAATCCTATGACTGTAAGAAAATATACTGAATTTTTAAAATTGTACTTAAAAATTATGCTTAAGAGATAGGATAAGATGTCTTTTTTTTTGCATTTTCCATTTTCTTAGTACATATTCGCTTATTGTGAAATATTTTATTCATATTCAAAGGATAGAGAATAGTAAATATCAAGTAGCAAACTCTTAGCTTTAACAAATCTCCACATTTTTCCATATTTACTTTTAAATGTATGTTAAATATAACATTAAAGACAAAATTTAAACCTCTAGAAAGACCACTTTTGAATCTCCTTTCCTGGAGGTAGTGTTTACTATTACTTTATAAATTGTTAAACCATTTAAATATAGGCCCCCCAAAAAAGAAGTATCATTTTGGAAATTTTCAAACATTGTATAAATCCCATTCCCCTGCATATATCTGTTGACAATCTGCTTTTTTAGGTCAACTATTTTTTTGTGCTTTTTTTTAATTGAAGTGTAGTTGATTTACAATGTTGTGTTAGTTTCAGGTGTATAGCAGAGTGATTCAGTTTTATATATATACTTTTTCAGATTCTTTTCCATTATAGGTTATTACAAAATATTGAATATAGTTCCCTGTGCTATAGAATAGGTCTTTTGTCGTTTATCTATTTTATATATAGTAGTGTGAAGGTCAGCTACTTTGTAATTGATCCATTTTGATACACGTAGTTCTTATTCATTTTCATTCATTTATTTATTTTCTATTGTTGTCGGGTTTTTTCCATACAATCAATGCTCCAAAAATTTTTAATTTTGTAAATGTCTTCTTGTGCATGTGTGGCTTCTCTAGAGCCAGTAACTAGAAGTAAAATTGCTGGGTCAGAGTGTACAAACATCCAGGACTACACTAGACAACTCCAGTTTGCTCTCACAGTGGTCTGTATTCTACCCTGTGTAGTATGGGAGCTATCGTGTCTCCACATCGTCACCAGCGGTTGGCATTGTCAGAATTATTAATTTTTGCCAACTCTAGGATGTGAAAAGGTGCTCCATAGTTGTTTTAGTTGGCAATTCCCTGATAACGTGTGAAGTTAAAAATCTATTCAAATGTTAATTATCCATTTAGATTTCCTCTTCTGTGAATCACCTGTTTACATCACATTCTATATTTTGTAATGACAAAAATACTTTATTCCCATGAAAATATCTAACATTGACTCCTCAAGTAATTGGAACTTAATAACAAAGATCTTCGTAATGGGCTGGGGCCTCCCAGTATCCTTCAAACACATCTAGTGCTGCTTTAGAGAAAGACTGCATCAGGGACTAATTCTGATCCTCTCAGTCATCATTCGTGTGGTCTACAAAGTACAATTAAACATATAAACACAAGCACCAACGTTTCTAAGTTCAAATCCTCATCTATTACTTTTTATGTGTGACTTTGGGTAAGAAACCGAATCTCAGGGTCTCAGTTTCCTCATCTTGAAATGAGATAATAATATAACTCCAACCCCCTAATTCTGAACATAACAGGATTGTTGGGCGTATATAATAACTGGTAACTGATGTAAAGTTAGCCTAGTGTCTGGCACACAGTAATTATGATGGTGATGATGTGTTAGACACAGCATATTATAAATCACATGACACCTTAGGCACATCCAGATGGGAGAAAAGCCTTCAGTGATCACATTTTGGTCTATGTAATTTGTTTCTTTCTACATGGCATGTAATTATGTTTTAAACCACTATGTTTTTCCTCATCTCCATAGGTTTTTATTTTCTATTTTTGTCCTATTAAGCAATTTTTCATTCTCCATTTCAGACAAAACTTCTCTCTACTTGCGTAGATGGCCCTGCAAACCTTAATGAATGCCATGAAAATGCTTTGAAACTTGTCAGTGAAAAACATTGTGAAAATGTCACTGGTTTTCATTTTCTGGTGACTCAAGAAAGTGAATCACTAGATACAAAATCATATCCTTTTCCAAAATCTTAGTAAGAAATGACAATCTTAGAAGTTGGCTATAACTGGAAATGTCATTTGATTGCAGTGCTACAAAATAATACCCTTGACCCCAGCACTAAAAGCTGGGTTAAAAGCCTCAAGACCAGAGACATCCCTTGTAATGGACTGGGAAGCCCCCTAAGAGACTAGAAATTGAGGGATCAAGATAGAAAGTTATGGGAGCAGCATGAGACAGCTGATGCCCATGGGCACTGAAATCTAATCGCAAACTGAAATAAGACATTCAACCACAAGTTTAAAATAGTCTCTAGCATTTCTTCCATGTTCATATCAAGAGAAACCACCCAGAATGATTAATACGATGGACTTTCAAATTAGCCACCCTCTGTTTTCTTCCACATAACTTAAACCTTCCATTTGGAAATCATTATTTTTATCAGCTGTCCCACACAAATGCCTGTCCGCTTCCCCGTCCTTATTTCTCACACTTTAAAGTTGCATTAACATCTTAATGAGCTAACTCTCTTGCCATTTTTTATTCAAAAATTGTCCTTGAATGTGTTGCAATCAAGGTAAAAAAACAATTTTTGAATTGAAAGTGAGCACACTGTTGAATGAGTCAGCATCTTGAACTTGCGGACTGCACAGCTGCTGTTACTGGAGGGGAGAGTTAGGGTCCAGCTGGAGGAGAGGCAGCCTCGGAAGAAGATGCAGAGGTTCAGCATGTCACAAAACAACAGTCTTCTTTGTGAAAAGGAGAAAGATACAGAAAGAGAAGTGCCAACTGTTTTAATCTTTATTTTCACTATAAATCTCCTTGCTTGCTATACGAAATTCAAATAATGCAATGATTATGTTAAAACTCACAGTTTCTCATCCCTTTCCAGAGCCACCTCCACATAGCACCAGTTCAACAGTTTTACTTTTCTATTTTCAAGCCTGTTTTAATACATAAGAAAGTATATAATTATATAAATATTTTAAAGTGATAATATATATACATATATAAATGTGTATATGTATACATATATCATCTGTAACTTATTTTCACTGAACCATATATCATGGATATTTGTCACGTAAATACTCTTTGTATAAACTACCTCTTTCTCTGTAAATGCAGCAGATTATTCTGATGTATCATTGAATGCATTTATCCATTCCCCTACTGGTAGACATTTGCATTCTTTGCTTTTTTCTTACTGCCAAGCATGAAAAACATTACACAGAAATATCTGTATATTTAAGCAAAATATATATGTCACGTAAGAATGTTTACTTGAAGTGGGATTTCTTGGTTATGAGACCGTCATTTTAAGTAGGCATAAAGTCTACAATGGAAACTTCCAAATATATCACACCAATTTGTGTTTCTACCAGCAGTGTGTGAGAATGAGGGGTCCCTTGTAAAACTGTCAATTTGTTGTAATCAAGCCTTTCTAAGATTGTGCCAATTTGATAAAGTGAAAAGGGTATCTCACTGAACTTGCAATGGTATTTTCTTGACATCTAATGAGGTTAAGAATCTTTGTTTTTTTTAATTTTTATTTATTTATTTATTTATTTATGGCTGTGTTGGATCTTCGTTTCTGTGCGAGGGCTTTCTCTAGTTGCAGCAAGCGGGGGCCACTCTTCATCATGGTGCGCGGGCCTCTCATTATTGCGGCCTCTCTTGTTGTGGAGCACAGGCTCCAGACGCGCGGGCTCAGCAATTGTGGCTCACGGGCCTAGTCGCTCCGCGGCATGTGGGATCTTCCCAGACCAGGGCTCGAACCCGTGTCCCCTGCATTGGCAGGCAGATTCTCAACCACTGCGCCACCAGGGAAGCCCGAGGTTAAGAATCTTTGATATGTTTATTATTTATACAAATACCTTTCTGAAAAAAATTGATTTATAATTGAATCACTGTTCTGTACACCTGAAACTAACATGACATTGTAAATCAGCTACACTCCAATAAAATAAAAAAAAAAAACTTCTATATATTATGATACATACTATATGTATACATAATATGTATATATGTTATGTGTACATACGGCTTTTATTTATGGAACATTTTATTACATGGAAGTTTGCAGTTTTGATGCTATCAAATATGCAAATGGCTTTTGAGATTGTGTAGTTATTAGTAAGACCTTCACCTTAGACACCCCATTGTATAAAATATTTTCTTCTAAAAATATTTTGTAGATTTATTTACTTTCTGCCCTTAATATATTGTTTTGCTGTTGCTGTTTTCTTGCATGCTGTGACACATGCAGATGGAATAAATCATTTCCTGCTCTTCCCCAAGTTTGTCTTTGGTTTCAAATGCACATAAGACACTTTCAGTGACTATAAATCCTACCTGTTTACTTTGAATATATGTAATATATTATAAAACATTATAAGCCTTTTCCTTCATACCATCATTTAAGAAATATCTTGTGCTTCCTCCAAAGCCTTTGCCCCTAAATTTGATTCTAGTTCTATCCAAGCTACGAAGCCTTCATGCAGGCTGGTGTCTTCATGAATATTAACCCTGCAGCTTTAGAATTCACCTGCTAGTCATTGTGGGTCTCTGACCATTCTAAGTGAAAGCAACTTAGGGACACTTTTATTTTCTAATTAGGATCATAATTTCTTCATGATTTAATCTATCTGATAAATGTTTCCCTACTAAGTACATTTCATGTGTAGTTGTAAAGAATACTTGAATATATTAGAAAACCCACGTTCTAGTCCAGTGGATCTAATGGTTGTGTGATTTAATGAGATCCTTTATCCACCCTACACCTTGCCTCCTCTTAAATTCTGGCTGGACAGTACACCCTTTAGAGAATTATCTGTTTCATGTTTTTTTCCTCCCCCTGAGCAATCTATATCATCACTTTTGAACTCATTTACTAGTTTCCATTTTTGTATTCAGATTCTGTATTATATTTTTTAATTAAAAATCCTGCCTCTTTCCTCAAATTGTCTTTAGGAGTTCCCAGCTATTTTTTCAGCTAAAATTGCTTTAAGGAAATAATTTCAAAGATTAATTATTACTGCCACTTTCTCTCACTTCTTTCCCACAAAGTTCAACAAGTCCATTGTTGAAATTGACTGCTTTTATTATTCTACTCACATTTCTCTCATCTAACTCCCTTTACTGACTTATAAAGAGAATTATTACTCTCTTTATTCCTTTGTTAGAATTCTTAAAGTTTCCTGTGATGTTCCTATCCAAAGATGTAAGAGAAACCACCCAGAATGATTGTCCAAAGACGTCACATCATTGGTCTCTTCTTTCTTATAGCCCCCTTTTAGAATTTGAAACCTTGAAGTATGTAACGCATATCAGCTCCCAACATCTGCCAAATCCTTCTGAAGTGTGCAGGATACCATTTCTCCTCTAGTAAAAGAAAATAGACACCATACATAAAGTCAAACATACCAGTGAGCCAGCCAAAATAACAAAAAATAAGATTATCACTTGGAAATCATGTCAATAAAGCACATGTCTATTCCCATGATCTGATAGATTGCCAGGGTCACAGATGCTGCTATAAGGGAGCAGCAAGGCAAGCCCATTCTTGTGACTCTCGGTACAACTTGTGCTAAGAAACTGCCTGGGATGGATGGGTATACTAAGATCTTATATTCTAATCCACTCATGTGGAGACATCTCAGTGATCTGGAGAATCTGCCACCTGTATTAAAATCTAAAATCTCTAAAACTTCTAAACAGATAAATACCCATAATCTAGCCTGTATCTTCAGGCTTCTCAAACTTAATACACCTAAGAATCATCTGAAAATCTTGTAAAAATGAAGATTCTAATTCAGTAGATGAGGGTCGGTGCCTAAGATTCTACATTTCTAAAAACTTCCTGGGAGATGCTGACACTGCAGCTCTGTGGACCACACTCTGAGTCCCAGGCTTCAGATTTATTCTTTTCATGAGAGAAACTGCCGAGTATTTCCAATTATGAAAACAATTACCCTGACCAATAATGGTGACTATAAAATAGTGCACATTTATATAGCATTTCAAGTTGACAGAGCACTTTGACATTTGTTAACTCCTTCTGATATTCACAATAACTCCCTGATAAAGGCAGGACGTTAATTATTCAGAAGAGAAGTTGAGGAATGTTAACTTTCTTGCTCAGTGTCATGCAACCAGTAAGTGGCAAGGTGATCTGTGCAGTTCTCTCAGACACAGAGACAATGTAACAGAATAGCTAAGAGTGCTGGGCTTTAGATATTGCCTATCTTTGAATATCGTACAAGTTACTTAACCTCTCTATTTTAGTTCCCTCATTTATAATCTGAATATGCCTATTTCATACACTTGTTAAATCTAATAATCTCTAAAGTTCCTAGTATAGGTGGCTGTCACCTGGTAATCACAACATAAATGGTAACTGCTGCTGGTGTTTTGTTGTCATCCTTGTTATTCCAGAACTCTGTAGAATTTCCCCCTACCTCAGCAAAGTCTTAGTGCCCACCTGCAAGGAATATCTAACTTCCTTGAAGCACTTGACCATCATGGACTCTACATGAAAAATACGATGAGACTAGACACCACAGTGAGCCTTTTATCATTGTGTCTCTATTTAAGCAGGACATGTGGGAGAACTTGCAGGGTAGCTACCTATTGATGTATTGTTATGTACATAAAGAATTTCTGCCTGCAGAGTTTCTCCTATGGCTCCTTTCGCAAGCCTACAGATCCATGCACGTTTTCTTGAAGTGCAGAATAGAAGTTATTTTTTGGATGGTGAGATACTGGTGAACCATTATACTTGGCTAAGCTTCACATGGTTTCATCACTTATCTTTTCTGCAAAGGTAGCTGAGCAGCGCCCCTAGGAAAAACTGAAAAATAACCTCTATTTCAGTGACAGATAACTGAGAAAAAGCAAAACAAAAGAAAGGGCTGTACCATATTGCTATTACTAACATCCAGGCTTGGGCAGCACAGTCTTTTTAAATGTCTTACCAGGGACTTCCCTGGTGGCACGGTGGTTAAGAATTGGCCTGCCAATGCAGGGGACATGGGTTCGAGCCCTGGTCCAGGAAGATCCCACAAGCCACAGAGCAACTAAGCTCATGCACCACAACTACTGAGCCTGTGCTCTAGAGCAAGCTACAACTACTGAGCCTGCATGCCACAACTACTGAAGTCTGTGCTCCACAACAAGAGAAGCGACTGCAATGAAAAGCCCATGCACCACAACAAAGAGTGGCCCCCACTCGCCACAATTACAGAAAAGGTTTCACGCAGCAACGAAGACCCAAAACAGCCAAAATAAATAAATAAATAAATAAATAAATAAATAAATAAATAAATAAATAAATAAATAAATAAATAAATAAATAATGTCTTACCAAATAAAAACTATTCATTCTATCTTGGGTTAGTTTTTTTCATCAGATGGAATAAAAGTGCAATCTTTTCCTATTTAAATCATAACTTCTTTTTGTAACATATGTCAGTTCTGAGGTTGGAAAGTTCATAGTTCTGGGTATTTTAAAATATAATCATTTCTCCTTGAACTTGATCATTATAACATGATTTTTAGTGCTATAACACTTTTCAGAGATTTCAGGTGTGCAAGAAAAATAAAAGTACTGTAGAACAAAGATAAATATTTAAGATCAATTTTAGGGTAAAAAAATACAAGATTATGTTTTCATAGGGCTGTCAGTAAGGTGAACAATTGTTCAGCTCAGTCAGCTGTTAACCAGTTAACTGTTATTTTACTTGAATATCTGATTGATTCTCTGTGAGCAACTGAACTATTGGTGTACAAGATGGGATTTAGGGACAGCATTTCCTACAATACGGGACTAGGCTCCTGGATCAGGGTAACAGAATATCTCTCCTGTTTTCTGCATTGAAAAACTAAATTTAAAAAGTGCACTTGAGAATATGAAAAAGAGAGCTAGCAAGTGAGGCAAAGGTAAGGAATTATTTATACCTTCCACCAACAAAATGTCAAAGAACATCTAATGACACTGGACAAAACTTATTTTATGTAACAAAGCAGTAATTTTACTGTAATATTACTTTCAGTAATATTTCAACATTGTAAAAAATATGTATATACTCATGTATAGAAAATAAGGCTGGAGGAGGAGCTTCAAGATGGCGGAAGAGTAAGACGCAGAGGTCACCTTCCTCCCCACAAATACATCAGAAATACATCTACATGTGGAACAACTCTTACAGAACACCTACTGAACGCTGGCAGAAGACCTCAGACATCCCAAAAGGCAAGAAACTCCCCACGTACCTGGGTAGGGCAAAAGAAAAAAGAAATAACAGAGACAAAAGAATAGGGACGGGACCTGCACCAGTGGGAGGGAGCTGTGAAGGAGGAAAGGTTTCCACACACTAGGAAGCCCCTTCGTGGGCGGAGACTGCGGGTGGCAGAGGTGGGAAGCTTCGGAGCCATGGAGGAGAACGCAGCCACAGAGGTGCGGAGGGCAGAGCGGAGAGATTCCCGCACAGAGGCTCGGCGCCGAGCAGCACTCACCAGCCTGAGAGGCTTGTCTGCTCACCCGCCGGGGCAGGCGGGGGCTGGGAGCTGAGGCTCAGGCTTCGGTCGGATCGCAGGGAGAGGACTGGGGTTGGCAGCGTGAACACAGCCTGAAGGGGTTAGCGCACCACAGCTAACTGGGAGGGAGTCCAGGAAAAGGTCTGGAGCTGCCGAACAGGCAAGAGACTTTTTGTTGCCTCTTTGTTTCATGGTGCGTGAGGAGAGGGGATTCATAGCACTGCTTAAAGGAGCTCCAGAGATGGGCGCGAGCCACGGCTATCAGCGTGGACCACAGAGATGGGCATGAGATGCTAAGGCTGCTGCTGCCGCCACCAAGAAGCCTGTGTGCAAGCACAGGTCACTCTCCACACCGCCCCTCCCGGGGGCCTGTGCAGCCCGCCACCGCCAGCCTCCCGTGATCCAGGGGCAACTTTCCTGTGAGAATGCACGGCGCGCCTCAGGCTGCTGCAACGTTACGCTGGCCTCTGCTGCCGCAGGCTCGCCCTGCATCCGTACCCCTCCCTCCCTCCGGCCTGAGTGAACCAGAGCCCCTGAATCAGCTGCTCCTTTAACTCCATCCTGTCTGAGCAAAGAATGGACGCCCTCAGGCGACCTACACAAAGAGGCGGGTCCAAATCCAATGCTGAACCTCAGGAGCTGTGCGAGCAAACAATAGAAAGGGAAGTTTCTCCCAGCAGCCTCAGAAGCAGCGGATTAAAGCTCCACAACTTGACATACCCTGCATCTGTGGAATACCTGAATAGACAATGAATCATCCCAAATTAAGGAGGTGGACTTTGGAAGCAAAGATATATATATTTTCCCCTTTTTCTCTTTTGTGACTGTGTATGTGTATGCTCCTGTGTGTGATCTTTGTCTGTATAGCTTTGCTTTTACCATTTGTCCTAGGGTTCTGTCTGTCTGTTTTTTGTTTTCTTTTGTTTTTTTTTATTACTTAATTTTTTTTTCTTAATAATTATTTTTTACTTTTTATTTTATTAAATTTATTTCATCTTATTTTATTTTATCTTCTTCTTTCTTTGTTTCTTTTTTTTCCTCCCTTTTATTCTGAGCTGTGTGGAGGCCAGGCTCTTGGTGCTCCAGCCAGGCATCAGGGCTGTGCCACTGAGGTGGGAGAGCCAAGTTCAGGACACTGGTACACAAGAGACCTCCCAGCTCCACATAATATCAAATGGAGAAAATCTCCCAGAGATCTCCATCTCAACGCCAAGACCCAGCTCCACTCAAAGACCAGCAAGCTACACTGCTGGACACCCTATGCCAAACAACTAGCAAGATAGGAACACAACCCCATCCATTAGCACAGAGGCTGCCTAAAATCATAATAAGGCCAAAGACACCCCAAAACACACCACCAGTTGTGGGCCTGCCTACCAGAAAGACAAGATCCAGCCTCACCCACCAAAACACAGTCACTAGTCCCCTCCACCAGGAAGCCTACACAACCCACTGAACCAACCTTAGCCACTGGGGACAGACATGAAAAAAACCGGAAACTATGAACCTGCAGCCTGTGAAAAGGAGACCCCAAACACAGTAAGTTAAGCAAAAAGGGAAGACAGGGAAACACAAAGCAGATGAAGGAGCAAGGCAAAACCCACCAGACATAACAAATGAAGAGGAAATAGGCAGTCTACCTGAAAAATAATTCAGAGTAATTATAGTAAAGATGATCCAAAACCTCGCAAATAGAATGGAGAAAATAAAACAAACGTTTAACAAGGACGTAGAAGAACTAAAGAGCAAACAAACAGAGATGAACAGCACAATAAATGAAATTAAAAATTCTCTAGAAGGGATCAACAGCAGACTAACTGAGGCAGAAGATCTGATAAGTGACCTGGAAGAAAAAATAGTGGAAATAACTACTGCAGAGCAGAATAAAGAAAAAAGAATGAAAAGAATAGAGGACAGTCTCAGAGACTTCTGGGACAACACTAAATGCACCAACATTTGAATTATATGGGTCCCAGAAGAAGAAGAGAAAAAGAAAGGGACTGAGAAAATATTTGAAGAGATTATAGTTGAAAACTTCCCTAATACGGGAAAGGAAATAGTTAATCAAGCCCAGGAGGCACGGAGAGTCCCATACAGGTTAAATCCAAGGAGAAACACGCCAAGACACATATTACTCAAGCTATCTAAAATTAAATACAAACAACAAATACTAAAAGCAGCAAGGGAAAAACAACAAGTAAAACATAAGAGAATCCACATAAGGTTAACAGCTGATCTTTCAGGAGAAACTCTGCAAGTCAGAAGGGATTGGAAGGACATATTTAAAGTGATGAAAGAGAAAAACCTACAACCAAAATTACTCTACCCAGCAAGATTCTCATTCAGATTTGACGGAGAAATTAAAACCTTTACAGACAAGCAAAAGCTAAGAGAATTCAGCACCACCAAACCAGCTTTACAACAAATGCTAAAGGAACTTCTCTAGGCAGGAAACACAAGAGAAGGAAAACACCTACAATAACAAACCCAAAACAATTAAGAAAATGGTAATGGGAACATACATATTGATAAGTACCTTAAATGTAAATGGATTAAATGCTCCCACCAAAAGACATAGACTGGCTGAATGGATACAAAAACAAGACGAATATATGCTGTCTACAAGCAACCCACTTCATACCTAGGAACACATATAGACTGAAAGTGAGGGGATAGAAAAAGATATTCCATGCAAATGGAAATCAAAAGAAACCTGCAGTAGCAATTTTCATATCAGACAACATAGACTTTAAAACAAAGACTATTACAAGAGACAAAGAAGGACACTATATAATGATCAAGGGATCAATCCAAGAACATATAACAATTGTAAATATTTATGCAACCAACATAGGAGTAACTCAATACATAGGCAAATACTAACAACCATAAAAGGGGAAATCAACAGTAACACAATCATAGTAGGGGACTTTAACACCCCAGTTTCACCAATGGACAGATTATCCAAAATGAAAATAAATAAGGAAACACAAGCTTTAAATGATACATTAAACAAGATGGACTTAATTGATATTTATAGGACATTCCATCTAAAAACAACAGAATACACATTCTTCTCAAGTGCTCATGGAACATCCTCCAGGATAGATCATATCTTGGGTCACAAATCAAGTCTTGATAAATTTAAGAAAATTGAAATTGTATCAAGTATCTTTTCCGACCACAACGCTATGAGACTAGATATCAATTACAGGAAAAAATCTGTAAGAAATACAAACATATGGAGGCTAAACAATACACTACTTAATAACCAAGAGATCACTGAAGAAATCAAAGAGGAAATCAAAAAATACCTAGAAACAAATGGCAAAGAAAACACAACCACCCAAAACCTATGGGACGCAGCAAAAGCAGTTGTAAGAGGGAAGTTTATAGCAATACAATCCTACCTCAAGAAACAAGAAAAATCTCAAATAAACAACCTAACCTTACACCTAAAGCAATTAGAGAAAGAAGAACAAAAAAAACCCAAAGTTAACAGAAGGAAAGAAATCATAAAGATCAAATCAGAAATAAATGAAAAAGAAAGGAAGGAAATGATAGCAAGGATCAATAAAACTAAAAGCTGATTCTTTGAGAAGATAAACAAAATTGATAAACCGTTAGCCAGACTTATCAAGAAAAAAAGAGAGAAGACTCAAATCAATAGAATTAGACATGAAAAAAGAGAAGTAACAAATGACACTGCAGAAATACAAAGGATCATGAGAGATTACTACAAGCAACTATATGCCAATAAAATGGACAAACTGGAAGAAATGGACAAATTCTTAGAAAAGCACAACGTTCCGAGACTGAACCAGGAAGAAATAGAAAATGTGAACAGACCAATCACAAGCAGTGAAATTGAAACTGTGATTAAAAACCTTCCAACAAACAAAAGCCCAGGACCAGATGGCTTCACAGGCGAATTCTATCAAATGTTTAGAGAAGACCTAACACCTATCCTTCTCAAATTCTTCCAAAATACAGCAGAGGGAGCAACTCTCCCAAACTCATTCTACGAAGCCACCATCACCCTGAAATCAAAACCAGACAAAGTTGTCACAAAGAAAGAAAACTACAGGCCAATAACCCTGATGAACATAGATGCAAAAATTCTCAACCAAATACTAGCAAACAGAATCTAACAGCACATTAAAAGGATCATACATTATGATCAAGTGGCATTTATCCCAGGAATGCAAGGATTCTTCAATATAAGCAAATCAATCAACGTGATACACCATATTAACCAACTGAAGGAGGAAAACAATATGATCATCTCAATAGATGCAGAGAAAGATTTTGACAAAATTCAACACACATTTATGAAAAAAAGCCTCCAGAAGTAGGCATAGAGGGAACTCTCCTCAACATAATAAAGGCCATATATGCCATCCCACAGACAACATCGTCCTCAGTGGTGAAAAACTGAAACCATTTCCACTAAATTCAGGAACAAGACAAAGTTGCCCACTCTCACCACTATTATTCAACATAGTTTTGGAAGTTTTAGCCACAGCAATCAGAGAAAAAAAAGAAATAAATTAAAACCAAATTGGAGAAGAAGAAGTAAAGCTGTGACTGAGCTCTGACTGCCACAGCAATAGTCAGCTCTACCCACCACCAGAGCCTCCCATGAAGCCTCTTAGATAGCCTCAACCACCAGAGGGAAGACAGCAGAAGCAAGAAAAACTACAATCCTGCTGCCTGTGGACCAAAAACCACAGTTACAGAAAGACAGACAAGATGAAAAGGCAGAGGGCTATGTACCAGATGAAGGAACAAGAAAAAACCCCAGAAAAACAACTAAATGAAGTGGAGATAGGCAACCTTCCAGAAAAAGAATTCAGAATAATGATAGTGAAGATGATCCAGGACCTCGGAATAAGAATGGAGGCAAAGATTGAGAAGATGCAAGAAATGATTAACAAAGACCTAGAAGAATTAAAGAACAAATAAACAGAGATGACCAATACAATAACTGAAATGAAAACTACACTAGAAGGAATCAATAGCAGAATAACTGAGGCAGAAGAACGGATAAGTGACCTGGAAGACAGAATGGTGGAATTCACTGCTGCAGAACAGACTAAAGAATAAAGAATGAAAAGAAATGAAGACAGCCTAAGAGACCTCTGGGACAACATTAAACGCAACAACATTCGCATTATAGGGGTCCCAGAAGGAGAAGAGAGAGAGAAAGGACCAGAGAAAATATTTGAAGAGATTATAGTCGAAAACTTCCCTAACATGGGAAAGGAAATAGCCACCCAAGTCCAGGAAGCGCAGAGAGTCCCATACAGAATAAACCCAAGGAGAAACACGCCGAGACACATAGTAATCAAAGTGGCAAAAATTAAAGACAAAGAAAAATTATTGAAAGCAGCAAGGGAAAAACGACAAATAACATACAAGGGAACTCCCATAAGGTTAACAGCTGATTTCTCAGCTGAAACTCTGCAAGCCAGAAGGGAGTGGCATGATATACTTAAAGTGATGAAAGGGAAGAACCTACAACCAAGATTACTCTACCCGGCAAGGATCTCATTTAGATTTGACGGAGAAATCAAAAGCTTTACAGACAACCAAATCTAAGAGAATTCAGCACCACCAAACCAGCTCTACAACAAATGTTAAAGGAACTTCTCTAAGTGGGAAACACAAGAGAAGAAAAAGACCTACAAAAACAAACCCAAAACAATTAAGAAAATGGTCATAGGAACATACATATCGATAATTACCTTAAACGTGAATGGATTAAATGCCCCAACCAAAAGACATAGACTGGCTGAATGGATACAAAAACAAGACCCGTATATATGCTGTCTACAAGAGACCCACTTTAGACCTAGGGACACATACAGACTGAAAGTGAGGGGATGGAAAAAGATATTCCATGCAAATGGAAATCAAAAGAAAGCTGGAGTAGCTATACTCATATCAGATAAAATAGACTTTAAAATAAAGAATGTTACAAGAGACAAGGAAGGACACTACATAATGATCCAGGGATCAATCCAAGAAGAAGATATAACAATTATAAATATATATGCACCCAACATAGGAGCACCTCAATACATAAGGCAACTGCTAACAGCTATAAAAGAGGAAATTGACAGTAACACAATCATAGTGGGGGACTTTAACACCTCACTTACACCAATGGACAGATCATCCAAAATGAAAATAAATAAGGAAACAGAAGCTTTAAATGACACAATAGACCAGATAGATTTAATTGATATATATAGGACATTCCATCCAAAAACAGCAGATTACACGTTCTTCTCAAGTGCGCACGGAACATTCTCCAGGATAGATCACATCTTGGGTCACAAATCAAGCCTCAGTAAATTTAAGAAAATTGAAATCATATCAAGCATCTTTTCTGACCACAACGCTATGAGATTAGAAATGAATTACAGGGAAAAAAACGTAAAAAGGACAAACACATGGAGGCTAAACAATACGTTACTAAATAACCAAGAGATCACTGAAGAAATCAAAGAGGAAATAAAAAAATACCTAGAGACAAATGACAATGAAAACACGACGACTCAAAGCCTATGGGATGCAGCGAAAGCAGTTCTAAGAGGGAAGTTTATAGCTATACAAGCCTACCTAAAGAAACAAGAAAAATCTCAAGTAAACAATCTAACCTTACACCTAAAGAAACTAGAGAAAGAAGAACAAACAAAACCCAAAGTTAGCAGAAGGAAAGAAATCATAAAGATCAGAGCAGAAATAAATGAAATAGAAACAAAGAAAACAATAGCAAAGATCAATAAAACTAAAAGTTGGTTCTTTGAGAAGATAAACAAAATTGATAAGCCATTAGCCAGACTCATCAAGAAAAAGAGGGAGAGGACTCAAATCAATAAAATCAGAAATGAAAAAGGAGAAGTTACAACAGACACCGCAGAAATACAAAGCATCCTAAGAGACTACTACAAGCAACTTTATGCCAATAAAATGGACAACCTGGAAGAAATGGACAAATTTTTAGAAAGGTATAACCTTCCAAGACTGAACCAGGAAGAAACAGAAAATATGAACAGAAAAAAAATTGCAGAGGAAGGAACACTCCCAAACTCGTTCTATGAGGCCACCATCACCCTGATACCAAAACCAGACAAAGACACTACAAAAAAAAGAAAATTACAGACCAATATCACTGATGAATATAGATGCAAAAATCCTCAACAAAATACTAGCAAACAGAATCCAACAACACATTAAAAGGATCATACACCATGATCCAGTGGGATTTATCCCAGGGATGCAAGGATTCTTCAATATACGCAAATCAATCAATGTGATACACCATATTAACAAATTGAAGAATAAAAACCATATGATCATCTCAATAGATGCAGAAAAAGCTTTTGACAAAATTCAACACCCATTTATGATAAAAACTCTCCAGAAAGTGGGCATAGAGGGAACCTACCTCAACATAATAAAGGCCATATATGACAAACCCACAGCAAACATCATTCTCAATGGTGAAAAACTGAAAGCATTTCCTCTAAGATCAGGAACGAGACAAGGATGTCCACTCTCACCACTATTATTCAACATAGTTCTGGAAGTCCTAGCCATGGCAATCAGAGAAGAAAAAGAAATAAAAGGAATACAAATTGGAAAGAAGAAGTAAAACTCTCACTGTTTGCGGATGACATGATACTATACATAGAGAATCCTAAAACTGCCACCAGAAAACTGCTAGAGCTAATTAATGAATATGGTAAAGTTGCAGGATACAAAATTAATGCACAGAAATCTCTTGCATTCCTATACACTAATGATGAAAAATCTGAAAGAGAAATTAAGGAAACACTCCCATTTACCATTGCAACAAAAAGAATAAAATACCTAGGAATAAACCTACCTAGGGAGAAAAAAGACCTGTATGCAGAAAATTATAAGACACTGATGAAAGAAAGTAAAGATGATACCAACAGATGGAGAGATATACCATGTTCTTGGATTGGAAGAATCAACATTGTGAAAATGACTCTACTACCCAAAGCAATCTACAGATTCAATGCAATCCCTATCAAACTACCACTGGCAGTTTTCACAGAACTAGAACAAAAAATTTCACAATTTGTATGGAAACACAAAAGACCCTGAATACCCAAAGCAATTTTGAGAAAGAAAAACGGAGCTGGAGGAATCAGGCTCCTTGACTTCAGACTCTACTACAAAGCTACAGTAATCAAGACAGTATGGTACTGGCACATAAACAGAAATATAGATCAATGGAAGAGGATAGAAAGCCCAGAGATAAATCCACGTGCATATTGTCACCTTATCTTTGATAAAGGAGGCAAGAATATACAGTGGAGAAAAGACAACCTCTTCAATAAGTGGTGATGGGAAAACTGGAGAGCTACATGTAAAAGAAAGAAATTAGAACACTCCCTAACACCATACACAAAAATAAACTCAAAATGGATTAAAGCCCTAAATGTAACGCCAGACACCATCAATCTCTTAGAGGAAAACATAGGCAGAACTCTCTATGACATAAATCACAGGAAGATCCTTTTTGACCCACCTCCTAGAGAAATGGAAATAAAAATAAAAATAAACAAATGGGACCTAATGAAACTTAAGCTTTTGCACAGCAAAGGAAACCATAAAAAAGACAAAAAGAGAACCCTCAGAATAGGAGAAAGTATTTCCAAATGAAGCAACTGACCTAGAATTAATCTCCAAAATTTACAAGGAGCTCATGCAGCTAAATATCAAAAAAACAAACAACCCACTCCAAAAATGGGCAGAAGACCTAAATAGACATTTCTCCAAAGATATACAGTTTGCCAACAAACACATGAAAGAATGCTCAACATCATTAATCATTAGAGAAATGCAAATCAAAACTACAATGAGATATCATCTCACAACGGTCAGAATGGCCATCATCAAAAAATCTACAAACAATAAATGCTAGACAGGGTGTGGAGAAAAGGGAACCCTCTTGCACTGTTGGTGGGAATGTAAATTGATACAGCCACTATGGAGAACAGTATGGAGGTTCCTTAAAAAACTACAAATAGAACTACCATATGACCCAGCAATCCCACTACTGGGCATATACCCTGAGAAAATCATAATTCAAAAAGAGTCATGTATCAAAATGTTCATTGCAGCTCTATTTACAATAGCCAGGACATGGAAGCAACCTAAGTGTCCATCCACAGATGAATGGATAAAGAAGATGTGGCACATATATACAATGGAATATTACTCAGCCATAAAAAGGAACGAAACTGAGTTATTTGTAGTGATGTAGATGGACCTAGAGACTGTCATACAGAGTGAAGTAAGTCAGAAAGAGAAAAACAAATACGGTATGCTAACACATATATATGGAATGTAAAAAAAAAGAAAATGGTCAGAAGAACCTAGGGGCAAGACGGGAATAAAAATGCAGACCTACTAGAGAATGGTCTTGAGGACACAGTGAGGGGGAAGGGTAACCTGGGACAAAGTGAGAGAGTGGCATGGAAATATATACAGTACCAAATGTAAAATAGATAGCTAGTGAGAAGCAGCCGCATAGTACAGGGAGATCAGCTTGGTGCTCTGTGACCACCTAGAGGGGTGAGATAGGGAGAGTGGGAGGGAGGGAGAAGCAAGAAGGAAGAGATATGGGGACATATGCATATGTATAACTGATTCACTTTGTTATAAAGCAGAAACTGGCACACCATTGTAAAGCAATTATACTCTAATAAAGATGTTCAAAAAAAAAAAAAAAGTTGAAAATAAAATACACCAAAATTTTTATTGTGTTGGGACTGCGAGAAGATTTTTCATTTCTTTCTGAGTACATTCTATATATTTTTGTTCACACAGTTCATGAATTACTTTTGTAACCAAACATATGATAAACATTTTTAAAATAAAATAGCCTAGAAGCAGGAGACACTATTTTGCACTTAAAAGAACACATATGACTTTTGAAATTACATTAGCTTGTGTTCAGATGTTATCCTGTTCAGGCTATGTTGTGCCACGGTATCAAGCAACCCCTGTAGTCTCATTGGCTTTAACAACTAAACGTTTATTTCTTTTTTTTTTTTTTTTTTAACGTCTTTATTGGAGTATAATTGCTTTACAATGTTGTGTTAAGTTTCTGCTGTATAACAGAGTGAATCAGCTCTATGTGTACATATATCCCATATCCCCTCCCTCCTGTGTTTCCGTCCCACCCTCCCTACCCCACCCCTCTAGGTGATCACAAAGCACGGAGCTGATCTCCCTGTCTGACGCGTGCAAAGTCCACAGTTGCTCCGAAGAAGCTGTGCTCTGTGGGGTGGCTCAGTATCCAGGCTGGGCTGCTCTGCCGGCCCCTGTGCACATGAGCGAGCTTCCGCAGCCTGGGTAGCACTGGAAGGGGGTGCTGGAGAGCTGAGCACCAACAATGAGAATATCCATTCAGAAGCGGCCAGCCATTTCAGCTCCCATCTCATCACCAGGCACAATACTGGAAAGTTCAGTTCTCCTATTTCTGGAAGTAGAGATAGATAAAGTCCCAGTAAACCTTAGATATTGTCTACCATAGTCACTAGCCTCCTGGATGTCACTGGGCCATGGACTTCTCTCAGATTATTTAATCATGTAATAGCCTCATTTGACTATTTAAATTACAAAACATATGTAAAGTCATTACTGTGCTGCCTGGTGTGGACTAAGTAGTTAGTAAATGTTCACATTAGTCCCCTTTGGGCTGTAGCTGCAGTCAAATATATAAAACCATACTGTAAGTTACCTATATTAGAGTATTACCATTCCTCCGGCCTTTGATGAATGATATCTGACATGACCTGCATAGCTATATTCTTTGACAAAGTTTAACAACAGAATCTTTACCTTGTATTATACCTTTTTTTAAAACATCTTTATTGGTGTATGATTGCTGTACATTGTTGTGTTAGTTTCTGCTGCATAACAAAGTGAATCAGCTATATGTATACATATATCCCCATATACCCTCCCTCTTGCATCTCCCACCTACCCTCCCGATCACACCCCTCTAGGTGGTCAAAAAGCACTAAGCTGATCTCCCTGTGCTATGTAGCTGCTTCCCACTAGCTATCTATTTTACATTTGGTAGTGTGTAAATGTCCATGCCCTTCTCTCACTTCGTCCCAGCTTACCCTTCCCCTACCCGGTGTCCTCACGTCCATTCTCTACGTCTGTGTCTTAATTCCTGTCCTGCCCCTAGGTTCTTCAGAACCTTTTTTTTTTTTTTAGATTCCATACATATGTGTTAACATACAGTAATTGTTTTTCTCTTTCTGGCTTACCTCACTCTGCATGACAGTCTCTAGGTCCATCCACCTCACTACAAATAACTCAGTTTCGGTGTTCTTTATGGCTGAGTAACATTGCATTGTATATATGTGCCAAGTCATCTTTATCCATTCATCTGTCGATGGACACTTAGGTTGCTTCCATGTCCTGGCTATTGTAAATAGAGCTGCAATGAATATTGTGGTACATGACTATTTTTGATTTATGGTTTTCTCAGGGTATATGCCCATTAGAGGGATTGCTGGGTCGTATGGTAGTTCAATTTTAGATTTTTAAGGAACCTCCATACTGTTCTCCATAGTGGCTGTATCAATTTACACTCCCACTAACAGTGTAAGAGGGTTCCCTTTTCTCCACACCCTGTCCAGCATTTATTGTTTGTAGATTTTTTGATGATGGACATTCTGACCGGTGTGACGTGATACCACATTGTAGTTTTCATTTGCATGTCTCTAATGATTAGTGATGTTGAGCATCCTTTCATGTGTTTGTTGAAAATCTGTATGTCTTCTTTGGAGAAATGTCTATTTAGGTGTTCTGCCCATTTTTAGATTGGATTGTTTTTTTTTTTTTTTTTTTTAATATTGAGCTGCATGAGCTCCTTGCATATTTTGGAGATTAATCCTTTGTCAGTTGCTTCATTTGCAAACATTTTCTCCCATTCTTAGGGTTCTCTTTTCATCTTGTTTATGGTTTCTTTAGCTGTCTCATTTTTCATTAGGTCTCATTTGTTTATTTTTCTTTTTACTTCCATTTCTCTAGGAGGTGGGTCAAAAGGATCTTGCTGTGATTTATGTCATAGAGTATTCTGCCTAAGTTTTCCTCTAAGAGTTTGATGGTGTCTAGTCTTACATTTAGGTCTTTAATCCATTTTGAGTTTATTTTTGTGTATGGTGTTAGGGAGTGTTCGAATTTCATTCTTTTACATGTAGCTGTCCAGTTTTCCCAGCACCACTTATTGAAGAGTCTGTCTTTTCTCCATTGTATATCCTTTCCTCCTTTACCAAAAATAAGGTGACCGTATGTGCAAGGATTTATCTCTGGGTTTTCTACCCTGTTCCATTGATCTATATTTCTGTTTTTGTGCCAGTACCATACTGTCTTGATTAATGTAGCTTTGTAGTAGAGTCTGAAGACTGGGAGACTGATTCCTCCAGCTCCCTTTTTCGTTCTCAAGATTGCTTTGGGTATTCAGGGTCTTTTGTGTTTCAATACAAATTGTGAAAGTTTTTGTTCTAGTTCTGTGAAAAATGCCATTGGTAGTTTGATAGGGATTGAATTGAATCTGTAGATTGCTTTGGGTATTATAGTCATTTTCACAATATTGAATCTTCCAATCCAGGAACATGGTATATCTCTCCAGCTGTTTGTAACATCTTTAATTTCTTTCATCAGTGTCTTATAGCTTTCTGCATACAGGTGTTTTGTCTCTATAGGTAGGTTTATTCCTTGGTATTTTTTTTCTTTTTTTTGCAATGGTAAACGGGAGAGTTTCCTTAATTTCATGTTCAGATTTTTCACCATTAGTATATAGGAATGCAAGAGATTTCTGTGCATTAATGTTGTATCCTGCTGCTTTACCAAATTCATTGATTAGCTCTAGTTGTTTTCTGCTAGCATCTTTAGGATTCTCTATGTATATTAGCATGTCATCTGCAAACAGTGACATTTTTACTTCTTCTTTTCCAGTTTGGATTCCTTTTATTTCTTTTTCTTCTCTGATTGCTGTGGCTAAAACTTCCAAAACTATGTTGAATGATAGTGGTTAGAATGGACAAACTTGTCTTGTTCCTAATCTTAGTGGAAATGGTTTCAGGATTTCACCATTGAAAATGATGTTGGCTGTGGGTTTCTCATATATGGCCTTTATTATATTGAGGTGCATTCCCCCTTTGCCTACTTTCTGGAGAATTTTTATCATAAATCAGTGTTGATTTTTGTCAAAAGCTTTTTCTGCATCCATTGAGATGATCATATGGTTTTTATCCTTTAGTTTGTTAATATGGTGTATCACATTGATTGATTTGTATATATTGAAGAATCCTGCATTCCTGGGATAAACCTCACTTTATCACAGTGTATGATCCTTTTAGTGTGCTGTTGGATTCTGTTTGGTAGTATTTTGTTGAGGATTTTTGCATCTATGTTCATCAGGGATATTGCCCTGTAGTTTTCTGTCTTTGTGACATATTGGTCTGGTTTTGGTATCAGAGTGATGTTGGCCTCAGAGAATGAGTTTTGGAGTGTTCCTCCCTCTGCTATATTTTGGAAGAGTTTGAGAACGATAGGTGTTAACTCTTCTCTAAGTGTTTGATAGAATTCGCCTGTGAAGCCATGTAGTCCTGAGGTTTTGTTTGTTGGAAGATTTTTAATAACAGTTTCAATTGCAGTGCTTGTGATTGATCTGTTTATATTTTCTATTTCTTCCTAGTTCAGTCTTCGAAGGTTTTGCTTTTCTAAGAATTTGTCCATTTCTTCCAGGTTGTCCATTTTATTGGCATATAGTTGTTTGTAGTAATCTCTCATGGTCCTTTGTATTTCTGCAGTGTCAGTTGTTGCTTCTTTTTCATTTCTAATTCTATTGATTGGAGTCTTCTCCCTTTTTTTCTTGATGAGTCTGGTAAATGGTTTATCAATTTTGTTTATCTTCTCAAAGAACCAGCTTTTAGTTTTATTGATCTTTGCTATCATTTCCTTCATTTCTTTTTCATTTATTTCTGATCTGATCTTTATAATTTCTTTCCCTCTGCTAACTCTGGGGTGTTTTTTTTGTTCTTCTTTCTCTGATTGCTTTAGGTGTAAGGTTAGGTTTTTTATTTGATATTTTTCCTGTATCTTGAGGTAGGATTGCATTGCTATAAACTTCCCTCTTACAACTGCCCTTGCTGCATCCCATAGGTTTTGGTCATCATGTTTTCATTGTCATTTGTTTCTAGGTATTTCTTGAATTCCTCTTTGATTTCTTCAGTGATCTCTTGGTTATTAAGTAGTGTATTGTTTAGCCTATATGCGTTTGTAGTTTTAATAGTTTTTTTTCCTGTAATTGATATCTAGTCTCATAGCATTATGTTCAGAAAAGATACATGATAAAATTTCAATTTTCTTAAATTTGCCAAGGCTTGATTTGTGGCCCAGGATATGATCTATCCTGGATAATGTTCCATGAGCACTTGAGAAGAAAGTATATTCTGTTGTTTTGGGATGGAATGTCCTATAAAGATCAATTAAGTCCATCTTGTTTAATGTATCACTTAAAGCTTGTGTTTCCTTATTTATTTTCATTTTGGATGATATGCCCATTGGTGAAAGTGAGGTGTTGATATCCCCTACTATTATTGTGTTACTCTCGATTTCCCCTTTTATGTCTGTTAACATTTGCCTTGTGTACTGAGGTGCTCCTATGTTGGGTGCATGAATATTAACAGTTGTTATATCTTCTTCTTGGATTGATCCTTTGATCATTATGTAGTGTCCTTCTTTGTCTCTTGTAATAGTCTTTATTTTAAAGTCTCTTTTTTCTGATATGAAAATTGCTACTCCAGCTTTCTTTTGATTTCCATTTGCATGGGCTATCTTTTTCCATGCCCTCACTTCCAGTCTGTATGTGTCCCTTGGTCTGAAGTGGGCCTGTTTTAGACAGCATATATATACATGTCTCTTTTTTTGTATCCATTCAGCCAGTGTATGTCTTTTGGTTGGAACATTTAATCCAGTTACATTTCAGGTAGTTATCGATATGTATGTTCCTATTACCATTTTCTTAATTGTTTTGGGTTTATTATTGTAGGTCTTTTCCTCCTCTTGTATTTCCTTCCTAGAGAAGTTCCTTTAGCATTTGGTGTAAAGCTGGTTTGGTGGTGCTGAATTCTCTTAGCTTTTGCTTGTCTGTAAAGGTTTTAATTTCTCAGCCGAATCTGAATGAGATCCTTGATGGGTAGAGTAATCTTGGTTGTAGGTTTTTCCCTTTCATCACTTTAAATATGTCCTGCCACTCCCTTCTGGCTTGCAGAGTTTCTCCTGAAAGATCAGCTGTTAACCTTATGGGGATGCCCTTGTATGTTATTTGTTGCTTTTCCCTTGCTGCTATTAATATTTTTATTTGTATTTCATTTTTGATAGTTTGATAAATATATGTCTTGACATGTTTCTCCTTTGATTTATCCTGTATGAGACTCTCTGCCCTTCCTGGAGTTGATTGACTATTTCCCTTCCCATGTTAAGTAAGTTTTCAACTATAATCTCTTCAAATATTTTCTCAGTTCCATTCTTTTTCTCTTCTTCTTCTGGGACCCGAATAATTCGAATGTTGGTGTGTTTAATATTGTCCCAGAGGTCTCTGAGACTGTCCTCAATTCTTTTCAATCTTTTTTTCTTTATTCTGCTCTGCAGTAGTTATTTCCACTATTTTATCTTCCAGGTCACTTATCAGTTCTTCTGCCTCAGTTATTCTGCTATTGATTCTGTTTAGAGAACTTTAAATTTCATTTATTGTGTTGTTCATCATTGTTTGTTTGCTCTGTCATTCTTCTAGGTCCTTGTTAAACGTTTGTTTTATTTTCTCCATTCTATTCGTGAGGTTTTGGATCATTTTTTCTATAATTACTCTGAATTCTTTTTCAGGTAGACTGCCTATTTCCTCTTCTTTTGTTTGGTCTAGTAGGCTTGTACCTTGCTCGTTCATCTACTGCATATTTCTCTGTCTTCCCATTTTGCTTAACTTACTGTGTTTTGGGGTCTCCTTTTCATAGGCTCTGGGTTTGTTGTTCCCATTGTTTTTGGTGTCTGCCCCAGTGGGTAATGTTGGTTCAGTGTGTTGTGTAGGCTTCCTGCTGTATGGGACCGGTGCCTGTGTTCTGGTGGATGAGGCTGGATCTTGTTTTTCTGGTGGGCAGGACCATGTCTGGTGGTGTGTTTTGAGGTGTCTGTGAACTTAGTATGATTTTAGGCAGCCTCTCTGCTAATGGGTGGGTTTGTGTTCCTGTCTTGCTAGTTGTTTGGCATAGGGTGTCCAGCACTTAGCTTGCTGGTTGCTGAGTGGAGCTGTGTCTTATTGTTGAAGTGGAGATCTCTGGCAGAGCTTTGGCTGTTTGATATTACATGGGGCTGGGAGTTCTCTGGTGCACCAATGTTCTGAACCCTGCTCTCCCACCTCAGAGGCTCAGGCCTGACACACAGCCAGAGCATCAAGACCCTGTCAGGCACATGGCTCAGAAGAAAAGCAAGGAAAAAAGAAAAAAAAAAAAAAAGAAAGAAAGAAAGAAAGAAAAAAAGAAAGGAGAAAAATAAAATAAAGTTATTAAAGTAAAAAAAAATTTTAAAATATTATTAAAAATGAAAAAAAATAAAAGTAAAAAAAAAGGAAGAAAGAAAGAAGAGAACAACCAAACCAAAAAATAAATCCACCAATCATAACAAGCACTGAAAACTATACGAAAAAAAAAAAAAAAAAACCAGAACCCTAGGACAAATTGTAAAAGCAAAGCTATCCAACAAAATCACACAAAGAAGCATACACATACACACTCACAAAAAGAGGAAAAGGAAAATATTTATATATTATATATATATATTTAAAAAAAGGAAGAGCGCAACCAAATCAATAAACAAATCTACCAATGATACTAAGCTCTAAATACTATACTAAGATAAACATAGAACCAGAAACAAATTAGATGCAGAAAGAAAACCCCAATTCTGCAATTGCTCCCAAAGTCCATCCCCTCAATTTTGGGATGATTCGTTGTCTATTCAGGTATTCCAGAGATACAGGGTACATCAAGTTGATTGTGGATATTTAATCTGCTGCTCCTGTGGCCGCTGGGAGAAATTTCCCTTTCTCTGTTCACCCAACTCCTGGGGTTCAGCTTTGGATTTGGCCCCATCTCTGCATGTATGTCCCCTGAGGGTGTCTTTTCCTGCCCAGACAGGACGGGGTTAAAGTGGCAGCTGATTAAGAGGCTCTGGCTCACTCAGACCAGGCATGGAATGCGGGGCAAGCCTGCTGCGACAGAGGTCAGTGTGACGTTGCAACAGCCTGAGGCGCACCCCGTGCGTTCTCCCGGGGAAGTTGTCCCTGGATCACGGGAGCCTGGTAGTGGTGGGCTGCACAGACTCCCAGGAGGTGTGTTGTGTATAGTGACCGGTGCTGGCACACAGGCTTTTTGGTGGCTGCAGCAGCAGCCTTAGCATCTCATGCCTGTCTCTGGGGTCCACGCTAATAGCCGCAGCTTGCGCCCGTCTCTGGAGGTCATTTAGACGGTTCTCTGAATCCCCTCTCCTCGAGCACCCTGAATCAATGGTTTCTTGCCTCTTTGGCAGGTCCAGACTTTTTCCTGGACTCCCTCCCGGCTAGCTGTGGTGCACTAGCCCCCTTCAGGCTGTGTTCACCCAACCAACCCCAGTTGTCTCCCTGGGATCCGACCTCCGAAGCCCGAGCCTCAGCTCCCAGCCCCCACCCGCCCTGGCAGGTGAGCAGACAAGCCTCTCGGGCTGGTGAGTGCTGGTCGACACCAATCATCTGTGTGGGAATCTCTCCGCTTTGCCCTCTGCACCCTTATTACTGCACTCTCTTCCGTGGGTCCAAAGTTTCCACCCCGCCACCCCCATCTCCGCCAGTGAAGGGGCTTCCTAGTGTGTGGAAACTTTTCCTCCTTCACAGCTCCCTCCCACTGGTGCAGGTCCCATCCCTATTCTTTTGTCTCTGTTTTTTTCTTTTTTCTTTTGCCCTACGTATGTACATGGGGTGTTTCTTGCCTTTTGGGTAGTCTGAGGTCTTCTGCCAGTGTTTAGTAGGTGTTCTGTAGGAGTTGTTCCTCATGTAGATGTATTTCTGATGTATTTGTGGGGAGGAAGTTGATCTCCATGTCTCACTCCTCCACCATGTTGACAGTCCCCATATTATACTTTTTAATCCAGGGTTTCCAATGGGTCTGTATGAATTGGTGATGTGTTCATAAATATCAGTCTGCTTTTCTACAAGCAAAGACTGACCAACCATTCATCTCACACAGCAGGTACTGGGAAAATACTAGCATGGCCCTGAACCATCATTTTGGCTTCATCCGCTCCCGTCACTCAAGCCATACATATATGAGTGAACAGTGTTGAGTGTACAGGACCCATTGGCTTAGATGCCCTCTGTCCCTGAGGGGTTATTGGATATGATGGAAAATGAATGATCTTTGGTATCAAGCAAGTGCACACTGAAATCTTCCTTCTATCACTGGTATATCATGCAATCTTACGGACCTGACTAGCCTCACTGAGCTTCAATTTCTTCATTGGAGAAATGGATGTAAAATATTTCTGTCTCCCACATCACGTGTCTTCAGCCCACCTTTGATTTCTGTCCCAGTTTGGGTGAGAACCTGGACAGCTAGAAATCAGCCAATTATACTCACACAAGTCACTGTGAACCTCATAAATAACTGCTTATAAAGCCCAAACTAAATGTATTCCCAAGTCAACCACCATTAACTAGGTCCCTAAAATGCCCCTGGCCACTCAAAATTATGCAACCCAAGGAGGAGTGTGACAGAGGACTTTGGAATAGAAAAAGAAAATGGAGTAGCTCATTGTGGAGTTATACTCACTTACTTGAGAAGACTTACAAATGTAAAGCCATGCAGACACCCTGCTGGAACTTTTGTCAGAACCTCGGAGGGATCAATGCCAGTGAGGGGCCCTGAAGCTTGAACTTCATTAACTTCATGACCATCCCCTCAGGTCCTGGCTACTGGCTGATGGAAGGACTAGGAGGGAATGAGGATAAGGAAGAATATATTTTTTTTTATAAGTTTATATATTTATTTATTTTTGGCTGCCTTAGGTCTTCGTTGCTGTGTGTGGGCTTTCTCTAGTTGCACCGAGCGGGGGCTACTCTTCATGGCCATGCTCGGGCTTCCCACTGCAGTGGCTTTTCTTGTTGTGGAGCACGGGCTCTAGGCATGCAGGCTTCAGTAGTTGTGGCACATGGGCTCTGTAGTTGTGGCTTGCAGGCTCTAGAGCGCAGACTCAGTAGTTGTGGCACACGGGTTTAGTTACTCCACAGCGTGTGGGATCTTCCTGGACCAAGGCTCAAACCCACGTCCCCTGCATTGGCAGGTGGATTCTTAACCACTGCACCACCAGGGAAGTCCAGAACAGATCTTCTTATGAAAGCATTTTGTATTCCATGTGGGGAATATAGGCAGGAGTCATATGGTAAGCTTTTTATTTTTTCCCTCAATTATTAAAATCTTAATTTAAAAATGCATGAAGAACTTTATTTTAAGAGTAAAGAAAAAAAGGTTTTAAAATGTAAGCATGTACTTATTCTGGGGAATGAATTGGAAATGAGCAAGAGGAAGAGTAAAACTCGATTCATTTTGTGCTTGTGATTTCTCATATATGCCTGTGAGACTAAAGGAAGAATTTGACAAGTAGAGGATTTCAGGGGAGAAAATAACTCAAAGTGACAAAGTCTTTTCAAACACTTTATATATAATTGACATAGAATTACACTTTTGTGTTTTATCTCTAAGTGTCATGCTAGATCCACTCTTTTTAACTGAAGTATAGTTAATTTATAATATTTGTTTAGTTTCAGATGTACCACATAGTGACTTGATATTTTTATAGATTATACTCGATTTAAAGTTATTATAAAATATTGGCTATATTTCCCTGTGCTGCACAATATATCCTTGCAGGTTATTTATTTTATGCATAGTAGTTTGCAGCTCTTACTCCCCTACCCCTATCTTGCCCCTCCCTCACTTCTTTCCCCATTGGTAACTATTAGTTTGTTCTCTGTACTAATTCAGGCCCTCATTATTTTCTACTTGAAGTAAGGCAACATAACAGTTCTGTTCACTTCCTAGCATACTCTCTACTTTTTAACCAAACAATACTTGCCCTACATTACTGCAGAAATTATCATTATAAATCATAAGGCTGCTCATTGCCCCTCCTTTCCTTAATCCTCAATGGCTTTCCATATATAGCAAGTTCAAGCTGTGCTGTGACCTGATCTAAGACACCTGGCCAGTTTCATCTCTACGTAACCTTCCTTTCCCTTGAATGCATTTTCCTGTTATACCTTAGGCTCCAGACATACTTTATTGTTATTGCTCACTGAACCGACTCTGTTTTTTCCAACCTGTGTCTCTGTACCTGATGCTTCCATTTCTTGGACTGTTCCTACAGTGTCCTGCTGGCTAAGTCAGGGTCTTCCTTTAGAGCTCAGCTCAGAGCTTGCCCCTGCTGGGATGGCTTTCCCAACACCACCTGTCTGTGTTAAGGACCCTCCTATGTGTTTCTATAGCACCCCAGACCCTTTGTTATATTCCATTATAGCAACCTCTTCATTTGTCTGGCTTGGAGCTTCAAGTATCCAGGACCATAAACAGGAGGCTGTTTACAGGTGCAGGATTTCTCCACTCTATTCAACTGCCTCCTTTCTTCTTGAAGAAAGGAGAAGACCTTTCTTCTCCTCCCCACTTTGAGGACTCACAGTTCCTCACCATTTATTATCCAGTCCACTTTGCTCCCTCTTCCTGCAAGACCAGCCTGATCTGATAGAAACACTACACTTCAAGCTCGAATCTGAATATGTCTGACTCAGACCTAGGCTGGTAGCTTCACTGACATTGTATTTCTGCTTTTGGTACAGGATCAAGAAGGGAGAATTGCTCTGGAGGTGTCAATGACAGCATGGTGGAGAGTACAAATACACAAAAACATGCAAAATTTAGTTCTAGATATAAAATACTGCCACACATTCAATACAGGTTTTAGAGATCTGAATGTTTAACCTTATTCTTACATTGAAGGAAAAATTGCCCATTTTTTAAAAAATTAACATTTTAGGTTGTAGACCACTCACTGTACGTGATTAAAATCAATTAGGAATGAACTAGAAGGACAATCCGCATATGATTATAGCCTGTGAATTTAAATACAGTGTGTTCCAAAGTTAATGGATTTCAGCATAAAATAAAGATGTTCTGTTAAAAGGGCTTGTTTTCATTGCTTTTTATGATTTTCCAAGTTGTCCTTTAGTTGGGTGCCAAAAATAAGAAAAATAGGCTATTTCAAGTATTAACACTTTTGTTCTGGCACATGGGCTTTCTTTCTAGTCAATCATCTGCAATACTAAAAGTGACCAACATGCTTTCCATTTAAGGAAGTGTTTGTGAGAAGCAATTTCTTTCTTTTATAATAAATACTATGTCCCATATTCAAATATCACTCCGTTCCTGCCAAGACAAAAGCCTTCTGGCCTTTTGGTAATTCAACATAAGTATTCCAACCAACACCACTGACTCAAATGTTTTTGAAGATGGGCACATATATCTATACCTAAAGAACTTTGCTAGAAATCTCTAGGTATCTCTCAAGCCAACGAGCACAGAATGCATTGTGCTACCAAAAATCCTACTTAGTATAAACTAGTTAAGAAACATAGATACATGTACATTTGGAATTTTGCCTTGTGCTAAGTGAAATTAAAATGAGAATGGAAATTATTTTTAAAAATTGATAAAATGCACCTTTGAACATAGAACAGTACATTATAAAAGAAGGATATGAATAAAGACTACAAGTTCATAAAAGCACACTTTTAAACAGGTTAATAACAATGGTGTTAACAATAGTGTTTTTGATTCTGTCTTGGTCAGGATCCCAATAGGAAACAGATGGCACACTCAAATTAGGGCAATTTGAAGATGATTCAAAGGGATATTTAGGACTATATGGTCAAGATATAGAGAAACCATGAAGGACAGTGTGATATCCTAGGGTTAGTATTAGAGGAGCTTTTATTACTCCTAGGCTCTAACAGGGACAAGGGTGCTAGCAGTTAGTTACCAAAACCTGGAAGGAGAGAGCTGTGTAGAGAGGGCTGGTGACCTTCCGTCAGGGGGCCCAGCCTGAGCAGAGGACGTGAAGCTGGTGTCATATCAGCCCAGGTTCACTCTGCCCCTTCCCATAGAGCTGTTTCTGGGGGTCCCCACTGGTTGAACCCAGTAGGGCATCAGAAGGAAGAGTGGCCCACTGATGAGGTCCGTCCAGATCAGCCACCATGGGCTGAGAGCAGAATGGAAATGGGGGGGTGGGGTGTACGTCTAGAGAGACAGATAAGAAATATCCAGCAGAGCTACCAATATTAAAGATTATATGTTCTGAAAATAAACCACAAACCACACTTAGAGAATTTTTAACTCAATCTATAGAAAAGGAAATTAAATCAATATCATCTAAAATCTCAAAGTTTAAAAAATATATTGAATGTCTTCTTGTTAAACGTTTGCAGATATTAGCAAAATATATTTTTGTGATTCAGGTTTATTAACCAGTATAAACATCCAGACAAAGCAGTCTGAGGGTTACCCCAGGAATGGACGATAAATTGGTCTGGATGTTGTGTTGTCCACCATCAGCCACCTAAACTTTCATTTTTCCATATTTTTGTCTGTTTGTCCACCCACATATCCATCTGTCCATTTATTTGCTTATTCATTCACACAATATTTAATGAGTCTAATTCTGTGCTATCTCTGCTCAAACTCTTCAATACACATACTGAAAGCCCTCTAACACATTAGACTTTAGTGACCAATCTTGATGCATATTTTATGAAATCAATACTGTAAGGCTGCTTTTGTAATCAAAACTGAGAGATTGCAGAGCACTGTACCAGTAAATATTCCTCCCCTTTCTAATATCATGTACTAACTTGTTTTCATGGAGTGGCTCTTCAGAATTGGTAGGTTCCCACATTCTGTTCAATTTAACCAACACTGGCTTGTTTTTCTAGTGAAGGATCAGTTTTAACACATTTTGATACTGATACAGAGAACTTGATACAGTATTTGTATCTTTTAATCCGTGTAGCCTTTGGAGTTATGAGCTTCTGCAGCTCAAGAGCTGGGTCAGTACAGTTTGCGTGTCATCTGTCCTCTTGACAGTAAGGAGATTCAGAATCGAATGGTCCGTGACTAGGGACAGCATCCCTCACTCTTCCCCACCCCTTTACGTTTACATCAAGTGTTAAGACAGTACCGAGGCAGTACAGCCACAAGCTTGGTTTATGTGGGCCTCCAATTCTAACCAAACTCCAGACTTGGAGAGCCATTTTGGAGGAACCCTGTTTGTGCTGTTTCAACCTAATAAAGTTGATGAGAGCAGAGGGGAAAGAAACCTATCATAAAGCTAGTAAATGTAGAAGCTTCTTTCGTATCCCAGGTGTGGCTTCTACAACCGACCAAGCTGCAATGCAGTATTGATTTGACAGAGCCTCTGCTTCAATGATGTCTGTCTCACAATGGTTCCGAATGATTTCTGTACTTCAAAATAAAGCCAAACTCTGGAAACAAGCAAACAAACAAAAAAAAAGGTGTGAAACTTTTCAAAACTCAAATTTTAAAATCTGAAATTACTCTTCTGACCACAACTTATCACCAATCAGTCCTCCATAGTCTTTTTTTTTTTTTTTTAATTGTTCTTAATTTTCACTGTGATTGCTTAGCCGTCTACCTCTACCCACTGAACATGGTGGTCGGCCATCTCAGGAAGCCCTTGCTGCCCCCAGAATATATTTCCATTTTGACTACCTTATACCTCCCTTTAGAGACTCCACTCAGGGTCCACTCTTCGTGGTCACTTCCCAGTTGCCAGAGTTTCCTTGGGAAAGTCATATGAAAATGCCCATGTTGGGTGAACGTGAATTCAGGATTCAACTGGACTTTTACCTTCTGAAGTCTCTTTTATTCATCTCTTCTTTATTCTCCATAAATTTCCTTCTATTATTATGCCAAAATGATGTCTCTCACATCTAGCCTGACCTACAATTCTTTTCCTCTCAGAGTGGGCATTAACAACTCTGGCTCTGCTGCCAGAGCTCCCCTCCACTGTGGCCTCACCTTTCATTGGGTTGATAACCGTGTCTATCAGCTCTCTTCTGAATTCAGTTCCTTGCCTGCCAACTTTAACTACCTGTGATACAGCTCAAATACTTTCCTTATAGTTTAGTCAAATCCTTCACTTGATGCCATCATGTCTTTGTGTGATTTCTCACAATTCTGAGGACACCATTTCTTTTCTCTAGTCCACTCCTTTTTTTCATTTTTCTCAGAACAGCTGTTCTAGACCAGCCACACTGTTAAAGTGCCATCTCCTCCCTCCCAGAAGATCACCTTACCTCTGAATTCATGATTAAAATAGAAGCCAGAGGAGTAAACGCTCTTGACATACCACACACCTACATTCTTATTTATATCTGTTCTTACTCACCCTGCTCTCGGATCCTTTGAAAATGAAATGTTCTGACTCTCACTCAAATGAATTCCTACCTCTGCCTGGGTTTTATATCCCATCCCTTCCTTCTCTCTTCCTCCAAGACTTTGCTGCATTATGTACCCCCCTCTCCCATATCTTCCCTCTTTCTCACTTCACAACTCCCCCATATTTCTTCTTTATTAAATAACCACCCTAGAAATATCTTTTTTAGTTCTATATACACTTTTAGCCATTTCTCTCTTTCTCTTTGTAATCAACTTTCTTTAAAGAGTTGCCTAAACTAAAAGTCTGTTCTTTCACCTACCAGTTATAGTTCATCTACTATTAATACCTATCAGTACTACTTACAAATAGATTTCTGTCCCACCAGCACATAAATTGTGCTTGGGTTTAGGAATTTTCAAGTCCAGTGAGTTTATTAACAGAGCTTCCTTTCTCCATGGCATTTGACACTAATTATATTCCCTCATTTAACTGTTCTCCTTTCTTGGCTTCTTTGACACAACTATAGTTTTTTGTTTTCTCTCACCTTTCAGCTGTTACCTCAGTCTCTTCTAGTTGCTCCTCAATACTGTTATACATAAGTCTTCTTCATTCTAAATATTCTTCCCTTTGCCTCCATATGCCTCATACATTCCCGTGTCTTCAAATACTAACTATATACCAATTCTCCCCCAAATTTTATGCAACAAAATGAGAGCAGAGTACTAACGAATCAGACATGTAGTTGAATGCCAACTCTGGTACTTCATAGCCAGAACAAATTGGGCAAAAGCTTCTCTGAACCAGGAACTCCTCAAATGTAAAAGTGAGAAGTAAAACTAGCCACACATATCCCTTACAAGATTGTTAGCACAGCTCCTAGTAAGTAGTAGGCACTCAAGAAAGGTGACTCATTTTCTTTCTTCTTTCTGATTATCCCACCCCTTTCCTTCACCCAGACATCTCTCCTGAATCCCAGTTCCATCATTTGTCTGGACCACCAAACCAGCTTTTCCTCCTCCATCCCCAGCCTAGCTTAATGGAGTCATCGTTCTCTCAGTTGCTCATAGGAGAAATCTGGGCATTGTCATCCTTCTTTAGGTCAGTTCCACCCACACTCAATCAATCCCAAGTCCTATTAATTTTGTTTGCATATTATTCACACCCTTTCTTTCCCTTCCCACTGCTCTTGTTTAATTATTCTATTTTAAAGTATCCCTATAATGTTACAGTGTTTGCCTCCAATCTCAACCCCTTCCCTCTCAACCCCGAAAATCATCACCCTATTTTTATCATAGGAATATTTCTGAATAAAAAATATGATTGTTACTCAAGATTGTCTATGAAAATACCTAAATGCTAAAGAATACTGCTCATGGGAGTTCATAATCTAGGCTTTGCTTTCTACTCTCACTTTCTGAACTTTCTAAGGGCCTTCCACACGGTAAAACTTGCACTTTCCAAAGTCTAACATTGTTTTGTTTTGTTTTGTTTCTGTCACAAAGTATTATTTCTGTCGTGAATTCCCCTCTGACCCTCTCTGTGTCTACTACTGGGTGGATATTCATTTTTCAGTAAATCAGCAAATCACCACCTGCTCTGTGCAACCCTCCCTCAGCTTCCCACCTTAATCTGAAGAGTTGCTCCATCCCTGAGTACCAGTACTGTCTTGCAGATGCTTCCAGTGCAATGAAACATATTTAATTCTTTGCCTCCCTTACTAAATGTGAACGTTTTGAGAACAGGGAATGTGTCTAGTCATTACATACCTAGCACCTGGCATATGCTTAACAAATAGATGCTCAGTGTATTTGTTAAATGAATCAGAGACATTAAATTACTTCACTCCTTACTTGATGGACATCTGTTTCCTCCTCTGTTCTTCCATCCTCGAAATCTCTCTAGATCAATATGCAGGGCTCCTCGTTCTCAGGTAGTCTGAATCCTCAATCTTTCAATCTTTGTGTGGCCTCTTGTCCACACACTTACCTGGGTTTCCATTTTCTCCATTTGCTACCTTCACCTTCAGCCTCTCCCTGCTTCCTGCTCCCTCTCTATCTCCTGCACTAACCTTCTTGGCATCTACATTTCCAAACCCTTCCTCAACGGCACTTCCCTATCAAGCCGAATTTATTTTTACCTTTTAATTCATTGTCAAAACTTTAAAAATTGTCTCCTGCATTTTCATTCATTTCTTCACCATCTATATATTTCTTAATCTGGGTATATATTTTCACTAAACATATTTTTTAGAGCTGTTATCCTATATAATGTGTTAGCCTTCGCTATTATTTAAAAAAAATCATTTTTACTAGAACTACCTGTCCATCCCTTTAGTCCAGATCACTGAAATATAATTAATCTCTTTTCTATCTACTTTACCAGCTTTTTCTTCTTCAGATGAGGAAATGCAGGTCATCAAGAAGGCCTGCACTCATCATTTCTATGTTATTATAATAATATCTCTTATCACTCCCTGGCTTAAAACCGGCCAGTGGCATCTCATTGAAATGAAACTAAATTCCAAAACTCTTATCATGGACTACAAACCCCTAAATGACCTGGATCTTGTTTGAATAAATCTTGGAACTTATGATATACCATTCCAAGTTTTCCCATTAGTAGGCTGTACCCTTCCCTCTGTTACTAACAAACACCCACAAAACACTACTTTCTTAGGAGCTTTTAATGTAACAAGTCACTCTTTCTAGATCTTTGATGGGTCAAGCTTCAGATCAAAGATCGCTTCTTCAGGGAAGTGTCCCTGACCATCTGTGTGTCAGGAACCATCTCCAACTCCAGTCATTCTTTATGAGATACAAAAGGATAAAACTCAGGAAAGAGAGAGAGTAAACAAAGGAAAAGGAAAACATGGGCTATAGGGGAATGGGGTAGCCATAGGAGAGCAGGGAAGGCAAGTCCTACCATAGAGCTGTTCAGTTAGGGCCAGAGATCAACAGGGCAGTGGGAACTGAGGGGCAGAAAGCTCCAGGAGAAAGGGCTATAGGGGAAAAGGAGGACAGGTGCTCATGGAGGACTAACTGTTGTGTTGGGGCAGAGCTGAGGGTCTGATAATGGCTGAAAAAATTGCAAGATACAGAGAAAATAAAATTGAAAAACACAATGAAAATTGGTATATGAATATAAATATTATAAATAAATACCTTTGTCTACAATGAGCATTATTGATATAGTTAAAAGAATGTAATTGGATTGATCAAAATAGTTTCAAGTTGTGACACTTATATATAGATTAAGAGATACAGATATATAGATAGGGTACGTGAAGTAATAAAAAAGCCAAGTCCTCCTCTTTCTTAACAAATCAACAAATAACGGCTAAACTTGGTAAGTTTTAAAAAAATCAGTAAACATATTTTTAGAGCTATGGAGAAAGCCACCAGGTGAATGAACTGAAATTGTTGTTTTAATTGACTCTGGGAATGAGCCTGAGTTGTGCGAAGCTCTGCCAGTCCGTCTGCTAGTTTTTATGATAAACATCCTGGCATCGCCTGATGTTTTTAAAAAACTTACACGTATGACTTTGACTAATTTTTTTTAATTGAAATAAAGAATAATGAACAAGAATAGGAATTATAAATTAATATGAGAAATGTCAGCCATAGAGCTGCAGTTAAAATTGCAGCCAATATAAGCCAAGGAGCTACACAGTTTACAAAGGGCTTCTTCCACTTTGCCCAGGATCATAAGGGCAAACTCTCTCAGTGGCAGGACAGAGAGGTAGAGTGGTTCGTGTGGGCCCTCATGATCAGTTTTCCAAAGAAGGTAGAAAATTTTTTTAGCCAGGACATAAGCGATTTTCATTCAACTCACCACCACCAGAACTTTTCAGAAGTGAGTGAAAATGCTGCACGTACCTGATCAAAGCACTGAAATAATCATTGTTTTGAGTTTCTTAGCTCTCCAAGACCAAACTGAGGTAGAAGAAAATAGACTTATAGTCACCACAGACCTGATACCAGGCCTGATTCAAGCCAAACTACGTTGGGACATTTTCAGTTTCCTTTAATAAGTAAATTAATAAGTATACATATATACACATATCTATGTATGTAAATATCCATAACCATTTTTCATAAGAGAATTCAAAAGTCACTAACCTATAATTAAATGGAAGAAATTTTTAAAAATATAACATTAGATTGCAATGATTAAAGAGTTATTGAGAAGATGAAAATGTAGCATTAATTAACAATATTAAACTTTTACTTATTCAACAGTAAAAAAAATGAGAAAACAATTCAAGAAACAAAACAAAAATAGGAGAAATAAGAAACTCATTAGCTCATAAATAAATGAGAGAAAAGCAAAAGTGATAGAATAAAAATAGGTAAAGTTTGTTTAGTTCCAAAATTTTCCATAGATTCAGAAAATACACCATCAGTTCCAAATATAAATTATCTCATCTCTAGAATGAAAGAAGTAAAAGAATATTATCTCACAATAGCAGAATAAGAAAAACTAGAATAAGATTTTGGATAGTGAGCGGATTTTCCAGTCAAGAAATTTTCAAAATTATTTTACACGTTTAAGAAGGTTTTTGACATAATTATATTTTGGCAGTATTGGCAAATATACTGGAGTGCAGTATATAGATTTGGAGATACAGATATAGATATAGATAGATATAACAAAACAGTGTTAAGGTAAGTTTGTAAAAGATTTACTTTGGATGTTACTCTAAACTGCACTTCTAAACCCAATTCATTCCTCATTTTTTAGCAGTAGAATAAATCCAAAACCATTTATTTCACCTTTGTAGAAACATGGTTTGTTTGAAGAAAATATTCTTCCTGTTTACAATTTACTTTCAGTTAATTACTTTATGACTGTTTGGAAGGATTGATGTTGTCTCTCTCCCTTCAAACATTTTTTAAAGTAGATTCAGTCCCCATAAGTGGCTTGTGACTGGCTAATGAAATCTTTGATGTTTCCAAAATAAGGATAAATAATTTTTAAAAAGATTACACAATCTTTTCAAATACTGTGCCATTTACCTTTGAGGTTTTTAAGAGTGTGCTTATTTGAATAAATAACTTTAGACTGTGGTTTCTTTATTACAGTCCTGCCATTGGTGTGGATGGCAAATTATAAATTAATCTGTGTGCATGTGTGTGTGTGTAAATATACCTAGAGAAAAAAACATGAACATTTTTATTCAAGACATTATTTTATTATAATATTATTCTATTGGTAAAACTCAATATAACTAAAAATTATGCACAAAATCTTCAGGGAAAACTGCTCGTCTAAATGATAGTCTAAAATTTATCACAATAATATTAATATGTGGCACCTATTTGAAAATCTAAATAAAATTTTACCCTTTTATTCTTTTTTCAGTTACAAAATATATTAAATATTTCATCCCAAGACAGACTTTAAAATAATACTCTCTTAACTTCCCTTTGTCATATTTTGCAACATTTTAGAAGATTTAGTATTATAATACAGATTTAGAAGCAAAACATCCAATCAAACAAAATGTGTACAAAATTAAACTTAGTACATTCAACATTATTTGCATGTGAACATAAAAATGGAATACTACATTGTAGTGAAAATCTAAATTTGTGTCATGTACACCTCACTATAATTGTTACTTTAAAAACGACAATAATGATTCTCCCTATTGTGTACTGACTTATTAATCTTTAAGCAACAAATACATTAAAATTAATTTGTATTGTAGTTATTTCTCTGGTTTATCTTATTGCAAAGAGTAGTTTTTAAAATCTAAACAAATTATATTTAATATGACTGAATAACATTGAATATGTTGAAGATTTTAAAATATATAATTCTAAGAGTCCTGTATATCTAAACCTGGGGGAAAAAAGCGGGGGAAGCCAAGATTGAGTTGCAGATATTTTTAATGCTCATAAAGCAAGTGTAATTGTCTCCTTATAGGAGAGAAAATTTCTCCTATAATTAACTCGAATTTGTAATACTGAATAATTGTATTAATATACATTATCTCTCTTTTCAGAGATGAAAATGCACACATAAACTCTTGAGAGAAAGGAGACTCTTGATTTATTTTATGCTCTCTAAAGACCATTCCACTATTCCATTACCTTTTTTGACTTTATTTATATTGTTGGAGATAGTTATTTCCTAAATAAGAGAATTGCAACTGCTATTACTTCACCAGGATAGTTAACAACTCATTATATTCAATTCTTATTTGTTTATTCTAACTCAGTATATTCAATGACGGGCCACCTATATTTAAGAAAAAATATATATATTAACCTATTATAACTTATTTTTAATGCTATAAAAATGGTTTATTTGACCTATATGTGAAAACAAATCACCTAGTTCCAAGAATATAAATTATATTTCTATCTGATAATGTCTTCTTTGGCAGGTATTTTACTCAGAAAAAGACAACTATAATTAATAAAATATAAAAATGAATATATTATGTAATTAATATTAATCTTGTAAAAAGTTTTAATGTAGAAATAGAGTACATTATTGTAGCTGACATTTTTGGTAAACTGGAAAATAAAAAAATTAAATGAAGACTCAGAAGGAAATAGTCTTCTACCATAGTTTAGTCATATTCTTGTTATCTTTCTGGAAAAATGGAAATATAGGGTTAAATACAATTGTTCATTACTGATTAACAGGTCTGTCCAGAACAATAGTCTCCAGGCTGAAAACTCTAGGGTGAACTCCTCAATTCTCCTACTACTTCACCATTCCTCAGCACTGAATGTGGGCAACTGTTTCTTTCTCCAGACTCTTCTCCCTTTAAGTCATTCAACATTTTTCATTCAGTGTTCAGTCCCATAGACCAGGACACTACATTTATTACACCTTTACTATTTCCACAGTCTCCCAAGATACACATTTCTCCAATTCTGTTCTGTACACACATACAAACACCACACGACTGCCCTAGGCATCACAGCAGACACGACACTCCAGACATCCAGACAAGTGAGGTATGTTCAGCTAAGTGGTTAAAAGCATGAACTCCACATCAAGAATGTTTGGATTCAACAAAACTATAATTTGAAAAGTTACATCCACCCCTATGTTCATAGCAACACTAATTACAATAGCCAAGACATGGAAACAACCTAAATGTCCATTGACAGATGAATGGATAAAGAAAATGTGGTACATATATACAATGGAATATTACTCAGCCATAACAAATGAAATAATGCCGTTTGGAGCAACATGGATGGACCTAGAGATTATAACACGAAGTGTAAGTGAAGTAAGTCAGACAAAAACAAACATCATATGATATCACTTATATGTGGAATCTAAAATATGATACAAATGAACTTATTTACAAAACAGAAATAAACTCATAGACATAGACAACAGACTTGTGGTTGCCAAGGGGGAGGAAGGTGGAGATAGGATGGCTTGGGAGTTTGGGATTAGCAGATGCTAACTATTATATATAGAATGGATAAACAATAAGGTCCTCCTATATAGCACAGGGAATTATATCAATATCCTGTGATAAACCATAATGGAAAAGAACATAAAAAAGAATGTGTTTATATGTGTAAAACTGAATCACTTCACTGTGTAATAGAAATTAACACATTGTAAATCAACTATACTTCAATAAAATAAAATAAACTTAAAAAAAAAAAGGTTTGGATCCATACCCTACCTCTACCATTTGCAAGTGTATCATGTTGAGCAAACTAAGCAGCTTTTTTTTTTTCCTTTTTTTGGTAAAACAGGGAAAATAATACTATTTACTTTATAATATGTAAGAATGACATAGGTTAATGAATATGAATGGCCTACAATGTGCACAAAATAAGGATCAGCTGCAAAATCTCCGAACAATCAGATTACGTCACTCCCCTCTCAAAACCTTCCACCAACTTTCTGTAATACTAAGAATTAAAAACCCAAACTGCTCACCACAGCCTCTGAGGCTCAGGGTCATCTGGCTTCCACTGTCTCCCTGCTTCACCTCTTGCTACGTGGCTTTCTTTCAATTCCTTTAATATGCCATGGTTTTGGTTTTTATTTTTGTTTTTCATGTCAGTCACTTTGCCCTATGATTCCCTTTGCTTGAAAATCTTCTTCTCCATTCTTTGAGTGGATGGCACCTTCTACCAAGATCAGAAAACTTGTTTTGTAAAAGGACCAATAGTAAAGACTCAAATGGGTAGGCAACGACTCAGCTCTGCTGGTACAAAAGCAGCCACAGACAACCATAAAAGAAGAGTGTGGTTATGTTCCAACAACACCTAATTTACAAAACCAGGCAGTAAGCAGTATTTGGCCAGTGGGCTATAGTTCCTAATGACTATAATCTAATCACTCACTGCCTAATTTAAAAGCTATCCCTCAGATACAGCATTACTGACTCTGCTATTATTCTGCATCTCAGCCTTGTGATTGGTTTTTCCATAACACATATCACAATGTATAACCATTTAATGTATTTACTTGTTTACTGTTCTTTGTGAAACCCTCCACATATACTCAACTGTAGCATTTAGCATGGTGTCTGTTGCTTAAATGGTGCTCAATAAATAATTTTGAATGAATAAATAAATACCATCCTATTTGACTTTGAGATTCAAGAAAATCAAATCAGTAAAACATTGCTGGATGAGGTATATAGATTACAAATTGCAGGAATGCATCCTTTATAAAGAATTTTTGAAATAAGCTTTATTGAAGAATGTAGAGGAGGGGGAAATCCCCTTTTGCAGTCCCAAGCTCTTATGATCTTGGAATGTTTATAGTCTTTATGTTTCTGCTACCTTGGGATTGCCTAGGGAATAGAGATAAGCATGACCTCATTTTTGTTGAATATGCGTGTTATGAGAATTAGAACCAGACAGGCCATCTGAAAGATAGAGTTTTCCTCTAGCATTGTTTATTTCATAGTATATACATGAGGGATAATCATTTCATAGAGAAAATGAAGTCATAGCAATCAAAGCATGCTTCATTTTAAAAAGTTCATGGTTTGCTTTAGGGCTAAATAGTCACAGCATGCATTTTAAAGATGCAATTAGGGGCAATGATGCACAAAATTGCATGTGCAAAGAAAATATTATTTTTAGAAATGCAATTGAAACATCCAAGGAGCTGAAAATAAAAGATCATACTGCTCAGGTGAGAATCTGTAGCAATGTAATAAGCTCTGTACATAGCAGAAGTTACATTAGAGAAAGTTGTTTTCAGTGAAGTTCTTCAGATGTTCCAAATTCCATCTAGGCCTTTGACCTAGATGGATAGATCTCCTATCCAGGAGATATGAGATGAGATTTTGGATGATACTGTCAAATAATATTTAGATACCAACTTTTATAATTACACACATCTGCTTAATCTCTGATTTGCTATATTTCATATCTCTTGTTAAAATTTTACTGAACTGTCAAGATCACTTTTTTGAGACACAATTCTTTGGTGGGTTTAAACTTTCTATTTTTCTATTATAGAGAAAGAAGAAATTTCTTCTAGCCTTGCAGGTTCTTCTGGATGATCTGAGAATTAAATTGACATGAGACCGATAAACAGGAGAAAGTCAAACAGAAGTTTGATAACATGTATACTTGGGAGAGACCTAAGAGAAATGAGTAACTTACCAAAATGCCTGAAACCCTCACCTTAAATACCATCTTCAGCTAAAGACAAAAGAGAATGTTGTGGGTAGTGGTTTGGAACTTCAAAGGGGAGGAAGGCAATTCCCATGGAGATGGAAAAGCACATGTTTGTTAATAAGTGTTAACAAACAATGGGACACACAGTGGACTCTGATATCTAGGCCCCCTTCTCCAACCACATCCAGCCTGTATTCTTTGCAGATGCCTCTGGTGATGATAACTCTCTTTTGGGAATAAGCCTTCTATCTAAAATTTTTTAGGCAGTTAGAGGGAAGGTCTCAGGTTCTTCCTGAGTTTTCTGTTTCTTAAAAATAATCAGCCTACTAATTCTCATGCCAAAGAGATACATTTTGGGGTAGCAAATTTTGCTCCCCTACATTATATTATATGCAAACGACAGCAATCGCCATGCTGTTTGTGATGGTCAAGGTTTTTTGAAACAATTTCAACGCTGCTCTCCCCAGTGTATTTCATCTGGGTGTGGTGCCTCAAATACATTTGTTTTTCATTCTATTGATTTTTGAGCTATTTTTTCTTTGTATTGAACGACAAATACAGCTTACATCAATTTCAAAAGCTTGTAAATTATGTTTCAGTAGAAACAATTACTTTCTGTGAACTGTTAAGAAAATTAAATGTGAAAAATTTTACAAGTTTTCTTCTCTCTAAATAAACAGAAATATAGAGAAATCAGTTGAACACAATATGAAACATGTATAGAGAAAAGAAATAAGCTAGTATGTGTTAATATTTAAAAAGAACAAAAGGGAGAAAATCTGGCCCAACTAAAGCTAAGCCTTTTGGTTGAAAGCATCTTTCAGTGAAAAGTAATTTTCACAGCTTACCTTCTTATAATTTTTTAGATGATTGTAAGTAATTGTAGTTATTGTGTTTCAGTTACTACCATTTGAAAAGTCACTTGGTCTAAGAATCACACACATAAAATGCTGTTCAGGTAAATTAGTGAAATTTTTTTCCTTCCATGTAATTGATGTCGAATTTGTGTTTAAGCTTTAAAAAGATGTAGATACAAACAATACAAATAATATTCAGGTTATACAGTGCAAAACTACATGACTTTTAAAAATACAAAGTTTTAAGATTTACATCAATAGTGAAAGAAAGATTAAATATTTTAAATAAATATATTTGTCATTCAAAATTAAACTCCAGTCTACCCCATTTAAGGAGACTTCCATAAAGTTGCCCACTGTTATGAAAAGTTGCTTGTAATGTGACTTTCTAACATGACATGATACAGAACGTATGTCTTATTCAGAACCTAGAACAGCATCTGGTATACACCAGACACTCAATACTTATTTGGATAAAATAATAAACAAACAATTATTACCATCAGTTGTTTTGGGGATTTACTAATTGATACTGAATCCCATCACTGAATTAAATCTCAGAGACAGAGTTTTGGGTGAAGTACAAAAGAATAGCTTTATTGCTTTGCCAGACAAAGGAGTCCACAGCAGGGTAATGTCCTCAAAACCTTGTGTCCCAACCTGAGGGGGAGGGTTGTAAAGAGTTCTGTAGTCAAGGGTTGGGGTTGCTGAAAAGGATCAGGGTGTGTGCAGGGCCTGCATTCCTTCAATCTAGACATCTTCTGGCATCAGGTGGTCTCCTGCATGAGCTGTGGTTCTAGATGTTATTGTACCTTCTCGCTGGAACTTCTTCCATTTGGTGAGCTCTTCTGCAGAAGAGCTCAGATATTGTTATGTATATACCTTGAGGAGGAACCAGGACTCTGCCCTAAGGTTGCTCTATTGTTTCTTATTTTTTTTTTAAAGGTGTAGGCTTATTTATTGTTTTTATTTTTGGTTGTGTTGGGTCTTCGTTTCTGTGCAAGGGCTTTCTCTAGTTGCGGCAAGTGGGGGCCACTCTTCATCGTGGTGTGCGGGCCTCTCACCATCGCGGCCCCTCTTGTTGTGGAGCACAGGCTCCAGACGCGCAGGCTCAGTAATTGTGGCTCACGGGCCCAGCTGCTCCGCGGCATGTGGGATCTTACCAGACCAGGGCTCGAACCGGTGTCCCCTGCATTGGCAGGCAGATTCTCAAACACTGCACCACCAGGGGAGCCCTGCTCTATTGTTTCTTGACTGCTCCTCCCTTGTCTCTGCATCCACTCCCTTCCCTGATTAGCAACAGTTTGAACCTGCCCTTTGGAACTCAGGGAAGGGGACACAGAAAGGTTTTTGTGTCCAGGAGCCCCATAGGGTCCTGCTCAGTTTCATAATGAAACTACATATAGAAATTGACAAGAACATAAGTGATTAGAGTGGACTTTAGAGAAGAAGGGACTTGACCTGCTTTTTGAAAGAAGAATAGTTCTAGTAGGGCAGAGTGCAGGAGCTGGTAGAGGGTGGAACAGTGAGGAGAGAGCTGGCTGACTCAGCAGAGAAAGTAAGACTTGAAAGGCATTGAGAGTGTTAAACAGAATGTTTTGGTGGCAGCACCTTGAAATATCCATAAATAGTTAGATATTATGGAAGAATATGCTAGAGTGATGGGCAGTACCCAAATATTGAGGCAACTTAAGAAGTAAGCTGACAAAAAAAAAAAAAAAAGTAAGCTGACGTAGAAAAGAATAATGCAAATACACAAATACCAATTGGCAATTTATGCTGAGTATTATAGTAAGGAGTCTGACTCCATTTTCTGATGTTTGCTGACAACTTTTAAACCTCACTCTCTCTTCTCCTGATGCCCTATATCTGGGCATGCTGATAGGAAATATTGGGTGCTCCTTCCTTTTGAAACTGGGAAATTCAAGCCCAGGCCCACATCCAGGAACTTTCAGCCCAGTCCCACCCACTAACCACCATAAAAGCCCAGCCAGGCTCTTTCCCTGCCCGCTCAAAACATTTCATCCCAACTTAGGAGGCCTGCCTTGTTATCCCCAGAGGGACTTGTCATGTGAGAACAAGCCTTTCATCTACCCCTTGTGTGTTGCCACCATTGCTCTCTACACAGGAACCAAAGTTTGGGCTGGAGTCCATCCTGCTCATGCAGAGTGGCCACAAAACGTGTTCCAAAATGTACTTGAATGTAAACAAGAAGTTTTGTCTTTGTTCAATGTAAGACAATGGTAACCACTTTCATGAAGGAAAGACCTCCCTGTTCATTGCACAGAGTCGTCTTCACCCACTGGGCACAAACCCAGGCAACACTGAGGACTGAGGTGAAGTCATGCTTGGTTCCCTCCACCTCTCTCCCCTCATCTCCTTTCTCACTGCTCATGACCTCATTCTTTCATCCCCTTTAAAAAAAAATTGAAGTAGAGTTGATTTACAATGTTTCAGGTGTACAGCAAAGTGATTCAGTTATATATATATATATATATATATATATATATATATATATATATACACACACATATATATGTATATATATATGTGAAATTCTAAATATATATATATAGTATATAATATATATATATAATTTCAGATTTGTTTCCATTTTACATTATTACAAGATATTGACTATAGTTCCCTGTGCTATACCTTCCTTCCTCCTTTTTGCTAATGCCATGCTGCCTTGATTTCTGATTATATTTGAATATTTGAAGAGTTTTATTTACATGACAAAATGAGTTCTTGGAACATAGCAGTGATCAAGAAAGTTGTTGTCATTAATGGCCATTGATACAATGCCTTCTCATGTTAGAAGACAACTGGTGTACTCTATGACAGACTATTTAAGTAATTCATAAATCATGGCCCTGAGGAGGCCTAGAAGATTTTAAAAGTATATATGGCATCAACATTTGTTTTCCATTGAACTGAAGTTACTCCAGTATCAAATGTTGTGTTAAAATTCAGCCCTGTGGAAATGACCACTCAGTCAATGGATGTTTGGTTCATGCCCACAGAGCTCAATTATGTATGTTGCACTGGATACTGCGAGCAATATACTTAACACTTGTCAGGGAGAATTTCTTTCTCCTGTGTTTTTAGCTAGCTTTCAAAACTTTCCCCTGGAGACAAGATGAGGTAGCTGAGAGGAGGAGGATTCAAGTGTAAGGGAAAGGCCAGAAACTGGGGTGGACAGAGTAAGAAGAACCCCACATTATCAATATGTTTCTCATACTTATTTTGAGTAAAATAAAAACTAGCAAGATATTTCTAACCTGCTCAGACAAAGTGAATATTTGCTCCTGGCTCCAGCTTTCAAATGAAAATAAGACACTGTGAGACTCCTTGCTTTAAATATCTTTTGTAGTTGTATACTTTCTCTTCACTTTTCTTGATATTTCTCCATGGGACTTGCTATTTTATACATTACTTTTATTTTCTCTAAGCCAGCAAAATCCTGGTTTGGATGTTTCGCCTTCCAGTGACCCAGCTGCCTTATCATTTTATCTAATAGTTGTAAAATTAGAAAGCTCTGACAAATCCCTTCTGGCCTTACTGAGCCCAAGGAAAGAATTTTCAGTGGATCCTGGAAATGGGGACTCTGCAAAGAGATTTTGCTGTGGTAACTTTTAAACCAAAGGCATCATCTTTGAATGGGGATCTTAAGCCTGAAATCACTCTGTAACTTAATTGTATCCATTTTAATTTTTTACTTCTGTCTCGTGTTTGCTTTTGCCAGGCCCTGGAGGGGACACTCAAGGTTGCCACCACACTTTGTTTCCTAGTATATTTCCCAGAACAAAACTCCATAGGATTTATGACCCAATTTTTGCCTTTTGATTTAATCTGAAAAATATCCAGCTCACATCAAGCACACAGCTGGCAGTTAGGAATGATAAAGCTGTCTCTCTCCTAACGCAAGGCTGCTAAAAGGTTCAGAACACATCTGTGTCTCACTTCCCATGCCACAGTCTCTCTTCCTACAAACAGATTTGACTCCTGCTCCTGTGCTTATTTCACTATGCTTGTTGTTCAGAGAAATTTAACCACCATGGCAAAATTCTTCAAAAATGTATCTGCTAAAAGATAAGGCAATTCAAGAAATTTGTTCCCAAGTAGAAGTTGGACCTGGTATGGAAAAATTAATGATAATAATATAAAATAATAAGAGATAACATAGTAATTTTAATATGATATTGATAATAGTATGAGACTCTGTTTTCTCTATTTCTGAAAAATGCTTTGTAAATATTATCTGTCTTGGGTAATTATTAATAAAATTTTCTACATTATTTCTTGCATCGTAAATGAAATGCTTTTATATGGATGTTTTTAAATATCCTTAAACTAGAACTATATCTGCATAGTCTTAGAAAAATCAATCTTTAAAATATCCAAAATATTCTACTGTCAATAATTTGTTTGTTTATATAGTGATTACAAAGTACCAAAGTCCTAAATTCTTTAGATATTAATTCCTTTCATTCTTCTAACATATCTGCGAGATAGATGCTATTATTACTATTTCATTTTAGAAAAAAAAAAGCAAACCAAGACACAGAAAGCTCAAGTGTCTTCCCCAAGATCACAAAATGGAAACTGGAGACAATTAGATGGACTCTCGGGCAGCCTGGCTCTGGGCTCCACAAACTTAGCCACTCCCCAGTGCTCTACCTTAATACAATAAAATGCTTATTCAGGTTATGTGTGTTCATTCATATCAGCTAACAAACTCAAGAAGTCCTTGTAGGTACTCAGAAGTCTAGAGCTCTATAAGCTTACCTAAGGCATTACTTTACTAACTTATATACATAAGCAATTATTTTTAAAGTATCATTCTTCTGGGGGGAAAGTGCTTATGTTATGAAAATGGGGTCTATATATTTAATAGTAATTTAATAATTTATTAATTGCTAATAGTAATTTTTCTAATCTTAGACTGTTGACAACATTTCTGTAATTCACTACTATTTACTAATTTTTTTTACTATTGGATTCTACTTCTTTAAGTAAATTAAATGCATTTGAAATGCTACCGCAGACAGAGTAAAAGCCATGCGTGTTTACAGCATTTGGAAAACATCTAGTATATTTACTAAATGACTGCAAAAAAATGCTTACCTAAAAAAAGGGTGAATCATGCATTGTCATTACTAAATGTAATGCCAATGAGAATGAAGCAAAACAGATGGATATCAGACATATTTCAAATTAAGATATGAAAGAATTGGTTACTGACTAGCCCTGGGTACTAAAAAAAAAAAGAGAAACATAGGTATCAACTAAGCTTTGTCCATAGACGAGATCCATGGTAGGAGAAGGATATTAGCCTTCAATTAGGCCACAGTGCAGCCAAGAGGGAAGAACAAAGATGGCAGTACGGGCAAGAAAAATGATGATGCACTTAATAGAAATTGGAACTTTAGGAGGGGTAATTTCTTGAAATTGGTTTTGGATGAGTTGAATTTGAACGGGGTCATAAAATTATAAAACTGCAGAAGATGCTAAGAGATAGGGACCTATAGCTCAAGCAAGGCATCAGGATTAAAGACATAAATTTGAAAGTCTTCTGTACAGACTGGAAAATTGAAACCAAGAAAGTGAATTAACCATACTAAGGAAAATTTGATTACTGTACCATTAGGCTTAAAGAGGATGGTAAATATAATAATTTTGAGCTCTGTCTTTTAAATCAGACTGTTGTTATCCCTGCCACATGTTAGCAGTGTGAATTTAAGCAAATCACTAAACCTTTCTAAATCCTAATTCCCTAATCCATAAAATGGAAGGAATATGTGCATAGCTGTGGTAGGCAGAATTCTAAGGTGGTCCTCAGGATTCCTCCCCTGGGGTTCCTGCCCTGTAGAATCCCCTCCCCTTGAATATGTGTGGAACCTATAAGTGTAAGATAGTCATTCCTTAATGGGGTTGTGTTATAAGGCAAAAGATGATGGCATTGTCACCTGCAGGATTATAAATTTTGTAAGACTGAGTCTAGATGGAGAAACTGGAGGGAGGCATGCCTGCAGGTCTGGAGGAAAACAAACATGGTGGTCACAAGGTAGGGAACCGAGGGTGACGTCTAGGTAGGAGCCCAGAGCAATTGACAGCCAGCAAGAAAAATCAAGGATCTCATGGACTTCCCTGGTGGTCCAGTGGTTAAGAATTCGCACTTCCATTGCAGGGAGCACGGTTTAGGTTTGATGCCCAGTAGGGGCACTAAGATCCTGCATGCCATGCCGTGCAGCCCAAAAAAAAAAAAAAAGGATCTCACTACTACATCCAAAAGGAAATGAATTTACCAATAACCAGTGAGCTGGAAAGAGGACCCTGAGGCTCAGATGAGATAATGGCCCCTCACCAGCACTTTAATTTCATCCTAGTGCAGCCCTGTGCAGAGAACCCAGCTAGTGGAAACTCTGAAAAATAAATTTACCTTGTTTTAAGTCACCAGGTCTGTGATAATTTATTATGCAACAATAGAAAACTAATACGCCAATAGGATTAGATGACTTAATGTAATAATAACTATAAAATGTCTATTATAGTACTTTCTATGCAATGATATCCAGTAATTGCTTCCTTGGTAGCATAGTTATGGATCCTCCTGAATCCTATTTCTCTTGCTAGAATTGAAAATAAATTCCTCCTGTATCCTATTTCTCTTGCTAGAATTGAAAATAAATACCAATTTACTTACAAAGGCTTAAAGAAATTAGTCAGGAAGTAAGGTTTTAATGACAATAGTGTAGCATTTCTAAAGAATTTTGATCAATGTTAATTTCTTCTACCATTTTATTTGATTTCAATAAAATTTAGCTAGAGGAAGATCTCAAAAATATAGTTCGAATAGTCCATTATTAGTAAGATTTGGATTGTTGTTGTTTTGGTTGTTATTTGCTTTGTTGTCTAAGAATATGTGAGTTTTAAAAAATGAATGAACACATTAATACTGGTATATTTTCTCAGGTCCAAATATAATGTTAAAGCACTGAGATTTTTATTTTGTTAAATGTTTTGTGGAAACTAAGTTCAAAATAAATTTAAGCATAAAATGTTAATCATGGGAAAGTTTAAGTTTGTAATGGTCAAAAAAAAAAAAAAAAAAAAGCTGAGAAACTACCATGAAAACTAAGATACACTTTTACCTCTGTGATGGTGTACAATACATTAAAGCTGTGGAGCTGGTTTTCCCGTGTGTTTCCAGACTCCTCTATTGCTTTGCTTACTCTGTGCCTTCTGCCTGGAATGCCTTTTATAACCAGTTTTGCTTCTGTGAAGCCCTCCCCCTTAGTAATAAAAAGATGCATAACAAATTATCCCTGTGTATCTGTCCTTTGCTATATTATGGGTTTCTTCAGAGAAGAGATATTTTTGCATTTCCTGATGGTGGTGTGGGTATGAACCCAATAAATGTTTATTAAACACAGTTTCATTAATGAAACTTTACTCACAAATTAACATGCTTAAGTAATTGTTTAGCAAAATTAGGTCACATGTTAATTTATTGTATTATTTCCATATTCTTCTAGTAGTTGAAAAAATGTGACTTAGTAAGTTGATAGTCTTAGTAGCATTTTTGTGGGTGACTTTTAGTAATACCTAAAAGTTATTACTAAATAACTTTTAGTAATAACTAAATAATAACAAAATAATAACATTTTGATACCTACGCAGTATCAAAATGGCCATCAGGAAAACACAGAAAATTCAATCAATCAAGTGGTACAACTATCATAGGGCAAAATTATTCTAATTTTGTTGAAAAAGTTTTCTGATTACAATATTTTCATATTATGTAAACATGCCCAATATAATAGTAATTTCAGGGAATGCAGTCTTTAAATAAGATTTTAGATTTGTATGAATGAAAAACCCATTTCTTCTAGATGTGGGAATATAATTTTAGTGATAAAGGAAAATCAGTTCAATAATGTAAAAACTAATTGTATAAGTCATATTAAAAAAATTAAACTCAATTCATAGAATGCATACATGGTATGAAAATTACTTAAAATATCTTATTTCTCAATTGGGATAATTCTATCACTTAGTGATGTACACATGTTCAATATTTGTTAAACAAGTAATTTTTATCCCATTGCCTATTTTGTATTATTTAAGATCCTTTCTATGATAAATCTACAAAAGTCTTCATGTTTATTGAATTTTACAGGGAAAAAGTTAGTGTCTAAATAAGGATGGTATGCTTTTAATTTAGAAAGGCATTTTGGAGAATGAAGCAATAAAAGCAAAAATAAATACTAGAAATAATGTTTTTTAAGAAAAAAGGTATAATAGCAGAAGTTAAAAAAATAGACTAGGGAAAATTTCAATTATCATAACAGCTCTTTTGTAAAGTCCAGAATTGTATGCATTTTGTCAACATTTTTCCAAATCTTGATATCTTAAAGAGAAATTTTTAAAGTAATTACACCTCGCCTCCTCACAGCCTTACTGATTTTAGTCAAATAAAACAGGGGTTGGAAACAGTTTTATGCAAAGGGACAGATAGTAAATATTTTAGGCTTTGCAAGCCACACAACTATTCAACTCTGCTTATGTAGTGTGAAAGCAGCCATAGACAAAATGTAAATGAATGGGCATGACTAAAGTAACATTTTACTTACAAAAACAGGATGCATGCCGACTTGACCTGCTTTCCAACTCCTGAAATAAATTTATGTCAGCGATTTTACAACCATTTTTAAACAAGACTATAAGAAACTATCTTCATAGTTAATAGTTGATGTTCTCTACTTACAGAAAAACATAAAACATAAGAGTTGCGAGTTTAAGTTTTATTTAAGGTCTTACTGAGGACTATAGCCTGGGAGACTGCTTTGAGATGTAGGGGAAGAACCAGTATATATATATGAATTTTTTGGCTGGGAAATACATGTAGTCAAGCACACATCTTGGTAAAATATTATTGCTAGTCACAAAGAACAGACATCTCAAGTTTATTATCTTAGTGCTTTTCTATGTACAAAAAGATGCAAGAATCTGGGGTCACTGGAGTCCTTCCTGAGATATTCTAACTATATAAGGGCTGTTTATCCAAAGCACAGAGGGCCTCATCCTGATTTCATCCTGAATTCCCCTTGGGGGGCACTGTCAGTGAGGAACTGCAGTGGGTTGACCCTTGTAGAACTGGATGGTGAGCAACGCTCTCTGTTCTTCTTTGTTCACAATATACAAGAATAAAGAATATAGTATAAATAGAATATATATAGAATATAGAATATTTATAAAAAATATAGTCATAATCACATTTTACAGTACAAACTATGACACCACAATTCTGTTTGATGCATTACCAGGGTGAAATTTATAATTGAAACTAACTCCTTTCAGCAAAAGAGAACAGATTCACGTGTAGGATTCTTTTTCTCCCTTCTTTCTTATTCTAGGAACTCAAAAATTACATCTTCATACTGTAAAATACCATAAATTAGAGATTGTTCTTTACACTTTAAAATATCATGCAGTAAACAGAATCCAACAGCACATTAAAAGGATCATACACCATGATCAAGTGGGGTTTATCTCAGTATGAAAGTATTATTCAATATATGCAACTCAAACAATGTGATACACCATATTAACAAACTAAAGGATAAAAACCATATGATCATCTCAATAGATGCAGAAAAAGCTTTTGACAAAATTCAACACCAATTTATGATTAAAAACTCTCCAGAAAGTAGGCATAGAGGGAACTTACCTCAACATAATAAAGGCCATATATGACAAACTCACAGCCAACATCGTTCTCAATGGTGAAAAAGAGAAACCATTTCCTCTAAAATCAGGAACAAGACCAGGATGCCCACTCTCACGACTTTTATTCAACATAGCTTTGGAAGTTTTAGCCACAGCAATCAGAGAAGAAAAAGAAATAATGGGAATCCAAATTGGAAAAGAAGAAGTAAAGCTGTCAATGTTTGCAGACGATATGGTACGATACATAGAGAATCCTAAAGATGCTACCAGAAAACTACTAGAGCTAATCAATGAATTTGGTAAAGTAGCAGGACACAAAATTAAAGCACAGAAATCTCTTGCATTCCTATACACTAATGGTGAAAAATCTGAAAGAGAAATTAAGGAAACACTCCCATTTACCATTGCAACAAAAAGAATAAAATACCTAGGAATAAACCTACCTAAGGAGACAAAAGACCTGTATGCAGAAAACTATAAGACACTGATGAAAGAAATTAAAGATGATACAAATAGATGGAGAGATATACCATGTTCTTGGATTGGAAGAATCAACATTGTGAAAATGACTATACTACCCAAAGCAATCTACAGATTCAATGCAAACCTTATCAAACTACCAATGACATTTTTCACAGAACTAGAACAAAAAATTTCACAAGTTGTATGGAAACACAAAAGACCCTGAATAGCCAAAGCAATCTTGAGAAAGAAAAACGTACCTGGAGGAATCAGGCTCCCTGACTTCACACTCTACTACAAAGGTACAGTAATCAAGACAGTATGCTACTGGAACAAAAACAGAAATATAGATCAATGGAACAGCATAGAAAGCACAGAGATAAACCCACGTATATATGGTCACTTCATTTTTGATATAGGAGGCAAGAATATACAGTGGAGAAAAGACAGCCTCTTCAATAAGTGGTGATGGGAAAACTGGACAGCTACATGTAAAAGAATGAAATTAGAACACTCCATAACACCATACACAAAAATAAACTCAAAATGGATTAAAGACCTAAGTGTAAGGGCAGACACTATCAAACTCTTAGAGGAAAACATAGGCAGAACACTCTATGACATAAATCACAGAAGATCCTTTTTGACCCACCTCCTAGAGAAATGGAAATAAAAACACAAATAAACAAATGGGACCTAATGAAACTTAAAAGCTTTTTCACAGCAAAGGAAACCATAAACAAGACAAAAAGACAACCCTCAGAATGGGAGAAAATGTTTGCAAAAGAAACAACTGACAAAGGATTAATCTCCAAAATATACAAGCACCTCAATATCAAAAAAACAAACAACCCAATCCAAAAATGGGCAGAAGACCTAAATTGACATTTCTCCAAAGAGGATATATGGATTTCCAACAAACACATGAAAGGATGTTCAACATCACTAACCATTAGAGAAATGTAAATCAAAACTACAATGAGGTATCACCTCACACCAATCAGAATGGTCATCATAAAAAAAATCTACAAACAATAAATGCTGGAGAGGGTGTGGAGAAAAGGGAACCCTCTTGCACTGTTGATGGGAATGTAAATTGATATAGCCACTATGGAGAACAGTGTGGAGGTTCCTTAAAAAACTAAAATTAGAACTACCAAAATACCCAGCGATCCCACTACTGGGCAGGTACCCTGAGAAAACCATAATTCAAAAAGAGTCATGTAACACAATGTTCATTGCAGCACTATTTACAATAGCCAGGACATAGATGTAACTTAATTGCCCATCGACAGATGAATGGATAAAGAAGATGTGGCACATATATACAATGGAATATTACTTAGCCATTAAAAAAAACCAAAATTGAGTTATTTGTAGTGAGGTGGATGAACCTAGAGTCTGTCATACAGCGTGAAGCAAGTCATAAAGAGAAAAACAAATACTGTATGCTAACACATATATATGGAAAAAAATGGTTCTCACGAACCTAGGGGCAGGGAAGGAATAAAGATGCACATGAAGAGAATGGACTTGAGGACACATGGAGGGGGAAGGGTAAACTGGGATTACGTGAGAGAGTAACATTGACATATATACACTACCAAATGTAAAATAGAGCTAATGGGAAGCAGCTGAATCGCACGGGGAGATCAGCTCAGTGCTGTGTGACCACCTAGAGGGGTGGGATAGGGAGGGTGGGAGGAAGATGTAAGAAGGAGGGCGTATGTGGATATACGTATATGTATAGCTGATTCACTTTGTTATACAGCAGAAACTAACACAACATTGTAAAGCAATTATACTCCAATAAAGATGTTAATATATATATATATATCATATAGTTATTTACTTCTCACAGCCTAATGAGACAGGTAGTACAATCTCATTTTTCATATGAGTAAGCTGAAACCAAAAAAACTACATAGCCCTCTCCAACTACCACAAGTATAAGGTGACAGATCTGAAATTCAAACTCCAAAATGCCTTTCAAAACTTATGCTATAGTACTGCAGTGATTAAATGAGTGTGAAAACATTCTTAAATCTAAATTTTTATTTGTTCCCCATTGGAAAAAGAAAAGAGAGAAATTTACTCTTATAAAAGTTTATAGCTTAGTCTAACACTGTTTATAATTAAACTTACAGTTTGGAAAATATTTTCCCATAAAATTATGTGTATTATTACATTACAGTTTAAGTGTTGACTGTGAATGAATACTTAGTTTTTTATCAGCCAATAGCTATAAAGATAGTTTGCAGTTTCCAATCAACATACCCTTAAGGAATAGACAGAATCAAAATTTACTTATAATTACAGAACTCTAATTTCAGTTTAATTTGCATTTGTATTGTCATGATGCCAAAGCAATACTTATCTTCTCACTGTAATCTTGGGGGACAGACAGATGATATGAATGTAATATTCTCCCTGGGACCTCATCCATAGTAACAGTTGTATCAGAAAGAATTGCTAAAAAGTGGAGAATCAATTTGACTGAAGACATAATAATAGTATTCTATGTTCATTAATAGAAAATAAAAATTTACTTAAAATGTAGAAATCTTCGAATTTGAAAAGAATTTGATTCATATAAGGGAACAGAAAAAGTGTGGGAAGAGCCACTAACCCAAGCGTCCACTGTCAGAAAACTCAGTTCCGATCCTGAATTTTACCACCTAGTTGGTGACTTTGGGAAAATCATGTAAATTCCTTGAGCATCATCTTGCTCAGCTGTGAAAGAATTAGGAAAGGGAGTTGGAGGAGTAGCTATAAAATTCTATGATTCTATCACTGAAAAAAAGGATTACTGAAGTCCACATATCTAAGCATTTGGGTTAATTTCTTAGCATATTACAGGGCCATATACTTAGCCTGTCCTGCTCAACTTTTTCATCAGTTACTTGGATGGAGATGTAGTCGGTTTATCAAATTTCTAGGTTAAACAAAGCCAGGAAGAAAAGTGAATATGAGGGATGACAAAATCAAAACCAAAAACCCTTGACGGGCTGGAATAATAGGCCAACTTACATCATACAGGATCTGTGCAGATACTAATGGCTCAAGTACACTTCAGGTTTTATATGATAACACTAGCCAATGGCAACGACAGCTATGCAAACTTACTTGGTATTTGTAGATCTATGACCGATCTCTTTCTAATATCTTTAACCTCCCAACTCTTCGCTACCATTTCACACGACTTCCAAACAGAATTCAAACCTGGGTATCCATCTTTTCCATGTCATCACCTTGCCTCTGATTGTCCTTTATTTTTTTTATATTTATTTATTTGGCTGTGCTGGATCTTAATTGTGGCACACAGGATCTTTCATTGTGGCTTGCGAGCTTCTCTCTAGTTGTGGTGCATGGGTTTCTCTCTAGTTGTGGCATGCAGGCTCTCTAGTTGTGGCACTCGGGCTCAGTAGTTGTGGTGCACAGGCTTAGTAGTTCCCCGACCAGGGGCCGAACCCAAGTACCCTGAATTGGAAGGTGGATTCTCAACCACTGGACCACCAGGGAAGTCCCTGATTGTTTTTTTATAAATAAAGTCATCTAACTGGAAGAACTGGTATCACTATAAATCCATAGTCACCATCCTAGAGTGAAAACCACTACACAGTTCATAAATATTATGTCTGCATTTTCAGCCTTCTTTCCCAGTCTCCACAGTGACCATTTTAAATCTTCTCCACATTCTCAAGCCTCAGAACTCCACTCTTCCCTTCAGTCTCAGAAGATGAATTTATGTCCTACTTCTCTGAGAGAAATCATTGTCCTCAGATGTCATCTCTCAAAACTGACTTTCAGATCATCATCCATTTATTATTTCTTCTTTCCATACCACAGAGGAAAGTTCTAAGCTACTAACTAAGTCTAAGTCTTCCTTCCACCCATGTGTTGGCTTTTATAGTAGATATCCTATAGCGGATGTCCATTACATTTTTTTTTAAAATTCTTTATTTTATTTATTTATTTTTGGCTGTGTTGGGTCTTCGTTTCCGCGCGAGGGCTCTCTCCAGCCGCGGCAAGCGGGGGCCACTCATCATCGCGGTGCGCGGGCCTCTTCACTATCGCGGCCTCTCTTGTTGCGGAGCACAGGCTCCAGATGCGCAAGCTCAGTAATTGTGGCTCACGGGCCCAGTTGCTCCGCGGCATGTGGGATCTTCCCAGACCAGGGCTCGAACCCGTGTCCCCCGCATTGGCAGGCAGACTCTCAACCACTGCGCCACCAGGGAAGCCCTCCATTACATTTTTAATAACTTATCTATATTCTATAAAATCCCATGTTATGAGACTTGCCTCTGTAACATAACATGTGACTCAAATTTCCACCTGCCTTACAACTAGGACATAAACATGAAAGAGGCTCTACCAATCAGGAGCAATTATTTTATTCTACTTGAGCTAGTGAGAGAATTATGCTTTTTGCAGCTAAGAACCCTAAGATATGCAGCACATATTTCCTCTCCCCTTTATGGAAACTGTAAAATATTCACTCTCTTGTATCTTCAATTTAATCAATTCTACTAGATCCTCTCAATAGCATTTAAACCACCTTAGTCTTCCCATTTAATAAAATCATCCCAAGAATCCCATTACTGTGTAGCTCCTGCCCCATGACTTTTCTCCCTTTCTCAAAGAAAACATTCATTTATTGGGTCTGTTTTAGTACTTCTAGTTCCTTACTTCCTAGCTCTGCCATAACACAGGCTGAACCAGAGAACCTACATTCCAAGGCTCTCTTTTACCAGAAGACTCCTTTTTTGGCTTCTCTAATGCCACACTCCCTTGTGATACCTGTTTTCTTAACTGACCCTTTTCAGTCTCCTTTGCTATTTTCTCTCCCACCTCACAATTCCTTTGGTCTTGATATTAAATTTCATTTTCTTTATAATCTACTCGTTTTCCATAAGAAATCTCTTCCACTTTCATTGTTCAGCTTCACTAGCAATATTCCCTTAATTTAAATTTTTTTATCTTCAGAATAGACCATACCTCTGAACTTCAGGCCCATATAGTCAACACACATCATATAGATATCTTCATTTGGATTCCTCTTCAAGTATCAAAGTCAAATGATCAAAACTGAACTCCTGATCTACACACATACTCACAGAGTCAGTCTTCTGCCAATGTTTTTTATATGTGGTCCATCTACTTACCCCCAGTTCCGGACCCAAGAGGTCTGACAAGCAGGGGTCGATGTGGAATAATCTACAAGTATATCTAAGTATTATGTAGATGTAGATATAGGTAGATATATAGATGTAGATATACAGATAAAGGACTTAATGTATATGTATGTGTACACTAAGTCCCCTACATATGAACCTTCAAGTTGCAAACTTTCAAAGATGCATTTGCATGTCCAATCATGTAAGTTAGTTCACATGTCTGGTGTACATTGTCACGTGTGTGCATCCTCTACAAGTGGTTGTGCTTTTGTGTACTTTACTGTCGAGTACTGTATAGAATACAGTAGTACAGTATCTTTTTTTCAAACCTAGGATGTCCAGAAGCAAGCATAAAAGCAGGGGTGACGTAGCTGGTACTGCTAAGAAGAGGTTCACGGTGCAGGGAATGGCAAAAGAATTTTCTTTATTTGAGGAGGTACTGTTAGTTTTTGAGGCACAGGACCCGAAATTAGAACGGTACATGAAGGTTGCAGCATCCGTTCAGAATGCAATCCAGTGTTACCATGTCATCTATGACAAGAGAAAAAGAGCTACTACCCAGACATCACTGGATCATTGTTTCAAGAGGGTAGGTAGAATTGAATCCAGCAAGGAACCAGAACCTGTGCCATCAGTGTCAGGCATGAGTGAAATTGCACTTGCCCTCCATCTCCTATTGCTGATGATCCTTCAGCTCTACCATCTCCCACCTCCTCTCCCTCCTCCAGTCAGTAACTCTTCTTGCCTGTTCACTCGAATCCAGCCCCTGTGTGCCAGCTGGTGTACTGGACTACTGTACTTTTCAAGGTACTGTACTGTAAGACTAAAAATGTTTTCTTTATTTTTTGTGTTTGTTTGTTATGTATTATTTGTGTGAAAAGTATTATAAACCTATTACAGTACAGTACTATACAGCCGACTGTGTTAGTTGAGTACCTAGGCTAACTTTGTTGGACTTATGAACAGTTAGACTTAAGAACACTCTCTCGGAACAGAACTCGTTCATATGTAGGAGACTTACTGTGTGTGTGTGTGTGTGTGCTAATATTTTCTAAAAAGATTCTTTAGATTCTGTGTGCACAAAATGCCATTAATCACCAGGTTCACACTGTGTAGCACTTTACAACGTATTTTTATCTTTAATTCAAAAGAAGTACATATCCAGCTATAGAAAGAAGACAAAGTGGACTTACCAGCTAAAGAGTATGTTTGCAATCTCTAGCTGTGATTTCAAAGAGGTTTCTTTGGAAGCAGTTTTCTATCCCACTAGTTTTTAAAGGAGAGGGAAAATTGGTTTACAATATGAACTTTTAAACTTTCCCTTATTTTCATATCTATTGCTTGCCCCACACTTGAACCCAACAATTTCCCATATATTCAAGTGCTTTTGTACTCACAGTTCTTAGCCAGAATCAAAGTGGTTTAGCTGAATGAGACTGTGCTGTCATATGGGCCACAGAAAAAAAGACCAGGCACATAAGTGGAGGTAATTTGTGGACTTCCTAATGTAGTTTTTTTTTTTTTTTTTTCACTTTTGAGCTTATTGAACTAAATCTCTGAACCTTTTTAGGTTTATCTCTGGATTTGGACCTTCATGTGCCCAAGTCCTTATTGCATTTGAGACATTTCAACTAGTGAAATAGTGTGCTCATGTAATTATAGTCAATTCCTCACTGTTTGTAGTAATTTATTCCTTAACATTTTCAGAATTTGTGATTATTTTCAATGCTTGAGATAACTTCCTAATTATATCATTGATTTTGCATTAGTGACCTCAAAATGACTATAGAAGGCTAAAAATTATTTTCATATTATGTAGATATCTAGTTCTTGAAAATGGCTATGCAAGTTATAAGGAAAAAATGAGAGAAATAATTGAAGGACCAAAGAATGGGACAAAGGGTTGAATAATGAAGACTAAATGAGAGACTTAGAGAAAGAGTTAATGCCAGGCTGTAGTAGGTTTAGGAGAACAGACGACTTCATTCCTGGGATACATTTGTAAAACAATATCACGGGCTTAAAGATGAGGAGGAAAGATGTAGTAATGTTAGGCTAATGAGCAGTGTTTACAGAGGTAGGTACTTCATATTCAAAGCTGGGAAAGCACAGAAACACAGTTTATTGGCCCATGAAAGGACCATTGTGAAAGCTTTGCTGAATGCAATGGCAGTAATATGTATTATGTATATTTTAGAGATTAAGAAGAGGACCTCTGAAATTCAAGGTCTTACTTGACCTTTCCTCCCTGTGTGACCTTGCACAGGTTGCTTACCCTTTCCAAACCTCTGACTCCTCATTTGTGAAAGGGGATAATTATAGAGTTGCATTGAGGATTAAAATAGGTTATTCATGTAAAAATAGTTCTTAACAAAGTTCTTACACCAAATGAGAGCTCAGAACAGGTTAGACATTATCATTGTTAGAGTGGTATGGAAGGAGTGTCATAGGGATGATGGGGTTCAAAGGACAGGGTCTTCTGAGCTACAGAGTTAACAAGGGGGAGAAATCGGGTGGAAAATGGGAAACATGGCAGTCAGGGATGGAACCACTGTGTGGCAATCAGTCTTCCATAACTCTTTGAGAATCAGGCAGTATGTTTAAGAGCCTTAGTTTTAGAATTCATAAACAGCGGAGTCATTCTCAAAGCAAATATTTCTAACTGTGCAATATTCAGAAAATTGCTTTTTTTAAAGAGGATTAAAAGTCTCAGATACCTTCTCTTAAAAATAAAGACAGAGATAATAATAGTACTTTTGAGAGTGTTGCTTGGCACATAGTAGTGATCAATAAAAGCTAGCTTGTACTGAGGATGATGCTGAGTCTTCACACTCCCCTTCCATCCTCTCCCTCTCCTTCCCTCTCTCCACCCTCCATTCCACTCACCAAATTATCTGTATTGGAGAGATGAATATAGACGTTGATCATATTTTTCTATCTAAGCCTGGGACACAGAAATAACAGGCAATGTAAACAGCTTATACACAGAATTGACTTAAAAATTAAACTGTTGAGGGTCATGGTTGCCAAAAATAGTCTTTGTGATAATATGAAGACTGAAGGGAACTAGTGGGAATGTTGTGGACTAACAACCGTTTGGAAACTCCCGTAGTTAATTAAGTAATTAATTAATTAACTTAGTGGACCAGAGATAACTGAGTTTTACCCAGAATATCTGCACTTTTTTGGAGACATGTCACCATATTTTGAAAGAGTGGAAATTGGCAGCTGCCTACAACGCTGTTGTCAAAACCAGAGGCTTTGAATTGCCTACTGTAGTAATAGTTCCCAAAGAGGTCCAACAAAGTCAACTGGTTGTCACTAAATTCATCTCACCCCCACATACAATGCGCCTACAACCTGAGGAAAGGTTTGAGTCCAGAAAATAAGAGTGACATTTTGTTTTCTTCCTTGTGCTATTGCCCATGCATGTATGAATGTGTGTGTGCCGGTGCACACATATATTTTTATCATCTGCTGGTTACTTCTACACAGATATCCCATTCGCATCACAAAGTCAAGTGTACAAACTGACCCCATCACCCTCCCATTGCTCCTCTTCCTCTTGGGTTTCCTGTTTTAGTTTCTGTCCCTTCCATTATTACAGGTTACTCAGACTTGAAAACACTACTTTCCCTCTTGAGATCTAATTTCACCTTAACCCACAGTCCACTCATTGCCAAGTCCTGTCCCTCCTAGTTCAGAAAGTCTTCCCCATCTAGTCCCTCCTTTCTTTTGCTATTGCCAGCATCGTTGATTTGACCCTGAATTTCACCACCTGGACTACTGACATAGCTTTTTAATCTGAATTCGTCATGTCTCACTCTTCTTAATGCAAGCTATCTGTACATTGCTGGGAGCTTTGCATCCCTGAAGGACAATTCTAATTTGCTGCTTCTCTGCTCAGAAAGGTTTAGTATCTCTGGCTGCAGAATGAATTTTAATTTCTCTATTCTGGCATGTCAGCCCCTATGATCCTCCTCCTGCCTCTCCACCTATATTTTCTATTACTCCCCTTCACACATTCTGTCCTCCTGACCAGCTGAACTTTAGACTTTTCTCTGTATACTTACCAGGCTGTTCCACTGTTCCCCTTACTCATGCTTTTACATCTTTCTTGTGATATAACATGCTCATTATTTGCTGAATGAAATAATCAATTAATTAATTCACTAATTTTCCCAGTTGGAATGGAAACTCAGTGAATTAAGGAGCTACGTCTGATGCATTTGGATCCCCCTTGTGCCTTCAGCAAAGTTGACTTGAAATATTTTTTAAACAAATGAGTGTTTAAGCTTCCTTATCTCAGTTAAGGATTCTAAAATCATTTAACTGCATGCTTTTAACAATAATATTCATGTTAGGTTATAGCTTTGTGATTTTTTTGTTGATAAATTATTCTTCTAGTTTACAATTTTCCATATTGTAGGAAATAGTTTTCTCTTGTGACCACCATCTTTCTGCTTCCAGGAAATTGATCCAAACCAGTCTGCCCTGTCACCATCCAGGCTTCAAACTGTTCCTATTGTCATGGCATCATATAGGTCACTTTTTTCTCTAACTACCATATTTACTTTCTTCTATATCATATTTCAAATTTTGTCTGTTAGACAAGGATGTCTTTTGTTACATGTGAATGTCCTGCCCTCTACTAACCTACTAAATCATAAGTTGAAAAAAATCACTATGGAATATTTGAAATATTTGATAAAAAGAGATAGTTTCATTTCTGAGAGGTATGTTGATAACAAAACAAGACTTATCACTAAAAATATGAATTATTTTAATCAATATGAAATTATAATATTAAATTAATAATATATAAGTTTGGTAATGTCACTTTTAATCTCTATGATGACCATAATAATGTAATTTAGATACTCAAGAATTTTTGTGACATTTAAAAAATCATGATGCAAAACATCAGATTTTTTTTTTGCTTATAGTCTAACTATTCTCAAATAAAACATTAAATTCATGCTAGCATTTGTACTTGGTGTAGTAAATATATTTGAAAAATATATTCTTCATGAAACTACAGCTTATCACAAGCAGTGGTTATTTTTTAATGAACAAAACTTTAAAGTATTTGATATAATCAATATTTTCTGATTAGCATGTCAATTGCCATATGGAAAGATTTTTTAAAATTATAATTTAAGATATGTCTATGAGTTAGCAGTGTTATTATCGATATTTATCATTTTAATAGTAGGAAAGTTCTACTAAAGTTCACCCTTGAAATGATAGCTACCTACTTTTCAATAACTTGCAGTTCTCTCCTAAGCTTTTTCTTTTTTTTTTTTTTTTTATTTGTTGATTGATTGATTGAGTTTTGGCTGCGTTGGGTCTTCGTTGCTGTGAGCAGGTTTTCTCTAGTTGTGGGGAGCGGGAGCTACACTTCGTTGCGGTGCGTAGGCTTCTTATTGCTGTGGCTTCTCTTCCTGCGGAGCACGGGCTCTAGGCGTGCAGGCTTCGATAGTTGCAGCACGTGGGCTTAGTAGTTGTGGCTCACGGGCTGTAGAGCGCGTGCTCAGTATTTGTGGCACAGGGCTTAGTTGCTCCGTGGCATGTGGGAGCTTCCCGGACCAGGGATGGAACCCTTGTCCCTTGCATTGGAAGGCGGATTCTTAACCACTGTGCCACCAGGGAAGTCCCAGCTTTTTCTTAAGTGTGTTAAAATTATATATGATCATTGAAAATATAATAGATAAATTAAATAGAAAATTAGATACAGCTGAGAAAAGAATTAAGTACAGAAGTTGGACCTGAATATTTGAATACAGAGAGACAAAGCAAATATGCAAGAGAAATTTGAAATATGCTGAATAGAAAGAGAATGTGTAACATAATTTTTCTAGCACATTTTTGATTATTTTAAAACATCGACAATGGAATCCAACCAAGAGAGATATAATATCCTCAAATTGCGGAGAGAAACTAAATATCAGTCTACAAATATCTGCACAGTTGAAGTTTCATTGAAGAATACGATCCAAATAAATATATCTTCTGAAAAAAAAACAAAAACTAAGAGGTTTTACCATCAACAGATACACACTAAAGCAACTTGAAAAGGAAGTACTTCCAGAATAAGGAAAATGATTCCAGAATTAAAATTAGAAAATCAAAAAGAAAAAAACTGTCTATATAAAACAATAATTGGAATATATTCCTTGAGTTGAAACAAAAAAGTACGTAAAAAATGCAAATTCTTTCAAATTCTCCATGATATGATTTTTAGTGAGTTAAATTTGCCCTCAGCTTTCTCCTTTATGGTAGCAAGTTATCTGCCAGCCAGCTGTAAATTGATTTTTGCTTTGGAAAGGGATGTTCTATATGCTCTGGATGAAAGAATCCACAAAAATTTCATAAGTGTTAAGATGCTTAATTTTCACAGGAACATATTTCCCCTTCTTTAGCACTCACATATTTAATCAAGACAGCTAGATACATTCTATTTTCCAGGTACTATGTAACAGTTATTATCAGCAACATATCACCAAAAATAGTAAATCATTGAATAGATAAAGTATTTTATGGGAGAGTAAAGCAAACAAGTTCCTCATGGATTAAATTGTGATATCGTATTGGAGAATTGAAGTAACCTTGAGGCAGGGCTATGAAGGCATAATGTTATCCTTGCCAGGTAAAGGCAAACTAATTCAAGAGTTCTCTGCTTGTTAGAATAGAGATATAGGCTTTGCTGAATTGATACTTACATACCAGGTCCCAGGAGACTGTTTATTTGGTCTAATAAAGTGATCACATCTGAAACAGTGCTAACACTGGAATTATGCTTATGTAAGCTTAGCATTATACACTGTCTTTCTCAAAAACTCATTCTCAAAGACCTCTGTACCAGCCACATGGAAGGGAAAAATAACGGGCATATAATAAAAATCACCAGGCTTGTATTTTAAAATCTCAATGGAGACATTGAACTCAATGATAATTTTAGTCAGAGCTCCTTTGGTAGAGCGATGAGGATAGAAGACAATTAGAAAGAATTTGGACATTGGAAATATCCTATCATTGGAGCCTTACAAAAGTTATTTCTGAAATTGTTTGTGTTCTATTTCCAATGACTACCAATGACTTTAAGATTATGATTTGTCTTCCAAGAAGATATAAAGAATAGCATAACAGCCATTTCTTAGCCTTTATGGTGTTAAGAAGTAAAACATTACCAATATATTTGAAGCCGTTGTGTAAACATTCCTGCCATTTCAGGAATAAACACTATACTGAATTTGTCTTTATCAGCCCCATGCATTTGTCTGTACTCTTAGTATATATCACTAAATAACATAATATTGCTTTATTTGTCTTAAAACACTTTGTACAAATAATACCAAAATATCGTGTATTAACGCATATATGTGGAATCTAGAAAAATGGTACCGGTTTGCAAGGCAGAAATAGAGACACAGATATAGAGAACAAATGTATGGACACCAAGGGGGGAAAGCCAGGGTGGGGGGAGATGAATTGGGAGACTGGGATTGACATATATACACTAATATGTATAAAATAGATAACTAATAAGAACCTGCTGTATAAAAAAAAAAATAAAAATTAAAAAAAATATAATACCAACAGTATGTGTGCTTTTGCAGCTTGCCCCTTGTGCTCAATATTATACTCTAGAAGCTCATCCATGTTGATATTTGTAGGAGTAACTTATTTCATTGTTGTGTAGTATTCATTTATATGCCTCCATCACAATTTATATTCTCCACATTCTACTGATGAAAATTTAGACTTTCTTTGTAATTATTTTATTGTATGAATTATACTTTTCTGAATATTCTTATCCATGCCTTCTTAAGGACATATGCAAGTGATTCTTGAAAGATCTAGGAAAGCAATTGGTTCATAGTTTATGTACTTCTTAATTATTACCAGATAGTGCCAGATTGTTTTCTAATGTGTTTATACCAAATTTTTACTCACCCCAGTAATATGTAACAGTTCAAACTACAGCACATCTTCACCAACACTTCCAATGATGAGACTGTTTCTATTTTGCTAATCTGAAAGCTATAAAATTATGTATCCAAGAGTAATATAAATGTGTATTTTCCTGAATAATAATGAGGTGGGGCATTATTTAAAGTGTTTCATTTTATGAAAATATCTTTGCTAAAAATCCTTATTTTTTGTGATGTCTCTTTCTCTGGATTCTGATTTCCATGATCATCAATGACTTGCTTGCTGATTATAATTTTCTTTCAATGTGAAATGGCTTTAGGAAAAATAATAATAAAAAAAGTCAGGGCAGAAGATCTAAATAGACATTTCTCCAAAGAGACATACAGATGGCTAAAAAGCACATGAAAAGATGGTCAACATCCCTAATTATTAGAGAAATGCAAATCAACACTGTAATGAGGTATCAGCTCACACAGGTCAGAATGACCATCATCAAAAACTCTACAGACAATAAATGCTGAAGAGGGTGTGGAGAAAAGGGAACCCTCTTACACTATTGGTGGGAATGTAACCTGGTATAGCCACTGTGAAGAACGGTATGGAGGTTCCATAAAAAACAAAGTAGAGCTACCACATGATACTGCAATCCCATTCCTGGGCATATATTTGGAGAAAACCATAATTTGAAAAGATACATGCACCCCAATGTTCATTGCAGCATTGTTTACAATAGCCAGGACATGGAAGCAACCTAAATGTCCATCAACAGAGGAATGGATAAAGAAGATGTGGTATATATATGCAATGGATCATTACTCAGCTATTTTTAAAAAATGTCATTTGCAGCAACATGGATAAATCTAGAGATTGTCATACTGAGTGAAGTAAAACAGACGAGAAAGATAAATATCATATGATATTGCTTATATGTGGAATCTAAAAAATGGTGCAAATAAACTTATCTACAAAACAGAAATAAAGTTACAGATGTAGAAAACAAACTTATGGTTACCAGGGCGAAAGAAGTGGTGGGGGGGAGGACAAACTGGGAGATTGGGATTGACATATACACACAGCTATATATAAAATAGATAACTAATAGGTAACTAATAAGGGCCTACTGTATAGCACAGGGAACTCTACTCAATACTCTGTAATGGCCTATGTGGGAAAATAATCTAAAAAAGAGTGGATATATGTATATGTAGAACTGATTCACTTTGCTGTACATGTGAAACTAACACAACATTGTAAATCAACTATACTCCAATACATTTTTTAAATACAAAAAAAATTAAATTAACTAAATTAAATTAAAAAGAAACTTTTTTTAAAAAGTCAATATCCCAATCCATATGACAGTTATATTTTTAAATTAATAAATTATCATTCTTATGTCCATCTTATGGCCATGCTTAGACAGCATGAGTTGTATACTCAGTGCCTGATCACCCCACCCATGATAAGAGCAAGTTTGGGGAGCAAAGTGGAGGTCTGGGACGTGGAAGCTTAATTGTAGATTTACTTGTGAATTTCTATGTATCTTATCTTAGATTAATGATTTTCAAACATATTGAGCAAACTATTACTCATAAACCTTATATAGAAATCAGAACAGAGTGGAGCCACTATAACTGAAGCATCACAGGAGCCCAGACTTCCTCTGCCATCAAATACTGGGCAAGGTTATTCTGAGGGGGAAGGGAGAAAATGCATATATTAGAGACTAAATAAAAGCATAGGGACATGGAAATAGACAAAGTACACATTAAAAGTTTTATAATGTTCTATGTAAGTCAATGGCAACATGTTTGAAGACTTATCCGAAAGAGATGATTTTTTTGGAAAAAATAAAATTACCAAAATGATTCAAGAAAAGACAATGACCAATTACCAGATGTATTAAAGGAGGCAAGCGAAATTAAATAATGAATGTTCAAAATGCAAAATAGAATAGTGTGGGTAGCATATAGCTAATCTGGAAAATTATAAAATATTGGAAGGCAAGTTAAGAATGATCTTATATGCCAAACTAAAAGGTGATTATTTTGCTAGCAACCAGGGACCATTGAAGACTCTTTTATATAGTAACATAATATGATCAAATTTGTGTTTAAATAAGATATATTTAACAGGAATTGAACAAAGGAGGAACTGAAGTCATGAGAACTGGTTAGAAAGTGTTTGGAAGAATACAGAGAGGAGATGAAGAAGTCATTACAATTGAAGGAAAAACAATAGAATTAAATAACTGATAAGATGAATGAAGTGGGTGTGGGAGGATAGGGACCAAAAGAAAAACATGGGATGACTATGCAAGATTGTTATTTGAACAACTAGGTAGATGGAAATTCTAAAATTAAAATTCAAAACAAAATATTAGAGGTATGTCCATTCATTCATCAAACATGTATTGAATATCTGCCAAAATTATATTATTGTTTGGCAACACAAAAAATTAAACTGTGATAGGGAGAGTGGCCAAGATAGCAGAGTAGGAAGACCCTGAGCTCAGCTCCTCCCATGGGCACACCAAGATTACTACTATTTAAAGATCAATTATTGATGAGAGAGACCTGAAGACTAGCAGAAAAGATCTTCTACAACTAAAGATATAAAGAAGAAACCACAACAAGATAGATCAGAGGTGCAGAGATTCAGAATAGTCAAGACCCACACACTTGGGTGGGCAACCCACAAATGGGAAGACAATTACAATTGTAGAGGTTCTCCCCAAGCAGTGAGGGTTCTGAGCTCCACATCCAGCTCCCCAACCCAGGGGCCCTGCACTAGGAAGATGAGCCCCCAGAACGTTTGGCTTTGAAGACCTGTTAGGCTTAATTTCAGGAGAGCCTGAGCACTGTGGGAAAGAGACTCCACTCTTAAAAGGCACACACAAAATCTCACACACTCCAGGACCCAGGGCAGAAGCAGTAATTTTAAGGAGTCTGGGTCAGACCCACCCACTGATCTTAGACAGCTTCTTGGAGAGGGAGGAGGTAACTGGAGCTCACCCTGCAGACATAGACACTGGAGAGAGGCATTTTGGGGAAATCATTCTACCTCATGGACATTGGCCCTGGCAAGTGCCATTTTGGAATCCCCCTTCTAGCTTATTATGCTAGGACCCAGCCCTGCCCACCAACCTATCTGCACCAGTACTGGGACAACTCAGGTCAAGGAGCTAAAGGTGGGACACAGCCACACCCACCAGCAGTTGGCTGCCTTAAGACACAGTGAGACCACAGCCACCCTGGGACCCAGGCCTGTCCACCAGAGGGCTCAGCAAACCAGTGTATGGCACTAACCCCAGGACCCAGGCTCACAGATCACTGGATGGGCACCAGCCCCGAGATCCCCGGATCACTGGCTCAACCCACCAGGAGGTGGACACTAGCCCCAGGATACTGCAGTGGCACAGCCTGCTGTATCAGGACACTACACACCCACCAGCAAGCCAGCACCAGCCCTGGGATCCCTGGTCACCAGCCATGCCCACAAGCACCAGCCATGCCCACATCATAAACAAAATGCAACAACCAGAGGAAACAAAACTTATGGACACATTACCAGTTTTTACAATAAATTATAGTGTACAGCTCCATCACAGCATCTTTGTATACAAAGCCACTAATGTGAACACTGAAAGAAATCTGTCATGAAGGTCTTTAATCTTGATTTAACAAAGTTTGTACAGTAGCAAAGTATTCACAAATTTTCACTCCTTGGCATTTATCTGAAGGAAATGAAAACACTAATTAGAAAAGATATATGCACTCCTCTATTCACTGCAGCATTAATTACAATAGGAGAGATATGGAAGCAACCTAAGTGCCATCAGTAGGTGAATGGATAAAGAAGTACTGGTATATTAGATTCTTTGAATGACTTTGATGTGGAAAGTTCAGGACATAACAACATAACAAAAAAGCAGAAAAGAGACCAGTCAAAAGTTCTACTCTGTCTACATGTCTTAATAAATGTGATGTACTAAATACTAAAATCAAGAAAAAGTACTTGTATATATGTACAATGGAATATTAGCCATAAAAAAAGAATGAAATCTTGCCATTTGGAACAACCTGAATGGACTTAGATTCCATTATGCTAAGTGAAATAACTCAGGCAGAGAAAGACAAATACTGTATGATTTCATCTATTGTGGAATCTAAGAAACAAAATAAAAACAAAACAGAAATGAGTCGAAAATACAGAGAACAAACAGGTGGTTGCCAGAGGGGAAGTCGTTGGTGGGAGGGGAGAAATAGGTAAGGGAGAATAAAAGATGCAAAACTTCTAGCTGCAAAATAAATGAGTCATGGGTATGAAATTTACAGTGTAGAGAATATGGTCAATAATAATGTAATAACTTTGTACGGTGACATATAGTAACTAGACTTATCATGGTGATCATTTTGAAAAGTATAGAAATATGGAATCACTATGTTGTGTAACAGGAACTAACATAGTGTTGTACGTCAACTATACATCAAAAACAATCCCCCCCAAAAAAATACTCACATAAAAATCAGATTTGTGGTCACCATAGGTGGGGGGATGGGGAATTGGATAAAGGCAGTCAAACGGTACAAAGTTCCAGTTACAAGATAAATAAGTACTAAAGATGTAATGTACAACATGATATATATAACTTACACGGCTGTGTGTTATCCATGAAAGATTTTAAGAGCATAAACCCTAAGAGTTATCATCACAAGAAAAACTTTTTTCTGTTTATTTAATTTTGTATTTTTATGAGCTTGTGCATGTCCTCTAAACTTCTAGTGATAATCATTTCATGATATATGTAAGTCAAATCACCTTGCTGTACACCTTAAATATACAGTTGTTATATGTCAATTATATGTCAGTAACACTGGAAGAAAAAAATTAAGCCATGATGCCTACATTTAAGGAACTCACAACTATTACATAGTGAGTCATACAGGGAAATGTCACTGTACAGTTTAATAAGGGCTGTAATAGGAATAGATAGCAAGTATTTGTGGTAATAATAAGGAAGCTATTTTCAACTTGATATTGAGAAGGAGGATCAAATTTTTTAAAAAAAGCAACAAACTGTTTTGGATATACTGAGTTCAGGTTGCCTATTTTCCTTGCAAAAGGATCTATATAGTAGACAGCTGGATATATAAAGTCAGAAGCTATCTGTGCTAAAGATAAAAATTTGAGAGTTTTCAGAAGCTAGAAAGTAGCTAAAGTTGTGGGAACAAATGAGATCACGCAGGGAAATTTTCTAAACTAAGTGAAGGAAAGGTATAGAAATAGACTAAAGATTGGTAGCTACTATGACAACATGTCAAGTACAGTGTGAGATATTGATGGATCTTTGTATCTTTCTTGTCCTAGCTTTATTTTTACTGCGTGGAAGGTATTTTGGGTGTGTTAAACGATGTTTTACTTGGTTTTATTTTGAAGGAGGTAGGGTTATAGCTTTAAAGCTTCAGATTTTTGAGAGGGTCAAAGGGCAGATCATGATGATCAACCCTTCTTTGACAGAGAAACCAAGGGATAAAGAATAGTATTGTTAGATTGGCTGTGACAATGAAGGATGAGAATTTTTTTTTCACACCTTGTTTCCTTGTGCATTGCTTCGGTCACATGCAGAGCAACTCTCCTCACGCTTCAAATTGAGGAATGAAGTAGCAATGGTCAAAAGGAGAAATGTTAGCTCTGTCCTGATTTTTGCAAGTGCTTTCTATGGGGGAGAAAAGTAGATGCAGCAAAAACGACAGCTCTGCTAGCAGCAACAACAAGAGTAATTGATAATTCTCATCAGGCACTTAACAAATTGATCAACTTTTATGAATTAATATAAATGTGAATGTCTGATATGGGGAAATTATCCAAGTAAAGGTAATAATTTATTCCATGAGACTTGGGCTATCCAAATCTAAAATAATTTTTATAATTCTAAAATAGGAAAATATATGATGTAAAAATATTTAGATTAATTTATATGCTACTTATTCTACAGGGCTATGATGATATTACATATATAAATAGTACAGGTACTATAAATACTTTTATATATATATATATATAAATCTTTAAGACACTGTAGTTTCTCATGATTAATATGTATAGCATTTAATTCTATTTCATTGGCCTTAGAACTTAATTTTTTTAATTTTGGAATAATATAGATGATTATAACTTTTGTGTCTTTGAATATTATTGGTTAGATATATTATTTTTTAGTGATGAATCCTTCTTCAGTAAGAGAGATACATGGACTTATTGACTGGTGATACTCTTTTTAATCACACAATTTAATAAAATTAGAATCATAAAAAAAGGAATATCATATTTTTAAACTAAAAACAAGACTAATAATTGCATTGCATTTGTATGATGTTCTTTCTGGAGAAAGTAAGGAAAACTGAAGAAAAACATTTCAATAGTACTAATTTTTAATGTCTATTGAGTAAATCAAATTTATTTCCATTATAAAAGAGCAATAGCAAACAATATTATGTTTCTTCTAATACCAAGAATTACAATAAAGGTATATGGGTAATTTGTGATTCACTGTATTTGTAGCTTTATCTGTATGTTAGTATGTCATTTTCTGGGGTTAGATCAAGAAGACCTTTATACAACATAAGAGGAGTGCGCCTCATATGTAGACAAGGTGTTCCATTTCTATTCAGAATGAATAACACTTGTGCTCTCAGCTGCATTGTGTTCAGGGTAAAGGTATTAATCTCTTCTGTGTTTTCTTTATCATAAAGTACTCCATGGTGCTCTCCTGGATAAATTTCAATTAACCGACTATAGTTCTGATTCATACTTTAGAAATACGTTTGGCAATCAAAATTAAATTCATCCATATTTTTAACATAAGGTGCTTCAAACTCAGTACTGAGGTTCCATAGCTTCCTTTGGCAATTTGAGAGTTTTATATAATTTAAGGGATTTAAAAGATCTTTCTCCTGGGTTAATTTATTGGATTTGCCCATGACTCAGACTGATTTTTAATTTTTTAACCATGTTAAAGTTAATATACTTTGTTATATCAATCTATATGATTTTAATACATTTAAACGTTACAGATATCTATGTTGTAATCAGAAGCCACTAAATAATTACTATATGACATATTTTGTAAGATGTTTAATACATATTTCCATATAAAAAACCTTTGGGTTTTTTTTTCCATTTATAATTGGAAGAAAAATAAATTTAGAGTGTATTCAAATAGCGTTGCTGAAGAAGCTTTTGGAAGCAGCAGGAAAACACTCTACTTAACCCCAATTAGTCTTGTTTTCTACATTCAGGGCAGTTCTGTTTTTCAACATATCCACTAAGCATGATGATAATGAAAATTAATATGGTTAGAAAGCAATTCAATAGCAAATGTTTATAGTTCATAATTGTTTCCTGTCATAATTTTCGTAAAACCTGTCAGCTCTGAAATAAAAGCTCAAGGAGCATGTAAGCTAGACACGTGCACCTAAATTATACAGTAGCTATTCTCCTGCAAAGCAATGCAGAATTCATTTTTTAGCAAATTGAATTATACTTTTATTGCTCTTGGTGAGTTCACTACTTCTCAGAATATGTAAGCTTGATTATGTATCCAAATATTTTAATTCATATGTGAACCCTTATATAAAGAAAATTTCTTGTGGATATATCAACAATGTGAAAAGTTTAACCACAAGAAGAATGTTAGAACCCCATCTCTATAGAGTTTCCTCATTCCATTTTAATTATAAGAATGTCTTTCTGTCCCTTTTTTTCCAGAACTACCACAAATGAAAGTTTTAGCTATATTTTTATTTGTCTAAGAATGTCTTTGCCTAAAATGTACAAAACTCATCATGCCATAAGGAACTGCAAAGATAAATCAAACACAAATCTTGCCACAGGAGAATGAGCAGTACAGAAGGCAGATGGGGTGGGTTTTTTTAGACATCCCACTCCCCATACCCCCACCCCTGCTCTCATTGGGTCTTACATCTCACAGTTGCTCCTTGGTGCCAACAAATGTCAGGAAAAATGGTCAAGGGAACAGGGCAGTTCTGTAATTCCTGAAGGTTTTTGACCAAAGATCTTAGATAATTACAACTAATGTTGATGTCACAGCAATGATGTCACAATGAAGACAGCTATCAGACACAGTAGGAAGGAAGGCCAGTTAGAAAGGAGTCATTGCCAACAACTGAGTTGAAATGTAATAAGAACTTAAATAAGGGCAGTGGTAGCAGAAGGAACACTGCAAGTTTTGATCTAAGAAAGAGGTGACAGGAAACAGCAACTAGTTTGAGAAGAGATGGGTGGACAACCATGCTGAGTTTCTAGGCCTGGGAGAGTAGGTGCCAAGAGTGAAAAAAGAGAAGAGGAGCAGCAGAAAAGACAGAGATGGATTAGATGACCTAGAACAGAGCCTCGAAAACTAAGCATTATGGAGTGGTTGAAAGGGCCATCTGGAAAGGAGCTGTCAGGCAGGTAGGAAGACAGTCAACGTGTAGTGGTGTCATAAGAGACAAGGAAGGAGAAAACTTTTATAAAAATAAGTCTTAAGTATTACAGAGATTTCTAGGCAGGTGAGCACTACGGAAGGATTTGCTAACTGGGCCTAAAACTTTTGACAAAACAGATCCAGTAAAATACAGAGCCAGGAAGGTAAATTTCAATGAGATTACGATTGTGCATGGAAGGCCAAGGAATGGTAAAATATATGATACCACCTAACTTATTTTTTTACTACTTGATAGTTGATTTACAATATTGTGTTAGTTTTAGGTGTACAACAGAGTGATTCAGTATTTCTGCAGATTATACTCTATTATATGTTAATACAAGATAATGGGTATAATTCCCTGTGCTATACAATATATCCTTGTTGCTTATCTATTTTATAAGTAGTAGTTTGTATCTGTTAATTCTATATACCTACTTTGTCCCTCTCGCTCTTCCCTTTTCCCTTAAATCAGTTTGCTAATAGATAAAGTATATAATTTGTATCTGACAATACAAAGTTATAGACAAAAGCAGGATGTTAAAAATAAACTTTCACACACCAGATTATAATGTTGTAAACAAAATGAGGTACCATATCTAAAAGCAAGATTTGACTAGGAAATACTCTTCATATAAAAAGAGGCAGCATTTGAAGAGGAGAACGGATTTTAAAGCCATGAAAACACGATTTTGAGAAAAATGTTTCTGTAGAAAGCTATCCTGTTGACCTCACCCCTCACCCTCTCCCATCCATCACATCTGACAGTGTTTAAGGATAGTTAAAACCCTATCATTCAAAAAGGAACATCATGGACCAACAGAGTCATACATTCATATCTGAAAAAGCCAAAGCAGCCTGTGTGTGTGTGTGCATGTGTGTGTGTCTGTGTCTGTGTCTGTGTGTGTGGAGAAAGAGGGAAGAGACTGACCACTAACTATACCTCCATAGACAGCAGGGAAGGAAATGTCTTACCATGGCCTAGATATGGACCCCTCAGGAAAGCCATTTGGCCTGGATTCACTTGATGTTCTGCCCCAGTGGTTTTCCTAGTCAGGTGCTCAAGACAACCTTGGCATTCTCCTCAGCTGGCCTGAACTTTAGAGAAGCTTCTTCCTGACTCTAGGCCCATGACCTCACCTTTCTCAGAGCATCTACTATTGAAAACGTTCCGTTGTAATTCTTTCTTTGCATCTTTTGAGATATAAATCTTTTTAAAATCTTCTTGCCAGTTTGACAACCAGAGATGCCTTTCTCCGGGACCCAGAATCATCTCTTTGAAATGCAATCATCAAGAAAGATAGTGGCCTTCTCTGTGGGCAGATAGGAGCCTTGTTCCAAGTTGTAAACTATCTTCTGTGATGAAGACATGAGAGACCTTATGTTTTTAGGGGGTAGGGCCAAGTAGCAACACAGGTAGCCCATGGGCCCCCCACCTCAGTTCTTAAAAAATCTGCCACCCTTTGTTTCAGAGGAGTTGAGGAAAAGCTGAGTTCTGGCCTCTCTCCCCTATTGCAATAGCCTTGAATAAAGTCTTCCTTGTCTCTTTCACTTCATCCAGTGCAACTTTTGCTTCAACACAGGCAAGTAGTTGTCAGCAGCAAGAGTCTGTATATAATGTGAAAAACCAGAGGGGACCAAGTTAGAAATGAGGAGCTAAAATCCTAGGAATTGTAGCTGGCAAAGTGTGTCTAAAGGTTACACAAATGCTCATGAGTCATAGGGTTAAAATACAGGACATTCAGTTAAATTTGAATTTCAAATAAACAACATATACTTTTTTAGTATAAGTTTATCTCATGCAATATTTGAGACATACACTAAAAAATTATGTGTTGTTTATCTGAAATTGAAATTTAACTGAGCACCCTATATTTTATCTGACATTCCTACTGTGAGAAAAACAGTTTTAAACATCTGTTCTTCCTGGAGAGCAAAGGACTGCTTACAACAGTATTGATGGCCAGCTGTAATAGCTACACTTTACTATGAACTTCTCTCTCCTTTCTGCCCACTTTGCCCTTTCTGCAAAACTCAAAGTATCTGAAACAGCAGCTAGCTTGAGAGGAGGCCCTAAGAAAAGAAAAAGAAGAGGAACCAGCTTCTTCCTGCCCGGAAAACAGGCAGCAGGTGACAGGTGCCCTGCAGGCCTTGGCTGGTTGAAGGGGGCTGGAGAAGTCATATCTCTGAAGGAAGATTTAAATGTTGATAAATTTCTTAGCCTGGATTAGTTTCTGTATCATTGTATAACTTAGAAAGAAGGTAGGACTCATAGGGACTGCCAAGTTTTCATCCAGAGGCAGAGAAAATTTTCCCCATTGTGAGAGAGACAAAAACAAAGTTCTAGACTCCCATATATTATATTACACTTGTTCAATGTATCAAGTCTATAGATCTAAATACATACATATGACAATAAAATACTTTCCAAATTTTATGTGCCTCCAGATTTTATGAGATTAATTCATTTAAAGAATAATTTTAAAAGGATAACTGTAAAAATTATTAATCACCTTGCATATTATAGTAATACTACTTATAAAATATCTAAGTATTATTGACAAGCACTAAATATTAATGAATATTAATAAAATACCTCTATGAGACAAATTTCTAATCTTTTTGTGTCACAGGCTTTTTTTAACTTTTTATTGAGGTATGATTACATCAAATAAAATTCATGAATTTTAAGAGTGTAATTTGATGTACTGCCATTTGTATCACAGGATATTTTAAGAGTCTAATGAAAACTATTATTTCACATATGCAGGGACACATTTTTAATACAATATCAGGGTGTTTTTCTCATCCATCTAAAATTTTTGCTTAAAGTTTTTTCCTATGGACTGGCAGTTAATTATTCGAGGCAATGACTTTACAAATTTATTATATATCTAAATTTCTTGAAGTTTGACCAAATATCTATAAATACCAGTGTTATCGTTTTATATGAATGTTAACTATAAATGCTATGTTCTCATCTACTTGATTAGCAATAGAATTCTATCAGAACATATATTAATATGACTTTTTTTTTTAGATGCAGGCTTATTTTTTCCATCTTTCAATGGGAATTCCTACTTAGAACTGCCTTTTTGTACAACCCTGAGGAAGGAACATAACAAAATTGTTAACATCAACTTGACTCTACAAACAAGCACTTTGAATGGAACAATTCTCTACAGTGAGTATTAAATGTTTGACCTCCTATATGTCATGTTTCTTTCTCAAATGTTAACCTACTGAATTAATGAATTATTCATTTAAATGTTTTGGGAAAACTTTTCTAGTCCAGTGAATGAAGTATTACCAAAAAGAAATCTTGTTTCTTTCTAGTTTTCTTTTGCAGTTTCTTTAATTTATGAGTCACTTAGTGAAACATGACTTACAAACAGGCTCTGAACCAGCAAAGAAGAATACAGCAAGCATATAAATTTGATAGCAAATGGCTATAGCAGTGAAACAGTAATGCTGCAAATGTTTCAGATAGCATATTTTTATAATATAAATAACTAACATGAATTGCATTCAATACTTGGTAACTTGGAAAAAGGTATTTCAGAGCTGGTATTCATTTGACAATTGGGAAAATTCTTATCACTCTTTAAGCATTATCTTAAAATTAGCTGGCAAAAAATAAAAAGTAGTATTAACAGTATTTGTTTAAGGAAATACCTCCATGTGCAGGGTTCTCTACATTCTGGACTCTTTCACTCATGGGCAAATACCACTAAAGTGTATTGCTTACAATATTACAAATGTGACAATTGTTTTTTTCTCTTTTGAAATGAATACACCATAGTTTTAATAGTTCCCTATATTGGAGATACAATGTCTTCAGTACTTGGATAGATGATTCACTGCAAGGCAACTCATTATTTCCCAAATGAGTTTCTCTTCCACTTTGAAATATTTTGCAAAATTGATTCATCTTACTGTATTTTCTAAACAAAACTTAAACATTTTTATTACTTGAATATGAGAAAAATGCCTAAAAGAAGCATTTTTGGAAAACTGGGTGTAGTTAAAAGCTTTGAACATTAAGTTAAAACTGGGAATTTATGTTATATTTTAGAAAGAAACTAACTTGTCAGAACTAGGCCAGCATTATTTATTTCCCAAGAGTGTAAGCACCCATGTTTAAACGATAGCTTTAAAATATTTGATTTATTTATGTTAAAAAAAAGAGAAGAAAATAATAAAAGAAAAACTGATTTTTATATGGGAAACCTAAGTGGTGATAGGTGACTATGAAACTTGGAGGTAATAGTGCATTTCAGGTGAAACAAAGCAAAACATAAAACAAAAGATATAAACATAATACTTTAAAGCTGCAAAGAAAGAAAAGTCATTTTCTGGCTTTGCAGTGTTTTAAGTTACCTAGATATGGAAGGTGTTTCCTTGTGAAAAGTGTGTTTTTAGCAACTGAAAACAGCTCATAGCCAAAGAAGCAGCCAACCTCTGGGAATTCTCTTACCTGGGCCCGTGCTGCAGGCACACGTCCACACTGCCACTCAACGTTCTCTTTCTGAAATCCATAGACATACATGCCACGTGTGTCCACTCTGTTCAGGCTGGTGCTCTAAACCGGTCAAACCTAAGCTGATGTTAGTGCCATACAATTACTTTTGCCTTTTGTAGCCAATGACCTACTAAAACAGTCAAACTAAAAATTATTAGTGAGAAAAGAGTGCCCTTGGAATAATGAGCAGCCTGTGTCTTTGTCTTACATAATTGTTGCTATCACAGCACTGGTTGTGTGGAAGCTGTTTACTCAAGGGAGTTTCATAGCCTGTGGAGGGAGAAAATATTTTTGTCTGTAGCACGTTCTTTTTGTTCATGTGTAAGTGATCATTTAATCCCACACTCTTGGGAAGACCTCAGCAGAATGGTTTATGGTGTTGCTGTCTTCACTCCTCTTGGAATCTGTCAACCTCATAAAAGCCTCACAACAGATGAACACAAAGATATTCGTGATTCATTTAGACACCCGCAGTTTTAAAGGTGTCCCTTAACTTGACTTCAGGGCTAATTTTCTTTCCTTTGAAATCAGTATATTATGTGTAAGGGCAATTAAAAGTCGTGAGGAAATTAAAACAGATGTTAGAGTGTAAGGGTTTTTGGGTTTTTTTGGGGGGGGTAGAGGGGTTATTTTTTACCTTTGCTATTTTTCCCTATTCCTGAACATTTTAGCAAAAACTGAATTTCATTTCACAAACATTTATTGAACATTTTTGCTTTGTATCACCACCTATTAAAGGGAAAACGATAGAGAGAAATATTAGATTGATAAGCCAATGTCAGTTTTGAATTATATTCTTATTTCAGAACTGCACCTTTATCTTTTCTCAGTTTGCCTCAACAACTAATTGATGTTGAAAAGGGAACAAAAGGGAGATAAAGCTTGAATCCTTATGGGGTTACAGTAAAATTCCTTAGAAAGGATAGTTTTTAAAAGAACTCTCTGTGGGAGAGAGACAGCTCTGAGAACAGCAGTCAAGATGAAAAGAAAGCTTTTTGAATCTGCCACTGAACCAATTCAGAATTCTGGAACACAGTCAAAGGAGCTGCTAATAGGTCACGGGAGAAGGGGTGAGACCACACAAAACTCTTTAGGTGCACTTTCAGAAAATGAGCTCTGTTCAGCGAGCAGCATCAGTCAGGTTTTGTCATGGGATTTATTACTATGCAGGTGAATCCATTCTGTGCTATTTCTGTGAGAAGAAATAAGCAGGCCCTTTGGAAGGATGTGATCTGAGAATTAGGAGAAGACATCTAACCGAGGTGCAGGAGGCAAATTACATGAGCAGCTCCAGTGGAAGAACAGAATTCAGAAATAATCTTTATATTACTTAGTGTCTGTATTTAAGAAAGAGAGCAAGAGGACTGGTCTTAGAAATTTATTCCAGGTAGGAATTGATAGAACAGATAAGATTTTTTTTCTTTTTTTTTTTTTTTTTTTTCCAAATACTATCATATATTCAACACCAGGAGAAAATTATCTTCCAATTCAATATTGCATAACTTTAACAAAATTACACGTTTAAAAATTTTTTCTGTTGTGATAGTTTTTTTAAGAATTAGATAAGATTATTGAAGCCTCCTTTCTGGTGCATTTAGGAAGGGCTGGTAGAAGAGATATTTGATATTGCTGAAGAAAAAAATTAAATCTGAAGGATCATAACCTCTGTCTTTCTCTATAAAATGACTTCCCCAGAAAAACACACAGTATCTTCATTAGACACCTTTTATGCCAAGACCAGTGAGATACCACAGCATTTCCCGACATCTTATTAAGAAGCATCTTTTCTCATAGAAAAAGTTTGCTCCATTTTTTTAAATCAATTTTACAATGTGTAGCATAAATTTCTCTGAATGTCTTTGCCCCTTGTTACTAGCTTCCAGTGGAGCTTGCTCCAGACAGAGAAGGGACAGAGTGGGATTGAGAGCAGGGATGGAGGAAGTCATGCATGGCCATTCATAAGACACCTAGAGATCACTTTATTATATCATCGCTATGCGGCAGCAAAGTCAAACTCAACAAATTGTAACTGAGTGCCACAAAGTGCACTGCACTCGGTCAGGCCCTGGGAGGGGTACACAGATGAATAAGATGTGGTCTGTGTCCTGCTTCTCACCATTCAATGGCGAGATCCTATGAGCCTAACTCCATGAGGAAGCTGACTGTGACAGTTTTCTAAAAGGAGTACACAGTAAGGACTGGGGCTGAGTGGAGACTCATCATACCAGGAATCTGGGCTTATATCTCTTCTCTAACTAGGGAACACCTCATTGTCTGAGTTGGGTTTTACATCTATTCCACCCACACCCTCAGTACTTCAACCAAGGCCTCGCATAGATCAGCACTTGATTAGAATAGTTCTTAAAGTTCTGTTTGTGAGTTACTCAACTGTGGTGGTTACAGTAAAAAATTAGTAGTTATTGAAACTTTATTTTAGAGAACTATTCTGTTAAACATGGCTATATTTTCTTCCAACAAAAGGGTATAGATTTTGCAGGGTTTAGTCAAAACATAGTTTGAATCAAACGTAACTTTTTCCTGGGTCTGCTTAAACAATTAAGAACAGAATGGGGGTTGGCAAAATTTTCCATAACAACCAGAAAGTAAATTTTTTTGCAGACCAGACGGTGTCTGTCATAACTGCTCAACTCTGCCAGTGTAGCATGAAAGCAGCCATAGAAAAAGTGAATAAATGAATGTGGCTGTGCTGCGAAAAGACTTTACTTACAAAACCAGTCGATGGCAGAATTGGTCCATGGGGCAGAGTTTGACAACCCTTGACCTAGAACGATGTGATTCATTAAACTTCTCTTGAAATAGACGATTGTGTTAAAAACAACTAGATTCTATTTCTATCACTGAAATTTATGAATAAATAAATCAGTGAGCAATTCAACTCTGTTCTGATGTAATTACATAAGAGAATGGACCAGTGAGGAACAAGGTTACTCCTGGTCGACAGAGGAAGGGGCAGAAACAAAGAAATGAGCCTAGTCAGGACTGAACTTGCTGCCATGCCTACCTCAAGAATGATGTCAACCAGTGATTAGGAAAATTACTCTGGAGCTACTCTACCTGGCTCTGCCCTTTGGCACATTACTGAACATCTCTGTAAAATGGAATAATATTAATAATAACAATGCCAAAGATGTTAAAAAGTTGTTTTAAGATTGAGAGAGTTACCACATTTAGCGTGCTTAAAACAGTGTTTGGCATACGGCAATGTGCAGTAAGTGCTCAAACATCTTGTTCAAATATGCTTTAATCCCTCTTCCCTCATGTCTGCCAGACAAGAAAGGACTTTACGAATGGGAGGCCCAGGATATTTTTATCAAATGGGTGTCATTCATGTTGCAACCGTTTGATAGACATCTCCACTGTGGAAAAGAAAAATTCAACCATGAAAAAGTCTAGAATCAGGACTGCGACAGCAGTGGGATGAAATTGGGTCAATTTTTAGTTTTCATTCTTGTCCATTTCATCTAAATGAAGAGGATTCATTCCTCTAAGACTCTGGTATTACGACTTTCTTTTACTGGTTAAGCAGAGTTAGCAGGCTAGGAAAAATTAAAATAGGCTTTCTGTAAATTTCAGAAACTGGCCCACTCTGCAGCAGCACGTGGGAAACATTTAAAGCTGCTCTGCCTGCTGTCCATCCAGGGACCAGCCGGCTCACCACAACCACATCCTACATACATGCTGCTCTACAATGTCTGCAGACCATGAGCTACTGAGGTTGCTGTTGGGTTGCTGCTGCTATGGACAAACACAAACCTTTCAGGATAGTGGGGAAAGTGGAGTTCTAGAGCTGCAGCAAGAGCCTGGGTTCAGTGGAGAACCCAGGGCAAGCTGGGAGAACAGTCTTTATCACATGCCACCAAGGTGGTACCAGGAAGGAAGAGACCATCAGCTGCTGCCACAGGCAGTTCTGATCCAAGTATCAGGAGGTAACAACATCACCCAAGACTTGAGCCCAAATCGGTTGTGAGCTGACTGTACAACATAGAGCCAGTCAATGAAACTTTCTGTTTTCTGTCTGACTACGAAACATGCAGATGTAATTGTTACTATCAAATTCACAAGGTTTGAAAAAATGTACGTAAAAGTGTTTTGAAAAATACAAAGTACCATATAAATGTATGGTGTTATTTCTTTTATGGGAGATGGTAGAAATCCATGTCACTTTATGGAAATTTCCAAACTCGACTGTCTACATACCTGATATAATAAACATATTATCTGTATTCATCACCATCAATTCTATAAAGAATGATGTTGAGTTTTATTTTAATTCAAAATGATGAATCTCTTCTGATCATTTGTTTATACGTGATCTCAGATCAAACTGTCATTCATGTTTTGTACCCCATTCATGTTGTATTCGATGAAAATTTTTCTCCTTGGAGTTGATTTTGGTTTTATTTGCTCTAATATAATGTGAATCATTTCTCCTGATATACTTCATAACTTCAAAAACTGAAATTAGCTTGTTTTCCTTTGTTAAAGGTTACTTTTCAAAAAGGCATATAAAATGAACACGTCAGAGATTTTATTTAAGCTATTAATTGATGAGGGGACTGGCAAGATACTACAACCAGTTCAAAGGAGAATACAAGGAGCAAAGTCATACAAAAAGACTAAGGAATTCTGAAGCAAACTTGCAAAGGGATAGAAAGCAGTTCTACCTCCATGTACTAACCAATTGCATTTTACCAGACACAGTTAGTATGCATTTCTACAGACAAGAATTATTTGAATTATTATTCATTTTCTCCAACTTATAAAGTTGCAAAATAGCTCACAGATAAAGAAAGGTGACAAGAAACTGAATGGGTGAACTAGATTTTTTTCTTTCCTATTTTAAATTCTTTCAGTCTTTTCTGACACTTTTCTCTGAACCATTCCTGGAGATCTGAGTGTTGCTTTTATTCCATTCTCTAGAGCCTGATGCCTGGAGGGAGAGATAGCCTAGGTTTCCTGACTTTCTTGCTGAGATGTTAAAGAAACATTTATCTGAGGTTCAGCAATACCTTTAGTTTCACTCTGGTCTCTCTTTTTTTTTTTTTTTTTTTCTTTTAAACTGATGTGAATTCTAATACAGAGGATGTGAATTCTAATACAGAGATAGTTCAAGTTTATCCAGATCCCTGAGTATCTTCAAGACACTTTCAAGTTTCCATAACATCAAAATTATTTTTTTTACTAAAACTAAGACATCTGTCTTTTCACTGTGTTGACAGTTGCACTCATGATACAAAAGTCACAGTGGATGAAACTTCTGGCACGTCGGGTCATGGCTGTGGCACCGAATTGTATTTGGTCATTTTGTTCTACTCCGCTATGCACTCAAAGCACAAGCAGACACAAAAATTGTTCTTCATGTTGCAGGAAAACGGATTCACTTTTAAAATTCTCAGCCCTTGTATATACAACTCTTTAATGTTCTATGTACAAAAGGGGAAGTATACATAAAGCAAGTCTGCTACATACTACATACTACACACTAAAGTATAATAACTGACTTGAGGAAAAACGTATGTGCATTTTTTTAAGTTGCTGGTTGAAGTAGCATTATGAAAACATGACTTGAAAATTGACTAAAAGATAACCTATGGTTATTCAGACTTGCATATTTTACAGATTTTTTTCTCAAAAATTAACAAAGCAAACCTGTTATTTCAAGTTAGGCAGCTAACAATATTTGTTCACAAAGATAAAACTCAAGCTTTCTAAGAAAAATTAGAATTTTAGAAAATTTACCTTCTCTATAATGAGCTTCTGAGCTTCCCGATACTTTCTGATGAGTTCAGTAGTAATATCAATGAATGTGCTTTATTAATATATTATATGATAAAATATGTCAACATTTGAAAGATCTCTTTAACCCAGTGAACCAACATTTTTCAAATAGTCAGTGCATGATGTTACAAAATCATGCACATGTAGAATACCCACTCAAAGTGCAAGAAAGACCAATGGAATTTTAATGTAACAGAGTATGTAAAGATCATTAATATAGTCTCAGATTCCACTTTGCAACTAAACTTTAAGGAACTACCATTTGTCCAATTTGTCTGTATTTAAAAAGGCTTCCATTACACCTACATTCTTTGTGAGGCTAGAGTTTGTATATTTCAACCAAAGCAACAATTCACAACAGATTGAATACAGAAGTAGATATGAGAATCCAGCTGTCTTTTATTAAGCATTACATTAAATATATTTGCAAAAGAATAGAATAATACTACTCCTCTGATTATTTCTTTTTTTTTTGGAAAATATAATACTTTTCACAAAATATGTTTATTTAGGTAACATGTAATGGATTTTATTATTGTTATTTTTAACTAAACTAATTGATAAATATTTGAGAACTTTCTCAGTTTTAAATTCTAATACAGTAAGTATCAAAAGATGCAAACCATGTAAACAAAAGCTTTTGGGGGATTCTTGGTAGACTTTAAGTGTGCTAAAGTGTCCTTAGACCTAAAAGTTTGAGAACTACTGATTTAATATAATTTTCATTTTAAAATCCATATACACTATGATTTTGCTCTAATTAAAAAAAACTTTCTCTCTACATATTCGTCTATCCAGTTATCAGCCTTTGTATCTATGGAAGTGTTTGCCAAATATTAATGCTAGCCATTTCTTTTTTTAATTAATTAACTTTTTATTAAAGTATAGTTGATTTACAATGTTGTGTTACTTTCAAGTATACAGCAAATTGATTCACATATATATATAAGTATATATATATTCTTTTTCAGATTCTTTTCCCTTATACATTATTAAAAATATTGAATATAGTTCCCTGTGCTATACAGTAGGTCCTTGTTATTTATTTTATATATAGTAGTGTTTATATGTTATTCCCAAATTACTAATTTATCCCCCTCTACCTTTCCCCTTTGGCAACTGTAAGTTTATTTACTATATCTCTGAGTCTTTTTCTGTTTTATAAATAAGTTCATTTTTATCATTTTTTTAGACTCCACATATAAGTGATATCATATGATATTTGTCTTTGTCTGGCTTACTTCACTTAGTATGATAATCTCTAGGTCCATCTATGTGGCTGCAAATGAAATTATTTCATTCTTTTTTATAGCTGAGCAATATTCCATTGTGTATATATATATATATTATATATATATATATATAATATATATATATATTTTATATATATTATATATATATATAGTATATATATAGTATATATAGTATATATATATAATATATATATATATATAATATATATATATATATATACCACACCTTTATCCACTCATCTGTTGACGAACTTTTATGTTGCTTCCATGTCTTGGTTATTGTAAATAGTGTTGCAGTGAACATTGGGGCACATGTATCTTTTCGAATTATGGCTTTCTCCAGATATATGGCCAGGAATGGGATTTCAGGATCACATGATAACTCTTCTAGTTTTGTAAGGAAACTCCATACTGTGCTCCATACTGGCTATACCAATTTACCTTCCCACCAACAGTGTAGGAGGGTTCCCTTTTCTCCACACTCTCTCCAATTGCTGGCCATTTCTGAGGGTTGTAATTTCAGTTTTTAGTGCACTTTCACAAGTATTTTTTATATTGCTTGAGTAAAAAAACAACAAAATCATTATCTTAAATGTATATATTCACAAAAATAAATAAAAGTAAAGAGTAGAGAATGGGGATACTAAAAATTTAAAAATATATATTCCACAAATATCTGAAAATTCAGTAAATACATCATGAGAATTATTTGCTTTGATGATTTTGGATCAATTGGAAATCAAAAGAGAAAAAATAAAAATTGACCCTGTATTAATTTCCTATGGCTACTGCAGCAAATTACCATAAACTTAGTGGTTTAAAACCACAGAAACCAGAAATATAAAATGTGTCTTATACAACTAAAATCAAGTTGTTAGCAGGACTGGTTACTTCCAGAGGCTCCAAAGGAGAAGCTATTCCTTGCCTCTTTCAGGTTTTTCTGGTGGCTGCTGGCGTTTCTTGGCTTGTGACTGCATCACTCCAATCTCTGCTTCTATAGTCACATAACTTGTCCTCTTCCACTCAAATTTCCCTGTGCCTCTCTCTTAAAAAGACACGTGACTAATTTTATGACCCAACCAGATAATCCACGATAATCTCCCTATCTCAAGATCTTTAATTTAATCACACCTACAAAGTCTCCCTTGCCATATAAGGTTAATATTTGCAGGTTTCTAACAATTAGGACATGAATATCTTTCGGAGCTCTTATTCAACCTACCACAACCCCTTACTTCACATCATACACAAAAGTCAATTCTCAGGAGAGTGTAGCTGTTAAATAAAGCTTACTGAAGATAATATAAGAGAATAACTTTGTGACTTTGAGGCAGGCAAAGATATCTTAAAGATGATACAGAAAGTACTAATCATAACCACAAAAGAAACAACTGGTAAATTTACCCATACTAAAATTAAGAACATATGTTCATCAAAATTGACCCCTAAGAGAATGGCCAGACAATCTACAGGATTGGAGAAGATATTTTCAATATATGTAGCTGACAAAGAGCTTGTTTGTATGCTCTTTTATGTGTATGTATATATATCTATATAAATATTACATATATACATAGATATAACTCTATAATCAATAAGGAAAAAGCAAACAACCAAACAAAAATAAGAGAAATACACACAAACTGACACTTCACAAAAGAGGATATCAAAATAACCACTAAACATGAGAGTATGCTCAACTTCTCTAATATGATGAAAACAAAAATTAAAGCCAGAATAATAAATACAGAATAGTTAAAATCTACAATGTGATCAAACCAATTAATGGTTAAAACAAAAAAATGGATCAGCTGACATTCATATACTGTTGGTAAGGAGTTAGAACATCATTTCAGAAAAAAAAAAAAAAAAGAAAACTGGTAGTAGCTACTAAATTAATCATAGTCATATTCTGTGACAGAACAATTTAACTCCTGGTATATACAAAGCAGAAATGTATGCACTTCAACACCAAAGACACATACAAGATTGTCATAGCTGCATTATTCATAAAAACCGAAAACAGGGTGGGTGGATTTCCATCTATAGAAGAAAAAATAACTGAATTGTGAATATTCATTTAATAGAATATTATAAAGCAGTAGAAATGAAGGGTGAATGCTATCTCGCAAACATAATATTGAGCAAAAGCAAATAGATGCTAAAGAACATATAAGTATGATCCCACTAACATAAAGATGAAAATCAAGCAAAACTATTGCTATTGTTAAACATCAGGATCTAAGTTCCATTTGGTGGAGGGAAGAGGGGAGCACTGATCAATAGGAATTCTGACAATGCAGAAAATTTTCTTTTTCTTAATTTGGTGGTGTTTGTGTGAGCAAGTTCACTTTGTGAGAATTCACTAAGCTATATGCTTAAAATTTGTGTGATTTTCTGTGTGAGTGATACTTCAATTAGGAATGTTAAAAAAGAGAGAAATCTATGTACCTACAAGGACAGATATCTAAAATTTACTGTTGAGTGAAAAGAAAAGTGAGCAAAGCTATTTATTATATTATTTGTTTTAAAAATAAAATTAGGGCTATACACATTTTTGTATGTGTATAAATGATAGTAAAGAATACCTCAAAGGGGGATGAAGGATGGGCTGGCAGAAAGGGGAATGTTTCTCTTGTTCTTCTTTATATATTTCTTTACCATTCCAATTCTTATGAGACATATTAAGATTAAAATATAAATAATTGATAATAATAAATCAAGTTATAAATACTCAGCAGGTGCCAGGCACTTTTCATTTATTATTTTATGATCACAGAAAATCTAACAATTAGTTGATCTCATTATCCCATTAGAACCTATTGGGAAACTGAGGTTGAAAACAGTTAAGGTCATAGTTATTAAGAAACAAAGTCAGAAGTTAAAATCTCATGTCAAGTTAATGCTGTTAATACTATGCAATCCTCAGCCTGTGGAAAATAATGTATATTTTTACTATAGTACTTTTTACATTGAATAATTATCTAATAAAACTCCTATCATCTCACTGAATGATTACTCCTTGAGAACTAAGATTGTGTTTGTCACAGTAAGATAAGCAAAATGAGAAGACAGAAAAACACAGCATATGAAGGAGCAAGGTAAAAACACACCAGACCTAACAAATGAAGAGGAAATAAGCAGTCTACCTGAAAAAGAGTTCAGAATAATTATAGGAAAGATGATCCAAAATCTTGGAAATAGAATAGACAAAATACAAGAAACATTTAACAAGAACCTAGAAGAACTAAAGAGGAAACAAGCAATGATGAACAAAACAGTAAATGAAAATAAAAATACTCTAGATGGGATCAATAGCAGAATAACTGAGGCAGAAGAACGGGTAAGTGACCTGGAAGATAAAATAGTGGAAATAACTACTGCAGAGCAGAATTAAGAAAAAAGAATGAAAAGAACTGAGGACAGTCTCAGAGACCTCTGGGACAACATTAAATGCACCAACAGTCGAATTATAGGGGTCCCAGAAGAAGAAGAGAAAAAGAAAGGGACTGAGAAAATATTTGAAGAGATTATAGTTGAAAACTTCCCTAATATGGGAAAGGAAATAGTTAATCAAGTCCTGGAAGCACAGAGAGTCCCACACAGGATAAAACCAAGGAGAAACATGCCAAGACACATATTAATCAAACTATCAAAAATTAAATATAAAGAAAGCAAATTTAAAGCAGCAAGGGAAAAACAACGAATAACACACAAGGGAATCCCCATAAGGTTAACATCTGAGTTTTCAGCAGAAACTCTGCAAGCCAGAAGGGAGTGGCCAGATATACTTAAAGTGATGAAGGAGAAAAACCTACAAGCAAGGTTACTCTACCCAGCAAGGACCTCATTCAGATTTGACAGAGAAATGAAAACCTTTACAGACAAGCAAAAGCTGAGAAAGTTCAGCACCACCAAACCAGCTTTCCAACAAATGCTAAAAGAACTTCTCTAGCAGGAAACACAAGAGAAGGAAAACACCTACAATAACAAACACAAAACAATTAAGAAAATGGGAATAGGAACATACATATCGATAATTACATTAAATGTAAATGTATTAAATGCTCCCACCAAAATACACAGGCTGGCTGAATGGATACAAAAACAAGACCTGTATATATACTGTCTACAAGAGACCCACTCAAACCTAGGGACACATACAGACTGAAAGTGAGGGGATGGAAAAAGATATTCCATGCAAATGGAAATTAAAATAAGCTGGAGAAGCAATTCTCATATCAGACAAAATAGACTTTAATATAAAGACTATTACAAGAGACAAAGAAAGACACTATATAATGATCAAGGGATCAATCCAAGAAAAAGGTATAACAATTGTAAATATTTATGCACCCAACATACGAGCACCTCAATACATAAGGCAAATACTAACAGCCATAAAAGGGGAAATTGAGAGTAACACAATCATAGTAGGGGACTTTAACACCCCACTTTCACCAATGGACAGATCATCCAAAATGAAAATAAATAAGGAAACACAAGCTTTAAAAGATACATTAAACAAGATGGACTTAATTGATATTTATAGGACATTCCACCCAAAAACAACAGAATACACATTTTTCTCAAGTGCTCATGGAACATTCTCCAGGATAGATCATATCTTGGGTCACAAATCAAGCCTTGGTAAATTTAAGAAAATTGAAATCGTATCAAGTATCCTTTCTAACCACAACGCTATAAGACTAGACATCATTTATAGGAAAAGATCTGTAAAAAATACAAACACATAAAGGCTAAACAATACACTACTTAATAACAAAGTGATCACTGACAAAATCAAAGGGGAAATCAAAAAACACCTAGAAACAAATGACAGTGGAGACACGACGACCCAAAACCTATGGGATGCAAAAAAAGCAGGTCTAAGAGGGAAGTTTATAGCAATACAAGCCTACCTCAAGAAACAGGAAACATCTCGAATAAACAACCTAACCTTCAACCTAAAGCAATTAGAGAAGAAGAACAAGAAAACCCCAAAGTTAGCAGAAGGAAAGAAATCATAAAGATCAGATCAGCAATAAATGAAAAAGAAATGAAGGAAACATTAGCAAAGATCAATAAAACTAAAAGCTGGTTCTTTGAGAAGATAAACAAAATTGATAAACCATTAGCCAGACTCATCAAGAAAAAAAGGGAGAACACTCAAATCAATAGAATTAGAAATGAAAAAGGAGAAGTAACAACTGACACCACAGAAATGCAAACGATCATGAGAGATTACTACAAGCAACTCTATGCCAATAAAATGGACAACCTGGAAAAAATGGACAAATTCTTAGAAATGCACAAACTGCCGAGACTGAACCAGGAAGAAATAGAAAATATGAACAGACCAATCACAAGCACTGAAATAGAAACTGTGATTAAAAATCTTCCAACAAACAAAAGTCCAGGACCAGATGGCTTCACAGGCGAATTCTATCAAACATTTAGAGAAGAGCTAACACCTATCCTTCTCAAACTCTTCCAAAATATTGCAGAGGGCGGAACACTCCCCAACTCATTCTACGAGGCCACCATCACCCTGATACCAAAACCAGACAAAGATGTCACAAAGAAAGAAAACCACAGGCCAATATTCCTGATGAACATAGATGCAAAAATCCTCAACAAAATACTAGCAAACAGAATCCAACAGCATATTAAAAGGATCATACACCATGATCAAGTGGGGTTTATTCCAGGAATGCAAGATTCTTCAATATACAAATATCAATCAACGTGATACACCATATTAACAAATTGAAGGAGAAAAACCATATGATCATCTCAAAAGATGCAGAGAAAGCTTTCAACAAAATTCAACACCCATTTATGATAAAAGCCCTGCAGAAAGTAGGCACAGATGGAAATTTCCTCAACATAATAAAGGCCATATATGACAAACCCACAGGCAACATTGTCCTCAATGGTGAAAAACTGAAACCATTTCCACTAAGATCAGGAACAAGACAAAGTTGCCCACTCTCACCACTATTATTCAACATAGTTTTGGAAGTTTTAGCCACAGCAATCAGAGAAGAAAACGAAATAAAAGCAATCCAAATAAGAAAAGAAGAAGTAAAGCTGTCACTGTTTGCAGATGACATGATACTATACATAGAGAATAATAAAGATGCTACCAGAAAACTTCTAGAGCTAATCAATGAATTTGGTAAAGTAGCAGGAAACAAAATTAATGCACAGAAGTCTCTTGCATTCCTATACACTAATGATGAAAAATCTGAAAGTGAAATTAAGAAATACTCCCATTTACCATTGCAACAAAAAGAATAAAATACCTAGGAATAAACCTACCTAAGGAGACAAAAGGCTTGTATGCAGAAAATTATAAGACAGTGATGAAAGAAATTAAAGATGATACAAATAGATGGAGAGATATACTGTGTTCTTGGATTGGAAGAATCAACATTGTGAAAATGACTCTACTACCCAAAGCAATCTATAGATTCAATGCAATCCTTATCAAACTACCAATGGCATTTTTCACAGAACTAGAACAAAAAATTTCACAGTTTGTGTGGAAACACAAAAGAGCCCGAATAGCCAAAGCAATCTTGAGAACGAAAAATGGAGCTGGAGGAATCCGGCTCCCTGACTTCAGAGTATACTACAAAGCTACACTAATCAAGACAGTTTGGTACTGGCACAAAAACAGAAACATAGATCAATGGAACAGGATAGAAAGACCAGAGATAAACCCACGCACATATAGTCAACTTATCTTTGATAACGGAGGCAAGTATATACAGTGGAGAAAAGACCGTCTCTTCATAAGTGGTGCTGGCAAAACTGGACAGGTACATGTAAAAGTATGAAATTAGAACACTCCCTAACACCATACACAAAAATAAACTCATAATGGATTAAAGACCTAAATGTAAGGCCAGACACTATCAAACTCTTAAAGGGAAACATAGGCAGAACACTCTATGACACAAATCACAGCAAGATCCTTTTTGACCCAGCTCCTAGAGAAATATAAATAAAAACACAAATAAACAAATGGGACCTAATGAAACTTAAAAGCTTTTGCACAGCAAAGGAAACCATAAACAAGACCACAGGACAACCCTCAGAATGGGAGAAAATATTTGCAAATGAAGCAACTGACAAAGGATTAATCTCCAAGATTTACAAGCAGCTCATGCAGCTCAATAACAGAAAAACAAACAACCCAATCCAAAAATGGGCAGAAGACATAAATAGACATTTCTCCAAAGAAGATATACCGATTGCCAACAAACACATGAAAGAATGCTCAACATCATTAATCATTAGAGAAATGCAAGTCAAAACTACAATGAGATATCATCTCACTCCAGTCAGAATGGCCATCATCAAAAAATCTAGAAACAATACATGCTGGAGAGGGTGTGGAGAAAAGGGAACACTCTTGCACTGTTGGTGGGAATGTAAATTGATACAGCCGTTATGGAGAATAGTATGGATGTTCCTTAAAAAACTAAAAATAGAAGTACCATACGACACAGCAATTCCAGTACTTGGCGTATACCCTGAGAAAACCATAATTCAAAAAGAGTCATATACCAAATGTTCATTGCAGTTCTATTTACAATAATCAGGACATGGAAGCAACCTAAGTTTCCATCATTGGATGAATGGATAAAGAGGATGTGGCACATATATACAATGGAATATTACTCAGCCATAAAAAGAAACGAAATGGAGTTATTTGTAGTGAGGTGGATGGAGTTAGAGTCTGTCATACAAAGTGAAATAAGTCAGAAAGAGAAAAACAAATACAGTATGCTAACACATATATATGGAATCTAGAGTATGCTAACACATATATATGGAATCTAAGGAAAAAAAAAAAAAAGGTCATGAAGAACCTAGTGGCCAGACCGGAATAAAGACACAGACCTACTAGAGAATGGACTTGAGAATATGGGGACGGGGAAGGGTAAGATGTGACAAAGAGAGAGAGTGGCATGGACATATATACACTACCAAACGTAAAATAGATAGCTAGTGGGAAGCAACCGCATAGCACAGGGAGATCAGCTCTGTGCTTTGTGACCACCTAGATGGGTGGGATAAGGAGGGTGGGAGGGAGGAAGATGCAAAAGGGAAGAGATATGGGAACATATGTATATGTATAACTGATTCACTTTGTTATAAAGCAAGGACTAACACACCATTGTAAGGCAATTATACTCCAATAAAGATGTTAAAAAAAAAAAAATTGGAGCTGAAGGAATCAGGCTCCCTGACCTCAGACTATACTACAAAGCTACAGTAATCATGACAGTATGGTACCGGCACCAAAACAGAAATATAGATTAATGGAACAGGATAGAAAGCCCAGAGATAAACCCACGCACATATGGTCACCTTATCTTTGATAAAGGAGGCCAGTATATACAGTGGAGAAAAGAAAGCCTCTTCAATAAGTGGTTCTGGGAAAACTGGACAGGTACATGTAAAAGTATGAAATTAGAACACTCCCTAACACCATACACAAAAATAAACTCAGAATGGATAAAGACTTAAATGTAAGGCCGGACACTATCAAACTCTTAGAGGAAAACAGGCAGAACACTCCATGACATAAATCACAGCAAGATCCCTTTTGACCCAGCTCCTAGAGAAACGGAAATAAAAACAAAAATAAACAAATGGGACCTAATGAAACTTAAAAGCTTTTGCACAGCAAAGGAAACCATAAACAAGACCACAGGACAACCCTCAGAATGGGAGAAAATATTTGCAAATGAAGCAACTGACAAAGGATTAATCTCCAAAATTTACAAGCAGCTCATGCAGCTCAATAACAGAAAAACAAGCAACCCAATCCAAAAATGGGCAGAAGACCTAAATAAACATTTCTCCAAAGAAGATATACAGATTGCCAACAGACACATGAAAGAATGCTCAACATCATTAATCATTAGAGAAATCAAATCAAATCAAAACTACAATGAGATATCATCTCACACCGGTCAGAATGGCCATCATCAAAAAATCTAGAAACAATACATGCTGGAGAGGGTGTGGAGAAAAGGGAACCCTCTTGCACTGTTGGTGGGAATGTAAATTGATACAGCTGTTATGGAGAACAGTATGGATGTTCCTTAAAAAACTAAAAATAGAAGTACCATACGACCCAGCAATCCCACTACTGGGCATATACCCTGAGAAAACCATAATTCAAAAAGAGTCATGTACCAAAATGTTCATTGCAGCTCTATTTACAATAGCCAGGACATGGAAGCAACCTAAGTGTCCATCATCAGATGAATGGATAAAGAAGATGTGGCACATATATACAATGGAATATTAGTCATAAAAAGAAACGAAATGGAGTTATTTGTAGTGAGGTGGTTGGAGTTAGAATCTGTCATACAGAGTGAAGTAAGTCAGAAAGAGAAAAACAAATACAGTATGCTAACACATATATATGGAATCTTAGGAAAAAAAAAAAAAAAAAAAAGACATGAAGAACCTAGTGGCCAGACCGGAATAAAGACACAGACCTACTAGAGAATGGACTTGAGGATATGGGGAGGGGGAAGGGTAAGATGTGACAAAGTGAGAGAGTGACATGGACATATATACACTACCAAACTTAAAATAGATAGCTAGTGGGAAGCAAGCGCATAGCACAGGGAGATCAGCTTGGTGCTTTCTGACCACCTAGATGGGTGGGATAAGGAGGGTGGGAGGGAGGAAGATGCAAAAGGGAAGCGATATGGGAACATATGTATATGTATAACTAATTTTTATAAAGCTGAAACTAACACACCATTGTAAAGCAATTATACTCCATTAAAGATGTTAAAAAAAATTGTGTTTGTTAAATGAATGATTGTTATTGAATAAAATGTAAATCTACATTAATCACTAATTTACTGTAACATTTTTTCTTAAAGGTAATGAGAAGAATTTTGGACAACAGTTTCTTCATTTATTTCTTGTGGAAGGAAAGCCCACAGTTAAATATGGATGTGGAAGTTCTCAAAATATCTTGACTCTTTCTGCTAATTACAGAATTAACAGAAATGCATTCATCCCTATAACAATACGGTAAGTACCCCATAGTAGTTCCTTGAACTATAGTGCTGAGCCTTATTTTTTAAAAGTTTTTTACATGTGTAATAGCCACCTAAATACAGAAAGAAAGAAAAAAAGGTCTCTCTGAAAATTGTTTTCCCAATCGTTTTTTTTTTCATTTTAGTGAATTAAACTACAAATTTGATACCATCCATTATCAATCAAATTTTAGACAAAATGAATGAATTTCTCTGAAAATATTTTGAAGCAAATAAATAGATTAAAGAATTGGGTAGTTCAGCTGAAATTAAGATCTAGTTCAATTGTTCAACAAAATATCTATTGAGTGAAAAGAGCACTGCTCTTAGGAAATGGAGGGGGGGAAATGTCATTAGCACAGAACAGAAAAAAGAAAATTCAGTAGAAAAAAATCGCATATTAAATGGAAATGTCCCTCTGGAGCATATAAAATTTTGGAAGGCAGTCTTGAAATTAATTCATGCTTCAAAATTAGGAAATCCTAAAAAGAGAAATGGCTAAATATGATGATCACATCCCAAGGGCACTACTGAAAAAAATTTACATGTAGCAGCCAAGAATTTAAAATTGCTCATCAGTATAGCAATCTAGTGATAATGTTCTCCAAAGTTACTCTTTGTCAGTTAAAAATAACATTTTGTGTCTGACTTTATGTATTAGATGACATTTGGATAAGTTTGTCTGATCATCTGGAATCTTGGCTGACCTATGAAGGTTATATAAATCGAATAATCTTTCCCAGGGTCTGCATCAATCTGAAAATAAAATCAAAGAAACTGACCCCAATCTGAAAATGGAAAATACATACAGGCAGGAACAGTATCTTACTCATCTTTAATGTACTTAGTAGGGCATCTGACAGATTCTCATAAATGTCTGAATGAATGAAGAAATGAGAGTGTCTGGGCTGGGAAATTCAGCTGGTTATGACTAGAAGGCAATGAAATTACCCTAAGGTAATGAAATTGTTATTCATAAATTAGGCATACCCTTTTGGAACACTGAGTTATGTACAGAAAAAAACAAACTTTGAGAGCAATGGACTTAACTCCAATTTCAATCATTTCTCTTACAAAAGCATGATGTTGATCACAGAAAAGGAGCCCAATGAGAAGGTGAATAACTTAAAACCAATTTAAAAGGCATTTCTTGATAACCTCATCATTTTAAACAATGTCATCATTTTATACAAACAGTCTATTACATATGAAGTAATCTCTATTTTTGGTCACACTTTCTTGAAGGACTGATTTCATGTTTTGCCTTTAACGAAAGAGGACCTAGTCAGGCAGTCCTCAAACAAACCCTTCAAATCCTTAGGTAGCCTCAAGTTGAAAGCATCCTGTAAAAAATTACTGACACTTTTATTAAAACTGAAAACAAAGGACTTTGGATTAATTTTATCCAAAATTTAGAAAGTGAAATACATCCATCTTTACTGATGCAAAAATGTAATTCTGATTTGTCTTGTCATCAATATCCTACAAGACCTCAGGGTGACAATAGTTTGCATTAAAGGCTGACCCTAGAACTATATTATATATGATACATTATATTATACATTACATATTATATTACTTAAATTATTTAAATTTATATAATTTTAAAACAGTCTATGTATTTAAATTATTTAAATTTATATAATTTATATAATTTTAAAACATTATATTAATTTAAATAAATTAGTTAAAATAAATTAACTACAAATTAATTTTAGAAAAGTTGAGTGCCCACTTGCTCTCTCAATATTTCTTAATTTTTCTCATTTTTCTTTCTGTTTCTTCTGCGGTTTTTTCCCTGTTTTTAATTTTATTTATTCATGTAACAAATTTTTTTTTAATATTTGTAGTACTATACTAAGCTCCTGGAATTCAATGTTAAGCCAAAACAGACAAAATCCTAATTCTTATATAAAGTTTAGTGAGGCAGATTGCCAAATAGTCACACTAAGGAGGAAATATCAATAATTAAAATTTGAGATGTGTGGGAAATTTTAAAAAAATGGTGCAAGGAAAACAAATTACAAAGTAGCCTGGCCTAGGATAAAGAGTCAAAGGAAGCTCTCTGAAAAATGGGTAGAGGTGATGAACTAGGTAAAAACAAACTAGCAGAAACAGTCAAAGCATTGGTGTAGGAGTTCCAGGCAGTGGAAAGAGTATGAGGAAAGAGCCTTTGGTGGAAAGAGCCACAGTATATTAAGGGATCCAATAGACCAACTGTGTATGGAACAGAGGAGCAGAGGAGGATGGCTGAGGATTGGAAAGTGAAGACTGAGGGTCCACCAGATGGCAAACACTGTAGGGCCCTATAGCTGGCTTAAAGAGTGATTGAAGGGGGCCACTTAGCTGTCTGTTATATGTCCAAATAAGACATATGGTGGCTTGGACTAGGCTAGTGTCATATAGAAATTGACAGATTAAAAAAATAATTAAGGTTGGTGGTCAAGATGGCAAAGTGGGAAAACTCTAAGCTCACCTCCTCCCATGAGCACAGAAAAATTCAGCTAATTACAAAACAACTATTGATCAGAAAGACCAAAAGACTAGCAGAAAAAATCTTCTACAGCTAAAGATTTAAAGAACCACAAGACAATGGGTTGGAGGGGCTGAGTCACGATATAGTCAACACCCATTCCCATGTGTGGGTGGCCCACAAACAGGAGGATAGTTACAATTGTAGAGGTTCTCCCCAAGGAACAAGGGGTCTGAGCCCCACATCAGGCTCTCCAGTCCAGGAGTCCTGCACCAGGAAGATGAGCCATAGGAACATTGGCTTTGAAGACCAGCAAGGCTTGCATATAAGAGAGCCAGAGAGCTGTGGAAGATAGACTCCATTCTTAAAGGTGCAAACAAAATCTCACACACTCCAAGACCCAGGGCAGAAGAAGTGATTTGAGACAAGCCTGGGTCAGACCCACATGCTGATCTTGTAGAGCTTCCTGGAGAGGCAGGAGGAGACTGTTTCTCACCCTGGGGACATAGACACTGGTGGCAGCCATATTAGGGAGCTCGTTCTACCATAAGGACACTGATGCTGGCAAGCACCATTTTGGAATCCTCTCTCTAGCTTATTAGTGCCAGGACCCAGACTGGCCCACCAGCCAGCTGGCACCAGTACTAGGATGTTTCAGGCCAAGAAGTTGGCCTGGCAGGGACACAGGCCCACCCACAAGCAGGCTGGCTGCCTTAGACCTGCTGAGGCTAGCCTCTCCAGGACCCAACCCCATGCACCAGCAGGCCAACACCAGCTCTGGGACACCATGGACCCCTAAGCCAGTTGCCCTGGGATCTGGCCCTATCCCCCAGGGGGCTGACACAAGCTATGGGACACCCCAAACCCCACAGTCACTCATGTTAGGAGCCAGCCTCTCACACCAGCTCTGAAAGAAGTAACAAACAACACCACAAATATACAAAGGATTATAAGAGAGTACTATGAACAATTATACACCAAACAAATGGACAACTTAGAAAAACTGAATAAATTCACAGAAACAAACAATCTCTCACAGTTGAATCAGGAAGAAATAAAAAATATAAACAGACCAATTACTAGTAATTAAATTTAATGACTAATTAAAAACCTCCGACCTTAAATGTAAATGGATTAAATGGTCCCACCAAAAGACATAGACTTGCTGAATGGATACAAAAACAAGACCTGTATATATGCTATCTATAAGAGACCCACTTCAGACTTAGGGACACATACAGACTGAAAGTGAGGGGATGGAAAAAGATATTCCATGCAAATGGAAATCAAAAGAAAGCTGGAGTAGCAATTCTCATATCAGACAAAATAGACTTTAAAATAAAGACTATTACAAGAGACAAAGAAGGACACTATATAATGATCAAGGGATTGATCCAAGAAGAAGATGAAACAATTATAAATATTTATGCACCCAACATAGGAGCACCTCAATACATAAGGCAAATACTAACAGCCATAAAAGGGGAAATTGACAGTAACACAATCATAGTAGGGGACTTTAACACCCCACTTTCACCAATGGACAGATTATCCAAAATGAAAATAAATAAGGAAACACAAGATTTAAATGATACATTAAACAAGATGGACTTAATTGATATTTATAGGACATTCCACCCCAAAATAACAGAATACACATTTTTCTCAAGTGCTCATGGAACATTCTCCAGGATAGATCATATCTTGGGTCACAAATCAAGCCTTGGTAAATTTAAGAAAATTAAAATCATATCAAGTATCTTTTCCGACCACAACGCTATGAGACTAGATATCAATTACAGGAAAAGATCTGTAAAAAATACAAACACATGGAGGCTAAACAATACACTACTTAATAACGAAGTGATCACTGAAGAAGTCAAAGGGGAAATCAAAAAATACCTAGAAACAAATGAAAATGGAGACACGACGACCCAAAACCTATGGGATGCAGCAAAAGCAGTTCTAAGAGGAAACTTTATATCAATACAAGCCTACCTCAGAAACAGGAAACATCTCAAATAAGCAACCTAACCTTGCATCTAAAGCAATTATAGAAGGAAGAACACAAAAACCCCAAAGTTAGCAGAAGGAAAGAAATCATAAAGATCAGATCTGAAATAAATGAAAAAGAAATGAAGGAAACAATAGCAAAGATCAATAAAACTAAAAGCTGGTTCTTTGAGAAGATAAACAAAATTGATAAACCATTAGCCAGACTCATCAAGAAAAAAAGGGAGAACACTCAAATCAATAGAAGTAGAAATGAAAAAGGAGAAGTAACAACTGATACTGCAGAAATACAAACTATCATGAGAGATTACTACAAGCAGCTCTATGCCAGTAAAATGGACAACCTGGAAGAAATGGACAAATTCTTAGAAATGCACAAACTGCCGAGACTGAACCAGGAAGAAATAGAAATTATGAACAGACTAATCACAAGCACTGAAATTGAAACTGTGATTAAAAATCTTCCAACAAACAAAAGCCCAGGACCAGATGGCTTCACAGGCGAATTCTATCAAACATTTAGAGAAGAGCTAAAACCTATCCTTCTCAAACTCTTCCAAAATATTACAGAGGGCGGAACACTCCCCAACTCATTCTACGAGGCCACCATCACCCTGATACCAAAACAAGACAAAGATGTCACAAAGAAAGAAAACTACAGGCCAATATTCCTGATGAACATAGATGCAAAAATCCTCAACAAAATACTAGCAAACAGAATCCAACAGCACATCAAAAGGATCATACACCATGATCAAGTGGGGTTTATTCCAGGAATGCAAGGATTATTCAATATACACAAATCAATCAACGTGATTCACCATATTAACAAACTGAAGGAGAAAAACCATATGATCATCTCAATAGATGAAGAGAAAGCTTTCGACAAAATTCAACACCCATTTATGATAAAAGCCCTGCAGAAAGTAGGCATAGATGGAATTTTCCTCAAGATAATAAAGGCCATATATGACAAGCCCACAGGCAACATCATCCTCAATGGTGAAAAACTGAAACCATTTCCACTAAGATCAGGAACAAGACAAGGTTGCCCACTCTCACCACTATTATTCAACATAGTTTTGGAAGTGTTAGCCACAGCAATCAGAGAAGAAAACGAAATAAAAGCAATCCAAATTGGAAAAGAAGAAGTAAAGCTGTCACTGTTTGCAGATGACATGATACTATACATAGAGAATAATAAAGATGCTACCAGAAAACTTCTAGAGCTAATCAATGAATTTGGTAAAGTAGCAGGATACAAAATTAATGCATAGAAGTCTCTTGCATTCCTATACACTAATGATGAAAAATCTGAAAGTGAAATTAAGAAATACTCCCATTTACCATTGCAACAAAAAGAATAAAATACCTAGGAATAAACCTACCTAAGGAGACAAAAGGCTTGTATGCAGAAAATTATAAGACAGTGATGAAAGAAATTAAAGATGATACAAATAGATGGAGAGATATACTGTGTTCTTGTATTGGAAGAATCAACATTGTGAAAATGACTCTACTACCCAAAGCAATCTACAGATTCAATGTAATCCTTATCAAACTACCACTGGCATTGTCACAGAACTAGAAAAAAAAATTTCACAATTTGTATGGAAACACAAAAGACCCCGAATAGCCAAAGCAATCTTGAGAACGAAAAATGGAGCTGGAGGAATCAGGCTCCCTGACTTCAGAGTATACTACAAAGCTACAGTAATCAAGACAGTTTGGTACTGGCACAGAAACAGAAACATAGATCAATGGAACAGGATAGAAAGCCCAGAGATAAACCCACACACATATGGTCACCTTATCTTCGATAAAGGAGGCAAGCATATACAGTGGAGAAAAGACAGTCTCTTCAGTAAGTGGTGCTGGGAAAACTGGACAGGTACATGTAAAAGTATGAAATTAAACACTCTCTAACACCATACACAAAAATAAACTCAAAATGGATTAAAGACCTAAGTGTAAGGCCAGACACTATCAAACTCTTAGAGGAAAACATCGGCAGAACACTCTATGACATAAGTCAAAGCAAGATCCTTTTTGACCCAGCTCCTAGAGAAATGGAAATAAAAACAAAAATAAACAAATAGGACCTAATGAAACTTAAAAGCTTTTGCACAGCAAAGGAAACCATAAACAAGACCACAGGACAACCCTCAGAATGGGAGAAAATATTTGCAAATGAAGCAACTGACAAAGGATTAATCTCCAAAATTTACAAGCAGCTCATGCAGCTCAATAACAGAAAAACAAGCAACCCAATCCAAAAATGGGCAGAAGACCTAAATAAACATTTCTCCAAAGAAGATATACCGATTGCCAACAAACACATGAAAGAATGCTCAACATCATTAATCATTAGAGAAATGCAAATCAAAACTACAATGAGATATCATCTCACACCAGTCAGAAGGGCCATCATCAAAAAATCTAGAAACAATACATGCTGGAGAGGGTGTGGAGAAAAGGGAACCCTCTTGCACTGTTGGTGGGAATGTAAATTGATACAGCCGTTATGGAGAACAGTATGGATGTTCCTTAAAAAACTAAAAATAGAAGTACCATATGACCCAGCAATCCCACTACTGGGCATATACCCTGAGAAAACCATAATTCAAAAAGAGTCATGTACCAAAATGTTCATTGCAGCTCTATTTACAATAGCCAGGACATGGTAGCAGCCTAAGTGTCTATCAACAGATGAATGGATAAAGAGGATGTGGCACATATATACAATGGAATATTACTCAGCCATAAAAAGAAATGAAATGGAGTTATTTGTAGTGAGGTGGATGGAGTTAGAGTCTGTCATACAGAGTGAAGTAAGTCAGAAAGAGAAAAACAAATACAGTATGTTAACACATATATATGGAAAGTAAAGAATAAAAAAAAAAAGGTCATGAAGAACCTAGTGGCAAGATTGGAATAAAGACACAGACCTACTAGAGAATGGACTTGAGGATATGGGGAGGGGGAAGGGTAAGATGTGGCAAAGTGAGAGAGTGGCATGGACATATATACACTACCAAACATAAAGTAGATAGCTAGTGAGAAGCAGCCGCAGATCTGCTCTGTGCTTTGTGACCACATAGAGGGGTGGGATAGGGAGGGTGGGGGGGAGGGAGATGCAAGAGGGAAGAGATATGGGAATATATGTATATGTATAACTGATTCACTTTGTTATAAAGCAGATACTAACACACCATTGTAAAGCAATTATACTCCAATAAAGATGTTTAAAAAAAGTAAATACATAAAAGTAAAGGAATACAAAGAAACCCATGATCAAATCTTTGTTTCTTCTAGGCACTCAGTAAATAGTAATTAAATTTCATTGTAATTGAATTGAAATAATCTTAATGGCAGGTCATTAAGTGCCTCAGATTAAGTTCTATATTTATCACTGTGTCCCTGTGTCCATTTAATCCTGGGTCTGCTCTCAGAGATTTAGAAATATTATGACCCAAGGATCATTCTCTTCACTCTCCCTTCCTACCGCATATTACCTTTATTTGAATGGAAATGCATACTTGTAGTAACATCTCCTCCCTACTTTCAGCAGACCAAATGTTACCCTGACCCCATTTAATTAAAGATAATTTTGAGATAATATAAAATTTCCCTTTATCCCAAACATAGTTGGTAGCTCTTAAGGTCCTATGATGATGGTCCCATGACCATGGGGGGAAATGGATTATATTAATATTTCAATTAAACATTTCCACTGAACTTTAGAATCTAATAATACCATTAGAGTTATACCTAGTTCCTTGTTAAAATTTTTAAAATATTTATCATCCTGTTTTAAATATTACTTTTGTTTCCAAGAGACAGTAGGGCCAAATAAAGATAAAAAAAAAAAAAAAAAAGAAAAACCTCCCAACAAACCGGAGTCCAGGACTAGACAGCTTCACAGGTAAATTCTGCCAAACATTTAAAGAAGGTTTTATGCCTATCCTCAACTTCTTCCAAAAAATTGAAGAAGGAAGAATGTTTCCAAACTCATTATACAAGGCCAGCATCACCCTGATACCAAAATCAGACAAAGACAACACAAAAAAGAAAATTACAAGCCAATATCACTGATGAAAATAGACGAAAAATCCTCAACAAAATACTAGGAAACCAAATTCAACAGTATATTAAAAGGACCATATACCACAATCAAGTGGGATATATCCCAAAGATATAAGAATGGTTCAGTACTTGCAAATTAGTCAATGTGATGCACCACATTAACAAATTGAAGGTTAAAATTATATGATCATCTTAATAAATGCAGAAAAAGTTTTTGACAAAATTATACATCTATTTGTGATAAAATTCTCAACAAGGTAGGTATAGAGGGAATATACCTTGATATCATAAAAGCCATATATGACAAATCCACAGCTAACATTATACTCAATGGTGAAAAGCTGAAAGCATTTCCTCTAAGATCAAGACAAAGACAAGAATGCCCACTCTCACCACTTTTATTCAACATAGTATTGGAAGTTCTAGCCAGAGCAATCAGACAAGAAAAGTAAATAAAAGCAATCCAAATTAGAAACAAAGAATTAAAACTGTCACTGTTTGCAGATGGCATGATACTATAAATAGAAAATCCTAAAGACACCACCAAAAAACCAACTAGAACCCATCAACGAATTATGTAAAGTTGCAGGATACAAAATTAATACACAGAAATCTGTTGCACTTCCATACACTAATAAAAAACTACAGAAAGAGAAATTAAGAAACAATCACACTTAAACAATCGTACAAAAAAGGATAAAATACCTAAAAATAAATCTAACTAAGGAGATAAAAGAACTGTACCTGGAAAACTACACGACACTGATGAAAGAAACTGAAGATGATACAAACAGATGGAAAGATACACTGTGTCCATGGGTTGGAAGAATTAATATTGTTAAAATCACAATACTACCCAAGGCAATCTAAAGGTTCAATGCATTTCCTGTCAAAACACCAATGGCAGTGCATACAAATCCATGCCACTCTCTCACTTCATCCCAGCTTCCCCTTCCCCTTCCCTGTGTCTTCAAGTCCATTCTCTATGTCTGCGTCTTTATTTATTCCTCTCCTGCCCCTACGTTCTTCAGAACCTTTTTTTTTTTTTTTTTTTTTTTTTAGATTCCATATATATGTGATAGGGAGGGTGGGAGGGAGACACAAGAGGGAGGAGATATGGGGATATATGTATATGTATAGGTGATTCACTTTGTTATAAAGCAGAAATTAACACACCATTGTAAAACAATTATACTCCAATAAGGATGTTTAAAAAAAAAGTTAACTCATTAAATACATTAAAAATAGTGGCATTTATCATAGAACTAGAACAAAGAACTCTAAAATGTGTGTGGAAACATGAAGGACTCCAAATAGCCAAAAAAAATCTTGAGAAAAAAGAACAAAGCTGGAAGTATCATACTGCATGATTTCAAACTTGTAGTAACAAAGCTACTAAAATCAAAACAGTATGGTGTTGGCACCAAAAACAAAAACAAAAAACAAAAAAACAAAATCAATGGAACAGAATAGAGAGCCCAGAAATGAACCCAGGCTTACCTGTTTATTTAATCTACAACAAAAGAGACAAAAACATGCAACAAGGAAAAGAACCTCCCTTTAATAAATGGTGTTGGGAAAACTGGACAGCTACAGGCAAAAGAATCAAACTAGACTACTCTTTCACACCATATACAAAAATATATCCAAAATGGATAAGACCTAAAACTATAAAACGGCTAAAAAAACATAAGCAGTACACTCGTTGACATAGATCTCAGTAATAATTTTTTTTAGGTTAGGTATCACCTCAGGCAAAGGAAACAAAAGCAAAAATAAATAAATGAGACTGCATTAAACTAAAATGTTTTTACACAATGAAGGAGATTATCAACAAAATGAAAAGGCCACCGACTGAATAGGAAAAAATATTTGCAAATGATGTATCCAATAAGGGGTTAATATCCAAAATATACAAAGAACTTATAAAACTCAACGTCAAAAAAACAAGCAATCTGATTAAAAAATGGGCAGAGTATCTGAATAGACATTTTTCCAAAGCAGACATACAGATGGCCAACAATCACATGAAAAGATGCTAAACGTCACTAATCCTCAGGAATTTGCAAACCCAAACCACAATGAGATATCATCCCACACCTGTCAGAATGGCTATTATCAAAAAGACAACAAATATCACACACACACACACACACACACACACACACGCACATACACACAATGGAATAGTACTCAGCCATAAAAAAAAGAATGAAATTCTGCCATTTGCAGCAACACACTTGGGCCTACAGGGTATTATGCTAAGTGAAATAAGACAGACAGGGAAAGACAAACACTGTATGATTTCACTTATATGTGGAATCTACAAAACAAAACAAATGAGCAAACATAACAAAATCGAATCAGAGTCATAGATACAGAGAACAAACAGTAGGTTGCCAGACGGAAGAAGGGTGGGGGTAGGATAGAAATAGGTGAGGGAGATTAAGAGGTACAAACTTCAAGTTGCAAAATAAATGAATCATGAGTATGAAATGTACAGTGTGGGGAATATGGTCAATAATCTGTGGTTTCCAGAGGCAAGGTATGGGGGAGGGGAATTGGATGAAGGCAGTCAAAAGGTACAAACTTTCAGTTGTAAGATAAATACTAGGGAAGTAATGTACAGCATGATAAATATGATTAGCACTGTTGTATGTTACATATGAAAGTTGTTAAGAGATTAAATCCTGAGTTCTCATCACAAAGAAAAATTTTTTCAATTTATTTAATTTTGTATCTATACAAGATGATGAATGTTCACTAAACTTATTGAGATAATCATTTCATATTGTATGTAAGTCAAATCATTATGCTGTACACCTTAAACTCATACAGTGTTGTGTGCCAGTTAGATTTCAATGAACCTGAAAAAAAAAAAACTAATTAGGAGTAAAATTGACTGATTAATACCAGAAGTGAAAGGAGAGGTATCAAAAATGAATACTCATCTTCTGATGTGCAACCAGATAGATTTTAGCAAACAATGCAAGGAAAGCATTTTTCATAGAGAAGATTGCGAATGAGTTCAGGCTTGAGCATTGATGAGATTAGGTGCCTTTGGTACATCAAAGTGGAGTTTTCAAGTGGAATCTATGGATGTAACACTCAGAAGAGAGGTCTGGATGGGAAATATAATTTATGAGTCATCAGCATGCAGGTGGTAATTGAAACCATGAGTATGGATGAGCGTATAGGGTGAGTTGAAAAAATTGCCTGGTACTGAGTGTTGAGGAGCTGACATTCGATGACTGAGTAGAGGAATATGACATTATAAAAAGTATGAGAAGGAGTAACCAGAGGAGTAGGAGGCAAACAAAAGAAGTGGGGTCAGGGAAAGCAGAGGAAAGGTTTATCAAATGCTCTGATAGTCCATTGGACGGTCCTCATGATTCCATGCCCTGAAGGCATCATTCCAGGAGGATAGAGTAAGAAGCCAGATTGGAGGAAATTGAAATAACCAGTGTAGACAACTTTCAAGAATTTTACTGTGAAATGTAAAAAGAGGTAAGGTGAGATCTAGAGAGAGGTGAAGGGTCAAGAGGAAAAAAATGTAAGATTAAAGAGACTTAAGCATGTTTAATTGTCGATTGGAATTATTAGTTGAGTGGAAGGTGTTAATACACAGAAAAATAAGTAGTTGAGAATAGCAAGTCCCTTAGAAGTTTGGAGTCAGGAGATACAATACACATGAGTAAAGATTCCTGGCAGAGGGGAGAGAAATTGGAGAAAGACTTAGACATTGAGGCTTCTGATTTCCATTTTCCCGTAAATACTTTGGCCTGTGACTGCCTTGCTTTACCTCCATTTATCTAGTTGTATTTGTTCTTGTCTCCTCACTGTCTTGTGTGCTCCACTCTTATCTCTCCATCCTTAACCAGGCATAATTTGGAATTAAAATTTTAAATTCTCACTAACAGAACTCTTTCTATGCAAAATCAGAACAGACATCTCCCTAAAAAGCATGGGAATTAGGTTCCTTTTTCATAATATGAATGTTGATGGAATTTTTATTCCATATTTAAGGGTTCTTGACAATCAAATACCATAGCATAATTTATAAGAACTTATTTTCAAAACTTAATGGAATGAGCTCTAAGGTAAACATGTAAAAGATGGCTTCGATTTTTATTTTGTTATGTCAGTACTTCCTCCTACTAAATCTGCATTATAGGAGATGAAAGGAGATGGCAGGATAGAACAAACTTGAATAAGCCACCTGTAGTGATTGAAGTCAATTCAGTATCAAGATAGAAGTTCTTCTTAAATGAAATGGAGCAGAGATCACAGTTCTAGAGATACATTGTAATTCATACTCATGCACAGTTTTTCTTTCATTTCAACACATTTTGAAAGGGATCACATAGAGAGAATATTGGTTTCCACAAGGGTTATTCTCCATTGGGGAAGTTCAGAAAAATTGTCTTACTATATATATTTTTTCTAAAGTTTCTGAAGTTTAAATTTTTCTAGTACCTTTTGTGTCTGTCATATACAAAAGCTAACGCATTATTCATTACTTTTTTTCCCTAAAGAACCCCTATGTCCTTTCCTCTAGGGAATTAACTGTGTTATCTGCATGTTTTAAAGCCACATAACCTCTTCTACCTTCCTTAGTTCCCGCCATCCCAAACGCCTGACAACATTCTCTCAAAGATTTATCTAGAGGTATAAAGTCATCTGTGTATATCTAAGGCACACTCTAATATCTAATAATTCATTTTGGTTAACAGACTTTTAGGGTAGCCAAAGCCAAGTGGATGTTGGCCAAGAATTGCATGACTGCCAGAACTACATATCCCTGTCAGCCACTTCTTAGTATAGCAGGTCAGTGTAAAGGAATTCATGCTTGGTTTAAGACCAATTGAACAGAGGCTGGAAAAGTTTCTGTAGTTGGATAGCAATAACCTCAGTACTTGTGAAAATTCAAACAAACAACAAGTAAAACCATTGCAAGCATTTTCATCACATTACTCTCCTGGATATTTGGTACAGAAAACAAAGTAAATTAATAAAAACTGCTGATGAGTTTTATAAATGGACTGATTTTTACCTCTTGTTTGATCTTACTAATTTCTATGAGATAAAAACCTCATACAGATAGATGTATATCTGTGTGTGTGTGTGTGTGTGTGTGTGTGTATCTGGGCAAATTATTTTTTATTTATTTTATTAGCTCATTTCCCACAGTTGTTTGATCAAGAAAGTAGATAAAAAATTTATTATAATGCAAAACCAACATTAACCTCAAAAGAATGGGAAGTAAAAAGGATTCTGAGTAGGATTGATTTCAGCTATATCAAATGAAGAGATTTACTAGCATATAATTTATGAAAAATAAGAAAGGAACAAACAACTTCTCATAATACCAGTATTTAATCATCAAACGCCTTTCAGACAACTTTGCTCAAAATCAGACTGCAGTGCTTTCCCATTTTCCCACATAAATTTTCTGTATTATAACTCAGCTGGTATTGACCTCTAACTCCATACAGAGAATGAGCAGAGGACCACCCAAGTTCATGTAAGAAGAAAGAATATTCATAATGTATTGTCAGCTATAATTTTGAGTATAACTCAAAATGTACTTTATGTTTCTGATTTTCTAAAATATGCAAAACTTTTTCACATGTTTCTGATAGTTAATATTATACAAACTAAGGATTGCATGCCTTTAGTCTTAGAGCCAAGAAACTATGAAATAGTGAGAACCTTCAGCTCTTGAAACAGATGGTGACTGTTGAACTGTGCTAAATCTATAAGATATTAGATTTATTGATAAACATTGCCATGTCTATATGGAAAGTTTGGTAAGCTTTTTATCTTAAAAAGGCCAAACTTCATCACTTCAATATTAATTTCTTTATCTTTTCCATCAACTTCTCCATATGGTATTTCTTAGAGGAAATATAGAAAAACTGGAACTTAATATGGGAAATACACCATAATACTTTATTATTATATTACATTAAGTACATGAATACATAAACTTTGCTCTTGCTCTTTTATCCATACATAACACATTAATCATACATAATATGTCCATCCATACAAAACATACATCAATACAAGCTGGACAGCAAGTTATAATGCAGTTTATTTGTATTTAATTGTGAACATTGACTGTAAAACGAAAATTTCTTCCATTAAGTAAGTTTAAGAAAATCTTTAAAGAATGTCTGTGAGTCTAGGAGTTGGTGAAAGAGGATTAAGATTATTGCATAGGCTCTTCTGTTAACATTCACATGTATCTTGAGAAACAAGGATGTTAAGTATTAGTTTGGTCCTTGGTGATGCAAAAAGAGAGCTTTCTAAGCAAAGATATCATAATTTGAATGTGAGCCTGAGTCTTCACAGTATGTTCACTGAATATGTCAGTAGATTTGCCTAGTCTATATAAATTTAGTTTAATATAAAAGATTTCAAGTGATTGTTTGACTATGTAATCAGATTTGTTCTTCTTAGTTGTACAATTCAGTTCAAATTATCCAAATGAAATGGCTATTAGCAAAGTTACAACAGTGAAGACTCAGGCCCACATCTCCTCATCTTTGGTGTGTCAAGATACCAAGACAGACCAGGGAACTGGTTGACCCCCAAGTCCTGATAGCAGCGCAAAGGCTCCACAGAGGAGGAATGGAGATGCAGTTGGCAAGTACATCTATAACACGGAGTAGGAAATGAACTGAATTTTGAAGAAAGATTAGGAATTTACCAGGGGGGCAGCAGATGGAAAAGGATCAGCAATGACATCACAGTGTAGAGTAACACCGTCGCTCATGTGGAAATTGTATGGAGATGAGGTATAATGAGGACATAAAGTTCAAGGTGCCAGGATGTTTACCTCTTCAGCAAATTGTCATCAAACATCGTAATTTCCAATGCAGAGAATCACAATAAATTAAAATAAAACGCAGGAAATTCTTTTGAGGATTAGCAATGTACACTGAGGAAGGCTTCACACTCTCTTCATCCTTTACTGTCAGTGGTAGATTTCTCCGACTGTCCGAAAGGGTTACTGAAGAAGTTTGAATTACTCTTGTGTGGTGGCAGACTGTACAGCAAAATAGACTTCAAGCCCTAAAAGCCTTCCGCCTGTGTAATTCTAAAATGTGTCTTCTCTATCATTGTTAGGACAAGATTATATAAGAAAGTAAGAGGAAGCAAATGAAGACTTAGGGACAAACTGAATATAGGAATTTAGGCAGAAAAGCAATAATTAATAGTGTAAGAAAACACTTTGCTACATAGGGCAGTTAAATATAGGGATTTAACATGTTGAAAAACAAGATTCATGAGGAAATGTTGAGGGATTGTTTGTCATTAAGTGAAGGAGCTGTGATTAAAGATATGGATTCATACTGCACCTGTTTTCCAACCCACATCTGTGGGTCCTGTGCTCTGATTGGCACCTATCACCGTGGTTAAGAGAGTATTTGATTACTGCCTTAAAACAACTACCAGGAAACATATTTTACCTTGAAAATTCTTTAAATTCTATTCGTAGTGGTAGGACTCAATCTTTAACAACATATTTATCTTAATTAACTTCTTTAAAACAATTCTCACAGAGTGGACTAAAAATATAGACAATCTTATTTATTTTTAAAAATGGCCAGCCACCTAGCTTCCTAATACAGCTAAAGAAAACTACACCAGCTTCCTCCTCAACAAATTGCCCATGACTTCATCAACACACTAAATAAAAGAAGATATATATTGAGATAAAATGTTTCACAGTTTAAAACCTGTGAACTCTGTTCCACCAAACACAGACTCATTTAAGTTTGTATTAGTTTAAGACTTTTGAAGAGATTTACTAAAATTTTTAAATCGAAAGCTGGTTTCATAGCTTGGCACTGGTACTGGAGCCAAAGTGTTTCAACTCTATAAATATAACACAATGACTCAATATTTCTTCAGATAATTTATTCTAGTGTCATCATGAGACACAGTAAATTCCTGTTTTACGGTATTTGATACCAAATTCTCTCCTGGTCCCTCCTACTTTTTTTTTTTAACATCTTTATTGCAGTATAATTGCATTACAGTTGTGTGTTAGTTTCTGCTTTATAACAAAGTGAATCAGTTATACATATACATACATCCCCATATCTCTTCCCTCTTGTGTCTCCCTCCCTCCCACCCATCTCTTCAGAAAGCACCGAGCTGACCTCCCTGTGCTATACGGCTGCTTCCCACTAGTTATCTATTTTACGTTTGGTAGTGTATATATGTCCATGCCACTCTCTCACTTTGTCCCAGGTTACACTTCCCAATCCCCATATCCTCAAGTCCATTCTCTAGTAGGTCTGCGTCTTTATTCCCATCTTGCCCTTACGTTCTTCATGACCATTTTTTTTCTTTTTTAGATTCCATATATATGTGTTAGCATACGGTATTTGTTTTTCTCTTTCTGACTTACTTCACTCTGTATGACAGACTCTAGGTCCATCCACCTCACTACAAATAACTCAGTTTCCTTTCTATTTATGGTTGAGTAATATTCCATTGTATATATGTGTCACATCTTCTTTATCCATTCATCTGTCAGTAGACACATAGGTTGCTTCCATGTCCTGGCTATTGTAAATAGTGCTGGAATGAACATTGTGGTACATGACTCTTTTTGAACTATGGTTTTCTCAGGATATATGTCCAATAGTGGGATTGCTGGGTCGTATGGTAGTTCTATTTTTAGTTATTTAAGGAACCTCCATACTGTTCTCCATAGTGGCTGTATCAGTTTACATTCCCACCAACAGTGCGACAGGGTTCCCTTTTCTCCACACCCTCTCCAGCATTTATTGTTGGTAGATTCTTGATGATGGCCATTCTGAACAGTGTGAGATGATATCTGATTGTAGTTTTGATTTGCATTTCTCTAATGATTAATGATGTTGAGCATTCTTTCATGTGTTTGTTCGTAATCTGTATATCTTCTTTGGAGAAATGTCTATTTAGGTCTTCTGCCCATTTTTGAATTGGGTTGTTTATTTTTTTGATATTGAGCTGCGTGAGCTGCTTGTAAAGTTTGGAGATTAATCCTTTGTCAGTTGCTTCATTTGCAAACATTTTCTCCCATACCGAGGGTTGTCTTTTCGTCTTGTTTATGGTTTCCTTTGCTGTGAAAAAGCTTTTAAGTTTCATTAGGTCCCATTTGTTTATTTTTCTTTTTATTTCCATTACTCTAGGAGGTGGGACAAAAAGGATCTTGCTGTGATTTATGTCATAGAGTGTTCTGCCTATGTTTTCCTCTAAGAGTTTGACAGTGTCTGACCTTACATTTAGGCCTTTAATCCATTATGAGATTATTTTTGTGTATGGTGTTAAGGAATGTTCTAATTTCATTCTTTTACATGTAGCTGTCCAGTTTTCCCATCACCACTTATTGAAGAGGCTCTCTTTTCTCCACTGTATATTCGTGGCTCCATTATCAAAGATAAGGTGACCATATGTGCCTGGGTTTACCTCTGGGCTCTCTATCCTGTCCCATTGATGTTTATTTCTGTTTTTTTGCCAGTACCATACTGTCTTGATTACTGTAGCTTTGTAGTATAGTCTGAAGTCAGGGAGCCTGATTCCTCCAGGTCCATTTTTCTTTCTCACGTTTGCTTTGGCTATTCGGGGTCTTTTGTGTTTCCATACAAATTGTGAAATTTTTTGTTCTAGTTCTGTGAAAATGCCAGTGGTAGTTTGATAGGGATTGCATTGGATCTGTAGATTGCTTTGGGAAGTACAGTCATTTTCACAATGTTGATTCTTCCAATCCAAGAACATGTTATATCTCTCCATCAATTTATATCATTTTTAATTCCTTTCATCAGTGTCTTCTGATTTTCTGCATACAGTTCTTTTGTCTCCTTAGGTAGGTTTATTCCTAAATATTTTATTCTTTTTGTTGCAGTGGTAAATGGGAGTGCTTTCTTAATTTCATGTTCAGATTTTTCAACATTAGTGTATAGGAATGCAAGAGATTTCTGTGTATTCATTTTGTATCCTGCTACTTTGCCAAATTAATTGACTAGCTCTAGTAGTTTTCTGGTAGCATGTTTAGGATTCTCTATGTACAGTATCATGTCATCTGCAAACAGTGACAAATTTACGACTTCTTTTCTGATTTAGATTCCTATTATTTCTTTTTCTTCTCTGATTGCTGTGGCTAAAACTTCCAAAACTATGTTGAATAATAGTGGTGAGAGTGGGCAACCTTGTCTTGTTCCTGATCTTAGTGGAAATGGTTTCAGTTTTTCACCATTGAGGACGATGTTGGCTGTGGGTTTGTCATGTATGGCCTTTATTATGTTGAGGTAAATTCCCTCTATCCCTACTTTCTGGAGTGTTTTTATCATAAATTGGTGTTGTAATTTGTCTAAAGCTTTTTCTGCATCTATTGAGATGATCATATGGTTTTCTCCTTCAATTTGTTAATATGGTGTATCACATTGACTGATTTGCATATATTGAGGAATCCTTGCATTCCTGGAATAAACCCCACTTGATCATGGTGTATGATCCTTATAATGTGCTTTTGGATTCTGTTTGCTAATATTTGGTTGAGGATTTTTGCATCTATGTTCATCAGGAATATTGGCCTGTAGTTTTCTTTCTTTGTGACATCTTTGTCTGGCTTTTGTATCAGGGTGATGTTGGCCTCGTAGAATGAGTTTGGGAGTGTTCCTCCCTCTGCTATATTTTGGAAGGTTTTAGAAGGATAGGTTTTAGCTCTTCTCTAAGTGTTTGATAGAATTCGCCTGTGAAGCCATCTGGTCCTGGGCTTTTGTTTGTTGGAAGATTTTTAATCACAGTTTCAGTTTCAGTGCTTGTGATTGGTCTGTTCATATTTTCTACTTCTTCCTGGTTCAGTCTCAGAAGATTGTGCATTTCTAAGAATTTGTCCATTTCTTCCAGGTTGTCCATTTTATTGGCATACAGTTGCTTGTAGTAATCTCTCATGATCCTTTGTATTTCTGCAGTGTCAGTTGTTACTTCTCCTTTTTTCATTTCTAATTCTATTGATTTGCATCTCCTCCCTTTTATTCTTGATGAGTCTGGGTAATGGTTTATCAATTTTGTTTATCTTCTCAAAGAACCAGCTTTTAGTTTTATTGATCTTTGCTATTGTTTCCTTCATTTCTTTTTCATTTTTTTCTGATCTGATTTTTATGATATCTTTCCTTATGCTAACTTTGTTTTTTTGTTTTTTGGTTTTTCTTCTTTCTCTAATTGCTTTAGGTGTAAGGTTACTTTGTTTGTTTGAGATGTTTCTTGTTTCTTAAGGTAGGATTGTATTGCTATAAACTCCCGTCTTAGAACTGCTTTTGCTGCATCCCATAGGTTTTGAGTCTTTGTGTTTTCACTGTCATTTGTTTCTAGGTATCTTTTGATTTCCTCTTTGATTTCTTCAGTGATCTCTTGGTTATTAAGTAGTGTGTTATTTAGCCTCCATGTGTTTGTATTTTTTACCGATTTTTTCCTGTAATTGATATCGTCTCATAGCATTGTGGTCAGAAAAGATACTTGATACGATTTCAATTTTCTTAAATTTACCAAAGCTTGATTTGTGACCCAAGATATGATCTGTCCTGGACAATGTCCCATGAGCACTTGATAAGAAAGTGTATTCTGTTGTTTTTGGATGGAACGTCCTATAAATATCAATTAAGTCCATCTTGTTTAATGTGTCATTTAAAGCTTGTGTTTCCTTATTTAGTTTCATTTTGGATGATCTGTCCGTTGGTGAAAATGGGGTGTTAAAGTCCACTACTATCATTGTGTTACTGTTGATTTCCCATTTTCTGGCTGTTAGCACTTGCCTCATATACTGAGGTGCTCCTATGTTGGGTGCATAAATATTTACAATTGTTGTATCTTCTTCATGGATTGATCCCTTGATCATTATGTAGTGTCCTTCTTTGTCTCTTGTAATAGTCTTTATTTTAAAGTCCATTTTGTCTAATATGAGAATTGCTATTCCAGCTTTCTTTTGTTTTTTATTTGCATGGAATATCTTTTTCCATCCCCTCACTTTCAGTCTGTATGTGTCCCTAGGTCTGAAGTGGGTCTCGTGTAGACAGCATATATATGGGTCTTGTTTTTGTATACATTCAGCCAGTCTATGTCTTTTGGTTGGAGCATTTAATCCATTTACATTTAAGGTAATTATCAATATACATGTTCTTATTACCATTTTCTTAATTGTTTTGGGTTTGTTATTTTAGGTCTTTTCCTTCTCTTGCATTTCCTTCCTAGAGAAGTTCCTTTAGCATTTGGTGTAAAGCTGGTTTGGTGGTGCTGAATTTTCTTAGCTTTTGCTTGTCTGTAAAGTTTTTAATTTCTCTGTCAGATCTGAATGAGATCCTTGCTGGGTAGAGTAATCTTTGTTGTAGGTTTTTCCCCTTCATCACTTTAAATATGTCCTGCCACTCCCTTCTGGCTTGCAGAGTTTCTGCTGAAAGATCAGCTGTTAACCTTATGGGGATACCCTTCTTTTTATTTGTTTTTTTTTTCCCTTTCTGTTTTTAATATTTTTTCTTTGTATTTAATTTTTGTTAACTTGATTAATCTGTGTCTTGGCATGTTTCTCCTTGGATTTATCCTGTATGGGACTCTCTGTGCTTCCTGGACTGGATTAACTATTTCCTTTCCCATATTAGGAAAGTTTTCTTAATAAACTTTCCTAAATTTTCCAATAAGTTTTCAACTATAATCTCTTCAAATATTTTCTCAGTCCCTTTCTTTTTCTCTTCTTCTTCTGGGACCCCTATAATTCGAATATTGGTGCATTTAATGTTGTCCCAGAGGTCTCTGAGACTGTCCTCAATTCTTTTCATTCTTTTTTCTTTATTCTGGTCAGCAGTAGTTATTTCCACTATTTTATCTTCCAGGTCACTTATCCATTTTTCTGCCTCAGTTATTCTGCTATTGATCCCTTCTACAGAATTTTTAATTTCATTTATTGTGTTGTTCATCACTGCTTGTTTGCTCTTTAATTCTTCTAGGTCCTTGTTAAACGTTTCTTGTATTTTCTCCATTCTATTTCCAAGATTTTGGATAATCTTTACTGTCATTTTTCTGAACTCTTTTTCAGGTAGACTGCCTTTTCCCTCTTCATTTGTTAGGCCTGGTGAGTTTTTACCTTGCTCCTTCATGTGCTGTGTGTTTCTCTGTCTTCCCATTTTTCTTAACTTACTGTGTTTGGGGTCTACGTTTCACAGGCTTCAGGTTCGTAGCTCCCATTGTTTTTGGTGTCTGCCCCCAGTGGCTGAGGTTTTTTCATTGGGTTTTGTAAGCTTCCTTGTAGAGGGGACTAGTGCCTGTGTTCTGGGAGATGAGGCTGAATCTTTTCTTTCTGGTGGGCAGGTCCACATCTGGTGGTGTGTTTTGGGATGTCTGTGGCCTTATTTTGATTTTAGACAGCCTCTCTGCTAATGCGTGGGGTTGTGTTCCTGTCTTGCTAGTTGTTTGGTATAGGGTGTCCAGCACTGTAGCTTGCTGGTCATTGAGTGGAGCTGGGTCTTAGCATTGTAATGGGGATCTCTGGAAGATTTTTTCCATTTGATATTACGTGGAGCTGGGAGGTCTCTTGTGTACCAGTGTCCTGAACTTGGCTCTCCCACCTCAGTGGCACAGCCCTGATGCCTGGCTGAAGCACCAAGAGCCTGTCATCCACACGGCTCAGAATAAAAGGGAGAAAAAAAAAAAGAAAGAAAGAAAGAAGATAAAATAAAATAAAGTTATTAAAATAAAAAATAATTATTAAGAAAAAAAATTTTAAGTAATAAAAAAAAGAAAGAAAGAAAGAAGAGAGCAACCAAACCAAAAAACAAATCCAACAATGATAACAAGCGCTAAAAACTATACTAAAAAACAAAACAAAACCAGACAGACAGAACCCTAGGACAAATGGTAAAAGCAAGGCTATACAGACAAAATCACACACAGAAGCATACACATACACACTCAGAAAAAGGGAAAAAGGGAATATATATATATATAGATATAGATATAGATATCATTGCTCCCAAAGTCCACCTCCTCAATTTGGGATGATTCATTGTCTGTTCAGATATTCCACAGATGCAGGGTACATCAAGTTGACTGTGGAGATTTAATCCACTGCTCCTGAGGCTGCTGGGAGAGATTTCCCTTTCTCTTCTTTGCACAGCTCCTGAGGTTCAGCTTTGGATTTGGACCCGCCTCTGCATGTAGGTCACCTGAGGGCATCTGTTCTTCGCTCAGACAGGACGGGATTAAAGGAGCAGCTGATTTGGGGGCTCTGGCTCACTCAGGCCGGGGGGAGAGAGGATTATGGATGTGGGGTGAGCCTGTGGCCGCAGAGGCCAGTGTGACGTTGCAGCAGCCTGAGGCACACTCTGCATTTTCCCGGGGAAGTTGTCCCTGGATCATGGGACCCTGGCAGTGGCGGGCTGCACAGGCTCCCGGGAGGGGAGGTGTGGAGAGTGACCTGTGCTTGAACACAGGCTTCTTGGTGGCGGCAGCAGCAGCCTTAGCATCTCATGCCCGTCTCTGGGGTCCGCGCTGATAGCCGCGGCTCGTGCCCATCTCTGGAGCTCCTTTAAGCAGCGCTCTTAATCCCCTCTCCTCGCGCACCAGGAAACAAAGAGGGAAGAAAATGTCTCTTGCCTTTTCGGCAGCTCCAGACCTTTTCCTGGACTCCCTCCCGGCTAGCTGTGGTGTGCTAACCCCTTCAGGCTGTGTTCACGCCACCAACCCCAGTCCTCTCCCTGGGATCCGACACCCGAAGCCCGAGCCTCAGCTCCCAGCCCCCACCCCACCCCGGTGGGTGAGCAGACAAGCCTCTCGGGCTGGTGAGCGCTGGTTGGCACTGATCCTCTGTGCGGGAATCTCTCCGCTTTGCCCACCGCACCCCTGTGGCTGCGCTCTCCTCCGTGGCTCCGAAGCTTCCCCCTCTGCCACCCCTCTTCTCCGCCAGTGAAGGGGCTTCCTAGTGTGTGGAAACCTTTCCTTCTTCACAGCTCCCTCCCACTGGTGCAGGTCCCGTCCCTATTCTTTGTCTCTGTTTCTTTCTTTCTTTTGCCCTACCCAGGTACGTGGGGAGTTTCTTGCCTTTTGGGAGGTCTGAGGTCTTCTGCCAGCATTCAGTAAGTGTTCTGTAGGTGTTGCTCCAAATGTAGATGTATTTCTGATGTATTTGTGGAGAAGAAGTTGATCTCCACATCTTACTCTTCCACCATCTTGAAGCTCCTCTCCCTCCTACTTTTTAACTTTGTAATAATTGGCTTAATTCTAATTGCCACTAACATCTGAACCCCAATCCTGCCTTCAAAGACAAAATGTTAGAAAGTTAAAAAGAAGGAGATTCCAGGACAAAGCCCTATATCAAATACCATAAAATTTACATAAGGGCTTCTTAGACACCTTAGTAAAGCTCCCACAATTTGGAGGACAGAAATTTCCAATTATAGGCGGTGGACTGGGAAGAACTCAAACATGTTCTGGAATCTCCTCCCATCTTCCAAATGAATAAAATAGCAAAGGAGCATTCTCCCACTTGTATTGTGTTAGCAGTGACACTCATCCTTGTCACCAGGTGCAGTAGCAAAGATTGTGCTGAAGGGGAATTCCACCTGCTCTAGTATGCAGGCCTCAGAAAAAGTGATAGAAACACAATTCTAACTTGGCATAGCTTCTGTGGAGGATTCTTGGAACAAGAAAAAGAAAAGTTTTGGATTGATGATGCCCAGAAATTGCCAATGATCTAGTCTGCTACTTGGACTCACATGTGCAAGTGGTCCTGACGATTCCTAAAACTAGTTAAAGAGAGAGATTCTATAAATGATTTGTCTCCTGCTCTAGAGTAAGGATGCTCATAGTTTCCTGAAATGAGTCAAGGTGACATGGCCTTTGTACCGCGTCCCACCCCCAAAAGATTCAGGGCATCCATTACACCTGGGGAAGCTCATGGCTACATCAGTACTCAGTGGCTGATGAAGCCCAAAGCACTTGAGTTTGACTGACACCTAAGCCAGCTAATGTTGTTTTTAGATAAACTAGACATATATTGCCACACCCACGATAACGCCCACCACCGTAACTAGCAGGCTGAGTTCCCCATGTTAATAATACGGTTCTACTCTCTCCTGTCAGGAGTGATCTGAAGAAATAGTGACTGTTAGGAAGAAGAGCTAAATACTAATCACATCAAAACCCAAAACGCCAACTTTGTAGATGTACATCAGAGTGGACATAGAGAACCACAAATAATGCCATTCAATGATGTATCATTAGAACATAGAGCACTGCTCAGTAAGGTATACCTTGGTATAGAGCAAAAGGATAGATCTTTACATGTTCATCATGATTCAAGATGAAGGCACAGCATACGAAAGAATAAAATAATGCCATTTGCCACAACATGGAGGGACCTAGAGATTATCATACTAAGTGAAGTAAGCCAGGCAGAGAAAGACAAATACCATATGATATTACTTATATGTGGAATCTAATTATGACACAAATTAACTTATCTACAAAACAGAAACAAACTCACAGGTAGAAAACAGAATTGTGATTGCCAAGCGGGAGGGGAGGTGGGAGAGGGATGGATGCGGAGTTTGGGATTAGCAAATGCAAATTATTATATATAGAATGGATAAACGACAAGGTCCTGCTGTATAGCACAAGGAACTATATTCAATATCCTGTAAGAAACCATAATGGAAAAGAATATGAAAAAGAATCTATATATATTATATATATATAACTGAATCATTTTGCTGTACACCTGAAACTAACAGAACATTGTAAATCAACTATACTTCAATAAGATAAATTTTAAAAATAAAAAATAAGATAAAATTTTTAAAAATGAAGGCACAGGACACCTAGCAAAATCCTGTGAATGGGAAGTGAGGAAGCAAAGCACTGTCCATATAACTCCAAAGAAGGATTTTACCTGTCTGTTCCTTTCTTTGAAACATAAAGGTAATAACACCCATTTTCTGCTATACAGGCCTCTGTGAGTAACATACATATGAAAGTTCTTTGAAGCGTGAAGTGTCCCTCAAATGTATAGTATTATATGATGGTTTAGCATCCATAAAAGTCTATCCCTTCTATTGCTGCACTAGGACTAGAAAAAAGCTCACTACCTTTTATTTTATGTCACCTCATTAAAAACATTTCATAAAAACTTTAATGAACTTTTCTATAGATATTTTACCTTCCAATTAAGTAAACTTACTGCCTCATAGTTTTGTTCACTAATCATTTAATTATTTTAGGCACTATGTTCTGGATGTCCTCCAAAGTTTTCCACAGCTCTATCAGTTGAATTTTTTGCACTAATTCTGTTTTTACATGGATAGGAAGATCAAAGTCATCACATATATTTCTCCTTCTCATGGAATTTTCCTACAGATTTTTAGCAATATATTTTTCAATCTAGAGGCAGGTCTGAAAAAGTTTATATATACATATAATGTTATATAGATTATTATTATATATTGTATGATATTATACTATCATATATAATATATAATCATAATCATATTATAATATAATATAATATGACATTAATACCATATTAATATAATATATTATGTAATTATTATAATAATTATAATTATTATATAATTATAATATAATTAATGATTATTGTATAAATTATTAATAATAACTATCAATAATATGATATATTAATAATTAATATGGATTGATATGCTATATTGTCATGTTATTGATAATTGTATAATTATTATATTATATATTATTATATAATATATATTATATATTGTGTATATAAAATTATATATATATATACCTATCAGTTCACACTTATTAAATGTCCATTATGGGTATTATTCAAGGAATATATTTGAGAAGGTACAACATGCTCAGTGACGGATCTTCTCTCCATCATTTCACCTCTCTTTCAACATTTCTCCTTTGTATTCATGGTACATTCAGCGTCAGTTTGTCTTTTTCTTGGAAAGATGCCATAGCCTTTTGACAGACCTATAAGATTACATAACATATATTCCAATGTGTCTTTAAAAATCTGCTAAAGAATTTTGTGTGATGTAGTAGATACGCACAGTGGCTTATTCTGAAAGCCATTGCCCTTGCCAGTGCTAATTAGGCAGTAGGATAATTAATCCACTTCCCTCTGGTGGAAATGTTTTTGAAGTTCCTTGCCTCCTATTTTAGTTTCATAGGTGGTAAAATGATAAAACTTGACCTATCAGAAGCAGGTTGTGGTACATGGTATAAAAATCAGATGAGTAGGATAAAGGAGTGACACAGAAAAAAGCTGTATAGTGGAAGAGAAAGTTGTCCATGTGATTGTGAGGTGGATATGTCTGGTAAGTTTTGGGTTGTTCCAACAAAATTTTATCTACAGGGAAGTGCTAGAAATTTCACCTGCATAATAATAATCTCAATATAGTAATTTGTTCATGCCCATTAATAGTTATATAATAATAGTATATATTTTGCACTTACATGACAAGCACCGTGATAAATACTTTATATACAATCTCATTTAGTCTTCACAATAGCTTTAAGGGGTAGTTACCTTTATGATGCCAATTTAAGAGATGAGGAAACTGGAGCTTAAAGAAATTGATTTATCTAAGGTCATGCAACTAGTAGCAGGGTAACCACCTAGACCATTTCACTCTAGATCCTCTATATTTAACCGCCATGCTACACAGCTTATTGTTGTTCAGAGTTTCCTTTCTAAAATACTCCTAAAACTGAGTCTTCTCAAATCAAAGCATCTATAAGAGTCCCTCCTTCATCCTGTATCATTTCAAGGAAAAATTATGAGGCTTATAATCAAGGTCTTTTTCAGCATCTCTCCTTCTCTATGATGCAGCATGGACTGTCCAATTCTATTAAAGTCATGGTCCTTACCATCCCAAACACAATCCAAACCTTTTCCTGAAATGCTTTCTCCATTATTTTCTCCTGAATTGTACAATATTCTCCTGGAAGCTAGTCTAGGCTGGTCCCAACTCACACTCCTCTTCCTTACTCTCAACTCCTTGCATGCTCATGTACTGTGATATTCTCTATTGGTCTTTTGGATGGACTCATCTCCAAAAACAAAAATTTCTTCCTTTAGTCACACTTAAAGTACTATTAAAAAAAAGCTAGGAAAACAATAAATATTTAATAAGCTGCATGACCCCCAAGACTACATGTGAAACTGAATTAACCCAGTATAAACAATCATGTAAGGATTGAGTATATGACAAGTAGAAGAAAATCAATTAGGCATCATCATGGAAATCTTACTAAATGATATTAGTTAAGTAGATGAAGACCATGGAAATATAGCTGCCTAGAGAAATTATTTAAGCAGCAGGTTTAGCATAGGCAAATTCACAGGTGATAAAAACATTCATACAATAAATTAGACAGCTCCTCGCCAGGTGTATGGGTCTGTCTGGTGGTTGGGCGGTCTTTGCTGACCCTGCCCATGACTGGGAGGGACTTGGGAAGACCAGCTTGGAGTGCAGATGAGGACGGGGTGGGGCAGCTGCCTGCTGGCATCTTCTGCACTGACCTCCGAACCCCAACCGGAATGGGAAGTAAACGTCAAACGGAAAGGAAGGGAGACATGGAGGCAGGAGCTGGCAGAGTGACGGGAAGCACATGAACCAGGGCTGAGAGCCATGTGGCTGACAGGGTCTTGGTGCTCCGTCCAGGTGTCAGGTCTGAGCCTCTGAGGTGGGACAGCTGAGTTCAGGACATTGGTCCACCAGAGACCTCCAATCGCCACGTAATATCAATCAGCATGAGCTCTCCCAGAGATCTCCATCTCAATGTTAAGACCCAGCTCCACTCAGTGATCCACAAACTCCAGTGCTGGACACCCCACACCAAACAACTAGCAAAACAGGAATACAACCCCACCCATTAGCAGAGAGACTGCCTAAAATCATAATAAGTTCACAGACACACCAAAACATACCACTGGATGTGGCCCTGCCCACCAGAAATGCAAGATCCAGCCTGATCCACCAGAAAACAGGCACCAGTCCCCTCCACCAGGAAGCCTACACAAGGCACTGAACCAACCTTACCCACTGGAGGCAGACACCAAAAACAACAGGAACTACAAACCTACAGCCTGTGAAAAGGAGACCCCAAACACAGTAAGTTAAGCAAAATGGGAAGACAGAGAAACATGCAGCAGATGAAGGAGCAAGGTAAAAATGCACCACACCAAACAAATGAAGAGGAAATAGGCAGTCTACCTGAAAAAGAATTCAGAGTAATTATAGTAAAGATGATCCAAAATCTTGCAAATAGAATGGAGAATATAAAAGAAACGTTTAACAAGGACCTGGAAGAACTAAAGAGCAAACAAACAATGATGAACCGCACAATAAATGAAATTTAAAATTCTCTAGACGGACTCAATAGCAGAATAACTGAGGCAGAAGAACGGATGATAAGTGATCTGGAAGATAAAATAGTGGAAATAACTACCACAAAGCAGAATAAAGAAAAAAGAATGAAAAGAATTGAGAACATTCTCAGAGACCTCTGGGACAACAATAAACACACCAATATTTGAATTATAGGAGTCCCAGAAGAAGAAAAGAAAAAAAAAAGGACTGAGAAAATATTTGAAGAGATTAGAGTTGAAAACTTCCCTAATATGGGAAAGGAAATGGTCAATCAAATCAAGGATGTGCAGAGAGTCCCATACAGGATAAATCCAAGGAAAACACTCCAAGACCCATATGAATCAAACTACCAAATACTAAATACAAAGGAAAAATATTAAAAGCAGCAAGGGAAAATGAACAAATAACATACAAGGAAATCCCCATAAGGATAACAGCTGATCTTTCAAAAGAAACTCTGAAAGCCAGAAGGGTGTGGCAGAACATATTTAAAGTGATGAAAAGGAAAAACCTACAACCAAGATTACTCTACCAGCAAGGATCTCATTCAGATATGACAGAGAAATTAAAATCTTTACAGACAAGTAAAAGCTAAGAGAATTCAGCACCACCAAACCAGCTTTACAACAAATGCTAAAGGAACTTTTCTAGGAAGGAAACACAAGAGAAGGAAAAGACCTACAATAACAAACCTAAAACAATTAAGAAAATGGTAATAGGAACATACATATCAATAATTACCTTGTGTAAATGGATTAAATACTCCAAAGAAAAGACATAGACTGGCTGAATGGATACAAAAACAAGACCCTTATATATGCTGTCTACAAGAGACCCACTTCAGACCTAGAGACGCATACAGACTGAAAGTGAGGGGATGGAATAAGATATTCCATGCAAATGGAAATCAAAAGAAAGCTGCAGTAACAATTCTCATATCAGAAAAAACAGACTCTAAAATAAAGAATATTACAAGAGACAAAGAAGGACACTACATAATGATCAAGGGATAAATCCAAGAAGAAGATATAACTGTTGTAAATATTTAGGCACCCAACATAGGAGCACCTCAGTACACAAGGCAAATGCTAACAGATAGAAAAGGGGAAATCGAGAGTAACACAATAATAGTAAGGGACATTAACACCCCACTTTCACCAATGGACAGATCATCCAAAATGAAAATAAATAAGGAAACACAAGCTTTAAATAGTACATTAAAAAAGATAGACTTAATTGATATTTATAAGACAGTCCATCCAATAAAAAACAGAATATACTTTCTTCTCAAGTGCTCATGAAACATTCTGCAGGATAGATCAAATCTTGGGTCACAAATCAAGCCTTGGCAAATATAAGAAAATTGAAAGCATATCACGTATCTTTTCTGACCATAACACTATAAGATAGCTATCAATTAAGGGAAAAACACAATAAAAAATACAAACACATATAGGCTAAACAATACGCTACTTAATAACCAAGAGATCACTGAAGAAATCAAAGAGGAAATCAAAAAATACCTAGAAACAAATGACAATGAAAACATGATGACCCAAAACCTATGGGTTGCAGCAAAAGCAGTTCTACGAGGGAAGTTTATAACAATACAATCCTACCTCAAGATACAAGAAAAATCTCAAATAAACAACCTAACCTTACACCTAAAGCAATCAGAGAAATAAGAACAAAAAAAACCCCAGAGTTAGCAGAAAAAAAGAAATCATAAAGATCAGATCAGAAATAAATGAAAAAGAAATGAAGGAAACGATAGCAACGATCAATAAAACTAAAAGCAGTATAAACAAAATTGATAAACTATCAACCAGACTCATCAAGAAAAAAAGGGAGAAGACTCAAATCAATAGAAATAGAAATGAAAAAGAAGTAATAACTGACACTGCAGAAATACAAAGGATCAGGAGAGATTACTACAAGCAACTATATGCCAATAGAATGGAAAACCTGGAAGAAATGGACAAATTCATAGAAAAGCAACACCTTCCAAGACTGAACCAGGAAGAAATAGAAAATAGAAACAGATCAATCACAAGCAGTGAAATTGAAACTGTTATTAAAAATCTTCCAAGAAACAAAAGTTCAGGACCACGTGGCTTCACAGGCAAATTCTATCAAACATTTAGAGAAGAGCTAACACCTATCCTTCTCAAACTCTTCCAAAATGTTGCAGAGGGAGGAACACTCCCCAACTCATTCTATGAGGCCACCATCACGCTGATACCAAAACCAGACAAACATGCGACAAAGAAAGAAAACTACAGGCCAATATCCCTGATGAGCATAGATGCAAAAATCCACGACAAAATACTAGCAAACAGAATCCAATAGCACATTAAAAGGATCATACACCATGATCAAGTGGGGTTTATCCCAGGAATGCAAGGATTCTTCAATATACACAAATCAATCAATGTGATACACCATATTAAGAAATTGAAGGAGAAAAACCATATGATCATCTCAATAGATGCAGCAAAATCTTTTGACAGTATTCAGCATCCATTTATGACAAAAACCCTCCAGAAGTAGGTACAGAGGGAATTTTCCTCAGCATAATAAAGGCCATATATGACAAACCCACAGCCAACATTGTCCTCAGTGGTGAAAAACAGAAGCCATTTCCACTAAGATCAGGAACAAGACAAGGTTGCCCACTCTCACCACTATTATTCAACATAGTTTTGGAAGTTTTAGCCACAGCAATCAGAGATGAAAAAGAAATAAAATGAATCCAAATCGGAAAACAAGAAGTAAAACTGTCACTGTTTGCAGAGGACATGATGCTACACATAGAGAATACTAAAGATGCTACCAGAAAACTACTAGAACTAATCAATGAATCTGGTAAACTAGAAGGATACATAGTTAATGCACAGAAATCTCTTTCATTCCTATAAACTAATGATGAAAAATCTGAAAGAGAAATTAAGGAAACACTGCCATTAACCATTGCAACAAAAAGAATGAAATACCTAGGAACAAACCTACCTTAGGAGACAAAACACCTGTATGCAGAAAACTATAAGACACTGAAGAAAAAAATTAAAGATAATACAAGCAGATGGAGAGATATACCATGTTCTTAGATTGGAAGAATCAACATTGTGAAAATGATGATACTACCCAAAGCAACCTACAGATTCAATGCAATCCCTACCAAACTGCCAATGACGTTTTTCACAGAACTAGAACAAAAAAACATTCACAATTTGTATGGGAACACAAAAGACTCTGAATAGCCAAAGCAATCTTGAGAAGGAAAAATGGAGCTGGAGGAATCTGGCTCCCTGACTTCAGACTATACTACAAAGCTACAGTAATGAAGACAGTATGGTACTGGCACAAAAACAGAAATATAGAGCAATGGAACAGGATAGAAAGCCCAGAGATAAACCCACACACATATGGTCACTTTATCTTTGATAAAGGAAGCAAGAATATACAATGGAGAAAAGACAGCCTCTTCAATAAGTGGTGCTGGGAAAACTGGATAGCTACAAGTAAAAGAATGAAATTAGAACACACTAACGCCCTACACAAAAAGAAATTCAAAATGGATTAGACCTAAATGTAAGGTCAGACACTATAAAACTCTTAGAGGAAAATATAGGCAGAACACTCTATGGCATAAATCACAGCAAGATTCTTTTTGACCCAACTCCTAGACAAATGGAAATAAAAACAAAAATAAACAAATGGGACCTAATGAAACTTCAAAGCTTTTGCACAGCTAAGGAAACCATAAACCAGTCGAAAAGGCTATTCTCAGAATGGGAGGAAATATTTGCAAATGAAGCAACTGACAAAGGATTAATCTCCAAAATATACAAGCAACACATGCAGCTCAACATCAAAAAGCAAACAACTGAATCCAAAAATGGGCAGAAGGCCTAAATAGACATTTCTCCAAAGAAGATATACAGATTGGTAACAAACACATGGAAGGATGCTCAACATCACTAATCATTAGAGAAATGCAAATCAAAACTACAATGAGATATCATCTCACACCGGTCAGAATGGCCATCATCAAAAAATCTAGAAACAATAAATGCTGGAGAGGGTGTGGAGGAAAGGGAACACTCTTGCACTGTTGGTGGGAGTGTAAATGGATACAGCCACTATGGAGAACAGTATGGAGGTTCCTTAAAAAACTACAAATAGAACTACCATACGACCCAGCAATCCCACTACTGGGCATATACCCTGAGAAAACCATAGTTCAAAAAGAGTCCTGTACCAAAATGTTCATTGCAGCTCTATTTACAATAGCCAGGACATGGAAGCAACCTAAATGTCCATCGACAGATGAATGGATAAAGAAGATGTGGCACATATATACAATGGAATATTACTCAGCCATAAAAAGAAATGAAATGGAGGTATTTGTAATGAGGTGGATGGAGTTAGAGTCTGTCATATAGAGTGAAGTCAGAAAGAGAAGAACAAATACAGTATGCTAACACATATATACGGAATCTAAGGAAAAAAAAAAGGCCATGAAGTACCTAGTGGCAAGACGGGAATAAAGACACAGACCTACTAGAGAATGGACTTGAGGATATGGGGAGGGGGTGGGGTGAGATGTGACAGGGTAAGAGAGTGTCATGGACATATATACACTACCAAATGTAAAATAGATAGCTAGTGGGAAGCAGCCACATAGCACAGGGAGATCAGCTCGGTGCTTTGTGACCACCTAGAGGGGTGGGATGGGGAGGGTGGGAGGGAGGGAGATGCAAGAGGGAAGAGATATGGGAACATATTGTATGTGTATAACTGATTCACTTTGTTATAAAGCAGAAGCTAACACACCATTGTAAGGCAATTATACTTCAATAAAGATGTTCCAAAAAAAAAAAAAAACTATACCTGAAAAAAAAAAGAAAAAAGAAAAAAAAAATACAAAAAAAAACTATTAAAAAAAAAAAAAACTACAATGAGGTATCACCTCAACGTTGTCAGAATGGTCATCATCAAAATGTCTACAAACATAAATGCTGAGAGGGTGTGGAGATAAGGGAACTCTCTTGCACTGTTGGTGGGAATGTAAATTGATACAGCCACTAAGAAGAAAAGTATGGAGATTTCTTAAAAAACTAAAAATAAAATACCATGTGACCCAGCAATCCCACTACTGGGCATATACCCTGAGAAAACCATAATTCAAAAAAAGTCATGTACAACAATGTTCATTGCAGCACTATTTACAATAGCCGGGACGTGGAAGCAACCTAAGTGTCCATGGAATGGACAAAGAAGATGTGGCACATATATACAATGGAATATTACTCAGCCATAAAAAGAAACAAAATTGAGTTATTTGTAGTGAGGTGGATGGACCTAGAGTCTGTCATATAGAGTGAAGTATGTCAGAAAGAGAAAAACAAATACCGTATGCTAACACATATATATGTAATCTAAAAAAAAAAAAAAAAAAGTTTCTGAAGAACCTAGGGGCAGGACAGGAATAAAGACACAGACATAGAGAATGTACTTGAGGACACAGGGAGGGGTAATGATAAGCTGGGACAAAGTGAGAGCCTGGCTTGGACATATATACACTACCAAATGTAAAATAGATAGCTAGTGGGAAGCAGCTGCATAGCACAGGTGGTCTATGTGACCACCTCGATGAGTGGGATAGGGAGGGTAGGGGGAAGATGCAGGAGAGAGGGTGAGGGGGATATATGTATATGTATAGCTGATTCACTTTTTATATAGCAGAAACTAACACACCATTGTAAAGCAATTATACTCCAATAATGATGTAATAAAAAAGAAAAAGAAAATTAGACAATTGACTTAAGCCTAATGAAAACTCCAGAAGTTGTGTTGCAAAAACAAAAACAAAAACAAAATATGGCATCAGTAGAGGGCCTTGAAGATTACATGAAGTAATTTATTCTAATATGTTTCCTGAAAAAATTTCTAATTGATAATATTAATAGAGAATTAGCTACCATTAATTAAGCTCTTACTACTTTACAAAGACACTTTTAAGCTCTTTACCTACATTTAATTATTTATTCTAATATCACCCAGTGAGGTCCTATTATACTCATTTTAAAGAGGGGCACAGGAAGGCACTGGAGCCTTGTGACACTGGGAAACCACACCGAGGTTTTCCAAGTCAGGAAGTCTGAATCCAGAGGCCAACTCTAATCACTAACCAACATATCATGTAGTATATTACAGGTAAGAAATGTAGGTAAAATGTTTGTACTTTGCACATTTCATGAAACAAGACATATACAAACTTCTCTAACTTTTTAATTCTAAAATATGTTTTATCAAATTAGTAAACATAACAGTCTTTAAAACTCAACTCATAAAAATAACAATTATACAAAATCTAAAACTTCTTTTACTTTTTCTCCTCAACTTTGCCTTAACAATTAAAATTTTCTTAGAGAATTTCACAAAATGAAGTTGAGTGAAAATTATGTTCTAATTGTGATGTCATATTAAAAGAAAAAATAGAATCGGTATATCATCAGTCAATTCTGCAATTAATAAAAGGAGTAGATAGGATTACTTTTACTTAGCCCACAATATTTAGATGTGGTAAACTTAAAGATGTTTTAAAGATGCTTATGAATTATCATATGCTGTTATACTTATTGCAAATTAAAAGTTTAATGTATTTGCTATTCTGCAAAAGCCATGGCATTCTGTTACAAATTAATTAGGCTATAATTGTCAGGTTCTATACAAAAAGCTTTTAGAAAAGATAATTTTCATCCTTGAAAATTACATCGGTCATATTCTATTGTAGACACAGTTTTTTAGAAGCCTAGAAAAGCAGGAAATTTCAGCACTATCTCACTGTCTAATAAGTGGAGGAATGTTATACTAGAATGATTATTTCCAACTAAAGGGTTGATACAAACTAATATATTATTTTTCAGATTTTTCTCAAGCAAGGATATTATATTCTTTCAGACATGCATTGCCTCTGAAATCACCAATTTTGTTGAAATGGATTTCAGATATCCAATTCACAGAATAGGACAGATGAATATGAACTACAATAATATTTATTATTTGAGAGAATAGTTGCTTTAAAATATCACATGTGAGTTATTCAAAAATATGTCTAAGTGCTTATTCAAAGATGTTTCATTGATGGATTTGTTGGTGTATTCAGGAATCAGAAGAGTGGTATTTTATTATATGTGATCATTCTAATTGATCCACTGGGATGGCACATTTTATTTCTAAAATGTTGTCTTAATGGTCCAAAAAACTTAATTAAGCATCCTTACAAGATATGCATCTAATGCTTTCTGAAGTATTTAAATGTGAGGTCGAAAAGTTGCATTAGAGATAATGTAATCCAACCCTTCATTTTTCTGCTGAAGAAACTTCATGCAAGAGAGGAAAATGGACTTGCTTGGATCCACAGGACTCAAGGGAAAATAGGAAAGAAGTAGAGTCCACATTTGGCACTCTTTCTCCTGCACCCATCGCTATGTCTACTTTTGTAGGTGACATGCTGCTACCTTTATCTTTCCGTGTGTGACCTATGTTTTACTTCCTGTTAAGAGAGTTGTCAGTTGTTTATTCATTATGCCAGGCTCCTAGAACTCTTCACTCTTTCGTTTGTGAAAAGGATCAAGAAGTCCAAATCAAATGACTCTTTTTTCTAAACCTGACCTGAAGCATTTCTCTTTATGAGAACAATCATGCTCATTTCTCTAGTCATCATAAGTGAAAATATGTGATCTTGACTAGCAAAGAATCGTAGATCTTATATAATTTATGGACAAGTCTCTACTTCTACCCCCAATGCATATGGACTCTCATCTACAACCACCATGAACACTGGCAGTATTAAGTAAATATTAACAACAATGGGAACTTGCTATCCCAGGAAGCATCTCATTTCAGGTTTGCAGATTCTATAGATGTTAAGGATTTATTTACGTTAAGTATATATATTTTTTCATGCAATTTTGTGTGCATTGGTCCTCTATCTGCTCTTTTTTATTTTCACACACACACTGTATTTTATTTTTACAAGAAATAAATAAACTGACACCAAGCATTGTAAATGGATGACCACAACAAAAGCAACGATTGCAATTACCAAACATGAAACACACTCATACTATGTTATAATATTGACATTCAGTCCAGTAATCCTCCAATGTAACAGCTCCTTTACTTTTCAGTGAAAATTGATTTGTATATTTTTTGCCTCTGAGTCCTTGTGGGATTTTTTTTTTTATTCAAACAGAAGGTCACAAAAATTATAATCATCCTCATCAGTTCACTCAGTCCCATGTAATTAATATTTTTTTTACATGGGACTGCTCTTTTAAGAAAAAAAAAAAACAAACAAAAACGGAAAAGTAGAAATATTTTCTGCTTAATAGTCCTTAAGTATTTCCTTAACCATGGAATCTAAATTCTGTGTGAACAGGATTATTTTTGTTTTTAAGCACTATTTTTCCCCAACACTTAATTAGTGCTAGCATATAGTGTGCATTCAATAGATACTTTTCAAATGAATGAAGCAAGTTTACTTATCTTCCCTAAGTCTTTTCTGCTGTAAACTAAATATTCCCAACACCTAAGTGATTATTTAACTGACATGATCTGGGAAAGCCTCACATACTAATCATCCTCTGCATTCTTCAGTATATCAGCTACCATATAAGCTGTCAGAGACAATAGAAGTCAGTACTCCCTGTGTAATGTAAAAGTGTGAGGCAAAAGTTGAGGTTATAATGCGCGAAAAGAAGAATGAACTAGCTTTTCTCAATTTTCAGGTCATTCAGATTGTGTTTTTATTTAACTAAATCCCTAGGTCTTTTTCACATAAACTTAAATTATTTAAGTTGCTTAGTCACACTGCCAGAGTTTATCACTCTCATAATATGTAAGCATCCTTAGTAGATTTAACACATTAAGCAAGGCTCTCAATCATTCACAGTTTGTGAAGAATTTCTTCCATCAGATCTAATTTTCTCCTAACCTCTAGCTGAGAGCAGCATGCTAAAAGAATGGGAGTTCTCAGAGATGGGGTAGATGATTTTGTAACTTGTGGCACTGCCCAGAAAATCAAGTCTGACTGCAGCCCCCAGTCAAGGGGCCTGGGTAGATATTAGGTAAGTATTAGAAAATGTAGTCCCATTTCTATATTTTTGCTTTTGTTTCCCTTGTCTGAGGAGACATATCCAGAAAGACTATATCAAACTAAAAAGCTTCTGCTCAGCAAAGGAAACCATCAAACAAACAGAAAGACAGCCTACCAAACGGGAGTAGATACTTGCAAAACATATATATGATAAGGGGTTATTATCCAAAATATATTAAAAACTCATACAACTCAAAAAAAAACAAAAAACAAAAAAAACGACATTTTAAAATGGTCAGAGGAACTGAATAGATATTTTCCAAAGAAGACATGCAGATGGCTAACAGGTACCTGAAAAAATTACTCAACATCACTAATTATTAGAGAAATGCAAATCAAAACCACAACAAGATTTCACTTCACGCCTTTCAGAATGGATATCATCAAAAAGACAAGAAATAACAAGTGCTGACGAGGATGTGGAGAGGAAGGAACCCTCATATACTGTAGTGGGAATGTAAATTGGTACAGCCACTATGGAAAACAGTATGGAAGTTCCTCAAAAAATGATGAATAGAACCACCATATGATCCAGCAATTACTCTCCTGGGTATTTATCTGAAGAAATAAAAATGCTAACTAGAAACGATATGTGCACCCTTATTTTCATTTCAGCATTATTTACAATAGCCAAGATGTGGAAGCACCATAGGTGTCCATCAACAGATGAAAGGATAAAGAAGCTGTGATATATATACACATATACAAACACACACACAATGGAATATTACTCCACCATTAAAAAGATGAAATCTTGCCATTTGCTTCAACATGGATAAACCTTGAGGGTATTAGGCTAAGTGAAATAAGTCAGAGAAAGACAAATACCATAAGGTTTCACTTTTATGTGGAATATAAAAAACAAACAAAAACAAACAAAATCAGTGAATAAACCAAACCAAACCAAACAAAAACAGCCATGCATATACAGAGAACAGAATAGTGGTTACTAGAATAGAGGAGGGCAGAGGTGGGGAGGAAAAATGGGTAAGTGATCAACTGTATGGTGACAGATGGAAACTAAATTTTTGGTGATGAGCATGCTGTAGTTTACAGAGAAGTAGAAATATAATGTTGTATGCATGAAACATGTAATATTATAAACCTATGTTACCTCAATAAAAAGTATTGATATTAGGAAATGGAGAAGGAAGAGGGCCAGGGTACGCCTCAAACACAGCAAGGACATTTGGAACAATACTGAAATAAATTTTTCCAGATTTACATATTTTTAGTATACATGATTTAAAATTTTTCATAAGGAGTCTATTATGGATCACCTGATAGCCTCTCCTTACACAGGAGAAGGGGAAAATGTGGTTCTACCATCATAAAATTTTAGCCTACTAAGGTAGAAAGATAAGAAATAAGTTAACAAGTATACAGTTAGAAATTGTGTTCCAGGTAAAAATAGAAGCCAGAGATAGAGTGTCATAGGGAGAGTGGCCTTTCTTTTCAATAAAAGGGTCATGAGAGGACTTTCCAAGGAGGCGATTCCCAGAGATACATGGATGAAAGATGGAGGAGTGTATGTGGACATAGATATAAATCTCTCTCAGCTAAATAACTCAGGGTGAATAATGGCTATTGCAATAACATGTTTTAAAAGGTACTACCAACTCTGAGAAGCACTACACCTTTCCCCTGAAAGGATGTCAGAAAGTCACCACGTGCACCATTCAGAGCAGTCTCTCTGTACTGCTCTGTAGAGGAACTGAGTCACCCCACCGGGTACGATGGAGCTCCACAGGCTGCTGTACAGGAAGCCCATTTTTGCCTTTTATGGCTGTTTTATCACCTCATTTCAATGTATCTTTAGAGAAGCTGGTTTGTCCCTCTCTTGCTTATTAAGCACACAGTGTAAGCAGCCCCCAAGTCAGTACTCCAGTCAGTCAGATGGTAGCCTGTCTGGTCGTCTGCCAACTGCGTCCCAAAACTTTGCCTGAACACCCCTGGAATGTACTCCACAGGTCACAGGTTGAGCTGGTTCAAGCTACGATAGGTATGTCTCATCCCAGCTCCACAAGACACACCCACCTCCATACGCCTCTGTGGCTCCATAAACTATTTATCTGGGTTTCCACACCTTTAGTTTCCAATGGATTTCAAAGTGGTATCTAAATGCAATCTAATGTGAACATACTGATGTTCTGCGGTGTGGTCAATATCAGCTGGGGACTATGAAGTACAGAAAAGTTAGTAACAAAAATATCATTAAAAATAGTGACTAGTTAGTGAGAGGCATGCTAAAGTGTTAGGGATGAAATGCACTGATTTCTGCAACTTATTTTTCAATATATTACAAAAAACAAGGTGAAACAATGGATGGATGGAAGGATAGATAGAGGGATATATACATGATAAAGTGGATATAGCAAAATGTTAATTGTAGGGTGAAGGTGGGTATATAGCTGTTCACACTGTGAAATTCCGTTAACCACTGTATGTTTAAAACTTCTGATAACGAAATATTGCGGGGAAAACAGTTGATCACTGTGTACCTGAACTTACCACTCAAGTATGAACTTAAACACTCACACCTGAAATAATTACTATACTGTGAGACACTGATTGGAAAAGCAATGGGAATTCAGAGAGAAATTAACATAGATTGGCACATAAGGAAGGAGCACCATTCGAAACCTGAAGGTGTAAGATTTTAAAAGATGAAGTGGGAGAGGAAGAGCATTTCAAAGGGGGGGGGGGCGGGGTGGGAACAGCAGGAGTGAACACGTGTTGAATGGAGAAGAAAGCAGTGCTTCAGGAGAACAAGACAGCCAGGCCTGGTGGAGAGTAGTCAGAAATGACTTTGGATACACATGGCAGGTTGCAATGGGTACAAAAACACATGGTCCCTTCTCTTAAGGAATGGATAATATTTGGGCTCAATAAGAGGAAATAAAACCAGATTTACAAACAAAATGTTCTATCTTATAGAAATTTACAAAAAAAGTTATCAGATGAACAGAGCCACTCGCACAAATACTACAGACCTTACAGGTAAGCATTCCTCTGACAACACAAATAATTGGATGAAAAAGTTTAAGGCCACCTCTATCAGCATGATTTTATTGTATTAGAGAAATCAAGTGCCGTGTCTGTACTGGGCCATCCAAGTCCTCCTTTTCCCAAGACAGAGGATTCCTGCACCTCCCCTTTCTTCTGGGCCATCTCGGACCCAGAGGAGCGGCCTTGGCAAGTGCACCCCAGCCCCTCGTCCAAGCAGAGTCACAGTGGAAACAACAGAATGTATTGGAAAGGTACAGAGTAGCTCAAGAACTAAAATAAAATCTCAAGAACCAGGCTCAGAAAGCACAGTGTATCTTCCAAGGAGCCAGATCATCCTCTTCAGGGTGCAGTGTGGATAAATTCCAACAGTTCTCATCACCATTTAAATTTCAAAGTCAAAAGAGAGTGTATCTGAGGAGGCCAGCTTGTGCTGCAGCCCACCCCTTGGCCACAGAAGGGTGATCACCTTAATGAGAACCCCACCAAAACTGTATTCAGTGAGTACATGCAGTTTCTCCAAGAGTGACTTGACCCTTGGAGACACACATGAAAAGGGAGTAATGGAAGTATCTACCTCCTAGGATTGTGCAAGGACCAGCTGAAATAAACACAATAAGAAGGAGCTCATATAGTGCTTGCTGTACACTTGACAAACACTGTGCTGTTTCACAAATATTAGGTAACTTAATCCTTATAATGACTCTTTGAGATTTCTGTTATTAACTTTGCAGCTCATATTTTAAAATTTAACTCAAAATTGACAAGAAGCACTTCTTGTTCTGTAAGGCACTTTTTTGCCTGGGCTCTGAATGCTTATCAAGGGCATCTTTTGAAAAGCTTCCACTTGAAGATCTGAACCTCGTCTTCCCAGTTCTCATTTTTGTAGAGATCCTCCCTCATTTGCCCTTTTCCCTACTGCATGTTGATATGATCAGGTTTTGTGTTTGTTTTTGTTTTTTCTTATAGTGTTGTTCCCGTCTGTTCCTCTCTCAATGCCTGAAGACCATCTTTTACTAACAACCTCTGATTCCCTATTAATACCCCTTCTGCAAGAATATGTCATAATATCCTTACCACAATTTTATCTTGTTTATTTGCATAATGGCATACTTTAAAATTAGAGACGTGCCAGCAATCCCACTCTTGGGCACATATCTGAAAAAAACTATAAAAGATACATGTACCCAAATGTTCATAGCATTTACAATAGCCAAGATATGGAAGCAACCTAAGTGTCCATCAAGAGATGAATGGATAAAGAAGATGTGGTATATATATATATATATATATATATATATATATATATATATATATATAACATATTAATATATAATATTTGTGAAATATTTAGCACAGAGTTTGTCACATAGCAAGCAATTATATATACATATATATATATAGAGAGAGAGAGAATATTACTCAGCCATAAAAAAGAATGAAATAATGCCTTTTGCAGCAACATGGGGGAACATAGAGATTATCACACTAAGTGAAGAAGTGAAGTAAGCCAGACAGAGAAAGACAAGTATCATATGATATCACTTATATGTGGAACACAAAAAAAAAAAAACGATTAAAAAGAACTTATTTACAAACAGAAACAGACCCACAGACATAGAAAACAAATTTATAGTTACCAAGGGGGAAAGAGGGGTAGGGATATATTAGGAGCTTGGGATTAACAGATAACACACTACTTTATACAAAATAGATAAACAACAAGGTCCTACTGTATAGCACAGGGAACTATATTCAGTATCTTGTAATAACCTATAATAAAGAGACTGAGAAAAAGAATATACATTATATACATATATATGTGAATCACTTTGCTGTACACCAAAAACTAGCACAACATTGTAAATCAATTACAATTTTTAAAAATTAGAATGTTAATTTAAAAAACCTCTTTACCTGGGAAAAGAGGTACCAATTTTTGTGCTTGGTTAATTTCAAATATGGAGTCAGGAGAAGGAAGAAAGGCCAGTGGGTGGAATGCCCTTGGTGGCAGGGTTGAGGTGTCAGAGGCAGCTGCCCCATGTCATCATGAACACCCAGCATGGATTACTATGAGAATAAAGGAAATTTGCAAGGACTGGCAAGCTAAACCTGACCTCTGCCCTGCAACTTCCAAAGAGAATAGAAAATGTGAGGAGTCACTGAAATCATGACCTTCTGACACACTGAACCTCATTTCTAGGAGGTTGTAAATACAGAAGCAATTTTTCAGGCAAAGAAAAATTGTGATGTTAAAAATTGTGATGTTATGCTATACCATAATCAAATGCAAATGTCAATGTGTGACATGCTGACTTGATTTTATAGATTAATTTTGTAAGGCGGAAAGGCAAGGCTTACAACGTAACCCTTCCTTGTTTTTAAAAAAGTTTAGGCACCTTTTTAAATATACTACTCTTCTAAAAGGGGACTTTTTTTCTTTCAGTTAAAAAAGGAAATAAATTCTGCTATTTTTCTGTTTGCAAAAAGAGACTAATATTCGAGCCCCCTTCAACTTAAGTTTACACTTCAGAATTAGATTTAGATATAGAGGAGGGTAGGCACTAGTGTGTGTTGTCTCAGCTCACTGCAGGATGGTCATGGAGAGGACCACTTTCTCCCTCCACAAGAATCCGAATGGATGGATGGATGTAGATGATTGGGGAAAGATGATAGATAGATAGATGATAGATAGATAGATAGATAGATAGATAGATAGATAGATAGATAGATAGATGATAAGTAGATAGATAGATAGATAGATGGAGATAGGTGATAGCTATTCTTAAAATTTCTGGGATATGAAACCATATTTTAAAAATCTTCTTTCCCTTAGATTCCTTTTGTATTTCAACTCAAATCTAGCCCTTCAAATTGTCACTATTGCTGCTGGGCAGACAAAGAAGAGTCAAGGTCTTAATCTCCAACCTCAGGGAACTAAGTTCTCCATTATATTTAAAATCCCCCAAATACATTACATATATACATATAACATTAAATGTATATATTTAATGTTATTCTTAATAACTTGTTTTTCTCAAACATAAAAGAAATAGTTACTCTGAGGAAAAACAGAAAAAACAATCTGACAACAATCCTAAAACATTTATCTTCACTTTTTTTTAAGTTTTCCTAAAGAAAGGTTTTCCATTGATAAAAAGTAAAGGTGAGGCAGAGTTTTCATTATCAGATGGAGGTTGGATTACTAAAACTTGGTTCTTGACATTTTTTAGTCCATTTTAAAAATAGTTTCAAATATCTGTGGACAAAGGTTCCTCACATTGTCACCAGCAGCTGCTGGGCTGAACGTGATAGTTGTCCCGTGAATCCCCTGTGAACACACAGAGAGAGGAGTGAGCTAGGGAAGCCCTCATCTACTGGATTGAATACAATTAAACATTAATTTTCTGCCAAAGATTATCTCAATATTCTCTATACAATGTTCTACATATGGTTAATCCCTATGGGATTTAAGAAATCTAAATTTAATCTCAGCCACTTTATTTCACATTTTCAGGAGTTATATTTGTCATTTGGCTTATAATATCTCCTATCTGGTCTAAACTGTTCACTTCTGCCTTTTATTTTCTTGCTCACCTGGAAGCTAAATCAACAAAACTGCTTGGTACAGTAAATCACATGTTCACTCCAAGGAGTTCTATCGCATTTTTAAAGTAAAAAGTCATTTAAAATATTCTATATCAACAGTAAAAATGGAAAAGTGAACTTTTTTCCTAAAAGGAACAGAAAGAATGTTAAGTACTCTAAGAGATGTATGGTGAATATCGAAGACCAAAAGGCCAATACATTTGCACAGCTACATTAAGTAACAAATGGAGCTGCACGGAATTATTCAGCTAAAATTCAAGCTGAGTTGAGCAACACCAGGGTGCAGCCCTCACCTTACATGAATGCTTTACCTTATAAGCAAACTTACATTCCACCTGAAGAGTTCCCCGGCTCCCTGCCATTTTTATAGCAGCTTTCATTGCATTTCTAACCAGAAAGGCTTTGCTCTGAATCATCTTGAGGTAATACTGGTGGGCAGGAAGCCAGTAATAGAAGAACTTTAGCAAATCTACATGTGAACAAAAAGCAGATCAATCAAAACCGCTACTGACCAAATCAGCAAAGCTCTCTATTGATCAATGGGAATATATTGAAGCATAGTAGGAGCTATAATGACCGCTTAGAAGAAAAATAAGAAAGATGTGCTTTTCAACCAAATGTAAAAACCAAGTAAATTTTTTGGCTGAAAAGATCCTTGAAAGTACTTGTATGGTTTTTTGTTTGTTTGTTTGTTTTGAGAAAATGTAGGAATATGACATATTTTCATGGAAGAAGATTACATAAAAAAAACTAACTGAACCTGCCCCTCATTAGCATAACTGATGAACCCACTACCCAGGTCCAGGGGCTGCAGGGCAAGTTCCTGATAAGAAGTTTTTGTGCATGCCTAGAAGACAAAATAACAGCGAACAATAAGTTTGCTTTGTATTTTCCCCCTTTACAATATGAGGGGAAGAATACTTGTGGGATAATAAAGCAATGAATTTTATTTACCCTTTAAATATTTTTCATTCATCCACGTCCAATGCTGAGGTTCCTTGCCCAGTGAAAAAGAGAGCAGTTGCTGCCCTGAACAAAGAGGCTGTTAAACAGCTCTGATCTGCAACTAACTTTCTTGACTCTGTAGGAAAATGGTCTTGGAGGAGAGAGGAAGGCAACTTAACTCTTTCAGACTCCATTAGCATATCAAGAGTCAGGTCTACCGGAGTAAATCTTAGACCTTTACTGTATGCTTAAGGTAGAGAGAATTCAGGACATGGCAAGAAGAGGAAGCCCATGACTTCCATGCTGCTGTAGGGTGAACATAATATGGAGGTTTGAAGCAGAGTAATGAAATAATGTCAAGGTCCTCTGCCTCCTCACACCCTCAGAGACATATCCATAACTTGAGGAAGAAAAAGAGGTGGTACTGTAGGAGGATTCAAAGAGGATGAGGAGCTCGATATTAATGGGCATATTTATGACAGAGCCTCTAGGCACCCAGGAGAACCCCAAATCTGAGCTCCTGCATCAGATCCAACATGATGCAGGTGGGATGGCACAGAGGTAATGGTGAGAGATGGCTGACAAAGTGAACAGGAAGCAGCAGTCCTGGTTGCTTATGACCTGTGTGTGGCATGCAAGCATCTAAATGTCCCCGTTCCCCTCAGGAAGGCACTAAAGGAATATCTATTCTATAGCTACGATCATTTCCAAGTGCTGCACACCTACACATGGAGTACTGAGCCTTATGGTGGTGCATTTTATATTATGCATTAAGGCTGTACCAGTTACACCCCTACTGACAGTGTCAGTTTCCCCAAAGTCTCCCCAACACTAGATGTTTTTAGTCTTTTTAAGTTGCTAAATTATTAGGTGGAAATACTATTTTATCATTATTTTTAAAGATTTTTATTCAGCACTTGTGTCATTGGCCTTTCTTAGCCCAACTTTAAAAAAAAAAAATGCAGTTCATGTAACTCAAGGGACCAAGATAGCAACACAGGAGGCTTCTGAACTTTTCTCCTCCCATGAATGCACTGAATATACAGCAACACATAGAACAATTCTCTCAGAGAAATCCAGAAACTGGCTGAGCAACTCTTACACATTGGGCAAATGAGAAAATACATCAAGACAAGTAAGAAAGGCTGAGACACACCCTCACCAGAAACCCCATCCTTGGCATAGCAACATAAAATTGGAAAGGAACAGCCAACTCTCAGCTTGCCACTGAGAAGCAAAGCATCTGGATCACACACCTAACATGTCAACTTCTAAGTCTCCCACCGAGTGATGGGCCCCCAAAACACCTAGATCTGAAAGCCAATGGGGCATGTGAATTAAGACTCATAGGAATATAGAAAACAAGTGTTTTTAATGGGTATGTGAGCACTTGCTTCAGCTATTCCCCCAGGGCTCAGTGCAGAGGGAGCAGGCAAAAATGCCCACCTCCCAGTCTTCCCAGAAAGGGGTTTGACTGCATAATTTACAAGCTGCTGCCAGTGGGTCCAGCTTCTACTTTGCACACTTCTAGGAGTTGGCTGTGTTTCTTCACAGAGCCCAGTAGGACTGAAGGGCATTTCAGAAGGTTTCTTCTTCTGGTGCACTCCAACAATAAAATCATATTACCAACATCTCTCTGGAAAGAGCTTCTACATGTACCTAATGCCCCAAATTTTGCAGCTGCCAATTAAGAGACAGACTCTCAAACCACCTTGCTCTGGTAGCCAATGGGGATTGCATTCATATGTCCCATAGGACTGTAGCAAACAAAAAACTAGCTTTTAAACAGGCACAGGAGCACCTCCCAATGGCTCTACACTCAAGCTCAACACAGAAGGAGAAGGCAAAAACACACAACCCTCAGTTTCTCCCTGAAAGGGGCTTAACTACATACCTTCCCAGCTGCTATCAGGCTTCTAATCAGCCTACATTTACTTGATGACTCTTATCCTCCCCTAGGGATACTGATGGGTCTTGGCACACCCTCAACTTAGTGGGAGCTACTAAGAACAAAGAAAGTGGCTTGGACAATCACAAAAGTTTGAAAGAAAAAGGAGCTCATTCTGGGCTGATTGACAAGGTTGACTTCCTACATAAGACCACTCTTTCAAGACTAGGAGTGGTGACTGTTTTATATAATACACAGAAACCAACACAGAGAGGCAATAAAGTGAAGAAACAAGGGAATATGTTCCAAACAAAAGAACAATATAAATCAGAAACCAATCTTAATGAAACAGAGATAAGTGATTTATGTAATAGATAGTTCAAAATAATGGTCATAAAGATGCTCACTGAGGTCAGGAGAGTAATGCAGGGACAAAGTGTGAATTTCAACAAAAAAGATAGAAAATTTTAAAAAGTACCAAACAGAAATCACAAAGATGAAGAATATAACAACTGAACTGAAAAATTTGATAGAAGGGTTCAACAATAGACTAGATCAAGTAGAAGAAAGAATCAGTGAACTTGAAGTCAGTGGATATTATCCAATCAGAGGAGAAAAAATAAAAAAATAATGGAAAAGGGTGAAGATAACTTAAGGGACTTATGAGACACCAACAAGCAGACCAAATTCCATTATAGGAGGTCCCAGAAGGAGGAAAAAGAGAGAAAAAAGCAGAAAGCATATTCAAAGAAATAATGATTGAAAACTTCCTAACCTGGGGAAATTAATAGACATCCAGATCAAGGAAACACAAAAAGTACCAAAAAAGAAGAATCTAAGAGGTCCACACAGAGACACACTGTAATTAAATTGTCAAAAATTAAAGGTAAAGAGAATCTTAAAAGCAGCAAGAGAAAAACAACTTGTTACATACAAGGGAACACCTGTAAGACTATAAGTAGGTGTTCAGGCAGAAATTTTGCAGAACAGAAGGGAGTGGGATGATATCTTCAAAGACCTGAAAGAAAACAACTGCCAACCAAGAATATTATAGCTAGCAAAATTGTCCTTCAGAATTGAAGGACAGATTAATAGTTTTCTTTATAAACAAAAGCTGAAGGAGTTTGTCACGTTTAGACCAGCCTTATAAGAAGTGCTAAATGTAGTTCCTCAAGCTGAAATGAAAGGATGATGATTAACAACATAAAAACATATGAAAGTATAAACTCATTGGTAAAGGTAAATATATAGTTGAATCTATAATGTTGTAAAATATTGTAATCTAATATTGTAAAAGTGATGGATAAATTACTTATAACTCTAGTATAAAGGTTAAAAGACAAAAGTATTACAAACTAATAATTTGTTATGTATATGTAAATTGTGACAACAAAAACATAAAATGTGGGGAAAATGTGAAATTATAGAGCTTCTGTAAGCATTCAAAGTTAAGTTGTTATCACTTTTAAATAAGCTTTTATAACTGTAAGATGTCTTATGTAAGCCACATGGTAAACACTTTTGGCACACACAAAAAAAGAAAGAAACCTTTCATAGATACACAAAAGATTTTTTTAAAGGAATCGAAATATACCATGACAGAAAATCCTTAAATCAAAAATAAAGACAATAAAAAAATGAACAAAGTTCCTACAAAACAGCCCGAAAACAACTATCAGAACACCCATAGTAAGTCTATACCTTTCAATAATTACTTTAAATGTAAATGGACTAAATTGTATAACCAAAACACAGAGTTACTAAATGGATAACATAAAACAAGACTCAATTATATGCTGCCTATAATAGACTCACTTCATCATTAAAGACACGAATAGACTGAAAATGAAGGGATGAAAAAAGATATTTTATACAAATGGAAACCAAAAGACAGCAGGGCTAGCTATGCTTATAACAGACAAAATAGAGTTTAAGCCAAAAATTATAGCAAGAGACAAAGAGGGTCATTATACAACGATAAGGCTGTCAATTCATCAAGAGGGTATAACAATTGTAAATATTTATACACCCATCATTGGAATATCTTAATATTTAAGCAATTATTAATAGATATAAAGGGAAAAATAATAATTGTAGGCAACTTCAATAACCTGCTTTCAAAAATGAATAGATGATACAGACAAAAAATTAATAAGGAAACAATGGACTTAAACTACACACTAGATCAGATGAACCTAAAAGACATACACAGAACTTCCATCCACTAGCAGCAGAATACACATTTTTTTCAAATGCACATGGAACAGTCACCAAGATAGATGGTATGTTGGCTACGAAACAAATCTTAATAAATTTAACAAGATGGAAATGATATCAATCTTTTCTGACCATATTAATATGAAACTAAAAATCAATTAAAAGAGACAACTCTTCCAACTCATTTTATAAGGCCAGCATTATCCTGATACCAAAACCAGATAAGGATGCTACATGAAAAGAAAATTACAGGCCAATCACCCTGATAAGCATAGATACAAAAATCCTCAACAAAATATTATCAAACTGAATTTAGTAGCACATTAACATGATCATACACCATGACAAGTGGGTTTTATTCCAGGGATGCAACGATGGTGCAACAGCTGCAGATTATGAAGTATAACAATCATGATCATCTCGATAGATGCAGGAAAAGTGATTGAGAAAATCCAAAGTTTTTTCATGATCAGAACTATAAAGAAACTGGGTATAGAAGGAACATACTTCAAC